>NW_027556291.1:27189665-28389665 GCF_003287225.1 Phascolarctos cinereus
AAGATTATCATGGGAAATTATGAGAAGAAGTAGGAATGAAGGGGAATGGCACTTCCAGACCTCACACTACATTATAGATCAGCAGTCATCACAACCATCTGGTATTGGTTAAAAATAGAAAGGTAGATAAGAGGAACCAACTAGACAAAGGAGCATCAGAAATGATGGAAGTGTTTCATAAGCAGGAAAGTGACTTAAGGAAGAACTCTCTATTTGATACAAACTGATGGGACAACTGCAAAGCATTCTGGCTAAAGTTAAGCTTAGACCAGCACTTTACACCATGTACCACACTACATTATAAATGGATATAAGACCTTAATATTAGAAATCATACTATAAAAATGAGAAGAAGAACAGATCACACACCTATAGGTAGGAGGTATATTTTTTCACCAAATGAGGGATAGAGGCAATTACAAAAGATAAAATAGGCAACTTTGATTACACGAAACTGAAAAGCTTCTGCACAAACAAAATGAATGCACCTAGGATGAGAAGGGAAGCAGTAGAAGGAAAAAAAAAAGTCTTCATGACAAATTTCTCTGATAAAGGTTTAGTATCCAAGATATATAAACAATTAACAAATACATGTAAGCCTTTCCCCAATAGATAATTTGCTCAAAGCATTATGAGCAAACGGTTCTCAAAAAAATTGCCAAATATTCACAACCACATGAAAGGATGCTCCAGATGACTAGTAATAAAAGAAATGCAATTCAAAAGAACCCTGAAGTCTCATCTCACACCATGAATATTGGGAAAGACGACCAAAAAATGGCAATAGTTAATGTTGGGAAGATTGTTAGAAGATAGGCACACTAATACATTGTTAAGACAAAGTAAGAAGACAAATTTTGAAAAGCAATTTGGAATTGAATAAATAAAAGTGATTGCAATCTTCATATCCTTTGTCCCAGAAATTCCATTACTGGGCTTATGCCCCAAGGAAGCCATTGATAAGAAGAAAGTTCCCATGGACACCAAAACATTTATAGCAGCACTTTTTGTGATAACAAAGAATTTGGAAACAAAGTACATGCCCATTGATTGGGCAATGGCTAAACAAATTGTGGTACATGAACGTAACAGAATACTACTGTGATGTAAGAATTGATGGGTGTGATGAATCCAGAAAAGCATGGAAAGATCTCTGTGAACTAATGCAGAGTGAAGTAAGCAGAACCAAGGAAACAATATACACAATGTAAATGGCAAAAATCATCACATATACACAAAAATCAAAAGTGAATGTTGTAAGATTCTAAAGATTAAGCATGTCTACAAAAAGATGTGAGAGGATGCTCCCAACCCATCCTTTTGAGGGAGGCCCATAGGTGTTGCACATGTTTTCATATTTTTTCATTGTATTGATTCACTGTGTTGATTTTTTCCTCTTTTTTTGTATCAAAAATACTATTTGTTATATTGGATGCTCTCGAGAATGGGGAGGAATAGGGGCAGCTAGGTGGCACAGTGGATAGAGCTCCAGCCTTGGAGTCAGGAGGACCTGAGTTCAAATCCAGCCTCAGACACATGACACTTACTAGCTGTGTGACCCTGGGCAAGGCACTTAACCCTGATTGCCTCACAGAGAGAGAGAGAGAGAGAGAGAGAGAGAGAGAGAGAGAGAGAGAGAGAGAGAGAGAGAATGGGGAGGAATACTGGAGAAAACTTTGATGATGTAAAAAAAAAGGACATCAAGAAAAAACTTAGTCAAAAGGTTCACTCACAATAGTTTCTAGGCTAGGCACTGGATATATCAAAGAATGAAATCTTCCAGCTCACATTCTAATGAGAGAGACAACGTGTACATATATAAATAGATACAGACTAAAGACAGTGCAGTTGGGGGATGAGGAAAACCTTCATGTAGAAGTGGGTCCTTGAGCTGTATCTTGAAGAGAGAGAGGGATTCTGTGAGGCAGAGGTGTGGAGAGAGAGGGCATTTCAGGCATGGACCAGTGCAAAGGCACAGAGATGGAACACGGGGTGGCCTCTGTGGGGAAAGGAGAAAAGGCCATGACTTACCCACGAATAACTCATTTGGCTGAATTGTGGAGTACAGGAAGAGGAGTTATAATGAGGCTAGAAAAATAGGACAAAACCAGGTTGTAGAAATCTTTAAGCCTTGTGGCTCTATGTGCTGGTCTTTATATTGTTGCCAAGTCTAAAGCCATAGGAGGCAGCTGGTGGCACAGTGAATAGAGCACTGGACTTACAGTCACGAAAAGCTGAGTTCAAATCTGGCCTCAGACACTTACAAGCTATATGATCCTGGACAAGCCACCCTCTTGGTCTGCCTCAGTTTCCTCATCTATAAAATGGGGATAATAATAGCACCTACTTCCAGGGTGTTGTGAAGATCAAATGTGATAATAATAAAAGCACTTTTTGGGGCAGCTAGGTGGCGCAGTGGACAGAGCACTGGCCCTGGATTCAGGAGGACCTGAGTTCAAATCAGACCTCACACACATAACACTTACTAGCTGTGTGACCCTGGGCAAGTCACTTAACCCCATTGCCTAGCAAAGGGGGGAAAAGCACTTTTCTACTTTTTTTTAAAGCCCTTTTAAGATAGAAATAAGAATAAATCTACTGTAGGATAAACTTCTATTCTGAGTGTGTCTGTATGTAATTATTTCATAACTATCTCAGCATCACCTTTTCCCCCCAAGTCTTTTCCTAAAATTACACCCTTTGAACATATCTAACAAAAGTTATCTAATAAGTAGATTACTTTTTTCCTTATAGTCAATTAGATTCTAAGGTTGGTGATGGGAGAGGCGTCAGTTAACATATATAGCTAGTTCAGCCTAATTGCCATGGTTGTTGCTTTGAAATAGAAAGATTTGCCTTTGGTTTTATTTGATGCTGGCTGGCTTGATGTGTTGGGTAAAAATATAGTGACTTCAGCAGCCTTGAAAAGGATGAAAACAACTCTATGTGTCTTCTAACTGGCTCAACTCAAAACTAGCAAGGAACAAGATGATTTCAAAAATTTCACATTAGCCTAAAAAGCCAACTTCAAATGGAAGGTGACATTATTTGCGAAAGAGATAAACTTTTGGAAATGATAAAGCTATGTAGGATCATAGAAAATGCCACATAGTTTTGATTAATAGTACTTACTTCATTAATGACATCCCAGCAACACAGTAGATTTACAAGGCTTCTTATTTTAATTAATAAAATTTGCTTCTGTCAGGCTTGTATCTAAAATGCAGGATGCGGATTTTTTTTTTCACAAAAGGTCGAAATCTCATGTTCTGCATTTAACATCTTAGCACCTATTGGTACTCAAAGGTGAAACATCCCTGGCAAATTTTTGTTAAAGTGGGAAGAATGGAGAATTCCTTTAAAAGTTGCCATAATTCACAAATGCCTGAATTTAAGGGTCATCTGATATAAAGGTTAACAACCAGCTCTCTGAAAATTCTCAATACATTTTTAGGTTAAATTTACATCATTAACATTTTCGCCATCACTTAAGTCTAGACAATTAACAAAATAATAAATCAGGTCCTGAGTTCGATCACTCCGGCAGCATACCCTGTTTCCCCTCCCCATTTTGCCAAGACCTAGGCTATACTCAAAGGGACCATCCCAAAGCAAAGCTATGACCAATGAAAAGACTGGAACGTCTGAGAGTAAAGGGCTAGAGGTGGGGAATGAAGACAACAATAATAAAAATGATGATAATGACAATAGCTAGCATTTACACAACACTTTAAGATTTAGCAAAGTGCTCTACATATCTAATCTCATTTGATATTTTCAACAGCCCTGTGAGGTAGGTGCCATTCTTATCCCCATTTGATAAGGAGACAGAGAATGAAAAAGGCTCAGTGACTTACCCAGGGTGACACAGCTAGTGTCTGAGCAGGATTGGAAGTTAAGTTGTCAATACCTTGTCTCAGCACCTACTAAGATGCTAGCAGTTCCCAAGAAACGGAGAAGGGAGGTTTAGGGAAAACTCCTGAGCAGGGAGTCAGACATAAGAGAGATAGACGCTTGCTTCTTGTGTGGTCTCTCTGTCCACTGATGTGGTGCCACATATTAGTGCTCCCCCAAAATGTGTCCTGTGGGGAACCGGAGCAAAAGGCAGTCACAACTTACTCTTATGAGGATCAGACGGCTGGGGAATGTGTACCCTTGTATTACTGAATAAAAGTGGAACCAAGAACATCTAAGTGTGGGGTGTGTGTGTGTGTGTGTGGTGTTCTTTTCATAGTGAGAGAAATCTGGTATTTTACTACTGAGCATATCTCAAGTGGTGGAAAGACCGATCGATCACCTCACTCACCTTGGCAGAAGTTGGCATACAGAATTCCTGTAAGATGGCAGAGGGCACGCATCCTCCCAGAGCAGCGGGGCCCTCTTCTGGCTAGGCCTTTTCCCCATCTCCTTGTCTGACCAAAGTCCAGGAGACCTTAGGCTCATCTAGTTGCAATCCAATTGAAAAGAACAGCAGCCACGGTCCTCCCACTTCCACCCCCTATGAAAGCTGGCCCAAGGCAGACACTGAAAGCTGCGAGAATTCCTCAGAACTGCTCAGTCCTCCCCACTCTACCCCCTTGGCCAGGGTCCCCCAACCCCAGGCTCAGGCAAGCCCTCCACAAAGATAGAACCAGGAGGGTCTCCCCAAGGAGCCTGGACCAGCAAGCAAGGCTAAGGCCTCCCCATAGTACATCCGCCTTCATGGTTACCTTCCAGAAATCATGCCTTCTGTAGGCAGAAGACTCCCTACTGTGATCCCTGCTCTGTTCTATCCATTAGAATTGTCTCAGAGACACTGAGGCCTGGGAGAGACCTTCATTTAGGAAGGCCAAGGTCACCCATTGCATCCTAAACCATCACCAGCTGCCTTGACTTATGTCTTGCCACTGGACTCTGATGACTTTGGAGAGAGTGAAGCTGAAGACTTTGCACAGTCCTGCCTCACTTGAATCCAATTCACAGGCAAGACAAGACCCCACTCCATGATGTCATTGGTCCACTTCTAGAATGAAGAATGAACAACCCTCCCCTCAGCTCATACCTAGGTTTTAAGAACAGAAAAAGGAGCAGTGATCCAAAGAAACCCAATTCTATAAGGGTATGCCTCAAAGACCCCCGAAGCCTTGGGCTGGCTGTGCCTGGATATGAAAAGGTTAGGGAGGCCCTGAAGGCCTGTGGGAAAGCCTTGCTTTCTGGCCTTGGTTTGACCCTGTGCCATTCCTCTACTCACTCAACGACACGAAAGAATGAGAGGCGTAGGTTTTGAAGAGTAGGGAACCTGAGCTCCAGAGACGTTTGGTAGTTATTAGGCAAATAGCCATCACCTGAGTTCCAAGGCTGGCGAGCTAATTGTTAAATTTTCAGTGTGAACATTTACACCTGGAAATAGGCTTTGTTGTTCTACAGTCATTTTTTCAGTCATGCCTGACTCTCCGTGAGCCCATTTGGGGTTTTCTTGGCAAACATGCTGGAGGGATTTGCCATTTCCTTCTCCAGCTCATTTTATAGATGAGGAAACTGAGGCTGGATTTGAACTCAGGTCTTCCTGACCTGTGTTCTATCTACTGAGCCCTAGGAAATAGGCAAGCACTACAAATGAAGACTTGATTTATTGTTTTTGATTATCTGGACTTAAGAAAGTGACAGAGAACGTTGATAATGCAGATTAAACCTGAAAGTGTATTAGTAGTTTTCACAGCCCTTAGAGCCAATTATTAAATATTTACCAGCAAACCCTGCCCCCCCAGTCGAGCCTTCATATATTGAAATTGGGGAGTATTTAGAATGCTCCCCATAGACTACATTCAGGTTTCTGACAGAGGACCCTAAACTCTTAGCCCAGGAAGAGGAGTCCAATGAGAAGGTGGGGGAAAGGATTTGTTACTACTTGTCTTTCTCTGATAGTTCATTAAATACCTTTGCTTTTAATGAACTGTGTCCCCTTGGGCAGTTGTGTTGAATTTGAATAGAAATAAGGGCACTAACCAGAACCTAAGGATCGCAGTGGGCCTCATATCAACATAGAAAACCACACATTGATATATTTCTTTTTTTTATTAACATGCCAACACGTTAAAATCCATTAGGAACTATCTTTTCATCCGGTTCATTCCCTTACTTGGAGTGGGATCTTGGTCCCATACGCTGGGCCCGCACTTTTCTTTTAGTTGTTTCACTAAAAAAGAACAGCCTGGGCCCATGGATTATTACTGGGTTATGGGTGCCGATGAATGATCCCACTCTCTCCCCCTCCCAACCAGGGGTACTTGTCAGCTGGCTGATTTCCTGAAAGGCTCATGCTCTGAGAGGAACATCTGATTATGGAATGGGCTCCAGGGAAGTATATAAGAACAGGGGACGGGAATAGAGGAACAGTCTCAGAAATAGCAGCGGGGTTTTCCTGACACCCTTCATCTTCTGTATTATTTTCTTCCTGGAAAGGGGTGTCCTGACTTAGGGGGCTAAGGCCTATCTGTGGTTCCCATTGGATTGTGCAGGGGACATACCATGTTGGATTGGTGATTCTGGCCTAAAACTTGACCTGGGAACCCAAGATGGTCAAGGAAAATAGGCCCAATGAAATGAGACACACCCCTGAGTATATCTGGGGGAGTGTCACGAGGTGGCCAGGAATGCAGATGGCACAAGATGAAAGGCCAGGATGGGCCAAGGGTGGAGGGTTCTCCTTCAGGAGGCTTTGTGTGTCAGAAGGCCCCTTTAAAGTCACTACTGATGATGCTGGCAGACACTAGACAGGAGAGGAAGGGAAGGGTACCAAAGAACTAACTAGTCCCCATGAAGGCAGGTGAACTCGCTAACCACCAAAAACTTCATTTCCATCCCTCCCCTGGGCCTCGACTAGGAATTAAGGGAAAACATGGTACAGCCCTGGAGCCCCTCCTTGGGAGGCAAAGCTTGAATGGGAAGAGTCCTCCTGGTGGTGGCAAGTCCTTCCTGCCCCTTGTTCAGGCTGGATGGCCAAGTTTCACGCTGCCCCCTGGATGGGGAGGGCCTGCCTGTCCACCCAGGTGTGGATCTTTCTTACCCTCACCCTCTGGGAGGGGAGGGCCTGCCTGCCCACCCAGGTGTGGATCTTTCTTGCCTTCACCCTCTGGGAGGGGAGGGCCTGCCTGTCCACCCAGGTGTGGATCTTTCTTACCTTCACCCTCTTGGTGGGGAGGGCCTGCCTGTCCACCCAGGTGTGGATCTTTCTTGCCTTCACCCTCTCAGTGGGGGGGCCTGCCTGTCCACCCAGGTGTGGATCTTTCTTACCTTCACCCTCTCGGTGGGGAGGGCCTGCCTGTCCACCCAGGTGTGGATCTTTCTTGCCTTCACCCTCTCGGTGGGGAGGGCCTGCCTGCCCACTCAGGTATACCCCTTGCATATGGCTCTGCTTGGATTCTCAATCAAAGGGGATTCTTTGAGATTAAAAACCAGCTTTGGATTTGTAAATGGCTTTTATTGCATTCTTTAAATGCTATTGCTTAAACAATGCTTATCCATTTCATCTCCGAAACATCTCAACAGCTGAACAATTTATCAACTAGAACTCAACAGGAAAGATTAAGCACATGGGAGAAAAGAGACAGAAAGATTCCAAAGTGCTACAACTTGACAGAAGATAAACAGCCAGGTTGGGTTTTGTTTGTTGGTCTGTCTGTGTTTTTGTTAACCTTCAGGCCCTAAGTGCAACAAGAAACAGAGGCAGCTTCAGTTAGGAACTGAACTGGCTCCGGGGAGTAGGAGAGGGCAGGAAGGCCGAAAATGATGGAAGGTGAGCTTTGTGAGGGTGGCCCTGGGCAGGGGGCAGTTGTTGGTGCCCGGCACTGGAAGGCTCACTGCTCACTAGGGCCAGGCCAGCTCTTTGCCCAGTTCTGCCCTACAAGTCACCAAGAAAGCAGCCACTTGGGCCCCCCCCAAAGAAGAGGGAAGCGAGTGTTGCCAAGTGGGCGCCGGGCCGCCCTTAGTCGGGATAGGCAAATGGAAATGTGTTGAGTATGTCACCAGCCTCATTTTTGGCCTTCCTGTAGACCCAGCGCCGGTTGCAGCGACACTTGACCGCACATTTCTTGGAGTTGCACTTGGGGCAGGGGTAGAAGCAGCCAGGGCATTCCACCTTGAGGCAGTCACACAGGTCTATACCATTACTAAGGAGCCTGCCTTTCCAGTCATATTTCCTCCTGTCTTTCCTCCCTCTGCCATCCCTTCTAGACAGGTCAGGCCCCTGGGCAGTGGGTGAGCTAGGGCTCCCACCAGCTGCCTGAGCTGCTGTTTCCTCCCTGCCTTCAGGTTTGGCCTCTGCTCCCTGGGGGGATACTCTTCTGAATATTTAAGGCTATTAATTGCTGTACCACTGTTTCAATTTGCTTCTCTCCCATCTGATGAAGTTTGAAAGGAGGCCCAGCCCCTGCAACAGCTACCTCTTGATTGGCACTGGACTTTCCTCCTTCGCCTTTGACCTTTGCACTCATTCTGGCAGATCTTCCACTCTGCTCCATTTGGGCCTTGCTGCCTGAAGGGCTCTCCTCTAAGTGGCTCCACCTGGACCTTGGGAGAAGAGCACAAAACATGGGAGAGATGTCCTGGAGCAGAAGGTGCTGCTGGCCTTGCTGGGTGCCTGCTCCAGAAAGCCAGACCACCTGGCCCCCAGCCAAAGCAGCCCCCCCTCCCCCGAGTTGGTGGTAGTGTGGCCACCACCTCCCCTCCCTCTGCTTTTTTAAAAAAAATTTTAGGCAATTGGGGTTAAGTGACTTGCCCAGGGTGACACAGCTAGTAAGTGTCAAGTGTTTGGTCTGAGGCCGCATTTGAATTCAGGTCCTCCTGACTTCAAGGCCGGTGCTCTATCCACTGAGCCACCTAGCTGCTCAACCTCCCTGTGCTTTTAAAACTGCCCCCCCCCCACCTCTGGGGACTACCCTCTTGCTCAGTTTGGGTCTGCCCATCCTCCCATTGTCCTGGCTCCCCAGTCTGGGTCATCCAATCTCACAGCCCTGGGTGTTAACAGCCAGGCCACCCAGCCTCCTTCCTTCCCAGTCGTCCCTCCTGCTCCTGAAGCCCATTCCAAGCCTGCTCTGGCTCACTGCCCTGGGACTTCTGGCAGCCCGGCTCTGTGGCCTATGCACTCCCCTCCATCGGTGCTCTTTTCAAAGAAGCATTCTGTCCACCACTTCAGCTCAGAACTGGACCTACTTTCTCTGGGGCAAAGGAGGGAGGGAGGCTCACCAGGCTGTTGGACTGAGGTCATCTCCTGAGCCCAGGTCATTTTCCCGATTTGGTCAAAGACTCTGTTACCAGAGCTCCTGTTCCTTCTTCTTCACCCTAGTCCCTATCCTTATCTTTGGGAGGCTTCCACACTCCTCTTAAGAGCCTTTCTAAAGATGGGAAGATGGAGCTCTTAGAAGGGATGCTTTGTGCCCTTTGAATGAACCAGAATGGGCTGGATCTGAGATCTCATCTGAGCTGTTCACCTAGAGACGGGCCAGGGAAGTGAGGATTGAGGAAGCAGTGGGGGAGGCGGGGGGGGGGGGGGGGGGGGGGGGAAGCCAGGGGAGACACCTGTTGACTAAAGTTTAGCCAAGAGGCAGGAGAAAATAGGACAATAGCTTGGGAGGATGCAGTGAGCAAGGGAAAACTTTGTAGCAGAAGGGAGACCTGGGGATTTGGGGACAAGCAGAAGGGACAGAACCAGAAAGAAGACTGTGTACATATATGTGCATGCCAACCCATCTCTATAAACATGGGCAGAACATGAGAGGAGAGCATTGCCCTGAGCCAAGTGCTTCCTTTTCCACTAAGAAATCATTGGGGTTTTCGTAGTGAGAAGTTAGGGGTCAAGGAGAGGGAAGGGTGGTGTCTCATCCCCAACTTACAGAGGGCAGTCACGAGTCCCTGGGGTGCTGGTTCTGCACTGTTAGGCTCACAGAAGGGGCAGCCACTTGATGTGCGGGCGATGATCCAGAAAGAGGCCTCTTTGGGTGGGAAGAGGAATGGGTTTTCACCAGGGCCTAGGTACCAAACAGAAGTTTGATTCAGAAACACAAATACAGGAGGGAAAAACTGGGAGCAAGCAGGCAGGCTTGATTGTTAGGGTGACGTTTCCTGCAAGTCAGTGCAGCTTTCCTTTCTGTGTCCAGGCAGCCCCCTCTTTGTAGGCCCAGGCATCCCCCCCAGTCACCTGTACCCAAGCGATGGCCCTCCTTCAGGGCCGGAAGCCTCTGCCCGCTCATCCCCTGGGTCCTAAGGAAGATGCCACGTGGGCAATGACTGAGGGAGGCGGCAGAGGCAAGGAGGACAAGGAGAAATCTCTGCCAGGGAGTGTTTAAATTGTTTTAAATGGCCAAGTCTGGCCTGGAAGGATGGGCCCTCTCCTGGATACTTGGGGTGGGGGGAGGCCTGGTGGTGTGGCCATTGTGGGGGGGTCATCCAGAAGACCCACCTGTCCTCCAGGTCACCATCTGGCCTGCCACTTGACCTATTTAATTCTTACCTTCACCAGCTCTGGGATAAAAACCAGGCTCTTCATTAACTAACACCTTCTTCACTTAGTCTCCATGAATCAGCTAAGCTCAAAATTCCCTCATCAAATATTATATTAGTTATTATATCATATCGAACATATCAAATACCCTGCAGAAACCACCCCTCCCCATTTCTGATTGGTCAAAGGCCCCCAGGGCCACGGGGTAAAGGCCTCAGCAGGCCTAGGAGGCCCGAGGCAGCACCTCGCACTCAGACCCCTGAGGAAACGCAGCCATAGTGGCTTCAGTGCCTCCAGAAGCTCCTTCTGGGGCCCTGCCCCCCCACACCCCAGACCCTTGCCCTCCCACTTAGAGGATGGAGAAGGATCAGAAATGAGGCCTACCTCTCTCAGGAGACCCTCAGACACACCCTGCCTCCAGGTCTCCCAAGGACAGAAAGGGAGGAGCCTGCTCTGCCCCCTAGGGATAAAGGGATGCAGGCGAAGGCACAGGAAGGGGCGGAGAGAGGGGGAGGGGAGGGTCAGAGGGTCACCCACAGGGAGGGAGAGGAGCACAGGGGGTGGAGCAGAGAGGCCCAGAGGTGCTGCTCTGCCCCCTAGGGGATGCAGGAGAGGGCACAGGAAGGGGCGGAGAGAGGGGGAGGGGAGGGCCAGAGGGTCACCCACAGGGAGGGAGAGGAGCAGAGGGGGAGGAGCAGAGAGGGCCTGAGGTGCTGCTCTGCCCCCTAGGGGATGCAGGAGAGGGCACAGGAAGGGGTGGAGAGAGGGGGAGGGGAGGGTCAGAGGGGCACCCACAGGGAGGGAGAGGAGCAGAGGGGGAGGAGCAGAGAGGGGCAGAGGTGCTGCTCTGCCCCCAGCAGGGGCAAGATGGAGTTAGGCTGGAAGGGGCCTCACAAAGTCATCTAGGAAAACCTCCTCCTTTTACAGGGGAGGAAATTGAGGCCCATGGAGGGGAAGGGGCTTGCTCATGGTCATGCATAAGATCATAGATCTAGCTCCCAAAGCGGGTGATACTGCCTCCTGGGGGGCTCTGGAACGATCCAGGGGGATGGTAGTAGAATAGGATGCAATTGCGGGGCACTGAATAAAAATAAGGGGGGAGTGGAAACATAAAGAAAGAAGACAAGTAAATTGTTTTCTTTTTGTTTTTTTATGAGGTAATTGGGGTTAAGTGACTTGCCCAGAGTCACACAGCTAGTGAGTGTTATGTGTCTGAGCCCAGATTTGAACGCAAGTGTTGGCAGGCAAGGATGTTGAACAAAGTGAGGAAGTCCAGCAGGCATCTCAGGAATATGTGTATTCAATGACTTGTTTACAACATACTATATGGTTATATGGCACAATATGCATCACCAAAATTTCAATGCAGGGAAAAAACCATGAATTTAAAATGAATTATTAAATTTACAATGCATCATGTTTTTAGAAAAATTTTTTATATTTTTTTGAAATGATGCAAATTTTTTAAAATAATGTACAGGTTAAGGAAAATAGATTTCCAGGGGGGCGCTGAGCTTTTTTTTTTGAAAAGGGGGCAGTAAGCCAAATAATTTTGGAAACACCTGATGAAGAACTTGACCAGACCTAATTGTCATCTTTTAAACCCCTTCATTTTACAGAGCAGGAAAGTGAGGTCTAGAGAGGTCAAATGATGACCTATGGTCATGCAGGCAATTATGCAGAGACAAGACTGGAATACATTTTTAGTAACGAGAGGGACAGCGACAGAGAGGCAGAGACAGGGACAGAGAGAGAGACAGAGACAGACAAAGAGGGAGAGACAGACAGACAGAGAGACACACACACACAGAGCCTGTTAGAGAATTGATGATGCCTGCCTCTCCACTCCTCCAAACTGGGAATCCCCTTCACACTGAATACATGTAGCTGCAGCCTCAGCTGTGGGCCAGAGGTGAGGGCCACAGGGCTCACTCGCCCTTTAAAAGCGAGATTGGAAAAATTTTCTTTAAAAAAAAGGGAGAGAAATTGGACTGGGATGAAGGAGCCCTCGCCTGTTTGCACAGAAGCCACCTCCTCCACTCAGTGGCACAGCCCCTTGCTAGATGCTCTCCCATCTATGTACTTATTAACAAGCTCTCCCTCAGTGCTGCCAGGCTGCCACACACTGAACTAGGGACCAAGATCCCCATACAGAAGGGACACAGGATGCCCCCCCCAAAGGCCCTCCCATTCTCCCGTGGGGATGCTCTGGCAAAGAGAAATGAAGACAAACATTCCTCCCTGCACTCCTCCTCTGGGGGAAGGGAGGGAGGCCACTTTGGGAGCCTCCTCCTGTCCAGGTAACAGGGGCACAACTGGTAGTTACTCTCTTGGGAGCATGAACACACGCCTGGGTGTTTGGCCCCTTTCTGTCCCCAACGGTTGGGTGACATTGGGCAGCACATTGACCTTGTAAATGTTTTAATGAGCCTCAGTTTCCTCACCTTTCAAATGAGAGCCTTAGCCTACGAAAGGAGCCCTTCTGGCTATAAAATGCCATCGCTTCTGAACACAATTTTACTCTTTTAAATGACACAACTTTATAGTCGTATCTTCTCTTTGGTAATCAATTAAGTCTGTCTTCTTTTCTATCATCAATCAGCAAGTCCTCATGAAGCACCTACTGTGTTCCAGGCACTGTGCTGAGCTCTGGTATTGCAGAGGACACAATCCCTACTCACAGGGAGATGACATTCCAATAGGGATGAGAAAATACTTAATAATAATAATAATAATACTATCCACAGTATAACTACAAAGAGTATAAATACATAAATATACATACATACATATACAGTAGTTGGGGAAAGGGGCACTCGCAGGTGGGGGGTGGGAATCAGGAAAGGCTTCATGGGGAGGGCATTGCAGGCATGGGGGACAGCCAGTGCAAAGGCATGGAGGTGGGAGATGGGGTGTTGTGAGTGAGGAACACAGAGGGAGCCAGTTTGGTGGAAGAAAGGGTGCAGGAAGGGAAGGGATGTCCAATGGAGCTGCAGAGGCAGGTTGGGGCCACTTTGTGAAGGGCTTTCAAAGCTAAACAGGGGAGTTCCTTCTTCACCCTGGAGGAAAGAAGTACGTTTTGGATCACAGAGATTTCAACACGTGGCCCTGAACTGAAAGTCTGGCTTAACAGGGACAGCATTCCCTCTAGAGGGGCTTCTCACTCATCCCGCTTTGTTTGGCTTCTCTGTGGAAACATCAGTGTTTGAGTCATGCCTGGGTCACTGAAGGACACAGAAAGAACCCTCTGGTCCCTTGCAAGTACTGAGGCTACGGATACATCGAGCATAGGACGGATTTTATTTGACCCCACAAAAAACATAGAAGACTCACCTCTCAGCCTGTAACCAGTCAAAACTCTTCTCCTTCCCTCTCTGGTGAGTCTCTAGCATTTTTCAGGGACTTATGTGGCCCTGTGGGAAGCCAGGTAGGGTTGTGGTAGATAAGAGTGTTGAGTCTGGAGTCAGGAAGAGACATCTTCCTTGGTTCAAATCCAGCCTCAGGCACCTACTGGCAGCGGGACCCTGGGCAAGTCCCTTAACCCTGTTTACCTTAGGTTCCTCATCTGTAAAATGAGCTGGAGAAGAAAATGGCAAACCATTCCAGTATCTCTGCCAAGTAAACCCCAGGTGGGCTCACGGAGAGTCGGACGCGACTGAAAGGATTCAACAACAAATATGATCCTATAAACGACCAGCTCCCACATACTCCCATAACTCCAGGGTTATGGTGGTAAATATTTAACAACCAGCTCTCCAGGTGTGTGGGGGAGATGTGCACAGAACCCAGTTTTAGGTTTAACCTGTATTACTAACATATTTTCCTTTACTCTCTTTAGTCTCGACCCTGAAAAAAGCAAGAAATAGTGAGTGCCCTGGTTTGTAGTGTTTGCCAATTTCCAAGGTAGCAATATTCAAATGAAAATTTAAAATGCGCTCCAGCACACCCCTGGATATATCCACAGTAATGGTGCCAAATTGGACCAGGATTTCTGTAAGTGGAAGTCATGAGGAAAGACTTTATTGATATATAATTAGCCCCAAGATGCTGAGAGTCCAGGAACATGGGACAGACACCCAGTTCAGTCAATGTCCACAGCAGAAGGTTATCCTATTCACAAGCTGCTTCCTTCATGTCACCCTGATGCTATCAGCAACACATTCGCTTCCGTGGTTCCTCTGTCTGGGCACGCCAGGAAACTTTCAAATCAAAAGGGCTTTGAATGAGACTTTAACCTGAATTCAGCCAAATGTATTTGTGAAGTAGACACCTTATAGACAAACATTAGCTGGATATTTCTTAAAGCAAAGACTATCTAAAACTGTATCAACTGGAGATGCCCTAGACACTCCTTCCTTGACGCTTCTACCATCCCACATCCCTCTTCCCTTTCATTTTTAAACTCTCCCGAAAGGTTGGCTTCCCCCAATGTTTTCATTTGCTCAGCCCCATCTCTCCTCTAGGTTCCTCCCCCAAAGCTCTACAGAAACTGCTCTCTTTGAAGTCCCTGATGACCTGCTAATCACCAAAGCTAATGGCCCGATCTTTAAAAAATAATAAATTGAAGTGGTTCTTTGTGCTTTTACAGCACCAATCTTGCTCCCAATGCCTCTTCCCCTCTCGCGTCCCAGATAACTATTCCCCAACAAATACTATTATACAAGAGAAAAAAAAAAGGGAAAAGCAGAAGAGACTGTTAAAAATCAGGAAAACGGATCCATATGGTCTCTTCTTTGTAGAAAAAACAAGTGTTTTATTGAAAACCTGATAATGAATACCACCTCTTAAACTTGATTCCTCATAATTTACAGTTAAATTCTTTTATTTCAATAAATAAAATATAATTTTCTCGCTATCTATGATTAACATAGCTCCCCTCCTGTCCCACAATTTCACAAAATAACTACCGTCAGAAAAAACAAGTAAACACGTTGGCCACATCCGGAAGCCACGTCCAGGAAACCATACCTGGTTCAGAATCGATCCTTGCCTTAGTCACAGCTCTGAGGTCTTTCAGACCTCTCTGATGATCGGTATTGTGTTAAGCTATCACACCGCTCCCCTAGTTCTCCTCACTTCCCTCTGCATCAAGTTATAGGCGGATCTCCATACTTTTCCGAATCCCCATAAACTGACTTTTTTCTCAGTCCCCATTCTCCATGGCCCCTCTGCAGCATCAGACATCCCTGACCATCTCTTCTTCCTTTGGCCTTATAGACACCACGTTCTCCTGGTTCTCAACCTACCACTCCCCAGTGGATGCTTCTTGGTTTCTTTGTAGGGCTAATCACCCTCTCCCAGACCTCTTAAGATGCTGCCTCTAGCCTCCCTAGAGAATCCCTCGAGGATCTTCTCCACTCCTTTAGCAGCTTCCCCTAGCACCTCCCCACAGATGAGCTCTCTTCACAGCTCCAGCCCCATAAGGCCAACGGTTTTCAGGACATCATCACATAAGCCTGAGCCCAGCATCTTTCCACAGAGCAGCTGCATCCTCTGACTTCACTGTTCCTTCCAATGTCCCCTGTTCGAAGCCTTAACAAGCTCCCTCCTCTCTCACTTCTCACATCCCCTTCACTTACCAACTCTGACTCTTCCCTCCTCCCTGGGATAGACATCTCGCATGCGTCTCTTCCTCTCTGTTCCTGCTGTGACTGTGCATCTTTTCTTTGTGCTCCTCATGGACTACTGCAATAGTCCAGACTCTCCCCCATCCAACGCATCTTGCATGCCAATGCCAGACTCATCTTCCTCGTTCATACATCTGGTGGTGGTTTTGCTCTGCTCAAAAACCTTCCATGGCTCCCTATTGCCAATTGAGTCAAAGAAGGGTAACCTCCTTTCCTGGCATTCAAGGCCTCTGCAATCTGTCACTCCTTATCTTTCCTGCCTTATCTCAGGCCACTCCCCACCAAGCTAGCCTAGGCTTCAGCCAAACTGGACTCCTCTCTTTTCTTGGAAACCCCCTACCCTTTGCCGCCCCCTCTCTGCCTTTGCTCATATTGTTCTCCATGCCTGGACTCCTGCACACACACACCCCCTCCCGCACTGCCCTCTCCTCCCTTCACCTGTTCAATTCAATTCCTACCACCCTGCAAAGTCCCATTCGAACCTTACCTCCTCCCCACTGATCTCCCCCAAATGGAAACGCTGCTTTGCCTCCAAGCCCCAGCCAGCTCTTTCTTATATATGTCTCTAGGCCACTAATCAGGTGCCAATTTTCACATGATCGTTCTCTTGGGTCTTACCCTAGGAGAGTCGGTCTCGTGTGGCAAGCCTGATTGCAGTGTCAGAAGGATCGCAAGGCTTCCCAAGGTGTCCCACCTGACTGCTAGCTCCCTGCTTTGTTGGAAGGGTTCGGCATCCAGCGTGGGGGCAAGTTTGCCAGGGTGGGTGAAAGTGATTCATAGGAATGATTTCAGTGAATCTTCTACCTTCGCGAGGTCCGTGGCGGGAGCAAATGATGGTAGCTTGTGGCCTCTTCCCTCATGTGAGATGCAAGACAATGGGGCTGTGGGCAGGGCAGACAGTTCAAGCAAATCTGTGTGGAGTCTCATCAGCGGAGTAAACGGAAGCACAATGCCAAAAGAGCAAGAGGTTCTTTCCCGCTGAGGGTCTTCACTGGAACTGGGGCTTTAGACATGGCCTGGTCCCGAATGAAGACCGGAAGTCCTAACTGCCAAAGTCATCCGGCCATGGAGGCCAAAGTCACTGAGGTGCCCGGAGCAAGTCACATGATGTCTCAGAGACCCAGGCGACTCCCTGAGACTAACAGGCCAGGGAGGTGTGTGGGAAATCCCCATGGACTGGTTCTCAAAATGCCTACAGTCTACTGTGGGGGACACAAGTCACACACGACTTGGGACTCAGCGACCCTTTCCTGGCATGACTGAAGGAGTGCAAACCAGTGTAGAACACAAAGGGTGAGGGGCTTTAGAGCAAAAGAGGGGTTAGGTGAGTGAGGTCAATTCAAAGGTCATGTGATCAGCTACCAGGCTGGGATGTGCCGGTCACTGGCCTGCTGCTGGGTAAGGTGAGGAAGTAAAACGAGGCACAGTCCCTGCCCTGAAGGGGCCTCCTGACAACCTGCGGGTCGAGTGTGGTGGGGGATAAGACATGTGCGTGTATGTATGTATAAGTACATGTATATATATATAATCAGGTCTGTGACAGGTTCACAATCACACACTCTCTCCATGCTTAGCAGATGGACTTTGTGAGTGGTAGTAAAGTGAGACAGACAGACAGACACAGAGACATTAAGACAGAGTTAGAGACACAGACAGAGAGACAGAAAGGAAGAGAGACACACAGTGAGACAGAAAGAGACAGAGTCAAAGACAGAGAGAGAAGGAAAGAATAATCATTTTAGAAAACCTAGCAATAACACATCAGTCTGGACTAGCTTAGGGAAAAACGATGTTCCTGAGAAAACATGTCTTCTAAGTCCCCCTGTCTAGCCTTTGAGAGTTACTGTGGCCCTCACAGGTGCACACACATGTGGGCGGGCACATGCACACACACACACATGCTTCACTAGCCCCCTCCCCATACCTCCTCCCCCACCCTCCCATTACCCAAGGGCAGCTGCTCTGTTGTCCTCTCAGCAGGCGCCTTGAGTATTCCTTCCACAGTAACCACACAGCTCATTGCTGGGCTGGTCCCTGAAGCCTTTCTCCAGCTTCATAGAACCTGTGAAAGCCTCGTCCTGGGGCATGGGCATCAAGGACCCCGCATTCCCCATCCCTTCTCCTCCTGTGCTGTTGCACAGACTAGGCTATGAGAAGAGTGTCCAGGCATGCTTGGCAAGTTGAGACGAAGTAGAAAGCCCCTGTGGCTGGGGGCATCAGAGTCAGAGGCAGTGGCCTATGTGACAGACAGTGCTGAATCTGAAGGTACAGGATCTGGTTTCAAATCCTGGTTCTGCCCCGTACGTTCTGTGTGGCCTTGGAAATATCACTTAACCTCTCTGGCCTCAGTTTCTTTGTCTGTGACACGAAAGAGCAGCACTGGATGACTATGACCCTATAGTCTCTAGGGTCCCTTTCAGCTTTGACATGCTCTCATCCATAATGGCTTCATAAGGAGGTGGCATTTAAGCTCGATCTATTTTTCTACGTCCCATTCTCCCTCCTCCACTACCAAAAACATCAGCAGAGCCCTTCCAACAAACATGCACTCCAGGAAAACAAATCCTTGCATTGGCCATGCCCAAAAAATGCCTGTTGCACACTGTGAGTCCCCAACCTCTGTCAAGAGGTGGGCAGCAGGCTTCATCATTGGGCTTCTGGAATCATGGCTGGTCATTGCCTCAAGTTCTTCCAAAGCTGTTTGTCTTTGCAACCTCCTTTCTGTCCTGTCCACCATTCTCCTGGTTGCACTCACTCCCCTCTGCATTCCGGCACAATACTATCCTATCACAAGCAAATATCATCACTTATTCAGCTATTCTCCAATTGACAGGCACCCTGTCAGAGGCCAGTTCTTTGCTCCACAAAGAGCTGCTGTCAATTGATTGGTACCTATGGGTCTTCCCCCTCTTACCCGGCAGATGAGGAAGACAGATTGGTCAGTGCATGAACTGATGGAGAGTATGGTGAGAAGTACCAACAGAATGATTTTTACACTAATTTTACAATTGGTGGCTACCAAGGAGAATCCCACTGGCTTTGGGGCCTAGCTTTGCTTGCAAGAGGCCATGTCTGCTTTCCAGAAAGATCCCTCCCCATGTTGGCACTTGCTTCCTTTTCTGAAATCTTCTGATACCTGGAGCCTTCCATGAGCCACCCAGCCTCATTGTCACCTCCCTGTCTCTGATATCAGGAGTCAGAAAGCAGTCCAATGCAGCAGATCAAGGCCCCGTAAAGATCAAGGCCCTGGGCTGGATCGAGTCTCAGGGATGCTCCTAGGGGCAGACTATCCAGAATGGGGTCAGCTTGTGGCATTACTTTGGGAAGGCTTGGGTGGCTATACAGTCCACTGTCTTCAGGTGGGTCAGGTATGTGGGGAAGGATGGGAGTGCAGCCTCCGTTGTTAAGACAAGGCCCTAGCTGTCTCCCACCCAGTTCGAGTGACCAGAGAGCTGGGGGAGCTAAAGCTGATGAGAGGCTTCTCCATCTGGCAGCCATGCTGGTTATCTCTGTGCTGCTGTCTCTGCCTTCCCCTCGATTTCCTCCCCCACGTGGCCTTTTAACTGTCCAACATTCACTTGGAGGAAAGAAAATGTGCCCATAATAAAGATTGCTCATAATTAATTATCAGTGGCTTGTGTGGCTCTGGTGAAGGCCTCCACATCACAGCAATAGACAGGGATGCCTGGGCAACAGAAGAGATCAGAGAGATCAGAGGAGCTCCCCTTTCTCTTGCAGTTCTGCAGCCTTCATGCAGGGTCCTTACTGGCATGGATGCTGCTCCCTCTCTTCCCAAAGAGTCATGGACTTTGAGAACTGAAAGAGAGAGCCATCCAGCAGCCCACCCCAGCCCCAGAGGAGGAGAACGTGCCTGGCAAATGGCAATCTAGCCCCTGTGTGGGGAGAAGTTTCACTGCCTTATTAAGATGAAGCCTCTGTGTGTGATCAAGTGGTGCTGAGGAAGCTGTTTTTCAGTACAAGATAATTGTTTGTGTGTTAGGATCCAGAAGACGACACATCAGTTGGTAAGTGCATGCAGACCCTCGGAGAGGACGGACCACCAAAGGAAGAAAAAACCTGATAAATATAATACTTTATCATCATCTTACGTGTCGAACGACCACTCCAGTGATGTATGTAGTGAACAAAGGAGAGCACGCGTGGACAGCACAAGGCGAAGGCCCTGGAGGCCCCAGCCAGCAGCCTGCTGCCAGGGCCAATCTGGACACACCCGAGCTTTGAGCAGCCAGTGTTTGCTTGTGGGCTGGGCAGATGTAGGGAGACTTGCTGGCCCCCCACTTCGGGGGAGACACATGGCCTCTGTTTGGGCAGAGGGTACCTTGCCATGACCACCGTGGAAAAGACACTTACTGTGACTTCTAGGAAGCAGGCTAATGGTTCCTTCTGAGACTTGGCTGTCTTCATATGGTTTGCTCTATTTCACTAATAAAGCTGGATTGCACGTGTGGAGAGGTTTCAGTGTTTAGTCATCGAGGAAAGGGTGTAAGTGAGCAGTGTTTCTGCCTTAAAGGTAAATTGGCTAGAAGCATGCATCATGCATCCCACCCGGCTTGAAAACTTCCAGTGTGCAGGAACTAGCCAGTTCCAGGGACCACCCCTTCCACTCCCATGGAGGCCAAATTCCCCCCTGCAATTTCCAGCCATCCCGCCTGCTTGACTCCCTGGGTCAAAGGAAACAAGGGTCATTCTTCTCCCACAAGCCAGCCCTCCAATGAGAGCTGCCCACCCTCCCCTGGAAGAGGGTGAGCAGGTCACAATGCTTCACCTTTCTCCGGGGTCACTGTCCCCATCTGCCCAAGACAGAGCTTCAGGCCCTTACCCACCCTGTTTTGGTCCTGCGTGGACTCTGGCCAGCTCACCAAGCCCCTTCCCTCTCTGTCCCTCTTGTGCATCCCCATGGATCTTTGCTGTTCCCCTTCTTCTCCCTCACCCCCTTTCCCTCTCTCTCTCTCTCTGTGTGTGTGTGTGTGTGTGTGTGTGTGTCTGTGTCTGTGTCGGCCTTGGGGAGGAAGTGAGAGCCTAGCAGTCTCTAACACTGTTTCAGGGGAATAACCAGAGAGGTGTAGCTGGGCATGCTGGGCCACAGGAGAGGCCTCTCCAGAGGACCACTGTTGGAGCGCCCTTCTCCATCTGCCAGGTGCCTACGTGGGCTGAAAGAAAACTCCTTGAGGGCAGGGACTGCTTGAGCTTTGCCCGTGGGTCCCCAACGATTAGCACAGTGCCTGGCACAGAGAGGGTGCAGCCTACTCCCTCCCTGTTGTTCTGAAATGAAGGCAACGATAAATTAACTTCACAAACTTTTTTTATTCTTTTTATCTGCTTTCACTTTAACAATATATATTCTTCTGTTGTGGAATCTCAAAACTATCTTAAATATATATGTATATATATATTTTTTTCCACTTCATAAACTGCAGAAGGGAGACTCTGAGAAGAGTCCCAGGAGAATCCAGACTCCTTTAATACCTGCAACAAGATGAGAGCCAAAAAGCCGTTAGGCAAGTGGTAGTTGTCAGAAAGTCCAACTCTACAATCGCAGATACCATATAGAAAACATCACAGACACAACATAGGACAGACACCTACATGACCATCTAGACGTGACAACAAACACATGACAAATGGGAGAAAGATCACTTTTGTCTTTCTTCTTTTCCTGTTTGTATATCTAGCACTAAGTGAAACAGGAAAGAGTTTTAGGAACCTGGAGAATTCTGGCCTGGCTCTAGGGATGGCTGCAGCTGGAAGGGGGCAGGGCAGGAACCACATTCCACCTTCCGTGGAAGGAAATTCTCAAGTTCCAAAAGAGTCAGCTTTAGGAGGGACGTCGGCAGGAAATCTCAGGCAAGATGGCCGCTTGGGGTCTCCTATGGGTGGAAGCCCTCTTGGTTTTCACCTGCATTTTTACCTATGCCTGGGCTCAGAGTGAAGGCATTTGGGAGAAGAGGGAGGGCAGGCTCCCGTGGTGCTCATGGCAATACTGCTGGGGAGCCACAGGAGTCAGGATTGCCAGCCAAGCTTCCTCTCCAGGCAGGGATGCTGAGCCAGGAACAGAGGCACACAGAGACACAGAGACATACAGAGACACACGAGACACACACACAGAGACACACAGCCACGTGGAGCTCAGGCCCTTACTTAGCATGGGGAAATGGGAAGGTGCTGACCACATCTCCGCCCTCGTTGGTAATGGCCTCATAAATCCACTTCCGGTTGCGGCGGCAGGTGGGCCCACACTTGGTGGACTTGCACTTGGGGCATGGATAGAAGCAGCCCACGCACTCTCTCTCCAGGCAGTCACAGAGGTCTTCTCCATTCAGATTCAGCCTGCCTCTCTGGTCATACTTCTTCATCCCTTTCTTGCCTCGTGGGAGCTTCACAGGTGGTTGAGCTGAGTGGGGACCAGCTTGGTCATAGGGCATGGCTTGGGCATAGGGCCCGGCTTGGTCATAGGGACCAGCTTGGTCGTATGGCCCGGCTTGGCCGTGGGGGCTGCTTGGCCATGGGGCTGATTTGGGTGTAGGGGCCGGCTTCGTCGTGGGGGCCTACTTGGCCGTGGGGGCCGGCTTGGCCATAGGGGCTGGCTTGGCTGTGGGAGGTGGCTAGACCACGGGGGCGGCCTCGGCCACGTGGGCGACCTCGGCTACGGGGGCGGCCTTGGCCACGGGGGCAGCCTCGGCTACAGGAACCAGTGAGGCTTTGGTCAGGGGAAACGGTGACGCTGCGGCCGCGGCCGCGGCCACGGCCACGGCCACGGCCACGGCCACGGGGGCTGCTCTCTTCTGAGGGACTGGTCTGGCTGTGAAGAACAATCTGGTCAGTGGGGCTGGTCTGGCGTCGGTAGGCTAGAGAGAGGCGGGAGCCGGTCAGGACGCGGAGTCTGGGCCGGCCACGGGAGGCAATCCGGACACTGGAACCAGTCTGGACACTGGAGGCGATCTGGGTGCTGGGGCCAGTCTGGACATCGGAGGCGATCTGACCACTAGAGCTGGCCTGGACTTGGGAGGCAATCTGACCACTGGGGCCGGTCTGGACAGGGGAAACAATCTTGCTACCACCGCTCCCTGCAGGGCTGCACATGGCTTTTACCTCCCCACTGGTCGACTTCTTCTTCTGAACATTTGCTTCCTGCGTGGCCTCAACTCTCATCTCAGGCTCCTCTTTGACCACCTGCTCCTTGGCCTGCTTCTTCTGCTTCATCATAAGGCGTGCCGATTTCCTCACAGCCACATCCTCCTTTTTCTTAGGCATCTGAGAACGGGTAATTATTTTCGGTCACTGGAAGGCAGCTTCTCTTGCTGCCTTGCTGCAGGACCTTGGGAAGGACAGCAGGCACATAAGGTCACGAGAGGCGAGTGTATCTATACTGGTGCAGAGGGACATTGGAAGGAGGGAGAGGGAGGATGGGAGAAACCAGACTGAGGAGGTCACCTGAAAGGAAGAGCCAGGTCTGGCAGGCCACATCTCCTCTCTCTCCTTTGTTTGTTCTTTCCCTGCTCCCCAATTCTCATTCCCCGACCTGGCTTCAGCTCTGTACCAGGACCATCAAAGCAGCTGCCACTAAGGCCTGAATGGGGTCCCCTGTCCTCTCCACAAATCTCCTCTTGGTTTGGGTCTCGCTATCCCCACGTTGCCCTGGCTCCCTGGTTTCAGCCAGCCATTTTCCCAGCTCTGGGTTGAAAGGCCAGCCCACTGCTGCTTCCTCCTCCTCCTCTTCCTCTATTTCCAGTTACTGCAACCCTTCTAGGCCATCATGTGGCCCATTGCTGCTGCTCTTCTGGAAGCCCTGCTCTGTGGACTACCAGCTCTCCTCTATCCTTGACCTTTTCAAACAACATTTCTTCAACCCCTTCACTGTAAGGAAACCTTAACCATCAGATCTGGGTGGGGGTACCCATGCTTTCTCCAGAGTAAGGTAGGAGGAAGTGGGGAGAAAGCCTACCCTGGGAGCCCCCCTCCCAGCCCCCCAGCTTTCTCCTACTGAAAGCGAGCATGGGGCTGGGGCGGGCCTTCAGTGGATGAAGCTACTCAGCCTCCATTGCCATGGGGTGGAGGGCAGGAAAGACCTGATCTCCTAGAAGAGAGGCCAAAGGAGATGAAGAGGCAGTTTTCAGATAAAGCAATGGAAGCTCTTCAGGCAGGCTGGGCTGTGATCTCCTTGTCCAGGTGAGAAAACTCCCCCTTACTCCTCCCTCTGGAGGCGGGTACTTCTCTGCACTTAGAGTCTTAGAGATTTGCTTAGAGCAGAGGTGGAACAGTCCCCTGAGGTGGGGAAGCCCAAAGCAGATTCAAATGGAATTGGGAAATGCTGAGCAGAATAAACAACAGACTTCAAAGTAGATAATGCTCATTTCTGCCTTTCTAAGTCAATTTTGCCCTCAGGGAACCTTTTCCATTGGAGGTTGAGGCCCCTGGCCTGGGGCCTCCTGAAAGGTGGTAGCTTGCCCAAGGCCTGACTTGCCAACATGTGGATTGGGGCTTTGAGGCCAGACTGATTTATTATAAGGGAGGGCTTGTACTCAGAAATGGGGCGATGGATGGGGTGATAACAAATGGGGGAAACAGTCTATTTCTTCATCGAAATTAACTTAAGTGCACGTGGTCAGACAGCAGGTTTAGGTGGTGTGTTCAATCCAATAGGTTTGTACAAGCGGGTGTTTCCATTAGGGGAGTGAAGGGGAGGGGGTTATCACCTGACAAAAAAAAGAGCAAATTTCATTTAAATGTCCAGCTGGGGAAAGAAAATGTGCAGAGGACAGGCAGGGCCATTTTGTCACTGCTTGGTTAAACACAACATCTCTTCCTTCCAAAACACCAGCATTTAACAGCTCTGAGTTCAGAGCTGGCTTCAGGCACTTGCTAGCCGTGGGACCCAGGGTAAGCCGTGTCACCTGTCTGCCTGACTTTGCTCAACAGTAAAATGGGGCTAAGAACAGAACCTGCCTCCCAGGGCTGTGGTGAAGCTCAAATGAGAGACTTGTAAAGGACTTTAGCATAGTGCCTGGCCCACTGTAGGTGGGAAGAAAGGCTTCTTCCCTTCCCTTCCTCCTTCCCCTGGGTTTTGTGATGGTTCAGTCCACAGGAACAGAAAGACCTGAAACCTTTCCAAAGGGGAGGCTGGAAGCAAGGCTCCCTAACTTGACACTTTGGGATCTAACTCCTAAGTGCAAGTTAGCATTTCCTTCCTCTTTCAGTGAAAACCAACACGATTCTGAGAGGGGCATCTTGGGCCTCGCCAGACTGGCCCTGGGGTACGAGGCCCAAAAATGGCAAAGAAGGCCTGCCAGGGCCCAGTGGTCAGTGAGACCCTCCCTCTCTGGAAAAGGCCCACCCCTTTCATCTGGGCCCTTCACAGAGAATCCTGAGATGCTGACTGAGCCCCTCCAGAGGCAGTGAGCAGGGGCAGGGCTGGGCAGAGAGGCTCAGCCTCTGGGGCAAGGACAGGAGCTGGGCTCAGACTGGGACTGTCCCCAGGGCCTCCCTACAAAACAGAAAGCTCTCTAGAGGAGTGAGAGAGAGGACGAAGGCCTCGGCAGGACGGTGTGCTGAGTGGCTACATACACCAAGGGCCCTGGCCCCCAGGGGTCTTGCCATCCACCAAATCTCGGCTTTCACTGGTAGTGGTAACTTGCCTTTGGAGTCTTCTGCCAGCTAAGTCTTTGTCTTGTACTTACCTGGAACAAAAACAGACACGCGTGTAAATGAGTGGCATATCTACCAAGCCAAGAGAGTCACAAGAGGGACCTCCCCTGCCCTAGGGTGGTTCCCAGTCTGAGAGACCACAGAGGGGCCCACGGCCACGAGTGCACACTCTCCTTGACGACTGAAAAATCGGCAGGTAGACGGTTCCTACTCTGTGCCAGGCAGTGGGCGAGGTAGATCCTGTGGAGCCAAAGAGAAGAACAAAACCATCCTCGCCTTCAGGGAGCTTACATGATGCTGGGGGATACCACCTGCCCTCGCCTGAGGGAAGAGAAAACCTATGTCCTCAGAAGGCATGACTGAGTCCAAATGTTCAGCTCCCAGATGTCCATTAATCCAAGTGCTGAGGCATGAATTCTTTGGGCTCTAAGGTTCCACTTCGGTCAGTTAGAGATCACCGAGTCCTACCAATTCATTTTCTAGAAGGGGAAACTGAGGCTCTGAGAGGCTAAATGCTATCCTTGATCTCATAAAGTTCATTCATTGCAGGACTGGGGCCAGAACCAGATTTCCTGATTCTCAGTTCAATGTTCTGTCTGCCTTGACTGGGCAATTGAGAGGAGGGGGTTTAGGTCTGGGGGAGGACGATCAGCCTGTCTCTTCCTGCCCTAGTCCTGGACGGATGGACCTCTGCAGGACTCTTTGTACAGGCAGCTAGGTGGTGCAGTGGATAGAGCACCGGCCTTGAAGTCAGGAAGCACCTGAGTTCAAATCGCACCTCACACCAAAACTTGACATTACTAGCTGTGTGACCCTGGGCAAGTCACTTAACCCCAATTACCTAAAAAAAAAAAGACCCTTTGTACAGGGCCCAGCAGGTACATGGCCATTTTATGGGCTCTTGGCAGAAAATCAATGGGAATAGGTGGCTGAGGGGAGGAGTGAGCCCCCAGGCAGCAGGTAGGGCCTCCAGTCCTGGCCAGCAATGCACACGAGGTCACCTACCTCAGTGGTGGGCCACCTCTCTCAAGCCAAGCCCTAGGGTAATCAGGGGGTCTCTTCACCTACTTACTTATTCATCAATAAATAACATTTCCACCTATTTTTCCATATTCACCTAAATGCAGAACCCTCAGCCCTTCATGAAATCATTTATATAACAATGAATAAAATAATAATCATAAT
This sequence comes from Phascolarctos cinereus, assembly GCF_003287225.1. Taxonomy (NCBI): domain Eukaryota; kingdom Metazoa; phylum Chordata; class Mammalia; order Diprotodontia; family Phascolarctidae; genus Phascolarctos; species Phascolarctos cinereus. The sequence continues at coordinate 27,216,618 of NW_027556291.1, forward strand.
ATGTCATATTATATTAAATCATCCCCTATTGAATGCCCTGCAGAAACCACCCCACCCCATTTCTGATTGGACAAAGGCCCCCAGGGCGTAGTAAAGGCCTCAGCAGGCCGAAGAGCCCGAGGCAGCACCTCGCACTCAGACCCCTGAGGAAACGCAGCATAGTGGCTTCAGTGCCTCCAGAAGCTCCTTCTGGGGCCCTGCCCCCCACACCCCAGACCCTTGCCCTCCCACTTAGAGGATGGAGAAGGATCAGAAATGAGGCCTACCTCTCTCAGGAGACCCTCAGACACACCCTGCCTCCAGGTTTCCGAAGGACAGAAAGGAGGAGCCTGCTCTGCCCCTAGGGATAAGGGATGCAGGTCAAGGCACAGGAAGGGGCGGAGAGAGTGGGAGGGGAGGGTCAGAGCGTCACCCACCGGGAGGGAGAGGAGCACAGGGGGTGGAGCAGAGAGGGCCTGAGGTGCTGCTCTGCCCCCTAGGGGTTGCAGGAGAGAGCACAGGAAGGGGCGGAGAGAGGGGGAGGGGAGGGTCAGAGGGTCACCCACAGGGAGGGAGAGGAGCACAGGGGGAGGAGCAGAGAGGCCTGGAGGAGCTGCTCTGCCTCTAGGGATAAGGGGCAGGAGAGGGCACGGGAAAGTACAGAGAAAGGGGAGAGGAGGGTCAGAGGGTCACCGACAGGGAGGGAGAGGAGCGCAGGGGAGGAGCAGAGAAGGCCTGAGGTGCTGCTCTGCCCCCTAGGGGATGCAGGAGAGGGCACAGGAAGGGGCGGAGAGAGGGGGAGGGGAGGGTCAGAGGGTCATCCACAGGGAGGGAGAGGAGCACAGGGGGAGGAGCAGAGAGGCCTAGAGGTGCTGCTCTGCCCTCTAGGGATAAGGGGATGCAGGAGAGGGCACGGGAAAGTACAGAGAAAGGGGGAGAGGAGGGTCAGAGGGTCACCGACAGGGAGGGAGAGGAGCGCAGGGGGAGGAGCAGAGAAGGCCTGAGGTGCTGCTCTGCCCCCTAGGGGATGCAGGAGAGAGCACAGGAAGGGGCGGAGAGAGGGGGAGGGGAGGGTCAGAGGGGCACCCACAGGGAGGGAGAGGAGCAGAGGGGGAGGAGCAGAGAGGGCCCGAGGTGCTGCTCTGCATCCAGGAAGGGCATACCAGTACCAGAGATCCTGGCCCTGAAGGGACCTCAGGAAGTCATCTAGTCCATTTTATAGAGGAGAGAACTGGGGTCTAGGGAGGGTAAGGGGCTTGCCTAAGGTCACACTGCTAGTAATATCAAAAACAGCGTTTGAAGCTCGTTCCAGAGAGGGACCCAGGAGGCTCTCAGGGAATTTGTCCAATCCAATTTGAAGCATCTTCCCTTTTCTCTGCCTTATTCTCCCTCCTAGCACCACTCCCTCCTTGTACATTCTGTTGCAAGCCTTTGTTCCAGGGGTGAAGGCCTCTGGGTTGACTGTCCACACCACCTCCCTTGAGGGACAACAGTTTACATGATCCATTACCTCCTTTTCCGGCTGCAAGGAGAGCCAGGAATTTGGGGCTTGGGAGAGGCCAGTCATGAATTTTGCGTCTTCTCCTTTTCAGGTAGCCAGAATGTAGCAAGGTGTTAATATTTACTTAATTAAGGGGGATTTGGCAGAGGAGTGTCTCTTCTGTTCTGTGAGCTCCCCATCCAGGTTGAGTAAATTACAAGGGGTGGAACTTAGGGGGCAACTAAAGGGTATATGTCTTCGCAGTTTGGGCATCTCCACTGGTGTCTTACTCATAGAATACAAGGAATGCAATTTGGTGAAAGACAAAATAAATGAAGTCTGCCTATTCACTACATGCTTACATGCATTTGGATGAACCCCATAGAGCTCATTCATCAGTATTTATATCCTGATCTTGTATAGATCTTGTCAATGGACAATGAGTTGGACTCAAAATTAAGTAGGAGGCGGGTAAGTGGGCTTGGATTGCCTTTCGTTGCTTGCCAACCTCCTTTAATAACCCCAACGTTTCCCAGAAACAAACCCTCCTAGTTTTAATATGAGTGTTCTACTGGTGATGTATAATTACAAGGCACAGAGCACTATGATGTGGAAAGAATGAAAAAATGAACATCCCTCAGTGACTGATGAAGAGACACGTGGTGAGCATGAGTAGGCTGCAAGTGTATAACAAAGAATGAGCAATGAAGAAGAACAAAAGCAAAGGATGTCTTCAAAGAAATTTATGATCCAAAGAGAGGATGTGTTAGCTACCTGACAAAAATGAGGGATAACCAGTGGACATCCCCCATGCTTCCTTGGCCTCTTTATAATGTCAGAAGAAATTGAGGATGCCATCCATCGTGTTGTAGTATTGATGATCACACCTTACCAAACAGAAACCCAACAGCACAGGAATAGGAGCCAAGGAAGCCAATAGTGGATGGGTGGAACCAGAGGCAATCATGACATTATGCTGATTGGGTTCACTATAAATTTATGTTATTTAATCTGGATTGGTCCCTTACTGAAACAAGATAGTCCTGTTTCTCTCTAAGCACTTATCTAGGCCACTTGCCATATTTGCTGTTTGAAGCCTTCTCTTTTCTTAAACCTCCCATGAAGTGCCCTTGCCCACTTTGACTCACCGCGGCCCTTTTTGGAGACCTCCTTCTGTCCTTCTCACCTCACAGCCCTCAGGCACAATGTCCCACTGTCTCCTCTTTTGCTATAGCCTCAGATGATGAGGTGGCCCTTCTGCTTGTCAAGGTCAACCCTGCTACATGCACCCTTCACATCTCATCCAACAAATTATCCCCATTATTATCCCCACTCTTTCTATAATCTTCAGTTTCTCCTTATCTATTGATTCCTTTCTGCTGACTACAAACACACTCGTATCTCTCCCATCCTTAGAAAAGAAACAAAAACCAAAAATGCTTGATTCTGCCTCCCTTGTTAGCTATCATACTATATCTCTCCTCAGCTAAACTCCTTGAAAAATCTGTCTGTCCATGGTGCTTTCACTTCTTCACCTATCATTCTCTTCTAATCCCTCTGCAACCTGGATTATGACCTCATCATTTAGGTGAAACTGCTCAATTATCAATGATCTCTTAATTGTCAAAGCTAAATAAATGGGAATGGATGAGTTTAATTTAGGAGATCATTACATGTAGTACTATGGGCAAGAATCCCTCAGAAGCGATGTGGTAGCCCTCGTAGTCAATAAAAGGGTGATAAAAGCAGGACTAGGGTATAATCTCAAAAATGACCGAATGCTATCTGTTCGAATCCAAGACAAACCATTCAACATCACAGTAATGCAAGTTTATATTGTAACCACTGATGCTGAAGACGTCAAAGTTGATCACTCTATGAAGACCTACAACTTCTAGAAATGAAACCAAAAAAAGATGGCATATTCATCATGGGGATTGGAATGCTAAAGTAGAAAATCAAAAGATAATTGGAATAATAGGCAAGTTTTGTCTTGGAGGACAAAATGAAGCAGGGCAGAGACTAATAGAGTTTTGTTAAGGTAACTCATTGGTCATAGCAAACACTCTTCCAACAACCCAAGAGGCAATTATACACATGGACATCACCAGATGGCCAATACAGAAATCAGACTGATTATGTACTTTGCAACCAAAAGGTGGAGAAACTCTATGGAGGGAGTTAAAACAAGGCCTGGATCTGACTGTGCATCAGATCATGAGTTTCTTATTGCAAAATTCAGACTTATTTGGAAGAAAGTAGGGAAAACTATCAGACTGTAGAGTTGTAACCTAAATAACATCTCTTATGAATTTGAAGTAGAGGTGATGAAAAGATTTAAGATATTAGATCTGGTAGAGAGAGTTCCTGAAGAACTATGGACAGAGGTTCACAATATTGTACAGGGGGCAGCAACAAAAAACGTTCCAAAGAAAAAGAAGAGCAAGAAAGCAAAATGGCTGTCTGATGAGGCTTTACAAATAGCTGAAAAAAGATGGAAAATGAAAGGGAAAGGAGAAAGGGAAAAATATATCCAACTGAATGCAGAATTCCAGAGAACTGCAAGGAGAGGTAAGAAGGTTTTCTAAAATGAGCAATGCAAATAAATTAAAAAAAAAAACACCAATAGAATGGGAAACACAAGAGCTCTCTTCAAGAAAATTAGAGGCATCAAGGGAACATTTCATGCAAAAATGGGCATGATAAAAGACAAAAAATGGTAGGGAACTTAATGGAAATAGAAGAGATTAAGAAGAGGTGGCAAGAATGCACAAAAGAACTATACAAGAAAGATCTTAACATCTCCAATAACCATGATGATGTGGTTACTGATCTAGAGCCAGATATCCTGGAGAATGAAGTCAAGCGGGCCTTAGGAAGCACTATTAGCAATAGGGCTAGTGGAGGTGATGGAATTCCAGCTGAGTTATTTAAAACCCTAAAAGATGATTCTGTTAAAGCGCTACACTCAATGGGCCAGCAAATTTGGAAAACTCATCTGTAGCCACTGGATTGGAAAAGATTAGTTTACATCCCAAACCTAAAGAAGGGCATACCAAAGAATGTTCAAATTACTGAACAATTGTGCTAATTTGACACGCCAGCAAGATTATACCCAAGATTCCGCAAATTAGTCTTAAGCAATATGTGAACTGAAAATTACCAGAAGAGCATGCTGGTTTTAGAAGAGGCAGAGAAACTAGAAACCGAATGGCCAACATTCGCTGGGTTATGAAGAAAGCAAGGGAGTTCCAGAAAAAACATCTACTTCTGCTTCATTGATGACACTAAAGCCTTTGCCTGTGTGAATCACAACAGAATGTGGCAAGTCCTCAAAGAGATGGGAGGACCAGATCATCTTATCTTTCTCCTGGGGGTCAAGAAGCAATAGTTAGAACCAAACATGGAACAACCGATTGATTTAAGATTGGAAGAGGAGTGTGACAAAGGCTGTATATTGTCACCTTATTTATTTAACTTATATGTAGAGTACATCATGGGAAATGCCAGGCTGAACATTAAAGTCAGAATTAAGGTTGCTGGGAGAAACATCCACAGTCTCAGATATGCAGAAGGTACCCCTCTGATGACAGAAAGTGAAGAAGAATTATGAAGCCTCCTGATGAGGGTGAAAGAGGAGAGTGTAAAAGCTGTCTTGAAGCTTAACATCAAAAAAAAAAAAAGCAACTAAGATCTTGGCAACTGGTCCCGTCACTTTCTGGCAACTAGAGGGATAAGAAATGGAAGAAGTGTCAGATTTTACATTCTTTGGCTCAAAGATCACTGCAGACAGCGACTGTAGCCATTTAATTAAAAGACGCTTGCACCTTGGAAGGAAAGCTATGGCAAATCTGGACAGCAGACTAAAAAGCAAGGACATCATTTTGCTGACAAAGGTCCATACAGTCAAAGCTATGGTTTTTCCAGTAGCAATGTATGGCTGTGAGAGTTGGACTATAAGGAAAGCTGAGCACCACAAAATCAACTCTTTCCAGTTGTGGTGCTGGAGAAGACTTTGAGATTCCCTTAAACAGCAAGGAGATCAAACCAGTCAATACTTAAAGAAATTAACTTTGACTATTCATTGGAAGGACAGATACTGAAGTTAAAGCTTAAATACTTTGGCCACATAATGAAAAGATGGGACTCATTGGGAAAGACCTTGATATGGGGAAAGATTGAAGGCAAAAGGAAAAGGGGGACGACAGAGGATGAGATGGATGGATAGTGCCATGAAAGCAATGAATGTGCACTTGGACAGACTTCAAGAGACGGTGGAGTCTAGACTGGTTTCATGAAGAGTTGGACATGACTGAATGAGTAAACAATAGCAATAACCATGCTTTTTTCTTGGTTCTCATCTTTCTTGACCTCTGCAGGATTTGATCCTGCCAATCACCTTCTCCTTTTGGTCACTCTCTTCTCTCTAAGGTTTCATGATGCTGCAGAAGGTAGCAGCGCTAGGTTTTGCATTTACCTATATGACTGCTCCGCATTCTCTCTTGCTGGGTCTTCATCCGTATCATATGCACTCACTGCGGGTGCCCCTCAAGGCACCATTTCTGGGTGCCTATCCTGGGCCCATTTCTCTGTTGTCTCTATTCTATCTCACTTTAGTAATATCATCTACTTCTACGGGTTCAATTATTGGATGATTCCCAGATCTCTTTATCCAGCCTTAGTCTATCTCCTGAGCTTCAGTCCTTCATCACCAACTGTCTACTAGACATCTTGAATTGAACATCCTATAGGCATCTCAAATTCAACATGTCTCAAAAACAACTCATTATCTTTCCCTCAAATGCTTCTCACTTCTGAATTTCCACATGACTAGGAGGCACCCCACCATCCTTTCAAATACCCACTGGGTTCATATCATATCCCTTAACTCCTTACTTTCAGTCGCCCCACATAGCCAATTGGTTGCTGTCTTGTTATTTTCTTCACAACATCTCTTGTATATGTCCTCTTCTCCTCATTCACACAGCTGCCCCTCTAGTTCATCATTTCTTGTCTGGACTATTGCAATAGCCTTTTACCTAAGCTCTCTGCCTCAATTCTCTCAGCATTCCAGTCCATCCTCAGATCAGCTACCAAGGTGATTCTCCTAAAGTACAGGACTAACCATATCGCCTCACCCCCAACTCGATAAATTCCAGTGGCTCCCCATTATGTCCGGGATCAAATCTGTCATTGGAAACTCTTTATGACCTGCCCCCCACCCTTCCAGCTTTATACCGCTCCTCTCCACATACTCTATGATACTGGCTTCCTCGCTTCTCCTTGAATACGATATTGTATCCAACATGTCCTTGCCACTGCATTGGCTGTTGTCTCTCTTACCTGGAGTCCTCTCTCTCTTCACATCCAATTCTTAGAATCCCTGGCTTCCTTTGAGACCTAGCTCAAATGCTACCTTCTGCAGGAAGCCTTTTCTAGTCCCCTTAGCTGCTAGAGACTTCACTTGTAAAGTTATTTTTCATCTAATCGGTATGTATGTGTACATACCTAATTGTTAACATATCTCTTCCACTATAGTGTGAGGTCCTGGGGAACTGGGACTATTTCTACCTTTCTTTGTAGCTCCAGCGCTTAGCACAGTGCCTGGCACAAATGAGATTTCATAAATTCTTGAGTGATAGAAGACAGATGTCAGATACGCTAAGGGAGCTGGAATCAATAAGCCTTGGTAACTGATTAGATATGAGAGGGAAGAGTCAAAGATAATGTTAAGGTTTTGAACATGGGAGATTGAGAGAAATAATGAAGTCGGAAGATAGAGCTGCTTTAGGGGAAAGATAATAAATTCACTTTGAGGCAAACTCAATTTATGGTGTCAGTCGGGCATCTATGGGATGAAGCCCTAAAGACTATGGCTTAAAGCCCCAAAGGCTATGTGGGGCTGGAGCGCAGAAGAGAGGTCAACAGTGGTGATATCAATTTGGTGGTCATCTGTGTAGAGGTGCTATTTGGAGCTATGACAGTGAAGAAGATCGTTAATGGAAAGAGTGTAGATGGGGGAGGGCAAAAGGAAGCATCTTTTAAAAAATATTTTAATTAACCAAGATCCACCTTCTCACTCTCCTATCCCATCACCCTCCCCAAGCTGAGAACACAAGAAAAACAAATCCCGTTGCAAACATGTGTAGTAAATCAAAACCAAATTTCCACATTGGCCCATGTCCATGTCTCCTGCACCCTGAGTCCTTTGACTGTCTATCAGGAGATGGTTAGTGTGTTTTATCACTAGTTCTCTGGAATCCTGGTTGTTCATTGTGCTGATAAGAGTTCAGTAAAAAAGTATGCCATGATATTGATATACCACATCTTCTTCACTTATTCCTCAATTTATGGGCATCCTCAAAAAGAGCCATAAATGTGTTCGTGCATCCTTAGAGTTGGTTTTGCTTAGGACTCATCCCTTACTTAGTCTGCCTGCCCTCTAATTCCCTCTCCCCCTTTCTCCCATTTCTCTCCTATTTCCCCGTTGAATGAAATGTGTATGTTTTTCCTTCTTTTGACCAGTTTAGATGAGAATGCGGTTCAAGTATTAGCCACTCCCCCTCATCCCTTCCTCCTTGTCTGCATAGATGTCTAATTGTGTTTTTTCATTACGTAAGCTAATTTTCCCTAACCTTCCTTTCCAACCTCCCCTGCCCAGTGTATTCCTCTTCCCCTCTCTTTCTTTCCATTTTTTTTTTTTAGGCAATTGGGGTTAAGTGACTTGCCCAGGGTCACACAGCTAGTAAGTGTTTGGTCTGAGGCTGGATTTGAACTCAGGTCCTGCTGACTTCAGGGCCGGTGCTCTATGCACTGTGTTCCATTTTTTCTTAAGATCAAGACATGACAGAGCCATTTCCAGGCCTTGTCAAATTGGACTCCCTCTATGACTCTTGATGATGACAAAGTTCACAAGGGACATATGTGTCATGTCCCCATGTTACAATAAAAGCCATTTATCCTGGCTTACTCCTTTATTGTTGTTCATTCATGTTGGCCTTTTAATGTTTCTCTTCACTCCTATGCTTGAAGTACAAAGTTTTTCTGTAGCTCTTGTCTTTTCATCAGGAATGCTTGGAAGTCCTCTGTTTCATTAAATTAAACATCCGTATTTTCCCCCGTAGCATTATGCTCAGTTTTGATGGATAAGTTATTCTTGGCTGTAAGCCCATATCCTTTGCCTTATGTAATATAATACTTAAAATTTTCTGCTCCTTTTTAGTGATGGTTGATAAATCATGAGTGATCCTGACTGTGGCTCCTTGGTATTTGAATATTTTGTCTTTGATTTGGAAGCTCTGGATTTTGGATGTTCCTGGGAGTTTTCGTTTGGGGGTGTCTTTCATGAGTTGACTGGTGGATTCTTCATATTTCCACTTTGCCCTCTGATTCTAAGAGATCTGGACAATTGTATTTTAAGATTTCCTGAAATACGATATCTAGGTTCTTTTTTGTTTTGGGGCATAGTGTTCAGATAGTCCAATAATTCTTAAATTTTTTTCTTTTCAGTCTCTTTATAAATCAGCTGTTATTGCTAGGAGATATCTTACTTTTTTTTTTTTTGCTTTTGGTGAGGCAATTGGGGTTAAGTAACTTGCCCAGGGTCACACAGCTAGTAAGTGTCAAGTGTCTGAGGCCAAATTTGAACTCAAGTCCTCGTGATTCCAAGGCCAGAGCTCTATCTACTGTGCTACCCAGCTGCCCCAGAAATACCTTACATTTTATTCTATATTTTCGGTCTTTTTATTTGATTTTAATATTTCTTGTTGCTTCATGAAGTCGCTGGCTTCTATTTGGTCCATTCTAATTTTCAGAGTTTGTTGCTTGGACAAGGCTTTATACCTTGTGCCAAGCTGTTAATTCCCTCTCCAATTCTTTCTTCCATAGCTTTCATTTTTTCTATTTTTTTTCCCTCCAGTGATCTCATTTAATTTATAAAAACATTTTTCTTTTTTACTTTATTTTTAAATGTTAAATATATTTTTAACATTCATTTTTATAAGATTTTAAATTCCGAATTTTCTTCCCTCTCTCCCCTCCCTCCTCCCTAAGACAGTAAGCAATTTGATATAGGTTATAAATGTACAATCATGTAAAATAAACTTCCATATTACTCATGTTGTGAAAGAAGAAACAAAACAAAAGGAAAAAACTATGAAAAAATAAAGTGAAAATAATATGCTTTGATCTACATTTAGACTCCATAGTTCTTTCTCTGGATGTGGATAGTATTTTCCATCATGAGTCTTTTGGAACTGTCTTGGATCATTGTATTGCTGAGAAGAGCTGAGTCAATCATCTTTGATCATTGCACAGTGTTGCTGTTAATATGTACAATATTCTCCTGGTTCTGCTCACTTCACTCAGCATCAGTTCATGTAAGTCTTTCCAAGTTTATAAAAACATTTTTCAACTCAACTCTTAAAAAAAAAAACAACTCTTGCTTCTTTTCACCCCCAGGAATTCTAGTTGAGTTTGTGGCCAAGTGTGTTTTCTCCCTGAGACTTTGCTTGTAGATGTTTTGGAGTCATTCTCTTTTGGGTTTGTGTCTTGAGCTTCCCTGCCACAATAATAGCTCATTATGGTGGGCTTCTTTCTTTCTTTCTTTTCTTTTCTTTTCTTTTCTTTTCTTTTCTTTTCTTTTCTTTTCTTTTCTTTTCTTTTCTTTTCTTTTCTTTTCTTTTCTTTTCTTTTCTTTTCTTTTCTTTTTCCTTATTCTTCTAGCCTATTTCCTGATTTTAGACTTGATGTTAGATCTAGGCTTTGTCATACTTCTGGAAGGAGGATCTGGGCAGGTCTTCTCAATGCTTTCTTGGGGTATTGAATGTTATATTATTATAGGATTTCAGGGCGGGGGAGGATCTGGGAACCTGAAAGCTTTAGGTGCTCCCATAGTACTCTGAATCAGGGCAAAGTTAGATTGCTGCCCACCTTGTCTGAGCTCTGCAAGTTCATGACCTGGGTTTGAGTCTGAGAAATGTTGTCAGACTCTGCCCCATCAGCTGGCTGGAAAACTTTGTTGGTTCAAAGTGGCAAAACTGTAGGTTTCCCTTTGGTCTAGCATTCCTACCTCGGTTGTTCTTTTGCAGGCTGGACTCGATGTTGGAAATGAGCCCCTGCTCTGTGGGGTCTGGGGTCTGGGGTCTGAGCCACACTGCTGCTTCTGGTGCTGCTGGCTTTTGAACTTCCTTTTTTCTCAGTACACTGCTCAGGGCCTCCCTATGCTATGAAGGTCCCCTTCTCACTGTGCCCTGGGATCTGCAACCTAGGACTGGGTAGTAGGCAACAGAGCTGTCAGTTCACACCTGTGCCTGTCACAGTGCTCTGCTATGGGTCTGCGACCTCCTCTCCCTGGGTATTGGAGTACTTCTTGTACAGTATACCCCTGGCCTGACCCATCTCCAGTGTCCATTGACCTCTCTGTCATCTCCCAAGGGTATGCTGGGCTGGACAAATAACCAGCTGTGACCTTTTCTGGCTTCCCCCATTAGGATTCAGGCTGGTATATTTTCTAGATCTGTTTGGAAGAGTTTGTGGAGGAGGGCTCTCTGCATTGCTTCCCACTACCCCAACGTCTTGGCTCTGTCTCTAAGAGGAAGCATCTTATTTGGCCTGGAAGAAGGTGACCAGCTACAAAAAGAAACAAAGGAGCATCAGTTAGATGAGTAGGAGAACCAGGAGATTGTGGCATCTATGAAGCTAAGGGCAGAGGGGATGATCACAAGTGTCAAGTACTACAGAATGAGAACTGAAAAGAGGCCATTCGTTTCGATGATTAGGAGGTCATCTGTGACCTCAGAGAGAGCAGTTTCGGTAGAGCCTTGGGATCAGAAGCCAGAGGAAAGAGAGTGGTGAGCAAATAGAAATATTGAGAGTAGACAACTTTTGGAAAAAGATTTGCAACGAAGGGGAAGAGAGATGTGGGATGGTTGCTAGATGGGGTAGGAAGATCAAAGAAGCAATGCCTAGGACATTTCAAATAGATACAACTTTAGGAAGTCTGTGCTTTAAGAAATATTGAACTAAATGTTTGTCTGTAAGACGTGTCTCTATGAGCAAATACATATGGCTGAATTCAGATTAAGAATTAATTCAGGGGGGCGGAGCCAAGATGGTAGAGAGTGAAAGCAGTGACTTGCTTGAGCTCTCCCCCAAACCCCTCCAAATACTCATAAAAAATGGCTCTAAACAAATTCTGAAGCAGCAGAACCCACAAAGAGACAGAGTGAAACGAATTTCCAGCCCAAGACAACCTGGATGATTGATCAGAAAGGTGTATCGCGCCAGGCTGGGAGTGTGGCATAGCGCAGCATGGGCGTGTGGGCCGCAGCAAACCTGGAGTAGGCCTCAGAGGACTGAATCTTGGGCAGCTGTGGAGGTTTCCAGACTCCTCAATCCACGAATGTCAAAGATAACTTAGAAGGTCAGTGGGAAAAGTCTGTTTCTGTCGGTGCTCAGAGAGCAAGGCGGGGTTTCAGCTCCATTCCCCAAGAGCGTGGCCCTGGGGGGGGGGCAGCTGCTTCCCGAGCTTCTGGCCCACAGACTGAGGGGGAATCCAGTGGCTGATCAGAGAGGGATTGCAGGGATCTCTTTGCCAGCGCTGAGGCAGGAATCTCTTGCTTTGCCCGTGTGTGGATCTGGGTCACAGTTCTGGGCGGTGGTGCAGGGGTGAGGAGGAGCACTGGAGTGGTGGAGCTTGTAGTGGCTGTAGAGAGGAACCCCTCCTCATAGTTACAGGACAGAAAGGAGTACTTGTGGTCACAGGCCAGGAAAGGAGTAAACACCTCACCCCTTATCATACCACCTTGGAAGAACTGAAAATTTACAGGGCCCTACAAGTCTCTCTGAGAACAGCTATACAAACCCCTGAAGCTTGGGACAGTACACTCTCCACATTGGAAGCAGATTCTTACCTTAACAAAGAGTTTAAAACTCAAGTAATTGGCTGGGATCATGAGCAAGTAGCGCAAAAAGAGTCAGACTATATTATCTTACTTTGGAGAAAAAGAAGATCAAAATATACAACCAGAAGAAGACAACAAAGTCAAAGCTTCTACATCCAAAGCCTCCAAGAAAAATATGAATCCGTCCCAGGCCTGGGAAGAGCTCAGAAGGGATTTTGAGAAGCAAGTAAGGGAAGTAGAGGAAAAACTGGGAAGAGAAATGAGAGTGATGCAAGAAAATAATGAAAAACAAGTCAACAGCTTGCTAAAGGAGACCCAAAAAAATACTGAAGAAAATAACACCTTAAAAAATAGCCTAACCCAAATGGCAAAAGAGGTCCAAAAAGCCAATGAGGAGAAAAATGCCCTAAAAAGCAAAATTGGCCAAATGGAAAAGAAAGTCCAAAAGCTTACTGAAGAAAATACTTCCTTAAAAATTAGAATGAGAATTGGAAGCTAGTGACTTTATGAGAAATCAGACACTGTAAAACAAATCCAAAAGATGAAAAATTAGAAAACAATGTGAAATATCTCATTGGAAAAACAACTGACCTGGAAAATAGATCCAGGAGAGAGAATTTAAAATTATTGGACTATCTGAAAGCTGTGATCAAAAAAAGAGCCTAGACATCATCTTTCAAGAAATTATCAAGGAAAACTGCCCTGATATATTAGAACCAGAGGGCAAAATAGAAATTGAAAGAATCCACAGATCTCCTCCTGAAAGAGATCCCCAAAGGAAAACTCCTAGGAATATTATAGCCAAATTCCAGAGTTCCCAGGTCAAGGAGAAAATATTACAAGCTGCCAGAAGGAAACAATTCAAGTACTGTGGAAACACAATCAGGATAACACAAGATTTAGCAGCTTCTACATTAAAGGACCACAGGGCATGGAATATAATATTCCGGAGGGCAAAGGAGATAGGATTACAACCAAGAATCACCTACCCAGCAAAACTGAGTATAATCCTTCAGGGGAAAAATGGTCATTCAGTGAAATAGAGGACTTTCAAGCATTCCTGATGAAAAGACCAGAGCTGAATAGAAAATTTGACTTTCAAATACAGGACTCCAGTGGAACATGAAGAGGTAAACAGGAAAGAGAAATCATAAGAGACTTATTAAGATTGAACTGTTTACATTCCTGCATGGAAAGATGATATTTGTAACTCATGAGAACTTTGTCAGTATTAGGGTAGTTGAAGGAAAAAAATTATATGTATGTATGTAGATAGATAGATAGATAGATAGATAGATAGATAGATAGATAGAGGGCACAGGGTGAGTTGAAGATTAAGGGGTCATATCTGGAGAATAAAATTAAGGGGTGAGAGAGGATGATACTCGGAGAAGAAGAAAGGGAGAGGTAGAATGGGGTAAATTATCTCACACACACACACACAAAAAAAAACAAAAGAAAAGTCTCTCACAGTGGAGGGGAAACGGGAAGGTGAGAGGGAATGAGGGAATCTTATTCTCATAGGATTTGGCTTAAGGAGAGAATAACATACACATTCAATTGGGTATGGAAATCTGTCTTACCTACAGGAAAATAGAGGGAGAAGGGGACAAGAGAGCAGGGGGATGATAGAGAGGAGGGCAGATTGGGAAAGAGGGTAATCAGAAGCAAATACTTCTGAGGAGGGACAGGGTCAAAAGAAAGAATAGAATAAATGGGAGGGCGGGATAGGATTAAGGGAAATAGAGTTAATTTTTCACAACATGTCTACTATGGAAGTGTTTTGCATAACTGCACATGTACAACCTATATTGAGTTGCTTGCCTTTTCAGTGAGGGTGGGTGGGGAGGGAGGAAGTGAGAAAATTTGGAACTCAAAGTTTTAAAAACACATGTTTTTAAAAAGATGTTTTCACATGCAAGTGGGAAATAAGAAATACAGGAAATGGGGTACAGAAGTCTATCCTGCTCTACAGGAAAACAGAAGGGGAAGGGAATAAGAGAAGGGAAGGGGGAGAGATAGAAGAGAAGGCAGACTAGGGGAAGGGGTATTCAGAATGCATGCCATTTTGGGGTGGGGGGAGGGGTGAGAAATTTGGAACTCAAAAACTTGTGGAAGTGAATGTTGAAAACTAAAAATAAATAAATTTATATTAAAAAAATAAAAGAGATGATGATAAAAAAGAATTAATTCATAGTACTTTTAATTTTAAGTCTACAGGTATATCTAGACAAGGGACTCACTGAAGCAAACATATTGGTCAATAATACTGGAGCACTTACATATAAGGGAAGAGAAAGACAAGGTGTTCAGAAACAAGGAAACGTGTCAGGAGGATGGAAATTGATTGATTGAGTTGTCTCATGTCCCTAGGCTCTCAACAGCTTTATTCCAGGAGGACATTTACATGCTCATCTATTCCATTTACAGAATTAGGTCCTGATCCAGGTTGGCGTACCAGTCCCATAGATGTAGATTTCAGTCAAGGGATAGAAGCAGACTTGGGAATTGAGAGGTAGAAGAGAGGAGATTTGGTTGTCTGGACTAGAGGACCACATAGGTCCCCAGAAAATACTAGAGATTCATCAGAGAGGGAAGGAATGCAGTTTTGGTTCTTTGTGAGCTGTGTTGAATTTTTGATGTTTTCTGCTGTGTTAAATAAAGCACATCTTGTTTTCAGTATATTGTCAGCCTTAGGACTTGCAGTGGAACAGAGAAACACATTTTTACCTTTTCTTCAAAGGCCCACATATGAGCCAAATGGTGGTGTTTCAGGGAAACTCTTGGTGGGGACATAAACCAAAGAGCCTGATGAGTGAGAAGTCTCCGAGACTGAACTTTGATCAAGTCAATCTAGGGTCTTGGTACTTGGCTATGGATTATCATTGCTCTGATCAAAATGTAGGAAGAAAAGCATAATTTTAATCAATGAAAAAATTTATTAAGCACTTACTATGTGTAAAGCCCCATGCTAAGAGCTGGGGGTAAAAAAAAATCTCAAGATAGCCCCTGCTCTTAAGGAGATCATGTTAGAATTGGAGGAGACAACTCACTCAAGAAAGTCCAGCTTCAGGGCAGAAGCAAAGACCCAGAAATCCTAAGGGTACAGTGCTGGGGCATATGTAGGGGTGTGCTAGAGCCAGGTTGGACGAACTTGGGAGAGTTGATTGTTAAATTCTCAGTGTGAGCACTTACATCTTGGAAATTAGCAAGTGCTAGAAATCAGAGCTTAATTGGTCATTTTGTTGATTGTCTAGACTTAAGAAAATGATGGACAAAATGTTGATATGCAAATTAAACTTCCGAAAAGTGTCGTGCATATCTGGGGGGAGGAGAGATGGTTGTTATACATTTAATAGCATACCACGGGACAGATGCCCGTTGGTTACTCTCAACCTGGTTTAGCCTATCTGCTGAGATGGTTTACTGAGGTGGAGACACTTCACACGCTATAGCTTTTTGGAGCAATGGGTGAGAGTTGAGTGCCAGGTAGACACCAAAGGTAGATGAGCAGCCCTGAAAAGGGCTCATCAGTGAGTTAGGAGATGTCTATTCCAAGTGTGTGAAGACTTCCCCTGGTGGAATGGGTGGGTGAGAACAATTTGTTCCAATGGCCATGAAGGTGGCTGAAGCAGGTGCTATGGAGCGCTTAGAGCTTGGTCAGACATTGAATGACACCAAGGTCATCCACTGCATCCCACGACATCACCAGTCATCTTGACTTGTCTTGCCATTGGACTTCAGTGACTTTGGAAGGGAGAGTGAGGCTGACAACTTTGTGCAGTTCTGCCTCACTTAAATCTAATTCACCTGCAAGTGAAGACATCACCTATAGTGTCATTGGTCCTCTTCGAAAATGAAGGATGGGGGCAGCTAGGTGGTGCAGTGGATAGAGCACCGGCCCTGGATTCAGGAGGACCTGAGTTCAAATCTGGCCTCAGACACTTGACATTTACTAGCTGTGTGACTCTGGGCAAATCACTTAACCCCATTGCCTAGCAAAAAAGAAACAAAGAAAACAAACCAAAACAAAAAAGAAAATGAAGGATGGATGAACAGCGAGAAACAACAACAACTAGGCAAATGTACAGGGATCCATGGGTCAGATGACTGGCTGAAGATGCAGGTGTAGAGGTAGGAGAGATGCCAACATGTGGAAGACTGTAGGAGGCATTGGAAAAGCAGAGACATAAAAGTGTGCTCGAAATCAAAGAATTTAAGTCTAATTCAGTCCAATTCCCTCCCTTAAAAAGTGAACCAATGAAAGCACATAGCTATACCATAGACACAAACACACAAAAAATGGTGTTACTCAAAATCATTCAACACATTTCTCGAACAAAAGGGTCAAGACAGCCGGGTTTGTGTTATTATCAGCTATCCCCTTGCTACCTCCAGTCAGAAAGGGAGTAGTCTTGGAGGTGTTTCCCAGGGTAGGGGGAACTGGGAAGCAGGCTGGACATATTCTCTGACAGCCTCAACTTGTCTCTGGAGTTGTAGGATCTGGGTTCAAATTTGGCTTCTGATATTTATATTAGTGTGAGCGAGAGCCAATCTTTTCCCTTTCCTGGGCCTCAGTTTCCTCCCCTGTAAAATGGATGAGGTGACTTCCTGGTGTCCCCTTAAGGCCAGGATCTCTGCTACTGGTATGCCCCTGTTGGGGACAAAGCAGCATCTCTGGCCCTCCCCTCCCCCTCTCTCTGCACTTTCCCATTCCCTCTCCTTCATCCCCTAGGGGGCAGAGCAGCACCTCAGGCCTTCTCTGCTCCTCCCCCTGTGCTCCTCTCCCTCCCTGTGGGTGACCCTCTGACCCTCCCCTCCCCCTCTCTCCGCCCCTTCCTGTGCCTTCGCCTGCATCCCTTTATCCCTAGGGGGCAGAGCAGGCTCCTTCCTTTCTGTCCTTGGGAGACCTGGAGGCAGGGTGTGTCTGAGGGTCTCCTGAGAGAGGTAGGCCTCATTTCTGATCCTCTTCCATCCTCTAGGTGTTAGGGCCAAGGGTCTGGGGTCTGGAAGGGGGAATGGTACAATGAAGCCACTATGGCTGCATTTCATCAGGGGTCTGAGTTCGAGGTGCTGACTCAGGCCTCTTAAGCCTGCTGAGGCCTTTACCCCGTGGCCCTGGGGGCCTTTGACCAATCAGAAATGGGGAGGGGTGGTTTCTGCAGGGCATTCAATATGTATGATATGATATGATATAATAACTAATATAATATTTGATGAGAAAAATTGAGCTTAGCTCATTCATGGAGACACAGGTTGATGAGCTATATAACTGGAAAGAGGCCACTCCCTAAGCAGCCCCCTCCCCTCCAGCCAGCATGAGAGTAGTCTGGGAGGTGCTCATTCACACTTATGTGGGAACTCATGGTATTCCCACAGTAGAAGGGTTTGCATCCCCGGTGCCTAGCACAGTGCCAGGCACGTGCTGGGTGCTTAATGCAGCAGGTGCACCCAACATGTTTCCCAGGGTAAGGGGAACTGGGAAGCAGGCTGAGAAGACTCCCTGAGAACCTTCTGGGTCCTTCCCTGGAGTCAAAGGATCTGGGTTCAAATTTGAATTCTGATATTTACATTAGTGTGAGCAAGGGTCAGCCTTTCCCCTCCCTGGGCCTCAGTTTCCTCCCTTGTAAAAGGAGGCAGCTTTCCTAGATGACCTTGTGAGGCCCCTTCCAGCCCTAACTCTGTCTTGCCCTTGCTGGAGGCAGAGCAGCACTTCTGGCTCCCCCTTTGCTCCTGTCCCTCACTGTGGGTGCCCCTCTGACCCTCCCCTCCCACTCTCTCTGCCCCTTCCTGTGCCCTCTCCTGCATCTCCTTTTCCCTGGGGCGCAGAGCAGTCTCCTTTTCTGTCTTTGGGGGACATCGAAGCAGGATGTCTCTGAGGGCTTCCTGAGAGAGACAGGCTGCATTTCTTATCCTTCTCCATCCTCTGGGTGGGAATGCCAAGGGTCTGGGGTCTGGGAGGGGGGCAGATCCCCAGAAGGAGCTTTTGGGGGCACTGAAGCCACTATGGTTGTGTTTTACCTGGGGACTGAATGTGAGGTGCTGCCTTGGGCCTCTTAGGCCTGGGGAGGCTTTTACCAGGTGTCAAACTAGCCCGGAATGCGGAGGGGAGATTTCTGTAGGGCATTCAATAGGAGTCATGTGATCTAATATGATGTGATTTGATCATTATTTAATTTAATTGTCACATAAATAATTAATGCTTGATGAAAGGGTTTAGGGCTCTGAGCTTATGTGATTCACAGAGACCCAGGTGGATGATTATATAATTGGAAAGAGGCACATGTGGTATCCCCATAGTGGAAGGTGAGACACAGAGACTTGTTCCCATTCGTATTTGCATCCTTAGTACCGAGCACAGTGCCAGGACCATAGTAGGTACTTAATGCAACAGGTGCAACCATTGTGTTTCCCAGAATAGGGGGATCTGGAAAACAGACTGCACAAGATTCTCATGCACCCCTCTCCGGAGCTGTAGGATCCGGATGCAAATTTGTCTTCTGATATTTCTGTCGGTGTGAGAAAGGGCTGGCCCTTTGCCTTCCCTGGGACTCAGTTTCTATCCCTATAAAAGGAGGAGCCTTTCCTAGGCGACTGTGAGATGCTCCAGCCAGCCATAACTCCGCCTTCTCCCTGCTGGGGGCAGAGCAGCACATCTGGCTCTCCTCTGCTCTTCTCTCTCCCTGTGGCTGCCCCTCTGTCTCCCACCCTCCCTCTTTTCTCTGCCCTTTCCTGTGCCCACCTTTTCATCCCTTTATCTCTAGAGGGCAGAGCAGATTTCTTCCTTTCTGTCATCAGAGGACCTCGAGGCAGGGAGTCTCTGAGGGCCTCCTGGAAAAGGTAGGCCATATTTCTCATCCTTCTCCATCCTCTGGTTGGGAGGGCTAAGATCCTGGGATATGGGGGGCAGAACCCTAAAAAGAGCTTCTGGGGGTACTGATGCCATTAGGCTTGTGTTTTATTCAGGAATTGAGTAAAAGATGCTGCTTTAGAATTCTCAGGCCTGGCAAGGCCTCAACCCATCTAGCCCCTTGGCCAACTAGGAATGGGGAGGGGTTTCTGCAGGGTATCGAATAGGGAGTAATTTAATATAATATGATTTTATTTTATATGATTGATATTTAATTGTTATATAAATGATATTTCAGGAAGGGCTGAGGGTTCTGCATTTAGGTGAATCGTATAAAAATAGGTGGAAATGTTATTTATTGATTAATAAGAAAATAGATAAAGAGCTTCCTGGATTAACTAGAGCTCGGGGTGCAAAAGGGGGCCCACAGCTGAGATGAGTTGTCTATTGCTGGCCAGGAGGGGAGACCCTACCTGGCTGAGACAAGGTCCTTAGCTGCCTGCCAGGTCCCTGCCTGGAGGCTTACTCCTCCCCCCAATCACGTCCCCCCATTGGTTTGCTGATTAGGGCCCCCTAAAATGGCTATGTACCTGCTGGGTCCTTAGGCTGTACAAGGGGTCCTGGAGAGGGTCCATCTGACCAGGACCAGGGTAGGAAGAGACAGGCTGATTGTCCTGCATATTAGACCAAAAAACAAATGTGCTGCTATATCAAATGGGAATTCAGCCTTCATTCAGCTGGCAATACCTGGCTTTTCCTTTCTTTGATTTGAGAAAAGGTTTGAGGGGTAATTTGGATAGACTAGAGCTTCCTCCAAAAGCTTTCTAGGCAAGGGCATGTCTATTGGACCGAATGTGTATTAAAAAGCCCTTACTGTGTGCAGAGTCTTGTGCTAGAAGCTAGAACTGGGGTGGGGGTCTGGATGGCAAAATTGAAACAATAATATATCCTGTCTGGTCCTCTAGCTAAATCTCCCTGCCCCAAACACAAATCCTGTGACTCATTCCATAGAATATTCTGTCCAAAACCAGCCTTGTAGGCAGTGGATTTATTTAGGGGCATTAGGTAGGGGGTTTTGGGGCCATGAAGCTCTAGGCTGTGGACCAGAGGTCATCTTCCAAGGTCCCCTCTATCCACCATCCATCCATTTCCACTCCCTTGAAAAAAAAAATTTTTTTTTAACACATGGACACATCTCTAGTCAGAGGATATGGGTTCAAATTCTTCTGACCTTTATTTCCAGTGTAACCTTGGGCCAGTTCGTTCCCTTTGCTTAGCCTCAGTTTCCCCCATTGAAGAATGCAAAAGCTTTCCTAAATGACCTTGTGTGGGCCCTTTTGGAGGCAGAGCAGGACCCCTTGATCTCTCCTTCTGCCCCTCTCTCTCCCTGTGGATGTCCCTCCTGAGAAAGGTAGACCTCATTTCTCGTCTTCTTTCATCCTCTAAGCAGGAGGGCCAAGGGAGCAGGGTTTGTGGGGGTAGAGGGCAGAGCCTGGAGGCACTGAAGACATTATGGTTGTGTTTCACCCTGGGAATGAGTTCGAGGTGCTGCCTCAGGCCTCTCAGGCTTGGTGAAGTCTCGATCACCTGGAAACACAAACCCTTGGCCAACCAGCATTGGGGAGAGGAGGTTTCTACAGGGCATTCAATAGGGGTCAGGTGATATGATATGATATAATCTGATAATTAATTTGTCACAATAAATTATGGCTACTTGAAGAAGGGGCTGACGGTCCTGAGCTTAGGTGATTCATGGAGACACAGGTGAGTTATATAACTGGAAAGAGGCACAGGTGGGGCTCAGTATCCCCACACTAGAAGGTGAGGGACAGGCACTTGCTTCCGTCAGCATTTGTATCCCCCGTGCCTAGCACAGTGCCAGGCACATGCTGGGTGCTTAATGCAGCAGGTGCACCCAACGTGTTTCCCAGGGTAAGGGGAACTGGGAAGCAGGCTGAGAAGACTCCCTGAGAGCCTTCTGGGTCCTTCCCTGGAGTCAAAGGATCCGGGTTCCAATTTGGCCTCTGATATTTACATTAGGGTGAGCTAGGGTCAGCCTTTCCCCTCCCTGGGCCTCAGTTTCCCCCCCCCCGTTTTTGTTTGTCCTTCATTCTGGAAGAGGACCAGGACGTCAGGGAGGTGATGCCATGACTTGCAAGTGAATTGGATTTAAGGGAGGGAGGGCAGGGCAAGGTCAACAGCCTCGCTTTCTCCTCTGGAGCCATCTGGGTCCAGTGGCAAGATATATAATCAGGACAACTGGAGATGGCCCCCACAGTGCCTGGTACACAGTAGGCACTATATAAATGTCTGTGATTATTCCTCTCCTACAGTGTGAGCTCCTTCAGAAGACTCCTCCCCCACCTATCACAAAGTCTCCTTCCTTCACCCTTGTTGGCCCCCTTTCCTCCTCCCAGACCCTGCATTCTGGGGAGGGGTCCACCAGCTCCACTACTGCTGTAAAGGGAGCCTTTCCCCATTTAAGGGTAGGGCTGTTTTTGCTTGTATTTGAATCCCCTGCCCAGTGCCTGGCACACAGGAGCTTCAGGGTTTGTTGACTGACTGCCTGATTACAAAGCACTTGGCTGGCACCAGTTGGATTTCGGTAAACATTGTTGCTCAAGTCATCGACTGGCTTCTCCCTCCTCTGCTTCCCCCATGCCGCTCACCCTTAGGATGTCGGGCTCTTTTCTGGCAGGCACTACCGGGTCAAACACCAAGGAGGGTTACAGAGCTTACAGCTGGACTGGCATTCTGCTTCTTCTGCCCTGTCCCTCCCCCCACCCAGGCCAGCAACACACAGACGTCCTGTTGAGTTAACGACAAACCCCCACCCCCGCCCCCCAAGAGCCTGGGAGTCCAGCAAGCTTCTGGTTGGGCTTGTGACTGGGGAAGTGCCAGACATCTCTGGACCTCAGTTTCCACTTGGATAAAATGGCTCTACACCTCACAGGGCACCTCTGGGGTCGCTGGGGCTCAGTTTCACCTTTTGTAAGAAGGGACCACAGTGGACAAGCTGCCCACAACCTTGGGCCTCAGTTTCTCCAGTTGTAAAGAGGGTTAGGGGGAGGCCATCAAAATCAAAGCTGGAGAATGCCAATATTCATCCTGCTACCTTGGGCATGCTGAGCAAGCATTAGCCCTCCCCTGTAAAAGGGGGCAGCTTTCCTAGATGACCTTGGGAGGCCCCTTCCAGCCCTAACTCTGTCTTGGCCCTGCAAGGGGCAGAGCAGCTCCTCAGGCCCTGTCTGCTCCTCCCCCTCTGCTCCTCTCCCTCCCTGTGGGTGCCCCTCTGGCCCTCCCCTCCCCCTCTCTCTGCACTTTCCCGTTCCCTCTCCTGCATCCCCTTATCCCTAGGGAGCAGGGCAGCACCCCAGGCCCTCTCAGCTCCTCCCCCTCTGCTCCTCTCCCTCCCTGTGGGTGCCCCTCTGGCCCTCCCCTCCCCCTCTCTCTGCCCCTTCCTGTGCCTTCAACTGCATCCCTTTATCCCTAGGGGGCAGAGCAGCACCTCTGGGCCTCTCTGCTTCTCCCCCTGTGCTCCTCTCCCTCCCTGTGGGTGCCCCTCTGACCCTCCCCTCCCACTCTCTCCGCCCCTTCCTGTGCCTTGACCTGCATCCCTTCATCCCTAGGGGCAGAGCAGGCTCCTTCCTTTCTGTCCTTGGGAGACCTGGAGGCAGGGTGTGTCTGAGGGTCTCCTGAGAGAGGTAGGCCTCATTTCTGATCCTTCTCCATCCTCTAAGTGGGAGGGCCAAGGGTCTGGGGTGTGGGGGGGCAGGGCCCCAGAAGGAGCTTCTGGAGGCACTGAAGCCACTATGGCTGTGTTTCCTCAGGGGTCTGAGTGCGAGGTGCTGCCTCGGGCCTCTTGGGCCTGCTGAGGCCTTTACTACTTGGCCCTGGGGGCCTTTGTCCAATCAGAAATGGGGAGGGGTGGTTTCTGCAGGGCATTCAATAGGGGATGATTTAATATAATATGACATATTATGTGATTATTATTTTATTCCATTGTTATATAAATGATACTTCATGAAGGGCTGAGGGTTCTGCATTTAGGTGAATTATGGAAAAATAGGTGGAAATGTTATTTATTGATGAATGAGGAAGTAGGTAAAGAGACCCCCTGATTTCCCTAGGGCTTGGCTTGAGAGAGGTGGCCCACTGAGGTAGGTGACCCTGTGTGTATTGCTGGCCAGGAGGGGAGGCCCTAGCTGCTGCCTGGGGGCTCACTCCTCCCCTCAGCCACCTATTCCCATTGACTTCCTGCCAAGAGCCCCCTAAAATGGCCGTGTACCTGCTGGGCCCTTAGACTGCACAAAGGGTCTTTTTTTTTTTTTGGCAATTGGGATTAAGTGACTTGCCCAGGGTCACACAGCTAGTAAATGTCAAGCTTTTGGTGTGAGGTGCGATTTGAACTCAGGTGCTTCCTGACTTCAAGGCCGGTGCTCTATCCACTGCACCACCTAGCTGCACTCTACAAAGAGTCCTGCAGAGAGTCCATCCGTCCAGGACTAGGGCAGAAAGAGACAGGCTGATCGTCCTCCCCCAGACCTAAACCCCTTCCTCTCAATGTGCCCAGTCAAAGGCAGACAGAACATTGAAGTGAGAATCAGGAAATCTGGGTTCTGGCCCCAGTCCTGCAATGAATGAACTTTATGAGATCAAGGATAGCATTTAGCCTCTCAGAGCCTCAGTTTCCCCTTCTAGAAAATGAATTGGTAGGACTCGGTGGATCTCTAACTGACCGAAGTGGAACCTTAGAGCCCAAAGAATTCATGCCTCAGCACTTGCCTTAAATGGACATCTGGGAGCTGAACATTTGACTCAGTCACGCCTTCTGAGGACATCGGTTTTCTCTTCCCTCAGGCGAGGGCAGGTGGTATCCCCAGCATCATGTAAGCTCCCTGAAGGCCAGGACGGTTTTTTCTTCTCTTTTGGCTCCCAGGACCTACCTCGCCCAGTGCCTGGCACAGAGTAGGAACCGTCTACGTGCGGATTTTGCAGTCGGCAAAGAGAGTGCGCTCGTGGCCGGGCCCCTCTGTGCTCTCTCAGGCTGGGAACCACCCTAGGGCAGGGGAGGCCCTCTTGTGGCTCTCTTGGCTTGGCAGAAATGCCACTCATTTATACCCGTGTCTGTTTTTGTTCCAGGTTTGTCCAAGACAAAGACTTAGCTGGCAGAAGACTCCAAGGCAAGTTACCCCTACCAGTGAAAGCCCAGATGCGGTGGGTGGCAAGACCCCTGGGGGCCAGGGCCCCTGGTGTCTGTAGCCACTCAGCGTACTGTCCTGCCCAGGCCTTCCTCCTCTCCCTCACTCCCCTAGAGAGCTCTCTGTTTTGTAGGAGCCCTGGGGACAGTCCCAGTCTGAGCCCAGCTCCTGTCCTTGCCCCAGAGGCAGGGGCTTCTATCTCTGAGCCTCTCTGCCCAGCCCTGCCCCTGCTCAGTGGCCTCTGGAGGGCTCAGTCAGCATCTGAGGATTCTCAGTGAAGGCCCAGATGAAAGGGGTGCGGCCTTTCTCCAGAGAGGGAGGGTCTCCCTGATCACTGGGCCCTGGCAGGCCTTCTTAGCCATTTTTGGGCCTCGTACCCCAGGGCCAGTCTGGCGAGGCCCAAGACTCCCCTCTCAGGATCATCTTGGTTTTCACTCAAAGAGGAAGGAAATGCTAACTTGCACTTAGGAGTTAGATCCCAAAGTGTCAAGTTAGGGAGCCTTGCTTTCAGCCTCCCCTTTGGAAAGCTTTCAGGTCTTTCTGTTCCTGTGGACTGAACCATCACAAAACCCAGGGGAAGGAGGAAGGGAAGGAAAGCAGCCTTTCTTCCCACCTACAGGGGGCCAAGCGCTATGCTAAAGTCCTTTGGAAGTCGCTCATTTGAGCTTCACCACAGCCCTGGGAGGCAGGTTCTGTTCTTACCCCCATTTTACAGTTGAGCAAACTGAGGCAGACAGGTGACACGGCTTGCCCTGGGTCCCACGGCTGGCAAGTGCCTGAGGCCGGCTCTGAACTCATAGCTGTGTTAAATGCTGGTGTTTTGGAAGGAAGAGATGTTGTGTTTAACCAAGCAGTGACAAAATGGCCCTGCCCATCCCTCTGCACATTTTCTTTCCCCAGCTGGACATTTAAATGAAACGTGCTCTTTTTTTGTCAGGTGATAACCCACCATTCCCCCTTCACTCCCCTAATGGAAACACCGGCTTGTACAGACCTATAGGATTGCACACACCGTGTAAACCTGCTGTCTGACCACGTGCACTTAAGTTAATTTCGATGAAGAAATAGACTGTTTCCCCCATTTGTTATCACCCCCATCCATCGCCCCATTTCTGAGTACAAGCCCTCCCTTATGATAAATCAGTCTGGCCTCAAAGCCCCAATCCACATGTTGGCAAGTCAGGCCTTGGGCAAGCTACCACCTTTCAGGAGGCCCCAGGCCAGGGGCCTCAACCTCCAATAGAAAAGGTTCCCTGAGGGCCAAATTGACTTAGAAAGGCAGAAATGAGCATCATCTACTTTGAAGTTTGTTGTTTATTCTGCTCAGCATTTCCCAATTCCATTTGAATCTGCTTTGGGCTTGCCCCACCTCAGGGGACTGTTCGACCTCTGCTCTAAGCAGATCTCTAAGACTCTAAGTCCACAGAACGTACCCGCCTCCAGACGGAGGAGTAAGGGGGAGTTTTCTCCCCTGGACAAGGACATCACAGCCCAGCCTGCCTGGAGAGCTTCCATTGCTTTATCGGAAAACTGCCTCTTCATCTCCTTTGGCCTCTCTTCTAGGAGACCAGGTCTTTCCTGCCCTCCTCCACCCCATGACAATGAAGGCTGAGTAGCTTCATCCACT
Source organism: Phascolarctos cinereus (assembly GCF_003287225.1). Lineage (NCBI taxonomy): Eukaryota > Metazoa > Chordata > Mammalia > Diprotodontia > Phascolarctidae > Phascolarctos > Phascolarctos cinereus. The sequence continues at coordinate 27,242,659 of NW_027556291.1, forward strand.
GAAGGCCCCGCCCCAGCCCCATGCCTCCGCTTTCAGTAGGAGACAAGCTGGGGGGGGCTGGGGAGGGGGCTCCCAGGGTAGGCTTTCTCCCCACCTCCTCCTGCCTTGCTCCAGAGAAAGCATGGTTACCCCCACCCAGCTGTGACGGCTAAGGTTTCCCTTACAGTGAAGGGGGTGGAAGAAATGTTGTTTGAAAAGGTCAAGGATAGAGGAGAGCTGGTAGTCCACAGAGCAGGGCTTCCACAAGAGCAGCAGCGATGGCCCACGTGATGGCCTAGAAGGGTTGGAGTAACGTGGAAATAGAGGAAGAGGAGGAGGAGGAAGCAGCAGTAGGCTGGCCTTTCCACCCAGGGCTGGGAGAATGGCTGGCCGAAACCAGGGAGCCAGGGCAACGGGGGGGATAGCCAGACCCAAACCAAGAGGAGATTTGTGGAGAGGACAGGGGACCCCATTCAGGCCTTAGTGTCAGCTGCTTTGATGGTCCTGGTACAGAGCTGAAGTCAGGTCGGGGAATGAGAATTGGGGAGCGGGGAAAGAACAAACAAAGGAGAGAGAGGAGATGTGGCCTTTGCCAGGCCTGGCTCTTCCTTTCAGGTGACCTCCTCAGTCTGGTTTCTCCCATCCTCCCTCTCCCTCCTTTGGAGAGGTGGTCAAGGAACTCCCCGTTTGCAGAGGCCCAGCCCAGGCTCCATGCCTGGACAGTGCCCTCAGCCTCTGAGCTTCCTCGGTCCCTGAATCCAATGTCCCTCCATACCAGTATACATACACTCGCCTCTAGTGACCCTATGTGCCTGCTGTCCTTCCCAAGGTCCCCCAGCCACTTCCAAGAGAGCTCGAGGCAGCAAGAGAAGCTGCCTTCCAGTGACCGAAAATGATTACCCGTTCTCAAGTGTGTAAGAAAAAGGAGGATGTGGCTGTGAGGAAATCGGCACGCCTCATGATGAAGCAGAAGAAGCAGGCCAAGAAGCAGGTGGTTAAAGGGGAGCATCAGATCAGAGCTCAGGCGAAGAAGAAAGCAAAAGTCCAGAAGAAGAAGCCGACCGGCGGGGAGGTAAAAGCCAAGCGCCCTGCAGTGGGCCCCCGTGGCAATAGTGGCCGCTGTGGCCAAGCTCGCCCCTGGGGCCTTGCCGACCAAGCCGGACCCTATGACCAAGCTGGTCCCCACTCAGCTCAACCACCTGTGAAGCTCCCACGAGGCAAGAAAGGGATGCAGAAGTATGACCAGAGAGGCAGGCTGAATCTGAATGGAGAAGACCTCTGTGACTGCCTGGAAGAAGATTGCCTGGGCTGCTTCTACCCATGCCCAGAGTGCCAGTCCACCAAGTGTGGGCCCACCTGCCGCCGCAACCGGAAGTGGATTTACGAGGCCATTGCCAACGAGAGTGGAAACGTGGTCAGCACCTTCCCATTTCCCCATGCTAAGTAAGGGCCTGAGCTCCACGTGGCTGTGTGTCTCTGTGTGTGTGTCTCGTGTGTCTCTGTATGTCTCTGTGTCTCTGTGTGCCTCTGTTCCTGGCTCAGCATCCCTGCCTGGAGAGGAAGCTGGGGCTGTCAATCCTGACTCCTGTCGCTCTCCAGCAGTATTGCCATGAGCACCACGGGAGCCTGCCCTCCCTCTTCTCCCAAATGCCTTCACTCTGAGCCCAGGCGTAGGTAAAAATGCAGGTGAAAACCAAGAGGGCTTCCACCCATAGGAGACCCCAAGCGGCCATCTTGCCTGAGATTTCCTGCCGACGTCTCCTAAAGCTGACTCTTTTGGAACTTGAGAATTTCCTTCCACGGAAGGTGGAATGTGGTTCCTGCCCTGCCCCCTTCTAGCTGCAGCCATCCCTAGAGCCAGGCCAGAATTTCTCCAGGTTCCTAAAACTCTTTCCTGTTTCACTTAGTGCTAGATATACAAACAGGAAAAGAAGAAAGACAAAAGTGATCTTTCTCCCATTTGTCATGTGTTTGTTGTCACGTCTAGATGGTCATGTAGGTGTCTGTCCTATGTTGTGTCTGTGATGTTTTTTATATGGTTTCTGCGGTTCTAGAGTTGGACTTTCTGACAACTACCACTTGCCTAAGCTTTTTGCTCTCATCTTGTTGCAGGTATTAAAGGAGTCTGGATTCTCCTGGGACTCTTCTCAGAGTCTCCCTTCTGCAGTTTATGAAGTGGAAAAAAATATATATATATACATATATATTTAAGATAGTTTTGAGATTCCACAACAGAAGAATATATATTGTTAAAGTGAAAGCAGAAAAAAGAATAAAAAAAGTTTGTGAAGTTAATTTATCGTTGCCTTCATTTCAGAACAACAGGGAGGGAGTAGGCTGCACCCTCTCTGTGCCAGGCACTGTGCTAATCGTTGGGGACCCACGGGCAAAGCTCAAGCAGTCCCTGCCCTCAAGGAGTTTTCTTTCAGCCCACGTAGGCACCTGGCAGATGGAGAAGGGCGCTCCAACAGTGGTCCTCTGGAGAGGCCTCTCCTGTGGCCCAGCATGCCCAGCTACACCTCTCTGGTTATTCCCCTGAAACAGTGTTAGAGACTGCTAGGCTCTCACTTCCTCCCCAAGGCCGACACAGACACAGACACAACACACACACACACACACACACACACACACAGAGAGAGAAAGGGGGTGAGGGAGAAGAAGGGGAACAGCAAAGATCCATGGGGATGCACAAGAGGGACAGAGAGGGAAGGGGCTTGGTGAGCTGGCCAGAGTCCACGCAGGACCAAAACAGGGTGGGTAAGGGCCTGAAGCTCTGTCTTGGGCAGATGGGGACAGTGACCCCGGAGAAAGGTGAAGCATTGTGACCTGCTCACCCTCTTCCAGGGGAGGGTGGGCAGCTCTCATTGGAGGGCTGGCTTGTGGGAGAAGAATGACCCTTGTTTCCTTTGACCCAGGGAGTCAAGCAGGCGGGATGGCTGGAAATTGCAGGGGGGAATTTGGCCTCCATGGGAGTGGAAGGGGTGGTCCCTGGAACTGGCTAGTTCCTGCACACTGGAAGTTTTCAAGCCGGGTGGGATGCATGATGCATGCTTCTAGCCAATTTACCTTTAAGGCAGAAACACTGCTCACTTACACCCTTTCCTCGATGACTAAACACTGAAACCTCTCCACACGTGCAATCCAGCTTTATTAGTGAAATAGAGCAAACCATATGAAGAACAGCCAAGTCTCAGAAGGAACCATTAGCCTGCTTCCTAGAAGTCACAGTAAGTGTCTTTTCCACGGGTGGTCATGGCAAGGTACCCTCTGCCCAAACAGAGGCCATGTGTCTCCCCCCCGAAGTGGGGGGCCAGCAAGTCTCCCTACATCTGCCCAGCCCACAAGCAAACACTGGCTGCTCAAAGCTCGGGTGTGTCTCAGATTGGCCCTGGCAGCAGGCTGCTGGCTGGGGCCTCCAGGGCCTTCGCCTTGTGCTGTCCACGCGTGCTCTCCTTTGTTCACTACATACATCACTGGAGTGGTCGTTCGACACGTAAGATGATGATAAAGTATTATATTTATCAGGTTTTTTCTTCCTTTGGTGGTCCGTCCTCTCCGAGGGTCTGCATGCACTTACCAACTGATGTGTCGTCTTCTGGATCCTAACACACAAACAATTATCTTGTACTGAAAAACAGCTTCCTCAGCACCACTTGATCACACACAGAGGCTTCATCTTAATAAGGCAGTGAAACTTCTCCCCACACAGGGGCTAGATGGCCATTTGCCAGGCACGTTCTCCTCCTCTGGGGCTGGGGTGGGCTGCTGGATGGCTCTCCCTTTCAGTTCTCAAAGTCCATGACTCTTTGGGAAGAGAGGAAGCAGCATCCATGCCAGTAAGGACCCTGCATGAAGGCTGCAGAACTGCAAGAGAAAGGGGAGCTCCTCTGATCTCTCTGATCTCTTCTGGTGCCCAGGCATCCCGGTCTATTGCTGTGATGTGGAGGCCTTCACCAGAGCCACACAAGCCACTGATAATTAATTATGAGCAATCAGTCTTTATTATGGGCACATTTTCTTTCATCCAAGTGAATGTTAGACAGTTAAAAGGCCGTGTGTGGGGGAGGAAATCGGAGGGGAAGGCAGAGACAGCAGCACAGAGATAACCACCATGGCTGCCAGATGGAGAAGCCTCTCATCAGCTTTAGCATCCCCCGCTCTCTGGTCACTCGGAACTGGATGGGAGACAGCTGGGACCTTGTCTTAGCAACGGAGGCTGCAGTCCAATCCTTCCCCACATGCCTGACCCACCCGAAGACAGTGGACTGTATAGCCACCCAAGCCTTCCCAAAGTAATGCCACAAGCTGACCCCATCCTGGGATAGTCTGCCCCTAGGAGCATCCCTGAGACTCGATCCAGCCCAGGGCCTTGATCTTTACAGGGCCTTGATCTGCTGCATTGGACTGCTTTCTGACTCCTGATATCAGAGACAGGGAGGTGACAATGAGGCTGGGTGGCTCATGGAAGGCTCCAGGTATCAGAAGATTTCAGAAAAGGAAGCAAGTGCCAACATGGGGAGGGATCTTTCTGGAAAGCAGGCATGGCCTCTGGCAAGCAAAGCTTGGCCCCAAAGCCAGTGGGATTCTCCTTGGTAGCCACCAATTGTAAAATTACTGTAAAAATTATTCTGTTGGTACTTCTCACCATACTCTCCGTCAGTTCATGCACTGACCAATCTGTCTTCCCCATCTGCCGGCTAAGAGGGGAAAGACCCATAGGTACCAATCAATTGACAGCAGCTTCTTTCGTGGGAGCAAAGAACTGGCCTCTGACAGGGTGCCTGTCCATTGGAGAATAGCTGAATAAGTGAAGATATGTGCTTGTGATAGGATAGCATTGTGCCGGAATGCAGAGGGGAGTGAGTGCAACCAGGAGAATGGTGGACAGGACAGAAAGGAGGTTGCAAAGGCAAACAGCTTTGGAAGAACTTGAGGCAACGACCAGCCATGATTCCAGAAGCCCAATGATGAAGCCTGCTGCCCACCTCTTGACAGAGGTTGGGGACTCAGAGCGCAGTGTGCAACAGGCATTTTTTGGGCATGGCCAATGCAAGGATTTGTTTTCCTGGAGTGCATGTTTGTTGGAAGGGCGCTGCTGAAGTTTTTGGTAGTGGAGGAGGGAGAATGGGACGTAGAAAACATAGATCGAGCTTAAATGCCACCTCCTCTATGAAGCCATTATGGATGAGAGCATGTCAAAGCTGAAAGGGACCCTAGAGACTATAGGGTCATAGTCATCCAGTGCTGCTCTTTCGTGTCACAGACAAAGAAACTGAGGCCAGAGAGGTTAAGTGATATTTCCAAGGCCACACAGAACGTACGGGGCAGAACCAGGATTTGAAACCAGATCCTGTACCTTCAGATTCAGCACTGTCTGTCACATAGGCCACTGCCTCTGACTCTGATGCCCCCAGCCACAGGGGCTTTCTACTTCGTCTCAACTTGCCAAGCATGCCTGGACACTCTTCTCATAGCCTAGTCTGTGCAACAGCACAGGAGGAGAAGGGATGGGGAATGCGGGGTCCTTGATGCCCATGCCCCAGGACGAGGCTTTCACAGGTTCTATGAAGCTGGAGAAAGGCTTCAGGGACCAGCCCAGCAATGAGCTGTGTGGTTACTGTGGAAGGAACACTCAAGGCGCCTGCTGAGAGGACAACAGAGCAGCTGCCCTTGGGTAATGGGAGGGTGGGGGAGGAGGTATGGGGAGGGGGCTAGTGAAGCATGTGTGTGTGTGTGCATGTGCCCGCCCACATGTGTGTGCACCTGTGAGGGCCACAGTAACTCTCAAAGGCTAGACAGGGGGACTTAGAAGACATGTTTTCTCAGGAACATCGTTTTTCCCTAAGCTAGTCCAGACTGATGTGTTATTGCTAGGTTTTCTAAAATGATTATTCTTTCCTTCTCTCTCTGTCTTTGACTCTGTCTCTTTCTGTCTCACTGTGTGTCTCTCTTCCTTTCTGTCTCTCTGTCTGTGTCTCTAACTCTGTCTTAATGTCTCTGTGTCTGTCTGTCTGTCTCACTTTACTACCACTCACAAAGTCCATCTGCTAAGCATGGAGAGAGTGTGTGATTGTGAACCTGTCACAGACCTGATTATATATATATATATATACATGTACTTATACATACATACACGCACATGTCTTATCCCCCACCACACTCGACCCGCAGGTTGTCAGGAGGCCCCTTCAGGGCAGGGACTGTGCCTCGTTTTACTTCCTCACCTTACCCAGCAGCAGGCCAGTGACCGGCACATCCCAGCCTGGTAGCTGATCACATGACCTTTGAATTGACCTCACTCACCTAACCCCTCTTTTGCTCTAAAGCCCCTCACCCTTTGTGTTCTACACTGGTTTGCACTCCTTCAGTCATGCCAGGAAAGGGTCGCTGAGTCCCAAGCCGTGTGTGACTTGTGTCCCCCACAGTAGACTGTAGGCATTTTGAGAACCAGTCCATGGGGATTTCCCACACACCTCCCTGGCCTGTTAGTCTCAGGGAGTCGCCTGGGTCTCTGAGACATCATGTGACTTGCTCCGGGCACCTCAGTGACTTTGGCCTCGTTAGGACTTCCGGTCTTCATTCGGGACCAGGCCATGTCTAAAGCCCCAGTTCCAGTGAAGACCCTCAGCGGGAAAGAACCTCTTGCTCTTTTGGCATTGTGCTTCCGTTTACTCCGCTGATGAGACTCCACACAGATTTGCTTGAACTGTCTGCCCTGCCCACAGCCCCATTGTCTTGCATCTCACATGAGGGGAAGAGGCCACAAGCTACCATCATTTGCTCCCGCCACGGACCTCGCGAAGGTAGAAGATTCACTGAAATCATTCCTATGAATCACTTTCACCCACCCTGGCAAACTTGCCCCCACGCTGGATGCCGAAGCCTTCCAACAAAGCAGGGAGCTAGCAGTCAGGTGGGACACCTTGGGAAGCCTTGCGATCCTTCTGACACTGCAATCAGGCTTGCCACCACGAGACCGACTCTCCTAGGGTAAGACCCAGAGAGAACGATCATGTTGAAAATGGCACCTGATTAGTGGCCTAGAGACATATATAAGGAAAGAGCTGGCTGGGGCTTGGAGGCAAAGCAGCGTTTCCATTTGGGGGAGATCAGTGGGGAGGAGGTAAGGTTCGAATGGGACTTTGCAGGGTGGTAGGAATTGAATTGAACAGGTGAAGGGAGGAGAGGGCAGTGCGGGGAGGGGGTGTGTGTGTGCAGGGAGTCCAGGCATGGAGAACAATATGAGCAAAGGCAGAGAGGGGGCGGCAAAGGGTAGGGGGTTTCCAAGAAAAGAGAGGAGTCCAGTTTGGCTGAAGCCTAGGCTAGCTTGGTGGGGAGTGGCCTGAGATAAGGCAGGAAAGATAAGGGAGTGACAGATTGCAGAGGCCTTGAATGCCAGGAAAGGAGGTTACCCTTCTTTGACTCAATTGGCAATAGGGAGCCATGGAAGGTTTTTGAGCAGAGCAAAACCACCACCAGATGTATGAACGAGGAAGATGAGTCTGGCATTGGCATGCAAGATGCGTTGGATGGGGGAGAGTCTGGACTATTGCAGTAGTCCATGAGGAGCACAAAGAAAGGATGCACAGTCACAGCAGGAACAGAGAGGAAGAGACGCATGCGAGATGTCTATCCCAGGGAGGAGGGAAGAGTCAGAGTTGGTAAGTGAAGGGATGTGAGAAGTGAGAGAGGAGGGAGCTTGTTAAGGCTTCGAACAGGGGACATTGAAGGAACAGTGAAGTCAGAGGATGCAGCTGCTCTGTGGAAAGATGCTGGGCTCAGGCTTATGATGATGTCCTGAAAACCGTTGGCCTTATGGGGCTGGAGCTGTGAAGAGAGCTCATCTGTGGGGAGGTGCTAGGGGAAGCTGCTAAAGGAGTGGAGAAGATCCTCGAGGGATTCTCTAGGGAGGCTAGAGGCAGCATCTTAAGAGGTCTGGGAGAGGGTGATTAGCCCTACAAAGAAACCAAGAAGCATCCACTGGGGAGTGGTAGGTTGAGAACCAGGAGAACGTGGTGTCTATAAGGCCAAAGGAAGAAGAGATGGTCAGGGATGTCTGATGCTGCAGAGGGGCCATGGAGAATGGGGACTGAGAAAAAAGTCAGTTTATGGGGATTCGGAAAAGTATGGAGATCCGCCTATAACTTGATGCAGAGGGAAGTGAGGAGAACTAGGGGAGCGGTGTGATAGCTTAACACAATACCGATCATCAGAGAGGTCTGAAAGACCTCAGAGCTGTGACTAAGGCAAGGATCGATTCTGAACCAGGTATGGTTTCCTGGACGTGGCTTCCGGATGTGGCCAACGTGTTTACTTGTTTTTTCTGACGGTAGTTATTTTGTGAAATTGTGGGACAGGAGGGGAGCTATGTTAATCATAGATAGCGAGAAAATTATATTTTATTTATTGGAATAAAAGAATTTAACTGTAAATTATGAGGAATCAAGTTTAAGAGGTGGTATTCATTATCAGGTTTTCAATAAAACACTTGTTTTTTCTACAAAGAAGAGACCATATGGATCCGTTTTCCTGATTTTTAACAGTCTCTTCTGCTTTTTCCTTTTCCTTCTCTTGTAAAATAGTATTTGTTGGGGAATAGTTATCTGGGACGCGAGAGGGGAAGAGGCATTGGGAGCAAGATTGGTGCTGTAAAAGCACAAAGAACCACTTCAATTTATTATTGTTTTAAAGATCGGGCCATTAGCTTTGGTGATTAGCAGGTCATCAGGGACTTCAAAAGAGCAGTTTCTGTAGAGCTTTTGGGGAGGAACCTAGAGGAGAGACGGGGCTGAGCAAATGAAACAGGGGGAAGCCAACCTTTCGGGAGAGTTTAAAAATGAAAGGGAAGAGGGATGTGGGATGGTAGAAGCGTCAAGGAAGGAGTGTCTAGGGCATCTCCAGTGATACAGTTTTAGATAGTCTTTGCTTTAAGAAATATCCAGCTAATGTTTGTCTATAAGGTGTCTACTTCACAAATACATTTGGCTGAATTCAGGTTAAAGTCTCATTCAAAGCCCTTTTGATTTGAAAGTTTCCTGGCGTGCCCAGACAGAGGAACCACGGAAGCGAATGTGTTGCTGATAGCATCAGGGTGACATGAAGGAAGCAGCTTGTGAATAGGATAACCTTCTGCTGTGGACATTGACTGAACTGGGTGTCTGTCCCATGTTCCTGGACTCTCAGCATCTTGGGGCTAATTATATATCAATAAAGTCTTTCCTCATGACTTCCACTTACAGAAATCCTGGTCCAATTTGGCACCATTACTGTGGATATATCCAGGGGTGTGCTGGAGCGCATTTTAAATTTTCATTTGAATATTGCTACCTTGGAAATTGGCAAACACTACAAACCAGGGCACTCACTATTTCTTGCTTTTTTCAGGTCGAGACTAAAGAGAGTAAAGGAAAATATGTTAGTAATACAGGTTAAACCTAAAACTGGGTTCTGTGCACATCTCCCCCACACACCTGGAGAGCTGGTTGTTAAATATTTACCACCATAACCCTGGAGTTATGGGAGTATGTGGGAGCTGGTCGTTTATAGGATCATATTTGTTGTTGAATCCTTTCAGTCGCGTCCGACTCTCCGTGAGCCCACCTGGGGTTTACTTGGCAGAGATACTGGAATGGTTTGCCATTTTCTTCTCCAGCTCATTTTACAGATGAGGAACCTAAGGTAAACAGGGTTAAGGGACTTGCCCAGGGTCCCGCTGCCAGTAGGTGCCTGAGGCTGGATTTGAACCAAGGAAGATGTCTCTTCCTGACTCCAGACTCAACACTCTTATCTACCACAACCCTACCTGGCTTCCCACAGGGCCACATAAGTCCCTGAAAAATGCTAGAGACTCACCAGAGAGGGAAGGAGAAGAGTTTTGACTGGTTACAGGCTGAGAGGTGAGTCTTCTATGTTTTTTGTGGGGTCAAATAAAATCCGTCCTATGCTCGATGTATCCGTAGCCTCAGTACTTGCAAGGGACCAGAGGGTTCTTTCTGTGTCCTTCAGTGACCCAGGCATGACTCAAACACTGATGTTTCCACAGAGAAGCCAAACAAAGCGGGATGAGTGAGAAGCCCCTCTAGAGGGAATGCTGTCCCTGTTAAGCCAGACTTTCAGTTCAGGGCCACGTGTTGAAATCTCTGTGATCCAAAACGTACTTCTTTCCTCCAGGGTGAAGAAGGAACTCCCCTGTTTAGCTTTGAAAGCCCTTCACAAAGTGGCCCCAACCTGCCTCTGCAGCTCCATTGGACATCCCTTCCCTTCCTGCACCCTTTCTTCCACCAAACTGGCTCCCTCTGTGTTCCTCACTCACAACACCCCATCTCCCACCTCCATGCCTTTGCACTGGCTGTCCCCATGCCTGCAATGCCCTCCCCATGAAGCCTTTCCTGATTCCCACCCCCCACCTGCGAGTGCCCCTTTCCCCAACTACTGTATATGTATGTATGTATATTTATGTATTTATACTCTTTGTAGTTATACTGTGGATAGTATTATTATTATTATTATTAAGTATTTTCTCATCCCTATTGGAATGTCATCTCCCTGTGAGTAGGGATTGTGTCCTCTGCAATACCAGAGCTCAGCACAGTGCCTGGAACACAGTAGGTGCTTCATGAGGACTTGCTGATTGATGATAGAAAAGAAGACAGACTTAATTGATTACCAAAGAGAAGATACGACTATAAAGTTGTGTCATTTAAAAGAGTAAACTTGTGTTCAGAAGCGATGGCATTTTATAGCCAGAAGGGCTCCTTTCGTAGGCTAAGGCTCTCATTTGAAAGGTGAGGAAACTGAGGCTCATTAAAACATTTACAAGGTCAATGTGCTGCCCAATGTCACCCAACCGTTGGGGACAGAAAGGGGCCAAACACCCAGGCGTGTGTTCATGCTCCCAAGAGAGTAACTACCAGTTGTGCCCCTGTTACCTGGACAGGAGGAGGCTCCCAAAGTGGCCTCCTCCCTTCCCCAGAGGAGGAGTGCAGGGAGGAATGTTTGTCTTCATTTCTCTTTGCCAGAGCATCCCCACGGGAGAATGGGAGGGCCTTGGGGGCAGGTCCTGTGTCCCTTCTGTATGGGGATCTTGGTCCCTAGTTCAGTGTGTGGCAGCCTGGCAGCACTGAGGGAGAGCTTGTTAATAAGTACATAGATGGGAGAGCATCTAGCAAGGGCTGTGCCACTGAGTGGAGGAGGTGGCTTCTGTGCAAACAGGCGAGGGCTCCTTCATCCCAGTCCAATTTCTCTCCCTTTTTTTTAAAGAAAATTTTTCAATCTCGTTTTAAAGGGCGAGTGAGCCCTGTGGCCCTCACCTCTGGCCCACAGCTGAGGCTGCAGCTACATGTATTCAGTGTGAAGGGATTCCCAGTTTGGAGGAGTGGAGAGGCAGGCATCATCAATTCTCTAACAGGCTCTGTGTGTGTGTGTCTCTCTGTCTGTCTGTCTCTCCCTCTTTGTCTGTCTCTGTCTCTCTCTCTGTCCCTGTCTCTGCCTCTCTGTCGCTGTCCTCTCGTTACTAAAAATGTATTCCATCTGTCTCTGCATAATTGCCTGATGACCATAGGTCATCATTTGACCTCTCTAGACCTCACTTTCCTGCTCTGTAAAATGAAGGGGTTTAAAAGATGACAATTAGGTCTGGTCAAGTTCTTCATCAGGTGTTTCCAAAATTATTTGGCTTACTGCCCCCTTTTCAAAAAAAAAAAGCTCAGCGCCCCCTGGAAATCTATTTTCTTAACTTTACATTTTTTAAATTTGCATCATTTCAAAAAAAAAAAAAAATTCTAAAAACATGATGCATTGTAAATTTAATAATTCATTTTAAATTCATGGTTTTTTCCCTGCATTGAAATTTTGGTGATGCATATTGTGCCATATAACCATATAGTATGTTGTAAACAAGTCATTGAATACACATATTCCTGAGATGCCTGCTGGACTTCCTCACTTTGTTCAACATCCTCGCCTGCCAACACTTGCTTGTTCACACCTGTCAGTGGACTTGACTGCCAATCAGTTACAACTTGCATTTTTTGTGTGTATTTGGAAAATAATGTAATCACTATGACTTTAACTCTGTTACACAGCAGATGAAACATGTTCCAGTGGTTTTTCAAAATTGTCTTCTTGGGGCAGGCAGGTGGCGCAGTAGATAGAGGACCGTCCTTGGAGTCAGGAGGATCTGCAAACCTGGCCTCAGACACATAACACTCACTAGCTGTGTGACTCTGGGCAAGTCACTTAACCCCAATTACCTCATAAACAAACAAAAACTAAAACAATTTACTTGTCTTCTTTCTTTATGTTTCCACTCCCCCTTATTTTTATTCAGTGCCCCCAATTGCATCCTATTCTACTACCATCCCCCTGGATCGTTCCAGAGCCCCCAAGGGGGCAGTATCACCCGCTTTGGGAGCTAGATCTATGATCTTATGCATGACCATGAGAAAGCCCTTTCCCCTCCATAATCCTCAATTTCCTCCCCTGTAAAAGGAGGAGGTTTTCCTAGATGACTTTGTGAGGCCCCTTCCAGCCTAACTCCATCTTGCCCCTGCTGGGGCAGAGCAGCACCTTTGACCCTCTCTGCTCCTCCCCTCTGCTCTCTCCCTCCTGTGGGTGCCCTCTGGCCCTCCCTCCCTCTCTCTCCACCTTCCTGTGCCCTCCTCCTGCATCCCCTAGGGGGCAGAGCAGCACCTCAGGCCCTCTCTGCTCCTCCCCCTCTGCTCCTCTCCCTCCCTGTGGGTGCCCCTCTGGCCCTACCCTCCCTCTCTCTCCACCCCTTCCTGTGCCCTCTCCTGCATCCCCTAGGGGGCAGAGCAGCACCTCAGGCCCTCTCTGCTCCTCCCCCTGTGCTCCTCTCCCTCCCTGTAGGTGACCCTCTGACCCTCCCCTCCCCCTCTCTCCGCCCCTTCCTGTGCCCTCTCCTGCATCCCCTAGGGGGCAGAGCAGCACCTCAGGCCTTCTCTGCTCCTCCCCCTGTGCTCCTCTCCCTCCCTGTAGGTGACCCTCTGACCCTCCCCTCCCCCTCTCTCCGCCCCTTCCTGTGCCCTCTCCTGCATCCCCTAGGGGGCAGAGCAGCACCTCAGGCCTTCTCTGCTCCTCCCCCTGTGCTCCTCTCCCTCCCTGTGGGTGACCCTCTGACCCTCCCCTCCCACTCTCTCCGCCCCTTCCTGTGCCTTGACCTGCATCCCTTCATGCCTAGGGGCAGAGCAGGCTCCTCCCTTTCTGTCCTTGGGAGACCTGGAGGCAGGGTGTGTCTGAGGGTCTCCTGAGAGAGGTAGGCCTCATTTCTGATCCTTCTCCAGCCTCTAAGTGGGAGGGCAAGGGTCTGGGGTGTGGGGGGGCAGGGCCCCAGAAGGAGCTTCTGGAGGCACTGAAGCCACTATGGCTGTGTTTCCTCAGGGGTCTGAGTGCGAGGTGCTGCCTCGGGCCTCCTAGGCCTGCTGAGGCCTTTACCCCGTGGCCCTGGGGGCCTTTGACCAATCAGAAATGGGGAGGGGTGATTTCTGCAGGGTATTTGATATGTTCGATATGATATAATAACTAATATAATATTTGATGAGGGAATTTTGAGCTTAGCTGATTCATGGAGACTAAGTGAAGAAGGTGTTAGTTAATGAAGAGCCTGGTTTTTATCCCAGAGCTGGTGAAGGTAAGAATTAAATAGGTCAAGTGGCAGGCCAGATGGTGACCTGGAGGACAGGTGGGTCTTCTGGATGACCCCCCCACAATGGCCACACCACCAGGCCTCCCCCCACCCCAAGTATCCAGGAGAGGGCCCATCCTTCCAGGCCAGACTTGGCCATTTAAAACAATTTAAACACTCCCTGGCAGAGATTTCTCCTTGTCCTCCTTGCCTCTGCCGCCTCCCTCAGTCACTGCCCACGTGGCATCTTCCTTAGGACCCAGGGGATGAGCGGGCAGAGGCTTCCGGCCCTGAAGGAGGGCCATCGCTTGGGTACAGGTGACTGGGGGGGATGCCTGGGCCTACAAAGAGGGGGCTGCCTGGACACAGAAAGGAAAGCTGCACTGACTTGCAGGAAACGTCACCCTAACAATCAAGCCTGCCTGCTTGCTCCCAGTTTTTCCCTCCTGTATTTGTGTTTCTGAGTCAAACTTCTGTTTGGTACCTAGGCCCTGGTGAAAACCCATTCCTCTTCCCACCCAAAGAGGCCTCTTTCTGGATCATCGCCTGCACATCAAGTGGCTGCCCCTTCTGTGAGCCTAACAGTGCAGAACCAGCACCCCAGGGACTCGTGACTGCCCTCTGTAAGTTGGGGATGAGACACCACCCTTCCCTCTCCTTGACCCCTAACTTCTCACTACGAAAACCCCAATGATTTCTTAGTGGAAAAGGAAGCACTTGGCTCAGGGCAATGCTCTCCTCTCATGTTCTGCCCATGTTTATAGAGATGGGTTGGCATGCACATATATGTACACAGTCTTCTTTCTGGTTCTGTCCCTTCTGCTAGCAGAAAAATCTCAGAGTCTCCTTTTGGCTCCATGCAGGCCGTCCCAAAGATCTTGGTGCAGATTTAAGCTCTAATAACTTCAGATGCATAAATGCTACCAATTGTAAAAAAAAAACCTTGATATTTTAAAGTTTCTTTTACACTCATTTTGTTTTGTGAAGTTTGAATAACAAATTTTTCATCCAAATTTTGACGTGATGAGAGCATCCTGTAACCTCGAATTGCATTTAACATATTATGGATGCTTCTTTCTCAGAGCTGTGGATAGTAAAGGGGATTCTCTTCCTTTGACACTTTGATCACCTGATCTAGCTCTGCTAATTTTTTTTTTCTTGTGGGGCCATGTGAAAGCTGTCCCATATGCATCAAAACTTTGCTCTTTGCATTATCTTCAGGCTAGGATTGCACGTGGAGTCTTTTCAATCATTGATCATCAGCTGATGAGAGTTTTTAGAAAGTTTGAAAATCAACTAATGTCCAGCTCATGATGATGGTTCTGTTGAATTTTCACAGGAGACATAGCAATGTTTTAAAAATTAAAATAATCTTTCAAATGTTGTTTTTCCTCAGTTTGTGGCATTAGCAGCCTCTGAATCAGCTTTTACGTCACACTCATGTACTTTTAGTGATGACGTGTTCTGTACTATCATTCTTAAGATCCAGGAGCTTACCCCAAAGCAGAGAGGAGAAGGATCCTGCAACCAATTATCGAAAATGAGTGGAGACGTTGACATGCGCAGTGAAGAGTCCGATACCAACCAAGAGGAAGTTGATGAGAGGGCAGAGAAGGAAGCAGCAGGTGTGTCCTCCAAGGGGAGAAATGCAGTATCCCAGGCAGCAGTTGCCGATTCTGAAATCCAGGAGGAAGAGGAGCCCCAGGGAGCTGCTGCAAACCCTGGCCCAGCACCTAGGCAGAGGTCTGATGTGTTTTCTTACCACCCCAAAATATTCATGGGGCCCAAGAAAAACAGGAGAAAGTATGACCGGAAAGGCAGGCTGATCTGTAATGGTATCGATCTGTGTGACTGCCTGCAGGTTGATTGTGCCGGCTGCTTCTACCCATGCCCCAGGTGCAACTCCAGGAAATGTGGAGTCAAGTGCCGCCGGAATCGCAAGTGGGTTTATAACAAGCTGGAGGATGAATCTGGCGAGCTGGTCAATGCGTTTCCCTTTGCATTTCCTGAATAAGGTCCTGGCGACACTTGGCTCCCCTTTCTGTCGAGGGTTGAACTGGCTTTTTTTAAAAAATGAGTTTTAGGCCTTGGGCAAAGAGTTGGAATGGACCTAGTGTCAACTGATCATTCCAGCTTTGGGGACCAACGCCATCCTCCCCAAAGGATTCCATCATTTTAGGATTTTTTTTTTTTTGGTGTGGAAAAGAGAGCAAGTCTTTCTTGCCCTGCCATCTTTCCACAGTCAGCCAGTTCAGATGTCTTTAAAGTTTGGAAAAAGAAAGGAGCCTCAATTTCTAAAGCCAGGAGTTTACTGTTCTTCATGTTGTCATTAGTGCTTGACGGTAAAAAACAAACAAAAAACAAAGAACAACTTAAGTGTTAACTGCTACTGAATGTGATAATAAGATCATATCCACCATATGGTGGCAGATATTTGCTTGTAACAGTTGTATTTGTTGTTATGTTGTTGTATTTTGGATTCTTTCTGACTTCTCCAAATGAATCTTTCATGTTGAGTGATAGTAGATAAATTGTTAAGCTATTCAGATGTCTTCATAGACAAAATGGATAAGTATTGTTCAAGTAATAGCATTTAAAGACAAAAAAAAAAAATAAACCCCTTTTACCAATTCAAAGCTGGTTTTTAATGTCAAAGAATTCCCTTCAATTCAGAATCCAAGCGCGGCTCTGGGCAACCACGTCCAGTGGGGTACACCTGGGGAGGTAGGAGCTCCTGACCAATAGGGTGAAGGGCAGAAAGATACCCCAAAAAGGTCATGATGAGTCAGATGTGACTGAAAACTAGTGAACCAAAAAATAGGAGCAGTCATGTGGTGTAGCAAACAGAGTGTTGGGCCTGGAATCAGGAAGGCTCGTCTTCCTGAGTTCAAATCCGGCCTCAGACACTAGCTGTGTGCCCTGGGCAAGACACTTCACCCTGTTCGCCTCAGTTTCCTCATCTATACAATGAGGTGGAGAAAGAAATGGCAAACCACTCCAGTATCTTTGCTAAGAAAACCTCAAATGGGGTTACAAAGAGGCAGAGGTGACTGAAAACAAGTGAACAAAATGAAAAAAAAAACCCAAGAAAGATCACTTCTGGAGGGCAGGCAGGCCTGCCTCACGCAGAGGACAGCGTGAAACTTGGTCATCCAGCCAGAACAAGGGGCACCAGGTGGATTCTTCCCATTCAAGCTTTGCCTCTCAGGGAGAGCCTCCAAAGCTACATACATTTTCCCTTACTTGCTTGCAGAGGCCCAGAGGAGGGATGGAAATTGAATTTTTAATGGTTAGCAAGTTCAGCTACCTTCAGGCAGACAGGTTGGTTTTTCTTTGTTTATTTTTTAGGCAATTGGGGTTAAGTGACTTGCCCAGGGTCACAGAGCTAGTAAGTGTTGAGTGTTTGGTCTGAGGCCAGATTTGAATTCAGGTCCTCCTGACTTCAGGGCCGGTGCTGTATCCACTGAGCCACCTAGCTGCCCCTAGACTGGCTGTTTGGTAGCCCTCCTATCCTTCCTCCCATGTCTGCCAGCGTCACTGGAGATGGGACCACGATGGGGGTCTCTGATGCACTCCTACAAACAGCCTCCTGGAGGACAGCCTTGGGCAGCAACATCCGTGGCCACTATTATTATTGTTGTTCTTGTTGTCTCTAATTTTGGCTTTTATCTCCAAGTTTCAGATGCTGGCAAGGCAGCCAGGTGAGTTCACACCCATTTCTTCCTCCAGTGACCTGGGTAGTCAGGCTCCTTAACCCCCAATGCTGTCCCAACTTTGGGTGATAACACTGCGTGTTGGGAACAGCCTCACGGACTCAGAAGGGTGCCTGTGGCACATACTATCACCTTTTTCTAGCCTTCCTAGGCTTCATCACAAGAAGGAATATGTAAAATTGACCAAATTAGTATTTACTGAGGAGCCCTAGTCAGATGGAGCGGCTCAGCCCGGACACATTTCCTTATGTATAGCAAGTTATAGCATTATGGGGTAACCTGTAAGTGCTGGAGAACATGTCTGGGTAGCTAGAGAACCGGAGAACATAAAAATGGGCAGAACCTTAGAGACTTCAGTTGAACAAAGAACATAGAATGTCAGAGTTGGAAAGGACCTTAGAATAGTAACAACTGTTAAGGGAGTTTAGAACAGAGGATGTTAGAGCTGGGAAGGACCTTGAAACAAACCAGGTCAGAACTGGAAAGGAACTTAGAACAGGCCATTAGTTTCAAACACAGAATGTCAGAAATGGAAGGGACTCTAGAATGTAGGAAGTTAAAACTGGAATGGATCCCAGAACACAGAATGTCAGATATGGGGAAGACCTTAAAAGAAAAGGGGGTTAGAATTAGTGGCGGAACTTTAGAACAGAGTATATTAGAACTAGATCTTAGAACTCAGAACATTTGAGATCAAGTCCAAGCCTCTCATTTCCCAGCCAAATCAGCTTAATTCCTGCCAGATGCCAATTCTTTTGATGGCATTGTCCCGTTTGGGTGGATTGAAGGACACAGCTATTTGGATCTCTTGTTGCTCGTCCTCCCAGTTCTGGGGGAGTGCTGTCATTTTAGGACTGTGATCGGGGTCTTGCCAGAAAAGCAGTGGCAGGAGGACTTTTCTACTAGAAAGTGGAAATGCTGGTGACAGCCTGGGAATCTCACTGCATTTTCTTACTTCTAAGAGGGATATTTCAAAGTTTTTAGGCACTCAGTTTTTAGATGCCCCTTATGGCCATGGAAAGTTCTTTTAGATAGCCCAAGTTCTTCTTGCAGATAAGACAGGAAGAACAGCTCATCACTGCCACATGTATGCATTGCCACATTTAAATAATGGGGTTCCAGGCAAAACTGCAAAGTTCTCACTCTTGTTCCCCAAATCCACTTTTCTCGGACACATTTTGTCATCGTGCTAGGGTCTTCTCTGGAAAGGGCATGGGAGCAGAATTGTGGAGAACTTGATTCTGCCGATTGGCTCATTAACTCCCTGGCTGAGCTGGGGCAGACCATTTCCCCTTTGCAGGCTGAGATTTCCTTCTCTGTAAGAAGAGTGAGTTGACATAGATTGATAAGACTCTTTCTAGCTCTAACATTCTATTTTGATTAAAAGCTAACATTTATATAGCACTTTAAGTTTCGCAAAGCACTTTACAAATATCTCATTTTATCCTTACAACATCCCTGGGAGGTAGGTGTTATTACTATCCCCATTTTAAAGCTGAGGAAACTGAGGCAAACAGGGGTTAAATGGCTTGCCCAGGGTCACATAGCTAGTAAGTGACTGAGGCTAGATTCAAACTCGGGTCTTTCTGACTCCAGACCAAGCACTTGATCCACTTCACCAACTTGCTGCCTCGTTCTGTTTCTCTTCTAGTTGTAACATTCTATGCCATATTTTCTTTAAAAAAGTTTTTTCTTGATTTTTCTGGTCACCTTCATTTTCAAATATATCCTTTTTCCCTATCCAGAAAGCCTCCCCCTATTGCAAAGAGTTACCAAAAAAACTTAAAAAAAGCAAAACTAAGCCATATATAAAATGAGTTAGGCAGTACATGTGATGTTCCACACGCTCTGCAGTGAAAGAGGTGATTTTCTCATCTCTTCTCTTGCAGCCATGCTTGGCCGTTGTAAGTACGTATGAGTCAGTTTAGATTTCGTTTTGCTTCCCCCTGTGCGTTGTTGTGGCTATTGTGCATATTGTTTTTCTGGTTCTGCTCACTTCACTCTGCATCAGGTCATACGTCTTCCCATTCTGCTCAGTAGTGTTTATAGTCATTGTTTCTTAGGTCACTTCTTGTTTCTTTATCTACAGTCTATTTTTCAAAGTTCCGTTTAGCTCTCTCATCCTATATTCTAAATTTCCTCCCAGTTGGTAACATCCCATGGACTGTTTTCCAAGGTCCCCCTCCTTTTGACATTCTATGTTCTGAGGCTCTTTGTAGTTATAAAAGTCTTTTATTTCTAGGGTCCCACTTCTAGCTTAAGGTTCACATCCTAGACCTGCCTCTTGCTACCTTGGGCAGGCTGTTCCCCGGTTTGGGACGCAGTTGCTTCTTCTCTGAAATAAGGGGATAGGACTAGGTCTCTAAAGTTATTTCTAGCTCGAACGCTCTATGAATCTCTGAACAATGGGTAGGAATCACAAAAAGGCCGATTTGGGCTTGATATGAGGGGAACTTTTCTGACAATTAAGGCCATCCAAAAGTGGAACAGGTTAGTACCTTTTAGCAGGGCACTGAGTCTGTTCTTAAGATCAGAGGTCACGGGACTAGTGAGTTCATGTAGTGGCAGACCGAGGATTGTGCATCTGCTGCAGAGAGGTTGCAGGATCCTTCGTCAAGGTCATCCCAGAGGGGCTTCCTGCTTTGGATAGCGCTTGACTTGGCCAGGTCCAAGGGCTGTCTGATGCTCTTGTTGTGATCCAGCATTACCATCCCTTCCCCACCCTCTTCCCTCCCTCCAGACACACAAACCAACCACACATCACAGAGACTTGGCAGAGGCCCACACAAAGCCAATCTTTATTGGTCTTTTTATTACCACATGCATAAAGTGTCAGCAGTTTGGGAGATTAGGTCGGATATATGTTGCTCACAAATGTAGTTCACACACAGGTCTTGAAAAGCTGCTCTCTTCCCTCTCACTGAGGGGAGCTTGCTTAGCAACCATTCAGCTGGTACCTTCTGGGGTCCACATCAAGGCAAGCAGAACCCACAACACTGGGTAAGACACACTTGCTCACACTGAGCAAACTGCGCACAGTGGGTAGATACAGGCAGCAACATCTATTGACTAAATGCAAAGGGCTTCGATCCCGCCTGATGCGGGATGGCTTTTTAAACATTAGCTTGAGAATAATGCGGATCAATCATCAAATAGCTTGAAGCGTGTGCAAATTCACAAGTTTGAAGCCCACGGGGTTCTCTCTGGACAGGCAGCCACCCCGACTGAAACCAAGGCCAGCCTGGACTCACCACTCTCAGAAAGTGGAACCTTCGAGGCAGGCAGGAGGCACCAATGTGCCGGTGCCCAGGTCTGGCTGGGAGGGTGCGGGTACATGTCCTCTCAGTCTTGGTGCATAGAGAGAGCAGGGGGAATTCAGGAGAAGTGAGGGCTTCCACAGAACTGCAGGGGGACAGTACCACCACTCTTTCCTACCTGTAGGCCAAGCCAGCTTGGAAAGTCTCCACGGAAGGAAAGGAGATTTTTTTTTGGGGGGGGCAGGGGGAAGGAAAGACTGGTTTTAATAGGAGGTGGTGGAGGGCCTGGTGGAGTGGGAATGGGGGGAGGGGGTTTGAAGGATCTCTTCTCACCAACTGCTGCTAAGCTTACTTCCCTCTCCAAAGCTCTGATAGCCTTTTGAGCCACCCTCCCACAGGTCAAAAGGGGTTCTTCACCACTTGCCAGCTCCAGGCCATAGCCATGGCCCAATCCATCCAGAGATGTGATTGTGTGTGTGTGTATGTGTGTGTGTGTGTAAGATCACATGCATTCAGTGGAGCCCAGAAAGAACCCTGAATAAAGGGCCGGGACCCTACATTCCTGCCACTGCCCTTGTTGCCAACTTGGGTTACTGTGGCACTTTCCGCTCTGGACCTGAGTTCTCCTCTGTAAAAATGGAGCTCGGAGGGCTTCCCAGTGTGCCCCTGGTGAGGATAAGATTAGCAGGAAGCTGTGAAAGTGCCAGGCAAATGGGAACCTAGGTCCGTCACTCCCACAGTGCCCTTGGGCTCTGCTCAGTTTTCTGAACTGTAACATGAAAGGGTAAAAGGACTAGGTGACTTCTAAAGTCCTTTAGACTGCTCTGAGGCCAAGGCTCAACTCTACCCTCTCCCTCTTCCCACTCCGTACCAAGCTACTGCTCAGAAACTAACCTTGGCTGCTCTCAACAGAACAATTCTGACCCTTTCACGTTCTCACATTGTCACTCCTAGTCAGACTTACCTCCTTTCTCCCACTCACCTTTATAGCACCTTCTAAGCGAAAAGCTTTGTGCTGGGTGCTTCAGGTGCCCTGCCTTCAAGGAGCTCCCATTCTAGTTGGAAGGGGCAAGACAAAACACAGATAACTAATACAAGTTAGAGTACGCTGTGTACATAGGTGAGAATCAAGTGCTATGAGATCACTTCTAGCTGGTTGGCTGTGAGGGTGAAGGGGACAGTTTCTTGGCCAACATGGCTTGAAGGATCAGTAAGATTGAGCAGATGGAGATGGCCTAGTGAAAAAACAGCTGGATTGGTTGTTTTTTTCCTGCCTTTTAGACCACAGATCCCAAGTAATTTGAATGGGTCAGGTGGCTTTGCAAGGGATCATGAGCTGTAGAGACATCACCTAGTTCCACACCCTCATTTACAGATGAAGAAAATGTGTCACAGGGAGGTGAAGGGACATGGCCAAAGTCCACAGGCAGGAGACATGGATGGTTCAATTCCCTGTGCCAGGGAGAGAGATGGAAACCATGGAATCAGGATCCATCCCAAGGGAGGGGGCCACCCAAGCAGATGCACGGGCAAATCCACTGGGCGCACAAAGCCCAGTCTGGCCAGAGAGGCTGCCCTCATGTCACTGCTTGGGGAATTTGGGGGGCTGGTCCTCAAGGCCCAGCTCTGGTGTCCAGGAAGCCTTCTCTGAGCCACTGCTTCAGCCTGAAGCCAGTCATGCCCACCCTCCCTGTACTTTAGACTTCTTTCATGCACACCAGGCATGGGAGAGAGAGTGGGGAGAGTGGAACAGTTGCTCACTTATCTAGGGGTCCCAGAAGGCTGTTCTTCTTGAATATGGGTGGAGCAGACCTGAATGATATACGTGTAAGTTGTCTACTTGTCCAAAAACAATTTAGTAGCTGACAAGACGCTCAGTGCCCCTAGAGCCATACCAGTCTGGGCAGGGAAACACCACCCCCTTCCTTCCTGGGATGGAGAGGCTGGCTCTAACCTGAATTCCATTTTTTTTCCACATGTGTCAGAGCCAAGAGAGGCCCAACTCACACAACAGGAGGCGTGATAGTTGTCAATAGCAAAGTTTGGGTCTTTCGAAGCACCACTCCTGCTCCCCACCAGCAAGCCTGAGGAGGCCACATGAAGATAAAGAAGTACAAATATGAGGCCAAGCTCATGCAAAGCAGCAAAAGGGACTGGGGGTAGGAGGAAGAGGCAGAATTTAGAGCTAGAGGGGCCATCAGAGAAGAGCTGCAAGCCCAAGGACAGGAAGTGACTCGCCCAAGGTCACAGAGCTCGGTTAGCTTTCCATGGTGCTGCCCATATGCACCTATGCCCAAAGCCTTTATCTGTAGGCCAAGACACTGCCACACTTCCGTTTTGCCCTCTCTGTCTTGGCAGCATCAGTTTCCTGGCTTGGACAGTGCAGTTAGGCTCAGCTCCTGGGGGTGTGGGAGGCTGGCCTACAAGGCAGTCATCTGTTAGCATCTGGCCTTGGAGAATGGATGACCCCAACTTCTGCTAGAGTGCTAAGTATGGGAGGGATGCTGGGACTCTGACCAGATGCTCAAAAGGAAGGCTGGGCCCAAGCCCTGGTACTCTGAGGTTCAGATGATAGCTAGACACTGGGGGAGCAGAGGAAGTATCCTGGCAGGAAGGGGTCCTGCGCAGACAGAGATCTCTGAGGTACCAAGATTCTGTGAGACTCTGGCTTCCCCTTTGAGACTCTTCATCTTCCTCCTGGTGCTCACACCCCTGCTTTAGGCCCAGACCCTCAGTCCCATTTCTGGAGGCCTTGTTCTGAGAGTTCTGACATTCTGGGTTCTAAGGCCCCTCCTGGCCTTGACGTTATTTGTTCTAAGGTTCCTTCCCCTTCAGAAATTCCATGTTCTAAGGTCCTTCCCAGCTTTGACACTCCATGTCCTATGGTACCTTTGACATTCTGTGTTCTAAGGTCACTTCCAGTATTGACATTCTATATCCTAGGCTCCATTACATCCTTTATATTCTATGTTCTAAGGTTCCTCCCAGCTCTCGCAGTCTTATGTTCTGTGCTCTAAGGTCCCTGACAGACAGCTCCATCATTGCCTTTGATTCGGGTACACTCTGGGGTCTGTAGGGTGCCCATTTCCGTCAAACCATCCATGGGGGAGGGAGGAGGAACTGGGAACCTAGCTAATTCTCTCTACCCATTCTCTGTGCAACAAACTTTGAACATTCATTTCTAAAAGCGATAAGGAAGTAGCTTACAAAAAGTAGATTGGGGGTGTTTGGGAAAAGAAAAACATGAGGACTGTGGTCCCATGGTGGGGCAGGCTGGGATCCTGGCTCTTTTAGCTGCCCATTTCTTCTGGCCAAGGTGTTCATTGCAAGTTCCCAACTGATCCTGGGCTGAGGGCCCCCCAGGCTGTGAGAGAGTCAACTGCAGCTCCTCTACGGCCTTTCTGGGCCATCAGGCATTGGGGGCATCGGGGGCTGGGCAGCTACCTCCATTGAAGCCCCTTTATTCCCAAAGTGTGGGTTCCCATGTCCTCAGGGGCTGGCCAGGCCACTGCTGTAGCCTGGGCTGGAGGCTTGGGGTCATTCCAGCTCGAAAGTACATCTAAGTCTCTGTTGGCTTTGAGCACCCAGGAGCCCAAACACCCCAGCTTGGGGAATGGCTACATGGCCTGCTTAAGCCCAAGCAGTAGTGGGGACCGGCCACCAGCCATACTTGTCTGCACGAAGCACAGCAGGCTTGGGGGACTCTGGGACATGTTCTGAGAGAACTCTGTCTGCAGGCTTAGGAGCCATAGTACATGCTTGCGGGATGATGGGAGGAGATAAAGATGGGGGGAGGTGTAGGGAGGGGGAGAAGGGCACTTTCTCATCCTCTCAGAGTTAGCAGGGCCTAGCAGGGATAGCAGTGGCCTAAAGGGTCCTGCCAGGCAAAACATCAAATGATACATGAGGAAACTGAGGTGTAGAGAGGTTACTCTGCTTGTTAAGGTCCCATGCTCCAAGCCAGGCCAGGAGACAGTGAAAGGACATTACAGGAGCAGAGATTTCCAGCTGGAAGGGCCTTTGAGGCCATCAAGTGTAACCCCCTCGTTTCACAATGGAGGTAACTGAGGCTCCAGAGGGGGAGTCCTCAGGGCCCCACAGCTAGGAAGTGGAATTTGAACTCAGGTCTTCTGGATGCTGCCATTCCCCTGCTCCTCCCCCACCTACTCCACAGAAGGAAACATTTCCTAACAATTAGAGTTGTCCCAAAGTGGAACCCGCCTTACGGAGTTCCCTGTCACTGGAGGGCAGACATTGGCATCCCCTGTGGGGATGTTAGCAAGGGGATTGTGGCTTAGGGGCTGGGTGGGCCTGGTGCTCCCTTCCATTCTGGAGACTCGATTTTTATAAGCAGAAACGAAAGCACTCCCCAAACCTAGCCTGGTCTGATTCAAATGATCTTGGCCTCATAGTCCCTGAAAAGCCCAATCCTGACACTCTTGGGGACACAGAGGAAACATCTCACACTCACACTTGGGCACATGGCCACTCAGCGGTCATGATATGACTAGGCCCATGTGCTGCTAAGAGGTGGGGAGTGTTGGCTGGCTCCCTCTCTCAGGCAGACACGTACAGCAGACAGAGCACTCAGTTTGGAGCAAGGGGACCTTATCTTCATCCTGTCTCTGCTATTTATTACATGTGGTACATTGGTCAAGTTACCTCCTCTCTCTAAGCTTGCACGAAGTGATCTCTAAGGCCCTTGCAGCCCCACATGCCATGAGCCTATGCCTACAGAGCCACTGAGAGCATCCCAGCCCCATCCTAGTCCTGGATGGCCAGAGGCCAGAGGGAAAGGCCGAGAAAGGGCTCCCCCAAGCTCTTTCCAGGTATCTCTGGGGAAGCGTGTATGTGTGTGGGAGGCGGGGACTCCTAGGACAGCCAGATAGATACAGCACCCTCCCCGCCTTGCCGGCTCATCCTAAGGCCAGTCCCACCCATTCTACAAGCTGCCTCTGTCACTCCCCCCGCCCCCACTGCTCCAGTCTCACCAGCCTTGGTTCCTCTGCCCTCCTGGTGCTCCCCTCAGGACAGCTTCAGCTGGCCAATGAATGGCCAATGGCCTTCTTCAAGTGAGGATCCCAGAAGACAATCTGACGGGCCAGACTGGCCTCCTCGGTCCTCTTTCTGTGCTCCCTCCATATCTGGAACACCCTCGCTCCTCACCTCCACCTCTTTCGAACCCGTAGCTTCCTTCCAGGCTCAGATCAGGTGCTGCAGCCTACAGGAAGTCTTTCCTGCCCCCCCTCCCATTTGCAAGTGCTCCCTCTTTGCTCCCCAATTACTCTGTATTAACTTATCTGTGTATGTTATAGCCCTCCCCTAATGGAACTGAAGCTCTTTGTGGGCAGGGACCGTCTCACTCTTCTATCTGTCTCCTCAGGGCTTAGGGCAGTGTGTGGTAGGTACATGGCTGGTGCTTCCTAGACACTTGCTGACTGGAACTGAAGTGGCCAGGCCTGAGAAGGGCGGGGCTCTCAGCCGCCCTCCTTCCTGGGGCCTCTGTTCTCTGGCTGTACTGGGCTACCACAGGGACTAGACAGCAGCACCCAGAGGGTAGGAGCCAGCCCTAAGGTGGCCATCAACAGACACTGCCCAGACCCACTGAAGGCTGCCATCTTCCCCTCTGGGAGGCCCAGGCAGCAGGCACCCTTGGCAGTATAAGCCTCCACGGCGACTCTTTTCCCAGTTACACTCTGCATTCCTACCTCTGGCCTTGGTTATGGACAAGGCATATCAGGTCCTGTCTCTGCCACGTCCAGGCCGCTCTCAGTGCTTTGGGCAATTCTCTCAAACTGGAAGTTACAGATGAGGTGCCACTCTGCCTCAGGGGACAGAATTTACACACTGGGAGTTCCCTACACAGACAAAATCTAATTACTCAGTTCTCCCTCCCCCCCCCCCAAAAGGATGACCTACTAAGTAAAGAATCCATCCATAGAAGCCTAGGCCTTGACTTAGAAGTGACCAAGTCATCTGATCCAAACCCCTAATTTTACAGATGATAAGACTGAAGTCCAAAGAAGGGAAGGAATTTTGACTAGACTGCCCAACTAGGAAGTGTCAGAACAGGGATTTGAACACAGGTCCTGTCGTTTCCAAGTCAGCCAACAGGCTGACTACCTGTGGACATACATAAGCCTCTACTCCGACGTCCTTCCCCCCTACACCACACCTGCCTCCTTGGGCATAAGCAAGGTGGCATGCTCTCTGATGTCTGCTTGGTGCCTGCCTGGGGACATCTCTTCATTCCCAGGGCTGTGCAGAAAGGACCCTGGTGACCCCCGAGGGCTCAGAACACAAGGACCACGTCACACATGCTACTCTCTGGAGAAGTACCCTGTGCTCCCAGGCAGAAGCTGTTTCCATAAACAGCTGGGCCCAACAGGCCTCTCTGGACAAGAAGTTTCTCCACAGAACTGTGGGGAGAGCTGGAGATGGGGTGCCAGGGTGAGAAAATGCCTTCTCCCATTAGCTCAAACATGCCAAGCTGAGCTGCCCCCTTCTCCAAAAAGCCATGAGCTGAAGGGAATCTTAAGCAGCCATCTAATTCATTTCCCTGCCTACACATAGGACCATATCTAAATCAGCCCAAAGAGATGAAAATCTATTTTTCAAAAGCTCTCCTCCCCCCACTCCCCACCCCTGCTGCCTACCCCCATACTGGAGCAGAAGCCCAGGCAGGGGTAGGGGTGCGGGTGGGGGACGGGGGGGAGGGCGGGCAGGAAGGGAACCTTTGTTGGGAGGGAACTCAGGGTGGGGGCAGGGCAGAGCAGGGCAGGGCTGGCTAGGGGGGAGGCAAGAGGGTAGAGGGAGGGAGCCGCACTAGAACGCTCAGTGGCCCGCCTGGCGTGGCTCGGCCCAGCCCGGCCCGGCCCAGCGTCCCCTTAGTCTGACCACTCATTCTCATCCAGCTCGGAGTCATCATCCGACTCGCTGTACTCCACTGCAATGCGCCGGGAGAGAATGGTGGCCACGTCATTGCCCACGGGCTCCTTCTTGGCCTCCTGTTCCCATTGCTCCTGCACCTTCCGCAGCTGGATACCTGCAGGGAAACAGCAAAGGTGGATGCTCAGCACCTTCTGTAGGTCACATCCAGCCCGTCACCACCTCCCCTGAATCCCATCATTCCCAACAGATGACAGCCACTCGATTGCCAGAGACTCCAGGAAGGAATAAAGGACTCAGGGCCTAGGACTGCCCAGTAACTCTCAAAGGTGCTGGGGTCATCCACAAGGGAACTTCTAAGCTCAGAATAGCATGGCTGGACTGGACCTCAGAAACCACCTGGTCCAAGCCTCTTTAGCTGAAAAGTTCAGTGACTTTCCTGAGGTCACTGGCTCAACGGCAGATCTCTTAGGGCTCAACACCAACATCTCCCACCTCAATGACCCAGGTTCTCCTCTGATGCCTCAGCACGGTGTTGAAGTGACCATGGATTCTTGAAGGCTCTGCCTGGGCACATCCTACCAAGCTCCAATCTGGGTTGGAGTACAGCCCTGGCTAGCACTCAGAGAGCAAACCCAAAGGCCCCAGGAAATATGGATTGTCATCTGCATCAATGGAAGTGGCTTGCCACACTGATGAGATCACAAGTCTATTAGTATTACTATTAAACAACTTACATTTCCATCACCTTAAGGTTCATAAAGCAGGTGACAACACTGACAATTTGCAGTTACATGGGGCCTTAGGTAAGGTCAGCAGGGCACTTTACATATGTTGCCTAATGTGAGCCTCACAACAATCCTGGGAGGTAAGTGCCATGCTGCTCATATCCTTTGTTGTCTTCATTTTACAGATGAGGGAACTCAGGCAGACAGAGGTTAAGTGACTTGCCCAGGGTCACACACCTGGTGTGCATCCGGGGCCACAGTTGAACTCAGGTCTTCCTGACTCCAGGCTCAGCACTCTATCCACTGCGCCACCTAGCTGTCCGTAGCTGCATTATCTGTACATGATCTCATTTACTGTTTATAACAACTTTGTGATGTGGGGGGGAAAGCACGCCCATTTTACAGATGAGGAAACTGAGTCTCAAAGAAGTTAAGTGGTTACATAACTAATAAATATCACAGATAGGCCTGAACCCAGGTCCCTCACGACTACTCTTTCCACTGTACCACTGACCTCAGAGTGCTTGTAAGTCAAGTGCTATGTAACCCTTCAAATGCTATTTTCATTCCCCACACTCCACTAGAGTCTTCTCACGTCTCCTCCCCATGGCATGGAGACCACCCTGGGTCCTTGAAAATTGTTTCCAAGTTATAAAGGGTTAGAGTGAGGGCATCACGAGAGCCTGGCGGGGTTAGAGGTACATTACCAACTCGGCCACAGAGGGATGAATTTTTTGGCCGATCACCTCTTGAAGACCGCAAAATAAGGTGTCCGTGGACACAGTGCCCACATGGATGAAATTGCGGTCAATGGAGATGCCACAAAATGGTCATGTTGTCAAAAATCTCATTAGCTGCTAAGGTCCCTGGGAAATCTCCCTTTCCATACTCTACTCAGTTGCCAGGATGGTGGCCGCAGTGCTCCATTGCTGGATTTCCCAGCCTCTTTCTCTCCATCATACTCACCCCTCCGAATGGCAGCAAGAAGATCACTTCTGGCATCACTCATCGGTATCAACGGGATCTGAGGTTTCCGTGGTTCAGATAGTACAGCACCCGGGGAGGCTGAGTGGGCCGGGGAGGCCGTGGCCATTGGGGGGCCAGGCGGGGGTGGAGGAGGAGCTGCAGGAGGGCCCATGGGGCCAGTCTGCGGGGGAGATACAGAGTATGGGCAGGGTGGGGCTGGGGGTGGGGAGGGTGTGTAGGCAGGATGGGCCAGGGTGGCAGTGGCGGCAGGTGCAAGAGCAGGCGGGGCAGAGATGGGGCTGTCGAAAGCCGTCTGGGCCGAGGGGATCACTGGAGGTGGGGGTGGTGGGGCAGGTGGTACAAAGAAATCGGCCATGGGCACTGGCTGGGACCTGGAAGCAGAAGAAGAGGGAGAAGATTAGGAGATCAGAACTGGGCTTGAATCCGAGTACTTGACCACCCGTGTGCACCCAGACAAGTCATGGTTCCTTTCCGATGGCTCAGTGAGAAGGTCTCTGAGATGATGTTCAGTCAGCCGTTCTAAGGTTCTTTATCACTGGGAGAGAGAGGGCAGAGTCCCTGACCCTTAAGAAGCAACATAAGCCCCAAGGATTCACAGATTCAAACTCTGAAGGCTGCAAGGGTCCTTCGAGCTCATCTAATCCAACCTCTTTGACTCAGAGAAGAGGAAAGTGAGGCCCAGAGAGAGGAGGGGTCCCAAGCACACTGACTAGGCTCCCTGGAAGAGCCTTTCTTCCAGAAAAATTGCCTACTAGGTAATGCTGCTCTTTGGCCCAGTGGCCCCAGCCTGTTCTGCTAGTGGGGGCCCATCCTCCTCTCCAGGAGCCCCCATGCCCATCCCCCTCTGTGCCATCAGAGAATCACTGAATGTCTGAGTTCATCGGTCCCCCTCACTTTACAAAAGAGCACACTTCTTCCCAGAGAGGTCAGTAGGAGGGAATTTCTGATCCTTTCCCAAGATACAAATGACCCATAGCTTCAAGTATGACTCCTCTCAGAGAGACAGACGTTTTACTAAGGAATAAAGACTTCAGCTAAAGAGATGCAGCTTGAATAACTCAATCTCAGATGTCTTCCAACAGGCAAGGTGAGATTTGCAGGGACACAGGCCCTCCTGGCAGCTCTGAAATTGTACCCTGTAGGTGATGGTGGATCGGCTTTAGAGAGGAAGCACAGTAGGGCTCCAGTGATGGATTTAGAATCAGAGACAGCTGGGGTTCAATCCCCTGCAAAGCTTACTTAGCTGAGTGACCTCCAGGATGTCACTCGAACTCTCTAAACCTTAGTATACCCATCTGTAAAAGGGGAATAATAATAGTTGTTGTGAGGAACCAGTGAGGTTCATTCATGTAGATAAAGAGTTTGGCTCACTTACAGCACTGTATGATATTACCCCTGACCTCTGGAAGGACCACGGAGGGTCTGGGAAAGATCCACACCCCTCCAGGGGAGCCTTGAGCAGAATGAGCTGAGCTAGAGGAGGGAGGTACAAGCCAATAGCGAAGATGATGGGACCAAGGAGTGTAAGGATGGAAGCCCTTCATCTGCCACTAATAATATGCTGCTATGTGCCCTTGTAAGGCAGCGAGTATGTTTCCAACCCCATTTTACAGATAAGGAATCTGAGGCTGAGAGGAAGCGAGATCTGCCCAAGACCTCATAGTCAGGATTTGAATACAGGCCCCTTAATTCTGTACCCAACACCCAGAAATGTGTTGGGTGCAATCCTAAATTACAACTTTACCCCAAAATATCCTGCTCACCTGCTCCTTGTGAAGCAGGATGTCAAGGTGCTAGGAAGGAATCCAGGTTTCAAAACAGAAAGAGCAAAAGAATTCCTAGGAGTTACTCAGTGTGGCAGGTGGTGAGGACCTTGGCCTTTGGGTCAGGAGGCATCGGCGCACGTCCTCTCGGAAACCATAAGTCACAGACAAGGGGGTGATCTGGGGAGTGGCACTGTACTGGCAGAGGGAGTTTCCACACTGAAAGTTCCCTACACCAATAAAATATGACCCAAAATATGACCAAAATTGTCCAAATACAGGCCATGCCCTAAAATGAGATTATTTTGAAGGAGGTGGAAAAAGTGTACGTGTAATATCATATAAAACATGATATGTACACATATACCTATACATACCCTGAAAACAACAGGTTTTATACAAGCAATATTTGGGGGAAAGTACAGCTTATATTTGGACCAATACAACAGGTCTCAAGAGGCCTTGGGCTATATGGGGCCTCTCCCCAGACCATAAGCAGACCTTTCGTAGAGCTGGGGAGTCAGAGGTAGGGCTGCCATTCTCTACTGCCCTTTGAGGTACTGTCTGTATGTAGTTGCTTGGTGAACAAATTCCCTCCGTCACTGGACTCTTGGTGGTACCACAAACCAGACTCTGAGCTGCCAGAGGCCGGGGTCCCGGACTGAGCCAAGCAAGGGCCCCTTCCAGTGGCAGCTCAGTTACTACCAATGTGCTGACCTACCTCTCTCCCTTTGAACTGGGCCTGGAAGATGTGGACCAGTAAGGTTCCCTGAAGCTAGAGACCAGCACGTTGTCCATAGTCCCCAAATAACTTGAATATTCTTTGGGCACTGACAAAGGACTAGAGCCTTTGATCTTTCTTGGGGACAATGGCAACAAAGGAGGCCCCAGAGAAGGTTTTCCAGCTTTCCTCTGCTACATAACTGAGCATTAGCCTTGAAGGCTGGGGGCCCAACAGGAACAAGGCTGAACTGAAAGGAATGTTGGTTTGGGCAAAATAAACATGGCAACACCTGCCATTTCTACAGTATCTGAGGATTTACCAAGTTCCCTCCTTATACCAGCCCTGTAAGGCAGGCATGGGCTGCAAAGATTGCTAGTACCAATCTACAGGTGAGGAAACTGAGGCTCAGATCAGTTAAATGACTTTTGAGAATTACACATAAAGTGAATATCAGAGCAAAGGTGAAAAGAACTATCATTAGTTTCTAAACAGAAGCGCTTATATGCATGGCAATGTAGCGACTTGTCCAAGATCTCTCAGGAGTCAACAGTATACAGTCCAGGCAGAACACAGGGCTGGGAATTAGAAGAACTCTATCCGTTGTTTGCT
This sequence comes from Phascolarctos cinereus, assembly GCF_003287225.1. Classification (NCBI taxonomy): domain Eukaryota; kingdom Metazoa; phylum Chordata; class Mammalia; order Diprotodontia; family Phascolarctidae; genus Phascolarctos; species Phascolarctos cinereus. The sequence goes on from NW_027556291.1 coordinate 27,274,949, forward strand.
CTGATTCTCACTAGCTCTATGACCTTGGACAAGAGCCCTACCATCCTTGGCCTCAGAGGTTTATAGCCTTTAAGTTCTGAGGGACCTTGGAGATCTGTCAGATGGGTATAACAATAATTGACCTGCCTACTTCATAGGCTATCAGGATGGGGGGTGGGGTGGAAGACAGAGAGGGAAACAGGTGCTGCTTGTATGGAAGGTGTAAGGGTGTTGAGCAAGAAAGTGGGGGTACCAAGGGTACCAAGAAGCAGGTAAAGTACCAGTGTATGTGGCTGGAAGCCAGCTTGGGTCAGAGGAGCGGCAGTAATTCTAGTGAAGAATTCCGTGTCAGCAGCTGGAGGAGGAGGAAACAGTGAGGCACTCTGGACTAGCCCTGGCCGTCCTTCCTCTGTGTGCTGCTGGGCCATGTGTGGGTGGATGGCTCAGGTCAGGCCCTGGTGCAGAATGAGCAATGGTGACAAATGAGACTCTGCATCGCAAAGGAGCTGAGCTCACCTCTAGGCACCATCTCTTTAGGAATGGGAGCTACCTGGCAACCTGCCATAGGGTTAGTGCGATAAGCCCTTGGGTCACTGACCTCCCTGGTGCCAAGTCCCCGTACCCAAACAAGAGAAAGGCGGGGTAGAAGGTATAGAGCGTGATAGCCTACCCATAGTCCTTCATCAGCTGAGGCCTGGGGCCATTCAGTATCGGATCTGGAGGCTGCGGCACATTAGGCTGTTGGACTCGGCCAAGGCTGTTCTGCCGACTGCCTGGGGCTGTGGGCCGGTAGGTCAGCTCCGGGAGCTGGCTGGGGGCCAGGATGATCTCCTTGTGTTCCATGGGCAGATGAGGAGTGGGTGCCAACACCTGCTGGGCTGGATGGTTGGGGCTGGCTGGGTAGGAGTGATCACCGATGTCTGATGCATAAGACCTAGAGCAAACATGGATAGCGACAGTCGCATCCCAGTGTGAACCATGGGAGCCAGGGGCAAATGGGAAAGAGAGTCAAGGACGGGATGGCTAGCAACAGCATGGGCAGGGGCGGTGCTTCAAAGAGGGAGCCATGGGATCACATGTCATAGGACTGCCAGCTGAACAGGGCCCTCCAAATCACCTTTCCTAATCCTCTCATTTTATAAAGAAGGAAATTGCCACTAACCACACAGCTCTTTCCATAGCCCCACACTGCCTCTCAAGGTATTGTTATTGTCATAGTGTTCCTAGAGATCATCCAGGAAGTTCTAATCTGGCTTCACTTATGTTTGCCTTGGCCATAAAAAAGATGGGGCTGGAGAGCACAGGAGTATACGTCAGGGTGGGGGTCTGGACAAAAACAATGGGCAATAACCACCTTCCACTTTGCCAGAGCCTCCAAAGATGAAGGGCCCTTCCCTGCCATAAATCCCAACCCCCTCAACAGGACTGCGCAGATTCCTGGAGACTGAGCCATTTTCAATCCCTGGAAGTTTTAAAAGGTGGCTAGTATCCTCACATATTGCTGGTGGAATTAAAATGAGTAGGATCATATTGGGAGAGCATCTGGTTGTATGCAATAAGAGTCACCAAGATAATTGTACCCTTTAGCCCAACCATCTCATCACTGGGAATCTGCTCGGAATGTGATCATTTTTAGAGGGAAGAGAGGCTGCAAGTGGGATTTCATCAGGGTGAGGAGCACCGTCCCCTGGCACATCACTTAGAATCTTAGAGAGTTAGCGTGGGGCAGGAAGAGGTTACGTGACTTTCTCACATCCATCCAGCTTGGGGCTGTGAACCCCGGCTCTTTCTCCTCTAAGGCCAGCTTTCTAGCCACTGTACCAAACTGCCTCTTGGGTGTTATTATAAAGGGGAAAAAAAGATGTTAAAATGAACAGCAGCATTTATAGGCAATGCAGAGAACAGGAAACACCCTGAAAGCCCAAATTTTAGGTGAATGATTGAATGGGATAGCAATGTAATGGAATATTCCAATGTGGAAAGAATCTCACGAAGCAACACATTTGGACTTTACCCAAATGAACAGAGAACGGCAAGGGACATGGACGCTGATGTGTCCGTAGTGTACCAGAAGCTTGGTTTTTCAGCATAAGGAGTTGTATGTTTCATTGGTTTTGAAGTGCATTATGAATTCTTTTTTACAACATTTTTTAAAAAGGATGAATGCCTTATGCCTGGGGAAAGGTAGATGAGGTCTTGGGATCTTTTGCTGGCAGGGGGAGAAGGGATTGTTTTAGAAAGGTGTCCGCCTTCTGTGTGCTAGCATCACACATAGTACACTTTTTGCCAATAGAAAAGGGGGAAACCAAGGGCTGAGTAGGTAATAATAGGTAACACCTGCCTATTATCTGGAGAGAGCGATCCTTCCGAGGAGGCCATGTGATACGGAGATGGTGAGAACCTGTTGTCGGGTCGGAACTCTTTGTCATATGCCATCATGCTCCACTCCATCCGCCGATTCCGTGCCTTTCGCACTTTCTTCACCTCCCTGGTGGAGTCCTCCACCAGTCGCTGTTCCTAAGGATCAGCACAAACATGCCTCAGTTTCCCCATGTTGGTCAGCAGAAACCCAACCCAGTCCTGTTTCTTTCCTGCAACCTCTACAGGGCAGCTGAGGCCGTCCAATACATATGAATGACAGTCACCTAGCCACGACACCAAAGCTTTCCTCTCGAAGCAAGCAGGCCGTCAAAGTAAGCACTAGGCCAGGAAGGAACCTGAAGAAAGAGTCCGCTAGACTACCCCACAGCCCCAGGCAGCACAAAAGGAAGAATCGTCCATCTCATAAGAGCCTTTCGATTGGTGTTCTTACCTCCAGGCTCCTCTCTCCAGATCCTGTTATTCCCCTGCTCAAAGACCTTCAGTGGCTCCCTGTTGCCTACATGATTAAGTACAATCCCCTGATCCTAGTATTCAAGGCCCTTGACAATGAGGCTCCAAACTATTCCCCTTCACGTCCACTGTGCTCCAGCCAAACAAGACTGCTCTCTGATTCTTGACCTTGTTTTGCCCTCTCCCCCTTCTGTGCCTTTGCTCATGGCATCTTCCATCTTGGAACAGAGCCCCCCACTGAAGTCTCTCCCTTCCTTTGAGAATTCACTCAGACGCTATCCCCCCTCTACAAGGCCTACGTGAACGCCTTCCTCCTCAGGTTTCTTGAAGCACTTTGCCTGACTCTCCTTTGCATCATGGTAGCTTCTGTGCTTGGCCCTTCCCCAGTGGAGTGTTGGCTTTTTAGAAAAGAGCCTAAGTGGTGTCTAGCATTGTGTGTCCGGCACCCAGCATAAGCACAGGGTTTGTTTCATTGAACCCGACCAGACTGATAATTCTATTCCGTATTCCTGTCCACCAGTGTTGCCACCATCTTCCCAGTGACTCAGGCTCATGGCCCAAGCGTCACCCTTGCTGCCTCTCTCTCTCTCTCTCTGTTTTTGCTTTTTTGGGGGGGAGGCAATCCGGGGTAAGTGACTCGCCCAGGGTCACACAGCTAGTAAGTGCCAAATGTCTGAGGCCAGATTTGAACTCAGGTCCTCCTGAATCCAGGGCCGGTGCCCTATCCACTGTGCCATGTAGCTGCCCCTAAAATTATCTTCTTAAAGCAACGTCTGGCCACCTCACCCCCTTCCCCTCAATAAACTCCAGTGGCTCCCTATCACTTCTAGGATCAAATATAAAATCCTGTTTGGCGTTTTAAAGGCTTACCTTTCCAGTGTTCTTATACCTTCCTCCCCCTACCCGCCCCCTGCCCCCACATACCCTGTGATCCGGTGACACTGGCCTGCTGGCTCTTCCTTGCACAGGACAGTCCATCTTCTGACATTTTTTGAACATTTTCTCTGGCTGCCCCCCTATGCCTGAAACTCTCTCCCTCCTCCCTTCCCTGGCTTCCTTCAAGTCTCAGCTAAAATCCCACCTTCTGCAAGAAGCCTTTCCTGACCCTCTTAAGGCATTCAGCCTTCCCTCTGAGACCACCTCCAATTTATCTTGTCTATATCTTCTTTGTCCAGAGTTGTTGGCATGTGTTCTCCCCCTTGAGGGTAGGGATTGCTTTTGCCTTTCTACAAAGAAAGAAAAAAATCTCTAGAGCTTAGCATAGTGCCTGCCACACAATCAGTGCCTGATAAATGCTTGTTGACTTGATAGGAAGCTAGCTAATTTAAAAGGTGCTACCACTTTCCTCCACAGTCCATTTCAATGTCTCTGAGTCCTGTCAGGTCAGTCTTCTGATGAAAACAAAAAGTTCTCCTTTCCTGCCTCAGACCTTCCCAAGTCAGGATCTGAGCTGTGTTAAGTGTGTGAGAATGGCAATTAGGACTTCACCAAGAGATGTGAGATTATCTGCAGAGACATGATCACTGAACCATGGGAGCTGAGATCACCAAGTAAGATGCAGAGAGAGAGAGAGAGGAAGAGAAGGGGCCAGGAGAGAGCCCGGAGGACCCCCACTCTCAGCGGGTGTGACCTAAAGAGCCAGCAAAGACTGAGAAGAAAGGGGCAGTTGGATGGATAGGAGGAGAACCAGGAGACAGTGTCATGAAAACCTAGAGAGAAGAGAGTACCCATAGGAGAAGGTCATCTTCACCAAGGGTCAAAGGCTGCAGAGAGGGCACAAGGGTTGTGAGGCTGGGTGATCTGGCAGTCACTGGAAACTTTGGAGAGAGTAGTTTTCAGTTAAATGAGATTGGAAGCCACATTGCGCAGGGTTTAGAAGCAAAAGAGGAGAGGAAGTAGAAGCACCTACGTAAGCCCATCCCAAAGCCCATCGCTATGGGACTCTCCTCTCATGGGGGGAGATGAAGGCCCTGCCTTGTGTAAGGGGTGAGGCGAGTTAGGGAGAGCTGAGAGAGCTCTAGCCTTTGCTAAATTCCCCTTTGGGGACTCATCATTCAGGAGCTCCTGGCTCCTAGCCTGGAGAAAGAAAACGGAAGAGGCCAATCCCACTTCAACCCTTGCTGAAGGAAAAGACTTTAGGAAGACATGAGAGGGGTGGGCAGTCTCCACCACGGCTCTCATCCCAGCTTGCTGCTCTAGAGGAGTGGGGAACTTCCCCTTGGCTGTGCTCCAAGAGCCTCTCTCTTGGTGTAGCTGTTATCTCACTTCCAATGGGCGAGCTCCTTCACTGTGTCGCCTGGTGTAGATTCTCCTGTGCGTGTACCCCCTCATATTTCTGTTTTGCTATGATTTGGATAAAGTGGTTTCTTTGCCATTTGCCGTGGTGTTCATTGCGGAACTGGTATTAGGAGGGAAAGCAGTAAGCCCCGGATGTAGACCTTCCCCCTCCAAATGACAAAGTGATCAAAAGTCACATCCCCAAGACTAACAATAATATCAAGGGAAGCAGATAGATAGACTTCTAGTCAGTACCCCCTCTCTCTGCGGAGAGTAGAACGGTGGCCTCTGGCCCCAACTTCCCGCTTCCCCTCCCGGCAGGAATGAAAGTCTCCCCTCAGAGAAAGATGGCAGGAAAAGAGACTATGGACGTCTAGCCTCCCTTTGACTTCACCATCCACGGAGGCCTCCCTACCCATCTGGGGCTCCCTGCAACCCTCTATCCCTCCACCTGTTAGAGACAGCGTCCTCGAGGAGTTTAGCTATAAAGGGGAAGAGAGGGACTGAAGGGCAGATGGCGTGGGTGCTCAGAGGAAATGAGGGCTTTTTCAAAGGACGGGAGGATACAGTCAGTGCAGTATAAATTCACCAAGCATTTATTCCATTTTTCCTGTGTACTGAGCACAGCACTAGGCATTGGGAATACACAGACAAAGCCAAGAAGCCCCTGCCCTCCAGGGAAACCACAAACAGGTAAGTATAAACAATACACCTCAAGGAGGGAGAGAGTGTTAACCAGTGGGGGGGGGGGGGGTCAGGAAAGGCTTCTTGTAGGTGGGTCAAATAAACTGAACCTTTAACAATAATAACGATAATAATTAGCATTTACACAGTGCCTGTTATGTGCCAGGAATTGTCGTAAGCTCTTTCTACAAATATTATTTCATTGGTTCCTCACAACAACCCTGCGAGGTGGGTGCTTATATTCTCTCCATTTGACAGTCAAGGAAGTTGAGGCGAACAGAGGTTAAGTGACTTGCCTAGGGTCACACAGCTAAAGATGTGCCTGTGGCAAGATTCAAACTCAGGTCTTCTTGACTCCAGGCTCAGCACTCTATCCTTGAAGGAAACCAAGGATTCGAAGAGGCAGAGGTGAACAAGGTTTACGTTTCAGGCAAGGCAGTATGTACAAAAGCGTGGTGAAGGTAGATGAGAGGCTGGGTTCAAGGAACGGCTACCAGGCCAGGCTGGCTAGAGTATACAATGAATACAGGACAGTAACAGAAAATATGCCTTGAAAGTTTGGTTGGAGCTAGCTTGGGAAGGGCTTTAAAGGAATGAACAGAAAAACCATTTATTAATCACTTACTCCGTGCCAGGGAACGTGCTCAGTGCTAGGAATACAAACACAAGGGTGAGATGGCCCTTGCCCACAAGGAGCTGATATTCTAATGGGGAAGACAAAACATGGAGGGAAGTGGTAGCTAAGGAAGGGAATTTTGGTCTAAGTCAGCAAGGATGGCGAAGTCATCCACTGGGCAGCCAATTAAGAAGATATCCTTTCCTGAAGCAATATTGGTCTGAAGCAAACCTGAAGCAAAATTGGGTATCGGTTTGATGAATTTAAGAAGGGAGCAATCGTTTTCCTTAGACCGAGTTGCCGTCTGAATCGTCTCATTTTATTCGTTGTTCTTATTGCACAGAGACATATTGATTTGACTACTCTACTTGAGGAGGCTGACAGTGGGAAACTGGGACATTGGGTGGTGATAGGATTGGGGGGCAGATTGCAAGATGGCTGGCTGGATGACTGGATGGGACGCCAACGAAGAATGAGCCAATCTGGGGCCAGCTAGATATTACGGGCTAGGGTGAGAAGGCAATGCCAGGCTGACAAGTTACTTTATCCTAGAGGCAACAGAGAACCACTAAAGATTTCCGAGCATGGAATTTGCGCTTTAGGAAGATTATTTTGCCAGCTGTGTGGAAGAAGGATGGGAGAAGGGAGAGACTAGAGACAAGAGACAAGGATACCATTACGACGCTCCAGGAAGGAGGTGATGAGGAATCCACGCGGGCAGGCAGAAAGGACGGTCTGGAGGTAGAACAGGAATTAGTGGTCGTACCTTTATGAAAATGGGCAAGTGTAGGGGAGGAGCAGGTTTTAAGGGGAAGACAATGAGCTTTGTTTTCAACATCTTGATTTTGAGGTGCCAATGGGACATCCAGATAGAGATGTCTTCCCGGCAGCTGGTAACGAGGGGACAGATCAGGGTTAATAATCACTGATATTACATGAAAGGCTTATAAAATGCTTTGGACGTTGGAGTTATCTATGTAGAGATGATACATGACCCTAAGGAAGCTGATGAAATCACATGGGTAGATAGCATGTAGAGAGAAAAGAACACCCACGGTTAGGGGGTGGAAGACAGAGCCAGCAAAAGAGACCAACTAAACTGATTCACAAAGGGAATTCATTGACATGGAACTAACACGTCAGCTCTTTGTCACTGGGTCACGTTGTATTTTTAGTCCTTTACCATTCAAATACTTGAAAACAGCTATCGTGTCTTCTCTTTCCTCAGTCTCTTCAAGCGATCTTCACGTGGTGGGCTCCCAGAGACCTTCTCTAACCTGGTTGTCCTGCAGCTAATCAAAGTCCTTAAAATGTGGCCTCCAGAACGGAACACAATATTTTATATGCAGGCTGATCAGGGCCGAGGACAACAGGGTCCTTCCCTTCCTTAGTCCAGCCTAGGATTGACAGAAAAGCCAGGTGGGTCCTGGGAGTCCAAGGAGGGTCAAGAGGGATTGGCGGGGGTGGGTGGACAGAAGGGACAAATGCTGATGTCACTGAAGCCAAAGTCTGCAGCCTTCCAAATTGAGTAGCTGAGCTACGCGTCTATGGATTCTGAGGAGAAGGTGCTTCCTGAGCAATGAAGACCACTCTGGGGAGCAGCGTTGCAACAGCCTGACCAGGAACTAGCTCTGATTGGGGAATCTCGGGACTGCATGGGCCCTGGCCCTCACCTGTAAAGGACACCCCGATCTGTAATTCCCCCAAAAGAGTTTAGATTTGAACCAGAATCTCTTGGCAACTTCCCCACATAGTTGCTAGTCCTCTGGGACCAAGCAAAGAAAAGGCTAATCTCTCTTCAAATACTTGGAGACTGCTGCCATGGCCCCCCACAAAGCATTTCCTTTTCCAAACTAAATTCTGACTCTCACACAGCAGGGCTTCCAGTCCCTTCATCATCCTGGTCCTGCCACCTCTTGTCAGGGTTCTCCCTAACACACACACACATACATGAGCACACACACACACACACACACACACACACACACACACACACACGCAATCACAGATAATAAGGGATCTAAGAGGCCATCTAATGCGCCTCCCTCATTTTACAGATGAGGACACTGTAGCTCAGAAAGAAGTGACTTATCCAAGGTCACACAACAAGGGCCCAAGCCAAGAGGACTTCTAACTCCTGGCACCATGAGAGATAGGGAGCTCCTCTCATGTCTAATTCTCTTTCCGCCCCCACCCATGTACCTTCTGCCTTCGTTTCTCCTTCCTCTTATCCTCAGTGGCCTGAAGCATTTTCTCTTTCCACAAGTTGAAGAAATATGATGGGTCAGTATAGAATTTAAGGCCATCTTTCTTGTCATCTCTGAAATGGACCCAAAAGGGCATGTTAGTGAGCTCATCAACAGCTGGCATCTAGTCTGCCCCCTGTATTTTACAGAAGAGCAAAATGAGGCCTAGAAAGGGTAAGAGACTTGCTTAAGGTCACACAGTTAGCTGTGATTCGAACCCACATCGGAAAGCCATGAGGCCCAGTTAAATTTGAGCTTGCTGCCTTCCAGGGACACCCCCCAAGGACAGAAAATGCCCTCTCTTGTTGGGATGATGGGAGCTTAGATCTAGAAGGCTCAGAAAATATTTAACACTAGGTCTCCCGACTGCCAGGCAGTGGATGAAGCCATTGTTTCAACCAACCAGACACTTCCCAAGAAACCCCCAAACAACCTGCCCTCCAAAGCACATTCCTGAAAGATGGGTGTTACTTGGCATAAGCAAGGAGGCTGTGTGCTCCCCGGGGAAGCATGTGGAGGTAATAGCAGTAGTGTAGGGGAAAAAACACTGAGCTTGGAGTCAGGAGATCTTGGAGTCAGGAAGCCTCATCTTCCCACCTACTAGCTGTGTGACCTAAGGCAAGTCATTCACTTCTCTGGGTCTCAGTTTTTTCATCTGTAAAATAGGGATCATAATCCAGAGTTGTTGTGAAGATGTATTTGGTGCCTACTGTGCAGAGGCACTGAAGGAGATACAAAGCTCGTAACATAAACCTCATAATCATAAAAACTCTAAATCATTGCCAGCTCTTCTTTATTATCACCAGCCGCGACTGTTAACTGAGAGGTGTTCTCTGGTGTGGAGGGGATCTTAGTACTCACGCTTACATGCCCCCAGCTCTGAGCCAAGAAGCGAGGAGGAACGCTTGACCCACCAGTCAAGGTGATGAGGCCTGGGCAGGCAACGGTCACTACCCAGGTGAGACGGCGGCTCAACATGGAGCCAAAGGCAACCTCTTTCATGGCAGCAGTTCACATATTCTCAATAAGTGGGGAAAAAAGGCCAGGGAGCATTTTGCTCCCCATGACCCTGTACGGCAGGAAGGCTATTATTTTGTCCTATCAGATGAGGAAACTGAAGCTATAAGAGATGCGGTGAGTTGCCCCAGGTTACACAGCTAGGAAAGGACCCAGCCAGGGCTCGGTCAGGTGCCCCAACTCTAAGGCCGGCACTCCTGACCAAAGCCAAAGCCCCAGGAGATAGAACAGGATCCTGACTCGGGCTCCACCTGCTCTCACTCTCCAGACCTATCCTGGTCGCCAGGGGCCCTACCCTCCCTCCTACCTGTAGGCCGTGAGGATGTTGAGAGGCGGGGGCTTGTCACACCGCTGGTACATCTCCATCACAGGGTTGGGGATGGAGTTACGTGATACCACCTGCTGATTCTGGATTGTGGAGCTCCGGAAAGCCTTCCTCATGTTGATATCCTGCAGGGACACTGCGGAGCCGAGGAGCACAGGATTTAGAGTGGCAAGGGACCTTTCAGATCATCTAGTCAAGGGGTTCATGACCTGGGGTCTACAGAGCCCTTGGAGGGGGTCTGTGAATGGATTTGGATGAGTTCATAACTTGGGGGTCCACAGAGCCCTTGGGGGGGGTCTGTGGATGGAGTTGGAGGGGGTTCATGAAACTGGATGAGGAAAAATTTACAATCTCATTTTCACCAACCTCCAGCTGACATTGAGCATTTCCTTCAGTTATTTAAAAACATGACTCTGAGAAAGGGAAAGAAGTTCTCATCTGAGAGGAGAAGAAGAGAGTCCACCCCAGAGTGGGGACGTGGCCCCTGCTGGCTGACGGCCTCTCGTCCAGTTCCGCCCAGTCTTCGTACAGATGCCTCCCATGTCACAAACTGCATGTGGCCATGTGCCTCCCGGGCCTGCCTGCTTAGATCCTGGCTGGATAGTCCCAGATACCTCAAGAGGTATCATTCTATGGATTAGATGGAAGAGCATCCAGAAGGTTCCATGGCCTCTGACCTTACCGTTCCCAAAGCTTGTCCTCCTTCCTGCTTCAAGCAGCAAGAACCACATTAGGCAGGCAGTGAGGCGCTACTGACTCTGGTACCAGAGAGTAAGGAGACCTGGGTTCAAACCCCAGCTGTGTTACCTTGGGCAAGTCACCTGACCTCTCTGGGCTTCAGTTTCTTCCTCTGTAAAATTGTGGGGTATACAGTAGGTGACCCCTAAGGTCTCTTCTATCTCACCAACTATCATCTATGATGTAACTGCAGTCCCTCCTTGCACCTAGCTGCCTGTTGGCTTTTTCGCTAAGCACCCAATCCCCTTCCTGGGACTCATTTGACGATCAGTCAGGTACACTAAGAATCCCCTAGAATTACAGCATCTGGAATCCTACTGAGCCTTAAGGAGCGAGGGGGATTTCTTTGTGCAAGGTCACACGGCACGTCAGCGTCAGACCAGTACTAGAAGCTCCTCAGCACTTTAGGGGCCCTCTGAGGCTCCAGCGTGGGCCCACTTCCCCTTCAGCTGCAGGCCTCCCCCGGACATCCCTTCCAAATGGGGCTGATTTGGCTGGCACTAAAAAGGGCCTCTGTGGCACAGGGAGTGCTGTGATGGCTCTAGCCCTGGCTCTGCCACAGACTTTGATGCAGGGCAAGTTTCCCGATCCGTAAAATGAGAGGGTTGGACGACATGACCTCTAGGGTCACCTGGCTCTCAGGTCCTTTCTGGCTTGACATTCCACAGCCTGCAGAATGGAGACAGGCCTTTAGGTCCATCTAAAGACTCAGGATGCTCCCTGCTCTTGGTGACAAGATCCCCGCTTTCTCTGGGCCCTTCTTTTCAAAGAAGCTCTTGGGAACAAAGAAAGAGTCGATAAATCCCCGTTATAAAGCACCTGCCCACACCACAGACGGAGTTCAAATCTCATTCCCTACCAGTACAATTGTTCTTGCTCTCAAGCAGTCTACATTCTATTAGGGGAATAGCAACACGTGTGTTGATGCGCAAATACAAATGGATTCAAGATAAAGTAATTTTGGAGTACAGTTGGTGCTGTTCCCCCTTCATTGTCTAAGACGCCCAGTAACATCCCAATGTTGGGGTCCAGCTGGGGCTGATCAGTCCAACATGAGCCCCGAAGGCTCTACCACAGGTTGGGCCCAAGCAGTCCGTTAGAACATTTGCAATGGAGATGTCTCTGGATTTGTGCAACTCACGTTTCCTCTGTGCTACTGGGATTCTGCTTTGCTCACAGAGCACAGCGTCTTCTTTGATGGGGGGCACGCCATGCTGGGCGGTCCTATGCCAGTGTCTCCCATGTCTCACAACCGATTCCAAAGCTCTTCAGAGAGACCCTGAGAGTGTCTTTGTATCACTTCTCACCACCACGTGAGACACTTGTCTTGTGTGAGTTCTCTGTAAAACAGTCTTTTAGACAAGTGTATATTTGGCATTCGAACAACGTGACCAGCCCATCAGAGTTATGCTCAGCAGTTCAGCTGGAGAAAGGACCTCAGTGTCCAGTACCTTATCCTGCCAGGCACAGTAGACGCACCCATTGCCAGAGCAAGCTCAGTGTTTGGGAGGCTCCAAAGGAAAGTGTGGGGGAGAAAAGGTATTAGACTGACTACCACACTGAAGGTCTACCGAGCTGTTGTGCTGACCTCATTGTTGTATGCCTGTGAAACCTGGACCGTCTACTAGCGCCATGCCAGGAAATGGAACGGCTTCCACTTAAGTTGTCAGGAAGATTCTGAACATGACCTGGCATGATAAGGAGGGAGCAAAGGACTCCAAAAGGTGAAGGTGAGGAAGGGGAACATTTCAGGAACAGGCAACAACCTGGGCAAAGTCACAGAGGTGGGGAATGGGGAATACCAAGCAAGCCAGTTTTAGGGTGACTGGAAAGACGGGCTAGTGCCAGATTGCAAATGGCTTGAAATGCCAGGGAGAAGAGTTTGTATTTCCTCCTCAAGACACTTCTTGAGCAGGGGAGTGGCATGGTTAACCTCGTGCTGCGGGAATCTCAAGTTGGCAGCCACATGGAAGAAGAACTGGTAAGGAGAGATGCCTACGGGACATACGATGGGGAGAACCAAGCAGACAGCCAGAGATGCAGGGATGGAGGCCAGCAAGGAGATGGAGGCTGGCTATGTACACCTGGCAGTCACCTGCATGGAGGGCATCGAGAAAGAAGCAGCGCTCCATGGTGCCAAAGCTGCAGAAGGAACAAGAAGGAGGAGGTCCACGAAAAGGCTGAGAGCAGCTTCAGCTGAGTGGGGAGTCTAGGAGCTAGATTCCAAGGGTGTGAGGAACGGGAGGTGAGGAAGGGAACAAGTAAAAACATTTTTTTCTAGGAGTTTGGTTATGAGAGGGAAGAGACATCTAGAGCGATGACTTGAGGGAAAGCTTGGTAAATAAGGCAGGGAGCCAAGCAGATTTATTGGGCAGCAGGGAAGCAGCCAGGAGATAGGGGGGGAGCAATTGCAGGTTTAGGAGAGGGGTGGATGAGTGAAGGGGCCAGCTCCTGGAAGACACAGGAAAGGATGCTAATGGCTCCCAAATATGTAAAAGCAGCTCACATGTCTGTAGGATTTTAAGGCCTACATAATTACTTATTCGCAACACGAAGGCAGAAAATGCACAATTATCCCCATTTTACAGATGAGGAAACTGAGAAACAGAGACTGAAGTGCCTTGCCCCAAGTCACACAGCTGGTAAGTGGCAGATTGAGGAGCGCTAATTACAGTGCTGCAGTTAGGAGTTAGGAGTTGGAGCCTTGAGTCCTGCTCGGGCCACTTACTATCTGAGTGACCTCGGAGACGTCATACTCCCTGCTCTGGGCTCCACTTTCCTCTTGTGTAAGTTGAGGGGGGCGCATGAGGTGACCTCGGAGGCCCCTTCCTGTTCTTGTTCTAGGACGTAAGGATCCTTTCACAGTATGATGCAGAAAGTCTCCGACAGGCATCTTGGCCTCAGCCTTCATCCTCGGCAGTAATACAGGGGTTCTCCTGCAGTGCCAATATTTGTAGACCTATAAGCTGGTCTTTTAAAACTAGTCTCATTTCTAGAAAAGCATTATTTTATTTTTATCACCCCCTCCCCAAGCTATTTGCTCTGGCAATGGCCACTAGATGGCAAACTTGAAGTAACTGCTACTCACCAGTGACCTCAACCGTGGAAAAACCAACGTTCGAGTCATCGTCAAAACTCCGTGGGCCACCAGAAACCCACTCCCACCACATAATGTGCACTGCTCCCACTCACAGTGCCCCATGCACATTCCTGCCCATCACCAGCCCTGAGAAGCCTAGTGTTTGCGTCTGGCACATACACACGGAGCTCCAGCCCTAGCCCAGCTATCCCACGGGAACCAGAACACAACTAGAAAGAAAAGCCTAAGGCTGTCTTGTAGGACCTAGGCCCAATGCCTGATTTCCTTTACGCACTAGGCAAGTAGTTGAAACACAGTATTGCCGGCCTTCAGCACCCACCATAGGCAGAGATCAGAAGAGCGTTATCACAGGATTTCAGAGCTGGAAGAACTCTTGGACCACAAACCATCAGAATGGGAAGGGCCCTTCGAGAATGCCTGATTCTAGAATCACAAAGCTAGAAAGAACCCTCAAAGGTCATCTAGTCCACCAACTTCCTTATGTTACAGGGGAAGGAGCTTGGGCTTAGAGAGTTGAAGTGACTGGCCCAAAGGCCAGCTGTCACTATACAGTTACACATCCGTTTCATGAAGCAAACCCACACTGATGCTAGGGGGTAGAAATCCCCATCAAGCAATGCATGGAACAATTTCTGGAAAGAGAATCTTGGTACCTATGGTCTGTTTGGGTCCAGGTGGTTTAGCTGGTAGGCTAGGACAACCTGTAACAGACAAGCTGGGCCAGGGGCAAAACCCAGGGAACGTTCCTGGCCCCTGAGAAAACGATGCCTGTAGCAGGTTCCCTTCTCTAGCCTGTATCGCAGCAGGGTATAGGCCCTTCCATGGACTTGGAGACGGGGGGGGGGGGGCGGGGGGGATCTCCAAAGTCACCTGCTGGAGGGCCATGCCACACTTAACTGTACAGACTTGTTATAAGGGGGTCATTATAATAATATATTGTTTTATGTATATAATACATATATATTATTAAGGGAGTTGTTATAATAATATATTGTTATATATATGATATATGATAAAGGGGGCTGTTAGAATAATATGCTGTTATACATATGTGATATATATAAGGCAGGTCACTTTACCTCGAGGGGCCTCAGAGAAATGTAGCCTTGAATTATCAGCCTGTGGCGTGTCGAATCCTACAACCAGACTGTGCCTCCAACGTCCTGCCCAACTCTAAGTTACCCAACATAGCCCAGAGTAGAGGAGCTACTCCTCTGGGATGTCTGCACCTGAATGCTGCTTCCCAGCATTTTGTAGGTAATTAAGCTAAGTGGATTCCATTGTTAAAGCAGCTAGCTTTTTGTCGTCGGGGAGAATCAGTAGGCCCATCACCAGGTACTGAGAAGCTATGTACAAGCCCGTGTCTGTGTAATAGCAATCGCTAGCATTTATATCGCACTTTGAGGCTTGCCGAGGTGTCAAACACGTTGCCCATGGACCCTCCCAAGTGCTGCCAAATGCAAATTCAGATGTAATTGGGAAATATTTAGCACAAAAATACAACAGAACGTAGATAATGTTAACATGTAGTTTTCTAAGTGCATACACGCTTGCAGGATTCCTTATGTATAGTGACTTTGACACCACTGCTTTACAAATATCTCATTTTATTCTTGTAACAACCTGGGAGGTAGGTACTATCACTATCCCCATTTTACAGATGAGGAACCTGGAGCAGACAGAGGTTCAGTGACCTGACCAGGGTCACAAGCTAGGAAGTGTCTGAGGCTAGATTTGAACTCAGGTCTTCCTGACTCCAGGCCCGGTACTCTATCTACTGCATCATCTGGAATTGTGATAGGAGATACATGTTGGTAAGTGCATCCTACATCTCCATTTACATGTCTGTGAGTCTGTATACACATGTGGAAGTGTGTGCAGGAGTGAGCACGTGCATTAAAGTATATTGGGAATGAGTGTACATGAGGTAATATGTGTATATATGAGAGCATATGTGTGCTTTAAGGAGTGGGGTAGGGGAATATGTACATACAGAGTACAAGGCCCTCCCCCAAATTTGGGGTGGGGTGGACACTCATAACAGGTAAGCCCTGCCCTACACGTTTATCCAGTTGAATTTAGGATGTGCTCTATACATGAATGACAGGAGACTGATGTACCCAATGAGAACTACCCTGCAAAGAAAAGATTCTCGAATTCGGAGCAAGACCTCAGAGGAGCATCATGGTGGAGGCGTCCTCTCGGCACAGGGACAGAATAAGGCAGACGTTTTCAGACACAGCCAATGTCCTGGTCCATTCTCACCATTCTATGGACTTGGAGATGGGGGCGGGGATCTCCAAAGTCACCTGCTCTAGCCTCCTCACTGTGCAGATGAGGAGTCTAGGTGAGGGCCATGCCGCACTTAACTGTACAGACTTGTTGTAAGGGAGGTTTCTAAGGGGAAAAGGGGGTCATTATAATAACATATTGACATATATACAATATATTATAAAGGGAGTTGTTGTAATAATATATTGTTATACATACCACATGTATGATAAAGGGGGATTCTGATAATATATTGTTATGTATAAGATATCTGTGATAAAGAGGGCTGTTATATATATGATATATATTATAAAGGGGATCATTAAGAAGAAAAATAGAAAAGAAATAAAAACCCAAGTTTGAATTCTCTGCCCCTTTACTATTCAAATACCTTAAGGCAGGCCACTTTACCTCGAGGGCCTCAGTTCCCCAACCCCCCCAGTTTTTGTTTGTCCTTCATTCTGGAAGAGGACCAGGACATCAGGGAGGTGGTGCCATGACTTGCAAGTGAATTGGATTTAAGGGAGGGAGGGCAGGGCAAGGTCAGCAGCCTCCCTTTCTCCTCTGGAGCCATCTGGGTCCAGTGGCAAGATACATAATCAGGACAACTGGAGATGGCCCCCACAGTGCCTGGTACACAGTAGGCACTATATAAATGTCTGTGATTATTCCTCTCCTACAGTGTGAGCTCCTTCAGAAGACTCCTCCCCCACCTATCACAAAGTCTCCTTCCTTCACCCTTGTTGGCCCCTTTTCCTCCTCCCAGACGCTGCATTCTGGGGAGGGGTCCACCAGCTCCACTACTGCTGTAAAGGGAGCCTTTCCCCATTAGAGTGTAAGCCCTTTAAGGGTAGGGCTGTTTTTGCTTGTATTTGAATCCCCTGCCCAGTGCCTGGCACACAGGAGCTTCAGGGTTTGTTGACTGACTGCCTGATTACAAAGCACTTGGCTGGCACCAGTTGGATTTCGGTAAACATTGTTGCTCAAGTCATCGACTGGCTTCTCCCTCCTCTGCTTCCCCCATGCCGCTCACCCTTAGGATGTCGGGCTCTTTTCTGGCAGGCACTACCGGGTCAAACACCAAGGAGGGTTACAGAGCTTACAGCTGGACTGGCATTCTGCTTCTTCTGCCCTGTCCCTCCCCCCACCCAGGCCAGCAACACACAGACGTCCTGTTGAGTTAACGACAACCCCCCACCCCTGCCCCCCAAGAGCCTGGGAGTCCAGCAAGCTTCTGGTTGGGCTTGTGACTGGGGAAGTGCCAGACATCTCTGGACCTCAGTTTCCACTTGGATAAAATAGCTCTACACCTCACAGGGCACCTCTGGGGTCGCTGGGGCTCAGTTTCACCTTTTGTAAGAAGGGACCACAGTGGACAAGCTGCCCACAACCTTGGGCCTCAGTTTCTCCAGTTGTAAAGAGGGTTAGGGGAGGCCATCAAAATCAAAGCTGGAGAATGCCAATATTCATCCTGCTACCTTGGGCATGCTGAGCAAGCATTAGCCCTCCCCTGTAAAAGGGGCAGCTTTCCTAGATGACCTTGGGAGGCCCCTTCCAGCCCTAACTCTGTCTTGGCCCTGCAAGGGGCAGAGCAGCTCCTCAGGCCCTCTGCTCCTCCCCCTCTGCTCCTCTCCCTCCCTGTGGGTGCCCCTCTGGCCCTCCCCTCCCCCTCTCTCTGCACTTTCCCATTCCCTCTCCTGCATCCCCTTATCCCTAGGGAGGGCAGCACCCAGGCCCTCTCAGCTCCTCCCCTCTGCTCCTCTCCCTCCCTGTGGGTGCCCCTCTGGCCCTCCCCTCCCCTCTCTCTGCCCTTCCTGTGCCTTCCTGCATCCCTTATCCCTAGGGGGCAGAGCAGCACCTCTGGGCCTCTCTGCTCTCCCCCTGTGCTCCTCTCCTCCCTGTGGGTGCCCCTCTGCCCTCCCCTCCCCTCTCTCGCCCCTTCCTGTGCCTTGCCTGCATCCCTTATCCCTAGGGGCAGAGCAGGCTCCTTCCTTTCTGTCCTTGGGAGACCTGGAGGCAGGGTGTCTGAGGGTCTCCTGAGAGAGGTAGGCCTCATTTCTGATCCTCTTCCATCCTCTAGGTGGGAGGCCAAGGGTCTGGGGTCTGGGGCAGAGCCCCAGAAGGAGCTTCTGGAGGCACTGAAGCCACTATGCCTGTGTTTCATCAGGGGTCTGAGTGCGAGGTGCTGCCTTGGGCCTCTTAGGCCTGCTCAGGCCTTTACCACGTGGCCTGGGGCCTTTGCCAATCAGAAATGGGGAGGGGTGGTTTCTGCAGGGCATTCAATAGGGGATGATTTAATATAATATGATATTATATTATGTGATTATTATTTTATTTCATTGTTATATAAATGATATTTGCTGGAGGGCTGAAGGTTCTGCATTTAGGTGAATCATGGAAAAATAGGTGGAAATGTTATTATTGATGAATGAGGAAGTAGGTAAAGAGACCCCTGATTACCCTAGGGCTTGGCTTGAGAGAGGTGGCCCACACTGAGGTAGGTGACCCTTGTGTATTGCTGGCCAGGAGGGGAGGCCTAGCTGCTGCCGGGGCTCACTCCTCCCCTCAGCCACCTATTCCCATTGACTTTCTGCAAGAGCCCCTAAAATGGCGTGTACCTGCTGGGCCTTAGACTGTACAAAGGGTTTTTTTTTTTTTTAGGTATTTGGGGTTAAGTGACTTGCCCAGGGTCACACAGCTAGTAATGTCAAGTGTTTGGTCTGAGGCGGGATTTGCACTCAGGTGCTTCCTCACTTCAAGTCCAGTGCTCTATCCACCGGACCACATAGTTGCCTCTGTAGAAAGAGTCCTGCAGAGGGTCCATCAGTCCAGGACTAGGGCAGGAAGAGACAGGCTGATCGTCCTCCCCCAGACCTAAACCCCCGTTCCTCTCAATCTGCCCAGTCAAAGGCAGACAGAACATTGAACTGAGAATCAGGAAATCTGCGTTCTGGCCTCAGTCCTGCAATGAATGAACTTTATGAGATCAAGGATAGCATTTAGCCTCTCAGAGCCTCAGTTTCCCCTTCTAGAAAATGAATTGGTAGGACTCGGTGATCTCTAACTGACCGAAGTGGAACCTTAGAGCCCAAAGAATTCATGCCTCAGCACTTGGATTAATGGACATCTGGGAGCTGAACATTTGGACTCAGTCATGCCTTCTGAGGACATAGGTTTTCTCTTCCCTCAGGCGAGGGCAGGTGGTATCCCCCAGCATCATGTAAGCTCCCTGAAGACCAGGACGGTTTTGTTCTTCTCTTTGGCTCCCCAGGACCTACCTCGCTCACTGCCAGGCACAGAGAAGGAACCACCTACCTGCTGATTTTGCAGTCAGCAAGGAGAGTGTGCACTCCTGGCCGTGGGACCCTCTGTAATCTCTCAGGCTTTGAACCACCCTAGGGCAGGGGAGGTCCCTCTTGTGGCTCTCTTGGCTTGGCAGAAATGTCGCTCATTTACACCCGTGTTGGTTTTTGTTCCAGGTTTGTCTAAGACAACGAGTTATCTGGCAGCAGACTCCAAAGGCAAGTTACCCCTACCAGTGAAAGCCCAGATGCAGTGGGTGGCAAGACAACTGGGAGCCAGGGCCCTTGGTGTCTGTAGCCACTCAGCACTGTCCTGCCCAGGCCTTCTTCCTCTCCCTCATGCCTCTAGAGAGCTCTCTGTTTTGTAGGGAGGCCCTGGGACAGTCCCAGTCTGAGCCCAGCTCCTGTCCTTGCCCCAGAGGCAGGGGCTTCTATCTCTGAGCCTCTCTGCCCAGCCCTGCCCCTCTCACTGCCTCTGGAGGGCTCAGTCAGCAGCTGAGGATTCTCAGTGAAGGGCCCAGATGAAAGGGGTGGGCCTTTTTCCAGAGAGGGAGGGTCTCCTGACCACTGGCCCTGGCAGGCCTTCTTAGCCATTTTTGGCCTCGTACCAGGGCCAGTCTGGCGAGGCCCAAGACCCCTCTCAGAATCATGTTGGTTTTCACTGAAAGAGGAAGGAAATGCTAACTTGCACTTAGGAGTTAGATCCCAAAGTGTCAAGTTAGGGAGCCTTGCTTCCAGCCTCCCCTTTGGAAAGGTTTCAGGTCTTTCTGTTCCTGTGGACTGAACCATCACAAAACCCAGGGGAAGGAGGAAGGGAAGGAAGAAGCCTTTCTTCCCACCTACAGTGGGCCAGGCACTATGCTAAAGTCCTTTACAAGTCTCTCATTTGAGCTTCACCACAGCCCTGGGAGTCAGGTTCTGTTCTTAGCCCCATTTTACTGTTGAGCAAAGTCAGGCAGACAGGTGACACGGCTTACCCTGGGTCCCACGGCTAGCAAGTGCCTGAGGCCAGCTCTGAACTCAGAGCTGTGTTAAATGCTGGTGTTTTGGAAGGAAGAGATGTTGTGTTTAACCAAGCAGTGACAAAATGGCCCTGCCTGTCCCTCTGCACATTTTCTTTCCCCAGCTGGACATTTAAATGAAATTTGCTCTTTTTTTGTCAGGTGATAACCCCCTCCCCTTCACTCCCCTAATGGAAACACCGGCTTGTACAAACCTATTGGATTGAACACACCATCTAAACCTGCTGTCTGACCACGTGCACTTAAGTCAATTTCGATGAAGAACTAGACTATGTCCCCCATTTGTTATCACCTCCATCCATCCCCCATTTCTGAGTACAAGCCCTCCCTTATAATAAATCAGTCTGGCCTCAAAGCCCCAAAGCACATGTTGGCAAGTCAGGCCTTGGGCAAGCTACCACCTTTCAGGAGGCCCCAGGCCAGGGGCCTCAACCTCCAATGGAAAAGGTTCCCTGAGGGCCAAATTGACTTAGAAAGGCAGAAATGAGCATTATCTACTTTGAAGTCTGTTGTTTATTCTGCTCAGCATTTCCCAATTCCATTTGAATCTGCTTTGGACTTCCCCACCTCAGGGACTGTTCCACCTCTGCTCTAAGCAAATCTCTAAGACTCTAAGTGCAGAGAAAGTAGGCCTCCAGGGAGGAGTAAGGGGGAGTTTTCTCCCTGGACAAGGAGATCACAGCCCAGCCTGCCTGAAGAGCTTCCATTGCTTTATCTGAAAACTGCCTCTTCATCTCCTTTGGCCTCTCTTCTAGGAGATCAGGTCTTTCCTGCCCTCCCCCACCCCATGGCAATGGAGGCTGAGTAGCTTCATCCACTGAAGGCCCACCCCAGCCCCATGCTCGCTTTCAGTAGGAGAAAGATGGGGGTGGGAGGGGGTCTCCCAGGGTAGCTTTCTCCCCACCTCCTCCTGCCTTGCTCCAGAGAAAAGCTGGTTACCCCCACCCAGCTCTGAGAGGCTAAGGTTTCCCTTACATTGAAGGGGGTTGAAGAAATGTTGTTTGAAAAGGTCAAGGACAGAGGAGAGCTGGTAGGCCACAGAACAGGGCTTCCAGAAGAGCAGCAGCAATGGGCCACATGATGGCCTAGAAGGGTTGCAGTAAGGAAGAAATAGAGGAAGAGGAGGAGGAGGAAGCAGCAGTAGGCTGGCCTTTCCACCCAGTGCTGGGAGAATGGCTGGCCGAAACCAGGGAGCCAGGGCAACGGGGGGATAGCCAGACCCAAACCAAGAGGAGATTTGTGGAGAGGACAGGGGACCCCATTCAGGCCTTAGTGTCAGCTGCTTTGATGGTCCTGGTACAGAGCTGAAGCCAGGTCGGGGAATGAGAATTGGGGAGCAGGGAAAGAACAAACAAAGGAGAGAGAGGAGATGTGGCCTGAGCCAGGCCTGGCTCTTCCTTTCAGGTGGCCTCCTCAGTCTGGTTTCTCCCATCCTCCCTCTCCCTCCTTTGGAGAGGTGGTCAAGGAACTCCCCTTTTGCAGCGACCCATCCCAGGCTCCATGCCTGGACAGTGCCCTCAACCTCTGCGCTGCCTCGGTCCCTGAATCCAATGTCCCTCGCACCAGTATGCATACACTCGCCTCTAGTGACCCTATGTGCCTGCTGTCCTTCCCAAGGTCCCGCAGCCACTTCCAAGAGAGCTCGAGGCAGCAAGAGAAGCTGCCTTCCAGTGACCGAAAATGATTACCCGTTCTCAAGTGTGTAAGAAAAAGGAGGATGTGGCTGTGAGGAAATCGGCACGCCTTATGATGAAGCAGAAGAAGCAGGCCAAGAAGCAGGTGGTTAAAGAGGAGCATCAGATCAGAGCTGAGGCCAGAAGAAAGCAAAAGTTCAGAAGAAGAAGCCAACCGGCGGGGAGGTAAAAGCCAAGCGCCCTGCAGTGGGCCCCCGTGGCAATATGGCCGCTGTGGCCAAGCTTGTCCCCATGGCCGAGCTGGTTCCCCTGGCCAAGCTTGCCCCAGGGGCCTTGCCACCCAAGCCGCGCCCTATGACCAAGCTGGTCCCCACTCAGCTCAACCACCTGAAGCCACCACGAGCCAAGAAAGGTGTGAAGTACCGCAGGCGGAATCTGAATGTAGAACACCTCCGTGACTACCTGGAGAGAAAGCGCCGGGCTTCTTGTATCGATGCCCCAAGTGCAAGTCCATCAAGTGTGGGCCAACCTACTGCCACACCCAGAAGTGGATTTACGAGGCCAGTGCCAACGAGATTGGAAATGTGGTCAGCACCTTCCCATTTCCCCATGCTAAGTAAGGGCCTGAGCTCCACGTGGCTGTGTGTCTCTGTGTGTCGTGTCTCTGTGTCTCTGTGTGTCTCTGTGTGCCTCTGTTCCTGGCTGAGCATCCCTGCCTGGAGAGGAAGCTGGCCTGGCAATCCTGACTCCTGTGGCTCCCAGCAGTATTGCCATGAGCACCCGGGAGCTTGCCTCCCTCTTCTCCCAAATGCCTTCACTCTGAGCCCAGGCTAGGTAAAAATGCAGGTGAAAACCAAGAGGGCTTCCACCCATAGAGGACCCCAAGCGGCCATCTTGCCTGAGATTTCCTGCCGACGTCTCTCCTAAAGCTGAGTCTTTTGGAACTTGAGAATTTCCTTCCACAGAAGGTGGAATGTGGTTCCTGCCCTGCCCCCTTCCAGCTGCAGCCATCCCTAGAGCCAGGCCAGAATTCTCCAGGTTCCTAAAACTCTTTCCTGTTTCAGTTAGTGCTAGATATACAAACAAAAGAACAAAGAAAAAGGATCTTTCTCCCATTTGTCATGTGTTTGTTCTCACGTCTAGATGGTCATGTAGGTGTCTGTCCTATGTTGTGTCTGTGATGTTGTCTACATGGTTCCCTGGTTCTAGAGTTGGACTTTCTGACAACTACCACTTGCCTAACGCTTTTTTGCTCTCATCTTGTTGCAGGTATTAAAGGAGTCTGGATTCTCCTGGGACTCTTCTCAGAGTCTCCCTTCTGCAGTTTATGAAGTGGAAAAAAATATATATGCATATATATTTAAGATAGTTTTGAGATTCCACAACAGAAGAATATATATTGTTAAAGTGAAAGCAGATAAAAAAGAATAAAAAAAGTTTGTGAAGTTAATTTATCGTTGCCTTCATTTCAGAACAACAGGGAGGGAGGAGGCTGCACCCTGTCTGTGCCAGGCACTGTGCTAATCGTGGGGACCCACGGGCAAAGCTCAAGCAGTCCCTGCCTCAAGGAGTTTTCTTTCACCTGTAGGCACCTGGCAGATGGAGAAGGGCCTCCAACAGTGGTCCTCTGGAGAGGCCTCTCCTGTGGCCCAGCATGCCCAGCTACACCTCTCTGGTTATTCCCCTGAAACAATGTTAGAGACTGCTAGGATCTCAATTCCTCCCCAAGGACACAGACACAGACACACACACACACACACACACACACACACACACACACACACACACACATACACAGAGAAAGGGGGGTGAGGGAGAAGAAGGGGAACAGCAAAGATCCATGGGATGCACAAGAGGGAGAGAGAGGAAGGGGCTTGGTGAGCTGGCCAGAGTCCATGCAGGCAAAACAGGGTGGGTAAGGGCCTCAAGCCTGTCTTGGGCAGATGGGGACAGTGACCCTGGAGAAAGGTCAAGCAGGTGACCTGCTCACCCTCTTCCAGGTGGGTGGGCAGCTCTCATTGGAGGGCTGGCTTGTGGGAGAAGAATGACCTTGTTTCCTTTGACCCAGGGAGTCAAGCAGGGGGATGGCTGGAAATTGCAGGGGGAATTTGGCCTCCATGGAGTGGAAGGGGTGGTCCCTGGAACTGGCTAGTTCCTGCACTGGAAGTTTTCAAGCCGGTGGGATGCATGATGCATGCTTCTAGCCAATTTACCTTTAAGGCAGAGACACTGCTACTTACACCTTTCCTCAATGACTAAACACTGAAACCTCTCCAACGTGCAATCCAACTTTATTAGTCAAATAGAGCAAATATGAACAACAGCCAAGTCTCAGAAGGAACCATTAGCCTGCTTCCTAGAAGTCACAGTAAGTATCTTTTCCACTGGTGGTCATGGCAAGGTACCCTACCAAGCTGGAGAAAGGCTTCAGGGACCAGCCCAGCAATGAGCTGTGTGGTTACTGTGGAAGGAACAGTCAAGGTGCCTGCTGAGAGGACAACAGAGCAGCTCCCAGGGTAATGGGAGGGTGGGGGAGGAGGAATGGGGAGGGGGCAGGAAGCTTGTGTGTGTGTGTGCATGTGCCCGCCACATGTGTGTGCACCTGTGTGGGCCACAGACTCTCAAAGGCTAGACAGGGGACTTAGAAGACATGTTTTCTCAGGAACATCGTTTTTCCCCAAGCCAGTCCAGACTGATGTGTTATTGCTAGGTTTTCTAAAATGATTATTCTTTCCTTCTCTCTCTGTCTTTGACTCTGTCTCTTTCGGTCTCATGTGGTCTCTTTCCTTTTGTCTCTCTGTCTGTGTCTCTAACTCTGTCTTAATGTCTCTGTGTCTGTCTGTCTGTCTCACTTTACTACCACTCACAAAGTCCATCTGCTAAGCATGGAGAGAGTGTGTGATTGTGACCTGTCACAGACCTGATTATATATATATACATGTACTTATACATACATACACGCACATGTCTTATCCCCACACACTCGACCCGCAGGTTGTCAGGAGGCCCCTTCAGGGCAGGGACTGTGCCTCGTTTTACTTCCTCACCTTACCCAGCAGCAGGCCAGTGACCGGCACATCCCAGCCTGGTAGCTGATCACATGACCTTTGAATTGACCTCACTCACCTAACCCCTCTTTTGCTCTAAAGCCCCTCACCCTTTGTGTTCTACACTGGTTTGCACTCCTTCAGTCATGCCAGGAAAGGGTCGCTGAGTCCCAAGTCGTGTGTGACTTGTGTCCCCCACAGTAGACTGTAGGCATTTTGAGAACCAGTCCATGGGGATTTCCCACACACCTCCTGGCCTGTTAGTCTCAGGGAGTCGCCTGGGTCTCTGAGACATCATGTGACTTGCTCCGGGCACCTCAGTGACTTTGGCATTAGGACTTCCGGTCTTCATTCGGGACCAGGCCATGTCTAAAGCCCCAGTTCCAGTGAAGACCCTCAGCGGAAAGAACCTCTTGCTCTTTTGGCATTGTGCTTCCGTTTACTCCGCTGATGAGACTCCACACAGATTTGCTTGAACTGTCTGCCCTGCCCACAGCCCATTGTCTTGCATCTCACATGAGGGAAGAGGCCACAAGCTACCATCATTTGCTCCCGCCGGACCTCGCGAAGGTAGAAGATTCACTGAAATCATTCCTATGAATCACTTTCACCCACCCTGGCAAACTTGCCCCGCTGGATGCCGAAGCCTTCCAACAAAGCAGGGAGCTAGCAGTCAGGTGGGACACCTTGGGAAGCCTTGCGATCCTTCTGACACTGCAATCAGGCTTGCCACCACGAGACCGACTCTCCTAGGGTAAGACCCAGAGAGAACGATCATGTTGAAAATGGCACCTGATTAGTGGCCTAGAGACATATATAAGGAAAGAGCTGGCTGGGGCTTGGAGGCAAAGCAGCGTTTCCATTTGGGGAGATCAGTGGGGAGGAGGTAAGGTTCGAATGGGACTTTGCAGGGTGGTAGGAATTGAATTGAACAGGTGAAGGGAGGAGAGGGCAGTGCGGGGAGGGGTGTGTGTGTGGAGGGAGTCCAGGCATGGAGAACAATATGAGCAAAGGCAGAGAGGGGGGGAAAGGGTAGGGGGTTCCAAGAAAAGAGAGGAGTCCAGTTTGGCTGAAGCCTAGGCTAGCTTGGTGGGGAGTGGCCTGAGATAAGGCAGGAAAGATAAGGGAGTGAGATTGCAGAGGCCTTGAATGCCAGGAAAGGAGGTTACCCTTCTTTGACTCAATTGGCAATAGGGAGCCATGGAAGGTTTTTGAGCAGAGCAAACCACCACAGATGTATGAACAGGAAGATGAGTCTGGCATTGGCATGCAAGATGCGTTGGATGGGGGAGAGTCTGGACTATTGCAGTAGTCCATGAGGAGCACAAAGAAAGATGCACAGTCACAGCAGGAACAGAGAGGAAGACACGCATGCGAGATGTCTATCCCAGGGAGGAGGGAAGAGTCAGAGTTGGTAAGTGAAGGGGATGTGAGAAGTGAGAGAGGAGGGAGCTTGTTAAGGCTTTGAACAGGGGACATTGGAAGGAACAGTGAAGTGAGGATGCAGCTGCTCTGTGGAAAGATGCTGGGCTCAGCTTATGTGATGATGTCCTGAAAACCGTTGGCCTTATGGGGCTGGAGCTGTGAAGAGAGCTCATCTGTGGGGAGGTGCTAGGGGCTGCTAAAGGAGTGGAGAAGATCCTCAGGGATTCTCAAGGGAGGCTAGAGGCAGCATCTTAAGAGGTCTGGGAGAGGGTGATTAGCCCTACAAAGAAACCAAGAAGCATCCACTGGGGAGTGGTAGGTTGAGAACCAGGAGAAGTGGTGTCTATAAGGCCAAGGAGAAGAGATGGTCAGGGTGTCCGATGCTGCAGAGGGGCCATGGAGAATGGGGACTGAGAAAAAAGTCAGTTTATGGGGATTCGGAAAAGTATGGAGATCCGCCTATAACTTGATGCAGAGGGAAGTGAGGAGAACTAGGGGAGCGTGTGATAGCTTAACACAATACTGATCACCAGAGAGGTCTGAAAGACCTCAGAGCTGTGACTAAGGCAAGGATCGATTCTGAACCAGTTATAGTTTCCTGGACTTGGCTTCCGGATGTGGCCAACGTGTTTACTTGTTTTTTCTGACGGTAGTTTTTGTGATTGTGGGACAGGAGGGGAGCTATGTTAATCATAGATAGCGAGAAAATTATATTTTATTTATTGAAATAAATGAATTTAACTGTAAATTATGAGGAACAAGTTTAGAGGTGGTATTCATTATCAGGTTTTCAATAAAACACTTGTTTTTTCTACAAAGAAGAGACCATATGGATCCGTTTTCCTGATTTTTAACAGTCTCTTCTGCTTTTTCCTTTTTTTTCTCTTGTAAAATAGTATTTGTTGGGGAATAGTTATCTGGGACGCGAGAGGGGAAGAGGCATTGGGAGCAAGATTGGTGCTGTAAAAGCAAAAAGAACCAGTTCAATTTACTATTGTTTTAAAGATCGGGCCATTAGCTTTGGTGATTAGCAGGTCATCAGTGACTTCAAAGAAAGCAGTTTCTGTAGAGCTTTGGGGGAGGAACGTAGAGGAGAGAGGGGCGTGAGCAAATGGAAACATTGGGGGAAGTCAACCCTTCGGGAAAGTTTAAAAATGAAAGGGAAGAGGGATGTGGGGTGGTAGAAAGGTCAAGGAAGGAGTGTCTAGGGCATCTCCAGTAGATACAGTTTTAGATAGTCTTTGCTTTAAGAAATATCCAGCTAATGTTTGTCTATAAGGTGTCTACTTCACAAATACATTTGGCTGAATTCAGGTTAAAATCTCATTCAAAGCCTTTTGATTTGAAGTTTCCTGGCGTGCCCAGACAGAGGAACCACGGAAGCGAATGTGTTGCTGATAGCATCAGGGTGACATGAAGGAAGCAGCTTGTGAATAGGATAACCTTCTGCTGTGGACATGAACTGAACTGGGTGTCCGTCCCATGTTCCTGGACTCTCAGCATCGTGGGGCTAATTATATATCAATAAAGTCTTTCCTCATGACTTCCACTTACAGAAATCCTGGTCCAATTTGGCACCATTACTGTGGATATATCCAGGGGTGTGCTGGAGCGCATTTTAAATTTTCCATTTGAATATTGCTACCTTGGAAATTGGCAAACACTACAAACCAGGGCACTCACTATTTCTTGCTTTTTTCAGGGTCGAGACTAAAGAGAGTAAAGGAAAATATGTTAGTAATACAGGTTAAACCTAAAACTGGGTTCTGTGCACATCTCCCCCACACACCTGGAGAGCTGGTTGTTAAATATTTACCACCATAACCCTGGAGTTATGGGAGTATGTGGGAGCTGGTCGTTTATAGGATCATATTTGTTGTTGAATCCTTTCAGTCGCGTCCGACTCTCCGTGAGCCCACCTGGGGTTTACTTGGCAGAGATACTGGAATGGTTTGCCATTTTCTTCTCCAGCTCATTTTACAGATGAGGAACTAAGGTAAACAGGGTTAAGGGACTTGCCCAGGGTCCGCTGCAGTAGGTGCCTGAGGCTGGATTTGAACCAAGGAAGATGTCTCTTCCTGACTCCAGACTCAACACTCTTATCTACCACAACCCTACCTGGCTTCCCATAGGGCCACATAAGTCCCTGAAAAATGCTAGAGGCTCACCAGAGAGGGAAGGAGAAGAGTTTTGACTGGTTACAGGCTCAGAGGTGAGTCTTCTATGTTTTTTGTGGGGTAAATAAAATCCGTCCTATGCTCGATGTATCGTAGCCTCAGTACTTGCAAGGGACCAGAGGGTTCTTTCTGTGTCCTTCAGTGACCCAGGCATGACTCAAACACTGATGTTTCCACAGAGAAGCCAAACAAAGCGGGATTAGTGAGAAGCCCTCCAGAGGGAATGCTGTCCCTGTTAAGCCAGACTTTCAGTTCAGGGCCACGTGTTGAAATCTCTGTGATCTACTTCTTTCCTCTAGGGTGAAAAAGGAACTCCCCTGTTTAGCTTTGAAAGCCCTTCACAAAGTGGCCCCAACCTGCCTCTGCAGCTCCATTGGACATCCCTTCCCTTCCTGCACCCTTTCTTCACCAAACTGGCTCCCTCTGTGTTCCTCACTCACAACACCCCATCTCCCACCTCCATGCCTTTGCACTGGCTGTCCCCCATGCCTGCAATGCCCTCCCCATGAAGCCTTTCCTGATTCCCACCCCCACCTGCGAGTGCCCTCTTTCCCCAACTACTATATATGTATGTATGTGTATATATGTATTTATACTCTTTGTAGTTATACTGTGGATAGTATTATTATTATTATTATTAAGTATTTTCATCCCTATTGGAATGTATCTCCTGTGAGTAGGGATTGTGTCCTCTGCAATACCAGAGCTTAGCACAGTGCCTGGAACACAGTAGGTGCTTCATGAGGACTTGCTGATTGATATAGAAAAGAAGACAGACTTAATTGATTACCAAAGAGAAGATACGACTATAAAGTTGTGTCATTTAAAAGAGTAAACTTGTGTTCAGAAGTCATGGCATTTTATAGCCAGAAGGGCTCCTTCCGTAGGCAAAGGCTCTCATTTGAAAGGTGAGGAAACTGAGGCTCATTAAAAAATTAAAAAGGTCAATGTGCTGCCTAATGTCACCCAACCGTTGGGGACAGAAAGGGGCCAAAACCCAGGCTGTGTTCATGCTCCCAAGAGAGTAACTAGCAGTTGTGCCCCTGTTACCTGGACAGGAGGAGGCTCCCAAAGTGGCCTCCTCCCTTCCCCCAGAGGAGGAGTGCAGGGAGGAATGTTTGTCTTCATTTCTCTTTGCCAGAGCATCCCCACGGGAGAATGGAAGGGCCTTGGGGGGGTCCTGTTCCCTTCTGTATGGGGATCTTGGTGCCTAGTTCAGTGTGTGGCAGCCTGGCAGCACTGAGGGAGAGCTTGTTAATAAGTACATAGATGGGAGAGCATCTAGCCACTGAGTGGAGGAGGTGGCTTCTGTGCAAACAGGCGAGGGCTCCTTCATCCCAGTCCAATTTCTCTCCCTTTTTTTTAAAAAAATTTCCAATCTCTTTTAAAGGGCGAGTGAGCCCTGTGGCCCTCACCTCTGGCCCACAGCTGAGGCTGCAGCTACATGTGTTCAGTGTGAAGGGGATTCCCAGTTTGGAGTGGAGAGGCAGGCATCATCAATTCTCTAACAGGCTCTGTGTGTGTGTGTCTCTCTGTCTGTCTGTCTCTCCCTCTTTGTCTGTCTCTGTCTCTCTCTCTGTCCCTGTCTCTGTCTCTCTGTCGCTGTCTCTCGTTACTAAAAATGATTCCAGTCTTGTCTCTGCATAATTGCCTGCATGACCATAGGTCATCATTTGACCTCTCTAGACCTCACTTTCCTGCTCTGTAAAATGAAGGGGTTTAAAAGATGACAATTAGGTCTGGTCAAGTTCTTCATCAGTGTTTCCAAAATTATTTGGCTTACTGCCCCTTTTCAAAAAAAAAAGCTCAGCGCCCCTGGAAATCTATTTTCCTTAACCTGTACATTATTTTAAAAAATTTGCATCATTTCAAAAAAATATAAAAAATTTTCTAAAAACATGATGCATTGTAAATTTAATAATTCATTTTAAATTCATGGTTTTTTCCCTGCATTGAAATTTTGGTGATGCATATTGTGCCATATAACCATATAGTATGTTGTAAACAAGTCATTGAATACACATATTCCTGAGATGCCTGCTGGACTTCCTCACTTTGTTCAACATCCTCGCCTGCCAACACTTGCGTTCAAATCTGGGCTCAGACACATAACACTCACTAGCTGTGTGACTCTGGGCAAGTCACTTAACCCCAATTACCTCATAAAAAAACAAAAAAGAAAACAATTTACTTGTCTTCTTTCTTTATGTTTCCACTCCCCCTTATTTTTATTCAGTGCCCCCAATTGCATCCTATTCTACTACCATCCCCCTGGATCGTTCCAGAGCCCCCCAGGGCAGTATCACCCGCTTTGGGAGCTAGATCTATGATCTTATGCATGACCATGAGCAAGCCCCTTCCCCTCCATGGGCCTCAATTTCCTCCCCTGTAAAAGGAGGAGGTTTTCCTAGATGACTTTGTGAGGCCCCTTCCAGCCTAACTCCATCTTGCCCCTGCTGGGGGCAGAGCAGCACCTCTGCCCTCTCTGCTCCTCCCCCTCTGCTCCTCTCCCTCCCTGTGGGTGACCCTCTGACCCTCCCCTCCCCTCTCTCCGCCCCTTCCTGTGCCCTCTCCTGCATCCCTTTATCCCTAGGGGCAGAGCAGCACCTCTGGGCCTCTCTGCTCCACCCCCTGTGCTCCTCTCCCTCCCTGTGGGTGACCCTCTGACCCTCCCCTCCCCCTCTCTCCGCCCCTTCCTGTGCCTTCGCCTGCATCCCTTTATCCCTAGGGGGCAGAGCAGGCTCCTCCCTTTCTGTCCTTGGGAGACCTGGAGGCAGGGTGTGTCTGAGGGTCTCCTGAGAGAGGTAGGCCTCATTTCTGATCCTTCTCCATCCTCTAAGTGGGAGGGCAAGGGTCTGGGGTGTGGGGGCAGGGCCCCAGAAGGAGCTTCTGGAGGCACTGAAGCCACTATGGCTGCGTTTCCTCAGGGGTCTGAGTGCGAGGTGCTGCCTCGGGCCTCCTAGGCCTGCTGAGGCCTTTACCCGTGGCCCTGGGGCCTTTGACCAATCAGAAATGGGGAGGGGTGGTTTCTGCAGGGTATTTGATATGTTCGATATGATATAATAACTAATATAATATTTGATGAGGGAATTTTGAGCTTAGCTGATTCATGGAGACTAAGTGAAGAAGTGTTAGTTAATGAAGAGCCTGGTTTTATCCCAGAGCTGGTGAAGTAAGAATTAAATAGGTCAAGTGGCAGGCCAGATGGTGACCTGGAGGACAGGTGGGTCTTCTGGATGACCCCCCACAATGGCCACACCACCAGGCCTCCCCCCACCCAAGTATCCAGGAGAGGGCCCATCCTTCCAGGCCAGACTTGGCCATTTAAAACAATTTAAACACTCCCTGGCAGAGATTTCTCCTTGTCCTCCTTGCCTCTGCCGCCTCCCTCAGTCATTGCCCACGTGGCATCTTCCTTAGGACCAGGGGATGAGCGGGCAGAGGCTTCCGGCCCTGAAGGAGGGCCATCGCTTGGGTACAGGTGACTGGGGGGATGCCTGGGCCTACAAAGAGGGGGCTGCCTGGACACAGAAAGGAAAGCTGCACTGACTTGCAGGAAACGTCACCCTAACAATCAAGCCTGCCTGCTTGCTCCCAGTTTTTCCCTCCTGTATTTGTGTTTCTGAATCAAACTTCTGTTTGGTACCTAGGCCCTGGTGAAACCCATTCCTCTTCCCACCCAAAGAGGCCTCTTTCTGGATCATCGCCCGCACATCAAGTGGCTGCCCCTTCTGTGAGCCTAACAGTGCAGAACCAGCACCCAGGGACTCGTGACTGCCCTCTGTAAGTTGGGGATGAGACACCACCCTTCCCTCTCCTTGACCCCTAACTTCTCACTACGAAAACCCCAATGATTTCTTAGTGGAAAAGGAAGCACTTGGCTCAGGGCAATGCTCTCCTCTCATGTTCTGCCCATGTTTATAGAGATGGGTTGGCATGCACATATATGTACACAGTCTTCTTTCTGGTTCTGTCCCTTCTGCTTGTCCCAAATCCCCAGGTCTCCTTCTGCTACAAAGTTTTCCCTTGCTCACTGCATCCTCCCAAGCTATTGTCCTATTTTCTCCTGCCTCTTGGCTAAACTTTAGTCAACAGGTGTCTCCCCTGGCTTCCCCCTCCCCCTCCCCCCCCCTCCGCCTCCCCCACTGCTTCCTCAATCCTCACTTCCCTGGCCCGTCTCTAGGTGAACAGCTCAGATGAGATCTCAGATCCAGCCCATTCTGGTTCATTCAAAGGGCACAAAGCATCCCTTCTAAGAGCTCCATCTTCCCATCTTTAGAAAGGCTCTTAAGAGGAGTGTGGAAGCCTCCCAAAGATAAGGATAGGGACTAGGGTGAAGAAGAAGGAACAGGAGCTCTGGTAACAGAGTCTTTGACCAAATCGGGAAAATGACCTGGGCTCAGGAGATGACCTCAGTCCAACAGCCTGGTGAGCCTCCCTCCCTCCTTTGCCCCAGAGAAAGTAGGTCCAGTTCTGAGCTGAAGTGGTGGACAGAATGCTTCTTTGAAAAGAGCACCGATGGAGGGGAGTGCATAGGCCACAGAGCCGGGCTGCCAGAAGTCCCAGGGCAGTGAGCCAGAGCAGGCTTGGAATGGGCTTCAGGAGCAGGAGGGACGACTGGAAGGAAGGAGGCTGGGTGGCCTGGCTGTTAACACCCAGGGCTGTGAGATTGGATGACCCAGACTGGGGAGCCAGGACAATGGGAGGATGGGCAGACCCAAACTGAGCAAGAGGGTATTTGCAGAGCTAGTCCCCAGAGGTGGGGGGGGGGGGCAGTTTTAAAAGCACAGGGAGGTTGAGCAGCTAGGTGGCTCAGTGGATAGAGCACCGGCCTTGAAGTCAGGAGGACCTGAATTCAAATGCGGCCTCAGACCAAACACTTGACACTTACTAGCTGTGTCACCCTGGGCAAGTCACTTAACCCCAATTGCCTAAAATTTTTTTAAAAAAGCAGAGGGAGGGGAGGTGGTGGCCACACTACCACCAACTCGGGGGAGGGGGGCTGCTTTGGCTGGGGGCCAGGTGGTCTGGCTTTCTGGAGCAGGCACCCAGCAAGGCCAGCAGCAGCTTCTGCTCCAGGACATCTCTCCCATGTTTTGTGCTCTTCTCCCAAGGTCCAGGTGGAGCCACTTAGAGGAGAGCCTTCAGGCAGCAAGGCCCAAATGGAGCAGAGTGGAAGATCTGCCAGAATGAGTGCAAAGGTCAAAGGCGAAGGAGAAAGTCCAGTGCCAATCAAGAGGGAGCTGCTACAGGGGATGGGCCTACTTTCAAACTTCATCAAATGGGAGAGAAGGAAATTCAAACAGTGGTAGAGCAATTAATAGCCTTAAATATTCGAAAGAGTATCCGCCAGGGAGCAGAGGCCAAACCTGAAGGCAGGGAGGAAACAGCAGCTCAGGCAGCTGGTGGGAGCCCTAGCTCACCCACTGCCCAGGGGCCTGACCTGTCTAGAAGGGATGGCAGAGGGAGGAAGACAGGAGGAAATATGACTGGAAAGGCAGGCTCCTTAGTAATGGTATAGACCTGTGTGACTGCCTCAAGGTGGAATGCCCTGGCTGCTTCTACCCCTGCCCCAAGTGCAACTCCAAGAAATGTGCGGTCAAGTGTCGCTGCAACCGGCGCTGGGTCTACAGGAAGACCAAAAATGAGGCTGGTGACATACTCAACACATTTCCATTTGCCTATCCCGACTAAGGGCGGCCCGGCGCCCACTTGGCAACACTCGCTTCCCTCTTCTTTGGGGGGCCCAAGTGGCTGCTTTCTTGGTGACTTGTAGGGCAGAACTGGGCAAAGAGCTGGCCTGGCCCTAGTGAGCAGTGAGCCTTCCAGTGCCGGGCACCAACAACTGCCCCCTGCCCAGGGCCACCTCACAAAGCTCACCTTCCATCATTTTCGGCCTTCCTGCCCTCTCCTACTCCCCGGAGCCA
Source organism: Phascolarctos cinereus (assembly GCF_003287225.1). NCBI lineage: Eukaryota > Metazoa > Chordata > Mammalia > Diprotodontia > Phascolarctidae > Phascolarctos > Phascolarctos cinereus. Next base: position 27,309,568 of record NW_027556291.1, read on the forward strand.
GTTCAGTTCCTAACTGAAGCTGCCTCTGTTTCTTGTTGCACTTAGGGCCTGAAGGTTAACAAAACACAGACAGACCAACAAACAAAACCCAACCTGGCTGTTTATCTTCTGTCAAGTTGTAGCACTTTGGAATCTTTCTGTCTCTTTTCTCCCATGTGCTTAATCTTTCCTGTTGAGTTCTAGTTGATAAATTGTTCAGCTGTTGAGATGTTTCGGAGATGAAATGGATAAGCATTGTTTAAGCAATAGCATTTAAAGAATGCAATAAAAGCCATTTACAAATCCAAAGCTGGTTTTTAATCTCAAAGAATCCCTTTGATGAGAATCCAAGCAGAGCCATATGCAAGGGTATACCTGAGTGGGCAGGCAGGCCCTCCCCACCGAGAGGGTGAAGGCAAGAAAGATCCACACCTGGGTGGACAGGCAGGCCCTCCCCACCGAGAGGGTGAAGGTAAGAAAGATCCACACCTGGGTGGGCAGGCAGGCCCTCCCCACTGAGAGGGTGAAGGTAAGAAAGATCCACACCTGGGTGGGCAGGCAGGCCCTCCCCTCCCAGAGGGTGAAGGTAAGAAAGATCCACACCTGGGTGGACAGGCAGGCCCTCCCCACCCAGGGGGCAGCGTGAAACTTGGCCATCCAGCCTGAACAAGGGGCAGGAAGGACTTGCCACCACCAGGAGGACTCTTCCCATTCAAGCTTTGCCTCCCAGGGAGGGGCTCCAGGCTATACCATGTTTTCCCTTAATTCCTAGTGAGGCCCAGGGGAGGGATGGAAATGGAGTTTTGGTGGTTAGCGAGTTCACCTGCCTTCATGGGGACTAGTTATTTCTTTGGTACCCTTCCCTTCCCCTCCTTTCTAGTGTCTGCCAGCATCATCAGTAGTGACTTTAAAGGGGCCTTCTGACACATAAAGCCTCCTGAAGGAGAACCCTCCACCCTTGGCCCACCCTGGCCTTTCATCTTGTGCCATCTCCATTCCTGGCCACCTCGGACACTCCCCCAGATATACTCAGGGGTGTGTCTCATTTCATTGGGCCTATTTTCCTTGACCATCTTGGGTTCCCAGGTCAAGTTTGACTCATACATTGAAACAATCAGAATATGTAACATGGACCCCGAACTGACTCAGGGGCCAGGCTTCTCAGTCCCTTCCTGTGGAGGCAGACAAGCCCCAGAGCACAGTAAGGCCCAGTTTCCCTATGGCCCAGTCTGTTGCCAGGGGCAGACTTTCCCAGGGGGTCTAGGAAAAGGGAAGGATTTTGGAATACAGAAAGGAGCTCTTAATGGGATCAGAGATTTAGTCACAAAAGAGCCCTCTAGCTGGACCTCTTCATTTTAAATTCAAGGGCCAGTAATGGCCAGATATGGCCACTGTTTGGATATGTGGGTTGAGGAAGAGTGAGGAGATGAAAATACACTGAACTCATGAACCTAGAAGACTGAAAAAATGATGCCTTTGACAGAAATGAAGATTGGAAGAGGAGGAGTTTTGGGGGCATAGATTATGTCTGCCAATAATGTTCAAGGGAGAAACTGGGGCTACATATATCAATCTGGATGTCTTCTATATAGAGATGTTCGTGAAACCATGAGAACTCTTGAGGTCTTCAAGAGAGAGAGGGTAGAGAGAAAAGAGGGCCCAGTACAGAGTCTTTGGCTGTTCTGTAGTTCGGTGGTGTCACAGAATAAGGGTATGGTGAAGGAGCCATTAGAAAGCAGAGGGAGAACCAGGACAGATAGGCTTGAAACGTTTGACTTACAGGAATTTTCTGTTCTGAACCTGTGCACGTGTTTATAGAGAGAGTTTTGCATGCACATCCATACATATATACATAATATATACATATTCATGCATACATATGTAGGTACATATGTACCTACATATGTAGGTACACACATACACACAGAGTCATCTTCATCTTATATACCCTCCCAGATGTCTGCATCTCAGGTATACAAATCCCAGTGTTTGCCTCTGATATAAATGTCTATATCTTCTTTCCAGTTGATGTTGCAAGACTGTTACTGTATACTGTCAGTTCTCATGCTGACTTTTGCAAAGCCCCCCAAGAGGACTGAAGATGGCATTTGTAACTCTGACCATCTGAGTGAAATCCTTTGGACATGTACACAAATATGCCTACACAGGTGTTGTTCTCAGACCCAGGTGTGGTATCTGAGGGCCCAAATTCAGATACTGAGTCTGGTATTCCATCATTCCTCCTGCTGAGTTGCCTCCCTTTTCTCCTATGTAACAGTCCTAATAGCACTGCAATATGATGGAAGTCTCTTGACCTCTGGGCCTCAGTTTCCCCTTCTGTAAAGTAAGGTCCCTTCCAATTCAAAATCCTGTGATCCACCTGTTGGATAGAGGAGCAGGCAACACGCTCTAGTGGGAAAAGGGATGGAGTTGGACCTGACAGTCTGTGAGGGCTCTCGCAAATCCCTGAAAAGGGGTTCACAGTCAAGCAGGAACTCCACTAACCCAGAAGCCATCTGGGTCAGGAGGGAATGGGATGGGTTCTCCTCCCCCCTCCCCTTCTCTCCTACTGCAGCAGGAGGGATCAAGGATAGACTTGTCCTTGGGAGAAGCAGGGAGATGAGTCATCAAGTCAAACTAGCATTTATTTAGCATTTGTAATGTGCAGAGTTCTGGATAGAAACCCAAATACTCCCCACTACCTTGTCCAGGGTGGCAGGTTGGGGGGGGGAGGGAGGTTCCCACTTAGGGACCTCGAAGAGAACAAAAGACCACTTCAAAGAGCACTTCTACGATTCTACAAGGCGCTTTTCACATATCTTATGTGAGCCTCAAAACTACCCTGTGTGGTAGATATCCCCATTTTACAAATGGGGAAACTGAGGCAAATAGGGAGTGGGAATTAACAAGCATGGAGGATTAGGCTGGACTACGATTCCCAGAATCCTCAGGGCGGACTCGTTTTCGGTTGAATTACTGACCGGCTGGACCTTGGTCATGGTTCTGGGGATTCTGGGAAGTGTAGTTCGGTTGGCTCGCGCCGAGGTTAATGCCTGGGATTGGAGAGACACATCCCAGGGTGGGTCCCGGGAAACAGAATTTGAGAGGCCCTGAGGAGCCAGAACTCGGCAACTTCAAGGACTGCAGGGGAAGGCAGAATCACTAATTTCTCTCTTGAGCTTCTCCCCAGAGCCAGGGAAACAATGATGCAATTCATGCATGCGCAGCCTCTGACTTGCCGCCACCCTGTGGGCATAGGATTTGTGCGCATGTGCGTGAGTTAATGTCTCTCTGGGGGCGAAGCTTGGCGGAACCGAAGAGGAGAAGGAGCGCAAGAAGAGACCTGGGCGGGGCGCGCGGGGGCTCTGAGGGAAGAGGAGGGGAGGGGCTGTGTGTACATTGAGTAGATCCTGGGAGTCTCGAGATACCTGGGTTCAAGTCCCGCCCCTGACACCTGGTAGCTGTGTGGGATAAGGAACAGGTCATTTAGCCTCAGTTCCCAGTCTGTACAAAGTGGTACTTGGGGGGAGGAGCAACTGAGATGATAATGCCCATACAGTGTTGTGGCAATGACGGGCCTGGTGGATCGATACGGTCCATTGCCTCTGAGAAGATGGAGAGGAGTGGGGGCCCGGCACGTGATGCCCCTCTTCTTGGGGCCCTGTCTCCAAGTCTTCTCTGCACCCCCACCCCCCCATCCCCGCTTCGTGGGGTCAGCCAACAAACATTTCTTAACGTACCAGGTTTTGTGCCGAAAGCTGGGTTAGACAGATAAAAGTGAAACAATTCCTGCTCCCGAGGAGCACGTGCTTTAATGGGAGAGATAACGTGTACAGAAACATACAAATATCCACAAAATGAATCCTAGGTCAACTGGGGGGTGGGGGAGGTGAGACAGTAGGGATCAGAAAAGGCTTCATATAGAAGGTGGCACTTGGCCTGAATCTTGAAGGAAATCAAGGATTCCAAGAGGTAAAGAAGAGAGTGTTCCAAGCAAGGAGGACAGCCTTGTGCAAAGGCCTGGAGTCAGGAGATAGGGTGTCTTGTGTGAGAAGCCGCAAATAGGCCAGTATAGGTGGATCATTGAGAGTGTGGAAGGGAGTAAAGTGAAAGACTGCAAAGATAGGAAAGGGTCAGGTTGTGAAAAGCTTTAAATACAGACGGCTTTATATTTGATCATTGAGGTAATAGGCAGTCACTGAAGGTTACTTCATGGGGTGAGGGGAGTGTGACATGACCAGATCTCTGCTTTAGAAAAATCACTTTGGCAGCTGAATGGAGGATGGATTGAAGTGAGGAGAGATTTGAGGAGAGATTAAAAGGCTGTTATAGTAGTCCAGGTGAGAGGTGATGAGGTCCAGAACTGGGGTGGTAGTTATATGAATGAGGAGAAGGGGACATAGGGGATAGATATTATGAAAGGAGAAAGGATAAGATTTAGCAGTGGATTGGCTATGGGGAGTGCATGAGACTGAGGGGTCAGGGATTATACCAAGGGTGACAGCCTGGATGACTTGGAGAATAGTGATGTCATTGACAATAACTGGGAAGTTCAGTAGAAGGGAGGATCGGGGGACAAGGCAATGAGTTCAGTTTCGGATTGTTGAGTTTGAGATGTCCACAGGACATCCAGTTTGAGACATCCAGGTAGTTGATGTGGCACTGGGGCTGTGTGTGTGTGTGTATAGATAGATATAGATACATACATATATATACGCATATACACACATACATATACATGCACATCTGGGTAGTGTTTCCATGTAGGAATTTTCCCTGGCATTTCTAGGGAAATGTATATGGTTTTTTTTGAATCCTGAAGCCCAAAATAGTCAATCAAGAAGTCAGGCAAAAGTATTTGAACTGGAACAAGAGCACTTAGGAGAGAGGCGGCCATCAGGCAATCAGTGAGTCTTGCTTTTGGCTGTTCATGGCCCTTTCTGCTGCTAATGGTGAGTCATTCTTCCAAACACAGGAAATATTAATCATTTTAAACACAGAGTATACTTTATACACATCCTCTGAGTGTGGTTCCCAGAAAGGTTTTGGTAGCAAAATGGGTCCTTAAGTTGTCCATTTCAGTTAGGTGTAATGCTCTTAAGGTGGCTAGGAGATCAGAATATTATGTTATTTGACTGTTACCCAATAATGTTCACCAGCATTTCCCAGTGTTTGAATATTTGCTATAGGCTATATACAGTTCTTTGTAAATACTATGAAACTTACTATTTCTTATTTATTAAACAATTTTTAGATATCCATAATAATGGGTAAAGAGTATGAAGAATGTTGGAAGTATTTTAAGAAAGATAAAGGAAATCAGTCAGCTCATTGCCAGGTATGTTTTAAATCATTGTTTTAAATTATTGTAACATAAAGCATCATCAACTAGCTTGGTCACTTATGGAAAGAGGAATATTATGAAAATATGAAAGATGTTAAATTGCTTAAAACCTGTTCGATTAGCAGTTGGAGCATTAAATAATAATACAAATCATTTAACAATTTTAAAGGTTTTTAGAAGGAATTTTAAAGTTTATTTTTTAATAATTTAAAATGTTTTGGTTTTTTGTTAATGTTCCCTTCTTTTAATGTTTTCTATATCAGGCAGAGATCATTTTATATGTTATTGAAATATATAATCTTGTCACAACATATTGGTTCACAATAATAAACCGTGCATTTATTATTATATCATTTTTAACGAAAACCTTAATAGAAAAATAATTCACTGTTAATTATTTTGATCACTCATTATTATTATTATTTAAGATACAAAAATTTCTTGTTCCTGAATCCCAAGGATTAACATCTGTAGGGAATTTGGAAATACTACATCTGGGAATTATCTGCATAGAGATAATTGAACCCATAAGCACTAATGAAATCACCAAGTCAGATAGCATAGAGAAGAGGACAGGGACCAGGATAGAGCCTTCCTTGGGGGGCACCCACAATTAGTGGATGGGACATGGACGACAATCCAGCAAAAGACATTGAGAAGGGAATGTCCAGAAAGGTAAGGAGTGAACCAAGAGAGCTCACTGTCACAAAAACCTAGAGAGGAGAACACATCTAGTAGGAGAAGGTCGTCAACAGTGTCACATGCTTCAGAGAGGTTAAGAAGGATGAAGATTGAGAAAAGGCAATTACATTTAACTGGTCTCCTGCCTGCCTCAAGTCTCTCCCTATTTCCTACCAAAAAAGTGGTGCTACAAATATTTGCATATATAAGGGAACTTTAATGTCAGCTTCCTCAGGGAATATGCCTAGCAGTGGAATATCTAGGTTAAAGGGTATGTAGACATTTTAGTCACTTTCTTCACATAATTCCACATTGCTTTCTAAAATGGTTAGACACTACTTATTCAGTGCCATACCAATCAAACTACCAAAAAATTATTTTATAGAGCTAGGAAAAAATGATAACAAAATTCATCTGAAAGAACAAAAGGTCCAGAATATCAAAGGAACTAATGAAAAGAAATTCAAAGGAAGGTGGCCTAGCTGTACCAGATCTTAAATTGTATTATAAAGCAGCAATCATCAAAACTGCTTGGTATTGACTAAGAAATGGAGTGGTGGATAAATGGAATAGGTTGGGTATGCAAGACACAATAGTCAGTGACTATACTAATCTATTTGATAAATCCAAAGACTCCAGTTTCTGGGATAAAAAAAAATCATTTTTAACAAAAACTGCTGGGAAACTGGAAAATAGTATGGCAGAAACTGGGCGTAGATCAACATCTTACACCCTATACCAAGAAAAAGTCAAAATGGGTACAGGATTTAGATATAAAGCCTGATACTATAAGCAAACGAGGACAGCAAGGAATAGTTTACCTTTCAGATCTATGGAGAAGGGAAGAATTTATGACCAAACAAGATATAGAGAACATTATGAAATGCAAAATGGATAATTTTGATTACATTAAATTAAAAAGGTTTTGCACAAACAAAGCCAATGCCACCAAGATTAGGAGGGAAGCAGAAAACTGGGGGAAAAAATTTTATAACCAGTGTCTCTGATAAGGCCTCATTTCTAAAATATATAGAGAATGGAGTCAAATTTATGAGAATACAAGTCATTCTCCAATTGATAAATGGTCAAAGGCTATGAACAGGCAGTTTTCAGAGGAAGAAATTAAAGTTATCTAGAGTCATATGAAAAAAATGCTCTAAAATCGTTAGACAGCTTTTCCCACAGGGCATTAGTGTGCCTATATTTCCACAATCCCATCAGTACTGACTTTGTCATCTTTGCTCATTTGCTGGTGTAAGACAAAGCCTCAAGAGTTGTTTTGCTTTCCATTTCTCTTATTATTAGTGACTTGGCACAATATTTCATACAATTGTTAATACTTTACATTTCTTCTTTTAAGTACTGTTCATATCCTTTATCTATTGGGGATGTAGCTTAGTTAAAACTAGATACTAATGTCTGAATCTACTTACCTGCCCAAACATATACTGCAAATGTATCACAAAATACTAAAAGCAATCAGAATGCCACTCTCAACCTTTTTGACATTGTAGAACTCCACCCTTCCCTCAGGGTTATCTCATGTGACATACGAATGACTTACAGATCATGTTGAGGGTGCCAGTATCAATCCACATATTAACCATTAGTAAGGCCTAATTTTTCTTTTTAGAGAAAAAATAAATAGAAATACAAATTCTAATATTTCTTGCCCCACCTCGGTGGATCATCTTGTCCTTTGGAGACCACCAGACTAAATATGCCTATGAAGTTTCTTCTATTGCTATGTTTCCGTGACTGGTTTTCTGCCCATAATACCAGGAAGAATTAAGAATGTCATGATTCTGATAAATGCTCTTATAAAAGAAAGCCAAAACAACCCCATTAATGTTTATTAGGTTCTTAGTTTCTGACTACCATTCTATGGCAACTTGAGAAAAGTTGCCAAGTTTGGCTTCTCTTCTGATAAGGATGATGGTGTTACACTCTATCTTTGGACAAGGGCCTGTACAGTAAGCCTAGGGTTGATTAAGGTTACAAACTACAGTAAACATTCAATTCGGCAATTATTTAAGCACCTACTGTGTGCAGGATACCATGCTAGGTGCTGAAGGTCCAAAGCCAGAAGTGAACCTCTTCCTTCCCCAAGACACTGGGGCAATACAAAATTTATGCCAATAAGCAAATACAAGGCAAACTGAGGAAGGAGAGAATGTTAAGAAGGGGAGGAAGGATCATGGAAGTCCTCTTGCAGAGATGACAGCCAGGCTGAGCCTCGGAGAAATGGGATATAAGCTCCTTGAGGGCAGGGACCGTCAAGTTTTTGTCTTTGCAGCCTCAGGCCAAGCACAGGACTTGGCATATAGTAGGTGCCTAATAAATGCTAGTTTAACTGAATTGAGGCAGAAATTAAGAAGATGGTGCATTTCAGGCCTAGAGGAGATGTTGTACAAAATACTTTGGAATGTCAAAGTCAGGACGTGGCCAGGGAGCCCAATCTGGCTAAAACCAGAGTGCATGGCAGGCAGTAATATGAGACAAAAACCAAAAGGTAGGCTGGAGCCAGGGGGAGCCTCTGGAGTTTATGCTTCCTCCAAGGGACAACAGGGAGCCATTGGAGTTACATGGTTTAAAACTTTTTTCTGTTTCAAAAAGAACAGATGGAAAACATGTGATGAACCCTACCTTCCAGGGCCTTGCTATGTTAAACTAGACAACACAGGGGGTACGAGTATGTGTTATGATTTGGTGAAACATCTTCCATTAGGATAGGGTTTAGACATGTGATTTTATTGCTATAAGGACGCCCCGAGTGAGGAAACTCCCTCTACCCGTGTACGTCACCACTTCCCTGAAACTTTACAGGCTTAGAAACTTGCCTAGAATTGGGGCAGCTAGGTGGCACAGCGGAGAGAGAGCCGGCCTTGAAGTCAGGAGGACCTGAGTTCAAATCCGGCCTCAGACACATAGCACTCACTGGCTGTGTGACTCTGGGCAAGTCACTTAGCCCCAACTGCCTCACTAAAATAAAAATAAAATAAAAATTATTAAAAAAAAAAAAGAAACTTGCCTAGAATGCTGGGAGGTTAGGCGATCTGCCCAGCAGGTGTCAAAGGCACTCTCTGCACACCCCACATTCCCTTCCTTAAGTTGTTAGACTATGACATGAATGTTGTCAAAGAGGCCTCGCAAAATATTTCCTGGGCTAAGTCAGACAAACCAAACTCATTCACTGTGTTGCCAATAGAGCTTCCTGGGAGCCTGAAAAATACCTTGCAAGCTAACCACTGGCTTACAGCTGGAAAAATGAGAAGAATCATAGGGATGGGGTGTTTATGTGAGTACAGCTATCCCTCCCATATCATGACTTTCCCCACTGTGGTTTTGATATATCGTGGATCGGCATAAGAAATTAAATGGGAGTTTGGGGGGAGTTTTCCGGGAGCTGCAGATAACACATGAAGGCCAGCACATGACACAGAAAAAGTTTAGAAACTCAGAAATGCATAATATATAAGAATAGTATTGTATAATATCAACAGATTTTATCTTTTAATACCATAATAATTCAGACTTCTTCTCTGGTACGAAGGGAGTGCCAAAACATTTTACTCGAATTTTCCAGATCAAAGAGGCACCGCGCCACTACCTCCCTCCCGCCCCCCCCCCCAATGTGGAAGGGATAACTATATGAGTCCCCACATGCAAGTTCTACTTGTGGAACTCACTGAGGGTCAGAATGTAGCCATTCTAAGAAAATAAGTGGTGATTGAATGTAACCCCAAATGAATCAATCCAAAAGAATTTGTTAAGGACCTACTATGTGCCAGATACTGGAATGAAGGTAAGTACTCGGTAAATGGAGAAGGCCCATGAAGTTTGCATTTGTAGCAATGCCCCCATTTTACAGATGTGGACATTGAGTCTCTGAGAGATTACCACCATGCCTGTGGTCACACAGCTAATGAATGGCAGGGTTACGATATGACCCCAGGTCTTCTGGTCTCCACATCTAGTACTCTAGCTACCATGCCACGCTGCCTACCCCTTGCCCACCAAAGTAGCAATCTAGGTCTTTTGGCCACATTCCAGAGGGAGTGGCTGTCAGTGTGATTCAGATGACTCCTACATGCTGCTGTGCTATGAATCAAAATGCTTAGAGAGAAGTGAAGAAATATTCACGTACCTCATGGACCGTTTTTCCTTTGATAAGGATGTGCTCGCTTTGTGCTGATGGAGTAGAAGGGTATGTACAAATCTGCAACTAAAGGAAAAAAAGAGAGACTCCTAAGGAAAAGCACATCTCATAGGCTGGATCCCTGGCCACATCTCCTCCCATTCCAGCATCACCCAGCAGGCACTGCAGGTAATCGGGGCATGGCCCCTGTACTGGGCATCAAATAGATGCTCCTTTCTAGTGAAACCAGGTGCTGGGGGGCTCATTGCAGTATGGAGTTGAAGGAGGCAGGGGAGACAGAGAAGAGAGGATGGGACAGATAGCTGGGCCAAAACCTTCACGAACAAATGCATAGGCTGACTGCCAAGGTAGAGCTTGCAGATGAGAGGGACCCGGTGCTTTGTGCCATGGGCCAGCTTCCACCACGAATTCTCCAGGGTTACAAGGGTCTGGCAATAACAGAGAACTGGCTATACACACACACACACACACACACACACACACACACACACACACACACACACACACACACACACACACGTGTGTACATATGTGCGTATATGTATGTTTGTGTGTATATATGTGTACATATGTATGTGCATGTGTGTGTGTGTGTGTGTGTGTGTGTATTGCTTTAAAGCTGACAAAGAGTATTACATACCTTACCTTATAACACCCCTGGGAGGTAGCATTATCCCCATTTTACAGATGAGGAAACTGAAGCTGACAAGAGGTTAAGTGATTTGCTCATGGCTATCGTCAGAGGCCAGATTCCACCTCAGGTCTCCCTGCTTCCAAGTCTGGCTCTCTATCTACTAGGCCAAACTGTTGCCACAAGCCCTTTTCCTGTACAGTAAAACCTGGTCAGTGGCCACCTTGCTCTCGATAGGTCCCCCATGTAAATGGTCTAAGCCAAAATATACAGTATCTCTCCAGAAATCAGAGAGTGCAGGTACCAACCTAGGCCTAGGACATGAATGTTGTAAAAAGGGGCCTCTCTATATGAAACACTAAGTCACTGCCTCCTTGGCCAAGGTTCTGGGTGTTATATCAACTAATACGTCCCTACTATTGAAACTTTCAATCACTTCATATCAGAAGGCTTGACATCAGGATCCAGGCCCTAGGGGGCTGGGATCCACATTCAGGATTCAGCTTCTGGGAATGAGGCAGGGGTGGTGACACTGAGAGAGGAGAGTGAGGAGGGACAGAGGGAGAGAGAGGAAAAGGAGGAGAGGAACAGAGAGAGACAGAGAGAAGAGAATCAGGAGAGACAGAGAAAGAAAGGAAGGGGGGGGGAAGAAGAGGGAGAGAGCCAGAGAGAGAGAAAAAGAGGGAGAGAGAAGAGTGGGGTTGGGGATAGGAGGGGGAGGAGAGGGAGAGAGATAGAGATAGAGAGAGAGAGGAGAGACAGAAAGAGAGAGAGGAGAGTGGGGGGGAAGAGACAAAGAGAGAGAGGAGAGTAGGGAGAAAAAAAGAGACAGACAGAGAGAGAGAAAAGAGATTGGGGAGAGAAACAGACAGAGGAGAGTAGGAAGAGACAGACAGAGAGGGAGAGAGAGAGACAAAGGGGGAGAGGGAGAGAGAGGAGAGATGCAGGAAAGACAAAGAGAGACAGGGGAGAGACAGAGAAAGAGGAGAAAGACAGAGAGGAGAGTGAGGAGAGACAGACAGACAGAGGGAAAGAGACAGACAGGGAGAGGGAGAGAGAGAGAGGAAACTGGAGAGAGACAGAGAGGAAACTGGAGAGAGGCAGAGATAGAGACAGAGACAGACAGAGGTGAGGGGATAGAGAGAGACAGAGAGAGAAATAAGAGAGAGAGAAATGAGAAAGAGAGAGAGAGGGAGAGGGAGAGAGGAAGGAGAGGGGTGAGGAGGTAGAAAGAAGAGACTGTGGGGAAAGACACAGAGAGACAGAGAGCGAGCAGGGGGTGACAGATAGACATAGAGGAGAGAGATCTTTCCCCTTTCTTCGGGCCAGCATCAGTCCCAGAGAGACGAATGAGGCTCAGCCAGTAGGTGTTCGTTGTGAGTGTGGGGGAGCCCAGCCCCTCATCCTAGTTATCCCATGTCCCATTATCATTTCATTTGAGTGGATGATATTGAGCTGACAGAGGTAAAACTACCCAACCGATTCCAAGGTCTAGAGCTGGCAGGGACTCTAGACAGCTAGTCTAGTGCTCTGGTTTTATTGAAGGCCAGAGCAGAAGTGACTTGCCCAAGGTCACACAGTTAGTCCTAAGTGACAGAGCTGGGATTCCAGGCCACTTCCCTTCCTAATATACTGTGCTACCTCCCTCAGAGGACTGTAGGATGTGCAGTCAATGTGGGGGAGCCACATGGGGGCCTGGGCACTTTAGGAAGAGTGTTTGCTGAGTCAGGCCCAGTGGCAGTTCATTCACAAGCAGCTGGCATCTCATTTCAAGGGGCTCATTACCAGCAGGCCTCCCCACTCTAGGGTCAAGAGCTGGGCTCAGCTTGGTTTTCTGTTTCACTGGTACAGTGTTCCTAATAACTTCAAATCAATCAGTCAGGCAACAAGTATTTATTAAGCATCTACTGTGTACCAGGGGCTAAGGTATAAAACACTCTTGGCCCTCAACCAGTTTACATTCTTTTTTTTTTTTTGGCAATGGGGTTAAGTGACTTGCCCAGGGTCACACAACTAGTTGTGTGTTACTAGCTGTGTGACTAGTTTATGTGTCTGAGGTCAGATTTGAGCTCAGGTCCTCCTGAATCCAGGGCCGGTGTTCTATCTACCGCACCACCTAGTTGCCCCAAAGTTTACATTCTAATGGGGAAGACAACAAGTATATGTGGAACTATATAGAGCATAAATATAAAGTGAATAAATCTAAATATATACAAAGTGGTTAAATACAAGGTAGTTTGGGAGGGAAGTTAGGAGGATCAGGAAGATGGGGCCTGAGCTGCTTCTTAAAGGAAGAGAACTCTGTGGGCACAGGTAAGGAAGGAGTGCATTCCAGGCATGGGGGACAGCCAGTGCAAAGACTTGGAGTCTGGAAATGGAGTCCTACATGTGAGGAAAAGAAAGGTGGCCAGTTTGGCTTATATCACTGAGTTTGTGGGGGAGGGGATAACATCCAACAAGGCTGGAAAGATGGCCTGGGGCCAGGTTGTAAAGGCTTTTAAAAGCCAAAGAGAGGAAAGTGTATATGTGCGTTTGTGTGTGTGTGTATTTTTTGAGAGACAATAGGAAGTCACTGGAGTTGGGTGGGGGTGGGGAGGTAGTTATATGGTCACCTGTACATTTAAGAAAATTACATGACAGCAGCACATAAGATCCACTGGAGTGGAGACTGTCACAGTAATTAATCTGGGGGAGGGGTAATGAGGGCCTGAAATAAGGTAGTAACTGTGTGAGTGCAGAGAAGTGTTGTGAAGACAGAAATGGCCAGATTGGATTGTGGGGGCAGGGGAGGAATCGAGAACCTGGGAAACTGGGAGAATGGGGGTAGCTTTGAGGGAAATGTGAAAATGAGAGGGGTGGGGGGGAGATAATGAGTTTACTCTTGGAAATGTGGAGTTTAAGATGTCTCCTGGGACATCCAGTTTGAAATGTCTAAGACAGGGGCGGGGAACCTGTGGCCTCGAGACCACATGTGGCCCTCTAGGTCCTCAAGTGCAGCCCTTTGACTGAATCCCAACTTCACAGAACAAATCCCCTTAAAAGGATTTGTTCTGTAAAACTTGGACTCATCAAAAGGCCTTTGGGGCTGAAGCTTGGGGTAGAGACTGGGGTTGGAGATGTAGATGGGGGAGAAAGAGAAGCAGATAGGTAGATAGAGGAATAAGTAGATAAATAGATGGGTAGCTAGATAGGTAGGTAATTAGAAAGAGGAAGGAAGGAAGGAAAAAAGAAAGGTGGGTAGATAGGTAGGTAGATAAATATATAGATGGACAGGATAGCTCGATATGTAGATAGAATGATAGAGGTAGGTAGATAAATAGGATAGTAGGTGGGCCGCTAGGTGGTGCAATAGTGCTGGGCTTGAAGACTTGTCTTCCTGAGTTCAAATCCAACCTCAGACACTTACCAGCTGTGTGACCCTAGGCAACTCACTTCACCCTGTTTGCCTCAGTTTCTTCATCTGGAGAAGGAAATGGCAAAACACTCCAGTATCTTTGCCAAGAAAACCCCAAATAAGGTCACAGAGAGTTAGACACAATTGAAAAAACTAAACAACAAAAATAGGTAGGTAGAGACAGACAGGATAGATGATAGCTAGCTAGCTAGGATAGATAGATCAGTTGATAGATAGGATGGCTAGATGGTAGTGTGATAGAGATGGGTATATAGACAGAGAGATAGGAAGGAAGCAAGCTAGGTAGGTAGATGGATGATAGCCCATAATATAGAATTCTAAGGGATGGTTTGATTTCTTCCATAATAGCAGGTCTAGAATGAAGGTGGGTTGGGGCAGGGCACAGCTGCATGCCTAAGCAGAATGAGATTTTTGAGCATAGGCTTGCAGGAAGGTCACATTTAGGCAAGCTTACGATGTCTTCCACTTTGTCTGGTGGTTTCCACTTCTCTCACTGCAGGGAGGGAGAAGGGCACAGAACAAGTCAGAAATCAGCCACAAGCTTTGGAAATCCGCACTTTGGGTTGTCTAATGGATTTTTGCCAAGTTTGGGGTTGGGGTTAATGTTGGGAGGGGGGTTTCCCCACTGCCACAGAGAAACTAGCAAGTCTCTTCCCATGTGGATTCCTATTTTCTGGTTTTAGAAAAATCACAGCATTGGAAATGGGTGTTTAACACACATGGTCAGACTCATTTGTGGTTGTCAGATAAACAGTGATTGAGAACAGCAGCCTGCTGTAATGGGAAGTGGGCTGGACAAGCGCCAGGAGACCTGAGTCTTTGGCCTAGCTGTGCAGCTAACTGGATGTGTGTCCTTCGGTGGGTTATCTAAACCCCAGGCCTCAGTTTCCTCATCTCTGAAGTGGGCTGTGCAGGCTAGATTATCTCCAAGGTCCCTTTAGAGCTCCTGGGTACCCTGCTCCCCTCCTTGGGAGAAATAATCCACTCAGTCTTGGAATGTCACCCTAGGGCTAAGCTAACCTAATGGGGGAGTAAGTACAAACTCACTTAATGTACTACACCTAGCTGGCCCTAGGACAAGATTCACATCATCCATCCATCGCGACATCTTGTCATACTGCTGTATAGAGGTGCCTCTCCCTACTTACCTCCACCTTTTTGTTCTGGGAACAAATGTGCCCCTGAACTCCCTACCCTGGTTTCGGAAGCCTCATCTCTTGTCTAAGTCATAGTGACAGAGCCAGAACCAGAAAGCCCAGCTTCCCTGATTCTCAGACATCATCCGTCTGTGCCAAAGGACATCCACAGTCTAAGTTCAGAAAGAGAGTTGTTGGGAATCATCATCTCTACCCCCAACTGTTCAAAATGAAGTGTAATTGGAAGGGAGGAATCTGAAAACCACAAGGTATCACCAATGAAGAGGTCCAGTGAAGGCCCCCTCTGCACCCAACAGAAGAAAATCCTCTGGCCCAGATGAATGGTCTTGCTCAAGCCCAAATCCTGGCCTTTTCCTTCCCAGCCCCTTCCCGTTCCAGTCTAAATCCTTCCTGGTCTTGGGATCCCTGAAAAGTAGGTACCTGAAGAGTCGGCAGCACCACGAACCGTCTGTACCCACCACTCCTCGGTGCTGGACAGCTAATTGCCGAGGGTTCTCTAAAGAACACATAGAATGTTACAATTCAGGGAACCATGGAAACAACTAGAAATCCATCCTTGTTTCCTGGTGAGGAAACCAAGGGCCAGAGACAGGAATTGGCCTCCCAAAGTCACACAGTGAGGAAATGGTAGAGCTGGCACTTATGATGCCAACTCAGTGCTGTCACCCCTACACCACACTGCCCTCCAGGTTGTGCCTCAGAGGTGGAGCCTAGCTCTCTTATTAGGATTACAATATCACAAATTAAGGCTTAGAAGGTGTACCTTGGAGGTCATCTCCCCCATTTTACTGATGAAGAAACTGAGGCCCAGAAAGGTGAGATGATTTGAATAGTCATACAGGTGACTTTTCAGTGGGTAACATTGGGGACTTGTACCCCATCCCTCTAATTCCAAACCCATCACTCTCTGTACTGTAGCACAGATACCAGTACCCAGCTTGGCAGAAGGGCTATAGTAGTGAGTCAGGTGATGGGCTTAGTGGTTTGTGGGGGAAATAAAACTCCTCAGCACTAGATCTGAAGGAAAAGGATGCCCTAAAGCTGAGATCCCTTCTGTGTTGTACTCAGAGACAGGATTGCATGAGTGGTAGAGTAAGGTCTGGGTTCAAGGCCTACCTCTGACATACCCTGCCTGTGTGACCCTGGGCAAGTCACTTAACTTCTCAGTACTGTAGGCAGCTCTCCAAGACTGTTAGTTGCACAAAAGTGGCTTCCCAGCATTAGTGGAGAGATTTTTCACACAGATGAAATCACAGGTTGGGCAAGATAAACAGAAAAATTGACAAACACGTGGTCTTTGCACCAGGGGATGCTCACACAGCTTGGACCAATTAAGTGGGCAATTCCACAGATAGCATGAGTAGAGCCATCAGAAAGTAGACTTAGAACTGTATATACATAGTCAGGCAGTCAGCAAGTGTTTGATGAAGCATTTCCATGGAGCTGCCTGGATCAATAACTTTTCCTAGGAGGAACCTCTCAAGTCCCTGCTCAAATTTGGGATCAGAGGAACTCCTTTCATTTTACAACTTTGCCTTTTACTAGCCACATGATGTTGGCCTAGTCACTTCACCTGTTTAGGCCTCAGTTTCTTGTTCTGTAAAAAGGGGTTATTGGACCAGATGGTTTTTGGGGTTCCTTCCGATTAGAGGCCCTTGACAGTCTAGCTTCAGATGACCGTCTAGCTTTCTCTCCCACTAGCCTTTACTGGCTGGGCCTCTCTTCAGCTCCCATTTTGTCCTGCCCATCCCATCTCTATACTTTGACTCATTTACTCATTCTTTTCATAGACCGGATTATATAGGCCCTAAGCTCCTGCTGGGTGCCAGGCACTGATGCTGGGCACTAGACCAGGTCCTCCGTCACAGAGCTGACATTCTACTGGGGTGGGGGGGTGATATACACATGTACACAGAGAAGTAAGCACAAGATAAGCAATGAGGGGGATCAGGGAAGGCTTCCCATAGAGCTGAACCTAGAAGGAAGATAGAAATTCAAAGAGGGGAGAAATGGAACATCCTCTGTGGGAAGCACGAGTGAGCCGTGGGCCAGTTTGGCTAGGGTAGTGTGAAAGAAATCCCATGAGCCCCATGCCAGGAATGATCTCCTTTCTCTTCCATATCAGCTGTGGAAATCTCTCCTTCTTTCAAAAACCCAAGTCAGGCTCTACCTCCATGTGAAGTCTTCTCTGATTCCACCCCCCAAAGGAGTTGTCTTCTCAAATTTCTCCTGACATGTCGCCTGCTGTAAGGTGAGTTTTAGTGTCTGTAAGGTGGATTTTTGTTATTTTTTAGAGTTTCCTTCCCAGAATCTATAACCATAACAATCTCTACTTTCCAGGTGTTAGATATGAGTTCTCACGATCATGGTTCAAAACAGTTTCTACTGGGCAGTTGTGATAGATATAGGGGTGAAGTAATAGAAAATTGTGAGGCTATCACTGGCAATATGCCTTCTTTGTTGCCCTATAAAGCAAATGGGTACTGGTCAGTGAGTGGGGACCCCTTTAGGGGTGAATGCACAAGCTGGAATACTGTGTGTGCCTTGATTGGCTCCCATTAAGGCTCGAGAGGGGGAATCTGTGTGTTTGCCTCCACCTGCCCCCATTGAGACTTGAGGGGATTTAGGGGAGTCCACAAGTTGTGCCGGTCTCGATTAACCCCAACTGAGATGGGGGGATAGTCATCCCCCCTTCACGCTGGCCCCCTTGAGAAGGGTTGTTAGGGAATGCTGTAGGAGTTGGTGCTCCTATTATCAGCAAACTCCCTTTGAGAAGACTAGACTGGAATAAAGTAAGCTTATTTAACCCCTTATGATGACTCCATTCCTGTCTCCCTGTCTGACCGGATCAAAAGCGAACCTGTGTCTCCTCCCTAAGAAATGGCTCAGTAGGTGTGTTCTCCTGTCTAACACCTGGACATCTCTGCTGCATTTAGATGGAATGCTTCATGTGTTGTGTGGCCTTTTGTCCTCTACACAGGACCCCTGTACACACAGTAGGTGTTTTGGGAGTGTTTTGAGATGGTGTAGCCCCAGCTCAGTTCCCCATTTGGGGTGAGGCTGTAGAGGAAGGTACAGATGGGGGCAAGGACAGGCTGAAGTCCAGACCTGCTGGGTCCCGGGTACTGAAGCCTTTGACGAAGGCTTACTTGGCTGCTGTTGGCAAGGCTCTTAGTTGCAAACTGGCTGCCCATCTGTGTCTGTAAAAAGAGTTGTTGTTTGCTTGTGGCTGACTGTTCTTGACCCTGATACTGGAGTGCTTTGCCCTTTCCTTTTCCTGTGGATTAAGGTAAACAGGTTAAGTGGCTTGCCCAGGGTCACACAGCTAGTGTATCTGAAGTCAAATTTGAACTCGGTCTTTCTGACCCCAGGGCCAGTGCTCTAGCACTGCAGTGCCACCTAGCTGCCTCTGGAAAAGGGGTACCCTTACACAAATGAAATTACATACTCAGAACAAAAATAAAGACCACTGTTAAATAGATAATGGCTAATATATACAGTGAGCTGTAGTGGCTACCAAAGCCTGGCCCTTTAAAAGAAGCTTGTGGAAGCCTTTCCCAAGTCACTTGATTTAGTAGATTGAAACCAGCTGAGGTTGTGAAGGTGTTTATAATACTGTAAATAGGCCCCATTGGCTGAGGGTTTTGTGAGAAGGTGTGGGGGCCTGTGGTGGGGAGCCTGCTCTATGAGCACCAAGTCTAAACCAGGAGCTGGAAGAGAAGTGAGCCTGATCTAATAATGGAAATGAGGCCAAGATGGGTGAGGAGAGAAGGCTGAATTCAGTCCTGTCACTTAGCTGTGTCCAAGCCCTGTCAAGTCACTGAACCTCTCTGAGCCTCAGTCTCCTCCTCCTCCTCTGCCAAGTTAGGGTGCTGGGCTGACTCAGTGGTCTCAAAAGTCCCTTCTGCCTCTACCTCTGTGACCCTGGGAAAGGCTCAGTTCAGGGAATCTAAAGGAGGAGCCGAGGGGATAAAAATCGGGTATAAGCTAGTCCTTGTTGTGGACTAATGGACCCCAGGCCTGGAGGAGGGGCACCATCTTGGGGAAGGCAAGGGCAGGGTAGGGGGGCGGTTCAGCAGACGGGAAGGAGGGGCTGGGTGGGAGAGAAGTGAAGTGAAAGGGCCCTACTCCAGGTTTTATGAGGTCGAGAGTGGAGCCAGGGGCAGACCTGACCCACTGCCACTTTCTCCCTCCATGAGGCCATATGCCTCCACCCCCGGGAGGGGCGCTTGGCTTTCTGTTCCCTGACTGGAGCAGCATCTTCCCCCTCCATTGATGCTGCTGCTCCCTGCGGTGGGGCCGCCGTAACGCTTCCCCACCTTCGATAGTCCACTGCCGCCCTCCCACCCCGCAATGCCTGGGCTCCACATGAAGTCCGATGGAAAAGCACTGGACCTTTCCAATGGCCTGGCACTGCAGGGGGCAGCAGGGAAGGGGATATGAAGGGCATCGGAATTAGGATCGGGAGGTCCTCTAATCTGAATCATCCTCTGAATGAGGGTGATGAAGCACAGTAACGGTGCTCGGTAAACTCAAAAATCTTTGTCACCTGCTGGGTACACACCCACACCCACACCCACACACACACACACACCCACACCCACACACCACACACACACACACACACACACACACACACACCCATGGGGGGGGGGGAAATGTCTGCTGGAAGACATTGCATTACCAGGCTTCTACTCCAAGGAGGGCGTTAATAAGGACGACAGCCGCGGCTGAGAGTGCAGGTAGCCAGCGGACCTGGAGCGTCCTGGCAGGGGAGCCGGCTCACTGCCCACAGCCCACGCTTGGGGCGGCAGCTTTTAGGTGCTTCTCGGTGTCCCCCTGCTTTCCTCCCCAGCTCTGAAGGCAAGCTCTCCTGCTTCTTACAGTAAAAAAAAAAAAAGTGTGGATTGTTAAGCCTAGTCAAAGAATAAATGAGCATACTTCCAATGAGGATTTGCATAATGAAGGCTTATCTCGGCCTTCCTTGTGTATTGAGACGTTCTTTGGCAGTCGGAAAAGTGACTTGGGATTCAATTAAGAACGAAGTGAGAAGAAGCTAAACTGCAGATCTAGTTAGTCCATTAGATGACTGTGAGTGGAGGAAGAGTCAGCACTGGACCAAAAAATAGCTGAACAAATACCAGTAGAATTGACTCCTAGAGTGACTATGTGTCAAAGCAACCTTCCCTGCTGAGGGGCTCTTTTCAGAGGAAAGTCTCAGATCCTAAAATGTTTTAAGAAAATGTTTGATTTAGCACTTTCCCCCTGGATAGACTGGAAGAAAGTGATCTCTTTGGCAATGGAAGATGAGAGGGGAAAGCTAAGAACTGCAAAGAATTGACTCCTGGGATTTCTTGCTTTTTAGAATAAGCATATTTTTAACCTTGAGTTTATTTTTATTAAAATGATTTTATTTCAAATAATTTTATAATTAATAAGCTTTAGAAAATTAATTTGTCCCTCCCACTACCCTCCCTCCATATGGTAAATTTTAAAAACAAAAAATATAGCCTGTGGTACATAAAAAATTCTAACATTAGCCATGTCCAAAACTGTCTTTTCTGCATTTCAGGTTCATTGCTTCCCTGTCATCTTCATCCTTTTGGACTCATGGTTTATCACTGCGTTGATCACAGGTCTAAAGTCTTTCAAAGGTGTTTTTTTTTTCTATGATATCACCAGTTCTGCTTATGAGCTGACTTCATAAATTCGTGTCTTAATTTTCTCTGAAATTGTCAGTTGGGCTGCTAGGGAACTCCATAGTGCATAGAACACTGGGCCTGGAGTCAGGAAGACTCATCTTCCTGTGTTCAAATCTGGCCTCAGACACTCACTAGCTGTGTTTGACCCTGGGCAACGCACTTCACACCCTGTTTGCTTCAGTTTCCTGCTCTGTAAAATGAGCTGGAGAATTAAATGGCAAACTGCTCCAGTATCTTTGCCAAAAAGACCCCAGATGGGGTTGTGAGAGTTGGACACGACTGAAAAACGACTAAACAAATATTTTGTTATATTCATATACCATAATTTGTACAGCCATTCCTCAATAGAATACCCCCTTAGTTCCCAATTTTTGGTTCCCAGGAAAAGAACTGCTATAAACATCTTTGTACAGATGGATCCTCTTGTTCTTTTTTCCCTGCTTCTTTGGGATCGAAGTCTAGTAGTGGTCTAGCTGAATCAGAAGATATATACAGTTGGGTAACTTTGTGAGCAGTGTTCCAAATTGCTTTCCAGAATGAGTGGACCAATTCATGGCTCCTCTAAGAATGCACTAAGGTACTTGTTTGGCATTTGGCAAAGGTGTCAATAACATGAATTTATGTAAAACAGGTAATATTTTCCAGTTGGCTTTCATTATAAAATTGGATAGGCCTTCCTGGAGAAAAATCATTTAGTAGACCAAGCAAAGAAGTCATGGTAAGGAAAGAGTAGTCCCTTCCTAGTAGTCTGCTTCCCCCCCCCCCCCGCAAATAACTAGCTCTTTCCATTCCCAAATTCCAAAGACAACTGGGCATTGAGTCAAAGGACCTGGGTTCAGGTGCCAGCTCCGCTACTTGCGTGACTGGAAGCAAATCATTTCCCCTCTCTGTGCCTCAGTTTGACTGGACAAATCAAAGGTGTCAAATACAGCATCCAGCTGACCACATCTCTCCCAAGTGTGGCCCAAACCAGATTCAAATGTCATTGGGAAATATTTAACAAAATCAATAAAAATACAATAAAACAGAGATAACATGACGTTTTCAAATGAAGTCAACGTGTGGCCCACAGGGATCCTTATGGAGGGATTAGCGTCCCAGTTTCTATTTGAGTTGGATACCTCTGAACTAACTGATCTCCAAGGTCCCTTCCAACTCTGTGATCTCTCTTGTGCCTTCCTTCCCCTCCCCCTAAAACACCCACATCCATCCACAAGAAGGGGTAGAGGGCTCTCTAACTCATTATATCTATGAATTTCTATCTTGCTTTCACTCAGTATTTCTTTATGCATCCATAGTTCGATATCTCTCCAGCTAACTCTGATCAATTGAATGATCCATGATAGTTCCAAAGGACTCGTGATGAAAAAAATGCTATCCACCTCCAGAGAGAGAACTGGTAAACTCTGAGTGTAGACTGAAGCAGACTTTTTTTTTCTACTTTTTTTTTTTGCAAGATGCCTAATATAGAAATGTTTTGCATTACTTCACACGTGTAATGAATATAATATTTCTTTCTCAATGGGTAGAGGAGATGCTGGAGAGAATTTGGAACTCAAATTTTTAAAAAATTAATATTAAAGGGGGCAGTTAGGTGGCACAGTGGATAGGGCACTGACCCTGGATTCAGTTGGACCTGAGTTCAGATCTGGCCTCAGACACATAACACTAGCTGTGTGACCTTGGGCAACTCACTTAACCCCATTGCCTAGCCAAAAATAAATTTAAAAAATTAATATTAAAAAGAAAAAGGAAAAATATATCTTGAACTAGCCTTCCCTATCTCTAGCTCCTTTTATTATTTTCTATGTACCTCTATTTCTTACTCTCTCTGTAACTCTATGCATCTATGTAGCTATCATTTTGTATATAGCACTATTTCTGTCTCTATGTATACATACGTGTGTGTGTGTGTGTGTGTATTTTTTTCTTTTCATGATTCCAATAGCATAGATACTCCCAGGGAGGAAACCCCTTCACCAAAGGAGAAAAGCAACTTGGTCTTGGAGAAGTGCCTGGCACGTTGAGAGATTAAGTGGTTTGCCCAGAATCATACAGCCAATGTGTGTGTCAGGGGCAAGACTGGGACCCAGGTCATTCTGGCTACGAGGCTCTCATCTTTTATTTACACACATACACATAGTTTTATATAAACATCAGTATATTACTTTCTCTTTATGTCTCTTCATCTCTCTCCATCTCATTCTTTATCTTTCTCCAAATTTATATATATATATATATATATATAAACTGGGTATGAGAAAAAAACTGGTGTTATGAGAAAACTAGTGGGGCAAGATGCAATTATCTGGAGCAGGGACATATACGTTGAGCACATCGTAAGAGTAAGACAGTACGTGGAAGAATATATATATATATATATATATATATATATATATATATATATATATATATATATAGCAGGATGAAAACTTTTTTTATCACTTTAGTAGGGCATAACTACATTTATTTCTTAACCAATAAGCAAATAACTAACTGCATTTATAGGGATATTGCAGACATTGTCCTTACTGTTTTTGTATTCTGTTGTCTTTAATGTTAGAGAGATATTGACTATATATGTTTTAGGTGAGTTTCATTGATCATGAATTATTTTTTATTCAGAATGGAAAATTTCTTATTGAAATTACTGTAATGTGGTAATAGTTGGGCATTTGATTTTTTAAACACTAATTGACCTAAAATTAATAGGCCTAATATTTCTAATTTCTCTCTATGTATCTAGCTATAACAACAACAGTAGCTAATGGTTGTATAGCACTTTAAGGTTTGCAAAGCACTCTATGTTATCACATTTGATCCTCACAATAACTCTTCAAGGTAGGTGCTTTTATTAACCCCTTTCTACAGATGAAGAAATTGAGGCACAGAGTAGTTAAAAGACTTGCCCAGGGTTACATAGCTAGTGTCTGAGGCAGGATTTATATTCAAGTCTTCCCAGCTCCAAGTCCAGTACTTCATCCACTGTAGCACCAAACTTCCTAGAGCTTTCTAAATGTCTCCTTCTCTCTAGGTATCTGTGTCTAGCTATCTTGAATCTCTTATATGTGTATGTATACACATACATACATACATACACATATACAAACACACACACACACAATATATACATACATACATACACACATATACACATTTGTTGTTTTTAAGTCATGTCCTACTCTTCATGACCCCACTTGGGGTTTTCTTGGCAAAGATACTGGGGTGGTTTGCCATTTCCTTCTCCAGATCATTTTACAGGTGAAGAACTAAGGCAGACAGGGTTAAAGGTAACTTGCCCAGGGTCACAGAGCAAGTAGGTGTCTCTGTAGACAACTCTCAGTGAGAAAACCCCTTTTACTGATGCAGAGCAATACCTACTTTTCAACGTATCATCTGAGAGACGCTTGGTACACTGAGAAATTAAATGACTTGTGTAGGATCACACAGCAGTGTTTGTCACAGGTGAAACTTGAACTCAGATCATCTTGATTCCTGGGCTATATCACACTTCCTCTATCTATCCCATGTATGTGTATGCATAAAGTTGTTGATCTCTGTGTATCTCATCTCTTTCTATATCTCTCATCTCTTTGTTTCTTGTCTTTCTGTATGTCTTACTATCTTAGGTGGCCAGTGAGTTATTTGATTACTGTGCCCCAGGTCCTAGTTCAGTGCCCTACTGATGTTTGAATTTCTGCCCATGGAAGTTGGCCCATTCCCAATCCCTGCCAGAAAATGACTTGTATTTACTTTGTACATCATGAGCACTAACGTAGACTGACTAGAAAATAAGTTCCTGGAGGACAGAGACTTTCATTCTTGTCTTCATCTCCCCAAGATCTAGTAGAGGACTTGACCCAAAGAAGGCTTGGGTCCTCCTGACTGTGGGGCTGGCACTCTATCCACTGTGCCACCTAGCTGTCCATATCTCATAGACACTCACACACTCACTTAGCACACTTAGAGGTAGCTAAGGTAGCTCAGTGAATAGAGAAAGACCTTAGATACTAGTTCTATGCCCCTGAGCAAGTCACCAAACCTCCGCAGGGTTGTTGTGAGGATCAAATGAGATAGTAATTGTAAACCACTTTGCAAACCTTAAAGTGCTATAGGAATGTTGTAATGATCATAGGTATCACTTGTATATTTGGACTCGATCTGTGACTTTCATTCTTGTGTTCGTCTCCCCAAGATCTAGTACAGGACTTCACCCAAAGAAGGCTTTTAATAAATTTTAATAAATGCTTGGTGGTAGATTGATTAATGGGGCTGTGACCTTGTGTGGGGTTGGTATTATTACATTTACTATTACTATATATAGAAACCACAAATGCAACCCCTATTTTGGGAAATTGCTTTACTAAATAGAAGAAACATTTGTATTAGATATAGTTGGTTTCTTTTGCGCTCCCACGTTAAAAGATTATAATGATAATTTTACTGAAAAAATTAAGGCCTATCACCAAGAGCTCCCTCTTCTCCCCTCTTCTTCATCTCGTGTCACCCAGATACCTTCTGCACTAGCTCCTCTTTCACCCCCATCTCATGTAATAAGGAGCCCTTTTTACCAAGACAAACCCTTCTACTTAACAAAGCATAGCTAGGCAGCTGGGTGGCACAGTGCATACATAGTGCTAGGTCTGCAGTCAGGAAGACCTGAGTTCAGATTTGGCCTCAGATACTTACTAGCTGTGTGACCCTAGGCAAGTCACTTAGCTTCTACTTGCCCTAGTTTCTTCATATATAAAATGGGGATAATAATAGCACCTATGCCTATCTCTTAGATCAAATGAGCTAATAATTGTAAAGCACTTAGCACAGTGTTTGGCACATAGTAGGTACCACGTAAATGTTGGCTGCTATTCTTATCATCTTCTCCAGCCAATCGACCCCACAAATACTTGTCGTACCCACTTTTACTTATCTTCAGTCTCTCCTTATCTTCTGGCTCCTTCCCCACTGCCTGCAAACAGGCCCATGTCTCCCCCATCCTGAAGAAAAACCCTCACTTGATCATCCATCTCCACTAGTTATGGTTTCATCTCTTTCCTTTTGTGGCTAAACTCCTTGAGAAGGCCATCTACAATTGGTGCCTCTATTTCCTCTCCTCTCACTCTTCTTAACTCTCTATAATCTGGATTCTGACCTCATCATTCATCCAAACCTGCTCTCCCCAGTTACCAATGACCTCTTTATTGCCAAATCTCATGACCTTTTCTCAGTCTTCATCCTTCTTGATCTCTCTGCAGCCTTCGACATTATTGATCACCCTCTTTTCTTTGATTACCTCTTCTCTCTAAGTTTTTGTGACACTGAGCTATCCCAACTAAAAAGAAAAAACCCAAAAAACAAAAAAAGACACTGAGCTATCCCGGTGTTCTTCTCCTACCTATCTGACTGCTTCTTCTCAGTCTCCTTTGCTGGATCTTCGTGCAGGTCATGCCCAATAACTGCGGCTCTGTCCACAGGGCAGAGCCCAAGTCTCTGTGTCATCTGTACTCTTTTTCTTGATGATCTTATTAGTTCATATTGTTTCAATTATCTCTATAAAGATAACTCTCAGATCTACTTGTCCAGCCCCAGCTTCCCTCCTGACCTCCATTCTTGCATCTCCAACTGCCTTTCAGCCTTCTCAAACTGGATGTCCTGTAGCTATCTTAAACTCAACATGTCTAAAACTGAACTCGTTATCTTTTCTCCAATGTCTTGTCCACTTCCAAACTTCGCTATTACTGTAAAGGATAACACTATCCTCTCATTTACCCATGCTCAAGACCTAGGTGTCATTCTCAACAATTTGCTTTCTCCCACCCTCTATAGCCAGTCAGTTGCCAAAGCCTGTCGATCTTATTTTATTTAAAATTTTTTTTATTTTCAATTGCAAATTCTCTCCCTCAAGTCCCTCCCCCCATTATAAAAGCAAGCAATATGCTACCCATTATACATATGAAGTCACGCAAAACATATTTCCATGTTGGCCTTGTTGGAAAAAAATAAAAACAAAGTGGGGAAAAAACATATGCTTCAATCTGCACTCAGAGTTCATCAATTCTCTTTCTCCAGAGGTAGATAGAATTTGTCGTCATAAGTCCTTTGGAACTATCATGGATCATTGTACTGATCAGAGTAGCCAAGTCTTTTACAGCTGATTATCAGTGCAATATTGCTGTTATTGTGTATAATGTTCTTTTGGTTCTGCTCACTTTACTTTGCATCAGTTCATATGACTCTTCCCAGGTCTTTATGAAACTATCCCCTTTGTCATTTCTCATGTGACAATTGTATTCCATCACAATCATATACCCTAACTTGTTCAACCATTCCCCAGTTGATGGGCATCTCCTCAGTCTCTAATTCTTTGCCACCACAAAAAAGAAGCTGCTATAAATATTTTCGTACATATGGCTATTTTTCCTTTTTCTTTGATCTCTTTGAGATACACATCTAGTAATGGTATTGCTGGGCAAGGGGTATGCACAGTTTTATAGCCCTTTGGGCATAGTTCCAAATTGTTCTCCAGAATGGTTGGACCAGTTCACAACTCCACCAGCAGTGCATTAGTGTCCCAATTTTTCCACATCTCCTCCAGCATATGTCGTTTTCCTTTTCTGTCACATTAGCCAATCTGATAGGTGTGAGGTGGTACCTCAGACTTGTTTTAATTTGCATTTCTCTAATTATTAGTGATTTAGAGCATTTTTTTTCAAATGACTAGAGATGGCTTTAATTTCTTCTTCTTTTTTCTTCTGAAAACTGTTTAAATTCTTTGAGCATTTGTCAATTGGATGGCTTTTATTTTTATAAATTTGGCTCAGTTCTGTAAATATTTGAGAAACAAAACCTATATCAGAGAAACTTGCTGTCAAATGTTTTCCCTAGTTTCCTACTTTCCTTCTGATTTTGGTTACACTGGTTTTGTTTGTGCACACATTTTTAATTTCATGTAATCAAAATTATCCATTTTACATCCTGTAATTCTCTCTATCTTGTTTGGTCATGAATTTTTTCCCTTATCCATAGCTCTAACAGGTAATTTTTTCCATGATCCCCTAAAAGTTGCTTATGATATCACCTTTTATGTCTAAAACATGTACCCATTTTGACCTTATCTTAGCATACAGTGTGAAATGTTGGTCTGCGCTGAGTTTCTGCCAGACTGCTTTCTGGTTTTTCCAGAAATTTTTTGTCAAATTAGCGATTTCTTGTCCCAATAGCTTGCATCTTTGGGTTTATCAAACACTAGGTTACTGTGGACATTTACTTCTATTCCACTGATCCACCACTCTTTTGCTCAACCACATTGTTTTGGTGATTCTTTGTAGTACACTTTGAGGTCTACTACTGCTAGGTCCCCTTTCTTCACTTTTGTTTTCATTGATTCTTTAATATTCTTGACCTTTTATTCCTCCAGATGAATTTTGTTATTATTTTCTAGCTCTATAAAATAATTCATTGGAAATTTGATTGGTATGGCACTTAATAAGCAAATAAATTTAGGTAGTATTGTCATTTTTATTATATTGGCTCATCCTGCCCATGAGCAATTATTATTTCCCTTAGTTATTTAGATCTTTATTTGTGTGAAAAGTATTTTGTAATTGTGCTCATATAGTTCCTAGATGTGTCTCGATAGGTAGACTTTGAAGTATTTGTCTGTAGTTATTTTAAATGGAATTTCTCTTTCTCTCTTCCTGCTGGGTTTTGTTGCTAATGTGTAGAAATGCTGATGATTTATGTGGATTTATTTTATATCCTGTCACTTTACTAAAGTTAATTGTTTTGACTAGTTTTTCAGTTGACTCTCTTGGGTTCTGTAAGTATACTGGCATATTATCAGAAACTAGTTATAGTTTTGTTTCCTCATTGCCTTATTCTTACTACTTCAATTTCTTTTTCTTATTGCTATATCTAGCATTTCTAGTACAATATTGAGTAATAATGGTGATAATGTGCATCCTGGCTTCATGCTTGATCTTATTTGGAAGGCTTCTAGTTTATCCCCATTACAGATAATGCTTGCTAATAGTTTTAGATAGATACTCCTTATTGGTTTTTTTTTTTAAAGCTCCATTTATTCCTATGCTTTCTAGTGTTTTAATAGGAATGGGTATTATATTTCATCAAAAGCTTTTTCTGTATCCGTTGAGATAATCATGTGATTTTTGTTTTTGTTAATGATATGGTTAGTTATGCTCAGAATTTTCCCAATATTGAACCAGCCCTGTATTCCTGGTATAAATTCCACCTGCTCATAATGAATGAGCTTTGTGATATATTGCTGTAATCTCTTTGCTATTATTTTATTTTAAATTTTGCATCAATATTCATTAGGGAAATTGATCTATAGTCTTCTTTCTCTGTTTTTGCTCTTTCTGATTTATGTATCAAAACCATGTTTAGTTCATAGAAGAAATTTGATAGGACTCCTTCTTTACCTGTTTTCCAAAATAGTTTTTCTAGTATTGGAATTGTTTGTTTTTTCTGTTTGGTAGAATTCGCTTATAAATCCATCTGGTCTGGGGTTTGGGTTTTTTTTTTCCCCCTCAAGGAGCTAATTTGTGGATTGTTCAATTTATTTTTCTAGGATAGGGTTATTTAAGTATTCTATTTCCTCTTCTGTTAATCTGGGCAATTCATATTTTTGTAAATATCCATCTATTTCATTTAGATTGTTGGTTATATTGGCGTATAATTGGGCAAAATACTCCTAATAATTGCTTTAATCTCATCTTCATTGGTGATGAATTCACCCTTTTTATTTTTGATGCTGGTATCTTGGCTTTCTTTTTAAAAAAATAAACAATGGCTTACCTATTTTTTTCATAAAACCAGCTCATTTTTTAGTTCAGTGGGTTTTTTTAATTTCAATTTTATTAATCTTTTGATTTTCAGAATTTTTATTTTGGCATTTACTTGGAGATTTTTAATTTGTTCTTTTTCTGATTTTTTTTTAAATTACATGCTCAATTGGTTGATCTTTCTCTTTTATTGATGTAAGCATTTAGAGATATAAAATTTCCCCTACATACTGCTTTAGGTGCATCCCACAAATTTTGTTATGTTTTCTCATTCTTGTCATTATCTTTAATTACTGATTGTTTCTGTGTTCTGTTCTTTGATCTACTCATTCTTTAGGATTAGATTATGTAGTTTGCAATTAATTTTGAACCTATACTTCAAAGGCCCTTTATTAAAGGTAATTTTTATCCCATTATGGTCTGAAAAAGGGTACATTGAATATTTCTGCTTTTTTGCATTTGTTTGTGAGGTTTTTATGCCCTAATGGTCATTTTTTGTGAAGGTACCATGTGCCACTCCTTTCTATTCCCATTTCTATATACTCTTTTCTATTCCCATTCTATTTTCTCCAAAGGTCTATGATATCTAACTTTTCTAAAATTTTATTCATCTCAACTTTTTTCTTATTTATTTTGTAGTTAGATTTACCTAGCTCTGAGAGGGATAGGTTGAGGTCCCTCACTAGCATAGTTTTAATGTCTATATCCTCTTGTAATTGATTAACTTTTCCTTTAAGAATTTAGATGCTATGCCATCTGGTGCACATATGTTTAGTATTGATATTAATTTATTGACTATGGTACCTTTTAACAAAATGTAGGTTTCCCCGATTATCTCTTTTAATTAGGTCTATTTTTGCTTTTGGTTTGTCTGGGATCATGTTTGCTACCCCTACCTTTTTTTACTTCAACTGAAGCATAATAAATTCTGCTCCAGCCCCTTATTTTACTTTGTATGTGTCATTCTGTTTCAGGTGTGTCTCTTATAAACAATGTTTTGTTGGATTCTGGTTTCTAATCCATTCTGCTATCTCTTTGGTTTTATGGGTGAGTTCAGTTCATCTAACTAACTGTTTTTACTAATTGTGAATTTCTCTCTACCCTATTCTATTCTATTTATCCTTTTTTATTTAATTCCGTTCCCTCTAGAAAAGTCTGTTTTTCTTCTGAACTCTCTTAACCTACCCTCTCTCTCTTATCAGCTGTCCCCTTTCTCTTAGCCCCTTCCCCTCCTACTTCCCTATTGGGTAAGATGACTTTCTAAATCCGTTATTACGTGTGTGTGTGTGTGTGTACACACACACACACACACACACACACACACACACACACATTCTTCCCTCTTTGAACTAGTTTAGATGACAGTGAGGTTCAACTATTACCTGCTCTCCTCCCCCTCGTCCATTTTCCATTCCATTATAAAAACTCTTCCTTGTATGCCTCTTTTATATGAGATAATTTTCCTATCTACCTTTCCTCTTCTCCCAGTACATACCTCTTTCTCAGCCTATCATTTTTTTTTTTTTGGCTTTTGCTTTTTGGTGAGGCAGTCGGGGTTAAGTGACTTGCCCAGGGTCACACAGCTATTATTTTTCTTTTAAGATCATCCCCACATAATAGACTCACACCCATGCTCTCTAACTAGATCTCTTGTAACTACCCTAATGATGTTAAAGTTCTTAGTGGTTATGTGTATCCTATCCTCATTTGAGAATGTAAACAGTTTAACCTTGAGTTCCTTATGATTTATATTTCATGCTTATGTTTTTATGCTTCCCTTGAGTCTTGTGTTTTGAATGTCAAATTTTCTACTCAGCTCTGATGTTCCCATCAAGAATGCCTGGGAAGTCCTCTGTTTCATTAAATATCCATTCCACACCCCCCCCCCCATAGGATTATACTAAGTTTTGCTGGGTAGGTTATTCTTGGTTGTAAACCTAGCTCTTTTGCCTTCCAGAATATCATATTCTAAGACCTCCTTTATAGTGGTAGCTGCTAAACCTTTTGTGATCCTGACCATGGTTTCACAGTATTTGAATGGTTTCTTTCTGGCTGCTTGCAGTATTTTCTTCTTGACCTGGGAGCTCTGGAATTTGGCTGTTATATTCCTGGGCATTTTCATTTTGGGACCTGTTTCAGGAGATGATCTGTGAATTCTTTCTATTTTGCCCTCTGGTTCTAAGATATCTTGGTAGTTTTCCTTTATAATTTTTTGAAATATGATGTTTAAGCTCTTTTTATGATCATGGATTTTGAGTAGTTTAATATTTCTTAAACTATCTCTCCTCAACCTATTTTCTACATCAGTTGTTTTTCTTATGAGATATTTCACATTTTCTTCTATTTTTTTTTTCATTCTTTTGACTTCTTGATGTCTCATAATCATTATCTTCCACTTGGCCAATTCTTCTTTTATTGAATTATTTTCCTAAATTTTTTGGTGCCTTTTTACCAAGCTGTTCACTTTCTTTTCATAATTTTTTTGCATTTCTCTCATTTATTTTACCAGTTTTCCCTCTACTTCTCTCATTTGACTTTTAAAATCTTTTTTTTTTTTTAAAAAGCTGAAATTTCAAATGCACTCTTTAAATGCAGGACTGGTTCAATATTAGGAAAACTATCAGCATAATTGACCATATTCAATAACAAAACCAATCATATGAAATCATATGATTATCTCAATAAAAGTACTAGATACAGCAATAACAGAAGAAAAAGAAATTTAAGGAATTAGAATAGGCAATGAGAAAACAAAACTATCACTCTTTGCAGATGATATGATATACTTACAGAATTCTAGAGAATCAACTGAAAAACTAGTTGAGATAATTAACAACATTAGCAAAGTTTCAGGATATAAAATAAACCCACATAAATCATCAGCATTTGTATGTTACCAACAAAGTTCCAGCAGGAAGAGACAGAAAGAGAAATTCCATTTAAGATAACTGTAGACAATATAAGATACATGTGAGTCTACCTGCCAAGACAAACCCAGAAATTATATGAGCACAATTACAAAGCATTTTTCACACAAATAAAGTCAGCAATATTAATTGCTTATGGGTAGGCTAAGCCAATATAATAAAATGACAGTTCTACCTAAATTAATTTACTTATTCAGTACCATGCCAATCAGATTACCAAAAATTATTTTATAGAGCTAGAAAAAATAAAATTCATCTGGAAGAACAAAAGGTCAAGACTATCAAGGGAATTAATTTTTTTTTTTAATGTGAAGAAAGTTAGCCTAGCAGTATCAGATCTCAAACTGTATTAGAAAGCAATAGTCATCAAAACAACCTGGTACTGGCTAAGAAATAGAGTGGTGGGTTTGTGGAATAGATTACGTATACAGTACATAGTAGTAAATGACCACAGTAATCCAATGTTTGATAAACCCAAGACCCAAGCTTTTGGGGATAAGAATTCGCTATTGGACAAAAATTACTGGGAAAATTGGAAAGCAGTTTAACAGAAACTCAGCACAGACCAACATCTCACACTGTGTACCAAGATAAGGTCAAGATGGGTACGTGATTTAGATATAAAGGGTGATAAAAGCAAATTAGGGGAGCATGGAATACTTTAACTGTCAGATCTATGAATAAGGGAAACATTTATGACCAAGAGATAGAGAGCATTACAGGATGTAAAATGGATAATTTTGATTACATTAAATTAAAAAGGTTTTACACAAACAAAACTAATGTAGTCAAGATTAGAAGGAAAGCAGAAATCTGGGGAAAACATTTGATAGGAGGTATCTCTGATAAAGGCCTCATTTCTCAAATTTATAGAGAACTGAGTCAAATTTA
Source organism: Phascolarctos cinereus (assembly GCF_003287225.1). Classification (NCBI taxonomy): domain Eukaryota; kingdom Metazoa; phylum Chordata; class Mammalia; order Diprotodontia; family Phascolarctidae; genus Phascolarctos; species Phascolarctos cinereus. The sequence goes on from NW_027556291.1 coordinate 27,343,255, forward strand.
TAAGAATACAAGTCATTCCCCAATTGATAAATGGTCAAAGGATATGAACAGGCAGTTTTCAGATGACGAAATTAAAGCTATCTATAGTCATATGAAGAAATGCTTTAAAGTATTATTGATTGGAGAAAGGCAAATTAAAATGACTTTGAGGTACCACCTCCTACCTATCGGATTGGCTAATGTGACAAAAGAAAAACGACAAATGTTGGAAGAGATGTGGGAAAAGTGGGATGGACACTAATGCACTGTTGGTGGAGTTGTGAACTGATCCAGCCATTCTGGAGAGCAATTTGGAATTATGCCCAAAGAGCTATAAAACCGTGCATACCCTTTGACCCAACAATACCACTACTAGATGTGTATCCCAAGAGATCAAAGAAAAAGGAAAAGGACCAATGTGTACGCAAATATTTATGATAGCTCTTTTTGTGGTAGCAAAGAATTGGAGGCTGAGGGCATACCCATCAACTGGAGAATGACTGAACAAGTTGTGGTATATGATTGTGATGGAATACTGTTGTGCTATAAGAAATGTTGAGCAGGATGATTTCAGAAAAATCTGGAAAGATGAACTGATGGGAAGTGAAGTGAATAGAACTAGGAGAACGTTATACATAGTAACAGCAATATTGTATAATGATCAGCTGTGAATAACTTAGCTATTCTCAAGAATACAATGATCCAAGACAATTCTGGTTTTTTTTTATTTAAATAACTATTTTATTTTTTCTCCATTTACATATCAAGAAAAAATTTTAGCATTCACCTTACAAGATTTTAAGTTCTAAATTTTTCTCTCTCCCCCCTCCCCTTCTGAAAAGGGTAGGGAGTTTGATATAGTTTATATGTGTGCTATCATGTAAAACATATTTACATATTTGTCACAGTTGTGGAAGAAGAAACTGATCAAAAGGAAATAAAATCATGAGAAAGAATAAAGTGAAAAAAATATGCTTCAATCTGCATTCTGTGAGTCCATAAGTTCTTTATCTGGATATGAATAGCATTTTCCTACGTGAGTCCTTTGTACTTGTCTGATCCAAGACAATTCTGAAAGATTTATGATAAAAGTTCTATCCACCTTTAGAGAAAGAATTTATAGAGTCTGAATACAGATTGAAGCATACTTTTTATAACTTTATTTTTCCTGGGTTTTTTTGGTCTGTGTTTTCAAAACATGACTAATATGGAAATATGTTTTGCATGACTGCACATGTATGACCTACATCAAATTGCTTGCCTTCTCAATTAGGGGAAGGCGATGGAGGATGGAAGAGAATTTGGAACTCAGAATTTTAAAAAATGTTAAAAATTGTTTTTACATGTAATTGGGAAAAATTAAATATTTTTAAATGTAATTTAATGTTTTAATTTTTATTCTTTTTTTAACTTAATTTTTTTTAAAAAGAAAGTTTTCAGGATAGCAGCTTAACTAGGTTAACAGTTAACAGGTTATCCACTCTGAGATAGCAGCTGCCTCCTAAGGTTACTGAATGTGTATCATGTAATTATGATCAGCTAATTATGAAAAAATACCCATTGTAGCACTCCCTCCCACAACCACATCTGAGGAAACAATGGGCCAAGGCACCCAAAAGAGTAATCATGAATGTAGAAAGATTGGCCACAAGTTCAACTTCATGTACCAATCAGTATTCCCAAACCTTCTAGGCCAAATGGTGAATCAAAAAGTACCTGACAAGTGCCAACCGAAATTTTTTTTTCTCCTTTTCTCTCTCAGACTCAACTTGCATGCTGACAAAGATCCAACATGCTGCTGAAGAGCACTGTTCTTGAGACTGAGTTCAACTTGCCCTCCACAGACATAGATGCTGACCAGATACGAAGACCACTCCATGGCCAGGGAGTAATGTCAGAGACAACATCAGAGATCACATTCTAAACTCTTCCATCATCTTGGAACCTGACCAGCTGTGCTATGTCATTTAGTAACCCTGCTTGGACAGGTAATTTAGAGGCCTGGTTCTCCATCACTGGTGTGATGGCAGCTCATGCTACACAATTGTATATTTGTTCCTAAATGTTGGGAAAAAGCAAGAGAGACTGATCATCTCTTCAGCTTCAGAAACTGTACCCCCCCCTCCTCAAATCCAAGTCTAGGAATCTACATGTAAGTTTTTATATTTATATCATGAGTTTTCAAAGCCTACGTCTCTAAGTCTAGGAATCTAGAGCTATATAGGTCTAGAGATCTCGCCAGCCTTTAGTGTATAAAGCTCTAAGGCTTGGGTTACAGGTTTATAGGTCTAGGACTATAGGTCTCTAGTTCTCTAAAGCTAGGTTTCTGGCTCTATAAGACTTAAAATCTAGGGCTCTAATACCTGAATCTAGAGAGTTAGACTTTTAGGCCACTCAGTTTGCACAGGCAGCTAGGTGACGCTGCAGTGGATAGAGCCTCTGGCCTGGAGTCAGGAAGACTCATCTTCCTGAGTTCAAATCTGGCCTCAGACACTTTCTAGCTGTGTGACCCTAGGCAAGTCACTTAACCCTGTTTGCTTCGGTTTCTTCATCTGTCAAATGAGCTGGCAAAGGAAATGGCAAACCAGTATCTTTGCCAAGAAAACCCCAAATAGGGTCATGAAGAGTTAGGCACAACTGAAAAATGACTAAACAACAACAGTTTTCTCATCTGTAGATGGGAATAAAAACATTCTTTGCATACTTTAAAGCATAGTACAAATGCTAGTTATCAGTCTAGGTCCCCAACTTCACTCAATCTGTCTCTAAGATCTAAATCTAGATGCTTTTTGTAAGAGAACTTAACAAAGACTTTATTAGCCTTTAGGTTTTAGACCTAACAGCCCTGGAAATCTACTATTAGATACCTAGACTTTTGTTTTCTAGGTCACTAAGCCTAGATATTTAGTTTCCTTGGTCTCTAAGTCTCCAGGTTTCTAAACCTAGGTCTATAAAAATCTGTGTCCCTAAATTGTAGTCTGGGAGGTCACAAGTCATAGACTTAGCTATCAAAGTCTAGGCCCTTAGTTATACAAGTCTCTTGGTTTCTAAGTTTAGGTCTTTAGTTCTCTCTCACTCTCTAAGTGTCTACATCTACATGTTTGGGATTTCTAAGTCTCTCATTTTCTGTATTTCTCTTTATGCAATTCTCTCTCCCTGTGTCTCTCATCTTGTTCTCCATCTGTACATCTTTTTATCAATTTGCTCTCTATGTACATCTCTCTTCATTTCTATTTCCGTATGAATACATGTGTGTATGTATCAAACTCTTTGTATTTATCTCTATGGAACTCTATCACATCCTCTCTCTTTATATCTTTACATATCACATTTGCTCCCTGTCTGAATGTAGTTCTCCATTCTCTCTCTCATCTCTGTGTATCCAGCTTTCAAAATATGTCTGTCCCTGTATATCTATATAGCTCTCTTTCTAACATTGGAATATAGATATCTGAAACTCTTTAGAACTCTCTCTTTCAGTGTTATCTCTCTGTCTCCAACTGTCCTGGGTGGCCAGTGCCACATTTGATTGTTATCTCAGTTTATGATTTAAGGTGCTGCTAATGTATGGATTTCTACTGATAAAAGTAAGGGCTTTCATGACCACCACCACCACCACCCCCCGCCAGCTTCTAGTGCCTCTTCAAATTGCCTCATATTTACTTTGTTCTTTGTGTTTACTCACGTGTCTACATCTGTTTTCCCTGACAGGATGTGTAGATATCCCTTCCACATTGAAGGGGTTAGGGATGTGGCACCCCCACAATCTGGAAAATCCACATATTAATGTTTTGGCCCTCCCTTCAGACCAGAGAAGAAGTATGAATTATTATGGTATTATTAGCCTGAATTATATGGTATTAAAAGATAAAATATGTCGGTATTATACAATACTATACATATATTTTTATGCATTTCTGAGTTTCTAAACTTTTTCTGTGTTGTCTGCTGGCCTTTGCCTGTCATCTTTGGCTTCTGCAAAAACTCCCCCAAAATTCCCATTTAATGTCTTATGCCGACCCGTGATATAGTGAAACTGCAGTGGGCAAAGTCATGATATGGAAGAGATAACTGTATAGTCCTTGAGACCAGAGACTTTGATTTCCAGTCTCCGTTGCCTGACAGAGTGCCCAAGCCAAAGTAGGCATTTAATAAATATTTGGTGATGGATAATTGATGGTAGAGCCTCTGTGTGCGATTGGACCCATTTGTTATTAGTGTATACTGAACCCAAAAGTGCAGTTTCCATTTTGGGAGATTGCTTTACTAAAGAGAAGAAACATTTGTATTAGATGTAGTTTATTGGAATTTTTGTGTGTGTTTTTATGTTGAATTTAAGAGATTTCCTCAAAGTATAGCCAATTGTACCTTCATTGTTTGTATAGTTTAGTATTCACAGAGAAGCCTGTAGGGGATTTCTACATATCTCTCTTACCTCTCTTATTCTAAGATAAAGCTAGCTTCTTCAAAGGTTGTTCTCAAGATATTACCTTATGTAGGCAGGTCATCTACCCAGAGATATCAGCTGCCTCCTAAAGTTACTAAATGTGTATCTTTAGGATAATTATGAAAACCTGACCAGGCTACAGAATGTGTACCAAAGCCAAGCTATCTAAAAGATCCATCATGATTACAGAAAGACTGTCTTACAAGGTCAGCTATATGTACCCTGACCAATCATTACTCTCAAAACTGATAAGTGGGGCAAAAAGTCACAACTTTCTGTTGTTCTCAGGTTCAAATTGCATTCTGCCAAAGATCCAATGAAGGAACTGATGGGTTTGGGGGAAATGGTGGAAGCACTTTTTTCCATTATCCTGGGACCCAGCTAGCTATGCTCTTACTTGAATAGGTAAGTTATACATGGGTAAGTTGAGGCCTTTTCTCCTTTCCCCACAGAGGCCACCCCGTGTTCCATCTCTGCGCCTTTGCACTGGTCCCTGCCTGAAATGCCCTCTCTCTCTCTCTCTCCACACGTCTGCCTCACAGAATCCCTCTCTCTCTTCAAGATGCAGCTCAAGGACCCCCTTCTACACGAAGCTTTTCCTCATCCCCCAACTGCATTGTCTTTAGTCTGTATCTATATGTACATGTTGTCTCTCTCATTAGAATGTGAGCTGGAGGGGAGAGCATGTTTCATTCTTTGTATGGCTAGTGCCTAGCCTAGAAACTATTGTGAGTTTATTCACATTTTAACTAAGTTTTTTCTTAATGTCTTTTGTTTTTTACATTATGAATTTTTTTCTCGGTATCCCTCCCCCTTTCTGAGAGCCATCCAATATAACAAATAGTTTTTAATACAAAAAAAGATGAAAAAATCAGCACAACTAATCAATACAATGAAAAAGTATGAAACATATGCAATGTGCAACAAATGTGGGCCTTCCTCAAAGGGGTGGATTTGAAATGTCCCCTCACATTTCTTCTTTCCAGCCATACTTGTTCTTTATAATTGTGCAATATTCATTTTTGATTTATGGTTGTTCTCTCCTTTTGCACTGTTGTAGTTCCTGTGTATATTATTTTCTTGACTCTGTTTACTTCACTCTGCATCAGTTCATGTGGATCTTTCCATGCTTCTCTGTAAAAGAACTTATTTAAAAAAGAGGAACTTGTGGTGAGCTGGGAGTCACCTCATACCCTCCAGCTGTCTGAAAAAGGCAATCTAACCTTTCCTAAAGAGTCCTGGGTTATCTAAGCTTAGTCCTATGATTATTTTATTTCTATAAAGATATATTTAGGCTGATTCTAACTTATCTACTATTAAATCTTGTTAAAATACTGATTCACTAAATATGGATAATTTAGGCTTAAAGGAATATTTATGCTAGCTTACCTCTTCCTAAGGAAAGGAAACTTAATCCTTCAATCCAAGTAAGTGCTATTAACTGACGTAGAGACCGCCTTTTTCAGTATTCAGAGTATTATAGCCCTTCAGCATAGTTCCAGGTTGTTCTCCAGACTGGTTGGACCAGTTCACAGCTCCACCAACGGTGCATTATCAGTGTGCCTATTTTTCCATATCCCCTCCATCATTTGTCATTTTCCTTTTCTGTCATGTTAGACAATCTGATGGGTGTGAGGTGGTACCTCAGAGGTGTTTTAATTTGTATTTCTCTAATTATTAGTAATTTAGAGCATGTTTCATATGACTAGCGGTAGCTGTGATTTCTTCCTCTTAAAACTTCCTGTTTAGGGGCAGCTAGGTGGCGCAGTGCATAGAGCATCAGCCCTGAAGTTAGGAGGACCCAAGTTTAAATCTAGCCTCAGACCAAACACTTGACACTTAACTAGTTGTGTGACTCTGGGCAAGTCACTTAACCCCAATTACCTAAAATTAAAAAAAAAAAACCTTCCTGTTCATATCCTTTGACCTTTTCATCAATTGGTGAGTGGCTCAATTTCCTATATATTTAAGAAATGAGACCTTTATAAGAAAAACTTGCTTAAACATTCCTCCCCCCACTTTCCTGCTTCCCTTCTAATTTTGGCTGAATTGGTTTTGCTTGGGTAAAAACTTTTAATTTCATGTAATTAAAATTAATCCATTTTACTTCCTGTGATCTCTTGTTGGTCATGAACTCTTCCCTTATCCACAGGCAATTTCCCATGCTCCTAATTTGCTTATGTTCATCTTTTATGTCTACATCATGTATCAATTTTGACCTTATCTTGTTATATCATGTAAGGTATTGGTCTGCTGAGTCTCTGCCAGAGTGCTTTCCAGTTTTCCTAGTAGTTTTTATCAGATGACTTCTTTTTTTTTTTTTTTGGTAGGCAGTGGGGTTAAGTGACTTGCCCAGGGTCACACAGCTAGTAAGTGTTATGTGTCTGAGGTCAAATTTGAACCCAGGTCCTCCTGAATCCAGGGCCAGTGCTCTATCCACTGCGCCACCTAGTTGCCTCAGTCAGATGTAATCCTAGCTCTTTTGTCTTCTGGAATATCATATGACAAGCCCCCCCACCCCATTCCTTTATAGTTGTACCTATGATACTCCTGGGAGTTTTCATTTTTTGAAATATAATATCTAGGTTCTTTTTCTGATCATGGCCTTGAGGTAGGTCCTAAAGTTCTTAAAGTATCAGAGCTCGCTCTGGGAGCCTGTAATTTTTTGGTGCTTTTAAAGTCATATGTGACCTTGATGCCATCATCTTGGTCTGTGCACAGGTTCTTACTCAGTGTAGGGCCCCTGCTCTCTTGCAACCACAACTCCTCTCTGCCCTGAAACTGGACCAAGAAGTGAGTAACGGACTTGTCAAATGGTACCTGGTCCTGAGCTAGCACAGAGGTCTCCTGTGATTTCTTTATGTCTATGCTGTTAGATTCCCTTAACGTCTCTGGAATGCTGAGCATTCCTGGTTCTGCTGGTGTCACTTTGACTGCTCCTGGCCAGCTCCCACCCCAGTATCTTCAGACCTTTTCTTTCTGAAATATTGCATCTTCTAAATCGGATTGTACACATAAAACACACATGTTTTGGTTTCTCCATAAAGTTTTTCAGTTCTATCTTTCCCCTTTGTTTATGTTTCTGTTAAAAATTTCCTGTCACTATTGCACTACTATCTATACTTCTTGTAGCTCAGCTAACGTTTCATATTGGTTTGTTGTCTATGGTTGCTTTCTTATCTTTTTTATGTCCTCTCCTCCTCTTCAGTTTGCTGTTGTTAGTTTTTAGAATTTCTTTCCCTCATTCTCTTCATTATTTATCTTCCCTTTATATCTATTCTAGGCTTTTCTTTGGTTCTTGGCCCTTATACTTCTTTTGGGTTCTCTCTTCTAAACACAGTTATTGGTTTCTTACCTTCTGATGACAGTTTTCCTGGGTCTCAAAGGGTCTCTGCTTAATGCAGTGCCACACAGCCCCACTCCCTCCACATCTCCCTCCTGCCCCCATTCGCTTAGTTCACTGGCCCAGCAGCACAAAATGCTATCCCTCAGCCTGAGCAAATTTCTGCTGCTTGGATCTTGGGGCAGGGGGAGTAATTGTTAGGGAATACTGGCCTTCTCTGATATTGTTAGTTCATCCAGCTTTTACCTTGTTTGGATTTTTAGTGTCCTAGACCATGGAGACAGCTGAAGTTGCTTTATCTCTGACACATAATTCCTATTCTGGAGAGACTGTGAGGATCAAAGAAAATGTCTATTCCTCCATCTGGTTAGTCAGGTTGATTGATTTATTGATTATACCTAAGGACCATAATATTGTTGATCTAAAGGCCCACACATAGAACCCAATACTTAAGAGACAGGGAGATTGAGACATCAATACTTGTACTTAAAGACCAGAATATCTAGACCTAGAGCCATGTAGTTTAAATATAGAGAGACCTGGATACCATCTATACTATCTACCCCTAGAGCCCCAGACTTTGAATTGGCACACACTGAGGGCAACTTGCCTATTAATGTGTAACTTACATATTCAGGTGCAGTTTATTGAAGGATAAAGCATAGCCAGCCAGGTCAGAAGATGATGCAGGGTACCAGACCAGGTATCTTTGGCAGAGTGTAATTTGAGCCTAAGTGGGGTGAGGAAAGAAAAAGCTCTACTTCCATATTTACTTACTGGCAAATTTGTGCTTCACAATCTGGCCTTAAAGGTTTGGAAGTACTAACTGATCCCCTGTAATGCTAATGCCTTCCCTTTGGTGATTAATTCCAGTGTATCCCCTGGTCTTGGCACAAACAGGCACTAAAGAAAGGTTTGCTGGCTGGTGGGTACATATGGTTGAAGTCAGGATTGTCTTAGTGGGCAGTGGCTTATAATTTGGGTAAAGATGACCCATCTGGTAACTTTGAAAGGTATCTATTACTCAGGGTAGTCAGCCTTTCCATTTCAGGTACTACCCTGAGGACAACCTCAGAAGAAAGTAGCCGTATTTGGGAAGGGTTTAATGAGAAGAAGATGCTTAGGCTCCTTGCTAATACTACTCAAGGGGGTAAAAAGCACTTGAACCTTCAGAAAGTAAACTATGAACTTACAAGTGACTGGCTTCAAAGAAAATTATTAAGCTGCAAGCAACATACTGTGCCTAAATAAACGTTTCCTCTGCTCTATCCAACCCCCATTTCTGCTTATGAACCCCAAATGGACATTGGACTTGTGCTGTCACTATGTAAGAGTGGTAACAAAAATCCACCACTAGATTACAAAGGAGAAATTATGCAAATGAAATAGGAGCTTACTGAAACTAAGAGCATAACTGCCATGGAATTGATAAATAAACCTATTAAAATAAATATAGCGAACCTGCTTCCAAAAAAGGAAAACCAGATTGTTCATATCAAAAGGGAAAATGTAACTTCTAACCACTGATAAGGAAATAAGAGAAATTAGGAGAAAGTTTTTGCCAAACTATTATGTGAAAAGAACTGGTAATTTAGAGGAAATAGATGAACACTTACAAAAAAACCCATAAAATACTTAGATTAACAAAAGAAGAAATAGATTATTTAAACAACCTATCATTAAAAAGGAAATTGAACAAGCCATAAGTGAACTCCCCAAGAAAACATCTCCAGGACCAGATGGATTTCAAAGTGAATTCTATGAGACATTAAAAAGACAATTCCTATACTCCATAAACACTTAGCAATAAGAGAAGGCACTTTGTCACTCTCTTTCTTTGATGGTCTTGATACCTAAACCAGGAAGAAAAAATTATGCCCAATATTCCTAATGAACATCAATGCAAAAATTATAAATTAAATGTCAGCAAGTAGACTATAGCATATTAGAAAGATTAATATACTATGACCACGTTGGTTCAACTTAAGAAAGACTAAATATAATAGCCATAATGCAAATAATATAAAAACCACATGATTATATCAGTAGATGCTGAAAAAGACTTTTGATAAAATCCAGCACTCATTTCTATTAAAAACTCTAGAAATTATAGGCATAAATGGATCTTTCCTTAATATAGTATTTATCCAAATCCACGAGCAAACATTTTATGTAATGGAGGAAAGTTAGAGGCCTTTCCAATAAGATCAGGAAATAAAGCAATATTGCTAGCTACAGCAATAAGATAAGAAAAAGAAACTGAGGGAATAAGCAAAGACAAAGAGAACTTTATCACTCTTTGCAGATGGTGTGCTTAGAGAATCCTAGACAGTCAACCAAAAATTAACTAAAAGAATGCAATTATTTGAAGTGGGATGAAGAAATTATAAAGTACTTGGGAATGTAGCTATCAAAAATAGCCTAGGGATTATATCAATCTAATCACAAGATATATTTTGCAGAAATAAAGATAGACCTAATTGGAGAAACATTAATTGCTCATGGATAAATGTAGCTAAAATAATAATCACAATATTACCTAAATTATTCAGTGCTGTACCAAATTCCCCCTAAAATAATAGTGAAATTCATATGTATAAACAAGAGGCCAAGAATCCCTAGGGTAATAATGAAAAAAAAATTAGAAGTCTGTCAGTAGCAAATCTTAAACAGTAGTACAGAGTAGTAATCCTTAAAATAATGATACTGGTTCAAAAATAGGTTGGTCAGTGGAACAGATTAGGTACACAACATATAGAAGCAAGCAAAGACAGTAGCCTAGTGTTTAATAAACCCAAAGCCCTCAGTTACTAGGAGGACTCACTATTTGACAAAAATTGCAGAGAAGAGTCAACAAACTTTTTTCAGCCCCTACTATGTACTGGGCATTGTGCTAAGCACTGGGAATACAAAAAAAAGGCAAAACCAAAAACAACCCTGCCTGGTCCCTGCTCTCAAGGAGCTCATGCAAACAATTCTGGACACACAAGATCTGTACAGGACAAACTGGTGATCTCAGAGAGAAGGCGCTAGCATTAGGGGGAGTGGGAAAGGGCTTCTTGCTGAAGGTGGGGATTTAGCTCTGACCTGAAGGACGCCAGGAACTCAAAAGGTAGAGGTGAAGAGAGAGAACAAATCAGGCATGGGGGACAGCCAGTAAAAAGGCAAGGAGATGGTATCTTATTTGAGGAACGAGAAAGAGGCCAATGTCACTACACACTGCAATTCTTCAGTGTGGCAGAAATTAGGTTCAGAGCAACATCTCACACCAAGATAAGTTACAAATGGATACATGACTTAGAAAAGGTCTCATCATAAATTAGGGGAGCAAGGAAGAAATTTACCTCTCAGATCTATGGATGGGTAAAGAGTTCATGACTAAATAAATGACAGAAAGGTCACAAGATAAAATAGACAAATTTGATTATATGAATTTTAAATGTTTTTTGTACAAATAAATTTAGTAAAAATTAGAAGGAAAACAAGTAACTAAAAAATATTTGCAACAAGTGTCTCTGATAAAGGTCTCATTTTCAAGATATATAAGGAACTGATTCAAATTTGTAAGATTAAAAGCTATTCCCAGATAGATAATAGTCTCAGGATATGAACAGGCAGTTTACAAAGGAAGAAATCCAAGCCATGAAAAATCATATGAAAAAAATGTTCTAGATAACTAATAATTTGGAAAGTGCAAATTAAGGCAACTTTGAGGTACTGACTCCCCCCAGCAGACTGCCAAAGATGACAAATGTTAGAGAGGATTTGGGGAAACAGGTGCACTGGAGCTGTGAATTGGTTCAGCCATTCTGGAAAGAAAGCTATTTGGAACTATGCCCAGAAAGTTACCAAACCGTGCATACCCTTTGACTCAGCCATATCATTACCCTTACAGAAATCAAAGAGAGTGGAAAAGGATCTATATGTACAAAGATATCTATAGAAGCTCTTTTTGTAGAAGTCAGAAATTGGAAACTAGAAGGGTATCCTATTGGGGAACAAATTGTGGTACATGAATGAAATGGATTACCATCCTGGGCCATCTCCAGCTGTCCTGATCCATATCTGGCCACTGGACCCAGATGGCTGTGGAGTAGAAAGTGAGGCTGCTGACTTTGCGCTGCCCTCCCTCACTTCAATTCATTTGCATGTGATAGCATCGCCTCCCTGAGGTCACAGTCCTCTTCAAGAACAAAGGACAAACAACAAGAAATGATGCGTAATGCAAAAATGTTTTGCATGACTTCATATGTATGATGGGTATTGTAATTCTTGCCTTGTCAATGGGGTGGAGGAAGAGGTGGAGGGAGAAATGATGAAAGGGACAATTTCAAAGGATACCGGGAAGATCTTTATGAAATGATACAGAGCAAAGTCAAAACTGCTGAAACAATTCCAACAATGATAACATTATAGAGAAAAATAACTCTGAAAGACTTTAGACCTCTGGTCAATATAATAATAAAACATAAGTCCAGAAGAATGAAGATGACATACCATTCACCTAACGGAGAAAGAAACATACATTTTTGGACACAGTTAACATGGGAATTTTTTTGCTGGACTATGTAGATATGTACCAAGGGATTTGTTTTCCAGTTGTCTTTTCTAAAAATTGCTAAATTGGGAGGGGAGAGACATTAATTTTTAAAAACTTGCTACTTGACAAAAAAAAAATACCACACAAATGTTTTTTAAGAAGTAGAGAAGATTTTATCAATTTTCCTGGTCACTAAACTCAGATCACCTAAATCAGAAATCCGATCTATTATTTTACACTGAGACACATACCCAGGAAGTCATTAGGTCAAGCTAGCTCTGTGCCGGTCACACTGACCAACCTCTCTTCCACTTTTCATCTGTCATCACCCATTACTACTGAGATTACAGTTTATTTAGGTTGGTGGCTTCCTCACCAGATTGGGGGGGGAGGGGCTTAGTCTTATTACAAGTTCACAAGCCTTAGGGTGGATGACTTCCTGAGATGGTCAATTTCATGGACTCTCTGTTCATTTTTTCTGTATTCCCAATTTAGATGTTATGTAGTTTGGTGTAACATCTCCCCAATCTGGAAAAAAGTCTCATGTGATCCTTCCATACCCTCTATTGTCCTCTGTCTCTTCTGCCCTTTGTGACTAGACTCCTCAAAAAGGCCATCTACAATAGGTCTCTCTACATTTTCTCCTCTCATTCTCTTAACCCCTGGCTTCTGACTTTATCATTCTAGTGAATCTGCTCTCTCCAAAGTTACCAAATCCAATGGCCTTTTCTCAGTCTTCATTCTTGTTGGCTCTGCTCAGAGAAGCTCTGCAGCCTTTACACTGATGATCACCCTCTCTCCTCCTTGATACTGTCTTCTCTCCAGGTTTTTGGGATGTCACTGTCTCTTGGTTCTTGCCCTGCCTATCTGACAACTCTTTCTCTGTCTTCTTTGCGGGGATCCTCTTCCAGATCACGCCCTGTGTCTCTCACGGTTCTGTCTTGGGCCTTCTTCTCTTTTCCTTCTGTACTACTTTACTTGGTGGTCTTATAAGTTCCTTTGGATGTAATTACCATCTCCATGCTGATGAGTGTCAAATCTACCTTTCCTGCCCCAAACTCTGCTAGTGTCCAAATTCTTGTCTTCAACTACCTTTCAGAATCTCAAAATGTATGTCCAGGAGACATCTTAAATTCAACATGTCTAAAACAGAACTCATTACCTTTCTCCCCTTCCCCATTACTGTAGAGGGCAATACCATCCTCCCAGTGCCTCAGGCTCCCAGCCTGGCAGTTGTCCTGCACTCCGAGTATCTCTCACCTCTCTCCACCCCATACCCAGTCTGTTACCAAGGCTTGTTGACGTTCACCTCTGCAACATCTCCTGAATCCTCCTCCTCCTCTCCCTGGTGCAGACCCTCATTACCTCATGCCGGTCAGTGTGCCTGCCTCAAGTCTCTCCCCACTCTGATCCATCCTCTAAAGTGACTGAATGACTGACGCCACTAAACCTGCACGCCACAGTGCAATAGATAATACCAAAAACTCGCTTAGAACTTCTGAACACAGAAAACAAAGTGTTAAGTGAAAGAATATATAGATTACTTAAAAAAAAAGGTTTTAAACTCCAAGACACATAGGGGTTAAATTAACACTTCCATTGACAACAATAAATTTTGCATACAACCAGGGGAAAAACCTTCAAATATGAAGGAAAGGAAATCTGAACAACACAGATTATTGCGCAACCAGTAGAAATCATGACAGGGAATGGAATACCATTTTATGAAGAGTGAAATAGCTCACGATGCAACCTGTGTAGCGCCATGCCCTGCAAAGCTGAGCCTGATCTTCATGCAAATAAGATGGATGGTAAACAAAAGAGGTATTTGAAGCATTCTTGCCAAGCAAACCAGACAGTAGCAGATTATTTGCCTTATCAAACACTCAAAGAGAATTACAAGATAGATTTTAAAAAACACAACAACCAAGGAAGGCACAGGTAATGAAATAAATTACCTAACGGGGGAAAAAAAAAAACTAGAAAGAGGAAGCTACCTAGGGAGTTAAAAATAGCATCGAGAAAAATGCTCTCCACTTCCAGAGAAAGGATGGAGTCTGAATGCAGATGGAAGTAGACTGGTTTTTTGCTTTCTTTTTCTTTGGGATTTTTTTGGTCCGTGTTTTCTTTTGCAACATGGCTGACACAACTGCTTGCTTGCTCAAGGAGGGGGAGGGAGAGAGAGAATTTGGAACTTAAATTTTTTTTAAATGAATGTTAAAAATTTTTGTTTACATGTAATTGAGAAAAAACAGCATTGACAACAACACTGATTTCTTTCTAAAAGTACACAAAGGGACAAGTGTGACAGTGGGAAGTAAATGGAAGAACTGATACTGGAGGACCACCTCTGGAACACCACAGGCTAACCCTCCAGGGGAATCAGCTGCAGGATGGGAAGGTACAATCAAAAGGAGAGGAGTGGAAGATAAATGGGAAAGTGTGAAGAGAAAATAATTCCTGTGACCTCTCAGGAAAAAGAGGGTCTGCAGGGGGAAAAAAAGATTCTGTAGAGAGATTCTATAATGGGAGATAGGGATTTTACAGTGGGTATCATCTGCAAGGATGTGGTGATGAGAGACCATTTATCCTGCCTAAGGAGAAGGAGAATTGGTGTTCCTGGGGGCAGCTGACCTGGGAGATTTCATGACAAAATGGAAAGGGGTAGTAATGAACTTCATACTCAGGGACACAGGAAGGTTCCTGCCAGGGGATAGTAATTCTACCCTCTCCTTTACCTGGTGGTGTTGCTGTCTTAGTTGTGTCTGACTCTTCATGACCCCTTTGGGAGTTTTCTTGGCAAAGATACTGGAGTGGTTTGCCATTTCTAGCTCATTTTACAGATGAGGAAACTGAGGCAAACTGGGTTAAGTGACTTGCTTAGGGTCACACAGCTAGTAAGCATCTGAGGCTGAATTTGAACTCAGGAAGAGGAGTCTTCCTGACTCCAGGCCCAGCACTCTATCACCTGTAGGACCTGGTATTTCTAAGAGTGAGAGACACAAGAAAAAGGAGACCTGGGTAAGATCTCTACAAGGCAATAACATAAACTGTTTAGAAGAGGAAACTCCAAATAAGTACCTTCAAAAAAGATCAAACAATAAAAATCTAAAATGGACAGAAAGGAAAAAGAAATAATGAGGAAAACAAGGGACATAGACCATTTTTAGGAAAAGGCACAGAAAATGAAATGTTAAAAAACTGACAAAATGAGTAGAAGGGGAGAAGAAAAGAGGGGTTTTGCTTTACTGTTTGAATGGAGGGGAAAGAGGGGAAGAATTAGATAACCAGAGAAAAGGAAGAAAGAAAAAATAAGTTTTTAAGCAAAACTCAAAACTAAAGAAAGGGGTGACAAATGGGAGACAGGGTCAAGAGCCAGGGGAAACACAGAGTAGATTATGCAAAAATAACTGAAGAGAGAAAGTACTGCCTTTGCAGAGGAAGAGGAACCCCCAAAAAACCCAAATATTAGAGACAAATGGAGGAAAATATAAACCTAACTCAGAATTTAAATGTGAATAGATTACACAATTCAATAGAATGAAAAAGAGCGACAAATTGTATAAGACACAATCTATTGCTTATGAGAAATACAGCTAAAAACCCAGACACATACACAATAAAAATAAGAGGCTAGAACAAGATATGCTCATCAGAAGTTGCAAGCGTGCTATTGGAGAAACTAGCGCTAAAATATGTATGGCATCTCCTGAGTGAATATATGTATTTCTCAGCACCAGATGGAACATCTATAAAAACTGACCATGTGTTATCTCACAGAGATATTACAAATAAATGTAAAAAAAAACCCATCCTTTATAATGAGGTGGGTTTAATAAATACCATAAAAATAGCAATTGGATCAGGGAGGACAAACAAAATACAGACCCAAATGGAGACTTAACAGTGAAATCCTAAATAATGAATGGGTCAAAGAACAAATCATATAAATAATAATCACATAAAAGAAAATGGTGAGAAACCTACGCACTTAAATTCCTAGGATTTCCAGCTAAAGCAGTCTTCGAGGGGGAAAATATCCTAAAAACATAATTTAAAAATTAGAAAAAGAGCAAGTAAACCTAAAACAAGAGAAGACAAAAATCAGAGGAAACAAGAAAACCATAGAAATTAAACATAAAACTAAAAGCTGGTTCTTTGAAAAGATTAACAAAATTGATATACCAATCTAATTAAAAAGAAGGCAGAGGATAAAATCAGCCAAGCAGAAAACAAGGTGAAATCTGTCTCATACGCGACATTTTTTAAATTATCAGAACCTACTATGGACAGTTATATGATTTTTTTTAAAAAACCTGAGAACACAAAAGAAATAGGCTACCTTCTAAAATATCCAAGCAGAAAACCAAATAGAGATCTTAAATAATCATAATCCAATGAGATAACATTTGTAAAGTGATTGTGTGTGCCTGGCATATAATAGGTGCTTAATAAATGTTTATTTCCTCCCTCCTCTACCCAATCCAATCTCAGAAAAAGAAATCTAGTTAGTTGTAACGGTGTAAAGGCTGTAAAGCTGTAAAATCCAAATGAAAAATTCTTTTGAAATTTTCTTTTGAAAAAATCTAATGGATTCACAAGAGAATTCTATCAAAATTTTAAGGAAAAATTAGTACCAATAATACTCAAATTATTCTCAGAAATAGAGAAAGAAAAGCAGGTTACCATATTATTTTTATGAGACAGATATAATACTAATACCTAAACCAGGAAGGATAAAATACAGAAGTATAGATCAATATCATTAACGAATATCAGTTCAAAAATGTTAAAATCCTGTCAAACAGACTACAATGGAGGGACTTTCAGCCCATGTGATGAACAAGATGTAGGACTAGACATTTTCTCTGATCCTCAGGACCTCTTAAGCCTCTCCAAAACAGAAATTGTGTGTCTAAGATAAAGCAACTTCAGCTGTTTCCATGGATACCATGATCACAAAAGAAGATAAAAATATCCTGGACTAATGTCTATCTTGAGCTTATTTGGCAACCCCTCCTCCACCATGCTCCAAGCAGCAAGGCTGCACTAGCCAACTGGACCCACCAGTTTGCAACAAAATGCAGTCTCACACCCTGGTTCCCCTTCCTTTTCCAGGGCCATGGAGATCCAAATTCCAAACTGCAGAAATTTGCTGAGGTCTCACTAGACAACACAGCAGTATTTCATGCTGCAAAAGCAGAGGAATAGAGGGGAGAGGGGCAGGGCATGTCTGGGCTTGGAACAGAACTGGTCCCCACACCTCAACCCCACCCCCTACCCTTTTACATAGCCTCAGGGACCCAAACTCCAAGTGACAGAAATTTTCATCTCAGACTACAATAACACCAACCTGGAAGCACTCTACTGCTGAGCCAGAAAAGTGGAAAACCGAGGAAATACTATGGTACAGTGGGGGAGGGGGAGGGAGCACTCCAGTAAGCCTGAAGGCAAGAGCCCAGCATCTAGCTGGGGCCAGTTCTGTCTGTCTGTCTGTCTGTCTGTCTGTCTGTCTGTCTGTCTGTCTGTCTCTCTCTCTCTCTCTCTCCCCCCCCTCTCTCTCTGTTCTCTGTCTCTATCTCTCTGTCTCATCTCTCTATTTCTCTCACTCACTCTCTCTCTCTGTCTCTGTCTCTCTCCTCTCTCTCTGTTCTCTGTCTCTCTGTCTCTCTCTGTCTCTCTGTCTCTCTGTCTCTCTGTCTCTCTCTCTCTCTCTCTCTCTCTCTCTCTCTCTCTCTCTCTCTCACTCTCACTCTCTCTCTCTCTCTCTCTCTCTCTCTCTCTCTCTCTCACTCTCTCCCGCTAAATCTGCCCTGGTGAACCATGAATTGCCCAGCATGAGAGGAGGCTGAGACTGCTTTCAGATCTAGCCCCCTAGGGAAACCACTATAAGAGGGAAGTCAGAAAGTGAGCTGCTGGGGAAAACCCAGGGGAAAAGACAGAAATTACCAAATATCTTATGAGGAAAAAAACTCAAAAGAACTTGTGCATAAGCAGATAAACCAATAGGAAAATCATTAATAGCAGGAGAAAATATGGCTTGTAGATCTAGCAAATATTGGAGTTTAGGCATCTATGAATAAATACTGCAAAACAAAGGGAAAATATTCAATACTTGATGAGACAGGGGACCTAGCGGATTTTGAAAACATGGAAGGGACCACAACAATGCTGTTCTTAAGATTCTTGTTTCTTTTAACCCTCTTAAGATCAGAATCTATGGCTTATACAGCAGAAATAATTGGCAGAATAGAAAAACTTATCTGTGATGACAAGTCTCACCAAAGAAACAAAAGAGAGGACGATTAGGTATGCAAATGCACAGAAGTTAAGGAAAGCCTAGAAGAGAAGCAAAAAGCAATAACATTAAAAGAAAACATCCTCTCTATGCAAATAAAGCATATTGATCTTGAAGACAGGATGCATAGCAACAACTTAAGGACCATAGGTTTCCCAGAAAAATACAACAAGTCAAAAAAACCTAAACATTGTAACACAGGAAATAATAAAAGAAAACAGCCTAGAACTTCCAAACACAGAAGTCAAAATGCCAATTGAAAGAATCCATAGATTGCCTCCAGAAAAAAAGGCTGCAAATTCTAATTTAACAATTTGATTAAAGAACAACAAATTCTGCAAGTGACCAAGAAAGAGACTATCAAATACAAAGGAGAGGCAATTTAAAAAACACAAATCTATTTTGGACCAACCAGAAAACACAGGAGAGGTTGGAATAATGTGTTCCAAAGAACAGTGGAGCTCAAAATGAAGCCTAAGGTGACCTGCCTTGCAAATGTGAATTTATTCATAAATGAAGATAGACATTCAATAATAAAGTGACTTTTGAAATATTCTTCCAAAGAAAACCAGACTCCAACATCCCAAACAACAGAAATGCAGAAGGGGTAAACAAAAGCAGCAGCCAAGGGCAGCAACAGAGTGACAGCCTAAAGACCATTAAGAGACTCCTTTCTAAATATATACAAAAGCAGAAGTCAGGAGGAAGGAATGTTGGACAGCTGGGCCTGTGCATTGTGGACAGAACCTCGTGGTTCCCTGCCTATAGGTGAATAAATGGTTTTTTTGTGGGACTAAATTTTTTAAATGGGAGGATATATGGAAGGGGGAAGGAAGGGGCAGGATAGAGGGGAGTGTGTGATATGTCCTGGTCAAGTAGAAAGCTAGCAATAAGGGGAAGGTGACTCCTGTGGTCTCTCACGAATAGAAGAGTCTGCAGGGGAGTAAGGAGGTAGAGAGAAAAAACTGAAAAGGGGGGGACTTGTTTAGCTGATAGGAGGGAGTTCCACTGATGAATACCCATATGGGTAAAGAGGGATGTTCTGTGAAGGGAAATGGGGACTTTTTGGTGGGTGTTGTCTACAGGGATTTGGTGCTTGAAAAAACCATTTGTCTTGCCTTAGGAGTGGGAAGAAAGTTGGACCTTCTAGGAGTAGCTAGTACCTAAGGGAGTGGGATGGCATGGACCCAGGGAGGAGATTCTGAAGCAAATGAGGAAGGTGACTGGGAGAGGGTTTAGAGCAGAGGTGGGCTATATAATGGGGATGTGATGATAGGGGTCCTGCCATGGGGTGGTGTCCTCTCTGTCACCTGTAAGAATTGGCATTTTTCTGGAAATAAGGCACAATGGAACAGGGGAACCTGTGGGGCAAGTTCTACAAGGCATTGGCAGAAACTGTTTAGAGGCGAGAGCCCAAAATGGATACCCAGAAGTTTTGATTCCATGAAGAATGCAGTGAGTGAAAAGGGAGTGACTGGATAAGTATAGGGGCCATGAACAAGAGAATGAGGGTACAGAGCACACAGAAAGGACAGATAACAAAGAGACTGAGGGAGAGAAATTCTCTCTAGAAAGGGGCACAAAAATGCAATTTAAAAAATGAACAAATTGGATTAGTTGAAGGGGAGGAGGGATCAGGGGAATCTACTGGAAATCAACCCAGATTCACAGCTTTTCAGCATCTCTTGCCCCTAGGATCCTTCCCTCCCTCTGACTGAGGAGGGTAAAAGGTGGACATTGGAGAACTCCTCCCACATCCTCAACCATTTAAGGAGGGCACCCAGGCCATTCACCTCTTCTGCTTCATAGAGCACCTGACTGCTCTCCTTAGACTTTGTGATCTCCAAAAATTCATCATTTTGCAACATGAAAAGCCTCTGAAACTCACACCTCCTTAGCACCCACTGTCCCTGGGGACCCTCTCTCCTTCTGGATGGAGACGTCTTCAGGCTACTCCTAGATCTTCTCAGAACATTCACCTCATCATTTCCCACCCAGCTGCCCTCCTGGACTTCATGAACTCCAGAAATTCATAATCCTGCAAAATGAAATCAACCCTGTAACTCACACCTCCTTAGATCATTCTCCCTTTCCCTGGCTTTTCAGCTTCTTTTTATATATTGTCTTTCCCCATTAGATTGTGAGCTCCTCGAGGGTAGGTGCTCTCTCGTGCCTTTCTTTGTATCCCTAATGCTTAGCACAGTGACTGGCACATAGTTGGTCCTTAATAAACGTTACTGACTGACTATTGACTAACGGAGGGGAAAACAAGAGGACAAGAAGTAAATAACTAGATAAAAGCAGGAATGAAAAAGAAATTAAAAAGCAAAACACCAAAGGAAAGGGGTAACAAACAAGAGGGAAGAATCAGGGGGGAGAAGAAGAGGGCCAGTGAGGAACAAGGCCACCTTAAAAAAGATTAACCTAAAGTAACTGAAGAGGCCTAAGTATTGTGTTTATGGAAGAAGATGGAAAAAAAAAATCATAACTTGAAAAAAAAACCAACATTAGAGACAGAAGAAAATATAAACCTAACTCTCACAACTTTAAATGTGGATAGATTAAAAACCTACTAAAATGAAAAGGTGTGTCAGATTGGGTAAGAAAACAAAACCCTATAGTTTGTTGCTACAAGAAACACATTAAAAAAGACATATACAAATAAAACTGAAGGAATGGAAAAAAACTTGCTTTGTATCAAGTGAATCCACAAAAGTAGGACTTAGAATCCTGCTCTCTGACAAAGCAAAAACAAATATTCAAAAAATAAAAAAGGGATGAGCTAGGAAATCATATTATGCTGAAAAGAACCATAGACAACAATCCAATATCAGTACTAAATTTATATGCTCCAAATGCCTTAGTATCCAAATTCATAAAGGAAATATTGACAGAGCTACAAGAAGACATAGACGGTAATACAATAGTAAAAGAGACTTCATTGTCCCTCTGTCAGTTTTGGATAAAGTCTAACGGAAAGAAACAAAAGTAAAATATGGAACTGAACACATTGCTGGAGAAACTAGAGTTAGAAGGCTTATGGTATCTTCCAAATGGGATTATTAAAGAATGTGTATATTCTTAGCACCACATTGAACTTTTACAAAAATTGACTGTATTAAGGCACAAAGATATTGTAAACAAAATATGTACAAATTTACAATATGTAGTTTAAAAAAAAAGCAGAAATACGAAATATATCTTTTATAGACCATAAAGCAAAAAAAAAAAACTGGTTTAGGAACAAATAAAAGACACAGATCTATATGGATATTTAATAATGAAATCCTAAATAATCAGTGAGTCAAAGAACAAAGCATACAAACAATAATTATGTGAAAGAAAATGGAAATGATGAAACAACATACTAAAATTTCTGGGATGCAGCTAAGCAGTCCTCAGGGGGAAAATAATTATATACATACATATATGCATATATACATATATAGTCACATACACAATAGAAGATTAATAAACTAAATATGCATTTTTAAAAACTAGAAAGCCAAGAAATCAGCAAACTTTAAAACAATCACAAAAGAGATATTCAAAGTTAGAGTAGAAATAAATTGGGAAAACATAGAAATGATGAATGACACTAAAAATTGGTTCTTTGAAAAGACTAATAAAGTTGATAAACCTTTAGCTAATCTGATTAAAAAGGCAGAAAATAAAATAACAAATGAGCAACGTGAAATCACGACAAAACTGGAAGGAATAAAAGAATAATCATAACATATTATGTACAGTTATATGCTAACAAAATTGAGAACACAAAAATATAAAACACCCAAACTTTCATAAGACTGAAAAAGAGATCTTAAATAACCCAATCTCATAAAAGGAAATACAACTATCTATAAAGGAACTACCAAATTAAAAACTCCTGGTCCTGATGGATTCACAGGAAATTCTATCAAATTTTTAAACAGTTAGTACCCATACTTAACAAACTATTCTCAAAAACTGGGGAAGAAAGAACCCTATCAGAATTCTTTTATGAGACATATATAGTCCTAATACCTAAACCAGGAAAGGACAAAACATGGAAGGAAAACTATAAGCCAATATAATTAATGAATATTGACTCAAAAATTTTAACAAAATCCTGTCAGACTACAGGAATTTATCTAAGACTGAATTGGATTTATACAGGGACATAAAGATAGTCTGGCATTAGGGAAACATTCAACATAATCAATCATATTAACAACCAAAACATCTAAACCACATGATTATCCCAAACAGATGCAAGAAAAGCCTTTGACAAAGTACAACACTCATTTATGCTAAAAAGACTACAAAATATAAGCATAGAGGGACCTTTTATAAAAATAAAAATCATCTAAACCAAAAATAAACATCATATGCCATGGAGATACAGTAGAAATTTTTCTAGTAGATACAGGAGTAAAGGATACTCATTCTCCCCACGATTATTTGATATACTTCTAAAAATTCTAGCAACATCAGTAAGACAAGAGAAAGAAAATAAAAATATAAAGATAGGTAAGAGGAGACAAAACTATCCCTGTTTGCCGATGGTATGATGGTTTGCTTGGAAAATCCTAGGGAATTAGCAAAGATACTAATCAAGACAATAGCATCAGCAAAGTTGCAGGCTGCAAAATAAAGCCTTAAATATCCACCTCATTATATAATAATAATAAAACCCAAGAAGCAGTAACAGAAAGGAAAATTCCAGTCCAAATAACTGGATATGCATAAAATATCCCTGAATGCAGCCAAACCACATTAAAATATAATTGGGAAGTGTTTAACAAAATACATAAAAACACAATACAACATAGGTATATTAATTTATGGTTTTCTGGGTCAATATGCAGCCCACGGGGATCTGATTCTGTTTGAGTTTGATACCACTGTGCCAAAGCACACAAAAGACTTGTAGAGATTCAATTACAAAGTGCTCCTTAATGAATAAAAAAGTTTAAATAGCCAGACAACTATTCAGTGTTCATGGCTTGGCCATGGGAATAGGATAAAAATGTAAATACTACCAAAGTTAATTTACACTTTTAATGCTATACCAATTAAATTGCCAAGGGGATACTTTATCAAACTTCATAAATAACAAAATTAATTTTACAAAAGATCTAGAACTTAAAGAGAAATCATGAAAAAAAACTAGGGATGAAGGGGGAATAGCACTTCCAGAATTCAAACTATAATATAAAGCAGCAGCCATCAAAACCATCTGGTACTGGTTTAAAAATAGAGAGCTATGGAATAGACTAGAAAAGGGAAAATCAGAAGCAATGGAATGAAACAATCCAGTGTTTGATAAAGTGGAAAATGTAAATTACCTATGACAGGAAAAAAACCAAAAAACCTCTTTATTTGATGAAAACTGCTGGGAAAACTGGAAAGCAGTCTGGCAGAAATTAGGCTTAGATCAACACCTTACACTATATTCCACTATGAATTCTAAATGGATGTGGGACCTTAATATTAAAGATCATACCATTAAAAAAATCAGATCACATACCTTGCATAGCTAAAGGTGGTAGGATGTATACTTAACCATACAACAGTTAGAGGCAGGGGCAGCTAGGTGGCGCTGTGGATAGAGCACCGGCCCTGGAGTCAGGAGGACCTGAGTTCAAATTTAACTACAGACCAAACACTTGACACTTACTAGCTGTGTGACCCTGGGCAAGTCACTTAACCCCAATTGCCTTACCACCCCCCCAAAAAAAGAGAGGCAATTACAAAAGATAAAATAGATAACTGGTTACAAAAAACTGAAAAGTTTCTACATAGACCCGATTATACCTAGGATAAGAAGAGAAGTAATCAAATAAGGGAAAAACAACAACAACAACAATACCTTTCTATCAAATCTCTCTGATAAGAATGTGGTATCCACATGTATTCGTGTATATGGATATATATATACACACACACACACACATACATACATACATATACTATATATATATATATAATGTATATATTCATATACTTAACTATATATGTGTGTCTGCATGTTTATACCAAAAGCCATTCCCGAATAGATAGGTGATCAAAGGCTATGAACAACTGGTTCTCAAAAGAACTGCAAACTATTAACAACCATATTAAAGAATGTTTCACACCACTAATGGAAGGAGAAATGCAAATCAAAACAACCCTGAGGTTTTACTTCACACCCTGAAAACTGGAAAAGATGACCAAAAAATGGCAATAGTCAGTGCTGGAGGGGTTGTGGAATGATAGGCGCACTAATGCATTTGTGCTACAGCTGGGAGTCAGTGTAACTATTTTAGAAAGCAATCTGGAATTATGCAAATAAAGTGACAAAAATATCCATACCCTCTGACCCAGAAATTATTACTAGATCATTACCCAGAGATTATTACTCCAAGGAGGTAAGAATAAGAATAAGGTCCTCAAAGACACCAAAACATTTATAGCAGAACTTTTGTGATAGCAAAGACTTGGAAATGTAGATGTCCATTGATTGGAGAATGGCTAAACAAAACATAGTATATGAATGTAATGAGCTGTAAGAGATGATGTATGTGATGAATACAGAGAAGCAAGGAAAGATCTGAATGTACTGATACAGAGTGAAGCAAGCAGAGCCAAGAAAACAATATGCACAGTAGCAACAACAATAGAAATGGAAAGAAAAACTACACGCCAAAAAATCAAAGGTGAATATTACAAGATTATAAACAAGAAGCATTATCTTCAAAGAAGAGATAAAACAAACCCCTCTGCAGAGACTCACAAATATTACACATTGCATATATTTTCAGATTTTTTAATTTTATTAATCAATTATACAAATTTCTTTTCCTCTCCTTTTCCTTTGTCTTCAAAAAATATTATTTGTTATATGGGATATTATATTTGTTATATGGGATGGCTCTGGGAGGAGTAGGGGAAGGGATACTGAGGGAAAGCTATGGTGATGTAAAAAACAAAATACACCACTAAAAACTTATTTTAAAATGAAAAATGTGAATATTGCAAGATTACAAAGAACAAGCATGGCTCTAAAACTGAGAGATGAGAAGACATCTCTCCCTCATTCATTTGCAGAAATGGGAGGTCCACAGGTGTCTGAACATGTCACCCCTATATTCAATAAATGGCTTACTATCAGCTCCGAGATCAAATATAAAATCCTCTGCTTTGTATTCCTAACCTGGCTCCTTCCTACCTTTCCAGCCTTCTTACACCTTATTTCTCCACTTCCCCTCTCCATGTATTCTTCAATCCACTGACCTCCTTGCTGTTCCTTAGATAAGACACTCCTCTCGAAGCATTTTCACTGGCTATCCCCTAGGAATTCTTTTCCTCCTCAGCTCCATCAAATCCCTCCTTCCAATCCCAGCTAAAATCTCACCTTCACAAGAAGTCTTTGCAGATCCTCTACCGCCTTCCCTCTGCTGAATAACTGCGATTTATCCAGTCGATAGCTAGCTTGTAAATAGTTGTTTGCCGGTTGTCTCCCTATTAGACTGTGAGCTCCTTAAGAGCACACGCTGTTCTTGGCCTTTCTCTGGCTCCCCAGAGCTAGTATTCACAGTACCTGTCACAGGCTTAATAAATGCCTGATGCTTGAGTGGTATATCGCACACATTTTCAGACTATTTTCTGTGTATTTATCAATCGTTTGCTGGATTTTCCCCCTTTTTTCAATTTTTTTCCTTAAAAAAACATTTACACAGGACAGCTATTTGGAGGGAAAGGAGAAGGATACTGTGGAAAATGTTGATGATATAAAAAAAGATATGAATAAAAATGTAATTTTGCAACATTCGTTTTCTTTTTTAAATACAAAGAGCAAGCTTGGCTCCAAAGAAGAGATATGAGAAGAAACCATCCCCTATTCCTGCAGAGGTGTGGGGAGGGGAATGGAACATTGTATATATTGTCAGATTTCTTCCAATATATTGATTGGTTTTGCTGATATTTTTCCCTCTTCTCTTTGTTATAAGGGACAATTCTCTGGGAGGGGGAGTGGTTGGGATACAGGGGGAAATTTAGGTGATGTAAAAACAAAAGATAATCAATTTTAAATCCTGAAATTCCTTTCTCTGACCATAATCTCCTGTCATTCCAACTCTCCCTATACCTCACTGATCCTAATCCTATTCTTCATCACCCTGACTTATTGCAGTGTTCTCCCATGCCACCACCCTTCCTCGGACTTCACTTTCCCAATCTTCACGCTGGAGTTAAGCAGTTCAACATTACACTGTCCTTTACTCTCAAGCCCTTTACTTCTTTATCCTGTTATTGCTTATCTCGACCAAACTCGAACCCTGGATTATTTCTCCCATCTGCTTCCTGCA
This sequence comes from Phascolarctos cinereus, assembly GCF_003287225.1. Taxonomy (NCBI): domain Eukaryota; kingdom Metazoa; phylum Chordata; class Mammalia; order Diprotodontia; family Phascolarctidae; genus Phascolarctos; species Phascolarctos cinereus. The sequence goes on from NW_027556291.1 coordinate 27,370,192, forward strand.
CCCCTCTTCATGCGCTGTGCTGGAAGAAGGCATGCAGCTGTGCTAATTAGGTTGACTACAAATTTATGTGATCTGTTGTTGTCAACTGGGTTTCACTGCAGTAAGGCAATCCTTTGGTTTCTGTATCACTCTCAACAGCAGCTATTCCAAACTTTCTTTTCTCTCTTCAAGCTTCCCATCCCACCCTGTCCTCTCAGTCATCCCATTGTCACTCTTCAGCATCTCCAAACCACTTGCCATCAACTGCAGTCTCTCCCGCATTATTCCAGTGTCTGATGAAGAGCTGGCTCTGCTTCCCAAAGTCAGCCCCTCTACATGGACCTCTGGTAAATTGCTCCCACAATTATGACCTCTGTCTCTCTAACCCTCAGTCTATCCCTATCTAAAGGCTCTTTTCCTGCCAACTCCAGATATCCCAGGCCTTTTCCATGCTTAAAAAATCCTCAACTGACCTCACTGTTCCTTCACAATGCCATCTTGTAACTCTCTTCCCTTTCTCAACCAAATTCTTAGTAAAAGCTATCAAAGGAAGGAGAGGGATTGATATGCAGAATGAGATGCTTTTTTTTTTTAACATGGCCAATATAAAAATGTGTTTGATTATTCATATTTGCTACAATGCTTTTCTCTTTCTTCTTTTTTTAATGGAGGAGATTATAGGAGGGATAAGAACCAAATTTATTTAAATAAAAATGCAGTCTGATAAACTATGGACCAATTTTCATAACTGATATTGATGGAAACATATTAAATAAAATACTAACAAGGAGACTGCAGCAATATGTCACAAAAATCATACACTATGACCAGGTGGGATTTATATCAGGAATGCAGGCTGGTTCAATGTTAGGAAAACCATAAGCATAATTTACCATATCAATATAAAAGCCAACAAAAATCATATGATTATCTCAATAATGCAGAAAAAGCTTCTGACAAAATATAACACTCATTCCTATTAAAAGCACTAGAAAGTATAGGAATAGATGAAGCTATACTTAAAATGATAAACAATATCTATATAAAACAAAGAGCAAGCATTATCTGTAATAGGGATAAACTAGAAGTCTTCCTAATCAATCAATAAACATTTATTAAGCACCTACAAATGTGGCCAGGCACTGTACTAAGTACTGGGGATACAAAAAGAGGTGAAAGACTGTCCCTGCCTTCAAGGACCTTACAATCTAATAGATAAGGGTAAATAAGATCAGGGATGAAGGGAGGATGACCATTATCACCATTATTATTCAGTATTGTACTAGGAATGCTAGCTATACCAATAAGACAAGGAGAAGAAATCGAAGGAATAAGAATAGAGAACAAGGAAACAAAACTGTCACTCTTTGCCAATGATATGATGGTACACAAAGAGAACCTGAGATAATCAACCAAAGAACTAGTCTAAACAATTAAGAATTTCAGCAAAGTTGCAGGATATAAAATAATTCAACATAAATCATCACCATTTCTATATATTATCAACAAAGTCCAGCAGTGAGAGAAAGAAAGAGAAATTCCATTTAAAATAACTGCAGGCAATCATTTCTAAAATATATAGAGAATTAAGTCAAATTTATAAGAATACAACTCATTCCCCAATTGATAAATGGTCAAAGGATATGAACAGGCAGTTCTCAGATGAAGAAGTTAAAGCCATCTAGAGTCATATGAAAAAATGCTCTAGACCTTTTTAATTTTTTAATGAGCCTCACTTTCCTCAGCTCTTTTTGTGGCGGAAAGAATTAGAAACTTAGCGGATATCCTGAACAAGTTATTGTATGGGACTATGATGGAATACCGTTGTATTATAAGAAATGATGAAGGGGCTGGTCTCAGAAAAACCTGGGAAGATTTAAAGGAACAGATGCAAAGTCAAGTGAGCAGAAACAGTAGAATAATTCACACAGTAATAGCAATATTGTAATGATAATTAGCTATGAAAGACTTGGCTACTCTGATCAATACAATGATCCATGATAGTTCCAAAGGACTCATGATGAAAAGTGCTATCCACCTTCAGGGACAGAATTGATGAACTCTGAGTTTAGGTTGAAACTTTTTTTTACTTTATTTTTCTTGCTTTTTTTTCCTTTCATAATATGGCTAGTGCAAAAATATGTTTTGCATGACTTCTATGTGTAATGGGTATCCTATTTCTTGCCTTCTGAATGGACGGGGGAGAGAGTGGAGGGAAGGAGAAAATTCAGAACTGAAAATAAAAATTGAAAAAAAATTAAAAGAGAAGAGCTTGAGAGATGTTACAGTGGTAGAAATGATAGAAGTTGGCAACAGATTGGATACGTGGGAGTTCAAGTGAGGATGGTGCACTGGGAGGATGATGGCATCCTCAATACTATGAGGGAAGTTCAGAAGAGGGAAAGGTTTAGGGGAAAAGATAATGAATTCTGTTTTGGACATGTTAAATTTGAAATGTCAGTGAGACATCGATGTTTGAGATTTTTGTCTCCTCCCCAATTCCTGCCTTCATACTAGTGGGCGTAACATAAGTATTAATTCTCCCCTAAATACCCTAACCACTTAGTTCCTCAACCTACTCACCTCCCATGAGCTACTCCTCCACCCCACCTCAGCCTCACACAAAGATGGTCATATATTCTTGATCTTGCCATCACCCACAAATATATCATCTCTGTGTTCAAGAATTCTGAAATCCCCTTATCTGACCATAATCTATTGGCTTTTTACCTCTCCCTCTGCCTTCTCTTACATAACCCTACTCTTCATTCTCACCATGACCGCCAATCCCTTGATCCCTCAATTCTCTTCCAGGACATCCGCCCTGTACTAGCCACTTTCTCCTCTTTCCCCCCCCTTGACCCCTTGGTGAAGCAATTCAACTCTATACTGTTCTCCTCTCTTGAATCCCTAGCCCCCTTATAATATTGCCAGTTACACCCAGCCAATCCTCAGCTTTGGATCTCTCCAGCCATTTGTCACCTTTGTGCCTATGCATACACTGCTAAATGAAGGTGGAAAAAAATCATGCCACTGTTTTGACTGGGTCCACTACAGATTTATATTACATAACCTCAACTGGGTCCTCACTGCTGCTAAGCAATCCTACTTTACCTTTCTTATCAACTCACTATCTCACTCTCCACAGCAGCAGCTCTTCCAGACCTTTTCATCTCTCCTCAAACTTCCCATGACTTCCCTTCCCCTACTCTCAGCTAAGATACTTGCCTATTTTACAAGGAAAAAAAATTAGGCCAATTCACTATTCACTCTTCTCCCTTTTTCCTCATCTTCCTCATCTCCTATCACTGACACCTTCTGCCACTGTCTCCTCCTTCACCCCTGTTTCACATGATGAGGTGACCTTACTCCTTACCAAGGCTGACCCCCCTACTTGTTCAAGGGATTCCATCCTATCCCATCTCTTCTAACAGATTGCCACTCTGTCATCCCCACTCTTTCACTTATTTTCAATATCTTTCTCTCTACTGGCTCCTTCCCCACAGTCTACAAACACACCCTTGTCCCCCAATCCTGAAAAAAAAATACTCTCACTTCACTCTTCTGTCCCTGGTCCTATTGACCTTCTGCCCTTTGTAGCTTAACTCCTAGAAAAGGCCATCTACAATAAGTGTCTCCACTTTCTTTCCTCTTGCTCTCTTCTTAACCTCTTATAATCCAACTTCTGACCTTATTCCACCAAAACTGCTCTCACTAAAGTTACTAATTGATTTCTTAGTTAAGGAATCCAGTGGCCTTATCTCAATCCTCATCCTCCTTGACCTCTCTACAGCCTTTGACACTGTTGATCACTCTCTCCTCCTTGATATTCTCTTCTCTCTAGGTTTTTGGAACACCCCCCTCTCCTGGTTCTCTTCCTATCTACTCCCTCTCTTTTCTCCTTTGCTGGATCCTCTTCCAGATCAAGCCTTCTAACCATAGATATCCCTCCAGAGTCTCTCCTGGGTCCTCTTCTTTTCTCCCTCTATACTACTTCAGTTGGTGATCTCATCAACTCCCATGGCTTTAATTACCATCTCTGTGCCCTATCCAAAATCTACCTTTACTGCCCCAATCTCTCTGCTGCCCTCCAATTTCGAATCTCCAGCTGCCTTTCAGACATTTTGTACTAGATGTCCCATAGACATTTTAAACTCAATGTGTACAAAACGAAATTCATTATCTTTCCCCATAAACCCTCCCCACTCCTACCTTCCATATTACTATACTGGGTAACACCATCCTCCCAGTACTTCAGACTTGTAATCTAGGAGTCATCTCAGACTCCTCATTCTGTCTCACCTCCCACATACAAATATTGCCAAGGCCTATCGATTTCATCTTTGCAGCATCTCTTGAATATGCTTCATTCTCTCCTCTGACACTGGCACCACTCTGGTGCAGGCCCTCATCATCTCACACCTGGATCATTGCAATAGCCTGCTGATGGATCTGCCTGCCTCAAGTCTCTCCCCACTCCAGTCCATCCCCCATTCAGCCACTAAAGTGATTTTCCTAAAGCCCAGGTCTGATCATGTTGCCCGACACCCCCCCACACACACACACACTCAACAAACTCCAGAGCCTTCCTATTGCCTCTAGGAGCAAATACAAAATGCTCTATTTGGCATTCAAAGCCCTTTATAATCTAGTTCCCTCCTACCTTTCCAGTCTTCTTGCACCTTACTCCCCAACACATACTCTTCAGTCCAGTAACACTGGTCTCCTCGTTGTTTCATGAACAAGACACTCCACCTCTTGGCATTCTCTCTGGTTGTCCCCAATGTCTGAATGCTCTCCCTCCTCCACTCTAACTACTGACCTCTCTGGCTTCCTTTAAGTCCCAACTTAAATCCCACCTTCTGTAGGAAGCCTTCCCCAACACCTCTTAATTCCAGTGCTTTCCCTCTTTTAATTATTTCCTATTTATCCTGTATATAGCTTGCTTTGTACATATTTATTGGCATGTTGTCTCTCTCATTAGATAGTAAACTCCTTGAGGGTGGGACTGTCTTTTGCCTCTTTTTGTATCCCCAGCATTTGGCACAGTGCCTGGCTTAATATCCTTCTTAAGGATTATGAAAGCCATGTATGAGGGGTGGTCAATAAGGTGAATTTGAAGTTTTCATAGACGGTACTTACCATTATGCATGCACTGATATATACCCCCATATTCTCCACCTACCTACCTCATAGAGTTATGGGGCATAAAGTGCTTTGCAATCTTCTTGCAAGAAGTTATAGTAAAAAGTTCTAGTTAACCCAATTCCTTCTACCAGCCCTTCATAGACACTAAGTAATGCATCAAACAAAGTAAAATGATGCTAGGGATTGGGACTACCAAGTGAGGAAACTCTCTCTACCAATGCTGGTCTGCCCCTTATTTGCATGGAGTCTTAATTTCCTTAAAGTACTGAGAGGTGAAGTGATTTGCCCAGCATCACACAGCCAGAGGTAGGACTTGAACCCAGTTTTTACTGGATTACAAAAGAACACAGAAGGCCCCATTATCAGCTTCCTCACCCATCCATCCTCTAGCCCTTCTCCATGCCCCATACCGAAGACTCCAGGGAAGTTTGGAAATAACAGGTAGGAAGGGTAGACAAATCACTGAATGCCTTCGACAATCACTCAGGCCCCTGGTGCTTCCAGCAGGTCCTTGATTGCCACCTGAACCCCAGAGTCCTGAATGGAGGATTCTTTGTGGCAGTGATTCCAGCAGCTGCAGAGTCACAACAATTTAGAGTTAAAAGGATACTCAAAGGTCATGCAGTCCAAATCATATCAGATAAATGGTCGTGCAGCTTTTGATCTTTAGCCCTCTAGTGACAGAGAGCTCACCACAACTCTAGGCATTCCATTCTATTTGGGGACAGCTCAAATTATTAGGAAAACATTTTTCCCTCATCAAGCCTAAACCTGCCTCATTGCAACTTCAACCCACTGCTCCTGGTTCTGCCCTCTGGGGCCACGTAGAAGTAATCTAGTTCCTCTTTCATACCATAATCCTACAAATACTTGAATGCAGGCATCATGGTCCCCTGAATCTTCTCCTCTCCAGGTTGAAAACCCCCAGTTCCTTTGATCAGTCATCATATGTTATGGAGACAAGGCCCTTCACCCATCTTGGTTGGCTTGCTCCGCATGTTTTCTAGTGTATCAGAGCCCTCTTTAAGTTGTGGTGTTCATCAGCAAACCTAGGACTCTCCACGCGTCTAAGACTATCACCTCTTTATTCCTGGAAACTACACAGCTTTTATGACGTAGCTTTCTTGACTCCCACATCACATTGTTGACTTATACTGAACTCACACCCCACTAAACCTGCAGATCTTTTTCAAAGTTATCTAACCATACTCTCCTCAACTTGTATTTGTGAAATCAATTTTTAAACCCAAGTATAAGATATTTACATTTATGTCTGGTTGAATTTCATCTTATGATATTCATCCCTAAGCTATAGCCTGTCAGGACCTTTAGCGATCTTGACTGTCATCCAGTGTTGGCTAACCCTATTGGTTTTGTGCCACCTGCAAGTTTGATGAGCATCTCTTCTGTGCCTTTATCCAAGTCACAGATAAAAGTGTTAAATAGTATAGGGCCATAGAGGAAGAGCCAGGATGACAGAAACAGTCTAGTCGAGTTACCCTACACAAAACTCTCCAAACAGATCTAGACAACACCCTTGACTGAATCCTGATGGGGAATCCAGAAAGTCACAGTAAGCCATTTGTCCACCCCAGCTTGAAGGCCCTGGGTTACGGTATACTGAGAAAGGAAGAAGTTCAGAAGCAGGGAGAGGCTGTGTGGCTCAAATCCCAGGAAGAGAGAAGGGTCTCAGTTCCAGCATTTAACCCAGCTTACAGAAAAATAACCAGGGCAGTAATCCTAAAACAAAAGGGAGCCTACAATTCTGCCACTGAACCAACAAAGCTTTCCAGCTGGCTGAGAGGAACTGAGCACAGAAGCAATCTACTCATGCCCAAACCCAAAACAAGAACTTGCAGAGCTCACGGCAAGAAAGTAGACTTTGCCCTGGATCAGACTACTTCAGGAGCACTGAAAGGCTGCAGGCCCCAAGCCTATACCTGAGATCTTTAAGTAAGATAGCACAGTACCCCAAGAAAACAACGATAGGACCGGCCTAGACTTAACTCCAAAAGTACTGCAAAGCCTAGCCCTAACATCAAGTCCAAAACCAAGAAGTAAGCTGGGGAAATGAGCAACAAACAAACAGAACCCCACCATAAAGAGGTATTATGGTGCAGGAAAGTTCAAGACACAAAGAAAAAAAAGAAAACATCTACAAGCAAAGCCTCAGGGAAAAAAAAAACACAGTTTGAGCAAAAATTCAACTAGAATTCCTGGAACAGATGAAGCAAGAGTTACAAAAAGAGTTTTAAATGTTTTCAGAAATGAAATGAAGACTGCTTGAAGAAAAACTTAGAAAAGAAATGAAAACTATAAAGGAAAGAATTAGAATGGGAATAAACTTGGCACTAGAGGTACAAAACCTTACCCAAGCAACAAACTCCTTGAAAAATTAGAATGGACCAGACAGAAGCCAATGATCCCAAGAGGCAACAAAAAATATTAAGACAAAGTCAAAAGACTGAAAATATAGAAGAAAACGTAAGGTATCTCATAACAAAAACAACTGACCTAGAAAACAGATCAAGGAGGAAAAATATAAGAATCACTGGACTAGCTTAATACCATGGCCAAAAAAAGAACCTAGATATCCTATTTCGAGAAATCTTCAAAGAAAACTGCCCAGATCTCAGAGAGAAAAATAAAAACAGAAATAATTCACCAGTTACTTACTGAGAGAAACCCTGAAATGAAAATTCCCAGGAACAACCAAAATCCAGAGCTTCCAGGTCAAAGAAAATTTTCTGCAAGCAGCCAGAAGAAAAGAATTCAAGTACCTAGGAGCCACAGTCAGGATCACACAGGATTTAGCAGCCATCGCTATAAAGGAGTACAACTTTAAATATGATATTCCAGAAGGCAAAAAATGTAGGCGTATAATGAATGCTACAGTGGATCAACTTCATGTTGACTGAACTATTAGGTGCATTATCCTACATCAACTTTCATGATGGAAGAGTAGGAAATAGGCCTTGTTTCCTAAATTAGATTTAAGCTCCTTGTGGAGAAGAGACCAGATTTCCTCCTGTTTTAGTTGAATTCAGACAGACTTTGGGAGATAGTGGAGGATAGAAAGGCCTGGCATGCCATGTTCCATGGGATCACAAAGAATTGAACACGACTAGACAACAACTGCCCCAACTGCCCTAGTATGTTACTAGGTACTTAGATAAATGATGAATCAGTTTTTAATGTGTGTCTGCCAGTACTACTGGATGGTGAAGGAAAAATAAAGGATTGGTCAACACAGGTGAGTCTTTGCCAAGGAAGGCTCCTTACTCATGGTAAGAGTTCTTAGAGATCACCAAGTCCAACCCTCTCACCTGCCAGATGAGGAAACTGAGGCCTCAAAAGATCAAACGACTTGCCCAAGGTTACCCACACAAATGTTCAGGAGGAGGGAGCAGAGGGTGGGGGAGGGGCCGATAACTGCAACTCTTTGGGAAAGCTCCCATCACTAAAGCTTGCAGTTCCTGCTGCTCATCCTCTGAACTCACTGCTGGTCTTTCTCATTGAGTAATGAATGAATAAGGCAATCTGATGGCCACACTACAGCCATAGCATTCCCAGATCAGCAAGGCACCTGTAGAATCTGCAGTGGCCATTCATTCACCAAATTAGGACCACCTTCATAAGGCATAATGCTAAATCAATTGAGAAGGTGTACACAGATCTAGAGGAAAAGAACTCAAACGTGAATGGGACTTGTGTGCATGGTCACTAAGGCACTGTGGATCACAACTGGTGAAGATTCAAGACCGGGACTCTATCCCTCAAATGTCCCATTAATTGACACAGTCCCTTTGAGATTGTTAAACAGATTGCTTCTATTTGCATTGAACAAGGTGTAGATGTTGAAAGCATCATTGCAGACATCTAATTATCTCTTTGAATAAATTAGTTAACATTACTAAAAAAAAAAAAAGAAAAAAGAAAAAATATCTCCCTTACTTAATGACGTTGCCCCCCTTCCCCCACCCTTTCATACCTTTAACAGTATGAAATCTCAACTTTCCCTCTGGAAAGAAGGAACAGGGTGGATGTCAGAGATGCATGAGGGTTAATGAAGTATGAACAGGGGCATCGAGATGTAGTGGAAAGAGCTTAGAAGACCTAGGTCCAAGCTCTGCCATTAAATAGTGGTATGATCCTCATCTACAAAATGGAAAAAAGTAATAGTTGTGCTACCTCAAAGGGCTGAGATAAGGCATGTAAAATATAAATGAGAGTGATGGTGAAGGGGCGGAGGAACTAAGTTCCCTGAGGCCAATGAGGGAAAAGACTCAGTGACACTTTGGCTGCTCTTCAGGAGTCTGCAGGTCAAGATAAGTGGGGCCTATCTCTGGGACTCAGATTGCTTGCCCCAAAATCCTGAGTGTGATGTGTTCTCCCTCACTACTGCATGCATAAACTACAACCCTGGGAGAAAAGAATTCCAGAGGGTGGATAACTAAATGGAGAGTCACAAAGCAACAAAAGCATTAGGTGTGGGGGGCAGTGGGCCACCCGTGAAGGAGGGATGGTAAGTCATTGGCACGTGGGGATGGGGATGATGTTGCAATTGCTGATAGCCACTGAATCTGTAACAAAGAGAAGGAGCCTGAGGTTAGGAACTGACTTTTGTGGGCCCCTGCAGGTGCAGTATCTGCCTACATGGAGGAACCAATCCAGCTTTTCACCTGAATTTGCTATGTTAAAGGCAACTTTGCAATGTTGGGGCCCATTGTAATGTAGGAGCATGCAGCTGCTGAGCCAATGTCAAGGACAGAGTGGGGAGTGAAACAAGGACATCATTCTCCTCATAATCATTCTCTACCAGAGAATCCATGAAATAAAGTAAGCTCATTTGTTCCTAGATACAGAGTTGGAAGGGACCTGAGGTCATCTGGGCCAACTCCCTCATTTTACAGAGAAGGAAACTGAGGCCCAGAGAGGTTAAATGATTTGCCCAAAGGCTCACAGGCAGTAAGTAACTAAGTAAATAATTTAAAAACTGAACAGAGGTTCTCTGACTCCAAATCCAGCATTCTTTCTACCACACTATGCATAAATAGAATCATAATCCCAAAGTTTGGCAGACTGCTGGCATTACTTGGAAAGGGAGATTCCTACTTTTGCTACAGGTCCCATTCACTACCACCTAAGGCATGCTGCAGAGTCCTGCTTTGGCCAGCTGCCTGGCTATCTATGCTGTCTTTCTAGTTCTACCCTGGCCCAGTTAGAGCCACCCCCCCACACCCACTCCACTCCCCAAACTGGTTATGGAAGAAAGAAAGAGGCTTTCTGTCTGGTTTGTTTGAAAGGATTTGTAGATCTTACCTTTGAAGCTGACCATAACGACAGTCTGGCCTACCCTCATCACCCACCTGTGCCGAGACTTGCCTGGAATTGGTTCTCCTTGCATTTCCAGCTTTACTTGACTTCCTCATCATCTTCCCTCCTCCTTCCGGCCTTACCTAACTCGGTTTTTCTTTCTTCATTTTTCTTCCCGATTCATTATATATCATGTTCTCACTCACAGTTCTCCTCTTGCTCTCTCTGTCCAATCTGTCTTGTATCTTATCTGATGCTACAGTTCTTCCCAAATGAAAATGTGTAACTCTATACATTTACACTGAATATACATAAAGTGGCTCCTATCTTTAAGTCAAAAGTGATACACAGAATCCATAAACAATTGGAAATCTTAAATTATTAAAACAGGAATCAGTGAAGCCTTTCCCCGCTCCCCAAACCACGCTCTAAAGAATGAAAAGAAGTTGGTCCCTTTCAAGCAGAACCTCGGGACTATTTGGGCCAAGTGTTTGTGAGCAGGGTCTGTGGCAAAACGGTGAATCTTTGGTGCTTCATTTTTACTTGTTCTTCCCCTCAAGTGAAAAGCTAGTGTGGTAACCTGCAGAAATATCTGAGATCTATAGTAGCAGTGGACCTTAGTGTCCTAAATATGAAGCTAGAAGAGACCTTACAGATCATTTTACAGATTTGGAAACTGAGGCCCAGGAAAGTTAAGTCACATAAGAAGTAACAGTAGAATCAGAGTCAGGATTTGAATCCGGGCTCTCTGACGCCAAGTGTGATGCTCCTTCCACTATCACCAATACAACCTCCAAGCAGGGAGAGATCCCAGGGAGAAGACAGAGTTAGAATGTGAAGCCCCAGAGCTGAAGAAACTGGTGGCCAATAGATGAGCCTCTTTACAGATCTGTTTTATTTAGGGAGAAGACTGGGGAAGAGGGTGTTTTAGTAGGTATGGCATGCCATGCCAAGGTGCTGTGTGCTCTGGATTTTGTGAGGCTCATTTGGGAGCCCCAGGCCAGCCAACGATCTCGTGTGAGTTGCAGGAGTGACTGAAGAAGCTACGTATTTTGGCTACCATCCCCTCCTTCACCCTCAGCTCAACATACTAATTTGTGTTTGTGAAGAGAAGAATAAAGACAAATTAGATTAATGAGAGTGGAGACAACCACAAAGTCTCATACATATGAGGTAGATCCTTTACAAGCCAAGCAACAACAGACTGGGCATTGGGATGTTTAGCTTCTAATCTCCTTCTTTCTATGTCTATCTCCTTACATTCTAGTCTCATTATTTGGAGAAGGCCTGGGATGAGAATAGCTCTTGGCATTTATCGCTCTTCCTCAGGGCAGATATCTTAGAGTTTGTAAAAAAGGAACCATCTTTCCCATAAGGAATGAGCCCAAAGGCTATCGTGGACCCTGTCTGGCCCCCAGATGTTCTCCTGGTACTGTCCCAGGAATGGCCATGATGGGACAACAGAGCATCCATTCCTAGAATCCATGGTCTGTGTAGAGAAAACATAGAGGAACACAGCTGGATCTAGTCTGGCCAATAAATACCATTATGTGACTGACCCAGGAGCTTACCGTTCCCTTGCTTCCATTCCAACACCTGCATTCTCCCCTAATGGAGACTTTCAGAAGGGAGAAAGGACCGATGTTTTTGCCCATTTGTTAGGAGATAAAATAATAACAAAGATAACTAAGTTGATCTCAAAGTACTTTAGGTAACAACGAAAACATGTCTAAAATGTTACAGACAATAAGTGCTACAAGTTCAGAAAAGGGAACAATCAGTGGATGTGCTTTAACAATATAGAAGAGCTTGGGAGGAAGTAAAAGTCTAGGTGGACCTTTGGCAAGCATTGGAGAAACATTTCAGGGCACTCAAGGCTCTTGGCCTGTCAATTCCCACTCACCTTTCCAACCTTATGCTTCCCCTTCATGAACTCTACATTAATGTCATACTGACCAACTAGCTGCCCCCTCAGCTCAACACTCCATTTCCTCCTTCCGTGCATTTGTCCCATGCCTGGACTGACTTCCATCCTCCTTCTACCTTTCAGGTCTCAGCTGAGAAGCTGCCATCTCTGTGAAGCTTCCTTGATCCTCTGTCCCACCTATCCCTCTAGGAGAATAATAGCTCTTTGAGGGCAGTCCCTTTTTGGAGTTTTCATCTTTGTACTCCCCATGCCTGACACTGAGGAGGTGTTTAATAAGTGCTTGGTGACCTTGAACAGGAATAGAAATCAGATTGGGAAGCCAGACATAAAACATAGCAGGCAACTGAGTGAAAATGATTCAGTCCCTCCCTGTGGAGCTTACATTTTATCTAGAGAAATACCATGTACCCACATAAGTAAATACAAGTCATGAAAATTGTTTGAATGGAGAGGACTTTGGCCTGAAAGAATGATGCTGGCATTGATGGAGATGACAACATGGGGATGGAAGCACGTGAGCATAAAATGGTTGTCTAGGTTTGGAGCACGAGGGGTTAAGAGGCAGACACACAAGAAGCAATCAGCAACAGACTAATCACAAGCAAAGGTCATACCAAAGTGGACTGAAGGTGAGAGTGGGGATTTGCATGGGAAAGATTTGTCTTTCAACTATCCCCTGGTCGCTATTTTGATACAGTGATGCCAAACCGCCTTTACTAGGTGCTCATCCAAAATTGCACTTAACTTACCCTATGGAACAAATCAGAGACATAAGCTCTGCCTGTGAAAAAGTTTGAATCTTTTATGGAACCTGCCCCTGCTATGTATTTTCTGGGACCCAATGAAACAAGCCTGATGGAAGCTTCTCTATTTGCTAAACTCAGTTATTCTTTGTGAATTTTTCTGTGCTGAATGAGGCCTGAATTCTGATTGAAGCCTTTCCCACAATCACTACATTCAAAAGGTTTCTCTCCAGTATGAATTCTCCAATGTTTAGTAAGATCAGAGCGCCCCCTGAAGGCTTTCCCACACTTAATACAAGCATAAGGCTTCTCTCCCGTATGAATACTCCGATGGTCATTAAGGCCGGAGCTCCATCTGAAGGTTTTCCCACAGTTTTCACATTTATAGGGCCTTACTTCACTATGAATTCTCTTATGTCTAATAAGGTCTGAGTTCACCCGGAAAGGTTTCCCACATTCGTTACATTCATAGGGTTTCTCTCCACTGTGGATCCTCTGGTGCTGACTAAGGCCTGAGCTCCCTGTGAAGGTTCTCCCACATTCCTTACATTCATAGGGCCTCTGTCCACTGTGAATCCTCTGGTGCTGACTAAGGCCTGAGCTCCCTGTGAAGCTTTTCCCACACTGTTTGCATTCATAGGGCTTTATTCCACTATGAATCCTCTGATGTTGAATCAGGTCTGATCTCCCTCGGAACTTTTTCCCACATTCATTACACTCATAGGGTTTCTCTCCTGTATGAATTCTGCGATGCTCAGCAAGGCCTGAGCTCTCTCTGAAGGTTTTCCCACATTCATTACATTCATAGGGCTTTTCCCCAGTGTGAATCCTTTGATGTTTAGTTAGTGATGAGTTCTGAATAAAGGCTTTCCCACATTCACTGCATTTGTAGGGTCTCTCTCCACTATGAATTCTTTGGTGTCGAATAAGGTGTGAGTTGCCTCCAAAGGCTTTCCCGCACTCGTCACATTTATATGACTTGTCCCTCCTTTGTTTGTGATTAAAGCCTGAATGCCAACTGCCATCTGTCCCCTGGCTATTGGGCTCCTCTTCATTACTAGTTACCTGCTGACTGAGAGCCACTGCATTTTGTCTGGGCCCCTGGTTAGAATCCCATCTCTGAGCTCTTTCTCCTACAAGATTGCTTTGATGTGTAACAACCTTGAGGTCCAGATTCTGGTACCCCTCCTGCTTCTTGAACTCCTGGCATTTCTCCTCTGCAGGACCATTCCTCTGGGTAAGAGTCACATGTCTGAGTCTGTTGCCTGCCGGGCTTCCCTGCTGCAGCTCTAACCTGCCTTCACAGTCAGAACCTTCTGGAAACTCTGGGCCCTGGACAATAGCCCTTGAGACTCCTGCTGACAACATCCTCTGTGATCCTATATCTTCATTAATTTCCTGCTCTGGATTACAGGGCTTATTTTTAGCCTCTGTCCCATCACCTGAAATGACAAAGAGAAAATAATAACCTGTTCCCTATATTATATCAGTTCTTCTTACATGGACTATTTGTGCCAGACCTGTGGTAGAGCCTCCCAAGTCTGATCAGCCACAGTCAGACACACCATACCTTGACACCAACATTGTTTGGGTGCTCTTTGAGAACAAAGGATAACAATCAACCATCCAATTCTTGTTACCACAACATTGTCTAGGCTCTGAGAGGTTGGCCAAGGAGATCTGTTTTTAGAGGGGGGGGAGTGACTCAGAGGAAGGATGGCAGCAAGGTCACTATGGCCCTGAAATAGCACATCTCTGCATTGTAAAAAATCTGAGGGAAGGATTTCTCTTTGGTGAGGAGGTGAAGTTAATTTAGGTTCATTTCCTTTTGTTAATGTATTCCTTTACTTATTGGTCCAGATCTGTGATTTCATTGGCATGGAAACTCCCTCCACCCATGCAGATCACCAACTCATTTGTAACTTACAGTTGCCATGGATACTGAGAGATTAAGTGGCTTGTTCATGGTTGCTAGCCTGGTAAGTGTTAGAGGCAGGCCTTGATCCCAGGTCTCCCCGACTCCAAAGCCAGCTCTCTATCCAGGATGCCATCCCACCCTGGTATTTATTTTGTGTGATGAAATGTAGACACTGCTACAAAAATTAAGGGACACCTGTCACTGAGTGTGATAAAACATGGTGCACAGTAGGAAGACGTTTACTAGTTGTGTAACACTGGGCAAGACATTTCACCTTGTTTGCCTCCCTTTTCTCCTCTGTAAAATGAGCTGGAGAAGGAAAGGGCAAACCACTCCAGTATCTCTGCCAAGAAAACCCCAAATAGGGTCATGAAGAGTCCAGACAGGACTGAAAAACAACTAAACAGCAACAACAGAGGGAAGGTGTATGGTACATAGAAGTCCCAGGGGCCAATTCTGGTCCAAAGTCCAAATACTGTGTTACCATGAACCAGTTGTTTGCTTGACATTATTCATCTAGAAAATGGAGATAATAATATTTGCACTGTCTCCCTTGTAGTAAAACTTTTTGTAAACATGAAGGTGCTGTGTAATTGCATTTATTCCTTGCCTTAGGACAAGGTCAGATGGGGTCTGTTTGAAGAAAAGAAACTACTTTTCACTAGGGTTGAAGCTGGGGACAGTTTCTTGCATCCTTCCCCCTTCTCTCCACTTACCCAACCTCCACCCTAGTTCAATCTCAAATCACGTCTCACCTGGACTATTGCAATAGAACCCTATCCTCAAATCCTCCCACTGCAACCCTAAATTGGTCTCCCTGCTTCCAGTGTCTCCCCTCCAATCCATCCTCCCTGCTCAAAAAATGTAAGTAGCTCCTATATAGTGCCTGGAGGATAAAATGCAAATTCCTTTGTCTAGCATCAAAAGCCCTTCCCAATCTGGCTCCAACCTCTTTTCAGATTGGTTGCCTATTACTTCCCCCTGCCCCACCACATACCTGATAGCAATCAAATGATAATCATTTATTAAGCACCTACTATGTGACACAAGTGCAGGTATACTAACAGAAAGACTGAAACAATCCCCACTCCCTGGGAGTTCACGTTCCAGCCAAACTGTCCTCCATGCTCTTGTATAGCACCTGGCCCCAAGCTCTCTGTCTGTCCTCATCAGACAGGACTTCCCCCTACCATACACACCTGCCTCCAGCCCTCCGCTGCACAGAGCCCAAGCACGATCTTCTCTATGATGCCTTTCTCCATCCCCTCCACTGGCAATGGCCCTCCCTCCTGACCTTGTGTGGAGTTACTTTATATTGGTACAGGGGATGAAGAGTTGACCTCTGAGTCAGGAAGACCTCGGCTCACATCCCACCTCTGACACATACATGCCCCTCAGTGCCCTGGGCAACTGGGTAATTCATTGCAGAGTGAGTGCCAGCCTGCATTAATAGGGTTTCCTTATCTTGGCATTCCCTACACTCATGAAGTCACAGGTCTAATTTATCTTGTATATATTTCTATACATCCTTGTTGCCTCCTCCGTTCAAATGAAGGCTTGTGAGTAGCAATTGTCTTTGTGTAGGTAGCCTTTGGCCTGGTACACAATAGGCATTTAATAAAAGAAAAGATCATGAGATGAGCATGAGAAACGAGCATGAGACTCATTGGAATGAAATGAATACCTCTCGGGAGTACTTGGAATGGACTGCCAAACCGAAAGGAATAAGGGAATGCCTTGAGGTGAGATTATGGGGGGCGGGGGGGGGGGGGGGAGAGCAGACCAAAGCAAAGGTTAAAGTGGACACAGATCAGAAAGAGAGCCATCGAAGCTGGGTGAAGGCAAAAGACGAGAGGAACACAAAAATAGAGCTGGGAGACTGGCAAGGGAGGCAAGATGAAGCCTAACAAAAATTGTTGAGAATACGGTTAGAAAGGTGGAGAGAAAAGGGGACAAGCAGTGAAGTGGAAGTGGAAAATTCTTGTCAGTGTCTAAGCAGGGGGAGAGCCACAGAAAGGCAGACTGCATGGGCCCTGCCTAGAGAGGCGCTAGTTCAGGCAGCCTCATTTCCAATCTCTTGGGTTAAAATAGGAGAGGAGGGGGACCAGCACCCTTGTGCCTTATTCATTTAGTACCTCTTCTCTAGAGTGAGGAATCAGTGATATCTTGCCCAGGCTGGGTATTTAGGGATGAAATTTATTGTACTACAAATTCAAGGGTTCAAGGGGGGGTGGGAAGGAGGCACACCTTCAGAGATAAAACAAAGGCCGAGCCAGTGCCAAGGAAGCTTAAATAGGTGGGTGCCATAGGCACAGTATCACCTGTCCCAGGACACATGTCCTTTGGGGAACTGTGACAGACATAGACTGAGGCACCAGAGGTCCAGCTGGCCATGGGCATGTATCCTTGGGTCACTGAATAAAAGTGAAGTCAAGGGCACATAAGGAGGTGGGTTGCTAGTCCACTCTGAGGGCAGCACAGAGTACCTCTCTATAAATTTCAGAAGTGAGAGAGATAGATTACAACACTCCCCTTTGTAAAAATGGAATAACAGGCCTGCCCCCCAGAGCAGTGCCAGAGCTAGCCCTAGAGCCCGGGTTTACCCCCACATCCTCATAATGGTGCTTCTCTTCCTTTCACTTGTTTCTAATCATTCTCCCCCTCCCCCCCACTCCCCCACCCCCAGCTTCAGCATCATGTCCATCTAGGTTTCTGTCTATTGTTTAGCTGTAGGGTCCCTGGTTCAACATTTACAAATCAACATTCACAAATACATTCACTTCCAGAAGACACTGAGAAATCAGTCTCCTGCTCACAAAAGGGGATCCACCCAAAGCACACAATACACTGGGCAAGAGGCCTGCTTCTCACAAGAGCTCCCCATTCAAAATACCCAAGCTATCTGGCACCTTAGCACCCCCCTCCCAGCAGGACTTCTCCCCCTGACTCTGATGTGCAGTGGGCCCGGCCTATTCCTCACTTACCCGGTCGGCAGCAGCAGCTCCGTTTCTTTTTCTTCCTAGGTCTCTGCAGAGCTGAGCTCCATGTCATCTCCCCGTGTTCCAGATGCACAATCATTGCTGGCTTGTTAAGAAGGACTCCTGTTCATAGGGAAGCAAGCAGCACCGTCTAGTTTAGGTGAGGGATACTGAACCATCCCAGAGATCAGTGCCTGTCCAGAATACTCAGGGGGCAAAGGGGGGGGCGGAGGAACTATCCAGAATGGTTCTCTTACAGGAAAGCCCAGAGGGAGATTCGGAGCTGAGGGAAGAGAGGCAGTATTTCCCTCTCCTAGAATTTAAGCTAGCATTCCAATAGAGGAATCTCATGGCAAAGCTGTTTAACTCCTTAAAGGCAAGGTTCTATTGGCCCTTCATCAAAGAACAAGACGACAGGTCATTTCTCTTGGCTCTGCTGAAGCAATGACTAACAATGAAATATCCCAAGGACTCCATCAATTCAGAGAGCTAGAAGGAACTCTTCATTTTACAATGGAAGAAACTGAGGCACAGAGAGATTAAACAGCTTGCCAAAGGTCAAACAGGTATAAGTGGCAGGATCTGTACTCAGTCCTTTGATTCCAAAGCCTGTGCTCTTTCTGCTGTAGTCTGCTACCTCTCTGTTCGGATTTCATGTTAATAACTTATTCTCCTAAACAGGTATGCTATGGTCACCCACCAAGTCCAGTGTGCAGCAGCCACCTCCCCCCAAGTCGGATGTGCAGCAGTTACCTCCCAAGTCAGGTGTGCAGCAGCCACCCCCCCCCCCAAAGCTGGGTGTTCAGTAGCCGCCACTCCCCCCCCCAAAGCTGGGCACACACACCCTCCTACATCTGCCTCAAAGAGTCCTCCACTTCCCTTAAGATGAAGCTTGGGCATCATTTTCATCTGTATGAAGCCTTTTCTGATTCTCCCCAACTGTTATTTTATACCCACTCTGTAAACACTTAAATGTATACCAGTTATCTCCCCCCATTAGGACATAAGCACCTTATGAGTAGGCATTGTCTTATTCTTTGTATTTGGGTCCTGACACAGAGTTGGTGCTTAAGAAATGATTGCCATTTGATAAATCTTTGCATGATCTTATGACAGTGAATGCATTACAATAATCATATGTTACTTTTATAGTATGTTTAAGATTTGGAGGGGGTTATACAAACTGTAATAAAGTCTTAATTTTATTAGAATAAAATATGATCTGAAAAAATTACTTAGATGTTTTATTGAAAGTGGGATGGCAGGCTCAATGGTGCTTATTAGAAAGGGGCGGGTCATTGTCACATAGTTTGGAAACTATTGACATGAGGTAAAACTTGTTAGTTATGAGAGCTCTTATGCGGGAGTGGCGCATAGCATATGAGGTGCACATTGCGGGAGTGGCGCAGAACATATGAGGCGCACATGTGCGGGAGTGGCGCAGAACATATGAGGCACATATGAGGTGCCTCCCAATCCCAAGGTTCTGGGATTCTGGGGCCATGAATTATATAGCATTGGTTAGAATGAACTAAAGAAAGTCATTTCCAAAAGGTGCTTGGTCCCTTCTTCAGCTTTCTGGGCTTCCTTTCTTTGTTCTAAAATTCCTTCTCAAGCCTCAAGACTTCAAGTCCCTAGTTTGAATCTATCAGGAAAAATATTTTCACTTTATTCATGCCTTTGAGGATTTTGTAAAGTTCTATCCTATCCTTTTATCAAACTGTGCCTTTCCAAACTCAAAGGATATGTGTTTTTAGGTCTTCCTGATCATTTTTTAAAAAATGTTTATATATTTCATTTTTTCTTTTTTTATTAATTTTTCAATTAACAAGCATTACTTTTCTTTCCTTCCCATCTACCCCCACTCCACCCCTCATCAAAAAAAAAACCCCTTATAACAAATAAACACAGTTAAACAAGACAAATTCCCACATTGTTCCTAACCCCAAATGGGTGTATCATTCTGCACCTCAAGCCCATCACCTCTCCATCAAAAGATGAGTGGTTGCCTTCCTCTAGAATTAAGGTTAATCATTGCATTGATACTTAAGTCTTTCAAAATCATAAGTTTCACCAATATTGTTGTTAGTGTATAAATTGTTCTCCTGGTTCACCTCACTTCACTCTGCAGCAGTTCATATGACTCCTTCCAGATTTCCTTGAAGCTGTCTCTTCCATCCTTTCTTATAACACAACAGTATCTCATTCCATTCCTATGCCGTAAGTTGTTCAGCCATTCCCCAGGTGATGGACACCTCTTAGCTTCCAGATCTTTGCAACCAGAAAGAGCTGCTTCCAACATTGGACCCACCTCTTGGATCCACCTTTCCCTCTATTTCTCTTTTTTTTTCATCAACTTTACCATGCTGATGAGCGTGCATTGGAGCCTCAGAGATGCTTTCATTTGCATTTCTTTGTTAGTGATTTAGAGCATTTTTTTTTTGATATGGCTATAGACAATTTGGGCTTCTTCCCTTGAGAACTGCCTGTTATACCCTTTGACCTCATGTTAGTTGCAGAATGACTGTCGGTAAAATTATTTAAATAGCTTCCAGGAAGTTAGCTTTAATATTGTCTTTGTAACCCAACATGGTGTGTCTAAACCTAGAAGACCGTTTTCAGTGCTCCTCAGCAAACCTCAAGAAAGAAATAACAAAGCTGGAGAATGTCCAGAGAAGGGCAATGAAGGAGACAGGGCCGAGTTCAGATTAATTGCAGTGATTGATCTTGATTCTGGAGGGCAGAGAGTGAAACATTCCCCTCTTGTCAATACAGAGTGGGGGCTGGGCACCCTTTCAGACACTCTTGGTGGATTTGGCTTAACTCTTTTTAATATGTTACAATGGAGGGAGCACTCAACTGGGAAATGACTTGTATAAAACAAAAGCCATCAATCACTTTTTAATTATCAGAGACAAAGGTCCCGTTTCCAAGATACATAAGGGAATTAATTCACATCTATGAGAAGTTTAATAATGGCTTTTCCAGCCATCATGGAAAGCAATCTGGAACTATGTCCAAAAAGTCACATACCTTTTGACCCTGCCCCATACATATCCTGTGCATACACTTTGACCCAGCTATACCCTAAAGAGAGCAAAGGAAGAATAAAAGACAGGTCCTATATATACAAAAGTATAGCACCTTCTTCGAATGCCAAAGACCTGGAAACTAGATAGGTGCCCATCAACTGGGGAATGGCTGAACAAATGATGCTCTATAAATGTAACAGAATACTATTGCTCAGCACAGTGCCTGGCACATAGTAGGCCCTTAATGAATGCTTACTGATCTACCATTGTGCTTTAAGACATGGAAGAGATTTGGGGCAGCTAGGTGGTGCAGTGGATACAGCACCAGCCCTGAAGTCAGGAGGACTCAGACCAAACACTTGACACTTACTAGCTGTGTGACCCTGGGCAAGTCACTTAACCCCAATTGCCTAACAAAACAAAACAAAAAAAGAAATGGAAGAGATGGTTTCAGAGAAACTTGGGAAGACTGATGCATAATGAAGTGAGCTGAACAAAAAGAATTTATGTAATAATGTATACAATATACAAGAATAATTTATATAATAATTTATAATGTACATTACATATTATATGCAATATTTTACATAATTTACAATATACATTGTAAAAACATACAAGTTTGAAAAACTTAAGGACTCTGATCAATGCCATGACTAACCATGATTTCAGAGGACTCATAATGAAGCCTGCTGTCCCCTTCCCAAAAGAAAAGTGATGGAAAAAATAGGTAGAACAAGACACACATGTTTGGATATGGTCAACATGGGAATTGATTTCATTTGACTGTGCATATTTGTTACAAGGGATTTGTTTCTCTTTTTTTAATAAATGTGGGTGAGGGGGTGCTTGTTCATTGAAAAAAATAAATTTTTAAAATAACATGAAATTATAATAATTTGTAATTCTCTAACAAATGCATTTAATTTTTATGATTTTTCCAAAAGAAAATTCCCATGGACTTTTTCAGTTGGCAAGGAGGGATTGCTGCCTGCCTCCCAACAGAAGGTACATCCCTAACCTTCAGAGACACATAGACTTGAAGGTAGCTTGCCATAGTCACCCACAAGCAATCCTGAGGAGCTCGTGAAAGAGCTAGACCACTGAGATTTTTTTGGTCATCTTCATCTAACAAAATAAGTGCCCTCTTCTCTACATAATATACCTACACGGCTGGGCAGAGATGCGCAACTTACTGAGCAGCTCAAGAGCTCATCTGAATACTGGGAATTTACCCTGAAGACAAAGGGATGATTTTTTTTAAAGGTACATTATTTGTGAACTGTTGTTCTTACTAAATCCAGTTATTACAAACTGAGGTAACACATGTTCTTTTTTTTTTTTTTTTGCTTTTTTAGTGAGGCAATCAGAGTTAAGTGACTTGCCCAGGGTCACACAGCTTGAGTAACACTTGTTCTTTAAAGACAGAAATATTTTAAAATACAATTGAGAGAATTAAAAAAAAAAACCTGATTTGTCTGGCTCAGTTTCAAACATGATGAAAAGAAATGCTAGCTTGCAGTCAGGAAGACGAGTTCAAATCTTGGCTCAGAAACTTACTAGCCGTTTACCTCTGGGCCATTTAACCCCTCTCTGCCTTTGTTTCTAAATGTGTCAAATGAGACTAATATATGAGGATCAAATGAGATCCTAATTGTAAAATGCTTTACAAGCTTCAAAGCACTATCTCAATGTTGCTATTATTATCAGCAGTTGCCTTTATTAACGAATGAAACCAAGGACAGATTTAAATCCTAGGGTAGGGGTAGAAAAAGGAGCAAAGTGGCACTCTTACCCACTGAGACTGCATTGTTGTAATTCTCCAGCATCACCTCCCTGTACAGTGTCTTCTGATCAGAGTTCAGTCGCTCCCATTCCTTCTTCACAAGATACACTGCCACATCCTCAAACTTCACACAATTCTAAAACAACAGGGGGTTGATTGTTTGTTTTTAATCGTTCTGGAGCATGTACAGCAGTGATTATGAGGGCTAAGAATACAATGGGCCTGCCACCATAGTAGGAATAGCGGGAATCCTTGGGGGGGGGGGGCTGCTTCTGTGAAACCTTAGACAAATCATAACCTCCTCAGACCCATTCCCCTACAACAAAATGGGAGCAGGAATATCTGAAAATTTTAAAAGTCAGATTGTATCTTTCAGGAAGGTATTTTTCATATTAGATGCCTGGGAGATGCCTGGGAGAAAGGAAACAGACTGGAGGAAAGAAGATAGGATTCAAGGATGTTGCTTGATACAGTGAGAGTGGAAGGGACAGACCAGTAATTCTTAGGGAAAGAGCCATGGATGGCCACATTCAATCATCAGAGATAAGGATCCCACTCAGTAAGGACAAAGTCAACTAGAGCTCACCTGAGACCTGACTGTCAGGTCAGTAGCTGCTATCACTTCTTCTCCCATGTTGCCTCTGAGAGGTGGGAAGAAGAGCAACCTAATACATATAAGTGGAAATGGAAGAGAAAGCCATGAGTGAGTTCAGGCAAATCCTATGGATTCATCACTGGGATCTCCCTTTGCCACCCACAGATG
Organism: Phascolarctos cinereus; assembly: GCF_003287225.1. NCBI lineage: Eukaryota > Metazoa > Chordata > Mammalia > Diprotodontia > Phascolarctidae > Phascolarctos > Phascolarctos cinereus. Next base: position 27,393,782 of record NW_027556291.1, read on the forward strand.
ACCCCAGAGGAACCTGAGAATAGTTCCTCTGTCATATCTCAAAGATCAATTTACTAAATATGTAAATCTATTTTTAAAATGTGGTGTTCTCCCCACACAGTGTGAGGAGAGCTAGTCCACAGGTACAAATGGAGGGAGGGAAGGTGGAGATAGGAGGAGTACTGGGTCATTGACTGGGTCATTCCTCCAAAACACATTCCTGTGTTTTGAATCTAGAATATCCCCTTCTGCCTCCTCAACCACCTGTTTTATTTAGGGAAATCTAAGCTTGGTGTTGCCAGAACAACTCTCCAATTTTCTTCAACAATAATGGACATTATTGTTCACCTCCTGGGCCCCACCACCCCCAAAAACCTGTGAGCCCAGGATCAATAGGCTAACCCTTAAAAAAGCTCTGTAGTAGACCCCGGGATGGAATATTCCTGTAATCCTATTGACTGGGGGTGTCCTGGGGAGGGAATGTGTCTGATGAGGCATCAGACGTGACAAACATGGGGCTTGTTGGCAGCAGATGACTCACAACACTCCTGAGTTCAGCCTAAACCAGAATAAAATATAATTGGGAAACATTTAATAAAATAAATGAAAATACAATAAAATATAGATAATATTACACTTTAAAACTAAGTCAATAAGCCCCCCAGGGATCCTCATCTAATGATTAGTGGCCCCTGATTCTATAAATTTGACCCTACTGCCTTAGGAGACCCCAGGCACAACTGTTGTTCAGACTACCAACCAGATGTAGCATGTTGTAATGCAAACATCAGTGAATCTGGAGTCAGAGGGACTAGGTGTGAATCCCACTTTTGCTACTTGCTAACTGTGGGACTTTAGGCAAAGCCTTTTCCCTCTCAGGGCCTTTCTTTACTCCTTTATAAAAAGGGAAGGGGTGTCAGCCTGCTTATATGGCCTATGAGGCTCTTTCTGTCCAGCTCTAAACCCCAGGGTCTAGATTTACAGAAGTGGGAAACTTGTGGCCTCGAGGCCATACGTGGCCTTCTAGGTCCTAGGGTGCGGCCTTTTGACTGAGTCCAAGTTTTACAGAACAAATCCTTTTAATGAGGGGATTTGTTCTGTGAAGTTGGGATTCAATCAAAAGGCCACACTTATGAACCTAGAGGGCTACATGTGGCCTTGAGGCCGCAGGTTACCCACCTCCAGTAGAAGGTTGGTTGGTGTAAATCCGGAACGGCCACATGGCATACAGAGGAAACTGCTCTTGTCCATAACCCTCTGGTAGACTTGGCTCCCATTTCACAGAAGGGCAAACTGAGGCTAGGGGAGAAGGGGTTTATCCTGGATGAGAGAGTTAGAACCCGGGTTCCTGACTCATAGACTAAGGCTATTCCCTCGGGGCGGGAGGGGGAGAAAAAGATCACGAGGGAAAGCGGGGAAGAGGAACGGGAAGGGCAGGATTAAGATGAGGACGAAGAAGCAGCAGGAATAGCGGTTAAAACGGGAGCTGTCCATCCCAAAGGCCGACTGACCAACCCCACCACCCAACCAAGTGGCCCCACCTCCCGACTGACCGGCCCCACCTCCAGACTGACCAGCCCCACCTTCCGCTGGGAAAGAGTTGGTGGGGCGGAGTGCTGGGGCGTTCCGCCGGCAGCGCAGGGGGCGGGGCCTCCCATAGCGCAATGGGGAGGGGGCCCTAGAGTGGCGCAGAGAGCTGGAGGGTGGGGGGTGAGAGGGCTTCTGTGGCGCGGGGGGGGGGGGCGGAGCCTCGTGTGGCACGGGAGGGCCTCCTGTGGAGCAGAGAGGGCGGGGGGGGGCTCTCGCGTGGTGCAGAGAGGGCGGGGGGCTGGGGATCGGTCGTGTGGCGCTGGGGGCGGGGCTTCTCGTGGTGCAGGGGGCTGGGTGCAGGGGCGGTGCTCCCGAGCTGAATCAGATCCTGCTCCCGAGCTCATCGCCTTCCCTGGGAGCTTTTTTCCCGCGAACCCCTTTCCCCCACAATCTCCGAGCATGGATTCTCCCTCCCCACTGACAGAAAAACAAACAAATGAACAAACAAAAAAACAGTGGAGAGGGAGGGTAGCCAAGTGTACCCTCCCTGAGATGTCCGCCAGGGGCCTGCATCCCTCTATCCCTGGGTCAGGCGTCCCTAGAACTTTTGGGAGGCACTCGCACATCGCCTCCCTGGCTGAAGAGCCTGGGCAAGGCTGGGGAGAGGAAGGGAGCAGAGGGAGACCATGACAGAGGAGCGCCTGGAGGGTAGGCAAGGGTGAGGTCGAGGACTAGTTATTTTCCTCGAAGTGACCCTTGAGGTAACAAGGTGGCCCAATAGATAGAGCTCTAATCCTGGAGTCAGGAAAACCTGAGTTCAAATTCGACTTCTTGTTAGCTGTGTGACCTTGGGCAAATCACTGAATCTCTGCCTCACGTTTCCTTATCTGTAAAATGGGAATCATAGCACATACCAAGGATCAAAGGAGATAATAATTGTTAAGCCCTTAGAACAGTTCCTGGCATATAGGGACTCTCTAAATTTTTATTCCCTTCCCAAATCGTTATTTTTTCCCTGGGCTCAAAAAAGATCCTAGTTCTGGATAGTGCCCTCTTCCAGGGAGGGTGCCTCTCTCAAAATTATGAATCCTATTTGGGTGGATCTCCAATTCTTTGGTGGGGCGCAGGGGCGGGGTGTGTGTACCATTTCTCATCTCCCTTGCCAAATACTGCACTTAGCTGACTCCCTTCACTCCTTACCCACTTGCCACTTGGACCCCTTCCTCTACTCCACCTCAGCAGTGATCTCAATGCCACACCCAAAGGCCTCTCAGTCCTTTTCCTTCTTGTTAACCTGTTTGGATAAGATACTTAGTGAAAAGGAGAGAATGAGGAGATCGTGGAGTAGGCAGCTAGCTGAAACTCCAGGTGCCTTTGTTTTTTGGCTAGTGTCTTTGCTTGCCGGTGAGGGGGAATCAGATCACCACTGACCCACAGGTTTATTTTGTGCCTTCTGCCTTTCCCCTTTATCCCCATCTCTCTTAGTCCCCTCTCCCTTCCCTACCTATTTCTGACATCAGCAACGCCTCAGAAAAAATCCAAACACATCCACAAAAACAGGTATATAAAGGTTTTAAAACATCTAAACTTTTACTTCGAGGTGGTTTTGCCACCTGCAGGACTTAGCCTCTTTTCCCTCGATCCCGTTACCCTCGACTTCTTCAGCATGGCCTTAGCAGCTATGGTTCCTAACTGAAAAGCACGCAGAAGAAAGAAACAATGCCTTTTTGAAATATTGCCATTATTGATCCAGAAAAAGTATGCACTAAGTTTTTTCAGTTTGAAAACTATGCATCAACATTGTGACTTAGGATGACTTAATATCCCCTGCATAACTTGGGAGTATCAGTCTGACTTAAGGAGCACACTGGAATCCCCATCATTTTATGCTGGTGATGTGTGACCCTGACAAGCTGCCCTATCTTGACTATTCTTATCAGTGTTGCAGACCAGAATTTTTTCTAAATTCATTTGAAATCATGCCCTTTCTTGTGTTTCTTTAGATTTACTCATCATAAGGTCCAAGTTTGTAAAGTTCTCAAACTACAACTTGCACAAGATTGCCACCTTTTCCAATCCTCAGTGTGTGCCTGTAAATATTCAGTATCCCATGTCACTGCTAAAGGGCAAGGAAGCTTCTTTGATGGTGGTGGAACACCTCTCATGGTGCTTTAAATTTTGAATATTGTTCATGGAAAGAAGAGCACCAAGTCTGGTATGCAATAAATATATTTTCAAAATGCATATACATATATAAATATATACACATATGTGTGTATATATATATATATATGTATATATATATATATATACACATACATATACACATACATACCACTGAGTGACTCTGAAATTCTCCAGATGTGTCTGGCATCACAGCCTTGTTAAAAACAAAAACACAGGGCAGCTAGGTGGCACAGTGGATAGAGCACCGGCCCTGGATTCAGGAGGACCTGAGTTCAAATCCAGCCTCAGACACATAACACTTACTAGCCGTGTGACTCTGGGCAAGTCACTTAACCCCATTGCCTAGCCAAAACAAAAATAAAAAATAAAAACAAAAACACTTTCTTCTACTCCTGCAGGGTAGGGAAGAGTGACAGAATATCAAGTGATCATTGAAGAGGGCTGGGTGTTTGAATAGGAATATGACAGTACAAACCATCTACCTGAGGGTTGTTAAGAGCTTTTAAACAAGAGGGAAATAGGAAAAAGGAAGCCAGTGTTGGAAGTAGATGTTGCAAATTATCCAAGTACTAGATGTGTTTACAAACCATGAGTTAGAGTAAGGGAGAATCTAAAAGCCAAGATTGAGAACACTCAAAGTCATGTTTATGCTATATGTATCTCATAATCTTCAGATATAATAGGCAATGGAATTTACAAATAATTCTGAAAAGCAACTTTGAATACCAGCTAGCATTTATGTAGTATTTGACAAATATCTCATCGGATCTGCACAACAACTCTGGGAGAAAGGTGCTAATGTTATGCCCATTTTACAGATGAGAAAACTGACACAGGCAGCAGTTAAGTGATTTGCCCAGGTCACATTAGCTAGTAAGTGTCTGAGGCTGGATTTGAAGTCAGTTCTTCTGGATTCCAGGTCCAGCATGCTACCCAGCACCTTACTTTGTCACTGCCACCAATTTGTAGCTCCCTCTGAGGCGTTGCTGTCCAGGATTTCCCCTCCTTTCCCTTCTAGGACTGATCCTTCCCCTGTAGTATATGGTTTTTGCTATCAAGTAGCAATGGACAATTACTACATTCTAAGATTTTAGTTTTTTTTAATTGCTTGAGTAACTGGCTAAAAAAGACTGAATTAATCAACAAAACCCTCTCACTAATGTTCCCCTGTTACTAATCCCCTTTTTGTGACTGTATTGAGCTGACAAGTTTCCTAGATCCTGGCATTGGACTGAAGACTTTCCCACATTCCTTACATTCATAGTGTTTCTCTCTCCTCTGAATCTTCTAATGTTGACTAAGGCCTGAGTTCTGCCTCAAAACTTTCCCATATTCATTGCATTTGTAGGGTTTCTCTTCACTATGAATCTTCCAATGATGAATAAGGGATGACCACCCACTAAAGGTTTGATCACATTCATTACATTCATAGGATTTTTGCCCCTTCTTTGTATTCAGATTTTGTATACATTTTGAATTCTGCCTGAAACCTGGGGTCCTATGACTCAGATATTCAGGTGTTCTCTCTTCTAGTATTCTTCTTGCCTATAATAGGACTTGAACATTTATCACACTTGTTCCATTCATAGCCTTTCTGCTCCAAAGAAACATTCCAATGGGTGAGGCTCAGGTGTCTCAAACCTATCTCTACAGAAAAGGGTGCATGCTCCCTTCCCCATGAGGTTCCCCTGCCCTCATTCTCAAAGGCTTCCCCCTTGAAAATGGACCTTTGGAATACTTCCAATAAGATGCCTTGTCATTGGACTTCTGCTTTGGACTAGCTTCCTTGTTCTAAGCCTCAGTACTATCATCTGAAATGATAAAGAGAAAATACCAGCATCACTTGTTTTCAGTGCTGGGAGAAAGGAAATCCCTTTTGTGAAATTGAGGAAACAAAGCCAGCTGAAAGAATGCCCACAGATTGAGGAGAAGATGAGAGAGAAAGGTGAGCAGAAGAAATATAGGGAATGGAGCCTGGAGCCTCTGAAGAATAAATAGGACAGAGAAAATGGGGACAGTCAAGAATGGCCCAGGAAGAACAGTGGTTGGGAGAAGGGAGAAGACGAGAACTTGAGTCACCTGAAGATGAGCGTTGAGGGAGTCTGGGGAGGATGGTCAGTCAAGGCAGAAAAGCTGGTTATATCCCTCCACTTCCCTCCAGTCTTAGTTCCCAGATCGGGCACTCATGGCATTTTGCTTCCTTCCTCATGAGAGTACAAGTCAGCTTTGGAACCTAGAAATCCTGCTTTGGGAGAAAGAAACTGTACATTAATCCATTATCAAGTAACTACTGAGCTTTTCTACATATACCTACTACGTGCAAGGCATTACACTTAGCCACTGATGGAGATGTAATGTAGAATATAACCGTTCTTACCCTCAAAAAGCTTATAATATAAACAAGATGGGAAGATTAGACATATAGGTAATGAAAAATTAATGAATATTATAAGTCTACATCTAAGTAGCAAATGCTAACCGGTCAGTGGAGAGAGAGCAGCGGATATCAAAGGATGAAGAATGTTGGTGTCATGGGAGGGGGAACCATAGTACAATAAAGGCATTCCTAATGCAAATCTAATCCCAATGACTGTGAAGCCTCCACCACAGGGTGAAGGAGACAAGTAAAATAATCGATAGGTCCATGAGGACAGTCTCCCTGCTGTCTCCATGACCATCCCATCATTGTAGACCCAAAGGAACTCTACCAAGCCCCATGTGCATCCTTAGCTAGTTTGCTAATGATTGCTCTATTCAAAACCTGGAGTCTGTTGGGGAATTTGAAAACAAAACAAAACAAAACCCACAACTCCAGCCACCTTTGCCTTCCACAACACAAAAGTGCAGTATTCCTAACCATGGCTGCCATTTTGGACCCATCTGGTATTCTAGACAGGGCTTGCTAGACACAGCGAGGATCTACTAGGACCTACATGTGAGCTATTTCACCTCTGGAGGAACCAGACTAGACACTTGAGAACTAAGAAGCTCGAAGAACTTGGCACATGCATCTTTTTTGTCCCATTGACTATCTGGATGTTAATAGGCACTAGAGAGTTAGATTTAAGTAGTATAAAGCTATTGACCTATTCCTTCAGATCTGGATTAGGCCTACTTTACCAGTGGCATTTATTAAAGGAATAATGTTGAAGGCAAAGGGATACATTCCAGTACAGGGGCGGGGGGAAGGGGGAGTGACGCTCTATAGTATGACATGATATACTAATTGAAATAACATCAAATGTTCCAGAAGACATTACATATATATCAAGGAGTCCTACAGAAAAAAGAAGGCTAAAGGTATATGGCAGGGGTGGGGAACTTGTGGCCCTCTAGGTCAAGTGCAGCCTTTTGACTGAGTCCAAATTTTACAGAACAAATTCTTTTATTAAGGGGATTTGTTCTGTGAAGTTTGGCTTCACTGAGAGGGCAGCACCTGAGGACCTAGAGGGTTTATGGGAAGGGGCACAGACCCATATGTGTGCAGGAAAGGGAGAGGGTAGAAGCCCAGAGCAAAGAGCCAATAGGGCAAACCTGGGCTAGGATAGATTCAAAATCCTGGCAGAAGCCAATATAAAGGAATACATAATCTTTGACCATCACTATTCTACCACTAGGTAAGATTATAGGAGTGAAGAGCTGCACTGTATGTCAGAGATCATTTGGTCCAATCCTCTCATTTTACAGTTCTCTCAGCCTCTGTGACCTTCTCACCATAAGCCATCCCTCCACCCCCACAGATCCTTTCTCCCATTGATGAGTATTCTCAGAACCTCCACTTTGAGGGCGAGCCCAGGCCATCCAGCCTCCATTCCTCTCCCGGCTGTTTCTGACTTTATGGACTTCACCACCATGCTCCTGCCAAGGAACACCACCTCCTTCCTCCCACGCTGTTGTCTTCACCCATTAGAATATCAACTGTTTGAGGGCAGGAGCTGCCCTTTTGCTTATATCTGTATCCTCAGTGCTTAGCACAGAGCCTGGTACATAGTAAATGCTTATTGACTACAGCCTAGAATTCTAGATTAAGTGACTTGCCTAAGGTCACACAGCTGGTGATAACAGAACTCTAAATATAACCAATGTGGCTGCAGAGGGAACATTCCAATAAATTCAGGTATGAAAATGACCTGCACCGAACAGCATGGAACTAAAAACAAATACAAGGGGGGCAACTAGGTGGTACAGTAGATAAAGCTCCAGCCTTGGAGTCAGGAGGATCTGGGTTCAAATCCGGCCTCAGACACTTGACACTTACTAGCTGTGTGACCCTGGGCAAGTCACTTAACCCCAACTGCCTCACCAAAAAGCATAAAAGCATAAAAATTTTAAAAATTAAAAAAAAAAGAATATACATTGAACAGTCAAATTTTTTGAGCACTTACCAGAATCAAGACATTGATCTCTAACAATGGTTTCAAAAAGGTCTGGCCTTTATGGATTGAGGGCTTACAAAAAATACTAAAGATAACAAAAATGATCTTTTGAGCTATAGTTAAAGCAAATGGTATTATGTTTGAATACACCAAGAAGAAGTGGAACACAATTCAAGCCCTACTTTGTTTCCATAATTTTTTTATTAAGGAAAATGATCTTCAAATTTGTTTCTTATCAAACATATTGAGAAGGAAATTGAAACTCAAGATAGGTACAGAGACAGATAGACAACAGCCAACAGCTTTAATTGACTTTAAGTCTTGGGGCCACATAGTAATAACAATAACAGCTAACATTTCTTTGCAAAGTGCTTTACATGTCATCTCACTTGATCCAGATGAATTCTGTCCAAGGAAAATGAAGGAATTTCCAGATGGAACCATGGAACCACTGTCAGTATTTCTTTGGGAATTGTAGAAAACAGGAGAGGTAGTACCCCAAAACTGGTGATAGACTCACATACTGTCATGTTTTTTTCTAGAAATGACATACCAGAAATGAATTCTCTGGCTCCCCAAAAATCTAGGATCACTTTGGCACTGGAGGGACCTTAGAAATCTTCTAGTACATCTAATTAATTTCAGCAGCATAGCTTCATCATGCCTCTAAGATTATTGTGTCAGCTGTTTTGACCTTTTTTTTTGTGAGGCAGTTGGGGTTAAGTGACTTGCATAGGGTCACACAGCTAGTAAGTGGAAAGTGTCTGATCTGAGACCAGATTTGAACTCAGGTCCTCCTGAATCCAGGGCCGGTGCTCTATGCACTGCGCCATGTAGGTGTCCCTTCTGGCAGCTGTTTTAAGGATGTGTAAGAAAAAGGAAAGAAAGAAGCCTAGAAGATAGGCTAGTTGAAGGGGTGAGGAACCTGCAAACTTGAGGCTACATGTGGTCTTCTAGGTCCTCAGATGTGGCCTTTTGACTGAGTCCAAGTTTTACAGAGCAAATCCTTTTATTAAGGGGATTTGTTCTAGGAAGTCTGAATTCAATCAAAGGGCCACACTTGAGGACCTGGAGGGCCACATGTGGCCTCAAGGCTGCAGGTTCTCCACCCCTGTATAACCTATTCCAGGTATTGTTGTGGCTTTGAGGGTTCAAACTAGGTAAGGTGGTAGCAACATTTGTAGAAAGGACAGGACAGATTTGAAAAACATTATTGAGAAAAATTTAAAACTCCAAAGCTTATGGAAGTGACTGTTGATAATTCAAAATAAACTAATTTTTAAAAATACTGTTTAAGAAAAAGAAAAATATTATTGAGGTAAAATCTACAGAACCTGACAACTGATTAGATGTAGGGGATTGAGGTTGAAGGATTTCATGTCTGGGTGAGTGGGAAGAACAACAGAAAAAGATCAATGGATGGCTCGGGCTCTTCCTTGAAATGGAAGTTCTGGGAAGAACTCATCAATGGGAGAAGGGGACTATAGGGTAGAGGAAAGTTCCAGGGTGAAAATGCCACAGAGGCTGAGGGGACTTTCAGTCTCCTCTCTATGTAAAGTGCAGAGATTGGACTAAATGATCCCTGATGTGCCATCTAACTTAGAGTCCTAAAACTTACATACTGGTCGGATGGTGGTGGTAAACGATTGTATGTACCTATGTTCCATAAAGACATATAGAGAAGTTAAGAGCACAGGTAATATTTGTGGGGAAGATAAGTCAGTTTGGGAAATGATGAGTTTAGGCATTCAGCTGGAGATGTGGAACTTGAGTTCAGGAAGAGAAAGGAGATAGATAGATAGATAGATAGATAGATAGATAGATAGATAGATAGATAGACAGACAGATAGATTGATTGACTGATTTGGGATTTGAGAACTACTCGAATACTCAAGTACTACTTCCACTACAGTGGAAGTATCTTGATTTAAACCATGCATTTGACATTGGCAAATTCTCTTCCATCTCTGTAGACAAGATAGAAATTGAAAAATATAGAGTCTAAAATTATATGCGCCAATGGATTCATAGCCACAGGCAATGCGGTGATTAATGGGTTTGAGTCAACTAGAAGGAGATCTTACCACCTAGATCTATTTTCAACTATGTCCTTTTCAATTTGATCACTGGCTTGGATGTAATGTGTTTATCAGATGTAAGAAGAGCACAAAGTCGGGAGGAACAGCTATAAAACATCAGGTGATAAAATACTGATTCAAAACAAACATTCTGAAAAGCTAGTAAAATGGACCCAAAGTACCAATATTTCATTTAATAGGGATAAGCATGACTTGAGAGGCTTGATATAGTGGACAGAGAGCTAGCTCCAAAGTCAAAAGGATCAGGGTTCAAGCCTCTGACACAAACTGGCTGTGTGACCTTTGGTAAGTCTCTTACCCTCTCAGTGCCCCAGGCAACTGTCTAAGATTATAAATTGCGGACCAGCTCCAGATCTGCATTGGCAGAGTGAATTTTCTCACCCAGGAGTCCTCTATGAAATCATAGGTCTAGACCCCCCCCCCAAAAAAAAAGTCATCTAGGTAAACAAACAAACAAACAAAAAACCTAACTGCAAAGCCCAAGATGGAAAAGATCTTGCTTATCAGTGGTACAGGTGAAAGTAACCTAGGGGTTTTACTGGACTGGAAGCCCCATAATGTGAGAAGGCTGCAAAAACAAAGCCTGTTTGATCTTCAGTTCCATCAGTGGACAGATCACATCAAGGAGAGGGGAGGCAGCAGTCCTACTGCACTGCCCCCTGGGCAGAGCCCATGGGGAGGATTCAGTTCAGTTCTGGGTTCAGTTCTGCCCATTTTACTGATCAACTGCAACGATTTTTGAACCTGAAGCATAATCAAAAGAAGGCAAAGAGGGCATTGAAAGGACAGGAGGAATGGCTGGCCAGTCTGGAGAAGTTTTAGGGGAGATGTGACAATTTTCTTCCAATAGTTTAAAGGCCATGTGGAATAGGAATTAGCCTTATTCAATTTAATTCAACGAATGTTTATTAGGAGTCTATTATGTTCAAGGCAAAGTATTAAGGGCCAACAATACACAGATAAAATGGAAAAAAATGGCTCTGCCTTCCAAGAGCTTATTTGCTCTTTGTGGTGACCCAACATTTAAGAAAGATGAAGGGAGTCATTAGCATGGTGCTCAATAAACCCCAAGACCCCAGGTACTTCCATAAAGATATAGAACATGGCATGGACAATTTTGATGATATAAAAGTTAGAAGTTTTTACACAAATAAAACCAATGCAGTTAAAATTAGAAGGAAAACAGGGAACTGGGAAAAAATCTTTGCAAGTTTCTCTGAGAAAGGTTTCATGTCCAAGATAGATAAAGAATTGATTCAAATCTATAGGAAAAGGAGTTATTTCTCAATAGGTGAATGAGCAAAGGATATAAACAGGCAGCATTTAAAGGAAGAAATTCAAGCACACTGTCAACCTCCCGATGGAGAGCTGGTGGACTCAAGATGTAGAATGAGACAGAGATTTTTGGATATGGTCAATGTGGGAATTTGTTTTGCTTAACTGTGCATATGTGTTAAAGGGGCTTTGTTCCCCATCCACCCACCCAAAGGGGGTGGGAGACAGTGATAGTGTATAAAAACAAAGAAGAGAGAAAAGAAGGAAGAAGTAAAAAGAAAGAAAGGAAGGAAGGAAAGAAGGAAGGAAGGAAGAAAAGGAGAAAATAAGGAAGGAAGAGAAAGAAAGGAAGAAAAGAAGAAAAAGAAAGAAAAGAAGGAAGAAAGAAAAAAAGAAAGAGAAAGAAAAAGGAAGGAAGGAAGGAAGAAAACAAGGGTCACTGAGGCATCTTTCTTTAAAAGTGCAGCAAACAGAAGGAAAGCCAGAAAGCATCACGGATAAGCAGGAAACCGTTGAAAGCTACAGATTAAATACTTACATACCTAAAAAGAAAAGCAAATTTGTACATAATAGAGATCTGCAGTCCTCTTTTTCAGTTCTGCTATATATATGGAAATGCCCACTTTTGGTGTTTGTTAAGTTCACAATAGAAATGCATTTTTTCAAACAATAAATATTTGGGAGTGCAAGATAATCTGAAGAGCAAGGCAGCAGTAACAACTTGGGGAGGTGGGTATCAGGAAAGATGTCCTGTAGGAAGTAAAATTCATAGTTTCCTTCAAGACTCACCTTAGGTGCTGAGAGGTGAAAGTGACAAGGGAATGTATTCAAATAAGATAATATATGTACAGCTTTTGGTGAACCTTAAAGTGCAATATGAATGCTAGTTATTATTTTTATGTTTTTATTGATATTTTCTGTTATGTCGCCATGGCATCCTATGTATTCTTCCCCTTAACCCTCACGAAGAACCATCCCATATGACAAATAGTGTTTTTTGCAGAGGAAAAACAATGTCAGCACAATTGGTCAATACATTGACAAAGTCCAAAAACATGTACGATGTGTATCATGTGTGTAGTTAATAGAGAGATCACCTCGCATCTGCACTAAGGAGTGAGCTGAAGGTGTCTTCTCATAAATCTCCATTTACTTTACGTTACTGTTCTTCCCATTTACATTGTTACAGTCATCATATAGACTGTTTTCTTAGCTCTGCTTACTTCTCTCTACATCAGTTCATGTTGATCTTTACATGCTTCTTTGTATTTATCACACACATCATTTTTTACAGTAGAATATTACTATATTCCATTACATTCGTGTACCACAACTCATTTAGCCATTCTCCATTTGATGGGCCTCTACTCTGTTTCCAATTCTTAGCTATCACGAAAAATGTGGCTATCAATATTTTGGGGCATATGGGGACTTGTTCTTATTGATGCCTTCCTTGGGGTACAAACCCAGTAATGGAGTCTGTAGTTCAAAAGGTGTGTGCATTTTAGTCACTTTGCATAATTTCAAATTGCTTTCCAAAGCCATTAGACCATTTCACAGCTCCCCCAACAATGAATTAGTGTGCTTATCTTTTTCACAACCCCTCCAACACCGAGTGTTGCCATTTTTTTGTCATTTTTGCTAACTTGCAGGGTGTGCAGTGAAACCTCAAAATTGTGCTGATTTGCATTTCTCTTATTAGTGATTTGGAACAGTTTTTTGGGTGGCTGTGAATTCTTTTCACAGGGTCAGGAGACAGAAAGTTTGGGAACGGCAAGTAGCCAAGTTTGGCTAAAATGTGAAATAAGTCTGGAAAGATGGGAATAGAGAAAGGAAGGGAACAAACGTTTATTAAGCACCTGCTGGACTAAGGACTTTACAAATGTTATTTCATTTGTGCCTCACAACATCTCTGGGAGGTAGGTGGAAGCCAGACCATGAGAGGCTTTAAATGCCAAGTTAAAAAGAAAGTATTTTATCCGAGCGGCAATAAAAGTGCGAATCGTGCTTAGGAGTGACATGGTCAGACCTGGGTCTTAAAAATATTACTTTGACAGCTTTCAGTAGGGAAAGACTGGGAGCTGGGAAGGAGACCCATTAGGAGGCTATTGCAACAGTCCCAGTGAGAGATGAGGCCCCGAACTAGGGCAGTGACCATATGAATGGAGAGAGGGATGGATACAAGAAATGTGCAGGTAGAATCAAGACATCTTGTCAATTAACTAGGAGGGTGAGGGAAAGATCAAGAATTCTAAGGCTGCCAATTTGAGTGCCTGGAAAGACAGAAGTGAAACAGGGAAATGAAGAAATCTGGAAGTGAAGAAGAGTGGGGGATTTGAAGGGAGAAGTTAATGAATTCCATTTGGGGACCATTACGTTTCAAATGCCTCAGTGGAAATGGCAGTCAGGGAGCTAGTGATGCAAGCCCAGAGGGATTAGAGCTGAGTACATAGATCTGGGGGTGATCTGTGTAGAAATGATCACTGAACCCATGTAAACCAATGAGATCTCTGAGAGAGTAGAGTTTCGGAGTGTCAATGGGTGGAACTTCCAGGGAAGGCAATCTCTTAGCAAAACAGGATTTGTAGCTGGAAGAAACTGTAGATATCCCCTAATCTAATCCTTTCATTTTACAAATGAGAAAACTGAAGTCCATAAAAGACAAATGTGTTGTCCAATTTTATATATTTGTGGTAAAGGAAAATTCAAACCCAGCTCCTCTCACTCCAAATCCAGTACTTTTTTCCTTATCCCACACTGCCCTCTTTGGGCTCGAGATGATAGCAACAATGTGAAGGAGCTGTTAGGAAGTGAGTTCCCTATCACTAGAAGTATCTGAAAGGCTAGACAAATACCCATCAGGGATATGGTAGAGGGGAAACTGAACTAAATGGCCACAGAGTGAGTTTCTTCTCCTATATTTTCAATTTTGTTTTCTCTCATCCTTTCTTCTCCGTGACTTTCTATTTATTACTTTCCTTCCTTTCTCTGCCACTTCTCTACCCTCCAAATTTGCTATAATAGAGAATTAAAATCAATATATGGAACCAAAATATTGGTTGTATTCATTCAATAAGGTTTTCTTTTCTGTTCTTATTTTAAAGAGCAAGAGGCATCATTGTGTAGTACAGAGTCAGCCTTGAAGGCAAGGACATCTGTGTGATCCTGGGCCAGTCATTTAACTGCTCGAAAACTTGTAAGTTGCTGAGAAGGTGCCAACTTGCATTGATAGTTTCCTCATCTGGGATTTCCCTATACCAATTTAAGAACAGGTAAGTCTAGTCTTTTATATGTTTTCCCAAAAAAAATTAAGTTAAATTATTTTTTACTTCCATATGGTTCTTGATTTTTCTCCTAGTGTGTCAGATCTTCGAAGAAAAAAGCTGTCCACTCCTAGAAAGGAGATTTTATAGGATGCTGTGATATTTACATAATTCACTTAGAAAATGTTTTAAATAAATCAGTTCGTTTTCTTCTCATTTCTCAATATTCTGCCTTCATAATGTTTCTCATATGTGCTTCTTTCTGTTCCCTAATCCAGGCTCATATCCCAATACACCTGGATTATTCCAGTGGCCTAATTGGCTTTTACATTTAATATAGCAGACACAAAAGGAAGTATTTTATAGTGGCATGCTGGACTTGAAGACAGGAAGACTTGGGTTCAGGTCCCACCTGTTACTTACTGCTTGTGTGACCCTAGTCAAGTCACTTCACTTTTCTGAGGATTAGACAAGTCTCTTAAGACTTGGGATTATGGGGTCATAGATTTAAAGCTGGAAGGGTTTTGGAGGTCAAATGGTCCAAACTCTTCATTTTACAGAGCAAGAATCTGAGACCCATTAAGGAGAAGGGCCTTGCTCACAATCACACAAGTCATAAGTGGTAGAGCCAGGATGCAGACCTAGGTCTCGAGGGCAGCTAGGTGGCGCAGTGCATAGAGCACCAGCCCTGAAGTCAGGAGGACCTGAGTTCAAATACGGCCTCAGACCAAACACTTGACACGTACTAGCTGTGTGACCCTGGGCAAGTCACTTAACCCTAATTGCCTAAAAAAAGGACAACAAAAAACCTAGGTGTCTGCCACTCCAACATACTGACTCATCTACTACTTAGAGCCAGACTGAATCTGTGTCTGGGAAGAGAACTTCTACAGGTCCAACCTGGACATTCCTGTATCTTTGACTGATGAATGTATGTAAACATAGTGATCAGTCAATGAACAAGCTCTTATTAAGCATCTACCACGTGGCAGGCACTGTGCTGGGAATACAAACAGGAATCGAACTATCCCTGCCTTTAAAAAAAGCTTGCAACTATATACATAAAAGGACGTTATATACATCTTTGTTTCTAAATTAACAAAGGGACTAGTAAAGCTGGGCACTCACGTCACTCCCCCAAGGTTTTTCTCAGGTTTCTCCTTTCCCTTTCCCTGCCTCCTAACGGGGAGAGGGCACCGGAGGCCCTGCCTCTATCCCCAGCCGCTCAGGAAGCTGACTGCCCGAGCCCAGGGATGCAGGTCGGGCTTCCCCGGGGCGGACTGGCTGCCCACGGAACCTCTGGCCCGGGAGAGGGAGCTGCTGAGCGCCGCCCTCAGTCCGACACGAGGGCTCCCGCCCGGCCAGACACACTCAGCCAGCAGAGGCGAGAGGGAGCCTAGGGCGCAGCCGCAAAGGACGCACATGCGCGCGGGACAGACATGCGCGCGGAACGTGCGCGACGCTCTCGAGAGCGTCTCGCGTGGGGTCGCGGGCTGCTGAGCGGGCCTTTGCATTGTCGCTCTGGGATACGGT
The DNA here is from genome assembly GCF_003287225.1 of Phascolarctos cinereus. Taxonomy (NCBI): domain Eukaryota; kingdom Metazoa; phylum Chordata; class Mammalia; order Diprotodontia; family Phascolarctidae; genus Phascolarctos; species Phascolarctos cinereus. The sequence goes on from NW_027556291.1 coordinate 27,410,024, forward strand.
GGAGGTCTTGGCGTCTCTGTGGTCGGCCGGAAGACAAGCCCACCGAGAAAAGGGAAACAGAGGTTGGAGAGGGCTGAGATAGGCTGGAAAGAGGAATTTGACATGGAGAGTATGGAAATACATATGAACAGACGCAAAGGAATATAGCAGAATCAGAAAAAAACAATATAAACAAAGACAAAAATGTATATGGAAACAAACAAACAAAAAAAACCTGAATGATCTAGGTCAGGGGTGGGGAACCTGCAGCCTCAAGGCCACAGGTGGCTTTCTAGGCCCTCAATTTCGGCCTTTTGACTGCGTCCGAGTTTTACAGAACAAATCCTTTTATGAAGGGGATTTGGCCTGGGAAGTTTGAATTCAGTCAAAGGGCTGCACTTGAGGACCTAGAGGGCCACCTGTGGCCTCGAGGCCACAGGTTCTCCACTCCTGGTATAAAGAATACCCCAAAGAGATTTTTTGAAAGTACATCTCTTTTCCTCTCTACAGAGGTGGGGAACTATCAGGATACTGTTTAATGCTGGACATTTACTGTATTGATTACTTTTGCTGAGCTATTTTTTTCCTCTTTTAAAAAATTATTTGCAATAAGGGATGGGACAGGGGAAGGAGAAAGATTGGGAAATTAAGTGATATCAAAAACATAGTAATGCAATCTTTGAAAAATTGTCTGGCTGACTCAGTTCAGGCCTTCTGGGGTTCTATAACTCGGTGGAGGCACCACCATTTAGCTTCTCACCCTCTCTCAGCTTCACAGATCCAGAAACTAGATTTTACTATTTCAGGAGTAAGCGGGGCCCTGGTAAATTCCTTCCCATTAACAAAACACAAGAAACTGATTAAAGTAAGATGCCCATTTGGTAGTTTATAATAATTATATGACAACATTGTAAAAACAACAATTTGGAAAGATTTAACTCTGATCAACATAAGGAGTAACCACAACTCCAGAGAATCAATGATACACTCCTTGCCTAACAAAGTGGTGGTGGATACAGGGTATGGAATGAGATATACCTTTTGGACGTGGCCAGTGTGGGGATTTGTTTTGCTTAACTATGCATATTTGTTATAAGGGTTTTATTTTTCCTTCCTTTTTTTTTTCAGTGGAGAGATGAGAAAATATTTTTTGATAAAAAAAAATTGAAATTTAAAAAAAGATGAGTACCCATGCACATGGGTTGTCTAAATGTGGATCAGGGGAAGGCATAGACAGATATCCCTGGAATCTGGGCCATCCCTCTTGAAAGATATAACGAAAATGTTTGTTCCCATAAATTTGGAGCAAACAGCTACAGAAGTAACTAAGTAAAACAGTAGGTCTCATGTTTTGCTGATAGAAGTTAATCAGAACAAAAGATTCCATAAAATTGAAACAAATGCTAAAAGTAACTAGGTAAAATGAGATAAAGCTGGTCTTACCTTGTTTTGCTGATAGAAGTTAGTAAGTAGGACAAGGTTAAGCTTTGCTTAGAGTGTGCATGCTTAATAGACATAAATATTAGCTTCTCCACCTCCAGGAGGGGCTAAGACACCATTTTCTGAACATGGGATGTATGAAGAAATGACATGTCAAGGAGTAGATGTGTAATAGGTCTACTGGAAAGTTGTACACTCTGGAGTACTCAGCCAATGAGGAAACAGAGGAGGGACTTTGCAGCCAGGATTAGAGATAAAACTCCTGCTTTGGTACAGTGTGTCCTAGTCCATAGGACCCCCAAGGCTAACTGCATAATAAGTTGGGCTTTTAAATTCATCCCTCCTGAGTCTGAATGAGTTATTTCTTATATTCTCCAACAGAGATTTTGATATCTTCCTGGACATGAACAGAAGTTGATATATGGTTTCTCTGTGTCCATTCTCTGTTTTCTGCTGAGAGGTAGTACTGGATTAGAATTACATCTATCTGCCCCCTCAAATATTTCAGGTCTAGGAGAAAAATCTGTTGTTGTTGAAAAGTAACAAAGCCACTAGCTTCTCTGATCACTATCCCTTAAAGGGGAATCATTCAAGATTACTTTTTTCAATCTTGACTCCTTTCCATCAAATGCTAGTTACACAAAAGACCATGACATACATAGTGATTAGAGTAAATCCATTTATCCAAAGAGAGAGCAAACAGAAATCAGAATTATACAGAGAACATTACAAGAAATACATAACAGTGAATGGGCTCTTTAGACGACAGCCACTTGAGAACTTGCTCGACCAAGAGAGCAACCTGTCTCACCCAAGGGGAAGTGCACTACAGTCTCCAAGAAGGCAAACTGAAAATTATCATGTCAAGGTACCAGCATCTCCTTACATGTCTACAATAGAGTCTTTCACTTTCTTCTCCCTGGAGTTGGTTCTAAAGAGAGTTTAGAACCACATGTGCCTATCTCCCAAAACAAGAATAAAAAATGTCTCTCCTCTCCAAAGCTCTCGAGCCAACTCATATAGTCTGTGAGTCATGCGGGGTCTTGTCTGCTTCTCTCCACCATATGAGGAGTCACACCTGGGCTTGAAACCCAAGTCAAAAGTACAGCCATCAGAAGGAAGCCTACTTAGAAAACCAAAAGGTTTGTTTGTTGAATCATAGCAAAGGAAACTAGATGATTTTGGGGCCACTATCTTTGGGCTGACAGTCTGATACACCATTACCCACTGCTAAGATTAGTCACAGCAGATTCCTTAATTTCCAACCCAAGAGTGATAAAGCAAACTTTAAGTTTACTGCTTACTTATGATGTATATGAAAGCATCTTGATTTCAGCAGCAAATTATCTCCAAATTATACTGTAGGATGGGTTGTTCTTGGAAAATTTTCCTATACTTAGTGTTTCCCAATTTGCTCATTTATTGGGACAATATAATGGTTTCTGAGGTTTCCTTCTCTTTGGCTTCAGGGAGTTTATTTTAGATGAAAAGTTATGAGTTCAATCACAATCTCTCCAAACCCCTCAATTAGGAAAATTCCTAACATTTGTACACAGGTTGGCCTTTTGCATTTAGATCTATTGTTAGTTACCCCCTGGCCTGCTGACAGTTGAAGCAAAACTCAATTTACTGAAAATACATAGTGATAAAAAAAACCCAAAAAAACCACTACTTCACAATGACTATAGACAGGCACTGAGAGGGGAATTTGGGAAAAGATGCAACTTTATCCCCATCCACACTGTGCACATCCTTGCTGGTAGGGAAGGTTTTCCCACATGGACTGCATCTAGTTTCATCATAGCTAGTTTCAAGCAGACTTAGCTGTTCAGGACTCTTCCTGACTTCTGGCTACATTTAAAAAATCTTTTTCTTCAACCTGTTGTTCTCTGTCCACTGAACTGATACTGTACAAGGTACAAACTTCCTCTCACCTCTCTCCCTCATTCATAAGGTTTTACTCCTTTTTGAAACCTGATGGTTAGTAAAATAAAATCATCACTTGAAGATTTCTCATATTGATCACTTTTAGAGAGATTTTTTCCTATATGAATACTGCTTCATAAGGTTTTCATGTACCTGGAAAGCTTTACTGCAACTATCACATTCAGGGTGGTTTTCTTTTGCTGCTGCATTTAAATTCTTGTTGTTTTATAAGATCTAAAGAGCTCCTGAAAGTTTTGCTCCTTTATTACATATATACAGTATTTTTGTCTTTATTGTCTGTGTGGTGACTTAATTCTTTCTGTAGATTTCTAATTTGTTACGTTCCAGAGTTTCTCTCCAACATAAATTCTTTCATAGCTAATAAGGTCATATGAATATGGTAAGTCTAAGGCTTTGCTCACATTAATAGGGTTTCACTCCACTATGAATTTTCCAATGCTTAAGAAATTCTGACCATTTAAGGCTTTCATAGTCTTAGCATTTTCCTCCACTATGAACTTTCTAGGTTATTTGATCTTCAATAAGTTGTGAGCTCTGGTTTCCCCAAATTTTTTCCCCTTCTTATATGCATACTCCAATGTATAGAAAGGCCTGATCGCTCCCCTAAAATCTTCAGTACTTCTTTATGGGGCTTTTCTCTTTATAGAATTGTTTAACAAATAGTAAGGCCTAAGCTCATTCTCAAGGCCTTCCCACATTTGTATTTTTCTTTGATGTTTCATAGGTTTCAAGGCCCCTTGAAGATTTTTGTACATTTGTTACTATACACTTATCACCTAGATGAATATTGTTATTTTTAATAAAACCTGAATGTGCCCTAGAGCCTTACCCATATTTGTCACAATTATAGGGCTTTTCTTCCATGAGTTCTCTGGTGGCTAATTCGAAAAGCTTTCCCACATTTCTTATACCCATAGGGTTTTGCTCCAGTATGAATTTTCTGATGTTTACTAAGGTCTGAGTTCCCCCTGAAGGCTTTCCCACATTTATTACATACATAGGGTTTCTCTCCTGTGTGAATTCTCTGATGTTCAATAAGGTCTGAGTGCCCCCTAAAACTCTTCCCACATTCATTACAATGATAGGGTTTTTCTCCTGTATGGATTCTCTGGTGGCTAATAAGGCCTGAACTGACCCGAAAGGCTTTCCCACATTCATTACATTCATATGGTTTCTCTCCTGTATGAATTCTCAGGTGTTTGACAAAATCTGAATTCACCCTGAAGGCTTTCCCACACTGCCTGCATTCATAGGGTTTAGCTCCTGTATGAATGCTCTGATGCTTAATAAGGTCTGACTGTGCCCTGAAGCCTTTGCCACATATGTTACACAAATATGGTTTTTCTCCTGTGTGAATCCGATGGTGGCTAGTAAGGCCTGATCTAATCCGGAAAGCTTTGCCACATTCTTTACATTGATAGGGCTTTTCTCCAGTATGAATTCTCTTGTGTTTAGAAAGGTCTGAGTGTCCCCGGAAAGCTTTCCCACATTTGCTGCATCTATAGGGTTTTTCTCCACTATGAATTCTCTGGTGTTCAATAAGGCTTGATTTTCTACTGATGGTTTTGCCACATTCGTTACATTCGTAAGGTTTCTCCCCACTATGAATTCTCTGATGCTCCAGAAGGCTTGAGTTCCTGTTGAAGGCTTTCCCACATTCATTACATTTATAGGGTTTCTCTCCACTGTGAATCCTCTGATGCTCAAGAAGGCTTGAGTTCCTACTAAAAGCTCTCCCACATTCATGACATTCATGGGGTTTCTCTCCACTGTGAATTTTCTGATGTTCAAGAAGGCTTGAGTTCCTGCTAAAGGATTTCCCACATGTATCACATTCATGGTTTTGTTCTCCCTTGTGTTTACTCTGATATCTCATCAATTTTGAACCCTGCCTGAAACAATGGTGAAATGAATCACATATCTTAGATTTCTTTCGGACAGGATATCTCTGTTGTGTAACAGAGTTTGAACCAATGTCACTTTTAATGCATTTGTGCCTTCTTGTTACTTTAAGGCCACTGCTATAAATACCAGTCACCTGCTCAAAATCAGTCTCCTGGAAAAGAGGGCTTCTCGGTTCCTCCTTCAGAGTATTTCCAGGAAGTTGGTCTAATCTAGCCTCACTATCCGAATTTTCTTCAATGGTATGGCAAATGGTCCTGGGAACTTTTGCTAATAAAATCTTCTGCGCTTTGCCTTCTTCAGCAATGTCTTGCTTTGGAATACACACTTTCTTCTCAGACCCACAATCTGAAATGATACAAAGAGGACAGTGTTGGGAGAAAGGAACAAGGTCGTCTGAAATAAAGGACAAGATCACTGAATGAAGTAATGGGCCTTTAAAATTTTGACTGTATTCCGTGGGAAGAAGGTGGTAATGTTAGGAGTAGAGAGGGATTGGGGCCTGTGCTTTCATTGGAATACGAAACTCCCAGTGAGGAACTCTCATACCAAATGCAAATCGGCAACAACTATTTAATTTATAGTCTTAGAATTGCCTAGAGTACTCAGAGGTTAAAATGACTCACATAGAATCACATAGCCAATGTGCTAAAGGTAGGATTTGAACCCAGGGCTTCATTAATCTGAGGCCAGCCCTCCATCCACTATACCATGCTGCATTCCATATGGTCACCCAAACCAAATAAATACAAACAAAGTCACAGTCATCTAAAGAATGAGAATGAAACAAGCAAGCCACAGAATAAAAATATTTAGGAATGAGTGACAAAGAATAAAATAAACTCAAAGGATGAAGAAGAGCCTTGTGGTTGACATAAAATAGATAAAAGAAGCAAAAAACGGCAGGAAAGGGAAAAGAGAAGGTGAACTCGATGAAGATGAGATTTGAAGGAGTGTGGGAGTGATGCCCAACGGAAGTACAAAGAGATAAGCCTGAGCATAGATGAAGGGCAATATGGGAGCAACTGTTTTCTTCCATGAGAAACTGCTAGCCTAGCTAGAAGAGCACTGGATTTGGAGCCAGTAGACCTGGTTTCGAATCCTGGCACTGTCACTCATCAGCTAAGTGACCTCAGGCCAGTCATTTTATGGTCCAAATAAGTGAGTAGAATTAAGAGCTGCACTGCTGCTTTGGCTTAGAAAGGGGGTCATGATGGTATAAAAAAGTAACCCTGGAATCTGAGACTGAAAAAGGAGGTCATAGGATCATAGAATTTAGGGTGGGTAAGCTGAAGTGGTACTGGTGTTTCCTCTCCATGCAGTAACTTAAGACTGCCTCTACTTTAACTCACCTATTTTTATTCCTGTTGACTCCCATAGATGTTTATGTTGTTCCCTCACTCACCAAAACGAATCACTTGAATCTTCGTTCTCAGCAGAAATGGCACACATGGTATTTCCCCTCGCTCCAGCCGAGAGATTAGGTCTGGTTTGGGAATTGGAAATCCTGATCATGAGAAAGGAAGCAGATTATAGCCATTTGATTTTAGGACAGAGAGCCATGGCAGAGCTCAACCCCAGACACCTTCCCTCTGAAATTACCTCCAATTTATCCTGTATATATAGTTAGAATGTGAGCTCTTTGAGAACAGACCATCTTTTCCCTCTCTTTATATCCCCAGTGTTTATTTAGCATGGTACCTGGCACACAGTAGGCACTTAATAAATTCTTGTGACTTGTTGACAGACACTGTATGTTTAGGGATTGGGTGAAAGAAATATACACAGGAATATCTCTCTACAGGGACTTCAGGAGTGTTCTACCTAGAAGGGGCAGTGGTAGGCAAGGGATTGCAATGTCAAGGAGCAAATGATCTGGGCAGAGAAGAACAATTTTTTTTTTTGTCTTGGGAAACTCTTGGGTCCTAAGATATGGACATTGAGAATCACATTCATAGAATCCAGAAAGCTTTCCTCTAGGGACTCACTGGGGCTGGGAAGAGGCAGACCTAGGGATAGTTGCAGGATGCCCCCATCTCCACCTCTATATCAAATGAAATAATATTTCTAAAGCACTTAGCTAATGCCTGGCATTATATAAATGCTTATTCCTTCCCCTTCCTCCTGCCCCCGGCCTCGATAAAGGCCAAACCAATGACCTGAGACTAGGGAGCAGAAAAAGGCCCTGATAGAGGATGCAACAAGAACTGGGAATTTTCATTCCTGAAGCTCAAGTTCACTGAGTGCATAACAAATCTCAGAAATAAGGCAGAAACTTCAGAGAGGTCACAGGAAGCAAAGGATCAGAGGATGAAAGCTGGGAGTCCAACCTCCTCATTTTACAGATGAGGGCAGTGAAACTGGAGGAGATAAAGTGACTCACTGCCCTTACCTGTAAAATAAGGAGGTTCTGTGACTCCAAATCCCTTTGCAGGGAGACATGGCACAATATCAATTAACAGCAAGGAGCTAATGCAATTTTAGGTTAATTTCCAAGAGGCAGAATACCCAGGATCAGGGAGTTGACAGTGGAGTTGTGTACGGCTGGCCCAGGCAGACCTCACCTGAAGTATTCACTCAGTTCCAGGTGCCTCACTTTGGGAAGGACACAGGTAAACTGGAGAGAATCCAGAGAAGGGAACGGATCAGAGACTTAAGAGTTGGAAGGAGACTTTCAGGCTTCCAGCTTCCAAACCCCTTCATCTTACTGATGAGGGAAACTGAGGCATAGAGACGTCAAGTGTCTAATCAGCTAACAAGTCACATGGCTAATAAGTACCTAAGGCAAGATTTGGACACAGATCTGCCTCACTCTAAGTCCAATGATCTCTGCACTAAGGCAATGTTGCCTCCAAGAAGGTGAAGAGTCTTTGAGATCACACCATATCAGGATGGAGGGAAAGAACTGGAGAACTTAGGAAGTGACTATTTCAGAAGGACAAGTTAGCTACCCTCAGGTATCTGGAGGGCTGTCACATGGAACAGGGATTTGGCTTACTCTTCATGGCCCCAAAGGACAGAATAGGAGTAATGGGTAGAAGTTGATAAGATGCAGAAGCTCAATGTCAGAGAAAATGTCCTAACAATGGTAGCTACCTAGCATTGAAGTAGGCCACCTCAGGAGTCAGTGGGTTCCTCCTCAATGGAATCCTCCTAACAAAGTCTGGGTGACCAGATATCTGTTATGCTATATAAGAAATTCTGGGTGATCTAAGGGCCTCTAAGGCCCCCCCCCAATTCTGAGAGTCTGTGATTCTAGAGAACGGTCAGAAAACCAGAAGAACAGGATATCACAAAGATATAGAGAACCAGAGAGGAGAGGCCTTCAAGAAAGGGGTGGAACAGTAGTGTCAAATTAAGAATTACATACGCACACAAACCATACACATACACATGTGCAGAGCCATTGGACTGACTGATAAAGTCATAAGCAACCTTAGAAAGAACAAGCAAAACAGGTTTGACCACGTTCCCGTTCCACTTAATATACTCCAATGGCTCCCTAGTACCTCTAGGATAAGATATAAATTCCTCTATTCGGCATTTAAATCCATTTACTACCTGGTCTTCTTACACTTTCCTCCTCCACAGAGTCTATGAGACCACTTTCCTCAAACAGTATGATTCTATCTCCTGACTCCATGGCAGAGGCACTGGCTGTCACCCCCTGTGCCCAGAATGCTCTGCTCTCTCACCCCTCACTGCCTCTTACTTTCCATGGCTTCCTTCAAGACTCAGCTCAAATCTCACATTCCTAATGTGTCCCAACTCCGACACGTGTTCTCACCCCACGCTAGTGCTTTCTTCCTATATTATGTTCAATCTACTCTATATATTTATTGAATGTACATATTGTTTTCCCCATTAGAATATAAGCTTCTTGAGGACTATTTTTGTCTTTCTTTGTATCCCTAGCACTTGGCCCAGTGTCTGGAACACAGTAAATGATTAATAAATGCTTGTTGACTAACAGTTTCAGTAGAGAGGTGGTCATAGAAGCCAGATTGCAAGGGATGAATGTGGCAATGGAGTCCAGTGAATGAAAAGAGCACTGGTTTAAGTGTTAGGAAACCCAGGTTCTAATGCCAGCCCTGCCACTACCCAACTTCAAGACGAGAGTTCAACAGAACAAATTTCTTTAAAAAGATGAAGTTTAAGTTTTCAAGTTTACAAAGTTGAGGGGGGATGTTCTCACAGTCTAGAAATATCACCAATCCCCCCCCTCAGTCTAGTCCAAGCAATCTGGTGCATCACAAACCAGAGAGGTTCCTAATTTACCTGTCAAGGAAACAGCTCTTGAATCAAGCAAATCAAGTCCAACTTGGGAGAGCATCATGTCAAAAATTCCCATCCAAAGTTGTCATGAATTACACAGAAACAGTCTTGATAATTCTGTTGAATGTGTTACTTTGCTGCCATGTAAAGTCCCATTTATTTTCATTTGTCTCAAAATTCTGTTTCAGTCACATGGGGTGGCCCCTTGCTCCACAGGCCAAGTCAACTCTTTTTATGCTCTTCAGATGTTCCAACCTTGGATCACGTCCCATGTCTTGGCCTTTGGCTCTTAATATAGGGTGTCCTAAAAGTCTTAGCGTAGTTTTAAGCTATTAAAGCTTAAAATTTCACTAAGGCTTTCAGGACACTCTGTACTTAAAAGTTCTCATTTTAATGTTCTGTCCCCATATAGAAACTCTCCCCTTTGATCATTCCAGGTGTCCCTTTCTAGACATTCTTTCGGTCATTAATGTCTTTCTTTAGGTGTGGTGAACAAGCAGTCCATGTAATCACTCTTAGTAGTCATATAAGGACAGGATAGTATTGAAATCCTTCTAAAATGAAAAAAATTAACATTTATTTAGTTTAAATTTGCCCTTTGTAATTACTTATGAAGGATTTCTGGTGAAATACAGAAAAGAATTACAAAGGCTAAGAAGGCATGGCACATAGGCCATTACTTCAGAGAGCTGGGGGTCATTAATGGAGCTTTATCATTTCCCAAAGAATTTCCCTGTTCTCTTTCTCCTATTTAATTCTGAGTCCAACTCACTGTCCACTTGCAGTGTCTATTCAATATACTATATATGTGTGGATCTCTATCTTTATAGTGGCCCTGCAGTGGATAGAGTGCCGGGCCTGGAGTCAGGAAGACCTGAGCTCTAAACTGCCCTCAGACACTTAGCAGCTGTGTGACCTTAGGCAAGTCACTTAACCTCTATTTGCCTTAATTCACTAGAGAAAGAAATGGCAAACCACTCCAATATCTTTGCCAAGAAAACCCCATGAACAGTATTGGCATGATATGATCCACAGGGTGATGAAGAGTCGACCGTGACTGAATGACTTAACAACAATATATACATCATACATATATGTGTGTGGATATTATGTATATGTATACCTACACACATATATACATATATATACATATGCATGTACGTATGAATAAGTTCTATAAAATGTCCATCTAACTTCATGTCACCATTTGGACACTAAGCATTCTTCATTCACTTGGTTTTTCTAATGTAGATGGTTAGTCAAACCCTTTGTGTGGTTATGGATTTTATCCGGGAGGCTGTGTAATATTCTGGGGCTTAATATGTGGAAAATGGCAGTCTCTGGAGGGAGATCTATACAAATGAAATCATAGATTTGCCAAAGAACCATACTATTTATTAAGTTTTTTAAATACTTCTAATTTTTATGACATTTATAAGTCCATATCCAACAGGGCAATTACCACATTTCCTTAAAACACTCTCTTGATGCCACTGTCCAAACACAATACTTTCTTTGTATCCTCAGCACTTAGCCCAGTGTAGGGCACATTGTTGTCGTTGAGTTGTTTCCGACCCTTTGCAACCCCATTTGGGGGTTTTCTTGGCAAAGATACTGGAATGGTTTGCCATATGCTTTTCTAGCTCATTTTACAGATGAAGAAACTGAGGCAGACAGGGTTAAATGACTTGCCCAGGGTCACACATCTGGTAAGTGTCTGAGACTGGATTTGAACTCAGGAAGATGAGTCTTCCTGGTTCCAGGCCTCACACTCTATGCACTGCAGAGCCACCTAGCTGTCCTAGGGCACACAGTAAGCATGTTGATTAATTATAGAATTTTTCACATAATTATGTTATTAACAAATGAGGAAACTGAAAATTACTCTTATTTCCTGAGTGGGACCGGAGAGAACACTTACCTTGTAAAAGCACATTCCCATAATTCTCTAGCATCACGTTCCTGTAGAGCCTCTTCTGTGCAGGGTCCAGTAGTACCCATTCTTCCTCTGTGAGATATATAGCCACATCCTCAAATGTTACCAGCTCCTAAAAGCACCAGAACAGAGGTGAGGTCTCTCAACTTTACATGGCTAATTGGGGGGCAGGGGGGCGGAACGTATTAAAGAAAAGATGGATACAAGGTAGAGTGGGAAGCATACTTAATTAGCTGTCAGGGAACCTGAGTTCCAATTCCTGACTCAAAATATAAATAAGCATATCACCTCATCACTACCAGCAACAACTGCTAACCAGCTGCCACCAACAGGCATATAAGCAGAAGAGCCCTGGGAGTGGTCCTGCTTCTATCCCAGCCCTCACATCCATCATCCAGGGAGACAACTCCTATGGAGAAAGGTTCATCCATCCCCACCAAGTGCCATCCAAATGACACTCACAGGGCAGGCAGGCCAGAGGGTACCCTGAGAGACTGGAGGCAACATATGCCAGACAGGCTTAACCACCATCACCACCACCTTGACCACTATCTCCCTTCAGATTCTGATGGAGACACTCCAGAACCCTACATCCAAGAGCCTCAGGAATAGCAATGCCTTCAGGCCAGTATCCATAGCCATCATCCTAGGAAGCAACCCCTTGTGGAGATGTAGCCTGGTCACTGCTCCTGTGGGTACCATGGACAACAAGTTCTTGTCGCCAGAGTCCTTGGCACTGTCAAATGGTTTTATCACAGAAACTGACATGATTTTATCAGCAGAAATTACATTAGAAGTATTACCATCTACTTTGCCACTGTACCCAGAAGACCATGGCACCTTTCCATCTGACTTGCAGCTGAAACTGCCCAGATGTGTCATCTCCATTAGAATCTGAGCTCCTTAAAGCAGGGATTGTCTTACTATTCTATCTTTATCCCCAATGCTGAGCACAGAAGTGGTCACATGTATTCGAATTTGCATTATTTGAAGTTATAATTATGTAAAATATAGTAATTGGTTCCAGGCCAATGGAAACATGCAGTATAAATTCAAATGATGCAATCACTATGGGGGATTCATTATTCATACTAATTGGGACCTAGGGTTGTAGTAAGTGCTTAATAAATACTTTCTTCATACATTAATTTTCTCCACCCATAAAATGAGATAATAATAGCAGCTACCAACCATCACATAGCAACTCCTAATGGTTAGAAGCGGGGGTTCTGGTTCTTGAAGGGTACATCTCTGGAAGAATGATGTTGAGGATAGATTCAACTGGTAGTGATGACAACTTGGGAACACTAGAGGGAGCCACAGCTCACCTGGGATCTGGCTGTCAGGGGAGCACCTGGCATCAGCTTGTCTCCTTTGCTTCTGCACAATTAGATGGAGCTAAGGAAAGTACAAAGCGTAATGAGTAAGATCAACCTTGCCCAACTGCCTCATTGCCCTCCCTCCCACTCAATTATTAAAACCTATTTAAACTGAGCTGATTCTGTGGCCCATTACAATGGTACATAACTATGGCCCTCATTACTGCTTGACATTCCCTTTACTCTTATGAATTCTCTCATTCCCCAAAGCAATCATTCCAATCTTTTTTCTCTCCCTCTCACACTTAAGCATGGCCCCACTTCCTACAGCTACACCCTCCTGATTTATTCAGAAGACTAAGACTATCTGACCTGAGGTCCCTTAACCCCCTTCCTCTTTCTTAAATCAACTTCATAGCTCAATCTCTCTTTGGACAAAAATATCCATCACAAAGGTTCATCCCTCTATCATATGCCCTTGATGTCACTCCCTCCTGCCTCTTGTGGGATCCTGCAATCATCCCCTCTCTCTTGAATCTTTCATCTTTCCTTTCCCATCTACCTAAAACATGTCCATGTCTATCTCACCCTAAAAGCCTTCTTTTGACCCTGCTACCCCATCAAACTACTACTCCACTTGGCCATTCCCTTTCCTTCATTGTCAAACTCCTTGAAAAAGCTGTTAACACTCAATGCCTCAACTTCTCCACTACCCACTCTCAACTCAAGCTATTGTGATCAGACTTCACTTCTGATAATGAAATTGTTCTGAGGTTACACAAATCCAAAGGTTTGTTTTCCAGTTCTCATCCTCCCTGACTTCTCTGTAGAATGACAATGTTGACTACCTCCCTACTACTAGTATTCTCTCCCCCTTGGCATCACATAAGCTCATTTAGGGTGCCCTCCTAGCTCTCTAACCACTGCATTTTTTCACTGGTTCCTGTTATCTTAAGGTTGGTATTTCCCACAGTTCTGTCTACCGACTCTAAACATAACCTCCTTCCTCTATATATACTCTTTCCCTGGACAAGTTCGTTTCCTCTTAGGGCATTGATTCCCAGACCTCCCTTCTGAGGTCCAATCATATCTACAATTGTCTATAGGGCAGCTTCAGTTAAATGCCCTAGAGATGCCCCCAGGTCAACACATCTAAAAATGAGCTTATCATTTCCTCCATTTAAACTTGCTCATTCTTCTGACTTCACTAGCCTGGTGGCACCACCATTTACCCAAATATCCATTTAAAACTATGGGGTTCTCATAGCCAATATCAGCAAACTTAATTATCTTAGCCTTTCTACTCCCATGTCCTGGTATTGATGCTCATTATCACCCAAGACTACTGTAAGGGGTGCCTTACACATCTTTCTGCCACCATTTCCCCCCTTCTTCAATTTATCTGAGCCTAAAGTTGACTTGACCCATGACCATGCTGATGCTGACATGTAATGAGTAATAAGACAGAGACAGAGAATAGGTAAAGTCACCATAAAAGGTTAAAGCTTTAGAGGCAGGTTAAATCACATAAGCATCAAATTCCCCAACATACTCCCACCAGCTTACCCCCTGACTCAATACTGACCACCCTTTCTGCCCAAATCTCTGCTCTCTCAGTTGGTTTCCATCTCAGCCTCTTCTCTTTTACTGCTCTGAATAATCTCCGATTTAGGATTGATTGGATATAGACTCCATTCCCACCCTCCTTTTCCAGAGAGGACTGCCTCCCCTTGGACTCAGCGCTACTCTAATCACTGGCAAGTGGAAGTCAACTAATACCAGTTTACCATCCTTGTTCCACCCATGATGCTGCAATGACAATTGGAAAGAGGCTGCATCAAGAGATCTATTACACTTGAAGGAAATAATCTATTTCATGTTACAGTCAGTTGCTCTAAACTCTGATAGTAGAGTTCTAGAGTCATCTGGATTGTTTTGATAAGTGACAGGAATCCTTAAGGTTCCTGGTCCAATGAAAGACATTTATAGACCTTCCCACCTGGGGATCCTAGACTACCTTCATTCTGTTCTGCCTAGTGAGACTATTTAGGGTTCTGATAAGCCAACTCCCATTCTATTACACATAAAAGAGCCCCCTATTAGGCAATTTGGGGAACTCAGGAGACTTTTGAGCTCATTTCTACACCTCACTCATCACCCCAACCTGCCTCTTAAAGCAAGGACTACTAAGAGATTCACCTGCAGGGGTATTATAGTCTGGAAAAAACCCTGTTGTTTCTGGCCTTCCTATCCTCCCTCCAAAAAGCTGTCTATATCCTAGACATGTCTTCCCTAGCCTGCCTGCTACCACCTATACTCCTGCTCTGTAACCCAATTTATCTGGATATTCTACACTTGGAAGGTCCCAGTTTCCCAGCTGACACCTTGCTGTCTGTGATTTTGGACCTGGGAAACCAACCAGTCCTGACTGATCCAGACCCCTTCCTTCCCCATAAACTCTAGGATTGCTCTTACTCTGAGCTTCCCCCAATTTATGAAGATAAAAACAGGAGCAAGCAAGAGCTTGCTGCTACAGGATGCCAGTTCTGTTATAGACTCCATCCCTCCTGCCACAGGCTGAAAAGCTCCTTACTGAAGGTTCTCTAACAACACCCCTGGTTTATGTCCCTCCCCAAGGTTATGTGGAAGTTATCAGTCCCAGTTCAAGTGTGTATGTATGTGAGTTAGGTAGGACGGGGAGAAATCAGCTATCCCAATACCACTGTCCTGTTGCCCCTGACTTCTTTCCTTAAATGTATCAATTGCTCTCAGCATTCAGTAGCTCGTCCAATATTTCTATAAAGCCACTTTAGTCCAAGGAACCAACCCCAAATGACAAGGAATAGTGGAAGATGATGTCGCCTCCTCCTGAATTCCAGGGCAGGATTTCCATTGGCTTTCAGTGCCCTGGAACCGTGCCTGCTTGTGAAATAATCCAGGCAACTATGGCCATCAACCTACCTGGGTTATTCAGCAATTTAAGAGTGCTGAATCATGACTTTGATTGTAGCCAAAGTTTTAAAGTTTTCTTTCATCCCAATCCCTAGGAATCAACTGCATGTGCACACAGCAGGGGTTTTATTTTGATTGACAGGGGGCATGGGCACAGCTTGAAGGAATGCCATGTTCAGCCCACAGCTGCCAGCTGGATCATAAGAAGGTGGCAAGTCTCAAAGATATCTGCTCCCCAGATACTAGTCATCATGCTGAATCGGTCTGAGTTGTCCTTGAGCACCCAGGCCAGCACCTGCTAGTTGCAGAAATTGCAATTTGAGGAGGAAATGGTGATTTCGGGGCAAATAACAGAAGTGATGCCACTCGTTACTAGTAGTGCTACTTTATATACGTCTCAGACATTCATATTTTTTAAAGTTGCCTCTCCCATTAGAATGCCAACTCCTTGAGGGCAGAAACTGGTTTTGCCTTTCTTTGCTTTTCCAGTTTTATTGCCAGTGTTTTCCTGGCACAGTAGAAGCACTTAACACTTAATGATTGATTGCTTTCAAGTTTCCAAAGCACTTTATACACATTATCTCATTTGCACCTCAGTGAATAGGCTACAACCCTGTACTACTTGAAAGTCCTACAGGTATAATTATGCCCACTTGAGAGATGAGCAAGCTGAGATTTGGAGGGGTGACTTTGCTATGGTCATCTAGCTCATTTTAAAGGTAGGATTTGAACCCAAGCCCTCCTGATTCTGTGGCACAAGGATGGTGGGGAATTCATATAGATCCACACAAATTGGAAACTACTGCTACGTAGCTTGCAGCATAGCCTTCATGTAGTCAAAGCAGTGAACATTGTACCCCTACGGAGCACATTATTGATGGGAACCAGTTCTGGCTATCCTTCTATAAAACCCATACCAGCTTAACTGCCTAGAAATGGGCAGGAAGTAAACTCACTCTTTTCCAAATTTGTAGTAAGGCTTACAACCTGCTAGCTAGGATTATTCTCCTCATGCCTCAACCACATTCATGTTACACAAGTCTGGTTAATGTGTGAAGGTGGGCAAATTACTTAACCTCTCCGGGTCTCAGCTTCCTTACTTGAAAAGTGGGGAAGACTGAGGTGATCTCCAAGGATCTTTCCAGCTGTAGGTCCTAGGATACTCCCTACATATAGCAGTCACAGTGGATGGGCAGGAAAAATATATTCTTCAATACAACTGTAACTCACTGAGGCAGTGGAGGCCTCCTCCAGTGCCTGGCAGACAAGGAGGGGCTTACACTGGAGAGAACATGGAAGCTCTAATGAGCACAACCTGGAATTAGTAGGAGTCTTCCCCCTAATCTACACTCTTAAGATCTTAGATGTTTGGGGGAAGAAAGAGTTCATCTCTATTGCCTTCATGGCATGGCAGATCATGCTGGCATCAGTGCAGGGTGGGAATGGGGACTGCACGTAACCAACAAAAAAATGGGCAAATTTTGGGAGAACACAGTAAGTGAGACAGTGTCAGCTCCCTGCCATTGGCTTGCTTCCCTGATCTGACACTGACCTTCCTGGGCTGAGTATCTACTCCTGCAATCCAAAAGTCTTCAGTAGAACCTCATGTCTTATCGAACATCCCTTCCAGAAGTAACCTTGTGACCCTTTAAATTGTAGCGCTCCAAAGAACTTGCTGATACCAAACCAGCTGGAATCCAGAAGATAACCAGCACTCATACCAGAAAAAAATGGGCATTTAAGTGCTATCAGGTACAAAGTGTAAAATTTAGGTAAGGTAAAATTTAGGTAAGAAACAGTTCCCTTCCATCAAGAAGGAACTTAAAGGTGCAGGAGAAAAGACACTAACACAAATAGCTATAATATATTAGTAAACATACACATTCCAGATTTTTAAAAAGTCCTTGGATGGTCTGGAAGAGAAAGTCAAAACTGACGATGGAGATTCAGGAAAGGTTACTGCAAGGAGCCATTTGGGTTGGGAAGGAAATCAACAAGCAAATATGGTAGGGAGGAGCAGACCAGGTATAGGGAAGCCTGAGCAAAAGCATGGAAGGAAATATGCAAAACAGTATATGTCTGGGTGGCAGAGGATAGACTTTGGCTGGGATGCCCAATACATATAAGGAAGCAGGAGACAAAGTTGGCAAGGACATGTACCAGATCATGGAGAGCTTTAAGTTAGAGTCAGTTTGACTTGACTTAGAAAGCAACAGGAAGTCATTTGAGATTTTCAAGCAAAGGAGTTTTATGACCAGATCTGGCATTGTTCTGGCAGCAGTATGAAGGGAAGGCTGCAGAACAGAAGCTACTGCAATGGTCTTCATAACCTGCACTAGGGAACTAGCCCAAAAATGGGGCCATTCCCCAAGAGCTCCCTCTTCTCAGCTCCTATCATACAGATGCCTTCTGCCACTATCTCCTCCTTCACCTGTCTCACATAAAGTGGTCCTTGTCCTTGCCAATGCAAACCCTTCTATGTGCATTCATGATCCCATTCTCTCTCCTGTTCTCCAGAGGGCTGTCCCTTTATCATCTCCATTCTCACTTCATTCTGTCTACTGGTTACTTCTCTATTGCCTACAAACACGCTCACGTCTTCCTCACCCTCAAAAAACCCCTCACAATCCATTAATCTCCACTATTATTCCACATCCCCTTCCTTTAATGGCTAAACTTGAGATATTATATCGAGGTGCCCCGACTCCTTTTCATTTTCTACTATCTGGCTTCTGACCTCATCATTCTATTACAATTGCTCTCTCCAAAGTTACTAACAATTTCTTAAGTGCTAAATCTAATGGCCTCTTCTCTCCAGGGGCAGCTAGGTGGTGCTGCAGTACCAGGCCTGCAGTCAGAAAGACTCCTCTTCCTGGGCTCAAAGCCAGCCTCAGACACTTATGAGCTGTTTAGCCACTTACTACTTGTGTGACCCTGGGCAAGTCACTTCACCCTGTTTGCCTCAGTTTCCTCATCTGTAAAATGAGCTGGAGAAGGAAATGGCAAACCACTCTAGCATCTTTGCAAAGAAAACCCCAAATGGGGTCACAAAGAGCTGGCCACTACTGAAATGACTTAACAAATCTTTCTGGGTTTTTCCTGACACTACTCTATCTTGGTTCTCTTCCTATCTGACCCACTCTTTCTCAGTCTCCATTGCTGGATCTTCCAGTAAGGGTGGATATCCTACAGAGCTCTGACTGGGCCCTCTTCTCTCCTCTCTCTACACTTTCACTTGGCAATTTTATTAGCTCTCTTCTGATACTGCCATCACACTGGCGTAAGCCTTCATCCCCTCACATCTAGCTTGCTCATTGGTCACTGTCTCAAGTCTCTCCCCATTCCAATAGTCCAGCCCCCACTCAGCTGTCAAAATGATATTCCTGAAGTGCAGATCTGACCACATTACCTCTCCCCATTGTCCTCAACTCAGTAAACTGCAGTGGCTCCTTATCATCTCCTTAAGGATCAAATATAAAATCCTGATTGGCATTCAAAGCCCTTCATATCCAGGACTCCACCAACACCACTTGTCTTCTTACACCCTGCATCCCATACCCTGATTCAGTGTCACTGGCCTCTTTACTGTTCCTTGAATAAGACCCTCTTCTTGGCTCTAAGCATTTTCACTGGCTGTCCCCCACGCATGGAATGCTCTCCTTCACCTTTACATCCTGGCTTCCCTGAAGTCCCAGCTAAAATCTCACCTTCTACAGGAAGCCTTTCATGATCTCCCTTCCATGCTGAGTATCTCTATAATTTATCTTGTATATAACTCATTTGTACAGCTCTTTGCATGTTGTCTCCCTCATTAGACCATAAGGCTTCTTGAGAGCCAAGACTACCTTCTATCTTTTGTACCCTACAGTGTCTGGCTGGCCATGTTAAAAAATCTACAGTGGCTCCCTAGTGAGTCAAGGTCAAACTCCTTTGCCAGACATTTAAGGCTCCCCTTGTTTAACCCCCCTGCCAGACTTATATAATGTGACTCTGCAATTTTAAGTTTGCTCAAAAGGGACCATTGCTTTTCTATTCCCATGCAAAATTTGCTCATGCTAGTTGCATAAAGGGGAGTAATAAGCCTAAAAAGTTAGATTACAAATAGCTTTAAATTCCAGGACTTTGCATATATTAAGACGCCCTCATCACTTAGTCCAGGAACTCCTGGAGGTCATGAGGTCAAGACTATTTTCATGACACCAAGATGTTTTAATGTTTACTAACAGTAAATACTGGGGCAGCTAGATGGCACAGTGGATAGAGCACTGGCCCTGGAGTCAGGAGGACCTGAGTTTAAATCTGACCTCAGACCAAACCCTTGACACTACCTGTGTGTGTCTGGGCAAGTCACTTAACCCCAACTGCCTCAACAACAAAAAAAAAGTTTAAAAAAAAAACACCAGTAAATACTGATAGACATAACCTACATAGACAAAAGCTCTTTGGGGAATCTAAAAATTTTTAAGAGTTGGAGCAGCTAGGTGGTGCAGTAGATAGAGTGCCAACCCTGGAGTCAGGAGGACTTGCATTCAAATTCAGCCTCAGACCAGACATTTGACACTTAATAGCTACGTGACCCTGGGCAAGTCACTTAACCCCACTGCCTAGCAAAAACAAACAAAAAGAAAAAGAAAAAATTTAAGGATATAAAGGAGTCCTGAATCCCAAAAGTTAGAGAACCATTAACATATTGCAAAAGCCTCCTAATTAGTCTTTCTGCCTCAAGTCTCTCAATACTTTGACTATTGGCTACGCCATTTTAAACACTGCTGCCAAAGCATTTTTTTCTTAAACAGAGAGCTTATCACAGAACTCCTTATACAATTAACTACAGTGGCTTCCTATTCTGTCTAGACTAACATATAAACTCACCTCTTTAGCTTTGAAAGCCCTATATAACATGGCTCTAACTCTCCCAGCTTTGATGGACATAAGTGACTTCTGTGTAAGCTCTCTGTTCCTTCTTTCTGTACCTTTGCATTGGTCAGTCCCCAAGCCTAGGATGTGCCTCTGTCCAAGGTCCTCTCTTCACTTAAGATGAGGCTCAGGCATATTTGGCATGAAGTTTTTCCTGATCCCCACTCTTTCCCCAATTACTAGTGCCCTTACTCTCAAACTACCTGTAACTTCTTGGGGGGGGGTGTACATATACACACACGTATATACATTTATTAACTTTATATTTATGCTGTATTACTGTATTTATTTGATACATACTTGTCTTCCCACTTAGAAGAGACAGTCTCTCTGGGAAAGTAAGCTCATTTCAAGCAAGGATGGCATCCTTCTTTGTCCTTATATTCCCCAGTACCTGGCATATAGCAGCCACCTAATACTTGCCGACCAACTTGAGGCAGATAATAAATTATTCAACTATCCAACTGAGAGGTGATGAGGGTCTGAACTCAGGTGTTTTTAATGTTAGTGAAGGAAAAGGATCAGATGCAAGAGATGTTATATACCCTCAATCCAACTCCATCCCATCCTCTCCAGCAAACTACCCACTTTCTCAATCTTCAATCTCTCCCTATCTACTAGCTTGCTTTCTTGCTGCCTAGAAACAAACCCTTACCTTCCTCTACTCCTGAAAAAATCCTCATTTGATCCTACCACCTCCACTTGCAAGTGTCCAGTATCTCTCTTCCCTTTAGTGGAGGAGAAAGCTATCTACAGTAAGGGTCTTCACATTCTCCTCGACCCTCTGCAGTCAGGCTTCTCACCTTGTCATTCAATATGGAGTGCTTACTCTAAAGTTACCAAAGATCTCTGAACTGTCAGATCTAACTGTGTCTTTTCTCAGTACTCCTCCTTAACCTTTCTGTGCCTCTGACACTGCCAATAACTCTCGTTTGCTTGACATTTAGGTTTTCAGCAACATTACTGTCATGGTTGTCCTGTCTGACTGCTCCTTCTCAAGTCTTCTTTGCTGGAGCTTCACCCAAGTCACGCCTACTAGCTGTGGGTATCCCCAAAGTCCTGGCTTTAACTTCTTTTTGCCTGTACTATTGCACTTGGTGATCTCAACAGCTTCCATGGATTTAGTTATCTCTATGCTGGTAATTCTCAAAGCTATTTATTTAACATGAACCTCTCTCCTGAACTCCAATCAAATTGCATATCCAACTGCCTCTTGGGCATATCAAACTGAATGTCTCCTACAGATATCTCAAACCCCTCCAAAACACAACTCACATTTAACTTTCCTATACACACATATATATCGTCTTCTCTCATCTGGTTCTGTCACCATTCAGGTACAGGTCCTCATCACCACACACTCAGTGTATTGTAATAGTTTTCAGATTAGCTTACCTGCCTCAAGTAGGTCTCAGGTGAAGTGTAGGTAACCTGTTTGTTGTACTTATAAATTGCAGCTGTCAAGCTTTAGAGCAGTGGTATCAAATTCAAGTGAAATGTGGGCCACCAATCAAGACATAAAAATCCCTGCAGACCCCATATTGACTTAGTTTTAAAACATAATATTGAGTATTTGCTAGTTACATTTTAATCTGGTTCAGGTCATACTCAGGAGTATTTTAAGTCACATCTCACATCTGACACTTCTGCTATAGTGTCTGAAAACTAGCTAGTTGTCAGAAATTCGAGTATGAATAAATTTAATGGGATCTTTCATTACCCACTCCCCCATCTTGGTTAACCTTATATTTCTTGAACTGAGGCTTCTTATCCAAGCACACGTTTGAAGAGGTGGCCACTCTTTGCCAAGTCTGCCTCCAAGTACACCCCTGATTCCTTCCTCTGCCATATTCTTCAGCAGAATAGCTTACCTTATCCCTTTTATCTCAATTGCTCCCCCATCTAACCAATTCCTTCCAAGTTGTCTTAAATCTCGCCTATACATTATAAACCTCATTAGAACTTTCCGTTCCCAATATGTACCATACTTTATCTCTCCCTTTCTCAAAGGCTTTTTAAAAAATCAAAAAGTTTTAAATTTACCTCCATTTCCTCATTTTTAAACCTCTTAAAACTGACTTTGACCTTCTCCTCCCATACTCTTTCCTCTCTGGATTGTTACAAGTGCTCTTAGTTCTCTTGGTACCTGACTGTTCCTTCGGAATCTCCTTTGCTGCACTATCCATGTTGTGGCCCCCCAATTGTAGGCTGACTGCACAGCTTTGCTCCTGACCCGCTTCTCTTCACAATGACCTCTGAAGCATCCCTAGCTTCAATAGCTCTACACCTATGACTCCCAGATGCCTCTTCAGAGTTACTGATGATCTGACTGTAAAACCTAATGGTATCTTCTGTCTCGACAACCTTTACCACTACATAGTACCCTCTTCTCCCCAGATTTTAGGGGTGCTGCTCTTTTGGTTGTCCTCCTACCTTTACCACTTTTCCAACAACTCCCATTGATTCAATTATCTCTATGCAGATGATTCTCACATTTATGTATCCAGTCCTAATCTCTCTCCTGGCCTCAAGCCTCCTATCTCTAACTATCTATTAGATAACTGATTATTCTCCAAAACATATAAACATATCCAAAACTGAACTCATTATCTTATCCACAAACCCCTCCCCTCTTCCTAACTTCCTTATTGAAGGCACCACTATCCTACCAGTCAGGCTCACAATGTAGGTGTCATCCTAAATTCTCACTCCCCATTTTCAATGTTTGCCAAATCCTGTCAATTTTACCTTTCTAGCATCTCTCACATATGCCTCCTTCTCTCCTCTGACACTGTCTCCACCTGGTGCAGGACCTCTAGCCTCAAGTCCCTCCTCATTTCAGTCCTCCTCCATTCACCTGTCTACCTATCTCCCTAAAACAGGTCTGACCCTTTTCTTCCATTCCCTCAGCTCCAATGGCTCCATTACCTCCAAGACACAAAACCATCTTCAACTTTTTATAGCCCTACTCCCTCCACCCTTATTATTCCCAAACAAGCCATCTCTAGGCATTTTCACTATCTGTCTCCCAAGCCTAGAGTTGTCTCCCTGCTTGTTTTCATTTTACGGCCTCCTTGGCTTCTTTCAAGTTCCAGCTAAAATCTCACCTTCTAAAAAAGCCTTTCCTGGTCTCCCTTACTTCAAATGTGTCCCCCTGCTGATTATTTCCAATTTATTCTGTATAAATTTATTTGTACACAGTTGTTTACCTGTTGATTCCCCCATTAGCCCAAGCATCTTGAGAATAGGAACTTTTTTTTGGAGGGGTGGGTGGGCTGTTTTTGCCTTTCCTTGTATACCCAGCATTTAGCAGCACCTGGTACATAGTAGGCACTAACA
This sequence comes from Phascolarctos cinereus, assembly GCF_003287225.1. Taxonomy (NCBI): domain Eukaryota; kingdom Metazoa; phylum Chordata; class Mammalia; order Diprotodontia; family Phascolarctidae; genus Phascolarctos; species Phascolarctos cinereus. Next base: position 27,434,030 of record NW_027556291.1, read on the forward strand.
CATAATACCCAGCCCTATTATCCTTCCTGAGCTTCAGTCCCACATCACATACTGGACATTTCAAATAAGCTACCCTGTAGACATCTCAAACACAAATTGTCTGAAACTGAACTCATTATATTCCCACACATACACACCCTTTTCCAAATTTCCCTATTCCTATTGAGGATCCCACCATCCTTCCAGGTATCCAGGGTTAACAATCTTGGTGTTACCTCCAATTCCTTAACCTCATCTACTAAAACATCATCAGTTGCCAAATTTTGTTTCCACTTGAACATCTCTCATATACATGCTCTTCTCTCCACTACCTAACACTCAAATTCAGGCTCTCATCCCTCCTTACATCACCTCTTTATTGGTTTCCCTATCTCATCTCTCCCCTCTATCAGGAAGCCATCCTGACAGAGCTATCAAAGTGATTTTCCAAAAGTACAGATTGTCACCCACTTGCGCAATAAACTCCAGAGGCTTCCTACTATCTGTATGACAAAAAGCACATTTTCCCCCATTTGATATTTAAAACCCTTCACAGCTTGGGCCTATCCAACTTTCCCAATATTTTCGTGGTTCATTCCAGAGTAAGAACAGGCCTTCCTGCTGTTCCTCATACATATTTCATCTACCCCAGTGCCTTTGCACTGCTTATCCTGAATGCTTACAATGCACCTCCATACCCTTTCCTAGAATCCCCGATTTCCTTAGACTCTAGTCAAATAGCACCTTCCCCTCCCATTTCTGCCCCCCCCATTATTTACTTTGTATTGAGGCCAGGGGTCTCATCATTATTTGTAAAGCACTTAGTACAATGCCTAGCACATAGTAGGCAATTAAAACATTCCCCTTCAATTTTGTCTTTGTATCCCCAATACATAGTACATGGTTAATTAATTTTAAATGATTTACGTCCACCTGAAAGCCAAAAGAGGTCTTCATTTCTATTCAGTGAGGATGTTGGTGCTGGTGTCTCCTGATATACCTCGTGAATCACAAGATCATATTGAAGCCCAGTGAAATAAAATTTTAAAGCTGGAAGGGTCCTTAGAGATCATATAGCTGTACCCTTTCATTTTCCCTATGACGGACCTAAAATTATTAGGTAACTGAAGTAGCAAAACTAAGGTCCTCCGATTCCATATCCAGTACTCTTTCCACTGTTCCACACTGCCTCCTCAATGCAGGACACCCAATGGGAAGCACTCAAATGGGCCTCGGTTTAAGTTCTAAATCCTGGAGAGACTGGAATTTACCTTCAATGGCACAGATGCTGAACTGTTCTCAAAATAAGGCCTTCCCCTCCCATTTCAGAGCCACTCAAACTTTCTTATAAGCAGCCATGAAAAGTACATTTCAGGTGATGATCCATCGAGGTAGACAATCAGCTAGCCAAGGAAGTGGTTATGAATGATCCTTCCCCCTCCTTAAGAAAATCCTTTAGCAGAAGCAACTGTTCTTATCTCTGGCATATGATTCCTCTCCTCAGCAAGAACCCAGATAAGAGCATCTGTTAAATGGTCTACCTGCATTATCATTTTACAATTCAATAGTGATGATGCACATAGATCTGTATCATATATATACACACACATATATACCCATATATGCATATGCACATATAATCTTATCCATGTAACTTACTTTGGGTTAGGTGCCTTTTCCTTTTACTGAGCAGTACCGGAGGGAGTCTTGTCCTTTCTCCTCCCACCCCCAGCAAGAAAAACATTAAACATCTCTGTTCTTGCCTTGTCTTTCTAGAGATCACTTTCTCTTCAAACTAGTCTAATTCAGAAGGGCAAGGCCTGATAGTAAGTGGTGTCCTTTCACAGATTCAGGCTAAAAGACTGCCAGGTTTGGTCTCTGATCTCATGTGCCTGAAGTAGGAGAAGGGAAGGAAGCTCGTGGAAGGATCCAAAATTTTTTCTTGCTTATAAGGAAAGACTAACTCACCTCCCTCTTCCCAATTCAGGCTGCTGGGAACTTCAAAGATCTGTATCCCAACTATTAGCAATTACATGTGCCACCCTCCTGAATCCCAGCACCAAGGCCAGAGCTAAAAGCGCTCTGGGCTGATTTTTCAGTAGCCATTCTTCTTGCTGATCTGTTTTTTGTTTGGGGTTTTTTTTTGGGGGGTTAGGCAATGGGGTTAAGTGACTTGCCCAGGGTCACACAGCTAATAAGTGTTACGTGTCTGAGGCCAGATTTGAATTCAGGTCCTCCTGAATACAGAGCCAGTGCTCCATCTACTGCGCCACTTAGCTGCCTCCTTCTTGCTGATCTGAAAACAACGATCAGCTCACTGCACCCCGTAATTTCATATTGATAAATATGGCTTGAATACATAAGCTTTGTGTGTGAGTTTCTTTTCATTTTGCTAATGTGGCTGCTAAACTTGCCAAAAGTTTGGCCAAAAGTAATGAGCAAACTGGTAAAAAAAAAAAAAGTCATGGAGTTATTAGCCAGACTCCACTCCTACCTCTTTCTTTCCCTCCTTCACCCTCTCAACTAAATATACTACTAAAAGTTCCCAAAGCAGAGATTTGGAAAGAGAGGCAACAGACAAAATCTTGTCTCCCCATCCATCACTAGTCTAGAATCCCTGGGAAGTGAGGGAAACTGGTGAAACATCACTGACACGTGTCAGAGATGTGAACTTCCCTGTATACAAAGGCAAGTTGGGAAGCCATCTTTTGATGCTGCTGTATCTCACGAACTGATCTGAGGACGTTGGAGCTTACGTGGCACAGATGGTTGTCGTGAGACTCGTTCTACAGACCTGGAGCAGGACACAGTCTTCCTTCTAGAAGCGCCTGGAAGAAAAATCCTCTGTACCTGTGTCTTTGACCTTTGACCTCTCATCAGAGGGCCCAGCTGATGGAAAAAAATACTTTCCAATTAGTCTCATTAGGTTATATGAGTAGGGGAGGGAGGGCCCTGTCATTCATGTTTCTTCTATACTGGCAAAACTTACCACATAAACCATCCGTTAAGTGGGCATTTGCAAGGGACTGCTCAACCCTTTCCAATGTCCAAAAATAAGCTTCTAAGCTCTAAAGCACCTAGCACTGGTAGTAGGGTGTTGTTTTTTTAACCATGGTAAAGCCAATTAACTTTGGATTCAGTAATGGAAAATCTTTCTTTTCTCTGGCTTAGCATTTCTAATTTTCATGCATAAAAAAATGTATGCTGTAACCTTCCTTAGGAGGAAAAATCCATAAACCTTAGAATTATTTCAAATGAGATCCAGCCCTGGACCCACCCCTTCAGTAAGGTACATGGCCCCCCAGATTTGCAGTAAGCCAAAGATAACCAAGGGAGTGAGGGAAGGCTTTCTGGTGTTCGTGAACTTAACAAATGCTTAGGAAAACATTAAACATGCTTATTCATTTGATGCCAGAACTCCTCCCCACAATTTCGTTCTCCCCGCCTCCTCCAATAACAAACAATGTATAGGACAAGAGAAAAATGCCCAGATGGGAAGCTTCAAACCCCCATAAACAAGCTCAATGCTTGTCCTCCTCTCGAGTAGCTTTAAATTCTTTTAGAGCCTTGAAGAAAATTCTCCTATATGATAGAGGACCTCAGCAACATCTTTCTTGTGTTAATGAATCTAGAAGAGCTTGCAAAAAAAAAAATTTCCTCAATCTATATAAAAGAGTTTAATCATTTCACTGACAATACCCAAACCACTCTTAACTGATTGCTGAGAACAATATATAGTACATATAAAAGAACACATGGATAGAAGTGAGTTTCCTTCTCACTTTCCCTATCTCCAAGAAAAGGATAGGGAAAGTGGAGAAAGTCATAAGACATGGCATGTTATCTAATTACAGTTAACTAACTAGTGCCCAATTTTTTTGGTTGCATGGATGAGTGCAAACCAACCAATTTCTATTATTTCTTCATGCATATCTGTTTGAATATGATGACCCCGACCCTACCCCCACCCCTTTCAGTGAGAACGGAAAATAACCTGTAATTAGAAAAAAGAAATGGAAGGTTTTCAGTAAGCAATTCTAAGCTATCTGTTCAGAATTAGGGTCTGATCTGAGCAGTTATTTTGTTTCATGTCGTCTATTTTTTCCCTCTTGGTCTGGGCAAATCAGTAAAGGAAAAAGGAAAAGATAAAGCAAAATATAGAAAGAGCAAGCTGTCTCACTTGCACCCAAGATCTGTGGCACTAAAATCCCAAGCTTCCATAAGTAATCAAGGAATCAATCATTTTAAGTAAGTTTGGTGCCAATAACAATGAGAAATGCATATAATTATCATTAATATATATTAGTATTTCATTATTAGAATTTCTATGCTAAATTTAATGAAGTTGCTCTGAATGGTCTTCATTATTGAATAGATATTTCCAAGTTGTCCATTTGCACCCAAACTGCACTCTTGACAACACTCTCTCACCCTCTCCAAACCATAAGTCCCTGTTTTCACAGAGACTGTAGGGGAACAGCAATTCTCCCAAAGTCTGTATTGACTCTGCTTATAACCTAGGCAGGTGACACACATTGATACACGCCTCAACTGTGCTCACCTTTGTTAGGCTTCTCAGAGGATCACAGGGCTAGGGTTGGAAGACCATCGAAAACAGAAATTCAAGATTTAAGTAGAACTGCCCAAGGTCACATAAGTAAGTAATGTCAGAGGGAATATCTGAAAGTATTTTTGTTGTTCTGCCTTCAATAATCAGAAGCTGTTTAGGGTAAGTAACAATTCAATTGAGAACATTCTCATTTTGCTGAACAATGATTTGAGTGTAACATTCCTGTCCCTAGTGGATGGTTTCCTGAAGGACAGCCCTATGATACTGTGCCCATGTAGGGACTCTGAGAGTCCATTTTCTATTCCGTAGTAAAGGCAGAAGAAAATGAAGACCTGATAGGCAATACCTACATTATATTCCAGGTCTAACATCACCAACATTGACTGAATAGCAAGATGTGAACTTCATAATAGGGACACACTAACTCCTGAATGGGAAGCTGCACCAATTGCCCATGAGGGGCTTATTCCTATAGGCCTTAAGGAACTGGATAATTTCTTTCTATATTGGCAAACAGAGCCACCGTACATTTAAGTCATATAAATATTGGATGCCAAACTACCTTCCAAAGCCCTGAATGCAGATGCACCTCCCCAGTTATGAATGCTAAGAACTCTGTCCCAAAACCTGACATGAGAATGCCCTAGGAGGGATGGCAATTCTGGACTCCATGATTTCCATAATATTGTTAATAGTTTCACTATAGTTGTGTAGGAAACGCTTTCCCTTGTGGATTAAAGAATGCATAAAACAGAGGGCTTCTGAGCCTATACATTGTGCCTGAAAGGACTGGCTATGTAGAATACAGCTATGAAGAGAAGGCAAGTAGAAATTAGCTGGCCATCTTGACTTCATCTTTTCATATTTTCAATATGGCCCATTCTTATCTTTAAGAAACACAGCCCCTCCATTCACAATGTCCTCCAATAGACATCTTATCTCTCCCAGCCAGATCGAGAAATAAGCCTTGCTAGAAAATGACTGCAACAAGAGATGAAATATCAATTATGCTGAAATTTGTGATTTGTTTCTTAGAACATGAGTATAGGTTGGATAGCATCCAAATTCCACTAGAAATTGTGCAAACATGAGTTCATGGAATGGAAATCATGCTTTTAAAAGTTTTCCTGTCTAATCTGTATTAGTCCAATTACACACACACACACACAGACACACACACACTCTCGAAAACTGCATTTGCCATTGTTTTACTTCTGATGTTACAATATGACCATGGAAATAAATTAGCTGTGTAATGTTTACATATGCGATCTGAGAACCCTCCTCATGAGTGTTAACAGTGGCACTTACTATGTAATAGAGAATCTATTAAGACCATGGATGCTTTTTAAAACTATTTGTGATCTTTCTTGGTACCACTGTGATAAAGGTGACCATCCTCACCAAAAACCAACTCAACATGCAAAGAAATATCAAGCTTTTTCCTGGAATGCTTTGAGGGCACATCTGAGCATTAAATCAGGGGCAGGTAGATGGACAGAATCAACAAAAAGGAATAGGGAAGGTGGTGGCTGAACCTTTCTGACTTATTTCACAACACTGTCTCCCCCTCTCTCAAAAGAGGGATAGATCCACTTGTTTGACCACTGGCCGGGCTATTACATTCTTTGGATAGAGTGATGCTGGAGTGCATGAAATGGTTGTATTCTAAATCCAAACCCAAAAACAAGTTCAAATAAAAACAAAGAAATTTGGCTTGGTATACCCTAATCCTCAGATTCAGATGGAATGGGACAGTTATTGCCACTACAAGAATTTTTCTCCTCCTCACAGTAACATCCTTTAGTCTTAAAAGACATTTCCACAGCTGTTCTATGATGAACCCCAGTGTAACTATATATACACCAGGATCCACAGAGGTGGAACAAGGGTGAAATATGGAAGAAATATAACCTCAACAATTTCCTATAAAAATCAAAGTATGCTTCCACTATACCGTACATACAAATACCAAAGTAACATCCAATTCAAGGATGCTGGTGTGGAGTACAGAATCCATTAAAGAAAAACAGTTAAGGTAAACCTTAATTCATGAAATACCAGAGGACACCATATGGTCCTGCATGACTCCAGAGTTCCCTTCTTCCTGTCCTGCAAGAGCTCCCCAATAGCCCAATGTAACTTGCCTTATGCGATAGACTCAATAGTCACGAGTAGATGCAGTGGAAGCATTTTCAAATAGCCTTGTTTCCTGCTGATCCATTTCCCAAATGCAAGATGTTCTGATCTATATAGTACTGGACATTAGCATGGCATGCTTTAGAGTTTGGAGACTAGCTGAAGAGAGTTATGGATCAAGTCAGAAATTCAGGTCATGAACAATTTTAATGGTACCTTTGGGGTGGGGAGGTGTTTGTTTCGCCATTTGCTAACTTTGTTTCCCTGAGCCATAAGGCTCTAGTTTTAACTCCCAATGAGCTAAACTGTATAGGTGAATGTCATCTGTTTGGAGCAGTGAGCTGCTGTGCTTTGGGAAATTTACAAAACCAAAGGGCAAGGCTATGAGAACACATACTCCCTCTCCCCACATCCTTCAACTCTAACAAATTTGCAAAGCCAACTATAGAACTAGCCAGACTCCACTCCCACCTCCTTCAACCTCTCAACCAAATATACCACTAAAAGTTCCCAAAGCAGAGATTTGGAAAGAGAGGCAACAGACAAAATCTTGTCTCCCCATCCATCACTAGTCTAGAATCCCTGGGAAGTGAGGGAAACTGGTGAAACATCACTGACATGTGTCAGAGATGGGACTTCCCTGTACACAAAGTACAAGCTGGGAAGCCATCTCTTGATAATGCTGTATCTCACGAACTGATCTGAGGACGTTGGAGCTTACGTGGCACAGATGGTTGTCGTGAGACTCGTTCTACAGACCTGGAGCAGGACACAGTCTTCCTTCTAGAAGCGCCTGGAAGAAAAATCCTCAGTACCTGTCTTTGACCTTTGACCTCTCATCAGAGGCCCCAGCTGATGGAAAAAAATACTTTCCAATTAGTCTCAATAGGTTATAGGAATTTTGTGAGGGGGAGAAAGGGACTTGTCATTCATATTTCTGCCATACTGGCAAACTTACCACATAAACCATCCATTTAGAAGTCATTTTCTGACAGTTGGTGAACAGGATAGATGAATCACCTCTTCAATGCCCAAAAAAGCCCCCAGGACCTAACACACTGGAATATCCTAGAGCCTAGACTCCAATCTCCTGACCCCAGAACAAGAATTCAAGCTTAGCAGACTGGTAGAAAGACTAAACTATTAAATGAACTACTGTAAAAAAGGATAAATTCAAAAAAGATACCTTCAATGGGTATAATTACTATTAATATAAATGTTTGTTGAAGTGAATATTTACTACGAGAAGAAAGCAGATAGGGAGAACAAAAAGAAGGAAAAATTAGATAACACATCTGTTATGAATGTACAAAAGTATCCGAAGACAGACCTTTTGCTCATAAGGAGGCTGAGATCTTAATGTTCCAACTACTCCAGAAGGAAATGATACAGGAATATTAAAAGAGAATAGGCTGGAAATCATGGTAGCCAAATAAGGAAAATAGTAAGCATATTCATATAATTGGAATGAGAGAGCAAATAAAATTAAGAAAAATTACTTCTGTATCTTTTCTAATGATTTAACTTAAGATTATTAAAAAATGTTCACTTAGAAATAACCTCTGATGTATAGAAATACTAGCAGACAGGAAAAAGAATATATGAGTTAGGGCAAAAAAAAAAAGTCAAAATATTCTATAAAACAAGCAGATGATTGAAAATAATGGAAGAATTCAAAGAAAAATGAGAGGAAAACCCAAATAAAACAATACCCATACAGGGGGAAAATTTTTGAATTTCAAAGTTAAAGGAAAAAAATTTAAATAGAAAAAAATTATCACATAAAAAAGCTACAAATTTTGCAAAAGTCATGCTACTTAAAAAATATATACATATTCCCATACTTCAACAAAGTCACAGAAAAAGAAATACAAGAAGCTCCAAGTCCTATTTTCAGCTAAAACAATCTAATGATAAAAGGAAAGTTTTTTTTTAAATACCAATTTAGGAGCTACAAAAGTTCACGAGCATCCAGAAGACCTTGGCACTATATACACACACACACACACACACACACACACACACACACACACACACACACACACATATATACATATATATATGTATATACATACATACATACATATATATATACATATATATACACACACACACATATATATATATGAGAATAAAGATGTGTTCCAAAAGAAAATAATACTGTCTTAACATGATCATAAGGGGAAATACTGCAAATTACATTAGGAGAAAAGGAAAGTGCTCTCTCTACTTCTCTCCCTTTGGGCAGATAGTGCAAGCTGAGAAGAGGTGTTAAACCTCTATCAAGAGTTAGGACAGACCCATTGTTTGATACAAATGAAGTAATGTTAACCAAGAACAGAAAGAGCAAGTCTTTTTTCACTGTCTTCTGGATTTTGGACAATGGTCTACAGACAAGAATGGGTAGGAAAAAAATAAGATTAAAAGTATTGAAATCTAAGCTAGGTAAGTAAACAATACACTAATCATCTAACTACTTTAAATAATTTCAAGTCTCCAGGTCCAGATGGACAACCTCCTCAGACACTGAAAGAACTTGTAAAGAAAACTATGGAACTACTGTCGGCACCCTCTGAGAAGTCACATGAACAGGAGAGGTGCCACTGAAGAGATAGGCAATATTCCCATTTGGAATATGGTGGACTGTGTAAAATATGGACTGGTGAGCTTAATGCCAGGTCCTGGCAAAATTCTAGAATGGATTTTTAAAATACTTTTAAGTAGTAGGAAAGGAAAGCAATGATCATCAAAGAACAAAGGGCATTTAGGCTGGAAAAGTGAAGACACAGGGGTAGGCATGATCACATGCCCCAGGGGCTGTCATATGGAAGAAAGACAACTTTTTCTGTGCAGTTCCACAGGGCAGAACTGTGACCCAATGCAATCTGCAGGAAGACTGATTTTGACTCAATAAAAGAAAGAACTTAATAACAACTATAGTTGTCTAAAATTGTACTGTCGTGTGGTAAGGTCATTGTCACTGGACACATTCAAAACGAGGTTGTTTATAACAAACTGCCAGGGAAGTGGTAGACTAGATTTCTCTTCAACAGATGGTGAGGAGTTGGACTACATGACCTGTGAGGTTCCTTACAACTCTCTAATTTTATATAGGATCTTAGCTCTTACAAATTTCAACTAACAAAGCAATGTAAGATACAGGGGGGGGGAAACCGCCTGAAAGAACTAAATAATTATTTTTCATAATCTTTTGATTTATTATCACCTAAATAACATCTTTAAAACACATCACTAATACATAAGTAAACTAAATTGTCCTAAAAGATGACCAGGCATACTAAAAAATATTATTAACATGCACATAATATAATCAACATTCCTGGAAGCAAACTGCATACAGGATTACCACATCATGTGAATGGAAGCTTTAAAACGAAGAAAACAACTTTGACCCAGCTATTCAAATAATAAATGCATGTAATATTAAGACATATAAGAGAAATGATACAAGGTAATTTTGACTTCATAGAAAATGCAAAGTTAAAAAATCTCCACTAAAAAAATTAATAAAGTATAGATGAATGGCATTAACAAATTAAAACTGACAAAGAAACCAGCAAAAATATCATAATGAATTAAATGTAAATCCTCTCATCTGCAGGAGAAGCAAAGTACGTTACTAAAAAGACTCCACTATCAGTTTTATAAATAAAAGTCATAGAACCAATTTGACCAAATGGAGCTAAAAAGCCGAAGGCACTGAGCTGGGAGATTGAATCTGTGAAGGTCTCCTCCTCCTACCTGCAGCCCCACCTCCACTGGCACTGACCAGTCAATTCTTCCCACTGTAACCAAGCCCTTCCAACCACCTAGGAGATGGGACTTTCTTTAGTCCACGTTGTAGTTGGAGCCTTTCAACTCTCTCAGACCCTTAATTCCACTGCCTAATTCTCCATTTATGCTCTAAGTATCAGCTTCCGGAAGCTATTCAGCACTCCCTATTCTATAGGCTGCAGATTATAATCTACTGCTCCCTTGCACATTCAGAACCACCACCTAACTCTGCAAAAATCCCTTTCAATGCTCCTTTGCCCACTCTCATCTTCAGCCACAGACATGTCCACCCTTGGCCCTTGGATCTCATTCTGCATTGTTTTGTACTTCTCATGTAATATTTTTTAACTATTTCTATTACCTAGACTGGTACAGGGACTGTATCTTATCTAAAATTCACATCTCTCATTCATGATCCTCACCTCTCCACCCTCTTGGAAAACCCTCTTTCCTGTTAACAAATATTCTCAATCTCCTCCATTTCTCCTACCTACTAGCACTAATTGAAAGCTGGCTTCATCCTCTTTTGATGGCAACCTCACTGAGTTACAAGCCCCAGCCATCAATCAGCACGTCATGTATTGGCACACTCTTTGCTGACCTGAATTTTTTAAACCTGCTACCTTCACATCCTTGCTCTTCCACCATCACTCAACATCCTTTACTCCTTCAGAGTACAAGGCATCTAATTTTATTAACCTCTCCCTAAGCCTTGTTGCTACCCTCTTCAGATCTCTAGGATACTCTCTCACCTTCCTGGAAAACTTTAGTACCTGGCTTACTTCTTTCCATCCCAACCCCTGACACCATACTCAATGGCTTCGGGATTTTTGTTGACTGCAACCACCCTGTCATCTTGGTTCATCAAAATCAACTGAATTCAATTCCTAACACCCATCTCCACTCATCTCAGTCACTTAGAAAAGTGGTCACAGCTTAAACCTTACCATTACCTGAAACTGCTTCACCTCCATGATGCTGAACTCTGAAATTCCCAAGTCCTCCATTATCTTACTCCTGCTTAAGGTTCTCTTCATCCTCATGATCTCTAGTTTCTTGCTCTTACCTCTGTTCTGGATTCGATTTGCTCCCTTCTGTCTTGATCCTATAGTCAGTCATTTCAAAATGCATTGTTTCCACTTTCGAATCCCCTCACCTTCCATTATTCCCACGCTGATGAGGCTTAATCCCACTTTATCACCATATTACCTCTTTCTCTACTTTTTCAAATGCAACAGTGATCACTCTCAGAGGAAGTCCCAAAACTAAGCTGATTTCCCTAGAAATTCCTGCTACTTTATCTGAGAACTCAGCAGTACATGACAATTCTTTTACTCCTGTCTCCCTATCACACTGTGGCCAAATTTGTCTTTCCATCCTATCAACAGGTCACTTTGACTTCTATTTTTCTATTAGATTGAAGCCACCAGTCATGAGCTCTCATTGTCTTTCTCCATATCTCAAAATCTCTTTATTTCCTCCTTCATCCTTTCCACTTTCCCGCCAGTCCCAGGATTAAGTGGCCCTCTTGATTCCATGCCATCCATTCAGCATTTTCCAGGACCTTCCTCTGGCAGTAATTTTTTCTTCTTCTCATGCTTAAATCTCTCCCTTTATGGCTCCTTTCCTTCTGCCTACAAACTTTCACCTAAAAGAAAGCAAACAAGGTTCTTGACTCTACTACCTCCTCAGACCATTGCCTGTATCTCTCCTCCCCTAATTACTAAAGTTCTAGAAAAAGTAGTGCATTACTCACTCACCATCCATTCCTTAACCCCTTGTGATCTGGATTCTATTCACAACACTCTAAAGAATTCCTCTCTGAGATCACCAATAGCCTCAATTTCCAAATCCAACCGTCCTTCTTTTAGTCAGCAATCCTCCTTAACCTTTCTATAACCAATGTCAACCTCCATCCTTTTCGAAATTTTCTCCTTCTAGTTGTCATGATACTGCTCTTTCCAGGTTCTTCTTCCAAATGACCATTGCTTTTTACTCTCCTTTGTTGGTTGTTCTTCCTCCTCCCTTTGCTAATCTCATGTACTCCTACAGCTTCAACTATCTTAACAGGCAAGTCGTAAATCTACATATAACGAGCTGCTGGGGTGCAACAACTGCAATCTACATGCCAAACATCACCACGTGGATGTCCTGCTAGAAACTCAAACTCAAGAAACTGAAAATGGAGCTCAACATCTCACATAAGCCCATTTCTATAATAAAAGTACTACCATCCTTTGAAGTCATCGAGAGTCAAAATGTTTTCTCTCAGTCTTCCCTCTCTCTGTAGAGCTAATCAACTGCTTAGTCCTATTAATTCTACATCCATAAATCTCTTCAGTCTATCCCTTTCCTTCTATCTACAAAGCTACTGCCTTAATTCAGACTTATCTCCTACCACTTGAATGACTGGAATCTCATTCCGTTTTCCCCCATATTTCTTTCCTCTTCAAATCATCCTTTCTACAGCTGCCAGAAACTTTCTAAGGCACAGGTCTGACGTCACTCCCCTACAAAAAACACTTTCAGTGTCTTCATACTGCCCTTTGGACAAAACATATACTTCTCAGCCTGGCACAGCCTTACCTTTCCAGCCAAACTGGACTACAAGATATTCCCCAGTCTCTTCTTGTTTATTCCTGTCTCTGTGCCTTCTCAAAGGCCATCCACCACACCTAGAGGCCACGTTCATTAGATCTCTGCCTGCTGAAGTGCTTCTCATCCTTCAAGGCCCAACTTAGTTACCACCTCATACAGGAAGCCCTCTGATTCCTCACCAGAAAAGGGGGAGGGGGGCAAAAGAAAAAGATCTTACCTGAGGCCCCAACCTATTCCCCATGAACCCCCAAACGTAGAGTGTTCTCCCCTTCCTATTTCACAGAGCTTAATCTCAATCTTGTTCTCTGCTTTTATTACATTATACCTTACATATTATACCACACTTGTTTGTGTACATATAGAACGCATGCTCCTTGATAGCAGACACTCTGTCATTTTTCCACCTCCGTATCTTCACTACCTACCTAGCACAGTGCCTTAGGCAATTAATACATTTTGGTGAATCAAATGTTGAACAGTTTTACAACTGGTGGAAAAAAGGACCTAAATAATAAAAGTGATAAAGACATATCCCCTGCTGGGCACAAGTTGTTCCATAGGAGAACAGGACCTAAAGAAATTCAAGACAGAAAATTGAAACAAATTACATTCAGAATGACATTGGCAGCAAATTTATTTTTGCAGCACAATGAAGAAAAGAGTGGTATCATCTTTAAATGCATGGTTTAACAAACGTATTTTTTGTACTATTAGGAAAGTAAATCACAATAATAAACAAGACATATGACAAATCAGAGATGCCAAAGCCTACATTTAATATAATGAAAAAAATCTAAGTTCAGAAAAACATTTTGTACCCTCCTAAAACAAAATTTCAAAAATACCAAAGGGCAATTAAAAAAGCAAACACAAATACTTTCATTAGTCAAAGAAACCTACACTCAGCAACTTCAAGTTCACACTACGAAAACACAATCTATTCATTTCCAGGATATTTGCCAATCCTGCTCAATGATCTCAACAAATGGCTGTCTTCCTCTTCATCCTCAGTAACTGCTGAATCCATACTGATAGCCCTCTAAAACTCTGTCCTCCAAGTTCCTTAATCTCTTCAACTCTACTATTTATCTGCATTTCATTTCCATCACTGCCTGGCATCCCCCTGTTCCTTCTCTGAAAAATTCCTATTTGCAATTTCCTACCTCCTAACATTTCCATTTGCTGACTCCAAATCTAATTTTCACCTTCACTCTGACTTCTGGTCCACTCAGCTCTCCCAAGTCACCTCCCTACCTAGCCTGGACCCCATGGGCAGATACAAAGATTTTTTTTTTAATTCAACCTTACAATTTCTTGCCCCCATTTGAGGGCAGGGGGCATGTAATGCCAATCCCCAACTTTGAGTAACATCGAGTCTACCAGTACTCAAAGCTATCAGGACTGCCAGCCTTGCACATAGAAGCTTACTAACAACTGCAAGTGATATACAGGAGCTTACTTACAGAGGACTCAGCTAGCTTAGACTGCCATGATAGGGGTTTCCTCTGCTTATGGAACAGGGTATTTTTACAGAAAGGTTTAAATATAATGGCAGATGCAGTCACAATACAGACACAAATTGACCAGCTACAGGTTTCTTCTCTGCTTAGGTAACGTGGGAGTTGTTCAAGCCTAGATACAATAGTCTGGCCCTGTCTAGATGCAAAACTAAGCTAAGAGTGATGGGCCAATACAATCTAGGGAGAGAATTCCACCAAGGATTGTATTTGCCTTTCAATTTGGAGGTACTGATTTATTAGTCTCTGAAAACTGAAACTGAACCAGGCTATTCCCATTCAGGTCTCTGAGAACCCTACTTGGTGGACGACCTTAACTTCTTATAATTGAGATCTCGGGTACATAAGTTGAAGAGGCTGGAAGGTCTAAAATAGTTTTAGGGCCTCAGCACGGATGCAGGACTCAGCAATTAGCAGCCTCCTTCTGCTGTAGGTCTTTGCGAGTTTATCTGACTTTTACTTTTCTAGCTGCAAAGAAGTCCAATACTGGGCTGTAGCCTGGAATAATTAGAAAGCCCTATATCATGGTAATGACAGCACATCCAGAGAAGATCTATTCAAAAAACCCACCGGACAGATACAACTCCATGAACAGTAAGGTCAGGGCAAAAAACCTAGGTAACAATTTTATGGTAGGATCAAATTTTGAGAGAGTAGTGATCCAGCATTCGATCCTTGAGAACATGTGAGTAGGGTCCATGCGTCCCGGAGATGTGCTTTCAATGTGGTGCATTGCCCAGACAGTTAGCATACTTGGTCCTGTAGAGGTGCATTTTCCACCAACCAACAGGGCTGAGTCTGCAAGGCCCTTATATACATGACTTAATACAGACAGGTAGTTCTAGGCTCTGTAAAATTTATCTGGTCCCACAGGTCAAAAATGAAAAGTTCAGAGATTGGGCGCATATATATATATATTTTAAAAAAAAAAATATATATATATATATATACACATATATATACACACACATATATATGTGTGTGTATATATACATATATATTCACACACACACACACACACACACATATATACAGGTGTATCTATATATACATATATCCACATACACATGTATATATGGATACATGTCGCTCGTATAGCTACCAACTCAATCTAGGGTTTCTCAAGCTAGGGTGTGCCCCACCTATACAGGGCACAGGGGTTCAACCCTGATTGTCCTGAACTTCCAGCATTAAATACATCCATATTGTCATTCCAGTGCCAGTAAACTTTCCAAATTCAAAGCTCCCTCCCCTTCCTTGATCCCTTGCCCTCTAGTTTCTGATCACCCAAGAAAACAAGAAAATAAAGTATCTTTTCTTAGTAAAAGGTGAGGGCTTAGATCTACGTTAAGGAAGGTCTACACAAACCTTTGCCAAAACACAAGATGGAACACAAAACTGCAGTAACAGGTATCTAAACAATCTCATAAAACTTGCCCAACTCCCAAACATCCCAAAAGGCACGCATAGATAGGCACTACCCCAAACCCAAGACAGCAATAGCACAAAGTTGATAATCAAAGATACTGAGTCAAAAGTTTTCCCAACATTGTGACACCCTTCCCCATCCTTGGCTTGAGCTAGGAGGAGCCTCTGTGGATGTGGGTGGAGCACGGGTCCAAACCTGGTGCTTTGTTGTTGTTCTTGTTGTTGTTGTTGTTGGGAAAAAGAACAAGGCAGGTCAGACTAAAAAGAGAGGTGGTCAATAGGTAAGAGCTAAGCTGATGGGGGTATGACTTCTTCAAGAGGCTTGAAAGGGTTGTTTCATATGTTCGAGGTCATCAACTTGATAATATGCAGGGAAGGCAGCTTCTACAGGGCTCACTGTGGTAAGAGTGCTTAGGGAGAGCAGTTGATTCAAGAAAGAAACTCGTAGTAGGTTCTAGTCTTTTACCCTGGCAATATCAGGGTCTTTAATTTCAAAGTTTTATAAAATCTAGTGCTAGTCTGGATACTTTGAGATGCAACAAATCTGTAGATCTCATTCCTATATTAATTGCATTCAAAGGTTCAAATATCAGGTTTGAATTTTCTGATGCTGAATGAGGTCCAAGCTCTAGTTGAAGCCTTAAACACACTGTTTACATTCATAAGGGTTTCTTTCCACTCTGATATTTAATAGCATCAAAGATCTACCTGAAGATTTTCCAACATTCTTTCCCTTCATAGGATATTTCTCAAATATGACTTATCTTAAGTGCAATCAAGATGTGCTCCATGAAGGCTTTCCCATATTCATTACACAGAAAGTCAATCTAGCTTGAATTTTCTGATCAAGGCATGCTGAACTCTACTTGAAGAGCTTCCCACATTATTTACATTCACGGGGCTCCATGTAAATTCTGATATCTAATGAGGTTTGAATTGATAGAAGGCTTTCCCACATCCATTATCTTCACAGAGTTTCTCTCCACTGTCAATTCAATTCTCTCGTATTCAAAACGCTACTGCTAAAGGTTTCTCCACACTCATTAAATTTCTAGGATTTAATTTCACTGTAGATTCTCTGATGTTTAACGTCAGATGAGCTCCTGCTGGAGACTCTTCTAGTCTTTAGAGTCACAAGGTCTCTTTTTAGTATGAATTTTCTGGGGTTCTGATATGGTTTGAGTCGGTCCTTTCTCACATTCATTACACTCAATAGGTTTCTCTGTCCTATGTATTTCCTGATGATGAATAAGTTCTGATTTAACTTTGTAGGAGGTTGTTTGGTTTTTTTTCTCCCCAGATTCGTTTCATAGAGTTTCTCTCTGTCATCTTAAAAACTGCATCCTGCTTGAAGCTGTGGTCATATAAACCATATTCCTGGGCACTCCCTTCTACAGGATCTCTCTTATGTAAGAGGGTTTTAAAATTGTCTCACATTCGATAACATACACAGCCTCTCTCCCCAGTGAGGACACTCTTCTGCTAAATGTTATATGCCTGAAACCTTTTTCCTGAGAAAGATAACGAGAGACTG
Organism: Phascolarctos cinereus; assembly: GCF_003287225.1. NCBI lineage: Eukaryota > Metazoa > Chordata > Mammalia > Diprotodontia > Phascolarctidae > Phascolarctos > Phascolarctos cinereus. The sequence goes on from NW_027556291.1 coordinate 27,451,590, forward strand.
TGTCGCAGTGGCTTTTTAGGCTGTGTCTCTAACCTACAATCACTGCCAGAGGCTTGTCCACAGTTGGGACCCATGAGAATGTTCCTTGGGAATCCTGATGATAATATGCCCTGTGATTGGACTTCTTCAGAAATTTCCCACTTCGGAACAGACTCCATGCTCTCAGTTTCAGTCCTGTCATCTGAAATGATAAATAGAAAACACCAATGGGGGGACTTCTGAGAAGATGGAGCAGTGAGAGAGTACAAGGGAGCCAGGCTCCTCACGATTCCCCTGAAAAACTAACAACAGAATGTCCCAAAGAAACCATATCATTCAAAATTCACACAAAATTAAAGCACACCAAAAAGACAATGAGCAAACCAAAGGGCTCCAATATAATACACAAAAATATTATAGAATAAGGGAAGTAAGGATAAATGTACCAAGAAATGTAGGCAGAAAGAGAAACAGTGCAAAGAACCCTGAGATCTTCAAAACGGATGCACGCAAAGAATTTAGGGAAGAATAAGCAAGAAAACCAGAAGAATTAAAAAATGTCGACAAACCTAAAAAAACTTAGAAAAACTGAAAAAATGAGGGAAAGAAACCTCAAACTCCACCTATAAAGACTGATTATAGTCTGAAAACATCAATTTTTAAAATTAAAAGCAAATTGAAGACCAAATGGAAGACAATGTAGCAGTGAAAGCAGAAAAAACAAGCCCAGAAAATAACTGAACCAGGAAGACATCAGGAAACTGTATAGCATGACAATTCAGGAACAAGCAACCTCAGAATCTCTGGGCTCCCGTAAAACATTAAAGAGTCTTACTCGTGTATTTACAAGTAACTGTTCTGTTCAAGAAAAACAAGTGACACTGGAAATAGGAAGGATCCACATAATTAAGGAAAAGCAGAAAACTCAACTCTCCTAAGCACATTAATCTCTAAACTTCACTATAAGCCAGCCAAAGGCAGCCACCAGCTATCAAAAACACAACAATTAAGCACTCACTAGATTTTTCTAAAAGATCCAGGAATGAACAGAAAAGTATACAACACATATAAAATTAAAAACCATGGGCGATAGCCCAGATTAAATTTCCCAGAAATTCTAAGTAAACAGTCTAAAGGAAAGAGATGGACATTTAAGAAGGAAAGCAATTCTAAAGAATTTTGGATTATGTAGGTATTTCAACAGAGCCTTCACCAGAACAGAAGCCTTCAAAGCTTAAGTAGCAAGTACTAAGAATATTTACTGTGAAACCAAAATTAACTACTCAAACAATTATAAAACTAGTGTGTTTCCTAAATTACTGCATGTCACAAAAGGGAGTCCTGTGGCCCAGATAAAAAAGGAGGGAGGAAAAAAGGGAGAAGACGGAAAGCATAGCAATCAACAAAGTGAAGCTAAAATCTTTGCGAGGGAATAATAATAATAATAATAGCATAATAGAGGAATCCTATTAGGTATTGTTTGTTGCTTGGTTTATTAACAGAAATAAGCGAAGCTGATATGCCTTTCTGACAAACAAGTAACAGAACTATCAAAGAATGACAGAAGTCAAATTTAACTGTCATATTTAACATAAATATACAGAACTTTCTGCGAAAAACAAAATGGGCTACAAAATGGTCAAAAAGGAGAATTCAACATTTAGTAAAGATTTGAAAAACTTTAAAAGTTAGACCAAATTTTGTCAATGCTATATCTAAATCAAGAAAAACAAGATTGATGAATCCCAACAAAGTTGAATTCAAACCAGAAAGCATTAAAAGAGACAAATAAGGAAACTATATTATGCCTCAAATTATCCAAAATCAGAGAATATAAAATTTAAATATGTATACACTAAACACAATAGACGTTTAGAAAGAAAGGCTGGCAGTCTTGCAATAAGTAGTAAGAAATAAATAGCATTAGGAGATTTCAATACCTTAGTATCAGAATTTGATAAATCAAACCAGAAGATAAATAAGATGATAGAGCTGAACAATGGATTTAATAGTTTTACAAAGAAAAGTTAATGGGAAAAGTTAAGAATTGCTATTAAGATGAGTCATAAAAGTAAATTTTGGAAGGCAAAAATTATATATATTATATTTACTTCTCATAATGCATTGAATCAACCTCTTTATTAAATAAATCCAGGGTGAAAGAGGAAGTTTTAAAACAGATACCTCAAAGCTATGGACAACATTCCACAATCTATGGGATATTGTCAAGTCAATGTTCAGATGCAAATTTTTAACACACTATATATAAAGAGAGAGAGAAAATGAAAATATTTAGAAAAGGAACAAAGCAACACACCAAAGGAAAAGAGAAATCATCACAATCAGGACAGAGATTAATAAAATGGAAAATGACATAAGCAAAATGATAAAACTAAGGGCTATTTTTCTTTAAAAAAAAATTATCAAAACTGATAAACAATTAGTGAGAATTTTTTAAAAAAAGAAATAAGAACATCAAATTATCAAAATTAGATATGGGAAAGGAAAGATCACAACAAATGCAAAAAATAAATTAAGAAAATTATTGAAGACTACCATGGATATCTTTATACTAATAAATCCTTTCATGAGCCATGAAGAAAAATGGATGAGTATCTATAAAAGTATAAAATGTCCAAACTGACAACAGAAAAAATAATCTAAATAAACTGATTTTGGAAAGAGAAATGAGGCAGACTATTAAGGAGCTGTATTTCCCCATTCCCCCAAAAGATATGAGTCCCAAACCAAGTCACAGTGAATCGTCCCACAGCTTCAAAAACCAAACCACCCCCACATTACATAGACTACTACTAATTAAAAAGACTACATGCAACCTAGTTCTTTTTATGAGGCATTTATCGTTTTGATCCTCAAATCTGGCAAAGATAAGGCTGAAAAAGAAAATTAACGTCCAACATCATTAATGAATGACGCAAAAATATTAAATACTGGAAAAAGAATGCATCAATATATTTCTCCCCTACCCAGCTAAAATTATTTATTATGACCAAGTAGGATACCTGGAATACAAGGTTGGTTTAATGTAAGAAAAAAAAAAATCAATACAAGAAATCATATCAACCAAAAATTTAAAAAAAAAAAACTATCAATAGATGCAGAAAGTCTTGGATAAAATGTAGCAATGATTTAAAACATTTAAAAATATAAGTAATCAAAGGAACAATATGAAAAAATAAAAGGGATAAGTGGCAAAAAAAAGGTTAAAAATCTCTATTTGCCAGTGACATAATTATGTTTCTTAAAAATCCAAGAGACTAAACAAACAAAAAAAAAGGAGGTAATAAGTAACTGTAGCAAGTGAGCAGAATATAGGATAAACCTATAAAAATGATCTGCATTTTTACATCATCAATAAAAATGAGGAAAAGTTGACAGGAAAACAAACATCATCTATAATGATAAAATATATCAAATATTTGGTCACAAACTTACCAAAACACAAGAGACCTTTACAGAGTCAAAAGTGAAACTATTTTAACTTAAATCAGGTATCAACTGCAAATGGTTAGAGGTAAAGCTAAAATAAACTAATATAAACTATTTCCCAAACTAATTCATAGATTTAATTCAATACCAATCAAAATACTAATGAGTTACTTTGTAAAATTAGATAAATCCATTAAAAACCCATTATAGAAACTCAAACAAGAATATTATGAGAAAGTACAGGGGTTGAGATGGGACTTGCCCTATTAGATTTCAAATAATCAAAATAGATATTTGATTAAAAAATAGATCAATGGAAAAACAGAAAATTCAGAAGGAGAATCTAGTATACATAAGTGCTTAATAAACCCAAAAGAAAAAAAGCAATCATTCAATGAAAAATACTTCAGAAAACTGGATAGCAATATGGAAAAAAAAAATTTAATTTTGAGGTATATCTCACATCGTATACTAAAGTAAACCACCTGGATCAACGATCTAATGATTTTTAAATCATAGTAGATACAGAAATATAAGACTAACAAATTTACCTCAATTGTAGAAAAGACAAAAAAATTTTATCTACTATGAAGTGGTGGAAAGTATAAGAGAGAAAACTGACAAACCTAATTATACAAAAATAAGAGAACTACTATCCCAATGGAGACGTGGTCAAAGGATAAGAAATACAGTTCTCAAAGGGGGAAACAACTTCTCCATTAATAACCACTTGAAAAGTTGTTCAACTCTCCAAAAGTCAGAGAAATAACAAATGAAATAACTTAGGACATTCCTTTATAACACCCAATTTAATTTGAAAAAAAAATTGCCCCAAACCATCAAAATTTATGTTGGTGGGTTTGTGGGGAAACAGGCACTCTATTTCATTATTAGTAAAATTATAAATTGATCCAAGCTTTATCTGAGGTGACTGATCTGGTAAGCATTACCAGATAAGCACAGTAAACATTACAAAATCAGTCATACCCCTCCCTCAATGAAGTGATCCCAGTGCTGGGAATATATCCAAAAGATGCTATTTAAAGGAAAAACAAACTACCCATACAAATATATTCATAAATCTCATTTGTTATAGTGAAAAACTGGAAACTACTTACATGTCCAACGACCGGGAAACAGATGAATAAACTGTGGTATAGCAATGTAATGGACTATGACTGCACTGTAAAAAATAACAGTTATGAAGAATACAAATATGGACAGGCTCCAACAACTGAATAAAAAGCAAGGATAGAAGAATTAAGAGAATAATATGCACAATGACTACTGCTGTATTAAAAAAAAAAAAGACAACAAAACTAAATACACAGCCAGAAAATAAACTGGAAATGGATACAGAAAATAAATTACTATTTTTCAATAAAAATGTAACTAATTCCTATTTATGGATTTATCAAAGGATATAATTCCATATTCTGTTTTTGTTAAGAATGCTAGTTGGGTTTTTAAAAAAATTGTTAAACAAATAAATAAAAAGGAAAGAAGCAATGCTACCTGCCCCCACAGAAAGAAATCAACTCACCTGAAAGGGAGGGAAAGAATCCTCAATGAACTAACAGCTTTTCAGACAATTCAATGAATATTTACTTAACAATTACTGGGGAGGGAAATGACACTCCAGCGTGATTTATTCATTCAACAAGCCTACTACCTACTATGTACCCAGCACTGTGCAAGTTGTTGGCGATACAAAGACAAAAACAAAACTGTCCCTGCCCTCAAGAGGCTTATGTTCTATTGGAGAAAAAAAGCACATACATAGAAAATTAAATACAAAGTACGACGAAAATAATTTTCAGGATGAAGACACCAACAAATGGGGAATATCAGGGTAGGATTCCTGTAGGGAGTTCACAAATGAGCTCAGTTTTGAAAGAAGCTAGGAGTTCTTTGAGGTAATGGTAAGGAAGGAGCATGAAGGTGAGGTAGACTCATGTGCAGGGCAAGGCAAGCCAACTGTTTAGGTGGGAGTTTATAAAGGAGAATAATGTGTAACAAGCCTGGAAAAATGGGCCGGATCCAGACTGTGACATGGTCAGTCCTCTGTTTTCAGAAGATCACTTTGGCAGCTAACTGGAGGACAGACTGTATCAGGGAGAGACTTGAGGCAGGCAGACCCACCATCAGGCTATTATAACAGTCCAGGTGTAACGAGGCAGCTAGGCAGTGCAGTGGATAGAGCACAGGGCGTGGAGTCAGAAAGATTCATCTTTGTGAGTTCAAATCTGGCCTCAACAGGAATAGAGAAGTTAAGAACAAAAGGTTGGGAGAAAAGATAATGAGTTTAATTTTGGACACAATGAGTTTAAGATGTCTACAGGTCATCCAGTTTGAGATGTTCAAAAGGCTGTTGGAGATGCAAGTTTGGAGGTAAAGAGAGAAGATAAGGCCAGATAAACAGATCTGAGAATTATCTGCATATACAGGATAGGTGAATCCATAGGAGCTGAGGTCACTGAAGATCACTAAGCAAAATAATTGAGAGGGAAAAGAGTACCCAAGGCAAACCCTTGGGGACTGTTACATCCAGCAAGGACTGAAGAGACTGTCTAGTCAGGTAAGAGAACCAGGTGAGAAAAGTTTCATGAAAACTTACAGAGAAGAAATAATCAAGAAGAGGATGACAGTCAAAGTCTACAAATTCCAAGAAGGATGAGGACTGAGAAAAAGGCATTAGTTTTGGCACTTAAAGATAAATGATTTTAAAAAAAGGATAATTGATAACTATGAGAGCAATTTCAGTTGAATGATGATGGAAGCCAGACTGTAGAAAGTTAACAGAATGAGGAAGAAGTGAAGGTACCACTTGTAGATGGCTTTCAAGGAGTTTAGCCACAAGAGATATAGGGCAATAGCTAGCAGGGATGGATGGATTAAGTGAGGGTTTTTTAAGGATGGGGGGTTGACACAGGTTTGTTTGTAGGCATCAGGGAAGCAGCCAGTAAACAAGGAGAGACAGAATATTAGTGGAGGATAACTGAGGGGGAAATTTGCTGGAAAAGACAGCATAGGATGGGGTCAAGGGTGCATGTAAAGGGGTTCTATCTTGGCAAGGAGAAGGTCCATCTCTTCATGTGAGACAGGGTGAAGAGTAAATAGTGGAGGAAGGCATCTGGGTGATACCATCTGGAGGGGAGGGGAGAAGGAGCTCTCAGTGAATGGCCTCAAGCTTTTCAACGAAATGAGGCAAGATTCTCAGCTGAAAGAGTTAAAGGAGGGGGAGCTGTGAGAGGATTAAGGAAGAATAAAAAGGTTTGGAATGGAAAAGCCACTGTGGTGAGTGGAACAGTGACTCCATTAGGGAGGTGTAAAAGGATTGCTCTGTCACAGTGAGGGCTCAGTTGAAATTATGTAATATAAATCTTTAGTAGATACAGTCAGCAGAATTGTGATTTTCTCTAGCTTCTTTCAGCAACACATAAATAGGAGCAAAGCCAAAGGACAATGAGAGTAATCTGAGATTGAAGATTGGCAGGGCAAGATTAGTAATAAGAAAAAGGGGGCAAAGACTAAAAGTAGAAGATAGTGAAGAGCTGAACTGGTCAAGATCTGGAAGGTAGGAAAATGTAGCCAGGGTAGGAGTAATAAGCCTAGGAAAGAACAGAGGGGTAGGGGGATTGGTAGTCACAATGAGAATAAAGAACAGGATTAGGGATTATAAGACAAAGGGAAAGACAGAATGACAAAAGATGATGATCAAATAAAGGAATTTCAGAGTTCATTAATATGGAAGTGCAACACTTAAGTATGATGGAAAAATCAAGCGTATGACCATTTCTATGTGTAACTGAGGTAGGATGAAGGAGTAGGTCATGGAAAATGAGTAAACTGGGAAGTTATGGTGTTTGAGGGCATACCAATATGTTGAAGACTCCAATTATGAAAGCAGGAGATGAGAGGAGAAAAATGGCACCAGGCACAGAATTCATTAAGTTAGGTGTCCTGGAAGTTGGTAAGCTAAGTTTCCCTAAAATAAAATGCTGGCCTGTGCCATAAGGTTTAATTCAAGACTTCTACGCATAACAAAACAAAAAATCCACCTCACCCTCCCAAATCCATTTATACCAATACTCAAGTAATGAAATAGATGCATTCGATGAAGATATTTGACGTGACAAACATGATTCCCAGAGGCAGAATTCAAAGTCAGAGAATTTAGGATGCCAGGGAAAGTTATATGATGAGGGATCACAATATTAATGCCATTTAAACCTATGATGCAACATGACAAAAGAATCTTTGGTGACAATATCCCCAAAGTTCACAAGATAAGAGTTATTTCCTTAGTAAAACAGAAAAAGTGAGCTTTAAAAGGACTGCCTCCCTCCCCAAACACACACTTAAAAATAAGGAAAAGTTAAATTAACATGGCTTCAATTCTAATTCTTATTTTCTATTGGAAAAGTAAGTTGATTGAAGCATACTCAATTGTGTAAATACTCTTTGGATAAATGCTGGTCCTTTTTATCTCTAGCACAGTACCTTGTACATAGTAGGAGCTTAATAAGTGTTTGCTGAAATGAACTGTATAAACATGAGATTCTAGTCTGAAGACCCTTTAACAGTTATAACTACCAAAATAAAAATGGTTCTAAAAAGCTTTCAAAATGATTTCAGTTTTTTAACTACAAGGACTATAACGATTGTGTTCTGAACACAGGCATGGGGGATTAGTTAAGGAAGGCAGAACATCATGAGACTATTAATACTAATCTCCTTGAGATTAGAGACCAACTGACTTGTATTTATATCCCCAGCTCCTATGCAAGACACAAGGTAGATTCTTAACAAATGTTGATCGACTAATACTTTAGGACCACAAAACCTACCCTTCATGTGCCCCATAAGCTCTCAGTAATGGTTTACTACTCATATCACAGTCAGCTTTTTAGAGGACAACAAACTCACTATACAAAACATGTACAAGTAAGTAAATTATAGTTACCTATTGTAATTACAGAGTCCACCTTTGTCCACCATAAGGAATTGTTTTAATTAAGGATTCTTCAGGCCAGTCCCTGGAACTCAGCCCTTTGTAGACAAATTAAGAGGCAACGTTAAGATCTTAAAGGGGCTTCAGTGTAATTAATCCCATTCCAATGGGCTTTATAATGTGGGGACAAAAGCTAATATTTTCATAAGGAAGCTTTGTTCAACTATTTAAGGTAAATGCCTTTTAACAACATTACCTCCACACAAAGATACCTGGCAACTAAATTTTATTTAGAGGTATTATTATCTACAGATACCTTCTCCCCTACTTACATCAAATATTTGCTGTATGACCTTCGCTAAAACTCTAATCTCTCTGAATGTGCTTCTTTAATCATAAAAACAAAGAGTCTGGTCAAGATGAATTTTGGGCTCCCTTCTACCTCTAAAGTTCTCTGAATATATGATCTGGATAAATATAATTGCTACTGTCCCAAACTAGATCATAAATATTGGCCAGTATCTCCTACTTCTTTTGTAGCCCTATAGAGTACTCAGTAAAACTGCATTTGTTAATAATTTTAAAGACCACATTTATATAGCACTTTAATATTTATAAAGACATACCAAAATTCAAACTTACCAAAGAGATATATTAGATGAGTCTTTGCCGTACAAAAGACAGGACCCAGAGGACCAAGCAAATGAATAGGACCTCAAGTTCCCCTAAATAGTGGAAATACAAAGGCTGAGATTTATTGAGCAACGAAAGAAGAATAAAGGTAGACTCTGGGTAGGGAGCCCTATCACATAGGCCATCGACCTTAATGGGAGAATGAGGAAGGGCATATAACAATAATTATAGCTCATATTAACGCCGCCCTCTACAGTTTACTATCTAATTTTTCAAACTTTGCAAAGTATTATTCTCCCCACTTTACAGGTGAGAAAATGAGGCTAAGAGATACTAAGTAACTTACCCAAAAGCACGCAGCGAGAAATAAACTCTAAACTCCTTAATCTCGTCAGTCAGGGCCCTCCCCACATCGGGCCTCGATATACTTGTCCAGCCTTACCTCCACGCCAGGAAGCACCGCTCCCGCCAAACTGGTGCTCTCATGGCAGTAAGGGCGGGGTCTGCAATTGTAGTGGGGAGGGAGGCCGGGGAAGCGGAGCGGGAGAGGGATAAGCGCGAGACTGGACCGCGCAAAGGGTTGGGGGGGGGGAAGCCGCATGGCGTGGGCTAGGGGAGGCCAGCGGGGGGGGGGGGGGGGGGGCGGGGAGGAGGGGGCCAGAGAGACAAGGGAAGAGACCGAGGGTCTCCGTGGGCTCCGGGGGTGGGGAGCCAAGCCCGGGAAGAGGGGGGAATGCGTCCGGGAGGAGAGGGAGAGGCAGCTCTCGCACCCCAAAGCCGACTCACCTGAGGCGGGAAAGGACAATGGCACCTGGGCTGAGGCTGGGCGAGGCGCGGACTACCGAGTCCGCCGTCGCGCCCTTCTCTCCCTCCGAGGACACTTCCGGCTCCGCTCTAGGACGCTCCGGAGGACTCCCTTTCTCGTTGGTCGAGCCCACCAGCTGCGGGCGAGGAGGAGGAGGGGCCCTGGAAGAAAAAGTAGCTTGTTGGGAGGTGGGAGGAAGAGCGCGCTCCAAACGTGAAGGGGGAGGGGCAATGGTGTGAAGAAGAAGGGGGCGAGCGGCCAGAGCCGCTGGACATCGGCTGGGGAGTCGTTGGATGGGACCTCGGAGATTCTCTAGTCTAGCCCCCTCGCTTTACAGAGGGGGAAACTGAGGCCAAGGAAGGTTACATGACTTGCCTTAGGTCATACCCTTTAGTGAGTAGCAAAGTCCTTATTCAAACCCATATTCTTTGATTCCAGATCCAAGGCTCTTTCCACTTTACCATTTTTATGGTTCGCAATCTCTACATCTCCAGTTTCCAAGGAACTGTAACCAAGGATACCAGACTGGGAGACTGTTTTGAGGTGGAGGGAAGAAACTATGAAGGGATCACTAGATCATAGGATCATAGATTTAGAGCTGGAAGAGACCTCAGTAGGTCATGGTCTAACCCTCTTATTTTACAGAGCAGGAAACTGAGGCCTAAGGAGGGGAAGGGACTCACCCAAGGTAACACAGATAAGTTCACAGTGGATGCCCTCCATCTTCCTCTATAGAGGAAGGCATCTATCCTTGAAGAAAAAGGATGTCTTTGGACGCCTCAGGTCTGACTTACTGGGAGACCAGCCTGAGAGGCATCTCTCTTCACTGCCTAGCACCTTTCTTAATAAACATGAGATCTTTGGAAGAGTGTTGAGTCAGCCCACCCTAGCCCCAGCCAGACTCAGTCCTCAAAAATTCAAGGAAAAGAAGATGTGTCACAAAATCCTAGAATCTTAAAAGAGGACCCTAGAGATGTAGTTCCAGTCTCCTAAATGCAGGAATCCCACCTGTAGCATTCCTGACCGCCAGCTCCTCCAAATCCCACCACAGCTCTCAAGAAACAACTGCCCTGGTCTGGTGGTACTGGAGCCAGAAAGGGCTTTGCCAAGGCTGGATCCCAAATAAGGGTCCAGGCATCATCCCGAGGAAATCGGGGCCAACTTCACCTGCCCCACATGCTCTTTCAGCTTCCTTCCAATAATGCTAGAAGAACAGAGAAGTTGGGGTGAGAGGGGAGGAAAGCAGTTGTGCTGAAGGAAATATGAACTGGAATCCATTTCTGAAACTAGCTATGGGGAGAGGATCAGGAAAAAAGTTGCTGAGGCCCCTGTGAAGATGCTAAAATTCCCATTACTCATGAAGCCAGGTAGCTAAGAGTCTCAAATAGTAGACCTTCGGGGGGGGGGGGGGAACACAAACAACAACTCCTGACTGCCTGAAATTTTTCAGTTAGTCACTATGCCTATAATCCCACGAAGCTCTAAATTCCCCAGAGAGGGTTAAGGGATAATTCCTTTAGTCAGATTATACCATTATACACCACAATGAGAGAATGGGTATTTTCAAAGGGGGAGAGTAGGAGGGAGAGGTATTTTGGAGTCTGGAGAAAACTTTTGTGGGGATATGGCAGCCTGAGTGGTACCACTGTGGGGGCCTTTGGACACTAGGCACTTGGCAAGGAGGAAAAAGGAGACACCAGGAGGCTGGAAGAGGGGAAAAAAGGGAAGGATATGGTGTTAATATTTACAAACACCAGCCTTTTGCATCCTCCTGAAACCAGTCAACTAGTATTTATTAAGTGCCTACTGTTTACCAGGCACTGTGCTAAGCACTGGGAATACAAAGAAAGGCAAAAGACAGTCCTGGCTCTCGAGGGGCTCATGGTCTAAAAGGGAGACAACCCGCAAACAAATATGTATTAACAAGATAACAGACAGGATAAATTGAAGGGTGGTCTCAGAGGGAAGGCACTAAGATTAAAGTCCGGAAAAAGTTTCTTGCAGAAGGTGGGATTTAGCTGAGACTTGAAGAAAGCCAGCAGGTGGAGATGAAGAGGGAGAGAATTCCTGGTAAGGGGAACAGCTCAGAATCAGAAAGTGAAGTGTCCAGTGAGTGAAATAGATAGGAAGCAACTTCTGTCACTGGGGAAACAGTATCCAAAAGGGATGGAAGTCCCTTGGCTCTTTATTCCCATCAGGCCCAAGGTCATCTGTTCCCAGGATGAATTATAGTCCTATTCAGCCACACAAGTGCAAAGCTTCAAATACTAGCAGCAGTCCTGAATCTGATGCCACCTCCCTCCATTTCCCTTCCATGTAAGGCATCCCTCAGGTGCCCTGAATCTCAGGAGGCAAATGAGGAAGGCAAAGCAACATTAGGACCTCAGATTTGTTCTAGTCTCTTCTCATTTTGACTCTTCAGGCAGCTCAGTGGCAGAGGAAAGAGTGTTGGACCTGCAGTTAGGAACACCGGACTTAGAGTCCTACCTCAGATATTTACTATCTGTGTGACCCTGGACAAGTCACTTAATGTCTCTCAGCCAAACTTTCTCCCTCTCTAAAATGGCAATAATAGAACTTGCTTCCCAGGGTTTTTGTGAAGATCAAAGGAGGTAACTTTACTAACCTTAAAGGGTTACTAAATGCTATCTATTATTATTGTAGTTTCATGCTGACTTTAATCTTTCCTCTCACAAGTGTGTGGTACATGGTTAGATGGTTGGAAATGACTGCCACATTGGTAACCAATCATTTCCTATCATTTACATTTTATGACATTAGTCGGTGCTTAACATACACAGTCCTTCCTCACTTTCTCAAAGAAAGGATTCATGATTTATAGGCATATCAACATTTTCCCTTATGCCTACGTTTGCACTGAAATCATCAACTATTAAAGTATATGTCAATTTAATTTGGAGAGTCTGATAAAGTCCTTCATATAATTTCTCTACCTCCTCATCCTCTGCAAAAGATGCTGGTGTATATGCTGCAATTATTCCCATTGTGATCTTGCAAAAGCTTAGCTAGAGCACTGTAATAGGAGATGACCAAAGAGCCCATGAAATCATGTTTCTTGTTGCCTTTGGACATCGAATAAAAGTAAGTTCTCTCCAAGGAGAACCTGGGAACCAGCCTTCTATTTAATTTTCATCTCCTTCTCTCTTCTGGTTTCATTTACAAGGGAAATGTCAAGATTGCTATGATTTGCTTCCTCTGGCAGAAAAGCCATTGGTTGGTCACCCAATAAGGGTCTCACATTTAGAATACCAACAGCTCTGTTGATGTTTTTAGATGATCTAAAGACTATATGCTCGAGCATCCTCTGCCCACTTTTCTGCCACTCTCACTGCACAGGACGAGTCTTTTTGTATCTTTCTTTGTTTTGTAGTCTGTGTAGGGAAATTTGGGGGGACCCAAGAGGGTTAGTACTCACCAATCTGGGTTTCTGAGGTCAAGGCCAGATAATAGCAGTAAGGATTCAATTAAAAGGGGAACAAGAAGCCTTCTATTTCCAGCCAGCCAGGATAGATAGCAATGTGGAAGGCATCTACAATGAGCCTGGTGTAAAAGGTTCCTTATATACAAATTTTTAGGGCAACATTTATAAACTAAATATTACTTAATGTGTCATTGTATGAAACAAAGGAGAAAAAGAGGGCTATTCATAAAACATAGGTGGTTATACAAAAACGAATAGAATACTTGTTGAAAATATGTATTATTAATTGCGGGAGATGAATAAGAGAGTTGTGTTAATATATCTAGTTTCACAAAATCAAAGTAAACTGCTTGTCAGGTCAGATAGGGAGAGCTTTCCCCGGACTCTGGAATCCTCCACCTTCAGCAGCTAAGTCTTTTTGTAGCAATAAAAGGAGAAGACAGACAATGAAGGACACTAGCTGCTACAGTTGGGCTTGTAGTTCACTAGGGGTCAGTGACAGCAAAATGGGTGAGGCATAACGAGATGGAGTCAGCATGACTTTGAGCAGGGCTGCTTCTAAGGAACAGAGTATCTATGTGTATTAAATATGTCAGGGAAGTTTGTGGTGCATGAGGGCAGGGCTGGTGTTCAGGAAGTGATACGAAAGTGATGATGGCAAGGAGGCTCACTGGCAGCTGTCAATCTCAGGAAACTTGCTGAAGTCAGTCTCTGGGGGCCATCTGGGGAGAGTTTTTGTCCACTTCTCCCACAGCTGCCATAATCAAAGAGCCTCTCCATGCTTAGATAGGCTGTTCCTCAGGAAGCAGATATAGTCTAATGCTGGGGTCATGCTCTCCTATTACCCATTATTATTAATAAACTAAAATACCAGGACTATTATTGGACTATCTGAAAGCCATTATCAAAAAAAAAGAGCCCGAACAGCATCTTTCAAGAAATTAGCAAGGAAAACTGCCCTGATATCCTAGAAGCAGAGTGTAAACTAGTAATTGAAAGAATTCACCAATCACCTCCTGAAAGAGATCCCAAAATGAAAACTCCAAGGAATATTGTATATAAATTCCAGAATTATCAGGACAAGGAGAAAATAAAAGTATCAAGGAGCCACAGTCAGGATTACATAAGACTTAGAAGTCTCAACATTAAAGGATCAGAGGGCTTGGAATATGATATTCCAGAAGGCAGAGGAGCTTGGATTACAACCAAGAATTGCAGGGCAAAAGACGGACATTCAATTAAATGGGGGGACTTTCAAATTTTCATGATGAAAAGACCAGAGCTGAAAAGAAAATTTGATCATCAAATAAAAGACTCAGGAGAAGCATAAAAAGGTAAACAGGGGGGAAAAAAACCATGTTATTCAATAAGATTAAACTGTTTACATCCCTACATAGGATGATGATACTTGTAACTCTTGAGAACTGCATCTCTATTAGGGCAGTTAGAAAGAGCATACATATACAGAGGGTGCAGGTATAAGTTGATTTTGATGTGATGATATAAAAAAAAATGAGTGATAAAAAAGATTGTACTGGAAGAAGAGGAAAGGGGGAGGCAGAATAGGGTAAATTACATTACATGAGGGAGGCAGAATAGGGTAAATTACATTTCATGAAGAGACACAAAAAACTGATTACAGTTGAGGGAAAGAAGGGAGGTGATGAGCATTGTTTGAACCTTTCATTGGGTTTGGCTCAAAGAGGGAATAACATATACACTCAGTTGGGTATAGAAATTTGTTTTACCCTACAGAGAAGTAGGAGGTGAAAGGGGAGAGAAAAGGGAGGGCAGATTGAGGGAGGTGGTGGTCAAAAGCAAAACACTGGTGAGGAGGGAAAGGGTGAAAGGATAGCGCAAAGTACAAACAGAAGGAAAATAGGATGGAGGGAAAGACATAGTTAGTAATCATAACTGTGAATGTGAATGGGATGAATTCTCCCATAAAACAGAAGTGGATATCAGAGTGGATTAAAAACCAGAATCCCACAGTATATTATTTACAAGAAACACATCTGAAGCAGAGAGATAAACAAAGAGTAAAGGTAAGGCTAGAGCAGAATATATTATGCTTCAGCTGAAGTTAAAAAAAGCAAAGGCAGCAATCCTGATCTCAGACAAAGCAAAAGCAAAAATAGATCTAATTAAAAGAGATAAGAAAACTACATCTTGCTAAAAGGTACCATAGACAATGAAGTAATATCAGTACCAAACATATATGTACCAAGTGGCATAGCATCCAAATTCTTAGAGGAAAAGTTGTCAGTTACAGGAAGAAATAGACAGCAAAACTATATTGGTGGGGGACGTCAACCTCCCCCTCTCAGAACTAGATAAATCTAACCACAAAATTAACAAGAGAGAAGTTAAGGAGGTAAATAGAATTTTAGAAAAGCTAGATATGATAGACCTCTGGAGAAAACTGAATGGGGACAGAAAGGTATATTCCTTTTTCTCAGTGGTACATGGCACCTACACAAAAACTGACCACATATTAGGCTTAGGGCATAAAAACCTCACAATCCAATGCAGAAAGGCCAAAATATTAAATGCATCCTTTTCAGATCATGATGCAATAAAAATTATATGTGATAAAGGGCCATGGAAAAATAGATAAAAATCAATTGCAAACTAAATAATCTAATCCTAAAGAATGAGTGGGTCAAACAAATCATAGAAACAATAATTTCTTCAAAGAGAATGACAATATTGAGACAACATACCAAAATTTATGGGATGCAGCCAAAACAATTCTTAGGGGAAATTTTATATTTCTAAATGCTTGCATGAATAAAATAGAGAAAGAGCAGAACAATGAACTGGGCATACAACTAAAAAAATCAGAAAAAGAACAAATTAAAAATCCCCTATTGAACATGAAATTAGAAATCCTGAAAATGAAAGAAGAGATTAATAAAATTGAAAGGAAACTATTGAACTAATAAATAAAACTAAGAGCAGGTTTTGTAAAAATAAAAACCAATAAAATAGATAAGCCTTTGGTTAACTTGATTAAAAAAAAGAAGAAAACCAAATTACCAGTATCAAAAAGAAAAGTGTGAATTCACTACCAATGAAGAGGAAATTAAATAACTAGGAACTATTTTGCCCAGCTGTATGCCAATAAATCTGACAATTGATATGAAATGGATGAATATTTATAAAAATATAAATTGCCCAGATTAACAGAAGAGGAAATAAAATACTTTAAGAACTTTTTTTTTTTAGGCAATTGGGGTTAAGTAACTTGCCCAGGGTCACATAGCTAGTAAGTGTCTAAGTGTTTGGTCTGAGGCTGGATTTGAACTCAGGTCTTCCTGACTTCAGGGCCAGTGTTCTATCCACTGCACCACCTAGCTGCCCCCAAGAACCTCATTTTAGAAAAAGAAATTGAACAAGCCATCAGTGAGCTCCCTAAGAAAAAAATCTCCAGGGCCAGATGGATTTACAAGTGAATTCTACCAAACATTTATTTATTTTTTTGTTTAGTATTTTATTTTTCTTCAATTATATGTAAAAACAATTTTTTAACATTCATTTTTAAAATTTTGAGTTCCAAATTCTCTCCCTTCCTCCCTCCCCACCCCCCTCATTGAGAAGGCAAGCAATTAGATACAGGTTGTACATATGCAGTCATGCAAAACATATTTCCATATTAGTCATGTTGTGAAAGAAAACACAGACAAAAAAAACTCAAGAAAAATAAAGGAAAAAAGTATTCTTCAATCTGTATTCTGACACCATCAGTTTTTTGTCTGGGGATGGATAGCATTTTTCATCATAAGTCCTTTGAAGTTGTCTTAGATCATTGTATTGCTAAGAATAGCTAAGTCATTCACAGCTGATCATCTTACAGTACTGCTGTTACTTTGTAGATAGCACATTCACTTTGTATCAGCTCATTTAAGTCTCTCCAGGTTTTTCTGAGAGCATCCTGCTCATCATTTCTTACAGCACAATAGTATTCCATTACAATCACATGGTACAATTTGTTCAGCCATTCCCCAACTGATGTGCATCCCCTCAATTTCCAATTCTTTGCCACCAGAAAAGAGCTGCTATAAATACTTTTGTACATATAGGTACTTTTCCTTTTTGGATGTATAGCTAGTAGTTCTACCAAACATTTAAATAACAATTAATTCTAATACTATCTAAACTTTTGGGAAAATAGGCGAAGAAGAAATCCTACCAAATTTCTTTTATGACACAAATAAGGTGCTGATACCTAAACCAGGAAGAGCCAAAACAGAAAATTATAGGCCAATTTCCCTAATGAACATTGATTCAAAAATTTTAAATAACATATTAGCAAAGAGATTACAACAATTTATCACAAGGATAATACATAATGACCAGGTGGGATTTATACCAGGAATGCAGGGCTGGCTCAATATTAGGAAAACTATCAGCATAATTGACCATATCAATAATAAAACTAACAGAAATCATATGATTATCTCAATAGATACAGAAAAAAAACTTTTGACAATATACAGCACTCATTCCTATTAAAAACACTAGAGAGCATAGGAATAAAACTAGTTTTCCTTAAAATTATAAGTAGTATCTATCTAAAACCATCAGCAAGCATTATATGTAATGGAGATAAGCTAGAAGCTTTCCCAATAAGATTGGAGTGAAACAAGGGTGCCCATTATCACCACTATTACACCAGAAATGTTAGCTTTAGTAAGAGAAGAAGAAGAAATTGACGGAATTAGAATAGGCAATGAGGAAATAAAACTATTGCTCTTTGCAGATGATATAATGGTATACTTAGAGAATCCTAGAGAATCAACTAAAAACTACTTGAAATAATAAACAACTTTAGCAAAGTTGCAGGATACAAAATAAACCCATATAAATCATCAGCATTTCTATATATTACCAACAAAGCCCAGCAGCAAGAGATAGAGAAATTCCATTTAAAATAACAGTAGACATTATAAAATATTTGGGAGTCTACCTGCCAAGACAAACCCAGGAACTATATAAACACAATTATAAAACACTTTTCACATAAATAAAGCCAGATCTAAATAACTGGAAAAATATCAATTGCTCATGGGTAGGCCTAGCTAATACAATAAAAATGACAATTCCACCTAAATTAATTTACTTATTCAGTGCCATACCAATCAAACTACCAAAAAATTTATTTTATAGAGCTAGAAAAAATAATAATGGAAGAACAAAAGGTCAAGAATATCAAGGGAATTAATGAAAAAAAAAATGCAAAGGAAGGTGGCCTAGCCATACCAGATCTAAAACTATATTATAAAGCAGCAATCATCAAAACTATTTGGTACTGGCTAAGAAATAGAGTGGTGGATCAATGGAATAGGTTAGGTACACAAGACACAGTAGTCACTGACAATAGTAATCTACTGTTTGATAAACCCAAAGATTCCAGCTGCTGGGATAAGAACTCACTCTTTGACAAAAACTGCTGGGACAACTAGAAAACAGTACAGCAGAAACTAGGCACAGACCAGGTACATTTCACACCATATGCCAAGATAAAATCAAAATGGATATATGATTTAGACATGAAGGGTGATACCATAAGCAAATTAGGAGAGCAAGGAATTGTTTACCTGTCAGATCTATGGAGAAGGGAAGAATTTATGACCAAACAAGAGATAAAAAACATTATGAAATACAAAATGGATAATTTTGATTACACTAAATTAAAAAGGTTTTGCACAGACAAAACCAATGCAATGCAAGATTAGAAGGAAAGTAAAAAGCTGGGAAACAATTTTTCAGCCAATGTTTCTGATAAAAGCCTCATTTCTCAAATATATAGAGAACTAGGTCAAATTTATAAGAATACAAGTCATTTCCCAATTGATAAATAGGCAAAGGATATGAACAGGCAGTTCTCAGATGAAGAAATTAAAGCTATCTAGAGTCATATGAAAAAATACTGTAAATAACCATTGATTAGACATACAAATCAAAGCAATTCTGAGATATCATCTCACACCTATCAGATTGGCTAATATGACAGAAAAGGAAAATGATAAATGTTGGAGATGTGGGAAAACTGGAACACTAATGCATTGTTGGTGGAGTTGTGAACTGATCCAACCATTCTGGAGAGCAATTTGGAAGTATGCCCAAAGGCCAATCAAACTGTGTATACCCTTTAATCCAGAAATACCACTACTAGCTCTGTATCTCAAAGAGATCATAAAAAAGGGAAAAGGACCCACATGTACAAAAATATTTATAGCAGCTCTTTTTGTGGTGGCAAAGAATTGGAAATTGAGGGGATGCTCATCAGTTGAGGAATTGCTGGACAAGCTGTGTTATATGAATGTAATGCAATACTATTGTGCTATAAGAAATGATGGGCAGGCAGATTTCAGAAAAACTTGGACTTACATGAACTGATGCTGACTGAAGTGAACAGAACTAAGAGAAAATTGTACACAGCAACAGCAACATTGACTAACTATGATAGACTTAGCTTTTCTCAGCAATACAATGATCCAAGATAATTCCAAAAGACTCATGATGGCAAATTCTAACCACATTAAGAAAGAACTATGTTGGAGAAGATGTGGAAATTGAAGAATACTATTTTCATTTTTTTGTTTTATTTTTCTTTCTCATAGTTTTTCCCTTTTGTTCTGATTTTTCTTTCACAACATGACTAATGCAGAAATATGTTTAAGATGATTGTACATGTATGACCTACATCAGATTGCTTGCTGTCTGGGGTGGGGAGGGGAGGGAGGGAGAAAAAATTGAAACTCAAAATCTTATAAAAATGAATGTTGAAAGCTTTCTTTACATGCAATTGGAAAAACTAAAATACTCTTAAGCGGAAAAAAACAACAGCTATTTATTGAATACTTTCTAGAAACAAGGCACTGTGCTAGCCTAGGGAGGGGAAATACAATGATCAATAGGAGACCTACTCCTGGCCCACTAACACTTTCTGTTGGGGAAAATGAAACAATTAGTGTTCAAGGCAAACTTGTGCCATAAAGTGGAGTCTGAGGAGAAACAGATCCCATTTCCTTGGGTGACTAAGGGAAACTTTAATAGAGGAAATCACATTTCATCAGGGTTTTAAAGAACAGGAGGAAAGGGAGAGGCATCAGTGTGGGTAGTAGCAACTGAGTTGGGTTTGGTGTTTCCACTTGGGTGGAATCACACTTTGAATACCGATTATCTGTGTGACCCTGGGCCAGTAGAAATTGAGACCATTTGCCCTCTTCCCCTGCCTCCTTAACTCATATCTACTCTACACTTTCTGCCACTGCCTCTGCCATTACACCTGTTTCACACGAAGAGTTGGCCCCTCTCCTTGTCACAGCAAACTGTTCTGCACACACAAGTGATCCCATTCCTTCCTGTCTTGTCTGGCAGGTTGCCCCCTCCATCATTCCTTGTTGTTCAGTCATGTCTGACTCTCCATGACCCCATTTGGGGTTTTCTTGAGAAAGATACTAGAGTGGTTTGCCATTTCCTTCTCCAGCTCCTTCTACACAAGAGAAAACTGAGGCTAACAGGGTGAAGTGACTTGTCCAGGGTCACACAGGGTCTAAGGCCAGATTTGAACTAGGGAAGATGAGTCTTCCTGACTCCAAGGCCTGGTATTCTATCCACTGGGTAGCCTAGCTGCCCCTTATCATTCCTACTGTCTCACTTACCTTCAATTTCTCCCTGTCTACTGGTTGTTTCACTACTGCCTACAAACATGTGTCTCCCCTATCCTCAAAAATCCCTCATTTGATTTGACAATTCCTGCTAGCTCTTGGTCCGTATCTCTTCTTCCTTTTGTGGCTAAACTCCTTCAGAAGGCCGACTATAACTGATACCTTCACTTCCTTTCCTCTCACTCTCTTGTTAACTCTACAGTGTGGCTGCCAATCTCATTATTCAACCAAAACTTCTCTCTCTAAAGTTACCAATGATCTCTTAATGGCCAAATCTAATGGCCTTTTTTCAATTTTCATCCCTATTATTATATCCTATATCCTATTACTATTGAGGACACCACTATCCTCCCAATCACCCAGGCTCACAACCTTGTCATCCTCAACTCCTTATTTTCACCTCACCATGTCCAATATCTTTCCAAGGCCTGTGCATTCTACTAATGCAACATCCCTGGTATACACTCCTTCTCTCCTCTGACACTGCCACCACCCTGGTGCAGGCCCTCATCACCTCATACCTGGACTATTGCAATAGACTGCTGGTGGCTCTGCCTGCTACAAATCTCTCTCCACTCTGGTCCATCTTCCCATATTCAGTTGTCAAATGGATCTTCCTAAAGCACAGGTCTGACCATGTCCTCCTTCCCCGTTCCCCCCCCTCCCACCCCATTCAACAAACTTCAGTGGGTCTCTATTATCTCCAGGATTAAATATAAATCCTCTGTTTGGCATTCAAAGCCCTTCACAACATGGCCTCTTCCTACCTTTCCAATGTTCTTGCACTTCTCCGTCCCTTACCCCACCCCCCACCCCCACACATACTGGAAAATCCAGTAACAATAGCCTCCTTGTTATTCCTCAAACAAGACTCTGGGTATTTTTACTGGCTGTTTCTCACACCTAGAATGCTCTTCCTTCTCATCACCACCACCCAGCTTTCTTCAAGTCCCAGCAAAATCCCACCTGTTACAGAAAGCCTTTTCTGATCCACTCCCCCCCTTTCCAGTGCCTTTTCTCTGTTGATTTTTTCCTATTTATCCTATATATAGCTTGTTTTTATGTATTTGTTTGCTTGTAGCCTCCCCAATTAGATTGTAAGCTCCTTGAGGGCAGGAACTGTCTTCTGCCTCTTTTTTGCAACATTAGCACTTAGCACAGTGCCTGGCACATAGTAGGTACTTAATAAATCTTACTGACTGACTTTAGAGATCCCCTACTATAATGCCCTCATTTTAGGGATAAGCAACTGAGACCAAGAGAATTTAAACGGATTGGCCAGGTTCACAGGAATAAAAGCACGAGGCAGGATTTAAACCATGGTCAGGTCCTCCAACTCTTCACCCAGTTATCTACTACGAGGCTGTCCTGCCACCCATTTCTGCCATCTTGGTCACCTCTCAGAGTCTGAATTTTCTTGTCTATAAAATGAGGAAAGTGAGATTTGCCCTGCCTAATTAAAAATGCTCTTCTCAGGGGGGGGAAAAAAGATGTCCCAAAAATCTTACTGCAGCAATAAGACTTTTGGTACACCTTGTATACTTGTGAACCATTATTATTATCATCATTCCAAAAGGCCCTGATAGAAGGGGAAGGAATAGCATAAGCCAAAGTATACTGGAGAAAAAGGGAGAAGGGCAATTTGGCTGCAGCATAGCATACGCAGAGGGATATAGTCAAAGTTAAACTTGGAAAAATAATAATAGATTTAGAATTGGCAGGGACATTCATATCACATAGGATCCCAAACTGTGAGCTGGAAGAGACTTTAGAAGTCATCTAGTCCAACCAGCTCATTTTACAGATGAGAAAATTAAGGCCCAGAGATGTGAAATGACTTGCCCAAGGTCACACAGAGGCAGGATTTGGACCCATATCCTCGGCCTCAAAATACAGTCCTCTTCCCTCGACATTACATTGCCTCCCAAAGTCCCCCTTAGACAGTCCCATCTCCTTGTTTCACTGCTTACATACATTCTACCTTTCCAATTATAATCTTATGTCTCTAAAATGAGATCAAAAGTGTAGAGGGACTCCAGTACAAGCTACTGAAGGCTTGTTTGCAGGGGGGTAACACAGTGAGAGATAATACAGGGAAAGAAGCAAATGGCAAGAGTAGAAGATAAGACTTTTTTCCGCAAAAAACCTAACAAGCGTCATTCCCTAAAATCAGTCTTATCAGGGAGCCAAAAAGGTGCTCCTAGCAAATACAAAAAGGCAGAGATTTTACGCATTCTCTGATTACCAGCCAGTACAATAAGAAATCAAAACCAGACAGAATTCAAAGGCACCCAACCAGACGGACACTCCAAATAATCACTTAAAGAACTGCCAGGTTCAAAAAGGAAACCTGGATGTCGAAAAGCAAACAGGGGCACAGCCGACTGAAGTATGAGGGAGGGGCTTCCTAAGCAGCACTCTGGGAGGACTAGGCACTCATTGCTGTAACTACTTCTATTAGTAAGAAATAAAAAGTAAATAGAGCCAAGTCCGACTCTACCCACAAAACCTCAAAGACAAGCAAAAGAAGAAGTAAACAACAAATAACAGAAATAAGTGCAAAAAGGGAGTGGTAAACAAAACCAACCATTGGTCCTTTGAAAAAGTGAACAAAATTACCCATCTGTTAGCATAACTATTAGAGAGGAAGAAGGAAAAAAGCAAATTGATGAAATCATGAACTCATGAACCCATGAAGGGAGCTATCACAATATAAGAAAATAAAGGTTATATAATAAATATAAAGGGTCTTTTGGGGGCAGACTACAGTAACTTGACCATACAGTAAGATTTTGAGAATCAAGGACAAAATAATTAATATTTATCAATTGTCAACATATTAAAGAAACAGAGAATAGGAATAAATGAATAATAGAAGAAATGGATTTTTGGCAAATTTTTCTAAACTTTTCAAGAGCAAAAATGTTTTAAATGGTCTGAAGGGGTTTTTTTTCTTAACTTACTAAAAAGTATATAGTTAAAACGGGTGCTAACATTATATTTGACAGACTACTGGAGTCATTCTTGAAAAGAGAAGACAAGGATGTGCCCTTTCATCTTTGACCTAATTGCTAGTTAAAGCAATTAAATAATAGTAGGTCCTTAAAAAAATGCTTGTTGTTTGAAAAGAAGAAATATATAAGTAAGTATATCAACTTGAAGGAAATCAACCCCCAATTTGCTATTGATCTCAAATATGCTCAACAACATTGTAGGTTATATAAATCCACAAAAACACCTGCACTCATAAAAACGGATTCTATGCAGAATATCACCAAGAAACAAATCATTTGGGTATTAGCTTAGCTTGGAACCAAGAGATTTGTTCTCCTAAAAAAGGAAATAAAGGACATGAATCAGTGAAAAGAATGTCCTTTGCTCCTGGTAAAGCTTAAAATATTACTGACATTAACATATAAATTTAATAAAATACTGATCAAAGTTCCCGGGGGATGTTTTGTGAAAATTGACAAATTGATGGTAACATGTAACTGGAAGAATAAACAGACAAGAATACCAAAGAAAAACTTAATGAAAAGAATTAACAAAGGTACTCATCCTACCAGATTTTAAAATATATTATCAATGGGCAATTAGCAAAACCATATGATCACTGTGTTTGACAGAAAAAAATTATTAATTCCATAGAAGAGATTCCAGAAAAAGAATCAAACTATTATTTCATGATGAATTGGACATCAGAAATGGAGAAGAATTAACTTGTATCCATGACCCACACTGCAAAAAAATCCAAATGGTTCAGACAGTTTAAATTTTTAAATCTTATAAAACAGAAGCATAACATTTCTCCCAGGTATAGAGGAAAGATTTACTTCTGAATATTAAAGAGTTGGGGGGCTTTCAGAGATAAGATAGATGTCCACATATATAAAATTAAAATCCTGCACAACTTAATTTACCAAAATACATATCAAAAGAAAAATCAATAAAACAGAAAAAAAATTTTGAAAAACAACTGATAAAACTTTATCTAATGAGATAATGCATGGGAAAGTGCTTTGTCAAACACAAATCACCATATAAATGTAAACTATGAGAAGAGATTTCGTATCTAAAACACATCGAAAATTGACACAAATATATATAGTCATCACCTAGATTCCATTCAATTTATGATATAAATAAAGTTTACACCAGAGGAAATAGACACAATAAATCATTGAATTAAAGCACTTCTGAAATGAAGAGGCCCTTAGACAAAGGTGCAGTCTGGCCCACTCTGAAGCCCAGAGAAGGAAAGGGACTGGGCCAAATTATATAGCTTGTTAGTGGCAGAGGCAGGTGTAGACACCACCTCTCCTGACCTGTAATCCATCAAAAACAACAGCTTCACAATTAAACACATAAATGCACCTTGAAGCAACTATAAAGTGCCACTCATAAACTTCTGAAACTAGCCAATGAATGAATAAAACAATGAAAGGCCAGGGAAGCAAATATTGGGGTGCTGTCCTGATTCTGCGGAGAAAAACACACAGAAAGAAAAGGAATTTGCTCCCCAATTTGCAAAGTACCACTATAGCAGAGAAATTGCCCGCAAGATAATTAGTCAACAACACAGCATATTCAAGCAAATTACAGCATATTAAGGCAACGATTATTTTTAAATGACACACAGGAGGATCATATTAATACATACAAGTATACACATGAAAAACATTAAGTGACAAAAAGCACATAAAACAGTACCTGTAAAGTGATTATGTGATCTAAATGTGTAACAGAAAAAATAAGCCCAGAGAATTAGGAGGGACCTTCAAGGTCATCTAGTCCAACCTCTTTCTTTTTTAAATGAGGAATCTGATGCCCCCAAAGGGGAAATGACTTGCCCAAGGTCATACAAGTAGTAAGTAGCAGAGCCATTATTCAAACCTAGATCCTCTACTTCAGAAGGGAACCTAGGTGGACCCAAATGGGGCTTAAAGTTCATCAGGCTATTTTTGTTTTACAAAGATGATTAGGTTCATAATATTTTTAAATGCACTGAAACAAAACATCTTTAGAGTTTCTTGAGGGTCCATTACCCTACAACTCATATTTATGCTACAAGTAGAATCGAAAGCAAACATAATCCACCATTTCTAGGCAATACACTGCTATCAGCATAGCCATCCACAAGCCACCACATTAGAAGCTAGCTCTGAAGAAAAGGGCAGTAGGATGATTCCCTAATTTCAAAATCTAAGTCACCAGTATAGCAAATGAATAGCTAAGGCCAGAAGGTTGCTTCCCCTGGGTTGGGCCATCGAATCAGACATTAAAAGTTCAAAGGGACCTTAGAGGCTGGAGTTCAATTCTTCCCCTCCCCCCACTCCATCATCTTTCTGATGAGGAAACTGAGGTCAAGAGGTTAAGTGACTTGTCCACAGTCATACAACTAATAAAGAGATAAGCTGAGATTTGAACCCAGGTCCTCTTGACTCTAAGTCTAGTGCCCTATCTGTTAGCAGAGTGTCTAACTCGTGGCCCTCAAAACCAAATTGAAATGTAACTGGAAATATTTAAAGAAATAAATAAAAAATAAAATACAGCATACTGTCAGTTTGTGGTTTTCTAAGTCAATACACAGCCTGCAGATTCAGAAACGTGTTGGTCCATTCAGGAGTGACTGGATCTATTCAGTTGATTCAAGCTAACTAAATTGATAAGGGCAAATTTTATAATCCAGGACATGTTTATTAAATTGCAATAATAAATAAAATTGCCAAGTTGACAAGAGGTACATTTTTTTTTCACCAGGAGGAAAATCTGCATAGAGAAACTGATTTAAGATCACCACCCTTCTGTTTGCATTTGTTGTTACTCTTTTTCATCTCAACAGACTCTTATAATAGGTTACTTAGGATTCCCAAGTATACAGACTTTTCATTTATATTTTAGATTGGCTGCATATTGATAACATGGGAAGATATCTGAGTTTCTTCAGTAAATGCTATCCAATTTACACTGTGCGATGGCTAGATTACTGTGGAGAAGCTTTCCTGTAGAGAACTAATCTTCTCCATTCTGTGAGAATCATCGTTAGTCTCAATCATAGGGGACGGATGGCCTTTCCCCAATGTGAAGGCCTGGGTTTCTTCTTAAACTGTTGGTATATCCAATGTCTGCACCACGCATAGGTCTCTCAATGGGATAATTAAGTGCCATTGCCAAGTCAGGTTCTTAAGCAGTAGAGTCACATGATGAAATCTTCTCTGCAGATTAATCCGAAAGCTGGGAGCAAATGGATTACAGGAAAGAGACACTGGAAATAGATCACCAGAGGGGAAGTAATCGAGAGCCTGGCGTACAGTAGCAGGACTAGAAGAAATGAACTGAACAAACATTGAAGAATATTTACCATTACATTGTCACTGGGGTATTCTCTATACACTAGGTAACAGAAAAATGTGGCATGTGCTTTTCAAAAGCTTAAAAAGTATTTCATGGAGATTGGCTCAATTGTAGCTGTAGTGAAGAAAGTGCTTCATAAACTGTAAAGTGCTATGTGAATGAGAATTATTGTCATTTTACTTGTGAGTATGCAAGCCATGACAATGCTACAAAGACTCATTGCAGTTTTTCATATACTTATCCAAAATTTCTGCTTTGTATTTTCTAATATGATTGAGACCTACATTCTGACTCAAGAGTTTTTCACATTCATTACATTCACAAAATTTCACTCCACCATGAATTTTCTGATGATGTATATACACTGACATATATATATATATACATATATATATGTATATGTATATCAGTATACGCACTAACATATATACTAATAGTCCATAAGACTGTAGTAAAAATAATAGTTAACCAAAATTCATTAGGTTTTTCTTACACATGAATTCCCCAATACTGACTAGGCCCCGATCTTTTCCAAAAGGCTTTCCTATATTCATCACATCAACAGGGGTTTGCTTTACTATTAACTAATGTTTAACAAAATCCAAGTGTTTTCTGAAGGTCTTTCCAAACTCATTACTTTCACAGGATTTCTAACTACTGTGAGTTTTTTGATGTCTGTAAAGGGCTGAACTCTTCCTAAAGGCTTTCCCACACTCATCACATCCATGGAGTGATGCTCCACTATGAATTCTTCGATGTCGATTAAGACCTGAACTCCTCCTGAAGGTTTTCCCACATTCATTACATTCATAAGGTTTTGCTCCACTATGAATTCGCCTATGTTTAATAAGGTCTGAAGGTCCCCTGAAGGTTTTCCCACATTCGATACATTCATAAGGTTTCTCTCCAGTATGAATTCTCTGATGCTCCAAAAGGCTTGAGCTCTGCCTGAAAGGCTTCCCACATTCCTTACATTCATAGGGTTTTTCTCCTGTATGAATTCGCCGATGTTTGGTAAGCTCTGAACTCCTTCTGAATGCCTTTCCACACTGAATACATTCAAATGGTTTTGCTCCACTATGAATTCTCTGATGTTCAAGAAGGCCAGATTGCCCCCGAAAGGCTTTACCACATTCACTACACTTATAGGGTTTTTCTCCAGTATGAATTCTCTGATGCTTAATAAGGTCTGAATGTTCCCTGAAGCCCTTTCTACAGTCATTACATTCAAAAGGCTTCTCACCACTGTGAATTCTCTGATGCCGAATAAGGTGTGTGCTAACCTTGAAGGCTCTCCCACATTCATTACATTCGTAGGGCTTCTCTCCACTGTGAACTTTCTGATGTTGACTAAGGCCTGTACTCCTCTTAAAGGACTTCCCACATTCATTACATCGATAGGGCTTTACTATGCTATGAATTCGCCTATGTCTACTAAGTCCTGAGCTCCTCCTGAAGGCTTTCCCACACTCCTTACATTTATAGGGTTTTGCTCCACTGTGAATTCTCTCATGTTCAATAAGCTCTGAGTGTCCCTTGAAGCCTTTCCCACATTCCTCGCATTCATGGGGCTTCTCACCACTATGTATTCGCTCGTGCTGAATAAGTTCTATGTTAAGTCTGAAGGCTTTCCCACATTCCTCACATTCATGGGGCTTCTCTACCCTTTGCTCCTGTCTCTGGTGTTGTTTTGGAAAGTCTGAATTATTTGTGAGGCTGCCACATGAATCAGGTGGCTGGGCCCTATCTCCTACAGGGTTTCCCTGCTGCCACTCTAACCTACCCTCAACATCACAGTGGCCTCCAACTACAGAGTCCTGGTGAATCCCCTTTGGGGAGCCTGCTGATAATATTCCCTGGGTTTTCACTTCTTCACCAACTTCCTGCTGTGGAATAGATGCCTCTTTCTCAGTCACAGAGCTCTTAGCTGAAATGATAAATAGAAAATACCCAGATCAATAGAGTGTGAGAATCATTCCATAAATGAGTGCCTACTGGAGGCAGGTGTCTTTGAAAGGTAGCAGATGAGAAGTGGGTGAGGAGATGAAGACATAAGAGGAACAGCTGGCACAAATGGCAAAGAAAGCAGAGAAAAGAGGTGGCTCCATCAAAGAAGGCGGGCATTATAACAACAGGAGAAGATGGGAGAATGAGAAGTAACAGAGGGAGCAGTGAAAGAGAACGGGTAGGCTCAGAGCTATGGTCAAGAAGAGAGGAGTGGTCAGGGAAGGTGAGAATGAGTGCTAGTAGAGGCACAAAGAAGTGGAGCATTTGGGATGAAATGGGCTCCAAGAGTGCCAGCACTGCTGGCCCCAGGATTACTGGATCCCCTTTACAGGATGCCACAAAGCAGAGGGTGACAAAGCAATAGCTCTGCCCTCCTGGATGCCACACCCTGGGTATTGCAACCTCTGTTTATCTCTTCTAGAACCCTTCTTCCACTTGGGTAAAAGAGATCTAGCATTAGCAAGACCATCAGCCAGACAAGGACAAATAACCTTTATTATAATGGGATGACTTCAAGGATTTTTTTTACAACTAAGAAATATGAGCTTTAGTCCAATATAATTTAGTATTAACTGTCTTGCTTGCTTCTAGCTTCCAGCTCTTAGAACAATGCCTGGCATATAGGAAGCTCTCCTGATCTATCTATTTATCTAGTTACCACAGGTGGAATAGCCTTAGGTTCTTTCCTAATGCATAAATGACTTTTACAAAAAATGTCTTTCCTAATGAGACAATATTTAACCCAAGTTTCTTTTTTACAAGTCTGATCTGTAAGCTTGGACATTTACACCCAAGCCCAGACAAGCTCCATCTATCCTAGCATCAACTGTATATTCCCCAAACACTCCAAAATTGGGGGAAAGAGGTAGTCTTTTTCTCTGATGGAATGAAAGGTATGGGATAGCAATCACTGGGGTCTAAGGAAGAGATGACCAGGAGAAGAAATGGAAAGGAAGGCACCGTTAAGCATAATGACACCTTTCACTTGGACAGATCAAAGCAGCATCAAGGAGACCACGCTGATGCATAAATCAAACAACTGGCCCCACCCCATTGAACAACTAGGCTGCTGTGTATTCACTCACCACCATGGGTCTCTGGAACCTCAGTTCTGGGCACATCTGGCAAGCATGGTACTTCCCCTCGCTCCAGCTGGGAGATCAGGTCAGGTTTGGAAACAGGAAATCCTGCTTGTGGGAAAGGAAGCCACATGTGGCCATTTGGTCTTAGGATCGACCCAGAGCTGCCCCAGAGCTCCGTCCCAGCCAGATTGTGTCCAGGGATTTTACAGAGAGAAGACTAGGAGGGTCTAGATGAAGAATACCTACCCAGAGCAAGGTTTACCATAAGAATCCTCTCTGCTACTACAATCTAAAGTTAACTGGGCTTGGGATAACCATCTCACCTGAGATTTCATGGGCTTAGGAAACTCGAGGTTCTACCAATGAAGATCAGCACTTGGTCTGAAACTGAAGTGACTTACCTGGGCCACTGAAAAGTTAAGTAACTTGCCCAGCATCATAGAGCCCCAGCAAGGGTCAGAGGAAGAACCTGAACCCAGGGCTTCCTAACTCCAAGGCCGTGCTCTATCCATTACGCCACACTACCTCTTCACCATCCCACAAAATTAATTGAATTTTAAAATGTTAACAAAATGTTTCAAAGACTCCACAGTAGAAGAAACAGAGTACTTTAAATTAAGAGATCCAGGTTCCAATTAGTTGCAGAAGCTCAGGCAAATAACTTACCCTTTTGGAGCCTCCATCTCCTCTGTGAAATGAGAGGCTTAAATGAGATAAGGTCTATAGGCCCTTCCAGCACAATGATTTGAAAATCCTCTCTGTTCTCTGACTCTAAATGGTAGCAGTTCAGAGACACCTGGACCACCACCACCACCACCACCACACACAAGCAGAAAAAGACTAAAGGCTACGAAGGAAGTCAATGATAATGATGATCAAGGAGAAGTGACAGTGTGTCCTTCATGCAAAGACACTAAAAAGATAATTTTTCTTTGGTCTGAAGAGCAAACCCAATAGGGGATGTTATCAGAGTGAAAAGGGGGATACTCTACCTTAAATTTAAAAGAGAGGAGCAAGTGTTAAGACAAAAGGAAGTCCTACTTTACACATAGAAGAATATAGGAAGAATTCAATTCAAGTTTGTGGACTTTCAAAAAGCATTCAGTGTAATAGTGTTGGATGTAAAGCAGTCCTTACTTCCTTTAGTTTGGCCTCAAATGACCTAGCTCTTTGACCACTCAAGGGGCAGGCATAATTCAAGAAACCTGATAATGACGTATGCTACCCACCTCTCAACAGGGCAGTTGACCCAGGGCAGAGAATGAGGCCTAAGGTTTTGGACACCGCCAATTAGATAATTTGTTTCATTTGACTCTGCTCATTTGTTACAAGAGCTTTGTTTTTCTTTTTTCCAGTGGGGAGGTGGGTAAGAGGGAGAAAAATGATTAATAAGTGAAAAAAATTTTAATAACTAACAAGAAAGGGAGTAGAGCCTCATTCTAGCCTTCATTCCTATCTCTCATGGTTTATAATCTTCAGTCACATCCTATCCCTGCCTACTACCTTTTATCTCCAAGTCACTTCTCATGTGGAAACTGCCACATCCCTTGAATCTTCTCCAGGTTTTCCGTGTCTTTCTGTAGGTGTGGTGACCAAACTCTATTTAGCATCTCATGTACCCAACCAATGTGAGAGGCCACAGAAACAAGATAATACTGACCTGCCTCTGAAACAAAAGTGAAACAAACTTGCCATTTCATCCTCAAAATTATTTATGAAGTCTAAAAAAACAGTCTATAATTAATATTTTTAGCTAAGGAGATTTAGGACTATCCCTAGCCTTCAGTAGTCCATATCACGGAGAAAAACTATTATACATTCCTGCCCATTGACCCCTGGTGCCTCTGGTTGCCAAAGGCAGAATCCTGGACTCGAAGGGTTATTGGTACCACTTTTCCCAGATATTTATACACACAGCTGTTAACAAAAAGGGAAACCAAAGAAGAGATTGTGCCTCCAGTGGTGAGGCTGGAGGGGGTCCTTACCCAGTGAAATGACATTCTCATAATTCTCCAGCATCACGTCCCTGTAGAGCTTCCTTTGAGCAGGGCCCAGTTGTCCCCATTCCTCTTTTGTGAGATACACGGCCACATCCTCAAATGTCACCAACTCCTAAAAGAAAAGGTTCCTGCTGCCCCCATGGATAATCCCACCAGCCTGACCCAGGACTAGGGGCAAAGTGAGCAGCCCCAGAAAGGTTAGGACAAGGTGGCTAAGGGTTTGGAGTGTGTGTGTGTGTGTGTGTGTGTGTGTGTGCGCGCGCGCGCGCACACTTGCACGCTGGGGAGGGGGAGTTGGGTAGAGGGAGTAGAAATACAGGGACAAGTAAACCTAAGTTACACCTGACTAGGAGTCACAAAGCCAAATTTTCTAAGATTCTGAAACACAGTTTTCCAATTCACGAAGCGACAGTAACAATAGCTATGTCCTCTACTCCAAGAGAGGGAACCAGGGCTCAGGTCACTGGATTCAACACCACAGTAAGAGATGCTGCGTGAAGGAGCCATGAGCAATCCTCAGGTAACAGCAATATTCTCACATCTTGAGAAAGGAAGAGAGAAGCACAGCTCACCTGGGGCCTGGCTGTCGGAAGAGCTGCCATCAGTTCCGCTCCTGTGCTCCCCTTTCGGGAAAGTGTTAGACTCTGGGGAACAGGCAAAGCTAAGAAAAGTGAATAAAGCCATGAGTAAGACCCAACCCGGCCCTGTGGGTCTCCCACCAATGAGATATAGAATCCTTTTGCGCTCTTTGATGGAAATACTTTAAACCACTGTTCAAAAGCCTTGTTGAATTTTAGCTTTAAATGTAGTTGTTTATTGATGGAGCCAAGACACAAGGCAACATGGAACTCCCTTAAACAACTGAAGAGGTGGGCCAGAAAACAAAAGAAAGACCAGAGAGATGGAGAGAGGGAAGGGAAGGGAAGAGAAGGAAAGAAGAAAGTGAGAGGAGGGTGAAAAGGAGAGGAAGAGGGAGGGTGAAAGGGGAAGAGAGAGGGAGAGGGAGAAAAGAGAAGAGAAGAGAGGAGAGAAGCAAAAAAGAGAAAGATTCCTCCAAAGACTGTATTATTAGTAATTATTATAAGAAAGAAACCAAAAACAAATGAGAAAAGGAAAAAATGGCTGAAACAAGAAGTTCTGAAAGGCCCAAACTACTGAGAGGCAAGATTTAAAAGAATCAAATGTTTAAATTACACAGTTAAGAAATGAAACAAGAAAGACCTTAAAAGCAACAATGAATAAACCTGAAATCATATCAGCCAAATCAATCAATAAATAAGTATTGATTAAGTGCCTAATTCTGTGCCAGAAACTATGCAAGGCACCAGGATTTAAAGAAAAAAATGAAACAGTCCCTGTCCTCAAGGAGCTTACATTCTCTCAAGGGACAATATGAATTTCTATAAGTAGATACAAAATATATACGAAGTAGAAACGAGGTGTTGGGGCGGGGGGAACAGGAAAGGCTTCATGGAGAAGGAGCCCTCAAAGGGAGTTAGAGGCTCTGAGGTGAAGGCAAAGAGAAAAAAGATGGAACATCCTGAATGGGAAACAGCAAACAGGCAAGTTTGGCTAGAATGTAGACTGTCTGAAGACACATAATATGTAATGAGTCTGGAGTGAAATTGTGAAGAGCTTTAAATGTCAAATGAAGGAGTTTATATTTGATCCAAACAATAATAGGGAATCACTGGAGCTTCTTGAAGGGAATGACATGGTCAGATGTGTGTTGTAGCATTATCATTCTGGCACATCTTGGAAAGATGGAATAGAGAGGCAAGAGCCAGGTCTCCCAGACCAATTAGGAGGCCACTGCAGTAGTCCAGGTGAGAGGTGATGAGGCCCCAAACTACAGTGGTGGCTGTGGAAGTGCAGAAAAAGGGATGGATGGAAGAGATGTTATGAAGGTAGGATCCACAAGAAGTGACAACTGATCACAAATGGAGGGAAGGGAGACTGAGGTCTAGAATGAGCCCCAGGTTGTGAGGCTGGGTGACAGGAAGAATGGCAGTACACTCAACAAAAATAGGAAAGTTCTGTAGATAGGTGGGTTTGGGGGGAAAGATAATGAGTTCTCCCAGGAGAATAAATTATACAATAACAACATTATAAAGAAAAACAATTTTGAAAGATTTGAGGATTCTGATTAATGCAATGATAAACCAAAGAACTGACAATGAAACATGTTACCCACTTCTAACAGAGAAGTGATGGCCTCAGAGCACAGCATAAGACATACATTTCCAGACATGGCTAATATGGGAATTTGTTTTGTTTGACAAGGGCTTTGTTTTTCTTTTCTTTTTCTAATGGGAGGATAAAAACGGGAGAACAAAATAAAGAAAAAGAAAAGAGGGTTACGGAGGTATCTTTTTTAAAAATATGCAGGAAAAAAAATAGAAGGAAGGCCAGAAAGAAGTAAAAATGTGCAGGATAGCTTAACAGCCACAGGCTGACTTTATTTTAACTTCAAAAGAAAAGTGGGCTCTCTGCACTTTCATGTAAGCCTTTTCTTCCTATTCTATTATACCCATTTTATTTGCTGTTTTTAAAGTTTGGGATAAAAATAAATACTCTTTAAAAAATTTAGCTAAAATCCCGTCCTCTTCAGGAGGCCTTTACTGTTTGCCCAATGCTTAGCACAGTGCCTGGTGCATAGGAGGCACTCCATAAATGTTTATTGACTGGCTAATGAGGGAGACAACATGTAAATAGATATGTGCAAGAAGGAAGGTAGGAAGGAAGGAAGGAAGGAAGGAAGGAAGGAAGGAAGGAAGGAAGGAAGGAAGGAAGGAAGGAAGGAAGGAAGGAAGAGGAGAAAGAGGAGGAAGAGGAGGAAGAGGAGGAAGAGGAGGAAGAGGGGGAGGGGAGGAAGGAAGGAAGATGAGTTCTGTTTTAGACATGTTGAGTTCGATATGCCTATAGGACATCCAACAATTGGTAATGCAAACAAAACTGGAGCTCAGGAGAGAGCAGATGGAGATAACAGCAAAGTAGCTTATGAAAGTACAAGACAAGAAAGAGGAAGAAATCAGGAAAAAAATGTCTTTAACCTAAGCAATTAGCAATGAAAAACCCTATAGCAATCGAAAACCCCTAGAACTTAGAAAATCTGCCAAGGAGAAGTTTCTTCCAATTCACAGAAATACCAGACATGCAAGAAAGCCCCAAAGGAAATGATCACAAATATTCTGTAAAATGAGCAGGTGAGTGAAGAAATGATAAATGGAAGCACAGCCCAAATGAAGCACTAGCCAAACAAAATAGGGCAAAAATCTTTTGGGAAAAAGAAAAGATCTTTAAAAACACACATCCTGTGTAACCAATATAGTCCCAGACCTCCCAACAACCACACTGGTAACTCGGTCACAGACTCCATGGTTCAATTAAATCATAAAAACAAGCTTAATAAAGGGTGAACAAGTTTTCTTTTACACTGTACAATCTACAGCTATGTCAAGCTTCAGTTTGCCGAGTGTGGTCAAGTCTTCGGCTGCACTCACACGAACATACCTAGCCACCAATCTGTAACTTCAGAGATGAGTCTTCGAAAGGTGCTTGAGGCTTACAAACAGCATTCAGTCCCCAGTAATTCCTGACTCTGAGGCCCACTTTCTACCCAACAACACAGCAACAAAAGACTTTCGATTCACAGTAGCATTTGTAATAAACATATAAAAGGGAAGGGGGAATGGAAGCTTTGAGTAGACTAATGCCACAGCAGTTGGATGCATATTCGGTTCATAGGAAGAAGAAAAAGTGAGTCAAATCTGAAGATATGATGCTTGTTTGCCCCCTACTAAAGTACTTCTCTGATATTGCATCATGGCTTAGAGATGATCCTGAAGTCTTGAGGTTACACCAGCAGAGGCCAAGCTCTGACAAGTCTAACCAACCTGGAGAAGCTCTAGTAAAGGGCCCACCTCATCGAGGCCAACAAATATATCTGTCATTTCCTCAATGACCAACCAGTCTAGCTAAATTCAGACAGGCTCACCATCAGAAGGCTGGTCATGAGGTGAAGGATAGTAAGATCCATGGAGCAAGCTTCCACACCCCTAAATTATTATGGTATAGTTTATTTACAAATGAAATATATTTTATTGATAGTATGCAGAAAGAGGCTTGAGAACAGTAAGATGCTATATAGATTGTTCGTATAATGAAAGCATTGTTAATAATTCAATTCAATAAAGATATATTAAGGGTCTACTATGTGCAAGGCTAGAAGCAGCATGGTATGACAGAGTGCCATGGCGACACAGAGCCAGCATAAATCAGGAAGATCTGGGTAAAGTCATCCTCTGACACTTACTAGCATTGTGACCTTGGGCAGATCACTTGACCTCTTAGGACCCCTAGGCAATTCTCTAAAACTCAAAGTATAGATAATTTGCTAATCTATGTGGTAGAGGGATTTTTCCCAGCAAGAGCTCCCTCACATATGTGAAATCACAGGTCTTGACCTCCAAAATGTCTGAGTTGCTGTGAGCGCAACCAAGACAAAAATGAAAGTCTCTGCCCTTAAGGAGTGAATATTATACTGCGGAGATACAATATTGACAAAGATAAGTAAACTTAAAGTAATTATAGGAAAGAGAGTGTTCTAACAACTGAGGGGCTCAGGAAAAGCCCAGAACACAGAAGCTGAAGCTTCCAAAAGGCTAAGGCAAGGAGAGAGCACATTCATTCTACGTGGGGAAGACAGCCTTGGTGAGGGCATGGAGGGAGGCTATGACTCCACCCAGCAGGGTCAAGAAATAGCATAGTCCACTTTAGGTAGAAAGTAGTATATGAAGTGGAATAATGTGAACTGTTGGGAAAGGTAGGTGGGAGGCAGACTGGGAGGGGCTTTCTGTGCCTGACAGAAGTGCTCATATTTTATCCTACAGGATGGAGAAGGGGCCTGTCACCCAGAAGAGGGGGGATCAGATCCCCTCTCTGACCCCTACTGGCTGTGTATATGACCTTGGGCTAGTCACAACTCCTATATGCCCCAAGCAACTCTCTAAGACTCTACAATGCAGAGCACATACAGAGGGAATTCTTCGCCTAGAGTTCCCTACACCAATGAAATCAGAGGGAAAATACACACACACACACACACACACACACACACACACACACACACACACAGAGGCATACACCGAAGATTCTTAAGCAGAGAAGTGACATGATCAGACCTATGGATTAATTATGAATAGCAATTTGAGAGCTGTATGAAGAATGGACTTGAGACAAGAGAGTCCAAAGTATGGAGACCAATTAGGAAGCTGCTGAAATAGTCCAGGCAAGAGGTCATGAGGGCCTAAACTAGGTGATGGAGGCAAGAGATGTTGGGGAGGTAGACTCAAAAGACAACATTTGGCAAATAATTAAATGGAGATGGAAAGTGAGAGAGGGGAAGAATAAAGGATGATTCTGAGCTTATTGAGCTGGGTGACTGGGAGGATGCTGGTACCCTCAACAGAAACTGTTAAAAATAAAATAGGTTTGGTATGGAAAGAGGAGAGACAAGGAAGCAAAAGTGAAAACAAGTTCGTTTCATTAATTGTAAAAGAACTTCATGATACAATGAAATGTAAAAGGTCTGGAGAGTGGATTAAAAAAACTTAATATATGCTATACACAGGAAGCTGCATAAAAAAATATTCATATGGATTAATCCCAATCAATCAACAAATATTTATTGAGGGAGGCCTACTATGATCAAAGCACTAGCTAGACTCAGGGGCTTACAGCATACTTCAGGAGACAAAGTATAAACTCACCAAAAATTAAATACCAATGTAAAAGTTCAGTGACAATTAAAGCAATAAAGGACAAGTCACAAAGCACTGCATGATTAAATGCCCAACGATTGAGACAATGATTACCAAGAGTCCACAAGTAGCTGGGTGCTGCCTGCAAAGGAAGATTCACAAGCTGGGCTTTGAAGAATGAGTGGGAGTTGGCTAGGCATGCCAAGAGCAAAGACATGTCAAGATCAAAGGCATGCAAGAAGGAGCAACATTCCAGGAGGGAATTTTTCAATGCTAAGAAAAAAAAAACAGGTCAACAGGGGAAAATAGGTGACTAATTTCATATAACAAACAGAAAATCTTATGAAATTATTTTAATTTGCATGATTAAACCACTAAAATAGCTTAGGGATGTATGACAGGATACAAAATCGCCAAATAGGCAATCAATTATCCTTTTCCAAATAGCAATACAGCAGTCCCATCCACGGAAACCAGGGAGTCTGGCCTGGATTGGTAAGGCTACCCATCTGTCTAGAGAAATGCAGCCTCAGGCCATTTTTGATCTTCCTGCCACCCATTTGACATACCACCTCTTTGCCAGCTCCATGAAGAGCTTTCCAACTCAAAAGGCAGGCCATCCTCCTTTGAGCCTCTCACTTTTCAAGTCCAACAAAGACAAACAGCAGATATACATACACACTTCATATCAGAATTATTTTAAAGCAAAAAAAAGTCACAAGATGAAGAACATGCTACTTAACAATAAATGAAATCATTTTAACAGTCTGCTTCCGATGAGAAGTCCTCTAAATTCTGGAGAAAATGTCTATTAAAACTGCCTATAAAAATAATGGGTAAGACAATAAATACACCCTGCTATTAGACAAGTCTAGTAAATTGCAAATATCAAAAACAGTAAGAGAGGTAGCCTGGTATAGTGGATCATGGTAGACGTGGGATCAGGAAGTCATGGTTCAGTCATTTCAGTCATGTCCAATTCTTTGTGACCAGAGTGGTTTGCCATTTCCTTCTCTAGCTCACTTTACAGATGAGGAAACTAAGGCAAACAAGGTTAAGTGACTTGCCCAGGGTCACACATAGAGTAGTATCTGAGGTTGGATTCGGGTACCCCTGACTCCAGGGCTGGCACTCTATCTACTGGCCATTGATTTGGGTTCAAACCCTCCCTCCAACACTTACTAGTTGTGTGATGTCTCTCTGAGCCTCAGTTTCTTCATCTGTAATGGGGAATAATAATAGCACCTACCTCCCAAAGTTGTTCATAGGCTGAAAAGATAATCTATTTATAGTACTGTGCTGACTTGAAAATGCTATACAAATTTGAGCTATTATTTTTTCTTGAATTAAACCAAGTACTAGTCAGACTATCTAGATAACCCATTGAAAGAGAGCAGGCAAATCTCTCTCTGCACCCTAAGAAACTTTGCCTGAAATAGGTCATGGATCAGGAGGCAATAAATAAGTGTACAAGAACAGACACCTATGAATTAGCATTTTTGCTAACTCATAGTATAGTATCATTAACAATGGAAAAATGGAGAAGCCCAGCATAGCTAATACACACAGAACCTGAGAAAATCACTCCTGGAATAACTGCTTACACTGAAAGGAAATACAGGAGACAGTAAAAGCAATGAATGACATACCAGAGGTAAAGCTACCAATTAAGGGTGGCAGCCAAAGCAGAACTAAGGGAAGAAGCAATTTGTATGTTATTAAAATTTTTTTTAAAAAGCATACACCATCTAACCCAGGAAATGGAACCTGGAAAATTAATAACTACTTTAACACCCCACCCTTCCCCTAACCCCTTCCAGACCCAACCTCCACCAGATCCAACAGAATATGATAAGGATTAGAGCAGAAATCAAACAATTTAAACCCTCCAAAAAAGCAGTAGCCAAAAGAATGAAATATCTAAGCACTGGTCATTTGAGAGAAAAACTGAAACAAGTAGATGGGCCTTGGGCCAGACTATAAAAAATGAAAAGAGAGAACAGGGAAAAGCAATATTAGTAAAGAGACAAGATTATACCAGGAAGCAAATTAATTTAAAAAAATTAAAAAGCCTTGTTCAGATGTTTCAACAGTCTTAGTGCCGTTTTAAGCTGTTAAGGCTCAAAGTAACACTAAGACTTTTGGGGGAGTCTATACACATATGCACACATACGCACACACACAGAGCCTGTCTTGCTGTGTGTCTATATGTGTATGTATGTGTATGTGTATATATATATATATATATATATATATATATATATGTGTGTGTGTGTGGAAAAAGAGGGAGAGAGAGAGAAAAAGAGAAAGACTGAGACTCTGTGTGTGTGTATATCCCTTGAGGTAGAATATGAGAAAATTTAAAAATTCCCAGATGCCTGGAGTGCCAAACTAACAGGTCAGGCATAAAAGAATTCAGTGTCCCTACTACAGAAATTGAAGCAGTCACAGGAAAGAAGAGAGCCCTCTTC
This sequence comes from Phascolarctos cinereus, assembly GCF_003287225.1. Classification (NCBI taxonomy): domain Eukaryota; kingdom Metazoa; phylum Chordata; class Mammalia; order Diprotodontia; family Phascolarctidae; genus Phascolarctos; species Phascolarctos cinereus. The sequence continues at coordinate 27,492,205 of NW_027556291.1, forward strand.
CCTCTCAAATGCTTTTGAAATCATGCCAACATTATATACCATTTTACAATATCCTAATGCAAGGGCACCAAAAGCCAATACTATTTCTGAAATGAGGGTACCACAGAGGCTAAAGTCAGGTCCTAAACATAAGGAAAATGACTTCCTTTTTAGAACTAAAAGGAACCCTGGAGGTAATGTAGCCCATACCCTCATTTTGTAGATGAGGGAACAGAAATGAAATGACTTTGTCCAACGCCACACAGGTTGCAAGTGGCAGGGCTTAGATTTGCACCCAGATCCTCTGATTCCAAATCCAGCTTTTTACTGCACATGAAATGCCACAAAGAAATATGGGAGCTAAAAATCTTTTTACAAGAAAAATAATAACCACTAACCATTAATAACCATATAAAAGATAATTATTTAATACTATAAATATGCTAAAAATGATGTAGAGGACAGCACAAAGTTTCCTTTAAAACCTTAGAAATCTATAGCATATAACATACAGGGAAACTCTTGGATTTCATTAAAATAATTCTGGAAAAATCAGAGGCACTATTGTCCCCCAAAGAAATAGCATAATGCCCATTTAAGGCAGTTCTTAAAAATGCTAAAACTTGTTGGCTTATACACACCAAGCAGTATAAAGGGAATGAATAAATGTATTGAATGATGTCTATTTTGATCTAAATAAATGTAGGCCAATAAATAACTTTCAGACAGGCAAAAGAAATGATTACATGACAGAATTCTCTTTTGACATTTCCAATAAAAATCCCACCTGATTCCTTTATAAAATTGAACAAATGAATAAAAGATTGTATTAGGCAAAACAAAAGAGTCAAAATGAAGAGAAAATCATTCATGGAAACAAAAGATAATGATGAATTGATTCCCAAATTTTAAGTCTCATATGAAGTCACCATTCTAGAGACATAGGGACCCGTGGAAATGGAGAACCCTATAATAAGTCAGTGACTAGTGATGATCATTAATAAAGATCATCTTAGGAAAAGAAAAACTAATCCATTAAGTAAATTGGCTTTACAAAGCTGAACAGCTGTTCAAAGGATATAGGAAAGTTTCAGCCAAATCATTTGGATTAACTAGATGTTCCAGGTACTTGAGGGTCAAGTCATATTAGACATCAACCTTTAAACATTTCAGCATTCTGAATGGCAATCTTTGTAAAATGAAGACACTCCTGTCTGCCTTCTTAAATGGAGCATGCTAAAGGACCCTGTCTCTGTACTGGGTTGTAGTACAGTGATGTCCCCAGGCCTACTGTGCTGTGTGGGGTTGACTGTCTCTACATTAAATGGCTCTACAGGACATTTGTGAGTATTTGCATCTGTTTTTCTGGGTTTTTCCCTCCCTGGCACTGGCACTTTTACTCTAACAGTCCCCACCTCCATTGTGATCTGCTGATGGCTGGAAAAACAGCTAATCAGGCTTCTCTGAAGTATGTGTAAATCACGACTATAAGACTACATGGGCTCTCAGTGAGTAGCTATGGGGTCATCCTATGAGAAGAGAAGAAAATGCGGGGATTTGGTGACAACTGGAAGCCTTTTTTTCCCTTTATCTGCTAGTTCTCAGCTCTGTTCCAAAAACATGAGGGTGACAGACAGCTAAGTGTCAAAGAAGAAAGGTGTTACTTTAACATTAACTTGCATACAGTATAATCAATAGCCACATTATCAGAATGGGTATGAGATATCCAGAATATGAAGACCACAGAAGCTCAAAACAAAAAAGGAGTAAGCACAAGGATGACAACTTCACCTTCATTATTTAAAAGTCACAAGTGGATAAAAATATTGCAACATGCAACAAATTATACAAGGTAATAGCAATTTTCAGACTATGCAAAATTATAAAACTCTGCTAGAAAGTGAAAAAGGTCTACACTGAATAATGTAAAACAGAAAGGACAGAATGCGGAGTAAATTAACACTGATTCCGATTGCGAATATTTGTTCAGTCACCTTAATCTCAAAAGAGGTTGTAAATTCAATATTGGTTTTTGTTGTTAAGCTGATGGAATGTATATAAAGTCTCTTCGAAAAGGAGAAAAATGATGAGGCGTCACTGGGAACAACCAACAAGCAGGATGATATGATTACAAACAATAATGGGGGGGGGAGTGGAGGTATTAACAACAATGAAGCAGAAAACTGATGCAAATAAAAAAAATTCAGAAGAAATTCACATCCAAAAGCTGGGCAAGGAATGAGCACTACTTTCACAACCAAAGACAGGGGCACAGTCTTGCTTTCCACTAACCTGTGCAGCTATAAGTAAAAGGAAAAATAGTAATTGCCGGAGACAATCAGGTCAAATTCTCAACTAGTGAAGAGCCTGGAAAGAAACAGAGATACAAAAGCAATGAGTAACAAGTGCACATAACCCTAAATAAGGTCCAGGCCAATGGGAGAACAAATATCAGAACAAGGGCCATTGGCAGTAAATGGATTGTTGGGGCACAATGGAGAAGACACTCAAATAGGGCTTTTGGTGGTGACGCCGACAAAGTTGTTGAGAGCGGGGGCCTGTATGAAAAACACGAAAAGTGACAATTCAGAGAAACAGTATGAAATAGAGCCAAGTTTCCAAAAGAGATGAAAATAAATCTCTGTCTGAAAGAGTTTCAAAAGCTGTTTAGGAGAAAAGACATTTTTGTAAACGTAAGGTGGATATGGCTCACTATTGCCTGGAAAAATGTCATCTGCAGAGTCGCGGGCTCCCAAACTCTCCACGGTGTTCCTCGAGGTGTGCCCCAAACTGAACAGCTCATTCCCTTGTAAGGACACATGACGACTTCAAAGCTCAGTGGGCCATTCCCCACAACAAAGAATGAATGATCCTGTGCTTGCTAGGGGCATAAAGGGTTTGAAAATCACTGCTAGCAAAGATTAAAGCTCTTTTTCTCTCTCTTTCAGAAAGAAACACTTGTTCAGTGAGTGGCTTTTCTCATAGATGCCAGGGGCTGCAGAAAATGAGGAGTAAGGGGCTTCAAATGTCACCTGCACCTCGGACCACTCATTCTGTGTCCTCTAAGTCAAAAGCATCATAATTATTTTGTTTTTGCAGACCTGTGATTTCATTACTTCCAGGAAGATATTCTCCTCAACTGCTGCTGATCAGCAACTGTTGTACAACTTATAATTTTAGACATGATTTGCTTGGGGGCAGTAATGGGTTCTGTGACTTGCCCATGGTCACAGAGCTAGTATGTGTTACAGACAGAACTTGAACCCAGGTCTTCCTGACTCCGAGGATAGTTCTCCATCCTTTATGGCAGGGGTTCTTAACTTGGAATCTACAGACCCCTTGCTAAATTTCAGGGAGTCACTGAACTCAGAAGGAAAAAAATCCTTATTTTCACTAACCTCTAACATAAATTTAGTATTTAAAAATATTCAGAGCCTGCCAGTGGGAGCCAAGACACCAAAGACATTCAATTCTATGTCAAACTTCCTCTCAATAATAATGACGATAGCTGATATTGACAAAGTATTTTACCAACCTTGAGACAGGGTGGAGTACTCTCCAACAGGCGTTGGAAAGGTAGCCTCCGAGTCACGGAAGTCTGAGGTCATGTCCTGTCTTTGCCACCCACTGGGCAGGTTGCCTCATGTGGCACACAGGAAGCACCTCTCCAGCCCCAGAAACATTGCAGAGGAAATCCAAGGGGCTACTTCCCTGGAGCTGGCCATACCCCAATGAAATCCCAAGTGTGGTACCTAGTCCTAGCCTACCTTACCTACATTAGCCCATATGACCCTTGCAGCATCCTAGGAGGTAGCTAACCTAAGCATCATGATCATCGTCCTACACATAAGGAAAGCCAGACTCCAAGAATAACTTTGCCCCCAGCAAAACTGGTGACCAGAATGTGGAAGGTTCAGGACTCAATTCCATGTTTCCTGACTATAAGTCAAATGTTGTTTAAAAGGAAAATACAATTTACATTCTGTACATCAGACTAGAGGTTGAATAAGTGGAGGATCTCTGGAGATTAGTAAGAAAGGTATTAAATTGTACCCGAGTGGGTTTTTTGCTTTGTAAACTTGCTGCATATAAAGATCGTTTTAAAAATAGGTGTTTGCAAAACTGTTAAAGTACACTATTTATGTCAGTCAGTCAATGAGTCAGTCAGCTAGCAGTTATTAAGTACCTATAATGTGCCCAGTACTGTGCTAAGCTTTTATAAGACAAAATAAAAAGTGTAAAAAGAATTCTAACCTTCCTCTGATTTTACCAAGACTGGTGACCATGGAGAAGTCATTTAACTTCTCTGGGCCTTAGTTTCCTCACCTGCAAAATGAAGGGGCTAAACTAGATGGCCCCTAAGATCCCTTCTAGCTCCAAATCTATGATTCTGTGATCCCAAATGAGGTACAACGAGTCACCTGGCAGCAGCAGGCACATCACCTAAGAGAAAATAGATTGATTCTTGAAAGTAATCCAAATATAAAATGACAAGAAAACATTATAACCCCACTCAGCCCTTCCCTTCACACCATCTCAAGTTATCCAGGGTTCACAAAAGACACGGCCTTCTTCTATGAGATCTGAGAGTAGAAGAAGGTGAACAGATGTGGGCCCAAGATCTCCCAAAGCACAAACATGGAGAGCAAGTGTCCTCAGCCTTGGACTGTTCAGATTCAAAGGAAGAGAGTCAAAACAGACAAGGAAGGAACAAAAGGAGGCTGAAGCCTGACAGTGGAGGCCCAGGCCTGAGGTGGAGCACTGGGTCCTGATCCTGGAGCTGCCAAAGCTTCGCTCGGCTTTGATGATGGATGAGAAGCAGCCAAAGGATGTGAAAGGAAGGGATGCCTTTGTTTTTGCTCCCATGGACTCGGTGCAATATGACCTATGGAGCAATCAGAGCATATGATAAAGTTTTTAAAAGAATTTAACCCAAAGTTTAAAGTTTGGAGAAGGGAGTGAAAATTATTAACAAACCAGTCTAAATATATTTTGGCTTGGAAAATGCCAGAAAGACAATGGTCCCTAACCTTTTCAAACATAAGGACCCCTTTATAAATGAAGTCCTCCATGTAACAGTAGTTGTGTTATCAGCATCCAGTGAGTGATCAAGGACACTAACATTGAAAGCTACTACAAAGTCAGAGGTGCTGTTAATAATGGCTTTGCATTTTATCCACCAAAGCAGCATTATTTAGGCCATCTAGAAAATGACAATGCTTTGGTGACCACAAGGATTTAAGGCCCCTCTCCATCACCATTCCTACCCCCCACCACATCACATCCCCAAAGTTGGGAACCATGGTTTTGGAAGATGTTACCAAGGAATTGGGATCAGGATTTAAGATTATATAGGACTTGAGGCATAACATCCATGGTTCTCTTAGTAGAGAAGTCTTGCCACTAGATCACACCTGGCCCTGTTTCTAGCTCATTTCTTCAACAATAGCCTCAATAGCTTATAATAAGGTCAATCTGCAACTGTTAGGAAAAAGTCAGCTATGGCCCAGGCTAGCACTCTTCCCTCTTTTATACTACCCAGAAAAAAATTTCAAGAGCAAGACTGAATTATTTTAAAAAATGTATTCGCTAATGATGTTTTAAGGAAAAGCTATTACCAGCAAATTGTTGACTGCTATTTAAATAAAGAACTCAGCTTTTAAAAGCAGTAGCATTTCTGCTGAGAGGAAATAAAATTTTTTTCTTCCTTTGAACTAATTAATTCCAAAATTTTAAATGGGGGAAGGTTTGGAGAAAATGAAAATGCAAGCATGCTCTTTCTTTTCCAGTCTTATAAGTAAAAAGGAAGACAAAGAATAAGTTAGCTGAATATCATAAAATTCCAATTCCCCACAATGATTTAGCCGAAAGCCTCCATTTAATGTTGGTTTACTACCAGATTAAAAAGTAAATTAAAATTAAAAATTCTGAAGTGACCCTGCTTATTTTTTTAAATATGCATTTTCATTATTGAAGAAAAAGAACTGTGTACAGGTCCTGCTTCTGCCACTAACTAGCTGCTTGACCTGGAATAAGACATCTAACTTCCCTGGGCCTCCGTTTCCTCATCTGTAAAATGAGGACAGTGATAACTACCTTACTGATCTCACATGGTTTCTTTGAGGAAATACCAAATCTGGATGCATAGCATGTTACAAACACACTTTACAATTCTGAGGGAATCAATTAGATAATATTAATCACTCTCAGCTGAGGAAGTGGGGGAAGGGATTGTCCCCTTAATATAAGATGGTAAAAAAAAAAAACCTGTCCTAATTATTCAGGCTGAATCAGAAATGGCTCATCTCCCACTAACTTCAAAAGGACCGTTTAATTACCTTCACCTAAGACAGCAGTTAAGTAATTTTTCATTTTCTCTGCTATAGCAAGTGATATGAAATAAAAAGTTTTGCCATGTGACTCCTAAAAATGAACAGCAGCATGTGTATGGAAGGGGAAGACAATACTGATAGTATCACATCTTCCTAATTTTTGAAAACTGGTTTGTAACAAAGCTTCCTTTCTGCTTTTTGTTTCTACACCATTCATTTCCTGCTTGGGCCCCCTGCATGGAACTCAAAGAAAACCCATTCAGGGGCTTCCACCTGGACTTAAAGTGATCTGATGCAAGTGCAAGCCATCCCACGGGAGACATTACAAGGCTCTGTCTAGTCAGGCACTATGAAAAGAACCAGAGTTGGCACTGAAATAGAACCTGAGAGATCACAAGGCTATGCCCCAACCTAAGAGACTCGGCCCTGTCCCATAAAGTGCTCAAAGGTCAAGAGTCAGAGAACCAGATCCCAGAGGCCCAGGATCCATTCTGGTGCATATCAGGCACCAAGATCCATGGCCCCCCATCAAAATAACTTCTAACCCTAAAATAAGAGAATAGGCATGGATTGATTCGACAAGAAACTGACCAATGAATGATCATTTACTGAGCACCTCCCCAGGTGACCGGCTTATAGTTAGAGCAAGGAGGTGTGCAGAAAGGGAAGGAGGACCTGCTCTCCTCCCTCCAGGTTCTTACAACCTGTTAACATAATAAATAGATAAAATGATTAGAAGACAATTACAAAGAAACATAAGCAAATGAGACCTGGGGGTAAATTTATGGCCTTGTTTCCCAAACAATGGAGATTCAGTGGAGGCCTTAACAGTGTACCTCAAATAGAAGAAAAATGTAAATTTAATTTCAGGTATGGAAGTTGAAGTACCCCCAGGGGTGTGCTGAGAAATGTTTAACAAGCTTTCCAGGGGGAAAATGTATATGCAACACAGGTTTAAATTTAATCTTCATTATTGACCCGTCCTCCATCACTTTCTTAAGCTCAAACAACAAAACAATACATCAAGCCCTGATTTGTAGCATTTGCCGATTTCTGAGGCAAAAATGCTCACACAGAAATTTAACAATTGACTCCCAGTCTGAGCTGGCTCCAGCATATCCTTGACCATAAAATGTTGGTCCTGTGATGGAAGAAAGTCAGCATGGCACATCAGAAAAGGCCCTGGGCCAGGGAACAGAAGGACATAAGTTCGAGTGACATCTCAGACCTTTACTAGCCACATGATTCTCAGCGAGTCACTTAACCTTTCTGAAATTGGAGATAAAACAACAAGCTTTCTCATAACAGTGTGGGAAGGAGAGAATTTTGTAAATCCTGACACAGGGGCAAAAATTTCAGGTGTCAATAAACAATCATTCATTTATTAAGCACTTACCCTGGGCTACGCCCTGGGGCTACCAGGGACTGAAGGGAAGCAGTCTCTGCAGTCTATTCTTTGCTCGATTCTATTGGGAGAGACAAGTACACAGATAAGAACACCACAACATCTAATACAAGGGAAGGGGTGAGGGCGGGGAGGGTGGTCACCAAAGCTTCCCAGAGGAGGTATTGCTTGAGCTGAATGTTGAAGGAGGCTGGAGATTCCAAGTGGCACAAACAGCCTGGTCCCCCAACCTGCCCTGAGGGCTATTCCACCTTCCAGAGCCATAACTGAAGAATCCTTGATTTTCTCTCAGAATTGCACACACATCTCGCCTCCCCGTGCACTTGGGTACAAACAGATTTGCACCTATCCATTACTCTGCTTCTTCCTAGTCACCTGTTCATCACCCATTTAGCAACCAGATAGGTACTAGCTGCAAACATACAGACAAGAGTCTCACATCTATGATATTAAGAAGTGAACATGCATACACAATGTGCAGGAGGAATGGAGGGTTTTTTTCTTTGTGACAATCTGATTGGATCGCAAATACAGACCTGGAAAGGGTCACCTCCTTTTAGAGATGAGTAACCCAAGACCCAAGGAGGTAAAGGCTTGTCCCAGGTGACCCAGGTAGCAAACGGTGGCCAAGCCAGGATTTTTTCCACCGTAGCACACTGACACCCTGCCTCTCCCCTCCCCCACGCCCCTCCAAGAAGCTTGGATCCAGGATCGGGGAGGGATGAATGGGGCTCAAGGAGGACAGGCAGAGGATGGGGAGATGGCATGAGTAGGCATTGGGTGGGCTGGGGAAGTCAGGGGCTGCGAAATAACGGCTCACATTTCCACGATGTCAAAAGGTTACAAAGCTCATGGAATCAGAGATATAGAGCCGGAAGGGGCTTTAGAGGCTCACTGGTTAACTCCCTCAATTTTACAGAAAAGGAAACAGAGGCCCAAAGAGCAGTTAAGCTATTTGCCCAAGGTCACAGAGGTAGTCACTGTTAGAGGCGGGATATGAACTCAAGTGCCGGACTCCCAAGTTGGGAGCGCTTCTCCCCCCCCACCCCTACGCTAATTGGACGTGTCCCCACAACAGCCGGGGGAGAAGGGGGTAAGGCAAGCTCATCCCATTTTGCAGATGTGGAAACTGAAGCAGGGAGAGGAGACTCTGGCGAATGGTACCCAAATTCCGCGCTCTCCCTGGTGCCCCGCCCCTCCTCCCCCGCAGCCCTCCGGAGCCCCAAGCTCCGACACCCTGCACTCACCGAGCCCAGAGCTAGTGCTGGCGTGGCAGGAAGTGCCCCCACTGGTCAGACAGCCGAGGAAGCCTGCAGCCCCTTGCTGAGAGCTTCCGGAACCCCTCTATGATGCCTCGGAGGTCTGCACATCTCGGTGGCTCAGCTCCCCACGCAACCTGGGGAGTGGGGAGTGGAGAAGAGAGGAGGAGAGGGGAGGAGAAAGGGGCCCGTGATGGGGAGGCCCCAGAGGAGGGGCGGGGCAGCCGGAGAGAGAGGACTGGGAAGGAGGATGGAGGGAGGGACTAGGAAGAGGGGATGCAGAGCCAAGAAAGCCAATTCACAGGGTGACCACAGCAATATGGAAAGACCTCAGAACTCTGATCAATGTGGTCACCAGTGACTTGCCTGCAGCCTTCCGACAGCGCGTCGTGCCTCCTCCTTTGGACAGAGGTGGGGGGCTACAGGTGCTGAATAAGGCATACATTGCCACACACGATTGAGTTGTTGCTTCATTTTACTCGACTGTACTGCCTTGTTACGTGGGAGAGTTCTAGGTATTTTAGTAGATCCCTGACCTCGCATTCAGGAAGCCCCAGTTCCAAATCCTTCCTCAAACCCTGGCCTGCGACCCTGGGCACCGGTCACAACCTCTTTTAGCCTCAGTTTTTTAATCTGTAAAGGATGGATAATTAAAACACCGACTTCACCATGCTGTTGTATGGTTCGAATGAGAGGAGGCATGTGAGGCATTTTGCAAAGCGCTATATACTCTTAGCTTATCCGTCATCCTAGAAGAGGCAGTTACATACAAATACAATCAACCAAGAAGCCTTTATTAAGAGAACAGCATCGCTAGACTCACTCCATGGAAGACACAGTCACAGGGGGAAAGCAGCAAGAAGCAGTGAAGCTGGGGTGGGGGGAGAGAGTAGGATGCAACCCAAGGACTAGCAAACATCTGTCCCGCCTATACCCTCGGGGGGCTCGATGCTAATGAGGGGTGGGCTCATGCTAATTAGGAAAGAGGGAGAAGCCGACTCCAGACTCCAGGTTTAGTGGGTTGGCAGGCTCCCCAGTCAGTGGCTGGCATAGTGCTGGTTGGTTTTCTGAGGATGCAAGAGTGGCCCACTGCAAGCAAACATCCCATTAGCTTTGGGGATGACATGTCATTCCATCATCTCAACCTCCAGGCCAGTAAAAGCCCAGACTGCCTAGACATGCCTCCCTCCCATCTTCTACTTGTCCAAGTTGCTTTGTTGCACTTATAGCGCTTTGCATTTGGCCTTATGAAATTTCATTTGGCAACTCTACCACTAGGAATTAGAGGACTTGTCAACCTGCTTTGCAGGAGGGAGTTTCCATGCTAGGATATCCTCAGGACTCTGAAATAATTAATACTAATAATAATAGCTAACATTTATTTGGTGCTTACTATGTGCCAGGCACTGTGCTAAGATTTTTTGATCCTCACCACAACCCTGGGAGGCAGATGCTATTATTTTACAGATGAGGAAATTGAGGCAAACAGGTTAAATGACTTGCCCAGGTTCAATCAATAAATATACATTTATTAAGTGTCTGAGACTGGATTTGAACTCAGGCCTCCCTGACTCTAGACCCAGCACTTTATTCACTGAACCTCACAGGTGGAAGAAAAATTTTTTAAAAATACCACAGCAATAATAAGACCAGAACGGGGGGGGGGGGCAGAAAAATTGACAAAATATTTGGCTCCAAATCCCCATCTGTTAACGCTGGGCTTACCAACTCTTTACGCCAGGTTACCTCCTGAAATCTTTGGAGTCAACTCGCTAAAATGAAAACATAAAGATTCCAGATTCCAAATAGGTCCACTGGCCCAACCAACCATAACCACCAGGCTACAGGGACCTAAGCTGGCACTTTACTGGCATGTGGAAGGTTCTCAAATGGGTCTGCTAGGTCCAATCCTGACTTCCTCCTTACTTAGGATTCTTGAGGGCAGAGATAGACCTTCTTGAGGCTTGGCCAGACAGTGGGAGCTCTGGGCCAAGGGAGTATGGAGAGGGGATGACTGGGTTGCCCTGACTGAAAGCAGTCCCACCCACCTCTTCCAAGGACCCAGGGAACCAAAGCTGCAAGGGAAGGATCTCAGGTGTCTTCCTCAGTTTCTCCTCATTCCAGCCTTAATCCCTCACAGTCTCTATCTTTCACCTATATGTAGGGGGAGCAGTGCTTAGCCCAGTGCCTGGCACAAAGTAAGTGCTTAATAAATGCTTGACTGGTTCATTTGCATGGCTCGCTGTGGACTGTTTTTAAATCTCGATTCTTTTACACTCATCACTTACTGCAGTTCTGACACAAATCCCCTATACAAACACCACCAGACTGGCTCTAGAGTGGAAATGTGAGTGCTTTCTGCCCTTCTGTGTCCCTTAGGCCAGCCTCCTCCCTGGGAACCACCATGTTAAATATATGATCATGAATCCAAAGGGAAGGGGTGGTTTGGGTCAGTCGAAGAGACAGAGAGGACATCTCCAAGCTTAGAGGGTTAACTTTAGAGACTCAGGAGTCACTGGCTGACAGTTGTGACTGGTTTTCTGCCTATCAACTGGGAAAGAGATGGGTTTCATGGCTAATATTCAGCATGTCGGGCTAAAAAAGCCACCACTCCTCCAAAAAACCTTGAATTCAAGACAAGAAGAATGAACCCTAACATCCCATTAGCTTTTGGAGACTCCATGTCATAGCATCCACTCATTCTCCAGTCAATTGAAAGTCCAGACTCTTTTCACATCTACTGCTCCCTAAATATGCTTCTCGACCATCTTATGTTTGTCAAGGGGCAGATTTCAAGAAACCTAGGAAGATTTGCATGAACTGATACAGAGGGAAATGAACAAAACCAGAACATAAAGGAAAACAACTGCAAAAGACTAAGAACTCAAGTCAATGCAATGAACAGTCATGCTTCCCGAAGGCTCAGGATGAAGCCTGCTTCCTACCTCTTGGGAGAGATGTGATGGCCTAGAGGTGCAGAATGAGACACATTTTCAGACAGCCAATGTGTGAATTTATTGTAACTGATTATACTCATTCCTAGTACTTCTCTCCACTATGAATTCTCCAGTGTTTTCTAAGACCTAACTTACTCCTGAAGGCTTCCTTTCATTCATAGGGTTTCTCTTCACTGTGAATTCTCTGATGTCTAAGAAAGCTGGCTTTCCTGTTGAAGGCCCTCCTATACTCATCACATTCAAAAGCTTTCTCTCCACTACTCAACGAGGACAAAACTCCACCTTAAGTTTCCCAAATTCATTACATTCACAGGACTTCTCACCTCGAAGAATTCTACCAATCCTTGAAGACTTTCCCACATTCCTTACATGCATAGAAATGTTCCCTTTTGTATACATTCTGATTTCTCATAATGCCACAATTCTGGACATATGTGGCACTTATCTCTGATAGGATCTGTCTGCTCTAGAACAATGTTTAGGATTCTTTCACACTCATGGTCATAGGCTCTCTCCTCTATGGAGCATTCCTGTAGGCAACAGTCAGATAGGTGAAACCTGTCTCTAGGGGAGAGGTGCAGAACCTGTGGCCTCAAGGCCACATGTGGCCCTCTAGGACCTCAAGTACAGCCCTTTGAATCCAAACTTCACAGAACAAATCCCCTTAATAAAAGGATCTGTGAAGTTTGTATCCAGTCAAAGGGCCACACTTGAGGACCTAGAAGGCCACATGTGGCCTTGAGGCTGCAGGTGCCCCACTCCTGCTAGAGAAATGGCATGGGTCAGTCTCCACTCTTGTGTGTTTTCCTGCTGTCTCCCTAAGCTACCCTCTCAGTCACAATCTTCTTCAGCATCAGGGCCCTAGAGAGGCTCCTTCCGATGTTCTGTTGATAGGATCTGATTTGATTGAACTTCTTCAAAAATTTCTTCCTTTGGAACTAATTTTTTGTTTTCAGTCTCAGGCTTATCATCTTAAATGATTAAGAGAGAAAGAATATTACTGCAACCTTTCCCCTGTGCGCCAAGAAAGGAATCTGCTCATCTGAAACAAAGGGTCAGGACCTTCAGATTGCCTATTAGATTTATGAAGATTTGACAGTTTTGTAGGTACACCTTCAAAGACAAAATGAGAGGATGGGAATAGGGCAAGGACGGGTGAAAAAAGAAGCAATGACTGGCAAAGAGGGATGGTGCCTAGCACAAAGAAGATAAGGTAAAGATTAGCTGGAAGTAAGCGTTTAGGGAGCATGGGAATTTCAGGCAGTAGGAATAGGAAGAAATGGGTCTAAACTTAGAAGAGGGGTGGGCTAGCTCTTCCCGGTTAGGGCCCATAGCACCTCCCACTTCACGAATCCACTGGACTCACTGTCACATGATACCTACCCCAATGACCTCTGTACATAGGTTATCTGGATTCCCCAAAGACAAATCCCACCCTCACCTCTTAAAAGCAAATCAATCTGTGGTTCATTTCATCTTTCTACAATGTTGACTAAGAACCTTGCAGATTCATTACATTTAAAAGGTATTTCTACAAATCAACCAATCACCCATTTCCTGAAGAAAACACTGGGAGTAAGCAGAGCTGGCATTTGATTTTACCATTGAAACATATGCTGCATACCAAGGTGCTCTGCAGGATTTAGATATATTTGGCGAGACAGGTAAGTTTGATAAGTAGCTTCTTTCTCAGGGGAATTACTAATCAAAGTATAACTGCAATATGAAGGATAGGTAGGGGAAGTGAAAAGAAGGCCATCTCAGTGCAGGAAATGTGAGGGAATAACCATGGTGACCAAGGGAAGAGAGAACTACAACAAGAAGAGGGAAAAAGGAAAATCTGTGTGTGTGTGTGTGTGTGTGTGTGTGTGTATCTTTCTGTCTCTGTCTCTCTCTTTCTGTCTCTCTCCCTGTCTTTGTCTGTGTCTCTCTGTGTCTCTGTCTCTCTGTGTCTATCCTTCTCTGTCTCTATCTCTCTATCTGTCTCTTTCTGTCTCTCTCTTTCTCTCTGTCTATCTCTGTGTGTCTCTCTTTTTCTGTCTCTCTCTCTCTGTGTCTATCTCTCTGTCTGTGTGTCTGTCTCTGTCTCTCTCTGTCTCTATGTCTCTGTGTCTCTCTGTGTCTCTGTCTCTGTCTCTCTCTGTATCTATCTCTCTGTCTGTATGTCTCTCTCTTTCTGTCTTTCTCTGTCTTTGTCTCTGTCTCTGTGTGTGTCTCTTTCTCTCTGCCACTGATCACCTGGACTGACCAACAGAGAAAGCCAGCCATGACCTTGCTCAGTAGATAAAAGAGTTACTCACTTGTGACTCCCCTCCATCCGCTCACCACCAAGAATTGCTCCCACCTCAGTCCTAGGCAGAGCTGATACCCACAGCACTTCTTGTTCCAGCTAAAAAATGAGGTCAGGCTTGGAAACTAGAAATCCTGCTCTGGGGAAAGAAAGTTACTAATGGCCCAGAGAACTCTGGACAAACACAGAGCTCACTCTCAGTTACAGCCCCAGGGTGTTCAGAGATGGAGGCAAAAACACAGTTTACCATAGAAAAGATCAGGTTATGTTAGGAAAAGGAAGTCAGTGAGCCTTGTGGAGGGGCCTCAACCAGCAGGAGCACACATTCTCAACAAGTCTATGATTTGAACAATGGAGGACAATTTGTTTCTTTGCTCCTGCAGCAAAGGATTCAGACCCTTTTTGTATCACAGGAACTGCTGGGAAGTCTAGGAAAACCCATGGACCCCTTCTCAAAAGTACACAGGATTAGAAAGGAAACCAATTATATTGAAATATAGCTATCCAAATGTTTTTTAAAAGGTCCCAGACCCCAGGTTAAAGACACTAGGAAACTCCTAGGGATCATGACATCTGTATGAGAAGGGCAAGAAATGACCTGCAATAAGAACTCAGAAGACTAGATAAAGTGCAGGTGGGGGGAGACACCAGGAAGCCACTTAATGCTCTCTTAGAATCCTTGCCAGCCGAGTGATGAAAGGAAACACAAATGTCTTATTTGGAGCTCAAAACCATCGAGGCTCCCTGATTCATGAGCCAAAACTTTGTAAGCTTAAAGAACAGCAATGATTTGAGGTAAACAAGAAAAAGATTTGATGCAGACAGCATAGGAAAAGGTTCCTGGCCAAAGGACGCAATTGGCAGACCAATGCTTTTCCCTCACCATTCAACAACCCAAGGTATGGACAGTCAGCCCATATTTTCAGCCCTCATCCATTCTGTTCTTCCTCCGAGGAAGATGTACCACTACCTTCACCTGTGCCTTTGGCCATACCTTTTCCGACTCCTACAAAAGCCAATAATTATTGTCCCTTTTCCAGAATCCCCAATTGCCCCTGACTCCTTACCATCTCTTTCCCTTCCACCTTCAAACCCAGACACATGTCCCCAAACCCTGCTGTCACCTCAAGCATCTTTCCTATTTCTCTCCTTTTTGCTGCCAACAACTCCCTGGTACCCAAACTGTCTTGGACCACCTGCGAGTGTCTCATGTGTCACTAGTTACTGCCAAGTCTAATGGCCTTTTTCTCTATCCTTATTCTTCAAGAGATCTTCTCCATCTGTTTCTGAGCCACTACAATATTCTGAATCCGCTGCCAGGCATTATGCTGGAAAGAATGGTGGCCAGGCTTCCAGCCCCAACTCTGCCCAGTTCTCATCAGCTCTTTTTAATTGGTTTACTAGTAAACTGCTTCATTCCTCTGAGCCTTAGGTTCCTCAGACAGAAGCTGGAAGCAATAGTACTGGTAAGACCTATTCTAAAGCAGCCTTCTTAAGCTGCGGGTCTTGAGTGCAAAAAGTTTAAGAAGGTCTGCTCTACAGTATGGTTGGGAGGAAATGGTTTGTAAATCATAAAGCATTGTATCAATGGGAAGCATTATCATTGTCCCACCGCTCTTTCTTCTGAATCCAAACTGAACTAACGCCAGCCAGCCCTTTCTATTGGGTTACACAAGAGAGAATCTAAGGCACAGTTTCTAAAGAACTTCCCATTTGACCTGCTTCTCATCTTCCTCCCAATCCCTAACTGGGCATCCCTTAAACTTGGACTTTTCCCCATTCTTCTCTCTTCATATACTGTCCCCCAGAGAACTCATAGCTTCCCATGATCCCATGCTGATTGTCTCCCTCAGTTGAGAGCCCCTCCTTTCTTCCCTGCCCCTGCCCCCACCAGCTGAAGAAGGACAAGTCCAACTGCCTTTGGACAACTCCAACTTTATTGCCTTCCCATCCAAACCCAATACCCCTTCAACACAACCACTGTCCCACTCATCCAAGTTTGAAAACAGTGCAGCATTCTTGATTTTTCCTTCTCTTTCATGCCCTGTACCCGGTCACCAAGTCCTACTGATTTTTCCTTCCAAATGCCCCTCATGTCCATCCTTCCTCCTCCAATCACATTACTACTCCTCTAGTCCAAGCCCTCATCACCTCCAGGTTTTCTCCCTTCTGATCCATAGTGCTGTTGCTTTACTTGCTCTAACTTCAGGGTTTCTAGAATAATGATAATATCAAGCATTTGTAAAGCATTTCAAAGTTTGTGAATGCATTCTATGTTAGCTCATTTACTCCCACTCACTCATACAGAAAGGATGTGAGCAGCTCTGCAGTGTTGGCCCACCACCCACACACTGAACTTCTCCCCGAAGACCACCACAATAGCCTGACCACAGGATGGCCCACAGGGATCAGGGGCTGTTGGCTCCTCCAAATAAACCAATTGAAACTAAACAATGGGGGACGGGGAAGGGAATAGGCATTTATAGAGCACACTGACATACATGCCAGCAACTGTGCTTTATAAATATTGTATCACTTGATCCTTACAACAACCCTGGGAGCTAAGCGAGACTATTGTCTCCATTTTATGGTTGAAGCAACTGAGGTAGATAGAGGTAAAGCGACTTGCCCAGGGACACACACCTAGTAAGTATCTTGAGGCCAGATTTGAACTCAGGTCTTCCTGATTCCTGGACAGGTGCTCTATCCACTGGACACCTAGCTGCCCTGAGGAGATTTCATTGTATTTCTTCCTGCTACTTGGCCATCTTGGCTCTGCCTTCCACATTTAAATATTTTTCAAGAGAATTGTAAAGTAACAATCACGTGAACAAATATTCCAAATCTCTGATGAGAGAAATGGTTGTATCCCAAGGAAATCAAAAACTAAAGGAAAGGTTTCATATATGTTGTTTATAGCAGGGTTTTTTGTGGCAGCAAAGAACTGGAAGCAAATTGGGTACCCATTGATTAGGATATTGCTGAACACCTCAAGGTATCTGAATGTAATACACTAATCTTGAGCTGTAATAAACAACAAATATGAAGAATTCAGAGAAATTTGGTAAGCTATGTAGGTACTGATGTAGAGGAAAGTAAGAAGGATCAGGAAAATAACTTGCACAATGAACATGATCATATAAAGGAAAACAACGAAAGACATCAGACCTTTGATCACTGCAATAAACAGTAAGGACATCAGAAGATTTGGGTGAAACATACTATCTTCCTCTTGGCAGAGAAGTGGTAGAAAATTGGTAGGGAATAAGACATGCATTCAGATGTGGCCAATGTGCTGATCAGTTCTGTTTAACTGTACTTTTATTCCAAAGGAGAGTTATTCAAAGGGGAGAGAAAATCCAGTGGGAAGTGATAATGACATAAAAGAGAGCAATTACAGAGATTAAAAAGTCACTGTTGCACTAAGAAAAGATCTAGATGGATCCAGAACCATCTTGTCCCCATATTTCAGATGCTGTGAAATAAGTGTCATCCAACATTGATCCAGGGCTACAGATTTCTTTTCTTTTCTATGCCAGAGTTGGGGGAGAGGGGAAGAGAAAGAAAGAGTGACCAGGTACTGATGGAAGATCACCAAACTGTAAACAGAATGGAATAGAGTCCTCTAAGCAAAAATTTGGAGTATTAGCAAGTAAACAGATCTCCAGATGTCCTCCCTCACCCTTGTTCCTTGGATTGTTTCCATGGCTACAGAGAGAGAGAGAGACAGAGACAGAGAGACAGACAGAGACAGAGACAGAGACAGAGGAAGACAGATGCTGAAACGAGTATTTCCCTCAAAATTACTCTCCATAGTTGTAATGTGCTAAGCAATAATACTAGCTAACAATTCTATAGTGCTTTGAGGTTTGCAAAGCATTTTACATAGATTATCTTATTTGATCTTCACAACAAATCAATTTTATAAAAGAGGAAAGGGAGGCAAAAAGGTTAAATGACTTGTCCAAGATCACACAGCCAGGAGACAAACGTGAGAGGCAGGATTCAAACTCAGGGCTTCCTGACTCCACACCTAGAGCTCTATCCCCTGTACCCCTAAGCTGCCAGAAATGAGCCCTCAACAAGCACATAATAATAGCTGCTACATTTATGCAGTGATTTGGGGATAACAAAGCACTATTCCTCAATGGGAAGCAGGAAATCCAATTATCTTCCCCATTTTTCAAGAGGAAAAGAAAGATCAGAGGTCGTGACTTGCCTATGGTCATAAAACTAATAAACAGAGACTGGACTTGAATCCAGATCTCTTGAATTTAAGTCCTGCTTGTACTAGGAAGTGTGGAGGACAGAGAAAAAGCTCTGAACCTGCCACTAAAATTGAACTAAGGGGCACAGGACTCAAGGGAATGAATAGCTAGCTAACAATAAAGGCACACGTCTGGTGTACAATAAGCCACCCACAGCGAATGCTGGCCTGCAGGCAGTCATCATCACTGGGCTCAGGCAAGCAGAGCAGGCACTCAATACTGCAGGGGTGGGGAACCTGTGGCCTTGAGGCCACATGTGGCCCTCTAGGCCCTTTAGGGCCACACTTGAGGACCTAGAAGGCCACATGTGGTTTCCCACCCTAGCAATATATGCTTATAAAACTGAATTCACTAAAGAAGCAGGTTTATAGCTAGGCCCTCGGTAAAAAAGGCCTGGGGAGCTGAATAACATTCCAAGGGAGGAAAAGAAGGTGAGTAACTATGAAGAGGAGAAAAGATTTTCACTAAGTTAAAAACAAAACAGAAGGGCATAGTTGAAGGAAGTAAGTGAACAAGGATATGGTCTAGTTGTTTAGAGAGGATTTGAGTAGAAAAGAAAGCAGGGCAGCTGTGTGCAAAGCATAAGGGGAAGAGTCACAAGCTACATTGGAAAGAGTTGTTGGAATTGGAGTCAGGTGGCTCAGGGACTTCCCAGCTGTGTGGCCTCGGGCAAGTTCCCAAGCCTATCTGGTGCCCAGTTTGCTTATTTATAAACTGAAGTTAGATTAGTTGCCCACTAAGGCTTCTTCCAGCTCTAAATGCGATTGCCTAGTGTGACCAAAAGGAATCAGAGATGGGGGGAGGGGGCAAGGGGGAAACAAATGGATGGGGAAAGGTTATGGGTTTGATGATGTCATGATAGGCACTGTGGCAGAGAAGGCCACAAGTCAGGCCCAGAAGTCAAGAATACACCAGATATGTTGCCATGGGCAAGGCATTTCAAATCTCAGTGAAAAGAGAACTCGTTCCGGTGTATTGCGCTGTGGGACAACATTTACAGAAGCTTTGTTGCCTTAAGAAAACAATAACTCAATTATGCAAATAAAGGGGGCAGCTGGGTGGCATAGTGGATAGAGTACCGGCCCTGAAGTCAGGGGACCTGAGTTCAAATACGACCCCAGACCAAACACCTGACACTTACTAGCTGCGTGACCCTGGGCAAGTCACTTAACCCCAATTGCCTAAAAAAAAAGAAAGAAAAAAAAGAAAACAATAACTCAAATTTCTTTAAGGTTTACAAAGTGCTTTCCACACAAAAACATTCTTTAAGGTTGTCCTAAGTATTGTTAGTCCTTCTACAGATGAGGAAACTGAGAGTCCTTCTACAGATGAGGAAACTGAGGTTCATAGAGGTCAGATGCAGTTAGCAAAGATTGGAGCTTAAATATAAACCTACATATTCTGTCTCCGAGAGTACCAACAACTCTTACTACAAATGCCACACATCACTTTCTCTAGCATTTGCTCATGGACAGCTGACCAGCCACTCAATCTTTCTTTTTGTCTCTTTTCTTTCAATTTTTCCCAATTGTCTTTCTACTTTTCCCTCCCACTCTTTTTTCAGTTATGCACGTGCCTTTCTCTGGTATTACCAGCGCCTCTCAAATTACCCGGCAAGCACAGAACCATCTCCACAGGAAGCAAGCATACACAGATCACCTTTCCCCACGGCTCAGAGAAGAATTAAAGGTAAGTCAACAAATGGAGAGCACTGCCAAGCACAATCAATTAGAGAAAAGGTTACTTAGGATCAAGCACCCTGACAACTCCTCCTTTTACAGAACCTAGTACAATAAAGGGCTGGAGCAGAATCTATTATGCTTCAACTGAAGTAGGAAAAAAAAAAAGCAGGGACTGCAATCATGATCTCAGACAAAGCAGAAGCGAAAATAGACCTAATTAAAAGAGATAAGCAGAGAAACTACATTTGCTAAAAGGTACCATAGACAATGAATATCAATACTAAACATATATGCAAGAAATGACATAGCATCTAAATTCTTTTTTTTCCATTAATAGTATTTTATTTTTTTCCAATTACATGTAAAGATAGTTTTCAACATTCATTTTTATAAGATTTTGAGTTCTAAATTTTTCTCCCTCCCTAAGACAGCAAGCAATCTGACATAGGTTATACATGTACAATCATGTTAAACGTATTTCTGTATTAGTCATGTTGTGAAAGAAGAATCAGAACAAAAGGGAAAACCCTGAGAAAGAAAAAAACAGAAACCAAAAAAAAAGTGAAAATAGTCTGCTTCGATCTGCAATCAGACTCCATAGTTCTTTCTCTGAATGTGGATAGCATTTTCCATCATGAGTCTTTTAGAATTGTCTTAGATCATTGTATTGCTGAGAAGAGCTAAGTCTATCAGAGTTGATCATCACACAATGTTGCTGTCACTATATACAATGTGTACAGGAGAACCTGGTTCTACTCACTTCACTCAGCATGTCTTTCCAGGTTTTTCTGAAACCCGCATGCACATCATTTTTTATAGCACAAGAGTATTCCATTACATTCATATACCATAAGTTGCTCATCCATTCCCCAATTGATGGGCATCCCCTTAATTTCCAATTTTTTGCCACCACAAAAAGAGCTGCCATAAATATTTTTTGTACATGTAGGTCCTTTTCCCTTTTTTATGACCTCTTTGGGATACAGACCTAGTAGTGGTATTGTTGAATCAAAAAAGGGTATGCACAGTTTTTTAGCCCTTTGGGCATAGTTCCAAAGTTGCTCTCCAGAATGGTATTCCAATTTTCCTATATCTTCTCCAACATTTATCATTTTCCCTTTCTATTAGCCAATCTGATAGGTATGAGATGGTATCTCAGAGTTATTTTGATTTGCATGTCTCTAATCAATAGTGATTTAGAGCATTTTTTTCATATGACTATAGATAGCTTCAATTTCTTCACTGAAAACTGCTTGTTCATATCCTCTGACCATTTATCAATTGGGTAATTCTTATAAATTTGACTCAGTTCTCTATATATTTAAGAAATGAGGCTTTTATCAGAAATACTGGCTGTTAAAAATTGTTTCCCAGCTTTCTGCTTTCCTTCTTATCTTGGTTGCAAGTATCCAAACTCTTAAGGAAAAAGTTAAATGAGTTACAAAAGGAAACAGACAGTAAAACTATCCTAGTGGGGGACCTCAACTTTCCCCTCTCAAAACCAGATAAATTCAACCATAAAATAAACACAAAAGAAGTTAAGGAGATGAAAAGAATTTTAGAAAAGTTAGATACGATAATCCTCTGGAGGAAACTGAATAGGAATAGAAAAGTATCTCAGCTTTACATGGTACCTTCACAAAAACTGACCACATATAGGGCATAAAAACTTCACAACCAAATGCAGAAAAACAGAAATATTAAATGCATCCTATTCAGACCATAATGCAGTAAAAATTATATTCAACAAAGGGTGGTGGAAAGAAAGATTAAAAATTAACTGGAAATTAAATAATCTAATCCTAAAGAATTAGTGGGTAAAAGAACAAATCATAGAAATAATAAATAATTTTATTAAAGACGATGACAACAATGAGAAAACACACCAAAATTTATGAGATGCAGCCAAAGCAATACTTAGGGGAAAATGTAGATCTCTGAATGCTTACATCAATAAAATGGAGAAAGAACAGATTAATGAATTGGGTGTGCAACTACAAAAAAACTAGAAAAAGAACAAATTTAAAATCCCCAATTAAGCACTAAATTGGAAATCCTAAAAATTAGAGGAGAGATTAATAAAACTAAAAATAAGAAAACCATTGAACTAATAAATAAAAGTAGAAACTGGTTTTATGAGAAAACCAACAAATTAGATAAACCACTGGTTAATTTGATTTAAAAAAAAAAGAAGAAAACCAAATTACCAGCATCAAAAATGAAAATAGTGAATTCATCACCAATGAAGAGAAAATTAAACAAATTATTAGGAGCAACTTTTATCAATTATATGCTAATAAATCTGATAAGTAAAATGGATGAATATTTAAAATATATAAATTGCTCAGATTAATAGAAGAGGAAATAGAATAATTAAATAACCCTATCTGAGAAAAAGAAATTGAACAAGCCATAAATGAGTTCCCTAAGAAAAAATGTCCAGGCCCAGATGGATTCACAAGTGAATTCTACCAAACATCCAAACATTTAAAGAACAATTAATTCCATTACTATATAAACTATTTTGAAAAAGAGACAAATATTTCTACATATTAACAAAGTCCATCAGAGACAGAGAAATTCCACTTAAAATAACTGCAGACAATACAAAATACTTAAGAATCTCCCTGCTAAGACAAACCCAGAAACTATATGAACACAATTATAAAACACTTTTCACACAAATAAAGTCAGATCTAAACAACTAGAGAAATATTAATTGCTCATCGGTAGGCCACATCAACATAAAATGACAATTCTACCTAAATTAATTTACTTATTCAGTACAATACCAATCATATTACCAAAAAATTATTTTATAGAACTAGAAAAAAATAACAAAATTCATCTGGAAGAACAAAAGGTCAAAAATTTCAAGGGAATAAATGGAAAAAAAATGTGAAGGAAAGTGGCCTAGCAGTACTAGATCTCAAAAACTTTATTAAAAAGAGGTAATTATCAAAACAATCTAGTACTTGCTAAGAAATAGAATGGTAGATCAGTGGAATAGATTAGGTATACAATATGTAGTTGTAAATGACCACAGTAGGGGCAGCTAGGTGGCGCAGTGGATAGAGCACCAGCCGTGAAGTCAGGAGGACCTGAGTTCAAATCCAGCCTCAGGCCAAACACTTGACACACACTAGCTGTGTGACCCTGGGCAAGTCACTTAACCCCAATTGCCTTAAGAAACCAAACAAAACAAAAGTAAATGACCACAGTAATTTAGTATTTGACAAACCCCAAAATCCAAGATTTGGAGGCAAGAAAGCATTGTTTTACAAAGATTTCTAGGAAAACTGGAAAGCAGTTTGGCAGAAATTAGGTATAGATATCATCTCACACTGTGTACAGAGATAAGGTAAAATGGGCACATCATTTCGATGTAAAGCATGATATCATGAGTAAATCAGAGAAGCATGGAATAGTTTATTTGTCACATCTATAGATAAGGAAATAATTTATGACCAAACAAGAAATAGAGAACATTATGGGGTGTAAAATGGATAATTTTGATTACATTAAATAAAAAAGGTTTTGTACAAATAAAACCAATGAAGCCAAGATTAGAAGGGAAGCAGGAAATTGAGAGGGAGAGGAAATTTTACAGCAAGTTTCTATGATAAAGGCCTCATTTCTCAAATATATAGAGAACTGAATCAAATTCAGAAGAATACAAGTCATTTTCCAATTGATAAATGGTCAAAGAATATGACCAGGCAATTTTCAGATGAAAAAATCAAAGCTATCTATAATTACATGAAAAAATGCTCTAAATCACTATTGATTAGAGAAATGCGAATTAAAACAACTCTAAGGTACCTCACACCTATCAGACTGGCTAATATGACAGAAAAGGAAAACAACAAAAGTTGGAGGGGATGTGGGAAAATTGGCACACTAATGCACTGTTGGCGGAGTTGTGAATTGATTCAACTATTCTGGGGAGCAATTTAGAACTAAACCCAAAAGGCTATAAAACCATGCATATTCGTTGGCCCAGAAATACCACCACTAGGTCTGTACCCCAAAGATATCAAAGAAAAAGGAAAAGGACCTATATGTACAAAAATATTTATAGCAGCTCTTTTTGTAGTGGCAAAGAATTGGAAATTCTTTAATGTCCATCCATTGGGGAATGGCTGAACAAATTATAGTATATGACTGGGATGGAATACTATTATACTATAAGAAATGACAAGCAGGTTGCTCTCAGAAAAACCTGGGAAGACTTACATGAACTTATGTATAGTGATGTGAACAAAGCCAGAAGAACACTGTATACAGTGACAGCAACCCAGTATGATGATCAACTGTGAATGACTTCAGCTGTTTCAGTTGTGTCAGCCTCTTCGTGACCCCACTTGGGGTTTTTTAGGCAGAGATACTAGAGTGGTTTGCCATTTTCTTCTCCAACTCATTTTATAGATGAAGAACTAAAGCAAATGGCGTTAAGTGACTTGCCCATGGTCACACAGCTACTAAGTGTCTAAGGCTCATGAAGAAGAGTCTTTCTGATTCTAGGCCCAGCACTCAATCCACTGTGCTACCTAGCTACCCTATTCATCTTCTTTTGCAACATGGCTAACATGGAAATGTTTTGCATGCTTGCCTTCTCAAGGAGTAGGAAGGAGAAGGAGGGAGGAAGATAATTTGGAAATCAAAATTTTAAAATACAAATGTTAAAAAATTTTGTTTACATGTAATTGAGAAAAAAACAAAATTAAATGTAAATGTAAAAAAAGGATCCAGTTCAAGTGTCTTGCTGAAAGTAAAAACCAGAACACCAAAATGCAAAATTCACAAATCTAAAAATTCCAGGAAAGTATTCATGTGATGATTCTTGCTAATACAAAAGAGTCCAATTAATGCACTTGAAAATCCTATTTGGTTCAAAAAAACATTTTTAAATTGCAGGTCTTTGTCTATCCCTGTGTCCCCAAATGTGTTTGTTTGATTAATATTTAATCAATAATTAATAATTAATGTTGGGTTGGTAAGACGGTTCATTGGATAGAGCATTGGTCTTGAAGGCAGGAAAACCTGAGTTCAAATGGAGTCTTCAGAACTTACTAGGGGTATAACCCTGGGTAAATCACTGAACTTCTCTTTGTCACAGTTTGCTCGTCTATAATTGGGATAATAATAGTACCTACCTGCTAGGGTTGCTATGAGAGTCAAATGAGATAATAATCTTTTTTTTTAAATAACTTTTTTTTCCTTTTTAGGCAATTGGGGTTAAGTGAACTGCCCAGGGTCACACAGCTAGTAAGTGTCAAGCCTTTGGTCTGAGGTCAGAGTTGAACTCAGGTCCTCCTGACTTCAGGGCCAGTGCTCTATCCACTGCGCCACCTAGCTGCCCCTCAGATGAGATAATAACCTTAACACACTTAGAACACTGCCTGGTACCAAGTAGGTTCTATATACATGTTAGCTATTAATATTCTTATGAATCAAGTACCATGCCAACTATTCCTTTTACAGAACTTAATACAAGTGTCCTGCTAAAACTACAACCAAATACACCAAAAATACAAAACTGATAACTTTCAAAGTTCCTGGATAACCCTTCGTCTAAGGAAAGGATTTTTCATGTAAGGTTGATTCCTATAAGAAAGAGTCCAATTAATGCATTTTAAAGTGGTATTTGATTTAATCACAACCAATCCCAAATAATAGGCCTATGTCTATCCCTTAATACTGCTATGGCCCCAAATGTGTTTGTTTAATTAATAGTTAATCAATAATTAATCAATACTATTGGGGCAGCAAGGTAAAGTGGATCAAGCACTTGGCCTGAGGTCAGGAAGACCTGAGTTCAAATTTGGCCTCAGACATTTACTAGCTGTGTATCACTGGACAAGTCATGGAATTTCTGTTTGCCTTAGGTTCATCATCTGTAAAATGGAGACAATAATAGCACCAAAGTCCCAGGATTAATTTGAGGATTAAATGAGACGATAGTGATCAAGCCCTTAGCACTTTCCCTCTCCGTAGCAGGGACTACATAAATGTTAGCTGTCATTTTGTGATTACGATTATTAGCACTTAGTACCATGACAAGCGCTCCTTTTACAGAACATGGGGCAAGTGACCTGCTGAAAGAAAAAACCAAGACACCAAAATGCAAAATTCACAAATTTAAAAATCCCAAGAAAGGATTATTCATGTGATGGTTCTGATGGGGTGCTTGGGAACTTGTGCTTGTACTTGGACCCCAATTTCTCCCTAGTCTCGGAAACACTGTCTCTGACAATCACTCCCCAGCCCAAGGACACTGTGCCTAGCAATTACTCACGCGTGGGCCTCAGCAAGACCCTTATCTCTTTCCCTGGTGCAGCTACACAAAGCTGGGTGAGAGAGTGCTGGGCCCTCAGATCACGTCTCTGGAAGCCTCCCAATTCCTTAGTAAGCTCCTATCTTGTGAGAAAACTTTCCTTTGTTGCAGAGCATTCTCTAATCAGGACAGAGAGACAGGGAGTGTCTTGTCTGGCCCAAGGAGTTTTGTCCCTGGCTAGCCCAGATTCCTCCTGCCAGATTCCCAAGACACATGCCTCTGTCATCTCCCTCCCTGTCTGGTATACTGCCTACACTTTCCCATCCATGGCTCCCCCAAAACACCTGGACCTTTAGATTACCTAATCGGCATCCCTGGCATTCCTTTCCTCAGTCTCTCAAAGGTTCCTTAAGAATCCTTGCCCGCTGAAAAGTGTAACAATAAACTTTTTGCCAACTCGACTTGAAGAATGCTTGAGTCTATGAATTCATTCCTGTATTCTGATCTTTGAGGGGTCTCAACCTCTCAGACTGAAACAGTTCTTTCTCAAAAGAAAGAGTCCAACTAATGAATTTTAAAATGCTGTCTGGGGCAGCTAGGTGGTCCAGTGGATAGAGCACCAGCCCTGGAGTCAGGAGGACCCGAGTTCAAATCTGGCCACAGACACATAACACTCACTAGCTGTGTGACTCTGGGCAGGTCACTTAACCCCAATTGCCTCACCAAAAAAAAAAAATGCTATCTGGTTCAATAAAAACCAATCCCAGATAACAGGCATATCTTCATCCCTTATACTTCTATGCCCCCAAATGTGTTTCTATGATAAATATTTTGATCAATAATTAATCATAATGTTGGAGCACGGAGGTGGTATAGTGGAAAGAGGGTTAGGCTTGGAGTCAGAAAGATCTGAATTCAAATCTGGCCTTAGATATTTCCTGGGTGTGTGAACCTGGGTAAATCACAGAACCTTTATTTCCCTTAGTTTCCTCATGTGTAAAATAGGGATAATATTAGCCCCTAGGTCCCAGGGTTGTTCTGAGGATCAAATGAGCTAATAATTGTAAAGCTCTTAGCACAGTGCATGGCATGTAGCAGATATTATATAAATGTTGACTATTATTACTACTGCCACTGCTGCTCTGCTCCTAGTGCTTCTCTGCTGCTGCTGCTGCTTTTTAGGATAAAGTATCACGTCAACTATTCCTTTATAGTACAAGTGTTGTGGAGAAAGTAAAACAGAATGCAACAAAATACAAAATTCACTAATATAAAAATTCCAGGATGACTCTTCCTCTCAGGAAAGGATTTTTCATATGATAGGTTTTCCCTATAAGAAAGATTCTAATTAAAGCGTCCAAAATTCTGTTTGGTTCAGTAACAATCAAACCCAAATAATAGGCATATGCTTATCCCTTATTCTGCTGTGTCCCCCTTAATGTTTGTTTGATTAATATTTGATCAATAATTATTTAATTAATTTAAAGTATTTATATACAAATTAGATAGGAATATAAATGTACATGAAATAAAAATATTTCACTAATATTTAATTGGTAATATTGAGGCAGCAAGGTGGTGGAATGGATAGAAGGCTTGGCCTGGAGTCAAGACCCAAGCTGAAATCTGGCCTCAGCTACTGACTAGCTCTGTGATCCTAAGTAAGTCACTGAACCTCTGTTTGCCTCCGTTTCCTTATCTGGGAGATAAGGATAATAATAGCACCTATTGCTCAAGGTTGTTCTAAGGATCACAAGAGATAATCATTGTTAAGCCCTTAGAACAGTACACAGTAGGTGCTACAGAAATATGAGCTAGTATTATCATTATTATTTAGGATCAAGTACCATGACAACTATTTTATTATATATTTTTTATTCAATGGCTTAATAAAAATCAATCCTTTAACAGAACCTAGTATGTGTCCTGCTGAAAGTAAAACCCAGTAAACCAAAATCCAAAATTCCTAAATCCTCTTAGAAAGGGATTCTTCATGTGACAATTCTTTCTATTAAAGAGTTCATAACCCAACCATTTTGGAGAGCAATTTGGAACTATGCCCAAAAGGCTATAAAATTGTGCATACCCTTTGATCCAGCAATATCATTACTAGGTCCACATCCCAAAGAGATCACAAAAAAAGGAAAAATATTTATAGCAGCTCTTTTTGTGGTGGCCAAGAATTGGAAATTGAGGGGATGCCCATCCACTGGGGAATGGCTGAACAAGTTGTGGTATATGAATGTAATAGAATACTATTGTTCCATAAGAAATGGTGAGTAGGCAGATTTCAGAAAAACCTGGAAAGATTTACATGAAGTGATACTGAGTAAAGTGAGCAGAACCAGGAGAACATTGTATACAGCAACAGCAACATTGTAAGATGACCAACTTTGATAGACTTAGCTCTTCTCAGCAATGCAAGGATCTAAAACAACTCCAAAAGACTCATGATGGAAAATGCTGTCCACATCCAGAGAAAGAACTGTGGAGTCTGAATGCAAATTGAAGCATACTATTTTCTCTTTGACTTTTTCTTTCTCGTGGTTTTCCCCTTTTGTTCTGATTCTTCTTTCATAACATGACTAATATAGAAATATGTGTAATATATATACATGTATAGCCTATATTACATTACATTCCGTCTTGGAGAGGGGGGAGGATTTAGAACTCAAAATTTTATAAAAGTGAATGTTGAAAACTAAAAATAAATAAACAAATGATTTTTTTAAAAGAGAAAAAAAGTTCAATGAATGAATTTCAATGCTATTTGGTTCAACAACAAAGAATGTCAAATAACAGGCCCTTATTCTGCTGTGTCCCCAAATGTTTTTAATTAATATTGAAGCAATAACTAATCAATAGTAATGAGCCAGCAAGGTGGTGCAGTGGATAAAGTGCTTGGCCTGGAGTCAGGAAAACCTGAGTTCCAACATGACCAAATGCTGACCAGCTGTGTGACCCTGAGCAAGTCACTAAACATCTTTTTGCCTGAGTTTCCTGAATTGTAAAATGGAAATTAAAAAAAGCATCTGCCTTCCAAGGCTGGGTAAGATCCAATGAGATAATAATCCCAAAGTGGTTGCCACAGTGCCTGGCAGATGGTAGGCACTAGGTACACATTAGCTGTAATTATGATTATTTTTTCATTATTATTATTACTCAGGATCAAGTACCATGACAACCACTTTGTTTACAGAACCTAGACCGGGCTGCTGGGGAAAGTCAAAACCAGAACATGAAAATGCAAAATTCACAAAATGAAAAATGCCAAGATGACTCTTCCTCCCAAGAAAAGATTCTTCAGATAAGGATTCTTTTTTATGCAAAAGAGTTCAATTAATGCATTTTAAATTGCTACTTAGCTCAATCAAAAACAGTCTCAAATCACAGGAATATGTCAATCTGTTATCTTGCTGTGTCCTTAAATATATCTTTTTAATAATGTGATTTAATATATAATCAATAAGGAATCAATACTATTGAGGCAGCTAGGTGATACAGTGCATGGAGCACTTGGCCAGGAGTCAGGAAGACCTGAGTTCAAATGCAGTCTTAGAAACTTACTAGCACTATGTCCCTGGGCAAATCACTAACCTTTGTTTGGCTCAGTTTTCTCATCTGTAAAATGGGGGTAAGAAAAGCATCTACCTCCCAGGATTCTTCTAAGGATCAAAGGAGATACTGTTTGTAAAGGCCTTAGCATAATACTATGAAAACAGTAGGCACTAGATACATTTCAGCCATTCTTATTCTTGTTCCTGTGATGATGATGACGGATCAAGCAGCATGACAACTACTCCTTTTACAGAACCTGCACGAGCATGCTGCTGCAAGTAAAAACCAGTAAATTGAAATGCAGAATTCATATATCTCAAAACTGCAGGATGACTCTTCCTCTCAGGAAAGCATTTGTAATATAAGGGCTCTTTCTTATTTAACAAAAAGGATTCTAATTAATGCAATTAAAATGTTATTTTGTTCAGTAACAACTGAACTGAAATAATAGGAATATATCCATCCCTTCTTCTGCTCTGCTTCCAAATGTGTTTTTTAATTAAGATGTAATAGATAATATTGGGGCAACAACGTGGTGCAGCGAATAGAGAGCTTGGCCTGGAGTTAGGAAGACTTGAAGTTAATCTCTCCTCAGCTATTGACTAGTTGGGGGGGGGGGATGGCGCCGGGAGGGGGGTGGGTGCAGCCTCGAGGCCACATGTGACCTTCTAGGTCCTTGGGGTCGGCCTTTTGACTGAGTCCAAGTTTTACAGAACAAATCCTTTTATTAAGTGGATTTGTTGTGCGAAGTTTGGATTTGATCAATGGGCAGCACTCGAGGACCTAGAGGGCCACATGTGGCCTTGAGGCTACAGGTTCCCCACCCCTGGACTAGCCTGTGATTCTGAGTAAGGATGGAGCAAGTCCTATTTGCCTCGGTTTGATCATCTGTAAAATTGAGGAATAACATCTACCTATTGTGAGGACTGAACGAGATAATCGTTGTAAAGCTCTTAGCACAGTGCCTGGCACAAAGCAGAACCTTGACAAGTCTTCTGATAAAAGTAAACATCAGAACACCAAAATGCACAAGTCACAAATTTTAAAATCCCTGCTTGATGAAGAATTCTTCTCATGAGGGTCCCCTCTTTTTAAAATGGTCCATTTAATGCATTTTAAAATATTATTTGGTTCAATAGTAACCAGTTACATGTTTCATACAGTGCTATATTCCCAAATATGGTTGATTAATGATTAACACTTAATCAATCATTAAGAATATTGGAGTAGCCAGGTGGCATAGTGGATAGAGTGCTGGGGCTGCAGTCAGGAAGACCTGAGTTCAAATCTAGCCTTAGATAGTTACTAGCTTTGTGACCCTGGGCAAGTCACTGAAACTCTGTATTCCTCCCTTTCCAGATATGTAAAATGGGGATAATAATAGCACCTACTTCCCAGGGTTCTTCTCAGGATCAAATGAGATAATAATCGTGAAGCCCTTAGCACAGTGCTGGTACAGAGTAGGCACTATATAAAAGCTAGCTCTTGTTGTTATCGTTACTACTACTGCTTAGGAATAAGTACCACAATCACTTCTTTTACAAATGTGCCGCTGAAGGTAAAAACCAGTGAACCAATACACAAAATTTACAAATCTCAAAATTCTAGGAAAGGATTTGTAATGTAATGGGTTCTTTATCATGCCAAACAGTCCAACTAATATACTTGAAAATACTATTTGGTACAATAGCAACCAGGCCCAAATAACTAGGATATGTCTATCCCTCAAAATGCTGTATGTATGTAATGCAGAACATTATTTTGCCATTTAGGTAGTAGGGCCCTTTAAACCATGGAAAGCAAAAGTTGGTGCTTAATCTTGCCCCAGACCTCTTTCCTCCTAAATCTAAACAACAGTGAAATGTACTCTTGCATAGCTCAGGATAGCCCGTACCTCCAACGCAAATGGATAAGAAAGCTTGCAACATAATTGCTTTAGATAATTATGTTTACACCAGAGACCAGGACACCTGGTCTGGTTTGTGTGATCTCTGATCCGTAATAATGGGGTGCTTGGGTGCTTGTGCTTGTACTTGTGCCCCAATTTCTCCCTAGTCTCAGAAACACTGTCTCTGACAACCATTCCCCAGCCCAAGGACACTGTGCCTAGCAGTTATTCATGCATGGGCCTCAGCATGACCCTTATCTCTGTCCCTGGTACAGCTACACAGAGCTGGGCTGCTCAGGCCCCAGCCCTCAGATCATGTCTCTGGAAGCCTCCCAATTCCTTAGTTGTGAGAAAGCTTTCCCTTGTTGCAGAGCATTCTCTCATCAAGACAGAGGGAGAGGGGTGTCCTTGACCAGCCCAAGAACTCTTCCTCTTGCCAGACTCCAAAGATCCATCCCCCTCCCTGTCCTGTATACTCCCTGTACTTTCCCATCCATAGCCCCCAAAGACACCTGCATCTTTGGATTACCTCATCAGTGTTCCTCGCATTTCTTTCCCATGCTCTTTTCTATATAAACCCCAGCTCAACCCCTGATGGGGGCTGCTTGATTTGGATGTGCATACCCCTTGCAGCCACGCGCTAATAAAGTCCACATCTTAAATCATGTCTGGGTCTCACTCACTGATTTCTTGGTACAACATGTACAAATGTGTTTCATTAATAAGATTGATTAATATTTCATTAATAATTAATCAATAATATTGGGGTGGAGAGATGATGCAGTAGATAGAGCGCTAAACCAAGAGTCAAGAAGACTTGAGGTTTTTTTGTGTTTTTTTTTTTAAGGCAATTGGGGTTAAGTGACTTGCCCAGGGTCACACGGCTAGTAAGTGTCAAGTGTTTGGTCTGAGGCCGGATTTGAACTCAGGTCCTCCGGAGTTCAGGGCCAGTGCTCTATCCACTGCACCACCTAGCTGCCCCAAGACCTGAGTTCTAATCTGGTCACAGACACAGACTAGCTGTGTGACTCTCAGCAAGTCACTGAAGTGCTCTATCTCAGTTTCCTTACCTGTAAAGTGGGGATGCTAATAGCACCTGCCTCCCAGTATTGTTATACATATTGAATGAAATAATAATTGTAAAGCCATTTAGCACATTGGCTGCCACACATGATAAGACAAAACAAAATGTTAGCCATTGTTGCTATTGTTATTACTTAGAATCAAGTACCATGACAACTACTTCTTTTACAGAACCTATTACGAGTATCCTGCTGAAAGTAAAACCCAGTACATCAAAATTTAAATTTCAGAAATTTAAAAATTCATGGGTGACCCTTCCTCTCAAGAAAGGATTCATCATATAAGGTTCTTTCTCATAAGAAAGAGTCCAACTGATGCCTTTTAAAATGTTCTTTGTTTTGATAACAACCAACTCTAAGTAACAGGTATATAGGTCTATCGTTTATACTGCTCTGTCCTCAAATGTGTCTGATTAATATGAGTAATCAAGACTTAATGAAGCATATTAGTAAATAATGTTGGGGAAGGAAAGTGATGGAGTGGACCAGGAGTCAGGAGGACCAGAGTTGAAATCTAGCCTCAGACACTATTTGTCTGACCCTGGGCAAGTCACTGAGCCTCTCTTTGCCTCAGTTTCCTCATTTGTAAAATGGGGACAACAACAGCACCCACTCCCAGGATTGTTGTGAGGTTTAAATGACATCATAATTGTAAAGCCCTTACCACAGGACCTTGGAATATGTTAGCAAATATATAAATATCATTATTATTATTATTATTACTACTTAGGATTAAGTACTATGATGATATCTCCTTTTAGAGAACCTAGTACAAATGTCCCAGTGAAAGTAAAAACCAGTATATCAAAATCAAAAATTCACAAATCTCAAAATTCCAGGATGACTTTTTCTCTCAGGAAAGGATTCATTTAAGGGTACTTTCTTATTAAAAATATTTCAATTAATTTACTTAAAATGCTAACTGGTTCAATAATAACCAAACCCAAATAACAGGAATGTGTCTATACCTTATTCTGCTGTTTCCCTAAATGTGTTTAATTAATACATAATCAATAATCAATCATATTGGGGCGGCAAGTTAGTGTGGTAGATAGATCTCTTGCCCTGGAATCAGGACTTGAATTCAACCAAAGATATTGACTAGCTCTGCAACTCTGAGATAGTCACCAAACCTGTTTGCCTCAGTTTTGTTATCCCTAAAATGGGAGTAGTAATAGTGCCTAACTCCCAGAGTTATTGTGAGGATTAAATGAGATGATAATTGTAAAGCTCTTACCACAGTGCCTGGCACAAAGTAGGCACTATATAAATATTGGCAACCATTAACCAATATCATTATTATTATTTGGGATCAAATACTATGACAACTACTCCTTTTACAAGTGTCCTGTTGAAAATCCAAATCAAAACACCAATATGCAAAATTCACAAATCTAAAAATTCCTGTATGACCCTTCCTCTGAGAAAAGGATTCATCATGCCAGGGTTCTTGCTCATGAGAGACTCCAGTTGATGCCTTTTAAAATGCTCTTTGTTTCAACAATCAATTCTAAATAACAGACACGTCTATCCCTTATTCTGTAGTGTCCCCAATTGTGTTTTTTATTAATATTTAATCAATAACTAATCAGTAATGTTGGGGAAGGAAGGTGATGCAGTGGTTAGAGCGCTTAGGTTAGGAGTTAGGAAAACCTAAGTTTAAATCTGGTCTCAGACATTGACTAGCTGTCTGACCCCCGGCAAGTCAATGAGCCTCTCTTTGCCTCAGTTTCCTCATCTGTAAAATGAAGATATTAATAGCGCCTAACTTCCAGGGTTGGTGTGAAGATCCAATGAGATAATAATTGTAAAGCACCCGCCACATAGGAAGTGCTACATAAATGTTAACTGTTGTTGTTGATTTTTATTGCTCAATAATATTGCCACCTGCTTGAATTAGCTCAATATCCTAATAGGGCTTTAGTTTGAACTGAATTAAGACTTCTGTAGGGCAACTAGGTGGTACAGGTACACCAAGCCTGGAGTCAGAAAGACTCATCTTCCTCAGTTCAAATCTGGCCCCAGACACTTAGGAAATGGCAAAACTCTCCAGTGTCTTTGCCAAGAAAACCCCAAATGAGGCACAGAGCGTCAGACACAACTGAAAAATGATCGAACAAAACTTTCTAGGGCACGATGTCAATGATGTGTCTGCCTGTGGCCTAAGGGATGGATTGTAAAGGGGTAAGAAAGTTTGTCTGAAGCCCTGTTTACGTGTTATCTCACTGGATCCTCACAAGGAAGGTGCTCTCCTTTCAGAGCAGAGGAAACTGAAGCAGAGTGACTCGCCCAGAGCCCCACAGCTATCTGAGTTGGAATCTGAACCCAATGGCTCCCTAGCTCCTACTATGTGAAGTTCTGGACTTGACTGTAAAATCAATGTACTTTGCCGTATATTCTCCAGCTTGTGTCCGGACTCTGTTCTCTGGTTTCCCTCCAGTCATCCAAAGCACTGTCTGTGGTGTGACTCACTAAATGCACTTACCCGTCACGTTGCCTATATTATAGTTATTTCTGTCTGTGGTCAGAGGTGTCATAGTCACTGCTGGGGGGGCCACGACATTGATAATGGTAATGGGTGGTTTTCTAGATGCCTTTTTATTCGAGTTTGACACTACTGTTTATGCCCCTGCTCGACTCTGAGGGCAGGGATAAGGTCTTACAACTTCTGATCCCCCTAAGTGCCTAGCATCATGCTCAGAACACATTACTCATTAAGGCAAACGTACAGAAAAACCGTCTGGAAAAAAAAAAGGCTCGAGTTGTTCTAAATGGAAGAACTGTGTACAGCCGGTGGGGGGGCATGTGGGGTACGTGGAAGAGGTCACGTAGTGGTTGCGCAGGCCGTGGGCGTGCTTGCGTGGGGGCGCGGGGGAGAGGTCACGTAGTGGCTGCGCGGGCCGCGTGGGCGTGCTTGCGCGGGGACGCGAGGGCGAGGTCACATAGCGGTTGCGTGGGCCGCGTGGGCGTGCTTGCGTGGGGATGCGAGGGCGACGTCACGTAATGGTCGCGCAGGCGTGCTTGCGTGGGGGCGCGAGGGCGAGGTCACGTAGTGCTTGCGTGGGATGCGAGGTCACGTAGTGGTCGCGCAGGCGTGCTTGTGTGGGGGCGCGAGGGCGAGGTCACGTAGTGCTTGCGTGGGGATGCGAGGGCGAGGTCACGTAGTGGTCGCGCAGGCGTGCTTGCGTGGGGGCGCGAGGGCGAGGTCACGTAGTGCTTGCGTGGGGATGCGAGGGCGAGGTCACGTAGTGGTCGCGCCGGCGTGTTTGTGTGGGGGCGCGAGGGCGAGGTCACGTAGTGCTTGCGTGGGGATGCGAGGGCGAGGTCACGTAGTGGTCGCGCAGGCGTGCTTGCGTGGGGGCGCGAGGGCGAGGTCACGTAGTGGTCGCGCAGGCGTGCTTGTGTGGGGGCGCGAGGGCGAGGTCACGTAGTGCTTGCGTGGGGATGCGAGGGCGAGGTCACAGTGCTGCGTGGGGATGCGAGGGCGAGGTCACGTAGTGGTCGCGCAGGCGTGCTTGTGTGGGGCGCGAGGGCGAGGTCACATAGTGGTCGCGCAGGCGTGCTTGTGTGGGGGCGCGAGGGCGAGGTCACGTTGTGCTTGCGTGGGGATGCGAAGGCGAGGTCACGTAGTGGTCGCGCAGGCGTGCTTGCGTGGGGGCGCGAGGGCGAGGTCACGTAGTGCTTGCGTGGGGCGCGAGGGCGAGGTCACGTAGTGCTTGCGTGGGGATGCGAGGTCACGTAGTGGTCGCGCAGGCGTGCTTGTGTGGGGGCGCGAGGGCGAGGTCACGTAGTGGTCGCGCAGGCGTGCTTGCGTGGGGGCGCGAGGGCGAGGTCACGTAGTGCTTGCGTGGGGATGCGAGGGCGAGGTCACGTAGTGGTGGCACGAGGGCGAGGTCACGTAGTGGTCGCGCACGCGTGCTTGCGTGGGGCGCGAGGGCGAGGTCACGTAGTGCTTGCGCGGGCCACGTGGGCGTGCTTCCGTGGGATGCGATGCGAGGGCGAGGTCACGTAGTGCTTGCGTGAGGATGCGAGGGCGAGGTCACGTAGTGGTCGCGCACGCGTGCTTGCGTGGGGGCGCGAGGGCGAGGTCACGTAGTGCTTGCGCGGGCCACGTGGGCGTGCTTCCGTGGGGATGCGAGGGCGAGGTCACGTAGTGCTTGCGTGAGGATGCGAGGGCGAGGTCACGTAGTGGTTGCGCGGGCCGCGTGGGCGTGCTTGCGTGGGGATGCGAGGGCGACGTCACGTAGTGGTCGCGCAGACGTATTTGCGTGGGGCGGGCAGCGCGTAGGGCTCTCAAAAGCCCTTCGAAAAGGCCTTGCCTTCCCCCTCCGTCAGGTCCGGGCCTCCCCCCTCCCCCGCCGTGACACGCCTCCGAGGGAGAAGGCCCCGTCCCGCGGGCCCGGGTCCTACAGTCCCCGCACTTCCTCCCTCGCACTCACCCGAGCCCTGACGGGATGACAGTACGGGGGCACGGAGGGCCAATAGCCTAGGCCGCAATAAGAGCGTATGAAGCCGGCCTCGCTCCCTCCTGGGGGGAGGGGGGCGCATTTCCGAGGTGTCTCTAGGAAGCTTTGGCGGGCTTTCCTATCTCAGTGGTCACGAGAAGGGGCCTTAGAGGTTATCTAAGCCAAACTGCCCATTTTTAAAGTGAGGAATCTGAGGCTCAGAGACGTTAAGTGACTTGACCAAGGTCATACAGTTAAGCCAGTGTCAGAGCAGCAATTCAAATTCAAGTTCTCTTGAAGACCTCCAGGGCTCAGCTGCTTTCATCTTTTATAAAGTCGCCTTTTTTTTTAAGTAAAAAAAAATAACAAGCATAGATAATTCAAATATACACAGTGGCCAGTGTCTTTCTGCACCTTGTGTCCCTCACCTTCAGTCAGGATATTGGTTAGCATGCTTTATAATCAGGCCTCTGGAAATATGACTGGTCATTGCATCAGAGTTCTGAAGTCTTTCAAAGTTGTTTTTCTTTCTGTTATTGCTGTCCTTATATAAGTTGTTCTCCTGGTTCTGCTCGCTTCACTGTGTCAATTCCTATTACCTAGGATTCTCTACAATTGTCTTTAAAATTTTTTTATGACATGATAATATCCCGTGATATTCGTATTTTACAATTTGTTCAGCCATTTTCCAAGTGAAAGGCAATCTAAGGCACTGCCTTCGATTTTAATATTTTTCTTCTCTTCTGTTTTTAATTCTTTTAATCCTCCTTTAGGCTTCAGGAAATTTATTTTCCTTCTAACTGTTTCCTTCCGAGGAGAGAAGGATCCTCTTGCACCATTCCCTTATCCCTATCTCCACATTTCCCCATATGTATTTCTACACCAAACTCTATGTGTGTTGAACCCTTTGTCCATTTCAGATAAGCCTGGGCTCATCTGATGCCTACTCCCTGTACCATTGCTTCCACACTTGTATAATCCTCTCACCCACCTCCCTTATGAGAAATAGCGAATTCCACCTCCTTTCTGCACTAGTCTTTTCCTCCTTTACCCTGCCTTCTCTTTCCTTTCTTCAAACCCTCAGAACAATCCCAAAACAAAATCCACTCCAGGACCTATGTTTTTCTTTTTTAACTCCCCTGGTACCTTTTGAGGACATTAAGGTTCTGAAAGAACCTGTGTTCCTTTTCCCCCCGTAAAATCTTAGCATTACATCATCACACAACTCTTTCTAATTGTTCTAGTAAATTTATCTTTCCAGTTTCTCTGGACTCTTGTGTTTGTATTCTTTCTAGATACTTGCGATTTTTTTTCTTTTATGTGTGAACTCTAGATGTTGGCCGACATTCCTGGGACATTTTTGAGGGGATGGGAGTGGGTGTTCCCTTCAGGAGATGATTAGTAGATTCTATCTTTACTATGTTTACTTTATCCAATGGTTCTAGTAGTTATGGGCAGTTTTTATTTATGATTTCTTGAAATATAGGGTCAAGGCTTTTTTTTAATATCATGGGGGGAAGATGATGAATTCTGTATTACACTTAATAAGTAAACAAAGACCTCTTTCTTATATACATCCCAAATCCCAATCATCCTTAACATGTGGGCCTGTATTATTCTTAATGGATCTTTTCTAAATCATGGATGTTAAGATACCAAACAAATCCTATGTGTTTTTGTAAGTCTTGTGTAAACCACGAAAACCTTGCACAGCGCCTGGCACAGTGATTTGACTTATCTCCTTCATCAATAAAACTACTGTTTCCCCACCCCTCTTACCAGAGTGCATTGCTTCCCTGCCCTCACCCAAATCTTGGACACTTACTTGCACCAGAAGGTATACCAACCATACAAGAGATCCCACACCTGGAGGAAGCTGGCACAATCAATAAAATTGGGGCAACATAAGATAGGCAACTTGCCTACCCATAGTGGAGGAGACTTGGCTCAGAAGACAGCGGAGGTACTTCCCAGAGTACCATTAGGCTCACGTCTTGTACAAAATCAAAAGCTGCCAGAGAAGGAGAATGGTATCAACAGTCTGTGCCAAATCTATCTAACATAAAAGGGAAGTGTCACCCAAGGCTCTGGCCTGGGCCTCTTTTTTTTTCTCCTTCTACAATATCTTGCCCTCATGAGTTCAATTATCATCTTTATGCAGATGATTCATATATGTGTGTACATATATACATATAGCTCCAGCCCTAACCTTCTCTTCTGAAATCCAGTCCCACATCACCTTTTAGACATCTCAAACTGGAAGTCCCATAGGCGTCCTGAACATGTCCAAAACAGAACTCCAGATTGGAGGTCTACCTTTGTGAAGGGTAGGACAATTGTGACTAGCTGATCACTCCCCTCCCCTCTTCACGGCTATCTTCAAGAGGGGTATTAGGCTAGAATTATATCGATTATACAACAAATGTCTACAATCTAGAGACATGATTCTCTTTTAGTCACTCCAGGGGGGAAATACTCCTACCTTAGACTGGGAGGGTAACATGTAGCTAATTTGGCCAGACTAGCTCACCTCCAACCCAAGTTTGAGCAATATATTTGTAACAGAGCATCCTGGTCTGTGTTTGCTTTCACAATATGAGTGATATGGAAATATGTTTTGCATGACTGCACATGTGTAACCTATATGAAATTGCTTGTCTTCTCAATGAGGGGAAAAGGGAGGAAGAAATAATAATTTGGAACTCAAAAAAAATGCTTAACATTTTTACATGTAATTGGAAAAATATTTTTTAAAGAATTCTGATTAAACTTAACCATGTGTTGTGGATTTTCAGGGAGCTGGCTATGAAATATTTACCAGCACACCCCTGCTAGTGGCTGGTTTGGGGTAGGGGTGGGGGGTTGGTTTGCTTTGGTTTTTTTCTGGGCTCTTTTTAGAATCTTCAATACGCGTCCAATCTGTCCTTGGCTCTTGATGCAGATACTGCCATTGGCTGTTCTAGAGATGTGTCGAGGATGCCAATGGGAAAATGGAAAGGCCAACATCTTCAGAGTCTCTAAAATTCTGGAGGTCTTCCTCTGGCCAAGAAGGTGGAGAGAAGGGGAGAAGAAGTAGAGGCTGAAGCCAAGGGCAAGGCACTCTTCTCTCTCCCAACTATTCATTCTTAAGCGTTTGGCTGGAACTCTCCTGGCTAGACACTCACTGGATATTCTTGAATTCTGAACTAGCTACTGATTTTATCCAGGCTCAGAAGGTGCAAGGAGTTCCAGTCCCTCAGGCAATTTGAACAGACTTCCCAGGGAGGTCTTCAGGCCTTGTTCACACTTAATTGATTGTGTTTCTCATCTGAAATCCAATGGGGTAGGTGGGGTGGGGGTGATCTTTACTCCACTCTGTGGGAGCATTTTAGAAATTCCCTTTTCAATTCAACTAAAAATGTTAAAAAAAAAAACCCTCTAGAAAAGCATATAGAAGGCTGATGGCAAAAAGGTCTTTTTTTTTTTTTTGTAAATGGATTAAGAGTGGTAACCAAGCTTAGAACAATGAGAACTTTTGGTCTGTTTAAGATCATTGCCTTCTCCACCTTGTGAAGTGATTGAGCCACAAACTTCTAAAGTCAGTCTTCCCTTCCTTCAGTCCTCATTAACTTCACCCTTCTCCTCTAGAAAGCATTTGTATATTGAGGAAGAAGGTTCTTTTTCTAATTCCTTTTGTTGTTCAGTCATTTTCAGTTGTGTCAGACTCTTCACGACCAACCCTATTTGGGGTTTTCTTGACAAAGATACTGGAATGATTTGCCATTTCCTTCTTCAGCTTATTTGACAGGTGAGGAAACTGAGGCAAACTGGGTGAAGTGACTTGCCCAGGCTCACAACTAGTAAATATCTAAGGTCAAATTTGAACTCAAGTCTTCCTGATTTGAGACTCTTTGCTCTACCCACTGTTCCACCTAGCTGCCCAACTTTGCTTATTTCTATAGAACACTAGAAGGAGAGTGGTCTAGGAAGGAATTCATAGTGACTATTGTTCTGAATGTTAATCCCAAACTATATTTTAATGTAATATGACATCTTCCTTGTTTGAAATTCCTACAAATGTTACTTCAAATTACCCTGGGGTAGAGGACATGGGGTGGAGGAGGGAGGATTATGCCAATTTGGACATTATAGACTGGAAATGGTTTTCTTTTCTTTTTTTTTTTTTTTAACAATAACGTTAAATTGAATGACATTGTTTCTGCCAGACTTGTGCCTAAAAATCAGAGTACACTGTTAATATTTTTCTTCCACAAGCTGATACAGAAGACAAACAAAATGAATACAAGGTAATTTATTCAGGGGATGGGGGGAATACTGGACAAATCAGAACAAGTTCAAGGTCTCATGTAGGAGGTGTCCTTTAAAGCTGAACTTTGAAGGAATCTAGAGATTCTAGGTGGGATAGTGGATAGAGTTCCTGGCCTACAGCTAGAAAGACTCCTTTTCCTGAGTTCAAATCTGGCCTCAGACATTTAATAGCTGTGTGGCCCTGGGCAAATCACTTCACCCTGTTTGCCTCAGTTTCCTTATCTATCAAATGAACTAAAGAAGAAAATGGCAAACCAGTGTCTCTGCCAAGAAAACCCCAAATTGGGGCAATGGCATGGTGGATAGAGCCTGGCCCTGGAGTTAGGAGGACCTGAGTTCAAATCCGGCCTTAGACACAATACTTACTAGCTATGTGACTCTGGGCAAGTCACTTCACTCCAACTGCCTTGCCAAAAAGAGAAAAAGAAAACCCCAACTAGGGTCCTGAAGAGTTAGACACGACTGAAACAACTCAGCAGCAACAACAAAGGAATTCTAAAAGACAGGGAGATGAAAGACAAAAAGCTGAATTTGGGAATAGTAAGGAGGCCATTTGGACTGAAAAACAGGCTGCAGTTGGACTGTGAAGGGACAGCTAACAAGTTGTATTTTATCCTAAAAGCAACAGGGATCCCCAAAAAGTCCTGGAACAAGGTACCTGCCTACTCAGAGTTGCACTTTAGGAAATATTTGGCAGTGGCTGTGGGGAGGATGGATGGGAGAGGGGCCACAGGTCCAAGTAGCAGGCTGTTGTAATAGGCCAGGCCAGAGGCCAGGAGGGTCTGAAGTGGTGGACAGTGAGCGTAAAGACCAGCAGAACAGTTGAACATTAGGGACTATTGCTTAGGAGGGTCGAAGGCTGGTTAAGAACTCTGGGGAGTCATCTCAGCAAACTAGTCACTTGAACTTGTGGGTACAGATGACTATGGGGGCAAAGAGATGGAGAAACCTGCTAAGGCAGACCGAAAAGGGTGATAATAAAGAGAAGCCAGCTAGTCACAACCCCAGGGGAAGGGGTGTGGAATACTTCCGGGGTAACGGGGCAACCAAGCCAAGGAAAGTGGCCAATCAGGGGCTTCTGCCTCTCTCTCTTCTCCCCCCACCCCCAGACTTTGGCATAGCCAAAGCGAGGCTGACGCGTCGACGAGGCTGCAGTCAATCCCTCCGCCCGTGCCTGAGTCCATACTGGCCCTCACCATGGTGAGCCCAGTCCGCGTGGGCACCCTGCTTCTGGCCCTGCTTACCGTGCTGCTCCGACTCCATGCCGAAGCCTTCTACATCCAAATCGATGCCCATGGGGAGGAGTGCTTTTTCGAGCAAGGCATGACGGGAGCCACGATGGTCCTCAGCTTCGACGTGACGCGGGGCGGCTTCCTGGACATCGACGTGTACATCGCTGGCCCTGACAACGAGGCCATCTTCCAGCGGGTCCGTGAGACAAGTGGCCGCTATTCTTTCTCAGCCTACCAGGACGGCTTCTACAAGTTTTGCTTCAGCAACCGCATGTCCACCGTGACGCCCAAGATAGT
Source organism: Phascolarctos cinereus (assembly GCF_003287225.1). Lineage (NCBI taxonomy): Eukaryota > Metazoa > Chordata > Mammalia > Diprotodontia > Phascolarctidae > Phascolarctos > Phascolarctos cinereus. Next base: position 27,535,464 of record NW_027556291.1, read on the forward strand.
TATGTTCACGATCGACGTGAGCCTGGCCCCCAGTGCTGGCCTCTCCCAGGCCGAGGAGGACGAGCCCCACTCCAAGCTGGAGGCGATGATCAAGCAGCTGGCAGACGCCATTACGGCAGTCAAGCACGAGCAGGAGCACATGGAGGTACGAGAGAAGATCCATAGGACCATCAATGAGGATACCAACCGCAGGGTGGTCCTGTGGTCCTTCTTCGAGGCTGCTGTCCTGCTGGCCATGACCTTTGGCCAGATCTACTACCTGAAAAGCTTCCTCGAAGGCCGGACAATGAGGTAAGAAAAGGCCTTTCCCAGTGGGTGGGTTCCCCTTCCCTCCCCAGAGTCAAGTTCACCCATTACCTAGACTTCACAGCAATATCTTTCCTTTGGGCTTTTTGGAAGAAGATACCTCTTGCTGATTTTTTTTTTTTTTTTTTTTTTTTTTTTTTTTTTTTTTTTTGCTTTTAGGCAATTGGGGTTAAGTGACTTGCCCAGGGTTACACAGCTAGTAAGTGTCAAGTGTTTGGTCTGAGGCCAGAGTTGAACTCAGGTCCTCCTGACTTCAGGGCTGACGATCTATCCACTGTGCCCACCTAGCTGCCCCTCCCTTGCTGATTCGTCTGTAGCCTAAATGCCTTGGGGGATGGGGGTAGAGAATAAAATTGCCTGTTTACTAAGATAATTTGAATGATACCCTTTCTCTTTGGCCTGAACTATAGAATACGTGTAGGCAGTATGGTTTAACAGTGGAAGAGACCACACAAGAGGACCCTGAAATGAGGTGGGTGATATCGACTGACTTCTGGAGATCCATCATGGCAAGTCAGATGGCATCCTTACCCTCCCCCACCCCCTTTCTTGACTCGACTTTCCTTTGTTTTGAAGTTGATTCATTTTGCCCAGGAAAGAGGAATTTGGGGAATCCTTTATTTGGGGGGGGGGTAGAGGTGGGAGTGGGAGGTTGGCTTCTGCAGTACCTATTGGAAAAAAACATTTAGTTTTATTAATTTTGCTTATTCTTACAATTGACTTCTGTTTATTCTAATTAAGCTCTATCATTTATTTTCATTAAATTAATGTGTCATTAGGAAAACATTGTTATTATTAAGGTATAATATGATAAATCATTAAATCCTCTAAATAGATAACAATGGACACCCTATTCAGACTGGATACTTATTTTTCCTTTAGCTTTACTTTTATTTTAAAAGCTCCCCAAAATATACTCCACAAGATCCAAGCTTGAGATGTTTCTGACATTGAACCCTAAACCTCAGATGCCTACATTTGAACTACAGAATTATCTTTGTAATGTAGAATAAGTAGTTAACCAGGGTTGCTGCCTCACACTTGTAACTGTACCAACTTGGGATGATATTTCAACAAATGGTAGTCTTCTAATGCTGGCCTGGCTGTAGTTCCACCATATAGGCATTTTGCTAGCATGTATCAGCATAAGTGAGAAAAACCTGGATGCTTATGGCCAGAGAGTTAAAGGTTTGGGGATTTTGTTGGAATGTTAAATAGCTAACATTTTAATTGAGTCAACAGCGTTGTAACTGTATTTATAACTTCTGTTTTTCCCTCCTCTTTCATTTTAGGCATATGTGAATTTTATCTTCTTTAGAAAATTACTTCTTGGTTTCTGAAGATGAATTTCAAATCAAAACATCTGTTTGCAGTGTGGAACTGATTCAAGGATCCTATTGCAACTAATATGTTTTATTTGTGCTTTCATATTCCAAGTCAAAAATTAATGAGCTTCACACAAAATACTTGCAGCATTTCATTAAAAAATGTTTGTTTTACCTTGCTCTGATTGTTGAATACTAGTTTGGTGGGGAAATCCCTGAATAACAATTCAAAATTAAGTTAAAGATATGAATTAAGTAGATATGGATCTAATATGATCCAGGTTCAATAAGAACCCAATTGTTTAAAAAGCAAAAAGGTCAAGAAGAAAAGACTGAGAAAAGTCCATCAGATTTCTGCATTCTGACCTTCTCAAAGGTCATTGGTGACCTTTGAGAGAGACATTTCAATTGAGTGGTGGGGTCCTCAAGCCATTTTTCAAGGGGTTCTAGGTCAATCTATCAACTAGGATTTATTAAGTGCCTGCTATGTGCCAGACACATGGGGGATACAAAGACAAACAGAAGACAGTCCCTATTCTCAAGGAGCTCACAATCTAATGGGGATATAACAAGCAAGCAACTATGGACAGAGATAATCCACAGAGGGAAAGTACTAGAATAAAGAGGATTAGGAAAGGCTTTCCTGTAGAAGGTGGGGTTTTAGCTGAGACTTGAAGGAATAGCTTGTTGACATTTCAGACATGTTTCACAAGCTTTAGAGTTTTCCTTTTTCAGAGATTCCCCTCTGGACCCAGAAATATTTGATACATTTCTCTCTCTCTCTCTTTTTTTAAAGGGATAGTTTCTAATTTTAGTCCCCAGTGGATTCAAGGATTAGGCATTTTCTCTGTGAAATCCCACTGCCATGAGAAAATGCACCTCCCTCCTCAAAGAGGGGATGTGATAGGATGTGATGCGATGTATCTCCATATATCTATATATATCATCGCGTCATAGAGAAAAGATGTGGTGCTATGTAGACCTAATGTTACATGTAAATGCATAATCATTAAGAAGAGGATGGATGACACACGTTAGGACTTAGTTACCTAGTTGCTTAGGTTAGGAAGTTGAAACAAATGGTGGCTACAAATTCAGAAGGGTAAAATGTAAAACATTAAGGTCTTTCATGCTTGCATCCTATTACAATAATTCATAAATACAACAGCAAGATTCATCATTTAAAAAAAAACTTTTGGAGTTCACCTGCCCTGATTATAGAATTTTGCTATGAAAGGAAGGAGGGACATGGTTATTATAAAATCAAGACTGTCCCTTTAAGGGCATAGACCAACTTGGCATAAGCATAACAGGATAAAGATTCCTTAGCTCAAATTTGATTCTAGGTAAGAGTGACAGTTAATCTTTATTCTGGAGCAGGGTATCATAGCTAGCTAGGTACAGGATCAACCAGGTGGGAAAATTTCCTGTTCAAAAAGGAAATAGCACAATGGGTAAACTGAGTAAAGAAACTTCTACTGTGAGATATCTCAGTTTCTCATTAAAACCAATTCATTACTTTAGAATTTTACAATATGTTGTCAGCAAGGCTGATAAGATTTTATGACCTTGCCCAAATAGAAGGTCTCAAGAAACTAGTAAGTCCCCAAACAACTTCACAGATAGGGGAAAAAAATCTGTGATCCTTTTCCCAATCAGTAAATTATCATCATTACACATTTTAAAGTAAAATCTACCCAATACTTAACAGTTTTTAAACATTGCGACCACATCTTTAACAACTCAATTCATAATCTAACAGCATCTAGATTAAAAGAGAAGTTAATTTTCTAAGAATACAATTACTGAAGAAAATAATTCCTTAAAAATCAGAATTGGACAAGTGGAAGCTAATGGTCCCATGAGGCACCAAGAAACAAACAAAACCAAAAGAATGAAAAAACAGAAGAAAATGTGAAATACCTCATTGGAAAAAACAATTGACCTGGAAAATAGATTGAGGAGAGATAATTTAAGAATTATTGGACCTACCTGAGAGCCATGATGGAAACAACAACAAAAAAAGAGCCCCAGACATCATATTTCAAGAAATTATCAAGGAAAACTGCCCTGATATCCTCTAATCAGAAAGTTAAATAGAAATTGAAAGAATCTACCAATTACCTCCTGAAAGAGATCCCAAAATGAAAACTTTCAGGAACATTATAGCCATATTTCAGAGTTCCCAGGTCAAAGACAAAATGTTGCAAGCAGCCAGAAAGAAATAATTCAAATGTCATGGACCCACAGTCAGGATCACACAAGATTTTAGCAGATTCTACATAAAAGGTTCAGAAGGGTTGGAATATTTTCCAAAGGGCAAAAGATCTAGGATTATAGCAAAGAATCACCTACCCAGCAAAACTTGATATAATCCTTCAGGGAAAAAAAATGGATATTTAATGAAGAGGACTTTTAAGCTTTATGTAAAGATAAAAAGAATGTTTGACTTTCAAATACAAAACTCAAGAGAAGTGTAAAAAGGTAAACAGGAAAGAGAAATCATAAGGGATTCAATAAGGTGAAACTGTTTACGTTGCTACATGGGAAGATGATACTAAGAACTTTATCATTATTAGGACAGTTAAAAGGAGTAACAGACAGAGTACAGATGTGAGTTGACTAAATGGGATGATATGCAAAAATAAAATAAAGTTAAGGGATGAAAAAGAGGGATGTAGTAGTAGGAGGGGGAAGGGAGAAGTATCTCACATAAAAGAGATGCAAAAGAGCTTTTATAGTGGAAGGGAAGATAGAGAAGTGGCAGGCAAGGATTGAACCTCACTCTCATTAGAATTGGCTCACAGAAGGAATAACATACACATTCAGTTAAGTGTAGAAATCTATCTCACCCTACAGGGAAGTAGAAGGGGAGGGAGACAAAAGAAGTGGGGAGGTGACAGAAGGGAGAGCAGATTGGGGGAGGAGGTTTTCAGAAGCAAAACACTTTTGAGGAGGACAGGGTGGAAGGAGAAAGAGAGAGAGAAGGAAAAATGGGGGGAAAGTAGGATGGAGGGAAATACACAGTAATCATAATTGTGAATGTGAATAGGATGGACTCGCCCATGAAATGGAAGTGGATAGCAGAGTGGATTACATGATTTTGACATAAAGGGTGATACCACAAACAAATTAGAGGAGCATGGAATACTTTACCTGTCAGATCTATGGATAACGGAAGAATTTATGAACAAACAAGAGACAAAGAGCAATGGATAATTTTGATTACATTAAATTAAAAAGTTTTGCACAAACAAAACCAATGCAGCCAAGATTTGAAGGAAAGCAGAAAACTGGGGGGGAAATTTTACAGCCAGTATTTCTCAAATATATAGAGAACTGAGTCAAATTTGTGAGAATATTGGTCATTCCCCAATTGATAAATGGTCAAAGGATATGAACAGGCAGTTTTCAGAAGAAGAAATCAAAGCTATCTATAGTCATATGAAAAAAATGTTTTAAATCATTATTGATTAGAGAAATGCAAACTAAAACAACTCTGAAGTACCACCTTACACCTATCAAATTGACTAATAGGACAGAAAAGGAAAATGACAAATGTTGGAGGGGATGTGGGAAAATTGAGGCACTAATGCACTGTTTTCTGGGAGTCGTGAACTGATCTAAGCATTCTGAAGAACAATTTGGAGCTGTGTCCAAGGGCCTATAAAACTGTGCATACCCTTTGACCCAGCAATACTACTACTAGGTCTGAATCCCAAAGAGAGTTTTTAAAAAGTGAAAGAACCTACATGTACAAAAATATTATAGCAGCTCTTTTTGTGGTGGCAAAGAATTGGATATTGAGGGGAATTCATCAATTGGAGAATATAACTATGACATATGATTGTGATGGAATACTATTGTGCTATAAGAAATGAGGAGCAGGATGCTGTCAGAAGAATCTATAAAGACTTACATGAACTGTTGCAAAGTGAAGTGAAGTGAGCAGAACCAGGAGAAAATTATACACAGTAATAGCAATATGTATCATGATCAACTGTGAACAACTTAGCTCCTCTCTGCAATACAATGATCTAAGTTAATTCTGAAGAACTTATGATGAAAAATGGTATCTACCTCTAGAGAAAGAATTAATGGAGTCTGAATGCAGATTGAAGCATACTTTTTTTAAACTTTATTTTGGTTGGACTTTTTTGGTCTCTGTTTTCTTTCACAACATGACTAATATGGAAATATGTTTTGCATGACTGCATATGTATAACCTAAATCAAATGACTTGCCCTCTCAAGAAGAGGGGCGGGGAGGGAGGGAGAGAAAGACTTTGGAGCTCAAAATTTAAAATACAAATGTCAAAAAAATTATATTTACACATAATTGGAACAGAAGAAAATATTTGAAATGTCCAAAAACATTCATTTCCAGAAGAAAATACAATGATAACATATCACTTAATGAGGCCTACAGGCCACAGACTGAACGCCATTTTCCTCCCAGGAGGTGAAATCACCTTCTAGTAAATAATGAACATGTTACCTTCCAAGGGAAAACTCATTTTTTAAAAAGTCTTAAGCATTGTTTGCAAATAATCTTGCTTTTAGGAAGCTGCAAACCTCCCCTCCCCCCACCAAAAAAAATCTACTAAGATATTTCAGGACTCACAAAAACATTCAAACCATAATATAGAAATTGACAGTAAAGATATTACATTTCAGTTACAAATTATTCTCCAATAAGTTTGCAATGCCATACATTCTCCTTTCTTTCTTTTTTGTCTTCATTTCTGCACCTCAAACTAACCAGTGTTAGAGGGAAAAGAGATTTATCTTGCAGTTCTTTCATATCTCCCACTGAAAGTCTGATCAATGGGTCAAGGGAAGTAAGCATCTGCTTTTTGGGAAGAAGAACAGCATCAGAACTGAAATATTTTACAGAGATCAGGGTGAGCTATTCTAAGTATCAAACTTAATTAAATAACAAACTCATGTAAGATTTTAATTTTAAAAATTACCATCTCCTATGATGCAAGCAACTTAGAAGAGGGTAATACCAAATGAGAGGCATTAGCATAGTCTTCTCACTATTTTACAGAATATTCATTAATACCTTGGTTAAAGTCCCTAAACTTGCTCCACTCTTTAATTACTCTCCCATGGTTTTACCTGGGAAGAGTTAGGGAAGCGCATTGTGCCAAGGAGTTGGGGCCAGGGCCCTAGCTCCTCGTTTACATAAGGAGATGGGGTTTTCTGATTATAAAAGCCTGTAGACATACTTGTAGGTATAGGTGCCAAAAGTAATTGTTGGGCAACCTATTTTGCAACTTCAGGGCAGAATTTTTGATTCTCAGGGTCTATGCAAATGTGCCAGTGAGCCATCTGGCAAAAGTAATGATTTTCTCAAGTCAATCTAAGGCCACACAGGGTATTCAAATCAAAGGATCTTTCTCAGGGCTAAGGACATCTATTCTTTGAAGTTAATCCTGTCCAAGCATTTTCATACAGATTTTTAAACTGGGCTTTAGATAATTTGGATTCCTGGAAAAAAATCTTTCTCCAATTTGACAGGAGACAACACGTAAGGATGTCTTTAGAGGAAATGGACTGACCAGATTCCATACTTTAGAGTAAAAGTTTTTACCAGGAATATTTGAACCAAAAACTGAGGGACCCAAAAGAAGAATGATTCTGATTTTCAATCGAATCAGAATCACTGAAACAAATTAACTGAAATTAATTCACAGGAACCAATTTAACTTAAATCAATTCACTAAAATTAACTTACTGAACCCCTCAAAATCATTTTTATATGTTAGTCTAAGCTTTGTTGGTGGTGGTGGCAACAATACTGTAAAATAGATAATTGAGACAATAAAGGGAATGAATGAGATCCCTAGATGATTTCTGACCTGTCTTCAGTGTAACACTGAATCATAAGCCAGATGTGCATTCTTACCAGGATCACTTAACCAGTGATGAACTAGACTAGAAAGGGGATCTCTGAGTAAACCACTGCAGCACTTTATACCAGACCAGAGCCACTGAACTAGGACCATTTGACCAGTGGTCAATACCAGGGCCACTTAACCAGTGGTCAGAACCACAGCACCAGACTCTTCCTGGGCTGAGCCTGAGACAATGGCCACGACACACAGACAAGACTCTTGCTTGTGCGCCTGCAGAAGAATGAGGTTTAAAAAAAATCACACAAGGTATTGAGGCAAATGGGGCACAAGGTTTTAGAGGGGAAAATGCCTTGTCCTGCCTGTTCAAATCCAGAATTTCTCAGTCCAGCTCTTGCTTTAGACACCTGAATTACAGTGGCTTGCTCATCAGAATGTCTAGGTAGCTACTAAAGTAAGCATTCCAAAAGTTTCAGCAGACTGATTATTCAAATGCAAGAGACAAAAAACAAAGACAAAATATGGAACAATACATAGAAATACACAGGACACACATAGAAGACAAACATCTCCCTTTCTGTGATTATTCTGTTTTTTTTTTCTTGGACAGCAATCTTTATGGCCTGGCTGAGTTTTCCCCTCCAAAATTCTCCAAGGTAAATAAACCTTTCTGCGGGCTGGAGAATGTCTGAAGTGGAAGCCTTAGACTTTCCAAACTCACTGCCTGTCCTTTGGGGTTCACCAAATTTGTTGTGGGAGAAATATCTCCTCTCCAAGTTCATGTGGCGAGTAACTGCTGCCAGATATATTATTTAACCACAATGCAGAATGATGAAGTAAAAACCTAAGCTTTGTTATTATGGTCAAGCATAGGTTCCGGCCTCAGAGAAAACCTGAACAACTATGAGGATTCCGATAAGGCTTCTTATGGGCAAAATTACACCAGAGTGACAGAGAAATAATTCATTTACCTACTACAATCTCGTACATTCCTCTTAGGCCACAAAAGTTAAGGAGAAGATAGATCCATAATCCTATATTCCCTTCAATTTCATAAAAGTTGAACAAACTTAGTTAAACAGTCATACTCTCATACATCCCCTAAGGGAATAAATGTCTCAAACAAACTCTTTAGGTAAACTAAGTCAAGTTACAGATTAAACTACATTTGGAGGATTCGCAAATAGACTAATTGAGGAGGAGGATTTACATGTTGCCAAGGAGTCAGGGACAGTTGAGAATAAACCTCTGGCTTCTTATCTAAGGAATCTAAGGTTCTTATCTGAGGTTCTTAAATAGTCACATCCCCAGCTAGCTTTTGTTTAGGTGAGGTTAATATTAAAAGACTTTTAGTTAACCAAAAATTGCAGAAGGAATGGCCCTGTGCCTGAGACCCAAATAATAAAGGGAAATAAAAAATTCCTATAACAATAGATAACCATATATATACGTATGTATGTGTGTGTGTGGTCTAGTGATCTTGAAACCACCATGACAGTTTCCCTTTAAGGGAGGCTTCACAAAATCTATTCAGGGAAACCAATGCTATAACATTAGCTGACAGAAAAAATACTGACAATAATACTTTAAGGTTAATACAGCCTTGTGTCCAAAAATAATGTCTTGCCAGCTACCAGCTTATCTTTCCCCCCTGCAGCTGTGTATCTCAAAAATCCCCTATGTGTCCTGAACTTGGACATGCAAATCAGCCAGTTCTAGGCAGTCACCAAAATCAGAGCCTAATTGTCTCTCACTCAGAAAGGTACTTTGGAGCTCATCTCTCCCCCCTGGGAGCATGCGGCTCCTATGGGACCAAGCCTTCCCACCTGGCTAGACCTGGGAGCACTTGAATGCTCCCCAATGCAGTGCCACCCTTATGTGACTTTATTCTGTGTTATGTTATTGTTGTGATTGTATAAATTGTTCTCCTGGTTCTGCTCACTTCACTTTGCATCAGTTCATACGAGTCTTCCTGGGTTTCTCTGAAAACCTTTATCATTTCACAGTATGCAATAATATTTTATCACATTCATATACCATAACTAGATACAAACGTTTTTGACGTAGATTTCCAAACTGTGATGAAAATGGGTTTTAATTGTTGGCAAAAACCAGACCCAGTCACACAAGCCAAAAGATTTTACTTATTTAAATAAGTAATATTGCTCTGAGAACTGCGCCAATTGTACCTGGCACAGCTGTACATTTTTATAGGTTTACAGAGGAAAGAGATTGAACAATAGTGGGAAAATATCAAGAATGTTATATAACATTATGAGGTTTCCCAAGTTGTGATAGCTATGTTTTACATTCTAAAATATTATGTTTCATAAGTATCCTTGTGATTTCATTTCGTCCCACTTTTCAGAATGTACTTTTCATATTGGATACAACTGTCAAGTTGCACCAAGATAAGGTTGGCCTTGTTCTTTCTTGTTAATCTATCTACTTCCCCCACTCACACACCATTTTGTTCAAAACAAGTGAATCTCTTGTTACAGGACAACTGTTGGCTTACTTCATCAGAAAGCTCATCTGATTAAAGGAGGGAGGTTTAAAATCTAAGAAACACTGTAGACAGGCATACATAATCTGTAAAAGCTTAAAGAGAATCTGTAAGAAAAAATATACAATTTAAATGCTCACGAGCAACTGGAGAGAGTTTTAGACCCAGACAGACATAGAAAGGAGGGAAATGAATCAGCCAAATGGGGTCCACTGGTTGTTTTTGTTGGTGTATTTCTTCCAAAATTCATTGCAATCGCTCCAGAGTTGTTAACACAGGTGCAGCATTGGATATTGAATAAGGCACAAAATGTTTGTTACAGTGTGAGGAGATCTAGGGCTAAGCAATTTTGGAGGGCCACATCACCAACAGAACTCATCTCTTATTGCACCAGCTGGGTAGTAATTTGGCTAAGACATTCTAAGCACTCAAAAGTCAAAGAGAAATTTTTTCAAATTTGACTTTATTTTTTTTTAATTAACAAGCTTTTATTTTTTTCTCCCTCTTATTTCACTTCACTGGGAAAAAAAAAAAGAAAAAAGAAACCTTTGTGATACAGTATCAAGCAAAACAACTTCCCATATTGGCCATGTCTAAGAATGTATGTCAGATTCCGTACCCACATTGATGAGATCACATATCTAGTAAAGTTTTGTTCCATTCATTATTTGAGTCATCAAAATAAAGGCATTTAAACAGTCAACACATTTTTGTTGTTGTTTAGTCATGTCTGAATCGTTGTGACCACATTTGGGATTTTCTTGGCAAAGATAGTGCAGTGATTTGCCATTTCCTTCATCAGCTCATTTTATAGATGAGGAAACTGTGGCAAACGGGGTTAAGTGATTGGCACAGGGTCCCACAGCTAGGTCTAAGGCCGGATTTGAACTCAGGTCTTCCTGATCCAGGCCCAGCACACTATCCACTGTGCCGTCCTAGCTGCCGCCACATATTCTTGAGCAGGGTGATGGTGTGGTGACAGAGAAAGGAAGGGACAGGAGTGAAGGACACTAGAGAGGAGGCCATTATAATAGCTCAGGCACAAGATGAGGAGTATATGAACTAGGGAGGTGCCAGGGGGAGTAGAGAAGAAAGAACAAATCTGAGAGGCATTTCACGGGCACTCTACATATAATATTTGCTTAGTATCATACCAAGCAAGTCACAGAGATATGAACACTCCCTGTCTTCCAAGAAGCTTATAATGTTTTGTGGAATCTGGCCCTAGTGGATTCTCTGAGGTGTACTAATGCTCCAAATCTGACTGAAGCCTTTCCCCTCTATGTATGGTTAGAAGGTTATCTTTTGGGATGTATTTTCTGATGTTGAATAAGACTTGAGCTCTCCTTGAAAGCTTTCCCACACTCATTACATTTACAGGGCTTCCCTCTCCTATGAATGGTGATGAAGGCCTGAGCTCTACCTGAAGGTTTTCCAACATTCACTATACTCAGAGAGTGTCTCCTCAGAATGAATTCTCTGGTTGTAGAAGAAGTGCTGAGCTCCTCTTGAAAGCTTTCCCACATTCATTACATTCATGGGGTTTCTCTCCAGTGTGGATTCTCCAGCGTTGATTAAGATTTGAGCTACTCCTGAAACTTTTCCAACATTCATTACTTTGCTAGGGTTTCTCTCCACTGTGTATTCTTGGCTGTAGAATTCATTCAGATGCCCTCTTGAAAGCTTTCTCACAGTCTCGACATTCACAGGGTTTCCCTTTGTACGAATTCTTCGATGTTTGCTAAGAACTGAGCTCTGATGAAAGCTTTTCCTATATTCATAGGATTTCTTCCCACTTTGAATCCTCTGATGCTTATTAAGGACTGAACTTAGTCTAAAGGCTTTCCCACATTCATTACATTCCTAAGGTTTCTCTCTACTATGAATTCTCTAATGTTTAATAAGGTGTGAACTCCTGCTGAAGGCTTTTCCATATACATTATATTTATATGGTTTGTCTGCGCTATGAATCTTCTGATGTTGAGTAAGGGAAGAATGCCAACCAAATGCATATGGTTTCTCTGCATTATGCATCCTGGAAGGTTGAATAAGGTGTGCCTTCCCCTCAAAAGTTTTCCCACATTCATAACATTTATAGGGTTTTTCTGCATTCTGTCTGAAAGTCTCTTGAAAAGACTCAAAAATCTGGACTTTCTTATATAATCTCTGGGATATAGAAAAAGATTTGAACTCAGACTAAATATTTGCCTCAGTTCGCTCTATCTGTGGCTTCTTTCCTCTGTGGGAATTTTTCCATTTGTGATTGTAACATGTCTGAAGCCTCTCTCCTTGAAAAGAGTGTCTCAGTCTCTTCTGTGCTGGGTTTACCTTTTGTCTATTTAATTTGCCTTTCCATTCAGAGGCCTCTCCAAACTCAAGTGCTTGGAGAATGGCCCCTGTGAGGCCTGCGTATAACTTCTCCCATGATGCATCTTCTTTGGAAGCTTTCCGCTCTGGAATAGACTCTTTGATTTCATTCTCGGATCATCTGAAATGATAAATAGAAGACATAGTTGTCACCTGTTCTCTACCCTGAGAAAAATAAAACTTTGGATCTGAATCTGAGCTACTATCCACTACATGACTTTGGCAGCTCTCAAAATAACTCCTCAAACCAGTGAAGTAAAGTGTTGAGGGAAGAGCTCCCCAGAAAGATGGCATGGTGGGGAGAGAGAATGAGAAGGGTCTGAAGAGAAGGGTGTAAGTGATGGTGATGAAGCGATTAAAATATATAAAGTGGTTTGAACTGATAGGTGGGCAACCTTGCCCCTAATTAGCTGTGTGACTTTGGGCAAATCACATTCCTTCTCTGGCCATAAATCTTTAAAATGAGTTCCCCTCTAGATCTAAAATTCTGTGATATTAGGTTACAATTACTTGTGCCAAAACATGCCTGGCCCTTTAACAACCAACTTTTTCTGTCATTCAGCAAACTCAGCTAGGTAACTAGGTAACAAAGCTGGGACAAAAGAGAATCAGGCTGCGTAAGCACAAAGGTATGGAGAAAACCAGGCTGTAGACAAGGGGCTAGCTGAAGAAAGGGAGAGATTCCCTCTAGGGAGAGGCTCAGGATACTGTCATTTTGAGTTATAAAGTATATTAGAAGGCCTGTAGAACCTCCTACCCAATAAGGAAGCCTTCTCTAGAGCTACCGCTACAGATCCTACAGATCTTCATTCATTCTCTGTTAAATGCTTCCAGCTAGGGGCAGTTGGGTGGTGCAGTGGATAGAGTACCAGCCCTGAAGTCAGGAGGACCTGAGTTCAAATCCGGCCTCACACCAAACACTTGACATTTACTAGCTGTGTGACCCTGGGAAAGTCACTTAACCCCAATTGCCTAAAATGAATACATAAATACTTCCAGTTAGAGAAGTTAAATATTTACTCTGTTAAAGACTTATGTATGTGTATATGTATTTTGGAGCAACACAGAACCAATCTGATCACAAATCTACAAAAGAACAATTCATATTTCTGTAGCATTTTATGTTTGCAAAGTACTTTTCTTATAACAACCCTGTGGAGTAGGTAAAGTAGTATTATCTCAATTTTATAGCTGAGGAAACTGAGGCCACAAGGTTAAGTGATAATCAGGTTGTTGCGTTGTGGTGGTGGTGGTGTTTGTCCTTCATTCTCAAAGAGGACCATGACATCAGGTAGATGATGACATGATTTGCAACTGATTTTGATTTGAGTGAGGGAGAGCTGTGCAAGATCACCAGCCTCACTTTCCCCCCCAGAACCATCTGGGTCCAGTGGCCAGATAGTCATCAGGACGACTGGAGACGGCTCAGGATGCAATGGGAGACCCTGGCCCTTTTCAGCTAAGGTCTTCTTAGGTTCTTGCTTTGAGTGAGGTAACGCCCATTCAGTGAATAGGCCTCTTTAAGACATGAGTCAAGGGATTGCCCCAGATAGCTCTGGAGGAGAAAGTGAGGCTGGGAACTTGCATAGCTCTCTTTCACTTAAATCAAAGTCAATTGCAAGTCATGTTATCATCTCCCTGATGTCATGGTCCTCTTCAAGAACAAAGGACAAACACAAATGGCAACTGTTTCTCTTTTGGCCAGCAACCCTGAGGGTCTTTCCCTCCCAGTTTGAACTTTTTTTTTATTAAAGGGGCCATTCCTTGACTCACTTTTTAAATTATTATTATTATTATTATTATTATTATTATTATTATTATTATTATTAAAGTGATGATCATCACATAGCTGGAAGTAGCTGAGGCAGGAATTGAAACCAAGTCTGCAGTCAGGTGTTCTCTCCACTACACCACGGGACCTCTCAAGTATTTGAAGACTCCAAGTCTCTCCAGGTTACTGTGCATTGCTCATTATACACGTTCCTAGTTCTGATGAACAGCAGATCCCTCCTCCATCTTGGTAACATTCCTCAGGAAGCTCTGTGGTTTACTAAAATTCTCTCTTAAAACAAGGCTCAAGAACTAATGCACTGTTGGTGGAATTGTGAATTAATTGGCCCAACTATTCTGTTTGCTTGTTTGTTTGTTTTGCTTTGCTTTGCTTTCTGGTGAGGCAATCAGGGGTTAAGTGACTTGCTCAGGGTCACACAGCTAGTAAGTGTCAAGTGTTTGAGGCCAGATTTGAAGTCAGGTCCTCCTGACTCCAGGGCCAGAGCTCTATCCACTGTGCCACCTAGCTGCCCCCTGGCCAACTATTCTTGAAAGCAATATTGAATTATGCTTTTTAAAAAGGTGTTGAGCTTACGGGGGGGGGGTGCGGTGCAGAGTTAAGATGGCAGAGTGAAAACAGGGACTTGCTTGAGCTCTCCCCAAAACCTTTTCAAATACCTCTAAGAAGTGACTGTGAACAAATTCTAGAGCGGCAGAACCCACAAGGAGACAGAGTGAAGCAGATTTCCAGCTCGAGACAACCTGGAGGGTCGACAGGAAAGGTCAGTTGCACCTGCCTGAGAGAGAAGTGTCCAGTGCACAGGACGTAGCTGCAGACCTGGCCTAAGCAAAGCTGGAGCAGGCTTCAGGGAACTGAATCCCCAGCAGCAGTGGTGGGTTCCAGTCTTCTGGGCCCACAGATGCCAGAGACAACTTGGAAGGTCAGCAGGAGGGGTCTGTTGGAACTGGGTGAGAGAGAAGCGAAGTCCAACACAGGGCTGCACGGTATGCCAATACAGGCCTTGCACCAGCAAACCAGGAACAGGCCTTGGGAGTGACTGAATCAGCAGCAGTAGTGGTGGTAGCAGCAGTGGCACTGCTCCTGTAGCTATTAGCCCACACACTGAATGTTTGAAAGTAACCCATTTAGACTTTTGGGAACCAAGATGGTGGAGTAAGCAGTAAATAGCTCTCACCCTCCCTTATTGACCTTGAAAAACTCAGAGAATATTGCCCCAGGAAAAATCCTGAAATAGTAGAATCAGCTGAAAGATGAGATACAGCAGCCTTTTAGCTCGTGAGGCTAGGGGGATTAATGGGAAAGGTCCCTCTTGCTGTGTCTGAAGGGGACCAGTACAGGAAGGAAGGTGTCCCAGCAAGCCAGTGGCAAGCCCCACCTCAGCAAACCAGTAACCATGCCCCTAACCCCCAGCACAAGAAGCCTGGGACAGTGGCCTCTGTGTCCCAGAAGCAGAGATCAACTTTAAAAGCCAAAAAAAAAAAAAAGGCAAACAACATGAGCAAGAAGCAACATAGAAAAACAATGACCATAGAAAAGTATCTTGGTGACAGGGAAGATCAAAACACAAATTCAGGAGAGGACAACATTGTCAATATACCCACACCCGAAACCTCAGAGGGGAAGATGAACTGGTCTCAAGCCCAAAAAGCCTTCTTGGAAGAGCTCAAGAAGGATTTTAAAAGTCAAATAAGGGAGGTAGAAGAAAAACTGAACAATTCATTTAAAAATACAGTTGACAAAATGGGGGGAAAAAAAGTACACTGAAGAAAACAAGTCCTTAAAAACTCACTGAAGAGAAGACCTCCCTACAAAGTAAAACGGGCCAAATGGAAAAGGAGGTACAAAAGCTAACGGAAGAAAACAATTCATTAAGAATCAGAATTGGGCAGTTGGAAGCTAATGACTCTATGAGACATCAAGAATCAGTCAAGCAAAATCAAAAGAATGGAAAAATAGAAGAAAATGTAAAATTCCTTATGGGAAAACAACTGACCTGGAAAACAGATCCAGGAGAGATAAGTTAAGAATTATTGTTCTACCTGAAAGCCATAATGAAAAAAAGAGCCTGGACAGTATCTTTCAGGAGATCTTCAAGGAAAACTGCCCTGAGGCCTTAGAACCAGAGGGTAAAATAACCATTGAAAGAATCCACCAATCACCTCCTGAAAGAGGTCCCAAATTAAAAATGCCAAGGAATATTGTAGTCAAATTCCAGAATTATCAGGTCAAGGAGAAAATCTTGCAAGCAGCCAGAAAGAAACAATTCAAATATAGTGGAACCACAGTCAGGATTACGCAAGACCTTGCAGCTTCTACATTAAAAGATTGGAGGGCTTGGAATATGATATTCCATAAGGCAAAGGAGCTTGGATCACAACCAAAGATCAACTACCCAGCAAAATTGAGCATAATCTTTCAGGGGAGGAGATGGACATTCAACGAAACAGGGGACTTCCAGACTTTCCTGATGAAAAGACCAGAACTCAGTGGAAAATTTGATCTTCAAATACAAGACTCAAGAGAGGCATAAAAGGTAAACAGGAAAGGGAAAAAAACATATTATTCAATAAGGGTAAACTGTTTACATCCCTACACGGGAAGATGATACTTACAACTCTTGATAACTGTATATTTATTATGACATTTGGAAGGGATATACATAGTCAGTGGGGGTAGGTTTAAGTTGATTTTGATATGATGCTAAAAAACCTAATGAAGTGGTGAAAAGGAATTGTAACGGGAGAAGAGGAAAGGAAGAAGCAGAAAAGGGTAAATTATATCACATGAAGAGGCACAAAGACATATTACAGTAGAGGGAAAGAAGGAAGGGAGATGAGCATTGTTTGAACTTTACTGTCATTGGATCTGGCTCAAGGAGGGAATAACATATTCAGTTAGGTATAGAAATTTAACTTGCCATATAGGTAATAAGAGGGGAAAGGGGAAAGAAAAGGGAAGAGGGGATAGAAGGGAGGGAAGAAATAGTAAGGGAAAAGGGAAAGAAAAGGTAGGGGGCTGATAGAAGGGAGGGCAGATTAAGGGAGGCAGTGGTCAAAAGCAAAACTTTACTGAAGAGGGAAAGGGAAAAAAGGAGAAAGAAAAGCATAAACAGGGGGTGAGGGGAAGGATGGAGAGAAAGACACAGATAGTAATCATAACTGTGAATGCAAATGGGATGAACTTGCACATAAAATGGAAACAGATAGCAGAATGGATTAAAAACCATAATCCTACAATATGTTGTTTACAAGAAACACATTTGGAACAGAGAAATACACACAGGATGAAAGTAAAAGGCTGGAGTGGAATGTATTATGCTTCAACTGGAGTGAAAAAAAGCAGGGGTAGCAATCCTGTTCTCAGACAAAGCAACAGCAAAAGAGATCTTATTAAAAGAGATAGGGAAGGAAACTACATCCTGCTAAAAGGCACCATAGACAATGAAGTAATATCATTACTAAACATATATGCACCAAGTGGTATAGCATCCAGATTCTTAAAGGAGAAATTCAGGGAGTTACAGGAAGAAATAGACAGCAAAACTATACTAGCAGGGGACTTCAATCTCTCCCTCTCTAAACTAGATAAATCTAACCACAAAATAAACAAGAAAAAGTTAAGGAGGTGAATAGAATTAGAAAAGTTAGATATGGTAACCTCTGGAGAAAATGAATGGGATAGAAAAAATACTTTTTTCTCAGCAGTACATAGCACTTACACAAAAATTGACCATGTACTAGGGCATAGAAACCTCACAATCCAATGCAGAAAGGCAGAAATATTAAATGCATTCTTTTCAGATCATGATGCAATAAAAATTATATGTAATAAAGGGCCATGGAAAGATAGACTAAAAATTAATTGGAAACTAAATAAGCTAATCCTAAAGAATGAGTGGGTGAAACAACAAGTCATAGAAACAATAACTTCATCCAAGAGAATGATAATAATGAGACAACATACCAAAACTTATGGGATGCAGTGAAAACAGTTCTTACGGGAAGTTTTATATCTCCAAATGCTTAAATGAATAAAATAGAGAAAGAGGAGATTAATGAATTGGGCCTGCAACTAAAAAAAAAAAACTAGAAGAACAAATTAAAGATTCTCAATTAAATACCAAATTAGAAATACTGAAACCCAAAGGAGAGATTAATAAAATTGAAATTAAGAAAACTATTGAACTAATAAATAAAACTAAGAGCTGGTTTTATGAAAAAAATCAACAAAATAGATAAACTTTTGCTTAATTTAATTTAAAAAAAAAAGAAAGAAGAAAACCCAACTACCAGTATCAAAAATGAAAAGGGTGAATTCACTACCAATGAGGAGGAAATTAAAACAATAAATAGGAACTGTTTTGCCCAACTGTATGCCAATAAATTTGACAATGTTACTGAAATGGATGAATATTTACAAAAATATAAATTGCCCAGATTAACAGAAGAGGAAGTAAAATACTTAAATAACCCCATCTCAGAAAAAGAAATTGAACAAGCCATCAATAAATTCCCTAGGAAAAAATCTCCAGAGCCAGATGGATTTACAAGGGAATTGTATCAAACATTTAAAAAACAATTAATTTCTAAACTATATAGACTATTTGGGAAAATAGGCAAAGAAGGAGTCTTACCAAATTCTTTTTATGATACAAATATGATGCTAATACCTAAACCGGGAAGACTCAAAATAGAGAAAGAAAGTCATAGACCAATTTCCCTAATGAATATAGATGCAAAAGTTTTAAATAAAATATTAGCAAAAAGATTACAGCAACTTATCACGAGAATAATACACTATAAATAGGATTTATACCAGGAATGCAGGGCTGGTTCAATATTAGGAAAGCTATCAGCATAACATTCAATATTAGGAAAGCTATCAGCATAACTGATCATATCAACAACAAAACTAACAGAAACCACATGATTATCTCAATAGATGCAGAAAAAGCTTTTGACAAAATACAACACCCATTCCTATTAAAAACACTAGAGAGCATAGGAATAAATGGAGTCTTCCTTAAAATGATAAGTAGCATCTACCTAAAACCTTCAACAAGCATCATATGTAATGGGGATAAGCTAGAAGCATTTCCAATAAAGGGGTGAAACAAGGATGTCCATTATCACCACTGTTGTTCAAAATGTTACTAGAAACGTTAGCGTTAGCAATAAAAGAAGAAAAAGAATTGAAGGTATTAGAATTGGCAAAGGAGAAACAAAGCTATCACTCTTTGGAGATGATATAATGATATACTTAGAGAATTCTAGAGAATCAAGTAAAAAATTACTTGAAATAATAAACAACTTTAGCAAAGTTGCAGGCTATAAAATAAACCCACATAAATCATCAGCATTTCTATATATTACCAACAAAGCCCAACAGCAAGAGATAGAAAGAGAAATTCCATTTAAAGTTACTACAGACGTTATAAAATATTTAGGAGTCTACCTGCCAGAACAAACCCTGGAACTAAAAAAAAACAATTACACAATTACAAAACACTTCTCACACAAATAAAATCAGATCTAAATAATTGGAAAAACATCAGTTGCTCATGGGTAGGCTGAGCTAATATAATAAAAATGACATTTCTACCTTAATTAATTTACTTATTCAGTGCCATACCAATCAAACTACCAAAAAATTATTTTATAGAGCTAGAAAAAATAATAACAAGATTTTTCTGGAAGAACAGAAGGTCCAGAATATCAAGGAAACTAATGAAAAGAAATACTAGGGAAGGTGGCCTAGCCATACCAGACCTTAAATTGTATTTTAAAGCAGCAATCATCAAAACTACTTGGTACTGGTGAAGAAATAGAGTGGTAGATCAGTGGAATAGGTTAGGTACACAAGACACAGTAGTCAATGAATATAGTAATCTACTGTTTGATAAACCCAAAGACCACAGCTTCTGGGATAAGAACTCACTATTTGACAAAAACTGCTGGGAAAACTGGAAAAGAGTATGACAGAAACTAGGCATAGACCAAAATCTTACACCCCATACCAAAATAAAGTCAAAATGAGTACATGATTTAGATATAAAGGCTGATACTATAACCAAACTGGGAGAGCAAGGAATAGTCTACTTGTCAGATTTAGGGAGAACAGAAGAATTTATAACCAAAGAGGAGATAGAGAACATTATGAAATGCAAAATGGATATTTTGATTACATTAAATTGAAAAGTTTTTGCACAAACAAAGCCAATGCAACCAAGATTAGGAAGGAAACAGGAAACTGAGAAAGAATTTTTACAACCCGTGTCTCTAATAAGAGCATAATTTCTAAAATATATAGAGAACTGAGTCAAACTTATAAAAATACAAGTCATTCTCCAATTGATAAATGGTCAAAGGATATGAACAGGTAGTTTTCAGATGAAGAAATTAAAGCTATCTATAGTCCTATGAAAAAATGCTCTAAATCACTATTGATTAGGCAAATGTAAATCAAAACGACTCTGAGGTACCACATCACACCCATCAGATTGGCCAACATGACAAAACAGGAAAATGATAAATATTGGAGAAGACGTGGGAAAAATGGAACACTAATGCATTGTTAGTGGAGTTGTGAACTGATCCAACCATTTTGGAAAGCAATTTGGAACTATGCCCAAAGGTCTATAAAAATGTGCATACCCTTTGACCCAGAAATAGCACTTCTAGGGCTGTATCCCAAAGAGATCAAAAAAATGGGAAAAGGACCCATATGTACAAAAATATTTATAGCAGCTCTTTATGTGGTGGCAAAGAATTGGAAATTGAGGGGATGCCCATCAAGTGGGGAATGGCCGAGCAAGCTGTGGTATATGAATGTAATGGAATACTATTGTGCTATAAGAAATGATGAGCATCCAGACTTCAGAAAAACCTGGAAAGACTTGCATGGTCTGATGCTGAGTGAAGTGAGCAGAACCAGAAGAACGTTGTACACAGTAACAGCCACATTGTGTGATGACTAACTTTGATAGACTTAGCTCTTCTCAGCAATGCAAGGGTCTAAGACATCTCCAAAAGTGTCATGGTGGAAAATGCTATCCACATCCACAGAAAGAACTATGGAGTTAGATTGCGGATTGAAGGATCCTATTAGCTCTTTTTTTTCTCTTCTGTTTTGTTTTGTTTCTTCTTTCTTGTGGTTCCTCCTATTGGTGCTAATTCTTCTTTACAACATGACTAATATGAAATATAATTAATAGGAATGTATATGTATAGCCTATATCAGATTGTGTGCCATCTTGGGGAGGGAGGTGTGGAGGGAGGGGGAGAAAATTTAAAACTCAAAAACTTATGGAAGTGAATGTTGAAAACTAAGAATAAATTAATTTTTAAAAATTTTAAAAAGAAAAAAATAAATAAAATCCTTCTTCCAAAAAAAAATGGTGTTGAAAATATCCACATCCTTTGACCCAGAAATCTCACTGCTAGGCATATATCTCAAGGAGCTCAAACACAGAAAGAAAAGTACCATATACTCTCAAGTAGTCACAGTGGCATTTTTGGTAGTAACAAAGAATTGGAAACAAAGTCAATGCCCATCAATTGGGGGACCAAATGGTGGCACACAGGCTCCTAGGATCCCAGATCTAGAGACTGAAGGAACCTTGAAGGCATCAGGTTCAAATCCTTCATTCTCCAAATGGGAAAGCCGAAGTGTATGAATGTAATGGAGCATGGTAAGAAATTACAAGTATGAAGAATTCAGAAAAGCATAAAATTAATAGTAACTCATAGAGAGTGAAGCAAGCAGACCCAGAATAATGTATACACTTACTATAACAATGTAAATGGAAAGAAGAAAAAAATCAAAGAGAACACTATGTAATTATGATAGACAAAAAACTTGGTCCCAGAGAAGAGCTGAGAAAATGTATCTTTCTCCTTTCTTTGAAGAGATGGGGGACTATGGAAATGGAATACTGCATATACTGTGGGACTTGGTCGATATGTTGGTAGTTTTGTGGAGCTGCTTTTTTCTCTCTTTTTATTCTTTGTTATATGGGATGACTGAGTAAGGGAGGGGAGATAGATATGTTCAGAAATTAAATTCATGTAAAAACTAAAGATATCAATAAAAATGTTTTAAATCTCAGGAAAATATGGGCTTAAAATTGAATACACTATTCTAGATATGGTCTAAACAGCCCAAAGTACTGTTCTCAGTGTAGTTGGGCTATTATTTTATGTAATAGGCATGCTATATGTCTATTAAAGCAGCCTAAGGTTAATTAGTTTGGGGAGTATTTTACATTGCTCTGTTAACAAGCACACATTAAGCCTTTGGTCAATTGAAACATCCATATTTTTTTCATATTAACAAGTAATACACCAAATTTCTCCCCTATCTAAGTGATGCAATGGATAGAACTGGGCCTGGAGTCAGAAAGATTTAAGTTTAAATGTGACCTCCACACTTAACTGTGAGATCCTGAGCAAGTCTCTTACCCTCATCTGCCCCAGTTTCCTCAACTGTACAATGGTGATAATAACAGACCTCCTTGAATGGTTGTTGTGAGGATCAAATGAGATAATATTTGCAAAGTACTTAGTACAGTGGTTGGCACTTAATAAATGCTTATTCTCTTTCCCTATACCAGTATGATTGAATCTTTTTAACCTTGGTATACATCATCATATTTATCTCTATCCACTTCATTTGTTGATTTGGACCCACAATTTCAGCCCGGTAAGGTGTTTTGAATCTTCATTCTGGCACCCAACATGTTCAAGCTGTGACTCCCAACTTTGCATCATCAACAAATTAGATAAACGTGCTACCTAAACCCTGATCTGTATCTTTAGCATTCTAACCAACCACTTGGGTGAAGAGCAAAATCTTCTTCAGAGGTTGCTACAAAGAAAACAACCACCATTGGGAAGTCTTGCTTGATGCAAGAGGTATTTAAATTATTCCTCCAAAAAGAGGCTGGCTATTTTTAAGAGATAAAGAAGTTGACCATAAGTCTTCCTGATGTGGCTGCTCTCAACCAGGGGAGGAAGGATAAGGTCAATACTTACCTACAGTAAATGGACTTTATTAAAACCCAGCTGGGGATAAGTACATCAAAGGATTATTGGTAATGACACTTGTGTTATTTTTGCCTTTTGGTTTATAATTTGGCACCATTTATTTGAAAATGTGAATGAGCTAACTTGCTACATTTTTGAAAATAAACGCACTGGTCACTTCTCATTTTGTTGTTGTCCCAGACATAGGACACTAGTATGATATCCATGCTCAATCTCCTGGCTTGTCGCAATAGCTTAGCCAGCTACACTAACTCAGAACTGGGTATGGCCAAAAGTCATAGGAACAAGCTCCAGAGAGATGTTAAGGAGGGGGAGAAGGATAACTAGAGCAAAGGAGGTTGAGATAAGGATTAGAGAAGTAAGGAGAGACCAGGTTAAGAACTGGAAAGGTCAATATCAGGAGCTCAATATTAATATTAATAATCCTGGTGAAAACTTACTCTGCAAACCAAAAAGTTATGAAATAACAGAAAAGGTCTTCTAGAAATATATTCAAATTTTTGGTCTTTGGGTGTTGAAGTAACAATCTCTCTAGCTCTATAATGTAAGTACTGGGAAAACCTCCATGCAAAATTCCTGGGGAAAATTTAAATTTTTAATCACCAAACAATTTTTATTTAAATTAATATATTGTTGGAACTCAGTCTCCCAGTCTTCAGGAACTAGAGATGAAAGAGAGCTTGAAGTCAGCTCTCTGGAGTGAATTAACAAGTGAAAAAAAAGACTACTGAACTCAGTTCAGAGAAAGTACTTCTCTAATGGTTTATTCATTGTATAAAATTTATTGTAACTAATTCAGAAAAGTATGTTTCCTATGGGCCACGTGCCAAACTTGGAAGAAAGTATTATAGGGAGCCCTGCTTTGTAATGAGACTTAATATGTTGTTCTACCTTTCCAGATGTGATCCTTAGTTCTAACATAAGATTTGGGAAACAATTTCTTGTCACTATACACACATATATTCAGACAGACAGCCATGTGCCCTTGATGATTTTAGACTTTTTAATACTATTCCCTTTTCAGGTTTTTATTTTCCAGGCAGCCATAGCTGGATGGGACTTGAGTGATAGAGGCTTGTCTTGAAAGGGTCTTAAGCTTTAGTTATAGCCTAGCCTAACAAAGTGGACCCTCCACCTCTTGACCATTTTCATTGCTTTTTAATGAATGGAAAGTCCTAGAAGGCAGCAAAGATTTTGTTTTTATCTTTGTGTATACTCACTGCCTACCACGGTGCCTTGAATACAGTTGGTGCTTAATTAGTCTGATAAGCCAAATTTTCTGTTTCCCTAGTATCCAGCACAGTTAACTTGGTGGACAGGACCCTTAGAGCTTCTTCTCGAAGCCTAGTAACCAGAAAGGCAGAAGGTATACTCCAGATTGACACAGAATAGACTTTGACAAAAGAATAATATTAAACTCCCTGTACAATCAAGATGATATAAAACATAAATTTATTCTGTGTAACTATTCAAGGAAAAAAGTATAATAATAATTTTAAATAATTTTCTCCAGTAAATTTTCTCCAATAAAATGCTTATTCCACAAAGGGGTTTTCATTGGAAGACAGGGCTGTCCAAGGTATATCCTTAATGACCTATTATGGTTGGTGGTTCTATTTATAGTCATTAACAATTGGGGAAATCGAGAAGAGCTTCTGAATCGAGATGTAGGAAAGAAGGCAGAATATAATCCTCACCTAGGGAGACCACATGCTCATAATTCTCTAGCATCACATCTCTATAGAGAGGCCTCCAAGCAAGAATTCAGTTGCTCCCATTCCTCCTCTGATAGATGCACAGCCACATCCTCAAATGGCACTACATCTTCAAATAAGAGGTTCCTCTTGTTCCAAGGATATCTCTATCACTAGACCCCACCACGGTTTAAAAAAAAAAAAGACAAAAGGGAGAACCAGAATATACCAGACCAGAAGAGGGAAATGAAAAATGTTAAGGATTCTGAAGGTCTGTGGTACTCTTTGCTCTGGCAGAGGGGAAAAGCATTATGCTCTAGTAAAAAGAGCACCATACTCACAGTAAGGAGACCAGCATTCCTACCTTGGCTCTGGCAATTACCTGTTGCTTGACCTTAAGCAAGCCCTTTTTACCTCCTGGGCCCAAGTTTACCCAAAGCATGTAAGAAAATAAGAATGGCCAAGATGGTAAGTGTTGAAGCAATTTAAAACAGAACTGGAGTCATTATAGCAGTCATCATCATCATGATTGTTTGGTTTTTTTGAAGACTGGCTCTTCCCATGTCACCCAGGAAGTTTACTGGGTTCCCTTCCACTGATGCTCCATATGGGAGCCTTGATCTGCTCTGTTTCTAACCTGGGCTGGTTTCATCCTCCTTAGGCAGTCTTCCCCCACCCTCCACCATTTCTTCCTCCTCTGCCCTTGGAGACTTGCCACGTTGGTGCCAGACTCCCAATCAGCTTAGTGCATTCCTGAGCCCAAGCAATCCACTACTCTCAGCTCACTCCCAGTAGCAGGGATTAAAGGCGTGAAGCAACATGCCCAACTGTATTAGTGTTATTAGTAATATTAATAATAATTGACAGATATGTGAGGGAGTCCACGTGATGCCCACCACCAGGCAGAATAAGGCCAGATTCCTGGCACTTAAGTCCCTGCTTGGGATGTCGTTAGGGATTGGCACTGAGAGAGGCAGCTGAGATCACACAAAGAC
Source organism: Phascolarctos cinereus (assembly GCF_003287225.1). Lineage (NCBI taxonomy): Eukaryota > Metazoa > Chordata > Mammalia > Diprotodontia > Phascolarctidae > Phascolarctos > Phascolarctos cinereus. The sequence goes on from NW_027556291.1 coordinate 27,561,353, forward strand.
AGGTTCCTGAGCATATCAGAAGGAATCATGACTCACCTGGGGGCTGGCTGTCAGGGGAACAGCTGCCATCACTGGGGCTCCTGTGCTTCTTCTGTTAAGGAATGTGGAGTGAAGCAGAGCTAAGGAAAGAGAAGGAAGCAGTGGGATCAGCCCTAACCTCTCCTATGAAAACCATCAACAGACATTTACAGAGACTCCAAAGAGCAGGGTACTGTGATCTTTGGTTTGGGACTAGATCTGTTTCCTCAATTTAGGTGTTTTATGTTTTTGTAGGCAATCACCCATTTCCTTGAAATTCTGCTTTCCTGGCTTCTAATTTTATCTGGTGGTTCCTTTTTTAAAACTGGATCTGCAAATCTGTTGACATAAGGGATTTCTTCTCTGGCACTGCTTTGCAACTTCCAGATGTCAAGTGATTTACCCAGAGTCACAGAGCCAGGCTGGGCCAGAGGTGGGCCTTAAAAACCCAGGGCTTTCTGCCTTAAAGGCCAGCTCTAGCCACTGCTCCATGCTGCCTCAGCATGTGACTGGCCTAACAGGCTTGGAATGTGCCTGTGGGCAGGAAGTCAGTGAGCCAGTGTATAATGTGCTATTAGCACCTCACTTCAAGCTAAGCTTGCCAAGTAGTTGTCTACTGCTGTGGGGGAGGGGAAGCTCGAGGAAGAGATAGAGATTTATTTGATAATAGTGAAAGGGCCCTACTGCACAGCTGGGTGTAGTAGGAGAGGCCACTAGAGTAGCATGGACTAGCAGCTCTTTTGAGACAACTCAAAGCAATCTAGCCGTGTGCCTTCCCTAGCTGCCCTCAACACCATCAAACTGACAGTCTAGCTAGACTCCCAGCTCTCTCGGCCTTCTTCTAACACTGTCCCAAGAGGCTGGCGGCTAGATTTTCAATATTGTAAGAAATCTCAGAACAACCCCCAATGGGGGTGGGGGGTCACCTCTGAAAGGCCCGGTGACAAAACTCCTAAAAGAAAAGGTTCCGTTTTTCACCCTTGGTACATTACCCACGGCCTTCTTTAGGCTATGACCTTGGGAATCAAACCTTTGACCATTATGTTTCTCATCTTATTGCTGCTGTAATGGGGGTATTGATAATACCTTATACCTTTCTTATGTGTCTACAGGGTTAAGTGAGCATATAACAGGTACTTCTTTAACAATTCAATTCATATGTGAACTCCCAACTAGGTGGGTCTGTCTTCCAAAGAGGAAGAACAAGACTGATTCCATCTTAGAGCAATGTTGACAATTAGAGCTGAAATTATGATATAGTGTCTTAAAGCCTGCAAAGAGCTTTACAAGTATTTCATTTTGTCCTCACAACACCGAGAGGTATAAAAACACCAAGAGGTAGGTGCTATTATTATACCCATTTTACAAAGAGGAAACTGAGGCAAAGAGAATTTTAGTGACATGCTTTGTGTTTCACAGCTAGTAAATACCTAAGTCTGGATTTGAACTCAGGTCCTGTTGCCTCCAAGCCCAGTGATCTCTCTTCTGAGCCACCTAGTTGCTAATAGTTCAAGCTTGTCCTTGGGAAGTCACAAGGATGCTTATGAGGCAAAATGTTTTTAGAATATAAAACCTAGACATCAAAGTTTGAGAACATAAACATAAAAACTATATTATAGGAGCATATTATAACCCATATATGTGTTCTCATTGTATGATGTGCTTTACTATGATGATTTTTCTTTGCTAATATAAGGTGACTTCCGTCTGTGCCAAAATGTGTACAGATTGAGGAACAGGACCCTTCTGAGAAATGGTTCTGAAGCCAAACTGACCAGGGAAGTTGTCAGAGAACCATGTCAATTGAAGTCCAAATGGGTACATTTTATAAGTAGCCTAGGGTTAGGAGGCCCTTTTTGACATCTGGGCTAAGAATTAAGGCATTGCTTTTGAGCCCTTGGATTAGGGTTGTATTTGAGGAAATTCAGATTTAAGTAACACTTTGTTCAATGTTAATGGTTAAAGAGGTCTAGTCTATTTCAGCTTATTCTCCACTGGCCTACCACCACAAGGGGGCTGGCCATTATGGATATAATACTATGAGAGGTGCCAGGATCAATCTACTTGTCTTTCCCTGAAATGTTACCCTGAAAGGAAATAGTGGGGCAGATTTTAGGTGCCCCAGCAACAGGTAACAACTGTTACTCAGCCTGAGTCAGCAAAGTGAGTTAGCTGGCTCATAACTCCTTGGCATCACAGTAAATTAATTTTCAAAGGATTAGCATAGTTCTCATTTTGAGCCCGAAGGATTTTTCTGTTCCCCCTTATCCCCGCAATTTCACAGGTGAGGTGACTGAGGACAGAGAAGAGAAATGTGTCTCAGATCCTGCAGTGGTAAAGGTGACAGGTCCAGGTTGATTCAGTGATCCCTAGGCCAGGGCTCTTCACCTTGAGCCCTAGATGCTGCCACTGCTTCCCTGCCATGCTGCCCCATGGCAGAGAAAGGGAAAGAGGGTACAAGGGTCAAGCCTGTGGGGCCAGATTGACCCTGAGAGGACATGCCTCGGGAGCCCCCATAATGACCCAGTGTTCAGAGTATAAACATCAATGTATAGATATATGTCATAATGCAAAGAGCAGTGAATTTGGAGTCAGAGGCAACAGGTTTGAACCCTGACTTTGCTACGAAGTGACCTTAGGCAAGGCTTTTTCCCTTTCAGGCCTCTCTTTCCTCCTGTCTAAAACCAAAAGGCTGGCCTAGATAGCCTTTAAGGCGCCTTCCTTCCGCTTCTAAAGCCTGCAGTCCGTTCCCCATGCCTGGAAGCTCTTCTTTCTCAGCTCCAACTACTGACCTCCCAGGCTTCCTTTAAGTCCCAATTAAAAGCCCATCTTTTACTGGAAAGCCTTCCTCACTCTCTCTCAATTCTAGTGCCTTCCCTCTGCTAATTACTTCCTATATATCCTGTACCTGAGGTAGTTAGGTGGCCAAGTGAATAGAGCGCTGGGCCTGGAGTCAGGAAGATAGGAATTCAAATCCCATCTCAGACACTTCCTAGCTGTGTGGCCTTGGGCCTTTGCCTCAGTCTCCTCATCTGTAAAATGAGCTGCAGAAGGAAAAAATGGGGTCACAAAGAGTCTCACACGAGTGTATGTAGCTTGCTTTGTATATATTTGTCTTTTGCCTCTTTTTATATCCACAGCACCTGGCACATAATAGCTGCTTAAGAAATGTTTATTGACTGATTGAATGTAAAGGGCCCTTTTGGCACACAGTACAAGTGAAGGAGGATTTATTTGGTAGTTACTATGTGCCGGGCACTATACTAAGCACCTTACTCTCCCTCTTCAGAGAGCTGGTGTTTACTGGGGGAGGAGAGGGGAGAGTTTACAATATTTATAAAGGTAAGCAGATAAGTGATTGCAAAGCAATTGCAGTAACAACTTGGGGAGGTCAGGAAAGGCTAATTAGGAAACATCACCTGTGGCCTCGAAGGAGGTTTGTTTTGAAAGGTTTGGTTGATATATTTTATTTTTACACTGCCTTCATTTAGAAAGATAAACCTTTTTCCCTCCCTCCCTCTACATGTATACAGCCATCCTGGTAACGAAGAATGAAAAAAAGAGTTCAGCAAAACTAACTAAAATCTCAACTGAGTCTGACAGCACCCCACACCAAGAAATCCCCCACCTCTCCCAAGGGAAGGAGGTGGGTATTCTTATATCTATTGAAAGGCCAAACTTAGTCAGAATTACAGAGCATGCAGCTTTTTAAAAAAAATATTTTTATTTACTTCATTAAATATTTCCCAATTACATATAAAAAAAGTTTTACACATTCACTTAAAAAATTTTTGAGTTCCAAATTCTCTCCCTTCTTCTTCCCGCACCTCTTTGAGAAGGCAGCATTCAGTTCTGATTTTGGTTCCCTCCATAAACAATGGTGTAGTCTCTGTGGATATATTGTGTTCCTGGTTCTACTTACTTCACTTTGCATCAGTTCAAAAAGAGGAAATGAGGGATTTTTAGAGTTGTAGGTAAGAAGAGAATGCAGAGAACTGAGGCAGGGCCACGGAGGGCTTTGTTCAGGGAATCGCTGGTAGGCTAATGGGTTGAAACCTAGAATCAATGACTGGGTCGGGGTGGAGGTGGTTGGAATAAAGAAAGAGACTATTTCAGAGAAGCCTGGAAGCAGAGTGAAGTAAACAGGACTGGGAGAACAATTTATACAGCAAGAAAAACATTGTAAAGACAAACAATTTTTGAAAGACTTAACTCTGATCATTGCAAAGACCAGCCCTAGTTCCAGAGCACCTAGGAAGCAGCATGTCACCCACCTCCTGACAGACAGACACAAAGTGTGGCAGAAGACACACATAAACATTTTTGAACATGGGCCACTGGGCGGATTCATTCTGCTTGACTACACTCATCTGTGACAAGGATTTGTTTCTTTTATTTCATTCTGAGTTATCAGGTGTATCAAGTACTCCAAATCCAATGCAAAGGTTTGATGGAATGAGTTACATTTCTGGGCACTCTTTCCTATGGGACTGTAGCTTCTCTCACACTCAGTCCATCCTTGGCCTCTCTCCTCCTCCGTGGGGACACTCCTGTGAATGACATTTTCTGACTGAGACATTCACGTGTCTCTGTTTATCTTCTATTGGGTTTCCCTGCAGGCTACCCCCACTATCACAATTTTTTCCAAAGCTGCAGTCATGAGTAACCCTGGGAGACTTGCCAATAGAATCCCCCAGAAGGGGAAAGTATTCAAGACAAAGAGACAGGAGATGTAAGTTTTAATCTCAGTTCTGTCCCATCCATTTATAACAATATATGAGTTGAAATCTTTGGAATAGATACAGATTTAGGTTATACTCCTTCTTAGTAATATAAAATAAATTGGTAACAAAAATATTACTTTATAAAAGAGAAACATGTTATATTAGAATGACCCTAGGAATATCAAGGATCTAATCCTAAAAATGCCTCCTCCTTAAACCCAGATATTTTGAATAGTAATCACATCAGAAATGTACTCTGGCCTCAAACTGGTCTGGGCAAACAAAGTTCCTTCTTCTCCTTTCCCTCATGCCCCACCTCAGCCCCTATGGGAAGACTGCTAATCAAATACTGATCAAAACAGACTCTGCTCCCCACTAGAAATGGAGAGGAGTCAATCACCTGAAAGGGAAGGCCCATTTCAAGATCCATCCCGGGTCATCCATCCTGAATAAGTCACAGAACCGATCTCCAATTTCACTTTTGCTCCTGAACTACCTCCACTTGTTTTTGAAAACAGCTCGGCTTGATCACTGTGTTAATCAGCTGGTTACTAGGTCCTTGGGTCTTTGTGGCTGCTCAGAACTAGAGCTACCCCTCCTGCCTGCCCACCCTCTAGCGTCTGTAACTGAGCCATTTAATGTCTTCCCTCGAATCTTCGCGGGATACTAGGCACTGAATTAAGTCCCTCTGTGATTAGCTCTTGGAGTAATCAATCAGTTAGTCAGTCAATAAGCACTTATTAAGTGCCAACTATGTGCCAGGCACTGTGCTAAGCACTGGGCATATAAAAGAGGCAAAAATAGTCAAGCAGCTAGAATTTATTAAGCAGCTGCTGTGTGCCAGGGACTGTGCTAAGTGATGGTTATTCACAGAAAGACAAAAAAAAAAGATGCGGAGAAAATTTGGAACTCAAAATCTTGTGGAAGTGAATGTTGAAAACGAAAAATAAAAAAAATTTTAAAAATACCAGTCCCTGCTGTCAAGGAGCTCACAATCCAAAGGGGGAGATAACATGCAAACAGCCATGTACAAACTAGGTATATACAGGATAAATTGGAGTAGTCTCAGAGGGAAAGCTCTAAGATAGAGGAGGACTGGGAACCACTTGTTGCAAAAGGCGGCGCATTAGTTGAGGCTGGAAGGAAGCCAGGGAAGCTAGGAGGAGAAGATGGGAATATTTCAGGTATGGGGCACTGTCAGTGAAAGTGCTCAGAGTTAGGAGACAGAATATTTTGTAAGAATAGGCAGGAGAAGGGGCAGCTACGTGGCGCGGTGGATAGAGCACCGGCCCTGAAGTCAGGAGGACCTGAGTTCAAATCCGGCCTCAGACCAAACACCTGACACTTACTAGCTGTGGGACCTTGGTCAAGTCACTTAACCCCAACTGCCTAAAAAACAAACAAACCAAGAATAGCCAGGAGTCCAGTGTCACTGGATCCAGAGGGGGGATGGTAGAAGAAGACTGGAAAGGTATGAAGGGCTTTGAATGCCAAACAGAGGCTTTGTTTCTACTTGACTCTGGAGGTGATAGGGAGCCACTGGGGTTTGTTGAACAGAGGAGTGACATTGTCAGAGGTGCACTTTATGACCACTTTGACAGCTAAGTGGTGGATGGAGTAGAGTAAGGAGAAACTTAAGGCAGGAACCCCAACCAGAAGGCCAGGAGGGAGGTGAGAAGAGCCTGAACCCAGGTAGCAGTGTCAGAGGAGGGAAGGAGGTTTCTATGAGACATGTTATGAAAGTGGAAACGCAGGACTTGATCACTGATTGGTTATAGTGGGGGGGGGCATGACCCGAAGGGATGAAAGCCCTCTACATATACAAGTGATCTCATTTCATCCTGTCTTCTGCAGTAGACTGCTCCCTTAATCATCCCTGTCTTACTAATATTCAATCTCTCCCTGTCTGTTGGCTGTTTCCCTACTGCCTAAAAACATGTTCATATCTTCACCCATTCTCAAAAAGCCCTCATTTGATCCATCCATCCATCCCTGTTAGCTCTAGTGCTCTGTATTTCCTCTCTTCGGTGGCTCCACTCCTTGAGAAGGCATCTTCCTAGGATCCTCACTCTCTTAACTGTCAATAATCTGGCCTCCAACCTCACAATTCAGTTGCAACTGCTCTCTCCAAAGCTACTACTTTTGTTTGAGTCGTTTCAGTCATGTCCAACTTCCTGTGACCCAGTTTGGGGTTTTCTTGGCTGAGATACTGGACTGGTTTGCCATTTCCTTTTCCAGCTCATTTTCCAGATGAGGAAACTGAGGCAAACAGGGTAAAGTGACTTGCCCAGGGTCACACAAGCTAGTGTCTGAGGCCAGATTTGAACTCAGGAAGATGAGTCTTCCTGACTTCAGGATGGGCACTCTATCCACTTCACCACTTGGTAGGTGCTTAATAAATGTTAATTGGCTGACTGATAAAAAGACTAAGAGAGAATAAGAGAAAAATGATTTGCCAAGTGACTGAAAGGATTTAAAGTTCAAACTTCAAATTTGGAGTAGAAACCTTTAGAACAAAATCACCTTTGGTCCAAGGGTTTGCCTTAGGGCTAACACCAAACCTTTCTCCACCTGTTCATTCTGAAACAGTACTATGTTTTTGGTTCATCTAGAACAAAGGAGTTATTTAAGATAAATTCCGAGTACCTTCAGATTTTAGCATACCTCAAAGAAACAGTCCAATGATACTTTTAAAATCTGAGTTCCCAAGCAAAATTTTCAGAAAAGATTCCCTTTACCTTTTGTGAAATAAATAGCTCTCTCAGAACCAAGAGAACGTTGTACACAATAACAGCCATGTTGTGCGATGACTAATATTGATAAACTTAACCCTTCTCAGCAATACAAGGATCTAAGACATCTCCAGAGGCCTCATGATGGATAATGCTATCCACATCCAAAGAAAGAACTATGGAAGTTGAATCCCTATCTGTTTTTTTCTCTTCTGTTGAATTTTGTTTCCTCTTTCTGATGGTTCCTCCTATTGGTTTTAATTTTTACTTACAATTTCACTAATATGAAAATATGTTTAATAGGAATGTAAATGTATAGCCTATGTCAGATTGTGCGCTGTCTTGGGGAGGGCGGTGAGGAGGAAGGGGTAGAAAAATTTTAAACTCAAAAGCATATGGAAGTGATTGTTGATAAATCAAAAAAAAATTAATAAAATAATTTTTGAAAAAAAGAAATAAATATCTCTCCAGCCTCTATAAATCAAGAGCTACGGAAGTGGAACCTACTGATAGTGGCTTCATTCACTTTAGCCCTTGTTTGTTCCTTCTACAATTCACTTCTGTCATCCTTGAGGTTCAGTGAAAATTGCATTTCATAAAGCACATACTGTACAAAAACATCCAATGTGTTGATTTGTTTTGCTTAAGTATATATTTCTTTGTTACAAGAGAGGGTTCTGTTGGGAGGGGAGAGGGAGAAAGTCATTGGAAGATAGGGAGGTTTTTAAAAGCATCAATAAAATGCTTTATTTTTAAAATGTATTCTAGATGTGGCTACATTGTAGTTTCATACATGAAGGTAGGACAACATTTTCAGTTTCTGTTTTAAGTAACTTTCCTGATGACACTCACCATAGTATTGGCCCTATGACTACAGCTAGATACTAGTATAGTGCCTACTGTACTAGTTATATTCTGGGAATTGTCTACCTTGGCTCCTAGATAATTTGGATTTATTTTCCCAGATATTTTGGATCTACCCATATTGTAGCATGGAAGTGATGAGGTTCCCCAAAGCTATGCCAATGGAGTATCTATGGAAGTCTATGATATTGGAAAGAATTTGAGTGTGGTTCTGGCTCCAGAGTCAAGGACTAATTTAGGAAAATGTAGAAAGGCTCATTGCCAGCAGGTTGGCCACTGGATATTGAATGTTTTTAGATATGAAAAAGGCAAAATCCCTTAGTTCTGTTGGACCCCCTGGCAAAGTCACAGATTGGCAGAAAAGGGGGCAGAGGGTACCAAGAACCATATAGTTCTTGGGCAATATAACAAACATTAACAATTGACACTCTTAATGCATGATTTTCGTCTAATGACACACTACTGAAGCTGATCTATACTGCCATTCTTGGGGGGAAGACAGTAAACATTTATTACGTGCCTACTATGGGCTAAGCACTTTACAAATATTATCTCATTTGATAATTCTTAAAATGAATGAAGCCAGAAACTATTGTTGTTTTTTTAAATGCAGCTAAATGGATGGATGGTTTACAGGTTCTCCTCCGAGAGACAAAAGATTTGGTGGCCAATGACTTCATCATGTATTCAAGACAAAAATGAATCAAGCAAGCAAACAAATATTTGTCAAGCGCTGGGAATAGAAATACAAAGAATGAAACAATACCTACTAACAAAAATCAATTTTCTCGGATACTTGGTCATCTCACCTAACAAAGCTTAAGATGAGTATGAAAAGACAGATCACCATTAAGATAAAAGCAGTTTATATAAGTGCCTGGCACACAGTAGGCGCTTATGCTTGCTGAATTGAATTGTGTAAGAAGTAGAGAAATTCTGTGAAGAACTTGACATTGCCTAATAAACCCCTCAACCTCATCCTCTTTGAAACCGAAGCTTCCTTCAGGGCTTAGTTCAAGCATACCTCCTAAGAAAGTCTTTCCTGACACCCCTCTCCCCCCCACTCCAACCCTACCCCAGTTATTAGTGCTCTCTCTCTCCTCCAAGTGTTTATATAGTGTTTCTCCCAGTAGAATGCAGACTCCTAGAGGGCAAGGTACATCTTTTTGTCTAGGTATGTGACATCATATTACAGAAAATGTTTAATAAAGCCAATATGTGAACCCAGCTCCACATTTTTTTTCATTTAGAGAAGCCTTAAATTTATCCCTATTCTCCCTTTCTGTTTGTAAGCCAGTTCCCAATCCATAAGAAAATGTTTCACCTGATCCCAAAGTGACTGAGTTTGGAAATTGGGGTTAATGAGGAATCTGCAAAGGGGACCAAGTCCCACTTTAGACACTTACTATCTTCGGGATACTGAACAAGTCACTTCTCTGGGCCCTAGTTTCCAATTCTGAAACAATCAGGGTTTCAGTTTGGTGGGCCTCTGAAGTCCCTTCCAGCTCTAGACTTGTGATCCTGAATCTTGAAGGTGTTTAACAGAGCTAAAGAAATGATGCTCACTAATATTCCTCCGGTTTAGAGGTGCTGGAAGTCAGAAGATCTGTCATGAACACACCGTGAGGCCTCTCTAAGGGCTCCTTCTATGGACCCGGGGAGACGTTTCCAAACTTTGGGATTTCAGGAACACTCCTTACTTTGTTAAGGGGACTGAGTAGTTTGGCAGCTTTTTCGCCCGCCTCTCCGTGAGCTCCATGCTTAGCCCCACCCGGCTCCCTGGAGGAGTCGCTCCTTGGGAAGGGGAGAGCTGCTGGGGCAAGACCCGGACCCTGGGGACTCGTGGCGCCGAAACACCCGCACTCAGCAGAGTTCTGGGACAGCGAGGGCCCGGAACGAAGTGCCCGCGCATTGGCCGCGGAGCAGCAGCAAGCCAGACCGCTCTCTCCGCAGGACTTCCGGTTCCTCTCTCGGCCTCAGCATCTCGGTGGTATGCTCGCTTACAAGGCCGAGCTAGCTTGGGGCCCAGGGATGGAAAAAGAGAGAGAGACGGGAGGGACAGAGAAGGGAAGATAAAGGGGAGCCTGCGTCTTATCACAATACAGGGCCACGAGGAAACGTCCAGCGGTTTTTTGGTACCTCGGAGGACACACCCTCTCCTCTCCATCCCTTCTTCAGACCTAGAGCCTGATTGTTGCTAGGCAACCTGGTCTCCTGGAGACCTTATTAACTGCCTGCTGCAGTATTTTCAGCCGCACCGCGGTAGAATGGAAAGAATACATATCTGAAGGGGCAGTTAGGTGGCGCAGTGTAAAGAGCACCGGCCCTGGAGTAAGGAGTTCAAATCCGGCCTCAGACACATAACGCTCACTAGCTATGTGACCCTGGGCACGTCACTTAACCCCATTGCCTAGCAGAAAAAAAAACAACAAACCCAAAACAATACATATCTGAAAGTCAGCAGGCCAGGTTTCAATTATGGTTTTGTTATTGAAGCACTTTGCAACTTTGAGAAAGACTGGGCTTCTGTTACCCCATTTGCAGAATGAAGAGATCAGAGGAAATGGTCTGTACAGGGTCAGCTAGCTCATAATCCTACCAGTCTTGTCCCCTCCTTAGGTCTGTTTCAATGCTGTAAAATGAAGGGATTGGACAAGGTGCACTCATCTAGTTCCGACATTGTATGATCTTTTAAGTCATTCTCCCTCCCTGGGCTGCAGTTTTCTATCTGTAACATCAAAACGGTTGGACAAATTGATCTCTAAGGGCCTTTCCAATTCATAATCTTGTGATGCCATATGTCCTTGCCTTTCTCTGGGCCCAGGTTTGACCATTTATAAAATGAATAGGCCAGAAGAGATAACTTCCAAGTGCCCTTCTAGTTCATAATCCTATGATTGCAAAGGTCAGTTAATAAGTATTTCTTAAGCACTTACTACATGCCAGGTACTGTGGCAAGTTCTGGGGATACAGCAGAAGAGAAAGGCAGTCCCTTCTTTCAAGGAATTCAGTCTAATGAGGGAGACAACATGTAAACAAGCCATAGGCTAGATGAATTGGAAATAATCAACAGAGAGAGATTGAGAGAGCACTAGAATTAAGGGGGATCAGGAAAGACTTCCTATAGAAGGTGAGATTTTAGCTGGGACTTCAGGAAAACCCGAAGGTAGAGATGAGGAGAGAGAGAATTCCAAACATGGAGAACAACAGTGAAAATGCTCTGAGTTTGTATATGCAGTATCTTGTATGAGGACAAACAGCAGGGAAATCAGTGTCACTGGACTGCAGAGTATGTGGGAGGAATAAGGCCAAAGAAGATAGGAAAGGAGCTGGATTGTGAAGGGCTTTGAATTCAGAGGCTTTTATATCTGATTCTGGAGATGATAGTGAGTCACTGGAATTTACTGAAAAGGGGGAGTGACATGGTCAGATTGGTGATTTGGCAGATTGCTTTGACAATTGAATAAGAGGATGGACTTCAGTGGTGAGAGAACTTGGGGCATGAGACCAATCAGTAGGCTATTGCAATAATCCAGGCCCAAGGTGGTGAGGGCCTGTACCTAGGGAGTGGTGGTGTCAATTCCATTTTATTTTATTTTTTTTAGGCAGTTGGGGTTAAGTGACTTGCCCAGGGTCACACAGCTAGTAAGTGTCAAGTGTTTGTTCTGAGGCCAGATTTGAACTCAGGTCCTCCTGACTTCAGGGCCAGTGCTCTATCCACTGCGCCACCTAGCTGCCCCTAGGAGTGGTAATGTCAGAGGAAAGAAGGCGACATAGACAAGAGATGTTAGGAAGGGAAAATCAACAGGCCTTGGCAAGAAACTGGATATTGGGGTAAGGGCAGAGATTCAGGGGCGTGCTGAGGCAGAAAGTAAAATTTTCAGTGTGAGCAGTTATACCTCAGAAATTGATGAACACTATAAATCAGGGCTGGGTTTGTTTTGTTGATTTTTTTAGTGATGGATAAAATGTTAATATTGCAGATTAAACTTTAAAATATTTTAAGAATACACCCGTCCCAGAGAGCCTGTTATTAAACATTTATCAGCATACCTGTGTGAGAGAGAATGAGAAGTAGAGGATGACCCCTAAGTTGTGAGCATGGGGGAACTGGGAGGATGGTGTTGCCCTCTATAGTAAAAGGAGAGGTAGGAGGGAAGGAGGGTTTTGAGGGAAAGACAATGAGTTCAGTTTTGGACATGTTAAGTGTAAGATGTCTACTGGAATCCAGTTCTAGATGTCTCATAGATAGTTAGAGGTGATGTTGATAATGATAAGTAGATTTGAGAATCATCAGTATAGAGATATCCCTTAATCCATGGAAGCTGATCAGATCACTAATTGAAATAGTATAGAAGGAACCGAGAAAGGGGCCCCAGAACACAGCCCTGTGGGAAGCCTACAATTACTTGTTGTTGTTGGTGGTGGTGGTGATCCTTTGTTCTCAAAGTAGGCATGACTTAGAAGAAGATCCAGCAAAAGCTACTAAGAAGGATTGGTCAGATAGGTAGAAGGAGAACCAGGAGAGAATAGAAACCTAGGGAAAAGAAAGTATCAAGAAAAGGGTGATTTAAATATAGTGTCAAAGGCTGTAAAGAGAGGGTAAAAAGGATGACGTTTGAGAAAAGGCCATTAGATCTGCCTCCTGGCTTCCCTGGCTTCTCTTCTACGGAAAGTTTCTCCTGATCCCTTTTAATTCTAGTGCTTTCTCTCTGTTGATTATTTCCAATTTATCCAGGAAATAGCTTCTTTGTACATAGTTGCTTGAATGTTTCTAAATTGGACTGTGAACTCTGTGACCTTCTTTCGGGCAGGGACTGTCTTTTTTGCTTTTCTTAGGAAGTCACTTGCCCTCTTAAGCCTCAGTTTTCCCACTTGAAAAGCTGAGGCAGGAGAAGATAGTGTCAACTCAAAGTTCTACAATACTGTAAACTGTTGTATTTCTCAGTGCCTGTTTCCTAATCTATAAAATCAAGGTGTTGGAGGTTATCTATAATGAACCTTCCATTTTATAATCCGAATACTCCTGAAAGTCCTTTCACCTTTCTAAGCTACAGTTTCACTAATTTTGCAATTTCACTAAATGTAAAATGAAAGTGTTGGAAATCGCTATAAAATTCATGCATCATTTGGGAGTTAAATCACCAAGATACAATATTTATATCAATACAACTACACAACACTATATAGTAATACAAGGTGACAAATATTTGGAGATTCACTACTTGTGGTTGGGCCATTCCAATATAATAAAAAAAAGAATGTAATTGATTTTAGATTTAGTTTTCTACAAGAAGGGATTGGGAAAGATGATTTCTAAAGGTTCTTTCAGTTCATAATCCTGGGATCCTATAGGTTAACTCAGTTTAACATTTATTAAGCACCTGCTCTATGTTGGAGTCACCGCCCTTCCTTGGGCCCGTTTCCTCCTCTAGACAATGAAGGAGTGGGATGGGATTACCTTTAAATGTTATTTCAGCTCCTGACTCGGACATTATGTATCACTTCCTTCTCAGAAGTAATTTTGTTACCTATAAAATGAGGGCCTGGACGAGAGGATCTCTATAGGTCTTTCCAGGCTATAATCCTATGGTTTTCTAAGTCCTTACTCTTTCTTGGTGGTCAGTTTCCTAATTCACAAAAAACAGGGTATTGGATCCATAAAAGAGATTACTTCCCCAGGGGTTTAAGGCAACAGCCCACTTTCTTTCCCTTCCTCTCCCCTCCCGTCCCCTCCCCTTCCCTCCTCTCCCACCTCCCCGCCCTTTCTTTGACCCCGCCCCTTTCATTATCTTTTTCTGGCCCCGCCCCCTAAGCTTAGAAAGCGCCGAATTCGGGACCTGCGCAGTCAACTGCGAGCAAACGGAAGTCCAGGAGCCGTGGCCCTCTCCCTCCGAAGCGAGTGGGGCGCGTTTGCTGGCTCCTTCTCTCTCGGTTTCTGTCGCCTTCTCCCTCCCTCTCTTCCCCCTTCCCTCTCTCCCACTCTCCTCTTTTGCCCTCTCCCTCCGACGGTCGGCCAGGCGCTTCAGGCAGTCGGCGGCGGTGTGCCCTCGTCTTCTCGTTGCTGGGGTAAGTGCGGACATGGCGACGAGCCTCGAGAAGTCCTCGCTGCTTGTCCACGGAGATTTTCCTTCTCTTAGCGTGATTTCTTCCTTGTTCGAAGAGGAAGAAGGGAGGGGGTGGAGGAAGGGAGAGGGAGGAGGGGGAGGAGGAGAGCGGACGGGGAGGTGCCTTGTGGCGTCCATTGCGGCATTCATTGCGCTCCGCATGGCGCTAGTTCCTGCGCTCACCCTTGCCACCTCCTCCTGCCTTTGTCCTTTCTTTCCCAATGCTTCGATCTCCTCTTTCCCGCATTCACTCCCAAACAAGCTCTTTGTCGCCATTCTTCATAGGTACAAGTCCGCGTTTATCTCCCACCCCACCCCCGGCAAAAAAAAAAAAAGAAGAAAAAGAAAAAAGCTTTGTCGCTTACGGTAAAAAGGGATTTGGCCCTTGCCACTTACTACCCTGTTTACGTGACCTTGAACGAGTCCCTTGACCTCTTTGGGCCTTAACTTCTTCGTAAAAATGAAGGGCTTGAGAAAGATGGCCTCTAAGCTCTAGACTTGGGTGATAGCATGATCTTCATTGATGATCAGCACGTCTCTTCCTGTCTCCCCCCCCACCTCCCTTTGTTTGATACGTGATACTCTACCCCTCACATTCTCATTTTTGCTCCTCACCCATAGTGGGTGCTTAAGAAATACTGGCCGATCTATGTTTTTTTCTCCCACAGCAGGATTTGAAGGCAGAATCACTGGACATAGTCTGGTTTTCCCAGCAGCTCTTGGAGCGCTGTCCACATATACGAGCCTCAGGTTCCTTGTCTGTAAAATTATCTTGTCAGGAGAAAAATTGTAAACTATAAAGAGCTACAAAATTAGCTGAGTTAGTAATTCGATTCCAAACACTCAAAGGCACCATTCTGAGGAGTCTCTGAATTGTAGTTTTAAATTAAGGAAATGTGATCAGTTACTCTTTATCAGTTTCATTTCATTTTCTACATTTGGTGGTAAAGATCTCTCCAAGTGAATGGTTATGTGATAGGTATCTACAGTAAAGAAAGGAAAAGGAGAAAAGCCAGGTACTAAACTTGCAGGTCCAAATGACGTGTATTTCTGGCATAGTTAAATGCAGGTCTCCGGGAGGGCTAGAAGGGGGAGGGGCACTGCAGTCCTCCAAGTTCTGAGTGGCAGTTTACAAGATGGCTTCCCAGCCTTCTCTTTGTACTGGAAAAATGTGTTAGGGGTGCTCCTTCCTTTTCAGTTCCAGATTGTAGTTGGGAGGCAGAGGCAAAGGGGGCAGGAGGTCAGAAGGTTACCTGTTGTTTTTGAAGGATCTGGGCTTTTTTTGATGGGATTCTGCATCCAAATGCCAGTCTATATAGGAGGGGAGAATAAATGCAAAATGCAAAGACTTACATCCTTGTCTGTTTAGTAAGTTTGGATTTTGGCATATCTGCTTTCAGTTGAGTAATGAAGTCAGAAGCCAGATTACAGATAGTTGAGATGAGTGGGAGGGAAAGTGGAGGCAAAGGGGGTAGACAACTTTTTCTAGAACCTGGCCTTTGAAAGGGAAGAAAGGGATAATGACTTGAGAAGTTGCTAAGTTCCATATCCCAGGGCCCTTGTGAAAGCAGCTACATTAGAGGTCACTGGTTTTGGAGTCAGAACCTGGACTCTACCACCTGTGGTAAGCCTGAGCAAGTAACTTCCGTACACTAAGCTTTAGAGTAGGAGAAATATTGCTCAGTGACCTGTAATGGCCCTTTTAGCTCTAAAACTAGGATCTGATGGTCCAGGCTTCTAATATACTGCCTCCTCACTTCTGCTTTGTAAAGTTTCTACCTTTTTTCCATGCTTTGCTGAAGCACTGTCTCCTATTAGAGGCTCAGCCTAATTTCCTTCTCTGCTATCTCAAAAAAAAATTTACTTTTGCTGTTTTGTATTTCCTTGTCTATGTTGATACTGCTTGCTTCCTTTCCCCTCCCACATTTAAACTTCTGAGAGCAGAGACTTTATTTTTTTGGTATCCAGATTACTAACCCAGTGCCTGCCACATAGTGTGTGCTTAATGAATGCTTGTTGTGGGAATGAATAAATGAAAGGCATGTGCAAGAAGAGACTTGGTAGAGGGAAGAGAGGATAAAAGGAAAGCTTGAGGAAGGGACTTTGAACCATGCAGCTATCTAAAGTATTCAGATAGCTCATTTCTGTGGTGAGAAAGCCTCAGTCCAACCTCTCAATTTGCTGCTGCCAAGCTTCTATCCTTGGTTTTTTATTCTTTTTGTCAACACTAATTCCTAGAATTCATTCTGGTGAAAGAAGGGATTGTAAAACAATACAGATGTCAGCTGTTACCATAATGTTGAGTCTGTTTTTGTCTGTTAGGTGCAGTCCGTCCTTTAGGATCCCTGTTGAGTATCTGTCTGAAAAGCTGGGTCCCATTTTACCTGTCAGGTAAGTTTGGATGTTATGTTTACAGCAGGACACACAGGTATGTGATAGTTTCATTTTTGTTCATTTTTTTTGACAGTTTCATTTTTTAAAAAAAGGTTTGTTAAGTGACCATTATGTATTAGGTAATTTGCTAGGGAAATAAAAAGACAAGAATGAAACAATCCCTGCCCTCAAGGAATTTAGACCCTGATTAGGCACAGTAAAGAGGTCTCAAGGTGGGAAGACTGAAGCTTCTACTTCGGTCCTTTATGTGAATATTTCTGAAATTTTTTTTTCTTTGTAACACTTCTAAATGTCTGATGTCCTAATTGGAGTTGGATTTGAGGGAGAAGCTACATAAGAGTTTAGGGAAAGGGATAAAGGTATGTGCTTAAATAGAATGATGAAAAGGGAAGAGGAATGAGGGCAGGGAAAATAGAAGAGGTAAGAGGCATCTCCAGTCTTCACCACCTTTCTACAGAAAGGAGGGAGTTGTGTTTTAACATCTATTCTCTGGGACCCAGATTAGTGGGCTTCCCTTTGTATTTACATTGTTATGCATTATAGTTATTGTATATGTTACTCTCCTGGTTCTGCTTACTTTGCTACATTGGCACATAAAAGTTACCTTGTTTCTCTTATGCATTGATTTTGACAAAGCAGTAGTATTGTGTTACATTCAAATGCCACAGTTGCTTTAGCTACTCCTCAGTCTATGGGCACCTTTGTTTCCAATTTTATAATCTTTGCCATTATGAGGGGTGTCAGTTTTTAGTTGAGAAGAGGTTTAGGAGTCATTCAGACAGATCTTGATGGGCTAAGAGCAGGGATGGGGAACCCGTGGCCTTTTAGATCCTTGGTGTTCTAGTACAAGTTTTACAGAACAAATCCTTTTATTAGAGGGATTTGTTCTGTAATGTTTGGATTTAGTCAAAGGACCTCCCTTTTGAGGTTCCCTACCCCTGGGCTAGAGCACTGAGCCAAGTCTAATAAGGAGACACATATGTATAATGTTCTAGACTTGTTCAAAAAAATTCAAAAATGAATTACACCTTTTGATCCAATAATCTTGTTATTGGGGAAAGACCCTGAAAATGTTATCAAAACAAAATATGTTCAGAGATTTTCATAGCATTATATGCGATAGTAACAAAACCCAAATTGGCAAAAGAAACAACTAAATGTCCAACAGTAGGTAAATGGCTGAATTGTGGCCTGGTGATGTAATGTAAAGAAATCCATAGGCAGCCCTGGATTTAAAAAACAAAAAAATGACCCTGGGCAAGTCACTTAACCCCAATTGCTTTAAAAAACAACAACAACAAGGCACATTATAATGCAATTCAAACTGACATCTAAGCCATAGAAATAAATATGGGAGGATCTTTATGAAATAATGCAAGGTGAAAGAAAAGCAGAACCAGCAGAAAGAGTACGCACTGACTGACCATGTGAGAGGTAAACTGAATTGGAATGAGTGGACAAAGAATCTTGAGTTAGACATAGTAATTAAAATTGTTTTGATGCTTCTTGTGTTGAAGATAATTTAAATGTATGTAGTTACTAAAAATGTGGTTTGTGTTGATGTATAATGCTAAATTTAGTAAGAAAACTTGGTATAAAAGAAATCAGGTTAGTCTGACATGCTGTGAGGCCTGCTTCAGGCCTTGATCAATTCACTAAACTACGGAGTTGTTCCACTAATGTAATGAAAGCCAGGGAATCCTTTCCTATTGTGGGACCTGTTCTTAGAGCATACATGCTCTGCCTGTGTATAAAGTTCTTCTTTTCTGGAAAACATACATAGAATGTTTCTCAGGTTTCCTTATGAGCAATAGTGGTCACTACATCTCTACTAAAAAAAGAGGGAAATGGGTTCATCTGTCCTTAGGAACCAAGATTGGTTGTTGTAATTGGAGGTCAGATGTCTTTCACCTTTGTTTGCATTTATAGTGTAATTGTGGTGTATATTGTTTTCCTTCCTCTCCAGCAATTCATTGTCATTCTATGTTTTTCTGAATTCCTTCTTTTCGGTGTTCTCCAGTTGATGGGTTTTATTAACACTCAAAAAATGTTGCTTTGAATATTTAGGTAAATGTGGAGCCTTTTTCTGTCTTTGACCTCCTTATTTCCCCCATGTTTTATTAGATAAGCGCATCCTGAAGTTAGTCTTATATGTGGACAACTTGTTAAGAGATACAGTGAAGAAGGTGAGGAAGCCAGCCAGTCTGTTTGGAAGATACCTGGGACAGAACAAGGCACAACTAAGTGTTTGACCATCATGCCCAAGTTTTACTGTGATTACTGTGACACGTACCTCACTCATGATTCTCCATCTGTGAGGAAGACACACTGCAGCGGGAGGAAGCATAAAGAGAATGTGAGAGACTATTATCAGAAATGGATGGAAGAGCAAGCCCAGAGTCTGATTGATAAAACAACCACTGCATTTCAGCAAGGAAGAATTCCTCCCAACCTGTTCTCTGCTCCTCCGCTAGGAGGGCCTATGATCCCACCTCCTCACCCTAGCATGATGGGGCCTCCCCCTCCTGGAATGATGCCTGTGGGGCCACCTCCTGGCATGAGGATGCCCATGGGAGGCCACATGCCTATGATGCCTGGCCCTCCAATGATGAGGCCCCTTCCTCATCCCATGATGGTGCCCACCCGCCCAGCAATGCCCAGACCAGACAGATAAAATGGAGAGAATATAAAGAAACCCATTTCTCAGTTTTCTATTCTTTGTTCTATTTCACCAGAACATCATGGTGCTGGGTCTCATACATGGGTTTCCCCCCCCCTTCCCTTTTTAAAATGTTGGCACTCTTTTACATCACTGTCACTTTTCCATGATTTCCCTACCCCCCCATATCCCTCCAGCCTTCCCCAGTGTGTCCCTCCCCTATGATAAATAAGCACAGTGAAAAGAAAAATCAACATATTGGGATGTGTCTAAAATTTATTCCTCGTTCTGCATCTATAGTTTAACATCTCTCTGCCAAAGGAAAGGAAACATATTTTACCAGTCCTCTGAAGGCACAGTTGCATAATGCATTGATCAGAATTTTGAAGTCTATCAGTGTTGTGTTCCTTTATATTGTGGTGGTCGTGTAAATTGTTTTCTTGTTTCTGCTTACTTTCCCTCTCCCATGAGCACATACAAGCCTTTCCAAATTTCTGACTTCTTCATATTCCTATCTTGTAGCACAGTAATAGTCCATTGCTTTCATATCCCATATGTTTGTTCATTTGATGTTTCTCAATTGATGAGTATTGTTTGCCTGCAGTTCTTTGCTACTACAAAAAGTGCTGCTATGAATATTTTTGTATATATGGGACCTTTCCCTCTATCTTTGCCCTTCTTGGGTTATATGCCAATAGTGGTATCACTGAGTCAAAGATATGTGTGATTTAGTGACTTTTTAGAGTAATTCCGAATCATTTTTCAGAACTGTTGGACAAATTCACAGCTCCACCAAAAGTGCATTAGTGTGCCTATCTTTCCACAGTCCTTCCAACTTTGACCTTTTCATCTTTCATCATCTTTCTCAACCTTATGGATGTAAAGTGATGCTTCAGAATTGTTTTTGATTTGCATTCTTTTTAGAAAGTTAGAGCATTTTGTCATGATTGTTGATAGCTTGCAGTTTTTCTTTTTGCAAACTGCCCCAGGGGTAGTTTTGAAACACGAAAGAAGACTTCCCACTTCCTGTCAAAGAAGAAACAATTTAAAAAGGAAGAATGGGGCAGAAATGCAGCTTATAGCTTATATTTGTATTGTGACGTATAAAAATAAAAGTATTGACTGTTTTAGCATTTAAAAAAAATTGACTCTCTTTGAGAGAGCTCTCTTGAAGTGTCTGTTCAGACATGCCTAGCAAATCACCACTCAGTCAAACCCTGAGCTCCAGGAGGTTTGAGATGACATTAAGGCACGCTTACTGGGAGTCCCTGCCTTGAAACTAGGAGGATGGGAATGCTTATTCCACCACAAAGAATGTGAAGATTCTGGCATTTCTAGCTGCCTAACACTAATAACAGTGTGAGAGAATCCAAGTGAGATAGGTTTGTTGGCAAGCTATTGAGCTCTTTAAAACTTAGGCATCCATACTTAGATTTTATTGTGATAGCTGTCCCATCTATGAGAAAGACACTGCAGGTTGAACAAATTCAGCCTGATTGATAAAACACTTTCAGCCAGGAAAAATTGCACTATTCAAGGAAGAGCTGTGGTCTCACCTTAATTTATCCTGTGGAGAGGGCCTTGTATGTTACCTATGATGGGAGAAAGTGGCCCCTCAGATGCTACTAGGACCATAACAAGAACTTTTTGGAGTTGAAGCCCGAGTGGCAGGCTTGGGGTTGCATGAAGATAACACTTGATAGGAGTCCCTGCCTTGATATTGGAGAATAAACTGGTCAATATGTAGAGGGGAGGGAGACATGGTGGTTTTGTGGCTGCCCAACCTGTGGGAGGGAAATCTGACTGAAATGGGCTTGTAAGCAATCTGTCAGGCTTCCCAAAACAAAAATTTTTGTATTCTGATTGAGATATTTTACTTCTGCTTTCAAGTATAGTTCTTTGGCTGTCAAGAGGGGTCAGTGTGTCCCAAAGTGCATAGTGACCCTCACTGTTGAGGTCTGAAAGGTTGAGACCCCTCAAAGACTGCAGTAGGGGACAGGGTTGTCTGGAATGAATTCACAGACTCAAGCATTCTCTAAGTCAAGTTGGCAAAAAGTTTATTATTATTTTCAGCGGGCAAGGATTCTTAAGGAACCTGTGAGAGACTGAGGATGGAGCTAGGGTTTTATATGGGAAAGGAATGCCAGGGATACTGATTAGGTAATCCAAAGGTCCAGGTGTCTTTGGAAGGTATGGATGGAAAAGTACAGGGAGTATACCAAACAGAGAGGGAGATGAGAGAGGTATGGATCTTGGGAGTCTGGCAGGAGGAAGGGTCCTCGGGCTGGGTAAGGCATCGCTCTCTGTCTTGATGAGAGAATGCTCTGCAACAAGGGAAAGCTTTCTCACAAGACAGCGTCTTATTAAGGAATTGGGAGGCTTCCAGAGACACGATCTGAGGGCTGGGGCCTGAGCAGCCCAGCACTCTCGCCCAGCTTTTGTGTAGCTGCACCAGGAAGAGAGATAAAGGTCTTGCTGGGGCTCAAGCATCAATAATTGCTAGGCACAGTGTCCTTGGGCTGGGGAGTGATTGTCAGAGACAGTGTTTCTGAGACTAGGGAGAAATTGGGGTCTAAACACAAGCACCCAACCACCCCATCATCACCAGGCATTGTTTCTTAAAGCTTGCAATGCACATTATGTAAATTACCTGGTTTTGTCCTCACAACAATCCCTGTGAAGTACTATTACCCCAATTTTGCATATAAGGAAATTGAGGCTGACAGGTAAGTGACTTGCCCAGGGTCACACAGTTAATAGGTAGGATTTGAACTTGGCTCTTATACTACTAAGTCCAGCACCATCCACTGTGATATCTACCTATTGATTTATCAACCTGAAAAGGGAACATCACTGTTTCCTGTTTGATTTGAAAGCAGTGTGGTATCAAATGGGGGTGGCCAGGTCCTGCTATGGATAGAGCTAGAAGACCTGAGTTCAAATCCTGTCACAGCCACTACCTGTGGGACCCTGAGCAAGTCACTTAACCGTTGCTTGCCCCAGTTTCCTCAACTGTAAAATGGGGATAATATCGGCACCTACTTCACTGTTTCCTTCCCTTCACCCTTCCCTGCTTTCATCACAGGGACAGGGAATTACAGGCTCTGTATGTGTTGTAGGGCAAGGCCACTCAGCTTCCCCTAGCCATATGCTTCCACTGTCCTTCCTAACAAGTATTGATCCCTTTAGGGTTATCCAGTCTATGTACATAAAGGTGAGGCTGAACTGCCCTATTTTAGCTCTGGTATCTTAACTGGATAATAACATTTGTTTGATTCCTTCAAAGTGTTCTTAATCAGGTAAGGATCAGAGCTGAAATGGGGCAGTTCAGCCTCACTCTTAACATCTACAGTACAAAGCTGAGATGGGGCTTGGGCCAGGATGGGATGGGATAAGGAGGAGAGGGACACACAATGGGGCCAAAGTAGCCTGGGAGCAAGGCGTGCCATCTTCCAGTGGGAGAACAATTCTGTTCTCAGTGAGGAATGTTCCAAAGAGACCCATCATGGGATGTCGGTGTTAGAAGGGACATCCAACCCCTTCGTTTTACAGATGGGGGAGAGTGAGGCAGCCCAGAGGGGACAGGCCCTTGAGAATGGTCACCCGGTTAGTGCCAGTGGCCAGCTAAGGCTGGAGCCCAGTCTAGAGCTCCTTCCCCTGCCTCCCACCCCACCCCTGCTGCTTCCCCTTCACCCCTCCTTCCTCATCACCCAGCATCTCCTTTCTCCCTTCTCTGCTTAGGGGATGGGAAGGGAGAGGGAGAGGGGAACCGCCGGGAACTCCTAGAGGGGCAGCAGGCTGAGGGAGGGGGCAGCTCCTGGGTCGCGGATTAGCACCCCGTGCTTGGGGTGGTGGCCCTTCCCACCTCTCGAAGCATTTCCAGTGGCCACCACGTCTTCCTGGCGGAGGTGAGTGTGGAGGGCGCCGAGGCCTCTAGGCCTCACGAGCCAGGGTAGGCCTTGGGGTGGGTTTTTTCAGAGAAAAATCTTTTTCTGCTTTTTTCTACATGCCCTGGGCATTTGAGGGCATTTGGGGGGGGGTGGGAGGTGCAACCCTCCGGGCCTTATGGGTGGGGGAGGGAAATCTCAATTTCCCTCGATTCTCCGATGCGTGGGGAATGACTTCATTATATCCTGGGCCTTTCTTGCCGTCCTATTTGAGTTTGAGCCTGAGCCTGGGTCCACCCCGGCCTGCCCCTCTTACCGCCCCAGGTTCTGTGCCTGGGCCTCAGTTTCCCTGTCTATAAAGTGGTGGTAAAAAGATTTGCTGATAGTGCTGATCCAGGAAAAGAATGGATGAGATTGCAAAGGGCCCTCTATGCACATATTAACTCTTCCGGTTTGGCAAGTCCTTTTTTGTGCTTCTGGGTTAATTACCTAAGGACTAATGTACTTAACGGTGACCTCTGATGGGGGTAAGTTAGCTACTTAAGAAAGGGGATAAAACATATATATTAATAGGCAGATTAAAAAGAAGGCAGTTTAAAGGCAAAAAAGGAGATGAAAAGAGCAGGGAAAAGAATATTCTCTATCTGTAGTTTCCCACCTCTCACATACAGTGTGCACTCTCGAATAAAGTAAAGAAATCAGGTTACTTAACCTCTATGGCCCTCCATTTCGTCGTCTAGAAATCCAGGGGGTCCAGAGGGTGGGATGAAATCGCATCCAAAGCCCCTTTGAGTCCTAATTTATGATCTACGGTCTATCCGGACTGATTTTGGTTGTTACGTTGAAGGAGAATTCAGCTGCCCTTTTAAAGTAATTATTACTATTCCATTTAATATTTAATTTTTTATATTTAATTATTATTAATTATTCAGCTGTGGCTTTTGCTCAGGTTATTTTAGTTACTGTGTTTGTTGTTCTTATTTCTGGTTCTGCTTATTTTCCTTTACAATCACTTCAAACAGTTCATCCTTCCGTTTCTCTGAATTCTTCATATATGCTGTTTCTTTTTTAAAAATAAATTTTATTGCTATTTTTATATCCTCTAAATTTCTCCCAGTATTTCTCCCCTTCACTCCTTTTAGAGCCCTCACATGTAATAAAGAATAAAAAAAAAAGCCAGAAGAAAAATCAGCAAAACCAGTCAGTAAATTGAAAAAGTTTGAAAATCTGTTATCAAAACATAATAGTATTCTGTTATGTCTATACACAATTTTTTTCATTTTCTTTCTGTTGTGAACTTAAAAACCAAACAAAATCAACACTTCCATATACGTTGTGGAATAGGAGAAGATTGTATATAAAACTACAAATCTCTATTATAATTACTAAAGGTTTTTTAGCCATTTCTCCATTGTCTAGTTGTTTTTTTTTTTCTATCAAAGGAAGTGCTGCTGTATTTTGGTCTTTGACTTCACAAGCCCCCTTATCAGGATCACTGAGTCAAAAGGATACAACAATTTATTGATTTTTCTCACATAATTCCAAGTAGTTTTCCAAAACAGTTCACCATAAAATATACCTGACTTCTTACAGACCCTCCAACATTGACTGTCTCTGTTTTATTCTTTGCCTCTGTATGGGGAGTTGGGGGAAACATATGAGACGTTTTAATTCATGTTTCCTAGTGATTTGGAGGATTCTTTTATATAGTTGGTTACAATTTGCAGTTCGTTTGAAAGTTGTTTGTTTATATCTTTGATCACTTCTTTCTTGGAGAATGGCTCTTGGACCTCTCTATGTTTGTGTCCATTTCCTGTCTATCCTGGAAAACAGACTTTTGTTAGAGATATTTGATGCAAATATCTTCCTTCCTGAACCTTTCTCTTATGCTAGCTACTTTCATTTTATTTATAGAAAAACTTCAATTTATTGATTTACTGAAAATGCCTATTATGTTTTATATACACCTCTATCTCTTAATTAGGACCTTTGCCTTTAACCATAGTTGTCAAGGTTACTTTCTCAATTATAGGAATAATTTTTGTAACATAGGTCATATTTGTTCTTTAAATGTTTGGAATTTACTCATAAATTTGTCTGGACCAGGATTTCCCCCCTCTTTGGTAGTTCATTTATGTCTTGTTTGATTTCTCTTTCTGAAATTGGGTTGCTTTAATGACTGTTTATTGTTTTGTTAATTTGAGTATTTTATATGTGTTTTTAAAATAAATTTTTATTGATATCTTTTGTTTTTCCATAACTGAAATATCTCCCTGTATCTCTCTACCCCTGCCATCCTATTTAACAAAAAATTTGGGGTATTTAATATTTTTGCAGGAAATCATCTATTTCCTCTAAGTTTTTCTTTTGAAGTCAGCCCAGGAGGGATGGGAATCCACAAGAAAGAAATTCTGAAGACAGAAAAAATTAAATTCCCATGACAAGAACTGAGACTTATCTGAAGAGCTCAAGATGGATGCTCAGAGAACTCCTCCCTTTATAGTCATAAAAGATATTTACAGAAGATAGAAAGAAGAGCAGGTAAACGAGGATGAACTTTAGATTGTGGTATGGTCCAGTAAAAGTAGTGTCAGAATGAGCTGAGGCTAGTGAGGGAAGAAAAGGACACTATGATAAAAAGGATGTTTTAAGCTCTTTGGGAGATAAGAAGAAAATCCAAGAAGGGACTGGCTTACTGCTTGTGCTCAATGACTACAGAGCTGTTCAATTCTTATTTTTCTTCTGTTTGTTTGTTTCTGCCAAGGAGAATGATCTTTACCCTGGAAGTGACAGAAGTATAAAGAGACATTTGGAGTTCCTACCCTGTTCATGAGTTCATGTGATCTGACTGAGATGAGCTAATTCCCAGGTAACATTAGTATAATATGCCCTGATGAGACTACCTCTGTAGTATTACATGCCATCCTGGGTGCCACAGTTTAGGAAGGGCGTTTAGGAAGGGCTCCCCAGAGGAGAGCAGCCAATTGGGTAAAGAACCTGGAGTACATTGTCATATGAGGATTGGTTGAAGGCATTGGGGATGTTTAGCCTGGAGAAGAGAACTAGGGGAAATAAATAATTATCTTCCAGTATTTCAAAAGCTGTCATGTGAAAGAGGGATGGATTTGTTTTCTTTGATCCCAGGGGGCAGGACCAGGAACAGTGAGTGTTACTTACAAAGCAGTAAATTTAGGTTTGATGTCCAGGAAAAACTTCCTATCAATTCGAGTTATCAAAGTACAGTGGCCCATCTGGGGAGGTGATGTGTTTGTTCTCAGCCCTTGGAGATCCTCAGGCCCAGGCAGGATGATCACTGCTCTGTTATATATGGGGATACACACTGGATTCAGTGGCCTATGAGGTCTCTTCTAGTCCCAGAATTTTGTGATCCTGTGACATTCCAAGTTTTGATAGCATATAGTTGTGCATTATAGTTACCTATCATTGCTTTTGTTTCCTTTCTACTTTCAATTCATCTTGTTTATTTTTTTATTTTGATAATTAAATTTACCCATTTTATTTGATCATTTGCTAATGATTTCTCAACTTTCCTGGCATTTTCAAAAGGCTGGCTCTTAATTTTGTTTATCTCTTTTATTCCTTGTTATCATTTTATCTATTTCTTCTCTGATTTTCTTTAATTTAAAAAACATTTTAAAGAATAGCATTTGTTACCTTTCTCTTCTAGTTCTTTCCCTTCTCTTCCCCCCAGCCCCCCCACCAGTTGAACATTAAAAAAGAAGAAAATGCTCACAGCAAGCATGCATCGTCCACCTAAACAAATTCCCAAATTGGCCATGTCCAAAAATATAAGTCTCATTCTGCATATTAAGGCCATCATCCCTCTGTCAGGAGATGAATAGCAAGTGTCATCTTCAGCCCTCTAGACCTGTGATCAGAATTTTCCAAAATTGATTTTCTTTATAATGTGGTCATTATACAAATTGTTCTGCTTGTTTCACTCCTCATTCGTTCATAGAGGTTTTTCCAATTTCTTCTGAAGCTGTCCGTTTCTTATAGCCTGTTACATTCATATGCCATATTTTATTTAACCATTCCCCAATAAGTGGGCACTCTTTTAGGTTCCAGTTTTTGGCTACCACAAAGAACTGCTATAAATATTTTTGTACATATATGTATTTTTCCTCTTTCTTTGATCTCTTGGGATATAGGACAAGTAGTGGTATAACTGGGTCAAAGGATATGCACAGTAACTTTTGGGCATAGTTCGAAATTGCTTTCCAGAATGTCGGGACCAACTCATAGCTTCAGCAGTACATTAATGCGCCCATTTTCCCATAGCCCCTTTGCAATTAGTTATTTTCCTCTTTTGTCAACTCTGCCCATCTGATGGGCATAAAATTGAACCTCAAAGATTCTTTTTTTTTTAAATTTTTAGGCAATTAGGGTTAAGTGACTTGCCCACGGTCACACAGCTAGTAAGTGTCAAGTGTTTGGTCTGAGGCCAGATTTGAACTCAGGTCCTCCTGACTTCAGGGCCGGTGCTCTATCCACTGCACCACCTAGCTGCCCCGAACCTCAAAGATTCTTTAATTTGCATTTCTCCAATTTTAGTGATTTGGAGCATTTTTTCTAACAGCTGTTCATAGCTTTGATGTCTTTAAAAACCTTCTATTCATATCCTTTGACTATTGGGAAATGGCTCTTACTCATATAAATTTAAATCAATTCTTTACATATCTTGGGAATGAGACCTTTATCTGAGAAACTTGTTGCAAATATTTTTTCCCCAGTTACCTGTTTTCCTTCTCATTTTAACTGCATTGGTTTTGTTTGCATAAAAACTTTTTAATTTCATGTAATTAAAATTTCCTACTTCATATTCTCTGATCTTGTTTGATCATGAACGCTTTCCCTCTCCATAGGCCTGAAAAGTAATTTCTTCCTGGACACATGAGCTAGTTTCCCCCCCCCCCCAGAATTACAAATTGTTTTCCAGAATGGTTGAGCTAATTTATAGCTCCTCCAACAGTGCATTAGTGGGACATGACCTGGTTCTTTAAGTCTCTGTGTCCTCTTCTAAGTATTCAGTGTTTGCAACTTAGACATGGGTAGCAGGCCCCATATAAAAAATGCCATTTGCATCTGTGAGACTTGATTCTACTGTGAAGGGCTTGATTCTTCTGAGTTCAAGTTTTCAATCACCAAACATTAAGTGTCTACTGTATGTCCAGCACTGTGCTAGGCACTGGCAGTACAAAGACAAAATGAAGCAGTACCTGTCCTCTGTGAGTTTACATTCTGGGTGGCTGGAAAGGGGGTAGGAAGGGAGACAATATGTACAAATATGTATCCATACAAACTAAAAACAGGATCTGGAGGTATAGGCAGTAGCAGCTGGGGGGGCAGATCAGGAAACACCTCATGTACTAGCTGGTATTTGATCTGGATTTGGAAAGAAACTAGGGATTCTGAGAGGTGGAGATGAGGAGGGAGCGCATTCCAGATATGGGGGACAAGCCTTTGCCAAGGCTCAGAGGAAGGAGGGGTGTGTGTGTGTGTGTGTGTGTGTGTGTGTGTGTGTGTGTGTGTGTATGTATGTATTATTTTGATCATTACCACTTTGTAATACAATTTGAGATCTGGTACGGTTACTTTTTTTTTCATTGTTTCCTTTGATATTCTTGACCTTTTGTTCTTCCAGATGAATTTTGTTATTATTTTTTCTAGCTCCATAAAATAATTTTTGGCAGTTTGATTAGTTATGGCACTGAATAAGTAAATTAATTTAGGTATAAGTGTTACTTTTATCATTGGCTCAGCTTACCCATGAGTAATTGATATTTCTCCAACTTTTTAGACTGACTTTATTTGTGTGAAAAGTGTTTTATAATCGTGTTCATGTATTTTCTGGGTTTGTCTTGGCAGGTAGACTCCCAACTATTGTATATTTTCTTTAATCATTTTAAATGGAATTTCTCTTTCTATCTTTCCTTCTAGACTTTGTTGGCAATCTGTATAATATATGTAGGTTTATTTTATATCCTGCACAACTTTACTAAAGTTGTTAATTACTTCAACTAGTTTTTTAGTTGATTCTGTAGGGCTTTCTAAGTTTACCATCTTCCAAGTAAGATCAGGGGTGAAGCAAGGATGCCCATTATTATGACTATTATTCAATATTGTACTAGAAATATTAGCCATAGCAGTAAGAGAAGAAGAAGAAATTGAAGGAATTAGAATACTCCGCAGATGATATCATGGTATGCTTTAGCAAAGTTGCAGGATATAAAATAAATCCACACAAATCATCAGCATTTCTATATATTACCAACAAAGCCCAGAAGCAAGAGATAGAAAGAGAAATTCCATTTAAAATAACTGTAAACAATATAAAATATTTGAGTCTACCTGCCAAGGCAAACCTAGGAACTGTTTGAACACAATTACAAAACACTTTTCATACAAACGAAGTCAGACCTAAACAACTGAAGAAATATCAGAGGAATTAACGAAAAAAAAATGCAAAAGAAGGTAGTCTAGCTATACCAGATCTCAAACTATATTATAAAGCTGCAGTCATCAAAACTAGCTGGTACTGGCTAAGAAATGGAGTGGTGGATCAGTAAAATAGGTTAGGTACACAAGACACAGGACTCAATGACCATAGTAACCTAGTGTTCCTTGATCTCCTCTTTCTCTATTTTATTTACTTAAGTATTCAGAAACATAAATTTTCCCCTAAGTACTACTTTGGCTGCTTAAATTTTGCTTTGTTGTCTCATTGTTTTCATTCCCATTAATAAAATTATTTCTATGATTTGTTCTTTGACCCACTCATTCTTCAGGATTAGATTAGTTTCCAATTAATTTTTAATCTATGTTTTCACTGCTCTTTATTGAGTATGATTTTGATTGCATTATGGTCTGAAAAGGAGCCATTTGATGTATCTGCTTTTCTTCATTTGGTTGTAGGGTTTTTATTCCTGTACTAATACATTGTCAATTTTTATGAAGGTGCCATGTTAAGGTAACTTTCAAGGATGATTTGAATGCAATTCTACCTATAGGAAGGACTCCAGGATTTTTGGAGGTATCCTCTGGATTTATACGTATGGTATCTAGCTACCTCTTACTGAAATAGGATCTAAAGAAACTTATATGAGTAAGAGCCATTTCCCAATAGTCAAAGGATATGAATAGAAAGTTTTTAAAGACATCAAAACTATGAACAACTGTTAGGAAAAAATGCTCCATATAAGTCTTTATACTTGTCAAACACAAGGTTACTATAGTAACTTACTGTTGCAAATTGTATATCTACTCTGTTCTAACTTATCTACCTTCCTATTTCTTAGCCAGTACCAGGTAGCTTGGATAATTATTACCTTATAATACAGTTTAAGATCTGGTACTGCTATACCTCCTTCCTTTACTTTTTTTTTTAAGTTTCTTTGGTATTCTTGACCTTTTGTTCTTCCAAATGAATTTTGTTATTACTTTTTCTAACTCTGTAAAATAGTTTTTTGGTAATTTAATTGGGATGGTATCAAATAAATCAATTTAGGTAAAATTGTCATTTTAATTATATTGGCCTTGCCTACCCATAAACAGTTAATATTTCTTCAGTTATTTAAATCTGATTTTATTTGTATAAAAAGTTATTTATAATTTTGTTCATATAGTTCCTGGATTTGTTTTGGCAAGTGTACTCGCAGGTATTTTATACTCTCTAGAGTTATTTTAAACAGGGTGTCTTTTACTCTCTCTTTTTTTTCCTTTTTTTCTTTTTCTTTTTTCTTTCTTTCTTTCTTTCTTTTTTTTGTTGTTGTTGAGGCGATCAGGGTTAAGTGACTTGCTCAGGGTCACACAGCTAGTAAGTGTCAAGTGTCTGAGGTCAGATTTGAACTCAGGTCCTCCTGACTCCAAGGCCAGAGCTCTATCCACCGAGCCACCTAGCTGCCCCTTGCTCTCTCTTCTTGCAGCATTTTGTTGGTGACACTTAGAAATGCCAATGATTTATGTGGGTTTACTTTATATCCTGCTACTTTGCTAAAATTATTATTTCAACTAACTTTAGTTGAATCTTTAGGATTTTCCAAGTATATCATCATATTGTCTGCAAAAAGAGATCATTTTATTACCTCATTGCACAATCTGATTCCTTCTATTTCTTTTTCTTCTCTTATTGTTATTGCTAGGATTTCCAATACAATAATGAATAATATTGGTGACAGTGGGCATCCTTGTTATACGCTTGATCTTATTGGGAAGGCTTCTAGCTTATCCGTATTACAAATAATGTTTGATAATGGCTTTAGGTAAACGCTTCTTAAAATTTAAGGGAAAATACATTTGTACTTACACTTTTAAGTGTTTTTTAATAGGAATGAGTGTTGTGCTTTATTGTATAAAGCAGATGGTAATGCTTCTCTAATGCACTTTCCACTGATAAAATCACATCAGTTTCTTTTCCACAGTGCCAAGGATTTTGGTAGCAAGAATTTCCTTTCTGGGCTTTCCATAACTGTGATTGTAACATTTGCATGAGCAGTGGCCAGGCTGCATCTCCCCAGGGGCTGCTTTCCAGGATGGTGGCTGAAGGGACTGGGCTGGAAGCATGGTCATTCCCAAAGTTCTTGGGTTCAGGGTCCTGGACTGTCTTCGTCATGGTCTGAGGGAAGATGATGCTCAGTAGTTTGACTTGCCTGGCATGTGCTGCCTGCCCTGTCTCTCTTTTTCAGACTAGCTTGCCTGCCTTGTGTGGGATACTTGGATGGAGATAACTGGACTCTTCTCTACAGAAGTGCATTTGTTTGTGAGATTCTTTTTATTGCATGCAGTTTTTATAAATGTACTATAAAAATCTTTTTATGAATCATTTTATTTTCTTGTTCATTACTCCTTTTGGGATACTTTCATAGTTGTGAGATTATAGGGTCACAGCAAGTGTTTTCTTCAAAAATATTGCACCAGGGTGAAGTACTTCCAGCAATGCATGA
Organism: Phascolarctos cinereus; assembly: GCF_003287225.1. Classification (NCBI taxonomy): domain Eukaryota; kingdom Metazoa; phylum Chordata; class Mammalia; order Diprotodontia; family Phascolarctidae; genus Phascolarctos; species Phascolarctos cinereus. Next base: position 27,593,701 of record NW_027556291.1, read on the forward strand.
GTTTATTATGTTTACATTTTCATCGCTCCACCCTTTCTTTGTTCCAGTTTTTAATGAGAATGTTTTTTAATGTCTCTCCTTTGCCTATAATGTTGGTGGAATTTCACATAGATGCAATGTAATATGTTAAGAAAAAAAAAATCTATGTTACTTTTCTTTTGAAGGATTTTTTAGAAATCATGAATACACACTGCATTTTATCAGCTATTTCCTGTTAGGATTTCCTAATTTGAAACTTTCCTTATTGAAACACTGTGATATATATTGATCATTTTTCTAATACTGAACCATCTCCATATTCCTGGGATAACTCTTATTGATTATAGTGAATAATTTTTTATGTGTTTTTATATTTTGTTTGCTGCTGTTCCACTTAATATTTTTATACCTATTTATCAGTGTTATCTTTGGTTTTAAAATCTGGACTTTAGTTACTTGTTTTCTATATATTTATATTATTTATTTATTATATATTATTATATGTTATATCAGTATATAATAATATGACACAATATAATGACAACATATTACATTTATATGTGTGTATTTATGTATATATTTACATATTATATATGACAATATACTTTTATTTTCTATATTTTAAAACAATTTATATAATAGAAGAATTGTTAGTTTTATTAAAATTTGGAATAATTCACCTGTGAACCCAATAAGCCAAGATACTTTTTTAATTAAACTGTTCATAAATTATTTGCCATATTTCTTTATCTGAAATTGATTTATTTCAGCTGCCTACTTCCTGTTCTGTCAATTTTAGTAATTTATGTTTTTGTGACTATTCATTTCACTTAAGTAATCTCACCTGTAAATGTGCTTCTTTGGTTCCTTCACAATGTTTGGAATCTCTTTTGTGTTCATACTCAACTCTCTCCTTTTTTCTAATTTTTGCATTATCTATTTTTAGCAAGTATTTTTCTCTTTCCCCCAATTCCACAATTTGAAAAACCCTTATAACAAATATGCATTGCCAAGCCAAACAAATTTCCACATTGGCCAGGTCCAAAAATTACCTGTCTGGCAGAAGGAGGGTGGATATCTTAGATCTTAAGAGCTAACATGTATGTAGCACTTACTAGGTGCCAGGCACAGTGCTAAATGGTCTTCTGGAATCATGGTTTGTCATTGCATTGTTTAGAGTTCTAAAGTTTTTCAAAGTTGTTTTTCTTTGTTATTATTGTATAAAGATTTTAATAGGACAAGGAATAAAAATTCAGCAGGAAAAAAAAAGCTAACATGTATATAGTGCTTATTATGTGCCAGGCACTGTGCTAAGCACTTTACAGATATTATCTCCAATGATCCTCAAAACACAGGTCTGGGAGGTAGATACTATTATCATCCCCATTTTATAGCCAAAGAAACTTAGGCAAACAGAGCTTGTGTAACTTGCCCAGGGTTCCACAGCTAGTAAGTGTCTGTCATTTCCTAGTCAACCAGCATGTTGATCATGTCTGACAGTGTATGCAATACCACATCCAGATCCTCTGCAAAGAGTAGAAGGTCCATTTTTTTTCATCTCTTTTTCCATGGCCAAACTTGGTCATTATGCATAGTTTATTTCCTTTTTGTTCTTTGTGTTCATGTAGTCATTGTGTCTATTGGTTTTCTTGGTTCTCTTCATGTAGTCTTTCCATGCTTCTTGGAACTTCATACTTCTAAATATAAATTTATTTATTTTTATTTTTCAACATTTACTTCCGCAAGATTTTGAATTCCAAATTTTCACCCCATCTCGCCCCTCCCCCCACCCCAAGATGACATGCATTCTGAATACCCCTTCCCCTAGTCTGTCCTCTCTTCTATCTCTCACCCCCTTTTCTTATCTCCTTCCCCTTTTATTTTCCTGTAGGGCAGGATAGACTTCTGTACCCCATTTCCTGTATTTCTTATTTCCCAGTTGCATGTGAAAACAGTTTTTTTTGAACATATGTTTTTAAAACTTTGGGTTCCATATTTTTCCCTTCCTCCCTCCCCACCCACTCTCACTGAAAAGGCAAACAACTCAATATAGGTTATACATGTGCAGTTATGCAAAACACTTCCATAGTAGACATGTGAAAAACTAACTCTATTTCCCTTAATCCTTTCCCACCCCCCATTTATTCTAATTCTTTCTTTTGACCCTGTCCCTCCTCAGAAGTGTTTGCTTCTGATTACCCCCTTTTCCAATCTGCCCTCCTCTCTATCATCCCCCTGCTCTCTTGTCCCCTTCTCCCCTTATTTTCCTGTAGGGTAAGACAGATTTCCATACCCAATTGAATGTGTATGTTATTCCTTCCTTAAGCCAAATCCTATGGGAATTGAGATTCACTCATTACCTCTCACCTTCCCCTATTTCCCCTCCACTGTAAGAGCCTTTTCTTTTCTGTTTTTTTTTTTGTGAGATAATTTACCCCGTTCTACCTCTCCCTTTCTTCTTCTCCTGGTATAATCCTCTCTCATCCCTTAATTTTATTCTCCAGATATGACCCCTTAATCTTCAACTCACCCTGTGCCCTCTATCTATCTACCTATCTATCTATCTATCTATCTATCTATCTATCTATCTGTCTGTCTGTCTGTCTGTCTGTCTGTCTGTCTGTCTATCTATCTATCTATCTATCTATCTATCTATCTATCTATCTATCTGTACACACATACATATAATTTTTTCCCTCTAACTACCGTAATACTGACAAAGGTCTCATGAGTTATAAATATCATCTTTCCATGGAGGAATGTAAACAGTTCAACCTTAATAAGTCTCTTAAGAACTTCATACTTCTTACAGCACAGTGATATGCCAATACATTCATGCACCAGTTTGTTTAGTCATTGATGGCTGTTTACATGGTTTGCAATTCTTTGCTGTCATAAAAAACACTGCTATTAATATTTTGATACCTATTAGGCCTTGATTTCCATTTTTCCCATCATATTTCATCAGATTTTTAATGGAATCCTGATCAACATCATTGTGTCAAGGGATACAAGTGAAGAACACCATCATTCCATTTTGGTACTGTAGACATCCAGGCTTCAAGTTAATGGAAATAAGGCTCTGGTTTCTCAGTCAGTCCTTGAAGACTGACACTGCTCAGAGAAATCAAAATAACTGGTGAACCATGGAATACTGTGCTTGTTCTATTATGACTTCTGCCATATGAATCCTGCCTGTGACTTCATCTGTGAGAAGGACATACTGCAGATACTAATAGAATCCTGGTTGCATCTCAGCAAGGAAAAATTCATGTGAATGTCTTCTTGCCTCCTCTGCCCTGTTACTTTCAGGGGTGGGGTGTAATCCTACCTCCTTCCTTGTCCTGGATATGTCCTGGACATATCCTCCCCACCTATACATTTTTACACACATATGCTCCCCAGAGTAGGGAGATTTTGGTGACTGGATACCCAAAGTACCAGGCAGTGTGAAACTAAAAATTGAGGACTGTGAAAGAGACCTAATGGGAATCTATTGAACTGTTCAAAAGTAACTTTTTGTGCTGTGGATGAAATGGTATATGCTTTTTAGAACCCTTTGATCTTCATTGGTAATGTGAACTGTTATCTCCAGGGATTGCTACATCCCCAATCAGGCATTGGCCTTCATCTATTCATGCAGTATCTGCCAGCCCTTGAGTATTTTACCAGTGAGTGGAGGATCCCTATCTACCATCTGAATCAGATTTGGTGCTGCTTTGTACCTCAGGTGTTTGGGAATTCTGGAGACGAAAAGTTACTACCGGCTGAAGTTTGTTTTTCCCTGGTAAGTATCATAACCAGTAAACAGCCCTGATCAACTAAGTGGTAAGGTTGGACTCCTTCCCTTGGTTCAAACCCAGACTTCAAGCAAAAGACATACTGGATGTAACTAACACAGTCAGCACCTTTCTGGCCCTTTCAGGTTTATACATTTGTGCTAGAAGTGAGGTTTGAGCAGAGGAATGGTCAATGGGACCCTTAAATGAGGAAGCAAGACTAAAGGTGGGGGGTAGTGGATTAGAGGATTTGGTCCCCATTTGGTGGGTGTATGTCCCTTGGTATGTTGTAGCTTGGGAGCTGACCCGCTTCTCCTGGGTTATCCGGGAGGATGAAGATTCATGCTTTTTGCAGATGGGGAAGGCATTAGAAAGATACTGTTTTTGCAACATAATTTCCTTGTTATGGCAGAATTTGGCATCATATTCCAAATCCAAGGGAATGAGGAAACAGCCACCCCCACTTTTTAGCAGAGAAAGAGTTGAGTATATCAATCACATTCCTCTACGCCTTCTGAAAACATGAGTATTTCCAGAAACTGAGTCAAACCACATTCTGTTCCATTGATGTGCTCTATTATAAACTGAAAAATGCACATACTCTTTAGTTTTATGATCTGTCCTTTTGGATGAGAAAATCAGTCTGTCCTACATGTGTCCATGTCCAAGGGAAAAATGTAAATTGGAGGGAAATGAAGCAGAAAAATCAGAGGTTTTTGAATCATCTCTTCCCCCCAGGGTCCCAAATTGATCAGGTGAAAGTAAAGATTTAGGATAGTGTTTTTGGTTCAGTTGTGTCCAACTCTTTGTGACCCCAAATGGGGTTTTCTTGGCAAAGATACAAGAGTGGTTTGCCATTTCTTTCTCCAGCTCATATTACAGATGAGGAAACTGAGGCAAATAGGATGAAGTGACTTGTCCAGTGTCACACAGCTAGTGTCTGAGGCTGGATTTGAACTCAGGTTCTTCTGACTCCAAGGGTGGTGCTCTACACCACCTAACTGCCCCTTAACATTCATTAAAAAAATTTTTTTGAGTTCCAAGTTCTCTCTCTTCCGCCTGTCCCTCCCCCCTCATAGAGAAGGCAAGCAATTTGATTCTAGGCATTTTAACATGAAGAACAGATTGTGTCTGATCCTGCTCAGTTTCCTTTTCCTAAAGCTGCTTCTAACCTTGCCACAGTACTGGGATCTGCAAGCTCATCTGTTTACTTGGCTAGTTAACCAGGAGATTTCACAAGTACATCCTCATGGTGTTGATAGCCTCTAACTTTTATAGGAAGTGCCTTTGGTATTTTCGGGTATATCTGGAGCTGGGTATCTGGTTTGCCCACCTAATTAACATCATTGTGGTAACATCAGCCCAGTTTACACAATAGCTGGGCTCTTCCTTCATCACATACTCCCTCTTAAGGTTTTGGTTTCATTGTTTAAAAAAGATGTCAACAAGCTTCAATTCATGTCTCAAAGCACAGCACCATAGTTGGAGAACACAGCAAACTTGCTGAATGTTAAGCTCTTCAGGGCTTGGGGTTCAGGTGGAGTTGGGAGTTTCCAGGCATTGTTCTGGGGCTGAGGAATGCGAATAAAATAAGCATTAAATGAATTCAGTCACATAAGACTACACAGGGCTGGGGACTGGGGAGAGGGAGGCATCATCTCACCTTTTGCTTTATGCCTTACGAGTTAAAGAGAAGGTGAAATCTGAGATAATTTGGGCATTAAAAAGAAGACAGCATCCCTTAAAATAGAATCATTGTTTAAAAGAAAACAAAACTACAGGATCTTAACATTTTAATCGTTTCTTTATAGGTTTACCTGTACTACTTTTGATTAAGAAAACTGTAGTTGGTTAGTAACTGCCTCAGGTTACACCAAGCATGACTTCTCAGTTTTCCAGCCCTTCTAAAGAGGCTCGGAGATCACATCTTCTCTGTGTCACTGGACACTTTATTGAAACTGAATTGTGGACAATAAATGGACTATGGGTTGTGCTATTCCCAAATTTCTTGACAAAACTCTTCATTGCTCTCACAGAATTTTTTGCAGTCCTCAAGAATACCCTTCAGGTAGGTCAGCCTGAAGGGGTAGAAGCTTGCCCTGTTTGCTGCCCCTCAGAACTGTTGATTACCCTTTTTGATCAATGTCAGGGTAGCAGGTATCTGTTCTAAAGGGACTCAGAGTTATTTTGTAACTGAGTTATAAAGGTACTTAATGGGGAAAAAAAATAAAAGCTGGTGGTTAAACAAACCCTTGCCAAGTCAATAAAACAACTTCATCAAACTAGATGTTACAGAAGTTTTTTATTCTGCATTTGTGGGTTTCCTCTAACTCCTTCATCCGTCTCCTGGGTCTGGTGCTTGCTTCCATGCATCACTGTAAGGTAGGCATTCTTGTGTCAGGGAAAATGGTCTCTGTCTCTTTTTCTCTCTTTCCTCCTCCCCTTATTTGAGAGTTCTTCATATCTGTCTCATATCTCTCGAGTTTTGAATAATTGGAGATGAGTTCTTACTTGCTCTCCTGGAGCCCATAGCAACACCCCAATTTTGTCATCTCAAACTTTTTTTTCCTTTTCATCAACATCTATTTGTAAGTACCTACTGTGTATTATGGTAGGTACTAGGATTATATAGAATCAAACTGTTTTGAGCATCATTGCTATAAACAACCTTTGTCAACCAGGTTATGAATGTGGACTCTTTGGTTCAAACCCAGACTTTGAGTTCAAGTCCTATTTGGACCAGTGAGACTGATACCTTGCTGACTCTTAACACATCAACACACTTCTGCTAATGTTTAAAAAGCTTCATGCTACCCAGCAATGTTTGGGGGTCTGCTGATTGAGGGGGGCTCTCATGTGACCTATTCCAGGGGGCTAAGTCTTAACCCCAGAAACCTTCACCCAATTGTGAGAGATGGTCTCTCAGGAGTGAAGCCTCCTCAAAGGGTCATTAGTTCTTGTTAATGGTTCTGGTACTGTTGCTTTTGAGTGGCACATGTGTGCCAACACTAAGTGAAGACCCCTCAGAATGCAAGACCCCCTCCCCTAGCCTTCTCCCTCTCCTACTCTTGGATAGTGTTAGCGGAAATTCCTGAGACATGGGAGCATCCTGTCTATCTCGTCCTCTAGCTGGTTGTATGACCTTGGGTAAAAGACTGCTGAAACTGTGAGGCTCTGAGAAGGGGAACGTGCTAACATAATTTCTATACCTTTTTGTTCTCTCTGTTGGTGGGGTAGTTTTTACACGAATAGATTGTATACCTGAGGCTCAGTCAATGAGCCGATGGGAAGGGGGTTAGGGTGGCTGCTACCTTGGGGTCTATGTAGTCTTGCCTTGAACAAAGAGCACTCAAACTCTTGGGGCAGCTGAGGCAGCATGGGGGTGTACTTTCTCAAGAAAGTCAATGAAGAGATCTCTCCTTTTACAAACTTTTGTCAAGACTCTGGTTTTTTCAACTGAGTGAAACAATGTAAACAACGTGAGATCTCTCAGATGGATTGAGTGTAGCAATTTCTTAGACTGTTACAAACTCAAGGTTGGTTACACTAGCCTCAATAGGCCTAAGTTTCAGGTTCCTAGAAAACACATGATTTGTACTATTATATCAGCATTGGTAATGGCTAATTACTAAAAAGGATAAGATAGCTAGGATTCGTAGTATTATAGTGAGATTCCTTGTTTCTGGGGTAGATTTTCTCGTTTTAGATTGTAAGGCTGAAATTCCTGTCCAATGGGAATTCAAAGCCAGTGGTGGGTGGGTATCTCTGTGTTAGGGCGATATAACCTTTGTCCTGGCCTTTGTGCCTTGCCTCGCTTCGCTAGCTTCGCTCGGACTGCCTGATGAAGCAGACGCCCACTTCTCACGAGAACGTAATAAATCTTTCACTTTATACCTAGAAAATCTCTGAGTGTTATTTTTGGGTAGCTGTAGCACACATAATCTATTATACCCCCTTTTCTTTTTCAGCTTGCATAATAAGGGAAACTCTTCAGTCCATCAATTCATGTGCAAGGCTTAAAATGCAATTAAAATGAACTTTTCTAATAGAAAATTTAAAGGGCAAAGCTTCCACAGTTAAAAGAATATAAAAACACTACTGCCTCCTGCAGTCATCATAGCAACCAGCTAATCTAAATCAGGAAGGTGTTATCATAAAGCCTGGAGTACTGATGAAACACTGAACGCTTCCCCCCCTCCCATGTGGGGGTATCATACTTAACCTGTAAAAACCAAATGACCTCCACCATTACCTTCCCCTCACAAAGGGCGGGACTGCCAAAGAGCAAAGGGAAGGAGAGAGGGTCTAGGGCTAACAATGCATAAGCATAGCAACCCCTTCCTGGCAATAGTCCCCAGCATAAAGTAAGCACAGTCTTTGTCACACTCTGAGATTGGGATCATGGGGCAGGTATATGAATCAGTATTGGAGTCTTTGGAACTCAGCCAAAGAACTTGAAGTGATGGCACCATATTGTACTTTGCTTGCTTTAGTTAAAATGGGATGGTAGTTCCACCTACTGGAATTCGAAACTGAAGCACAATAAAGATATTGCAGGGACAGAGAGGGGAGTGTCTGGTTGGCATAGCAGTCAGAACACACACGACATTTATCGATTAAGTTTGTAGTCTTATATGGGCATGGTTCATGGCACCCCCAAAACAATTACAGTAGTAACATTGAAGATCACTGATCACCATTATATAATAATAATGAAAAAGCTTGAAATATTACAAGAATTACCAAGATGAGACACAGAGAGATATGAGCACATGCTGTTGGAAAAATGGTGCCTATAGACTTGCTCAGCACAGGGTTGCCACAAATCTTCAATTTGCAAAAAATGCAATATCTTTATTGTGCTGTGAGCTACAATAAAGCAAAGTGCAATAAAATGAGGTATGCCTGTACAGAGAAGACCTTATGAACTAATGCAAAGTGAAATAAGCAGAAACAGGAAAACAATATACATAATGCCTAGAAGAATGAAAATGAACAACAAACCAACTGAAACTGAATGCTGAGAATTTATAATGACCAAGCTTGGTACCAAAGAAGAGATAGGAGAAGATACACATTCTACTTGGTAGAGGTGGGGTACCATGGGTATGGAACAATGCATATGATGGCAGACATTTTTGATATATTGGTTAGTTTTGTGCAACTTTTGTTTTCTTCCTCTTTATTATAAGGGAGAGATGAGAGGATACTGTGGGAAATGTAGGTGATATAAAAGCGAAAGATAGCAAAAACATTTATTTTTAAAACAATACAATGCTGTAGGTGGACTGTTCTTATGAGAGTATTTGTATAAAAAATACATTAGGGTTTTTTTTTCATGTAACTTTATTTTACTCTTTGTCAATTAACAAGCATTAATTCTCTCTTCCTCCCATGTCCTCCCCCTAATTGAATAAAAAAAGAAAAACAAAACTCTTGCAACACGTATGCAGTCAAGCAAGACAAATTCTCACAATGGCCTTGTCGAAAAATGTATGTCTTGCTCAGCACCGTAAGTGCCTTGCCTCTCCATCAGAGGTGGGAAGCATACTTCATCACTGCACCTCTGGAATTGGATTGATCAGAGTTCTTAATTCTTTGCTTCAGCTAAAGCATAATAAATTTTGCTCTATCCATTTATTTTAACTGTGTGAATATTTTTTAAATTCAACTTTATTTTATTTCTAGCTGCAAATTCTCCCTCTCCTCTCCCACTCTCCAACCCATCGAGAAGGCAAGAAAAACAAAACCTATTACAAATATGTATAGTCATGCAAAACAAATTTCCACATTTGTCATATTTAGAAAGAAAGAAAGAAAGAAAGAAAGAAAGAAAGAAAGAAAGAAAGAAAGAAAGAAAGAAAGAAAGAAAGAAATTATTTAATTAGCAACCGACGAGTCCATTAGTTCTCTTTCTGGAGGTGGATAGCATGTTTCATCATGAGTTCTTGGAATTGAAGTTGGTCATTGTGCTGACCAGGGTTACTAAATCTTTCAAAGTTAATTATCTTTACAATATATCTGTCATTGTGTAGATTGTTCTCCTGGTTCTGCTCATTTCACTTTGAATCAGTCCATACAAGTCCGAAGATATCCCCTTCTTCATTTCTTATAGCACAATAATATTCCATCACAATCATATGCCATAATTTGTTCAGCCATTTCCCAGTTGATGGGTATCTCTTCAGTTTCCAATTCTTTACCACCACAAGAAGAGCTGCTGTAAATGTTTTTGTATATGCAGGTTCTTTTCCTCTTTCTTTAATCTCTTTGGGATATATATCTAGGAGTGGTATTGTTGAGTTAAAGGATATACACAGTTTAATAGCTTTTGGGGCATAGTTCCAAATTGTGATTCAGAATGGTTAAATTAATTCACAGTTCCACCAACAGTTTATTAGTGTACCTATTTTCCCATAACTCCTCTAGCATTTGTCATTTTCCTTTGTTATCACCTTAGCCAATCTGACAGGTGTGAGGTGGTACCTCAGAGATGGTTTAATTTGCATTCCTCTAATTAGTGGAGGATTAGTGCTTTTAGTGAATTTAGAGCTTTGTTATATGACTATTGATAGCTTTGATTTCTTCCTTTGAAAACTGCCTATTCATATCCTTTGTCCATTTATCAACTGGAGAATGACTTGTATTCTTATAAATTTGACTCAGATCCCTTTACATTTTAAAAAATCAAACCTTGGTCAGAGAAACTTCCTGCAAATACTTTTTTTCATAGCTTCCTGCTTTTCTTCTCATTTTAGCTGCATTGATTTTGTTTATGTAAAAACTTTTTAGTTTTGTATAGTCAAAAGTATCCATTTTACCTATCCTATTTACCTCTCTTGTTTGGTCATGAACTCTTCTCCTATCCATAGATTGGACAAATAATTTTTTCCCTGCTCTACTAATTTGTTTAGGATATTACCTTTTATATCTAAATTCTATACCCATTTTGAGATTTTCTTGGTTTATGATGTGAGATATTTGTCTATGTCTATTTTCTGCCAGACCACTTTGCAATTTTTATCAAATAGTCATTTCTTGCCTCAATATCTGGGATCTTTGGGTTTATCAAATACTATATTACTGTGCTCATTTGCTTCTGTATATTGAGTAGCTATCCTGTTTAACCGATCAATCTCTCTTATTTTTTTGTTCAGGCCCAGAGTCAACTGACCTCTCTGTCTGTCTTCCTATGATTCCCTGGGCTGCAAACAAGACTCAACTGTGACTTTTTCTTGGCTTTCCCAATCAAAATTTGATCTGGAACATTTTCTAGACTGTTTGTGGAGGTATGCCAAGCTTTTTCTTTGATCAAGATACACTTATACTAAGTTCTGTAAAGATAAACAAAAGCAGTGGCAAAACAAAAACTTTAAAAGACTTAAGAACTCTGTTCAATGAAATGATCAACCATGATTCCAGGGTACTGATGATGAAGAATACTACCCACCACCTCCTAACAGATGATGGACTAAATATGCAGAACGAGTAACATTTTTGGACATGGAAGATATGGGAATTTGTTTTGCTTGACTGTGTATTTGTTACAAAAGTTTTGTATCTTTTTTCCAAGGTGGTGAGGAGGGGGAGAAGAAAGAGAGAGGCAGAGACAGAGAGAGAAGGAGAAGCAGGAAAAAATAAGATGGAGGGAAATATATAGTAATCATAACTGTGAATGTGAATAGGATGAACTCACCCATAAAGCAAAAGTGTATAGCAGAAAGGATTAGAAACCAGAATCCAACAATATGTTGTTCACAAGAAACACATGTGAAACAGAAAGACACACGTAGAATAAAAATAAACAGCTGAAGCAGAATCTATCATGCTTTAGCCAAGGTAAAAAACAAAAAAGTAGGGGTATCAATTATGATTTCAGACAAAGCAAAAGCAAAAATGAACCTAATTAAAACAGATAAGTGGGAAACTACATTTTGCTAAAAGGTACCATAGACAATGAAGTAATATCAATACTAAATATATATGCACTAAATGGCATAGCATCCAAATTCTTAAAGGAAAAGTTAAATGAGTTACAGGAGGAAATGGACAATAAAATTATACTAGTGGTGGACCTCAACATTCCCCTCTCAGAACTGGATAAATCTAGCCATAAAATAAATAAGAAAGAAGTTAAGGAGATGAAAAATTTTTAGAAAAGTTAGGTATGATAGAACTCTGGAAAAAAGTGAATGGGAATAGAAAGGAGTATACTTTTTTCTTAGCTGTATATGGCACCTTCACAAAAATTGACCACATATTAGGGCATAAAAACCTTACAACCAAATGTAGAAATGCATAAATATTAAATGCATCTTTTTCAGACTGTAATGCAAGCCTGCACAACTTGCAGCCCACGGGCATGCCAAAGGATTTCAAATAACCCACGAAAAATGTAGAGGATGTTTTCCTCTACATTTTTCACCAGCCACCTGAAATCCTTTGGCATGCTGTAAGAGGCCCAGGGGCCATAAGCAGTCCACAGGCCATAGGTTGTGTAGGTCTGACACCATGCAATAAAAATTAGATTCAATAAAGGGACATAGAAACATAGATTAAAAATTAATTGGGATATTCTGGTTTCTCTTCAGATCATATAAATCTTTTGCCTTTTACTAAAGATTTCCATGGAGAGGAACAATTATGAGTTACTAACCAATTTTTTGAGGCTTCATTGAAGTGAGGTTTATAACTTTGTTAATAAAAAAACACAAATTCAAAAAAAAATTAATTGGAAACTTGATATTCTGATCCTAAAGAATGAATGGGTCACAGAACAAATCATAGAAAAAACAAATAATTTTATTAAAGAGAGTAACAACAATGAGGGCAACACCCTAAAATTTATGGAATGCAGCCAAAGTGCTATAGTTATTGTTGCTGCTGAGTTATGTTCGACTCTTCATGATCTCATTTTGGGGTTTTCTTGGCAAAGATACCGAAGTGGTTTTCCATTTCCTTCTCCAGTTCATTTTACAGATGAGAAACTGAGGCAAACAGGGTTAAGTGACTGATTAAATGTCTGAGGCCAGATTTGAGCTCAGGAACATGAGTCTTCCTGACTCCAGGCCTAGCACTCTTATCAACTGCACCACCTAGATTCCCCAAGCAGTATAGTACTTAGGGAAAAATTTATATCTCTAAATGCTTATATTAATAAAATAGAGAAAGAGTAGATCAATGAATTGGATATGCAATTAAAAAAACTAGAAAAAGAACAAATTAAAAATCCCTAATTAAACATCAAATTGAAAACTCTATCTTAAAAAAATAAATCGAACAAGCCATCAATGAGCTCCCTAAGAAACAATCCCCAGGGCCAGATGGATTCACAAGTGAATTCTACCAAACACTTAAAGAATAATTAATTCCAATACTGTATAAACTATTTGGGGAAAAAGCAGACAAAGAAGTAGTCCTACCAAATTCCTTTTAGGAAACAAATATGATTCTGATACTGATTGATAAATCTTATAAGGAAAGATCTTCCATGTCCCCTGTATGACTCTAAACATTGGGCTATAAGCCAGAGTGTGGTTCTCTATGTTGACCTGAGAATTTAGCCAGTTCTCAGGAGATGTGCTCTGGGAACCTGGCCAGTTCATCAGAACATATCAAGTTAATTAATATTCTAAGATGTTTTGCTTGCTCCAGGAACTTGGCCAGTTCCTGGGCGAAGTAAAAACATCTACTAGAATCATGGGCACCTCTGGCACGGGGACTTCTTTGTTAGACGCCCTACTTAAATCCTAATTGGGAAAGCCATCTTTGGATTCTCACCCATGGAGAGGACACTCTGACTGGGACTTTCCCAATAGGGACCCTGAAAACTGTACCCTGGGAATCCTCAGCTTGGACTCAGGTGCTGGTGCTTCCCCAAATTGGTGATGTTTTCTTATATTATTGCTGTCCTTTGTACTCTTAACCTGACTATAGTCATATTGCTAATTGTATGTTGCTGTAAATCTACCTTTTCTTTACCTATATTATAATCTTAATTAAAGCTACCTTCACTTCTCTCTCTAGGAGTGTGTCTTATTGTAAGAGCGAATCTGAACCACATTTTTCCTTCCTTAATCACACAGATACCTAAATCAGGAAGAGCAAAAACAGAGAAAGAAAACTATAGACCAATTTCCTAATGAATATTTGACAAAATACAACACCTTTTCTTATTAAAAACACTAGAAAGCATAGAAATAAAGAGAACTTCCTTAAAATGGTAAGTAGTACTTATCAGCAAACATTATATGTAATGGGGACAAGCTCAAAAGCTTCCCAATAAGATCAGGGGTGAAGCAAGGATGCCCATTATCACCACTGTTATTCAATACTGTACTATATAGCATTAAGAGATGAAAAAGGAAATGAAGGAATTAGAATAGGCAATGAGAAAACAAAACTATCACCCTTTGCAGATGATATCATGTATACTTAGAGAGCCTTGGAGAATCAACTAAAAAACTAGTTGAAGTAATTAACAACTTTGGCAAAGTTACAGGATATAAAGCAAATCCACATACATCATCAGCATTTCTATATATTACCAACAAAGTCCAGCAGGAAGGGATAGAAAGAGAAATTCCATTTAAAATAATGGTAGACAATATAAAATAGTTGGGAGTCTACCTGCCAAGATGAACCCAGGCACTATATGAACACAATTACAAAATACTTTTCAAATAAATAGTGGGATCTAAACAACAATTACTCATGGGTAGGCTGAGCCAATATGATAAAAATGACAGTTCTACCTAAATTACTTATTCAATCAAACAACCAAACATTATTTCATAGAGCTAGAAAAATAGTAATAAAATTCACCTAGAAGAACAAAAGGTCAAGAATATTGAGGCAGTTAGGTGGTGCAATGGATAGAGCACCGGCCCTGAAGTCAGGAGGACCTGAGTTCAAATCCAACCTCAGACCAAACACTTGACACTTACTAGCTGTGTGACCCTGAGCAAGTCACTTAACCCCAATTGCAAAAAAAAAAAGGAAAAAAGAAAAAAAAAAAGAATATTAAGGAATGAGTGGACCTGTCTTGAACATTTAAATATACATTTCAGGTCTATCCCTGAAGTAGAAAAGTGAGCCATCACATGATTACAGTATCTCCTTAGCTTAGCATTCCAGAGTCTCCACTATTTGGTTCCCACCTACTTTTCAAGCCCTTCCATCCTGAAACTATTGTCCCCAAACTGAACTGCTTGTTTTTCCTTTCCAGCATTTGCACAACATGTGCCACATTGTTAGAAGAGTCTTTCTATATTTCTGATTAATGAAATTCCTCTTTCAATGTCCTACTTCTGTTGAGGGTTACCTTTTTTGTGAAGCCTTCCCTAATCCCTATAGCTGGAATCATATATCCCTCTATGAATCTCTTCTCTATCACTCTGGCCATTCCTATACACTGAAGTTGCTTTCAACTTGTATTACGGTTATCTGTACATGTTTTCATTCCTTTTTGGTGTTTCTCCCCCCTAAACCCCAAAAGATTGTAAGCTCCTTGACGTGAGCCTTGAAGAATTTTGTTAGAAATGAGCTTTGAAGGGTTTTAGCGCTAGAAAATCAAAGATTGTTCCTAGTGGAAAGAGAAACCTAAGCCAACACTCAAGACAGTGGTAAATCCTGGCAAATGTGTGCAGAACAGTGAGTCATTTAGTTGGGGTGGAGAGATGGGGTAGGGGGAAGCATGTCAGGGAGGAATGGTAGATAAATATGGAGAGAAAGGTAAAAGGCATTGTGGAGAGTCTAGAACATCAGGCTGATGACTTGTGCAGTAATTTGGTGGCCAATGAGGACCTATGGAAGGTGCTTGGGCAGAAGAATGAACTGATTGGGAGTGCTTGTGCAAGAAGATTAGTATGAAATTGATGGGATTGAGGAAAGACCTTGAGACTAGTTGGGGGATACTTCCCCCCAACGTAATGCTTCCATGCTTATCTTCCTCTATCTCATTTTCTCCTCCAGGTACTCAGCCCTACTTCTTTTGGCATCCTTTCTTCCTTGACTGGCCTGTTTTTGTGTGTGTTGGGGGTGGGGTGGGGGTGGGGAGGGTGGAAAGCAGAGTAAGGAAGGAGTCATTGAGGACCTAGGGGGAAATCCTAAGAGGGGCAAGGAGGGGGCGGGGCAGTTAAAAGAGCGGGAGGAAGTGCTTCTCTCTTTCCATGGCTCTCTCTTTCTTGTGCTGTGAGGTGATTGAGGCATTTCTTGACTTCCTCCTCAACTGCTTAAAGACACTTGGGACCTTGGTACCCGGCCTCTGCTGAGTATGAAGGGTTTCTGAGGAAGGTGCAGGAGGGGTGGATCCTGAGGGGAAAGATTCTCTTGGGAAGGGCCTTTCACCTCCTGCTCCTGCCTTCCACAGGCTGTTGCCCAGTCACTCCCCTCTGGTGCTTTTCCAGCACCCATAGGCTCTGGTGATGAAGATATCCCTCTTCCTCCCTCAGTTTTCTTTCCCATCTTCCCACTCCAGCTTGGCCTGATCTGGGTTTATCCCTTTCTTCGGGATGGCAGCAATGGAGCTATTTTTTCAGCTATTGTTACCTTGAATCATTTTTTATTTATTTTAATCAAAAACTATTTTAGATTCACTGGGCTGTGTGATCAATCTTCCTGGGGCCATTCTGGCCAGACTCCTCACCCAGCGTCCTCAGCCTGGTGAGGCCAATCTCCCTGGACACAGAGGGGCCAGACTCTTTAATAAGTCCCATAGGACCAAACTCATCACCAAGCTCCTCCCCTTATTTGACTTGGTCTCACTTCTATTCAAGCCCTACTTGGCTAAATTTCTCCCCACACCTACTTTGGCAAAATTCATCAAAGGATCAGCCCTGGCCAGACTCCATATCAGGCCAGAACTGTCCAGATTCCTCATCAGACCAGGTCTGGCCTAACTTGTCTCCTGGACAGGCCTGGCATGACTCCTCTTCAGGCCCAGCCTTGTTAGATTCCTCTCCAAGACAGGCCTGGTGTGACTCTTCTCTAGGCGCAATCTGGCCAGACTCCTCTCCAAGCCATGCCTGGCAGGACTCCTCTTCAAGACAGGCCTGGTGTGACTCTTCTCTGTGCCTGGCTTGGCGTAACTCCTTTCCAAGACAGGCTTTGTGTGACTCTTCTACAGACCCACCCTGTCCAGACTCTTCTCTGGGTCAGGCCTTGCCAGACTCTAATCCAGGTGAAGGCTGCTGTGACTCTTCTCAGGGCCAGTCCAGGACAGAGTCTTCTCTGGGCCAGCCTTGGTCAAATTCTTCTCTAGGCCAGCCCTGGGTCAGACTCCTCTCCTGTCTAGACCTGGGCAGTCTCCATTCAGGGCCAGCCCTGGCCAGATTCTTCTCCTGTCCGAGCCTGGCCAGACTCCATCCAGGGCCAACCCTGGCCAGACCCCTCTGAGAGCCAGACTTGGCCAGACTCCATCCAGGGCCAGGCTTGGCCAGATTCCTCACTACATCCTACATGCCCAGACAGCCCACCAGATCAGGCTAGGCCAAATTGTTCATTGGACCAGACCTGGCCAAACTGCCCACCTGGCCAAGCCTGATCAGATTTGTCACTCTGCCCATCCTGGCCAGAATTCCCACCAGACTCAGCACAGGCAGGCTGTCCACCAACTCCAGCATGGTTAGATTTCCCTCAGAGCCCAGCCTAGCTAGAATGTCCACCACAACAGGTCTGCCCAGACTCATCACCAAACCCATCTTGGACAGACTGCCCCAGAGGTCTAACTTGGCCAAATTGTCCAGGGTCCCAGGCTGGCTAGACTACTGGCCAAACTACCTGTCAGACCCCTCCTTGGGCCCTAGGTTGACAGACTACTTTCTGGGCTCTGGGTGTACTGACTCCTCCCACCATCCAGGGTGGACAGGCCCCTCCCTGTACCAACGATAGGCAGGCCCATCCCAGGGCTCAAGGTGGACAGATTCCTCCTTGGATGAAGGGTGGACAGACCTCTCCCTGGGCCCAGAGTGTATAGATGCCTCTCTGACCCTGGAATGGTCACATTCCTTGGGCTGGGCTTGGCTAGACTCCCAGGGAGAGACTAGAACTAGGGGGGCTCATTGGTTCAGGCAATGTCCCTCTGCCTTTTCCCTTTGACTCAAGGTCTGCTGTGAAGCTGACCTAGCCTACCCTGTTTCTTAAATTCTTACAAATTTAATAACCTCTGTTATTCATTAAAATATATTAGTGTTTATCCTTTTTTTAAGAGGGGGAAAGATAGAATATAAAATTTAACAATAGCCAATTCAATTCAGAAAGCACACTATTAAGTGCCTACTAATGAGGCACCAGGGACAGAAATAAAACATTCCTTCTCCAGGAACTTATATTCTATTGGGGAAGAAACAATTTATATATAGAAAATGAAAGATCCAATGTATACCAAGTGATTTCTGTGAGTAGAGTGCATTCTAATATAAGCAACAGGTGGGGGCAGGGAGGTGGTTCTAGAGGGCACATGGAACAGGGATGCAGGCAGGATGGAGTTGACACAGACAGGTATGATGAGCAGAGAATAGGGACCGGGGAAGAAAACTTGTCCTAGGCAGCCTACGATTCAGTCATAGGGATTTTAAATGACATCCATAGGGCTAGAGAGATTGTCAGGCCTTCACAGCAGTAATGGTGATATTGGTTTAATTATCAATCCCTGAGCAAGAAAACATAAGGGCAGGGTTCTTTTTTTTCCTGTTGAGGGCCACTGACTGAGAAAAAAAGGATGGAAGCTCCCTAGGAGCAGAAACTACGGTCAGTTTTGTTGTTGAATGATGGCACCCTCCTTCCCAAACTACCCTCCTTTTAACTGGTTTGTATTTATTCCACTTGGATTTATTCTGTATGTGGAGCTCTTGTTTCCCTGTTAGAACATAAGCTCTTTGAGAACAGAGATGGTTTCATTATATCTATCTCCAGCACCTAACACAGTGCCTGGCACATAGTAGGTGTATAAATAAATAAATGCTTGTTGATTGATTTAAAGACTGTTTGCCTGATTCATAGCATAGTCTGTCGCACGGCCTGGCCTAGTTGCTGTTCCCTGTACCCAACACTCCATCTCCTATATCTGTGCCTTTGGCTGCCTGTCCACCATGCGTAGAATGCTCTCCTACCTCACCACTGCCTCATAGGATCTGAGGCTTCTGTCAAACATTTAGCTCCAGTGTCACCAAGAGGCCTTTTCCAGTCCTTGAAGCTGCTATGCCTTCCCTTCTAAGGTCACAACTCAAGAGGGACGTAGTTCTGGTTCTTCTGTAGGCCATTAAGCCAACCCCCAAAGTTCCCTAGAATGCTGGGGGAAATTGGGAAGGAGGAAGGGCACCTCCTACACTTGCATCAGTTCATATATATCACCCCATGTTTCTAGGAATTTTTAATATTTGCCACTTATGTCATTTATCGTATTTGTACAATAGTATTCCGTCATTAACATACCAAATTCCTTCAGCCACTCAACCAATGATCAACCACTTTGTTTTTAGTCTTTTGATATCACACACAAAATTTTTTTTGCTCTCGTTACTTGTTTTCTTTCTAAGTTTAATTACCAATGATTCTAAAAGTATTTCTCCTTGACTTGTTTTCCAGTTTGGTTGTTTCTGATATCAGATCTTATATTTTCTTCTATTTTTCACTCTTTGATTTTGTTCTAATATTTTATGCTGTGTCATGAGGTCATTGATTTATTTTTTTCTTTTTCTTTCTTTCTTTATTTTTAACATTTATTTAAGATTTTTTTGAGGTCTGAATTCTCTCCCTCCCTTCCACCCCTAAACCAACATTGAGAGGGCAAGCAATATTCTATCAATTATACATGTGAAGTCATGTAAAAAAATATTTACTTATCAGCCATGTTGCAAAAAAAAAATATCAAGAAACATAAAGAAAGTGAAAAAAGTATGCTTCACTCTGCAGTCAGAGTTCATTAGTTCTCTCTGGAGATGGATAGCACTTTTCATCATGAGTCTTTTGGAATAGTCTTAGATCATTGTATTGATCAGAGTAACCAAGACTTTCACAGTTGATCACAATATTGCTGTTACTGCTTCTGCTCACTTCACTTTGCATCAGTCCATATAAGTCTTCCTAGGTTTCTCTGAAACTTCCTGCTTGTCGTTTCCTATAGCACAATAGTCTTCCACTACAATCATGTACATAACATGTTCAGCCATTTCCTAATTGATGGACATTCCCTTAATTTCCAATTTATTGCCAACACAAAAAGAGCTGGTATAAATATTTTTGTACATATAGGTCCTTTTCACTTTTCTTTGATCTCTTAGTAGTTGTATTGTTGGGTCACAGGGTTTGCATAGTCTTATAGCTCATTGGGCATAGTTCCAAATTGTTCTACAGAATGGTTGGACCAAATTATTGATATTTCTTTGTTCTATTTTAGTTTTCAGAGAGTCTATTTCTTGGCTAAGGTTTTTCACTTTTTCATCTAAGTCACTTATTCTCCTTCTAATTCTTTCCTCTAGAAGTTTTATTTATTTCTTTAATTTCTTGCTTCATTTCTTCTAGTTAGTAATGTAGCCCTTTTGGAAAGTCCATTTTTTTCCTTTGTAACATTAGAGTTGTTACAGGGTTACTCTCCCCTTCTGGGGGATCTCTAGATTTGTAATAATTTTTAAAAATAAGTTTTTATTGATGGTTTCTCTTTCTAACATCACCAGAACATCCCATGTGTTTCTCCCCCTACCCCTTCCCTAGAGCCATCCTATATTAAAAATAGTATTTTTTAGGAGCAGCTAGCTGGTGCAGTGGATACAGCACCAGCCCTGGATTCAGGAGGACCTGCGTTCAAATCCGGCCTCAGACACATAACACTTACTAGCTGTGTGACCCTGGGCAAGTCACTTAACCCTATTGCCTAAAATAACAAAAAAAAATAGTATTTTTTTAGAGAGGAAAAAAAGTCAGCACAACTGATTGATATGTTGAAAAAGTCCAAAAACATGTGCAATGCATAACACTTGTGGACCTTCCACTCCCACAAAGGGGTAGGTTGTGGGTGTCTTCTAATATCCCTTCATTTGAGTCCTATTTGATTTTATATTTTTGTTACGTTTCATTTTCATTTTTGGTGTGTCACTCTTTCCATTTACATTATTATAGTTACTGTGTATATTGTTATCTTCTGCTCACTTTACTTCACATCAGTTCATACAGATCTTTCCATGCTTTTCTGCATTCATCACACACCTTACTTATCACAGCACAGTAATATTCCATTATATTCATGTACCATAATTTGTTTAGCCATTTCTCAGATGATCAACATCTACTTTGTTTCCAATTCTTAACTCTCACCAAAAGTGCTGCTGTAGGTATTTTGGAGTATATGGGGACTTTTTTCTTTTTGAAGACTTCCTTAGGGTATAAACCCAGTAATGGAGTCGCTAGTTCAAAGGGTATGGACATTTTAGTCACTTTATTTGCCTACTTCCAAATTGTTTTCCAAAATGGCTATACCATTTCACAGTTCCACCAACATTATATTAGTGTGCCTAACTTCCTACAACCCTTCTAATATTGACTGTTGCCATTTTTTGTCATTTTTGCTAATTTATAGGGTGTGAGGTAAAACCTCAGGGTTGTTTTGATTTGCATTTCTCTTACTATTAGTGATCTGTAGCATTTTTTCATGTGACTGTGAATACTTTGCAGTTATTCTTTTGAGCCCTGTTTGTTCACATCCTTTTCTTTCTCTTTCTTTCTTTCTTTCTTTCTTTCTTTCTTTCTTTCTTTCTTTCTTTCTTTCTTTCTTTCTTTCTTTCTTTCTTTCTTTCTTTCTTTCTTTCTTTCTTTCTTTCTTTCTTTCTTGGCAATGGGGGTTAAGTGACTTGCCCAAGGTCACACAGCTAGTAAGTGTCTGAGCCCCAGGTCCATCTGACTCCAGGGCTAGTGCTCTATCCACTGTACCACCTAGCTGCCCCAGTTCATATCCTTTTTTTTTTTTACCATTTATCTATTGGGGAATGGTTATTACTCACATGTACATGTGTATATGTATGTGTATAAATATATAGATATAGATACATATCATACACGTCCCACACTACACTAACATGAATTTAAGATTTCATTTACAAGCAAAAACCACTGTCCTCATAATTTCAGGGTGCACGGGTTTTCAGGGAATCCTCTCTTGCTACTGTTCATTTTTCTGATCAAGTGAATATACAGAATCCTGAAAGCTTTAGACTAACCTCTTGTGGTCAGGTGTCATCATGCCATCCACACTAGGCAGGGTTCCAAATCTCTGGTCAGTGGTACATCATCAGAAGATGATGCAAATCTGCAAGAACAGAAGAGGACTTGAGATCTAAAAGAATCTTTGAGGTTGTCTCTAATCCAATCCCTTCATTGTACAAACGGGAAAATGGAATCTCAGAAAAGGGAAGGGACTTGGTCAGAAATCACACAGGTGGTGAACTGAAGAGCCCATGTAGGCTATTTGTTCAGTTGTTTCAGTCATGTCCAACTCTCCCTGACCCCATTTGGGGTTTTCTTGGCAGAGATACTGAAATGGTTTGCCATTTCCTTCTCATTTTACAGATGAGTAAACTGAAGCAAACAGGGTTAGGTAACTTAAGTGTCTGAGACCAGATTTGATCTCAGGAAGATAAGTCTTCCTGACTCCAGGCCTGGCACTCTATCCACTGCACCACTTAGCTGCCCCATTGTGGGAAGTAGTGTCTGGCAATTCTTTTTATTTCCTCTATGCTCATTGCAAGTTTACCTCGTTCAATTTTTATTTTGATAATTTGATCTTCCTTTCACTATTCTTGTCCAAGTTAGTTAATGATTTATCATTTTTGTTAGTCTTGAAAAAAACCAGCTTAGTTTTGTTGATTATTTCTAGTTTCTTTGTTTTCAATTTTATGGTTTATAGGATCATAGCTATACAGCTAGAGATAAATCTCCTTATTTTAAAGCTGAGGAAACTGAGGCCCACAGAAGTTAAGAGATAAGGTGTCAAAGACAGTAAATGACTGCCAGTCTGTTAACCTCAGCTAGTCATTTAGCATTTATTAAGGGCAAGGCACTGTGCTAAGATACAATGAAAGGCTAGAAACATTCTCTGCTGCAAAAACTACGTAAAGAGAAGATAAAGACCTCTCTTCCTCTCTTTTCTCCTGCCCCAAGCTCTTTCCCACAGTCTTTGAAGAGTGGAACTACAAGATGAATAGACCTCCGAGCGAGCCTAGAGCGACCCCCGGAAGTGCGTCACGACAGGAAGTGGGCGGGGCTTCACAGCTTGACTTCCGCGTCCGGTGCGTACATGCTGCTGTTGCCGTGGTCGACTTAGTTTCGGGTGAGTTGAGTGTTAGTTGAGTGGGCCTCTCGATGGGTCGGAACCAGCCTCCCTCAGCCTACCCTAGCCTCTCCCTGACTCCCTTTGGGGCCACTCTTTCTGCTCTGCCCGTGCTCTGACCAGTCGTTGCTGACCAATTATGCCTCAGCGTCCCCCGCCCCAATAGAACACTGCTCTGGCCACTCAGAATTTCTGGGTTCGTCTCCGCACCAAGGCAGACACAAGCCCGGCTCCTGGATTTAGCATCTGCGCCCCTGAAATCAGATCGCTCTTGACCAAGGTTGGGGAGGGGTAGGGAGAAGAGGGGATCCGGAAAGGATCCAATCTGTCTCCTTCCCTTCCCTGCCAAGCTTTTAGAATATGATCCTTGCCTCTATTATTCCCTTATCAACCACTCACTTTTCTACTCGTGACTTTTTGTGCGTTATTTTTGGAAATAAATTTATATTGCTTTTTTTGTTTTTATATTACCAACATTTTTCAATTTGCCCCTCCCCCATTCTCTTTGACAGCCATGTCTGAAAACAACTAATAAAAAAGTGGGGGAAAAAATCTAGCAGAACTAACCAACATTTCAAAAAAGTTTGACATTATATACAGTGTGTCCCATATCCACAGCCCCCTGCCCCCTTTCTGCGAAGGTGAGGAGAGCTTTCTGGTGCCTCATGTAGGACGGGGCTTTATTGTTATAGTTTTGTTTGTTTCTCATTGTTCTTTCTGTTTTGTTGTATGTATATTGTTTTCCTGATTTTGCTTACTTCACGTTGCTTCATTTTGTATACATTTTCCCATGCTTCTGTGTGTTCATCATAGAAATCCTTTCTTTTCTTTTTTTTTTTGCTTTTTGGTGAGGCAGTCAGGGTTAAGTGACTTGCCCAGGGTCACGTAGCTAGAAACTGTCAAGTGTCTGAGGCTGGATTTGAACTCAGGTCCTCCTGACTCCAAGGCCAAAGCTCTGTCCACTGGGCCACCTAGCTGCCCCCATATCCATTCCTTCTTATAGCAAGACATTCCATTACATTCATATACCACAACTAATTTAGCTCTTCTGCAATCATTTCAACTTATTGTGATATGACTAGAGCTGCTCTCTCCAAAGTCACCTTTCAGTAATAACCAGATTCACTGGCCTTTCCTCTTCTGTTTTCTTATTTGTCTTTGTATCTTTTTTATCTTGCTGATTCATAGTGATGGACTGTGATTGCCTGGGCAGGTGGGCATAGGGACTATACTTATGATCTCATTGGTCTAGGGAGCTCCTGGATGAGGAAATTCCTTCTACCAGTGTCCCTGCTCTGCAGCTTAGAGGAGAGTTTAGGACTTACTCAGCATCAGCACAGGCAGCAGAGGTGGGTCTTGAACCCAGGTCTTGGTTCTAAGGCAGCTCTCCAGCTAGCATGCCACTCTGTCTCTCAGTTGCTGGAAAGAAAACATAAAGAGCATTTAATGATAATCCAGTCTGCTTATTTTACAGATGAGAAAACTGAGGCTGCTAAACGGTGAAGGGTCTTGCCTAACGTTTTGTGGTTACTGGGGATTTGTACTCAAGTCCACTACGTTATGCTCAGACTCTTTGAACTTTTTTCAACATTTGAAAGAAATCCTAAAACCTCTGGCATGCAAAGGTAATCACTAAAGTAGATGATATTTAGGCTTCTCAAGCAGTATATCTAAAACATTCCTTATTTATCTTTCCCCTAAAACCTGTCCTTCCACCAAACTTAGCTATTTCTTTTGAGAACACCATCATCCTTTTAGTACCCCCGAGTTCAGAACTTCAGAATCATCCTCAACTCTTCCCTCTCCTTCATCCTCCATATTCACGGAGTTGTCAAGTCTATGCCACCTCCATGACTGGTGTCTCTTCCTTCCTCTCTACTCACATAGCCAGTAACCACATCAGCCCTCATATTATGAGGCCTCCTACTTGGGCTATTGCAGTGCAGTAGCCTTCTAACTGGACTCCCTGCAATTATCCTTTCTTTTCTTTTCTTTTTAAGTTTTTACATAATTTATGCTCTGATGAAAAATTATCTTCATGGATAAACATCATCCATAGTGCCTTTTATTCCTTCTGTTGTGAAATCTCCAGCTCACTTTTTGCCAGCACCGACATTTGCCTTTGCAGTACCTCTGACTTTCTTCATTCTGTTCTCACGTTCCTTTTGCTGTTTTCTTGATGTCTTTTTCTTCTCATACCGGCCATGCCTTGCAAGTCTGTGCTTTGGTTCATTTTTCTTTGCATAGTCCAGGGAATCATAAATCATGCCAAAGCCTGTTGTTTTGCCACCACCAAAATGGGTTCTGAATCCAAAGACAAAAATGACGTCTGGAGTTGTCTTGGCCAGTTGTTCTTGAATTTCAGTCTTGGGCACTGTGGCCTTTCTAGAATGAAGGACATCTATAACCATCTGTTTATGCTGAAGAAGTCTGTTTGTCATGAACTTCTTGGTGGCCGGCTCCTTGAGCAGCAGGAGAGGGAAAGGGTGCAGTTATCCTTTCTAATCTGTGCTTCTAAGAGCTGCAAAAATCATCTTCCTCAAGCACACTTCTAATTATGTTACTATACCCAAGAATTTTCAGTAGTTCCCTGTTAGAGTCATAGGTTTTAAAGCTGGAAGGGACATTTGAAGCTATCTAATTCAACTTTCTCACTTTATGGATAAGAAACTTCGGCCCTGAGAGTTTCAATGACTTGCCTAAGGTCCCAGAGGTAATAAGTAGCACAGCTTGGCTTTGAACCACTCTCTCCACTGTACCATACTGCCTTACCATACCAAATTCCTCAGCTTAGTACTTAAAGCCTTTCACAGTCTGGCTCCATCCTTCTTTTTCCAGACCTAATTCCCATTACTTTTCTTCATGTACTCTTATTTGCAGTCTAACTGGCCTACTTAGATGGTCTCCCTCCTGGCCTCTGCATCTTAGAATCTTTAGCCTTCTTCAAGGCCTGACTAAGAAGGGCGACACTAGCAAGTTAATCTACCACCTCCTGTTGGGAGCCATTACAGAACCACCTCCTATGATTAGTTGTTAGTGTTCTTTCCTTCCTAAAATGATCATTTTACTTCTCTGTGTATATGTTGTGTCCTCTGGAAGTATGTATGCAACTTTAGGGCAGATAGTGGTATTTTTTTTTAATCTTATCCTTACATCTATACAATAGTGGGACAATTCCTCCCCTTAAGGACATTACTATGTAATGGGGGAGACGATTTATAAAGGAGTAGTGGCCAGGGAAGAATATTTTGGTCTGGGAAGTCTCTAGGGGTGTTAAGTGGGACAACAGGGCATGCCCTTTCCACAGGCTATGGTAGTTTTGATTTGATTACAGTTCTTACAAGATGGGAGGAAGAGAGGGTGGGGCTAGGGGCAGGGGGGCAAAAGGCCAGGGGTATGAAGATGAGGATGCATGGGTCCAGGCAGTTCAAAGCTGAGGAGCTTTGCTTCTCCAGGTCTGTTTTCTGGAAGTCAGGATGGAGCAGCAATAGTGGGGGACAGGGGATGGGGAGTTGGGGTGAGAAGGAATATCTGAGATGAAGGTAAGAACACACATCCCAGACATGATGCTCCTCTAAGCCTAAATTGGCTTCTTTGCATCTTCTATACATTGCTTCTAGTTCTGCCCTCTGGGGCCATGCAGGACAAGGCCAACCCTTCTTCTCCTTGAGCACTCTTCATATACTTGCAAACGAGTTATTCTGGCCCACAGGCTAAACATCCCCAGTTTCTTCAAGCAGTTTTCAAGTTGTATGATCTATTCCAGCTTATACCTAAGCAGGAATCCCTGTAATAATGTCTTTAACAAGTCCAACCTCACCCTCTGCTTAAAGACCTCCATTGATGGGGACCTCACTGCCTCATTTTGTTGTGTTGTTGTCATTTCAGTCATGTCTGACTCTTCACACCCAATTTGGGGTTTTCTTGGCAAAGATACTGGAGTGATTTGCCATTTCCTTCTCTAGCTCATTTGACAGATGAGGAAACTGAGGCAAACAGGGTGAAGTGACTTGCCCAGGGTCACAGAGTTAGTAGGTGCCTGAAGCCAGATTTGAACTTGGGAAGATGAGTCTTCCTGACTCCAGGCCCAGCACTCTATGTACTACAGTGCCACATAGCTACCTTATTACGGAGCTCAGTCTTGAGCCGTTTTTTCTTCGGCAGCACTGTGGTATAGTGAGAAGATCACTTGTGTTGGAGTCAGGAGAGATCTGATTTGAATTTTGCCTCCAACATTGACTAGGTGTGTAATAGCCGTGGGCAAATCACTTCACTGTCCTGAGCCTTATTGTCTTCATCTATAACATGAGGTCATTACATGTAGTAGGGTTAGGGTTAGGCTACAGTGAGACCATATACATAAAGAACTTTGCAAACCTTAAAGTGTTATGTAAATGTCAGCTCCTGATGCCGTTATTCTTTCTCCAATGCTCCACTGAAGGGCTTGTGTCCAGCCTTTTTATTGGTCTCCTTGACTTCTCTACCATGTTTCACATTGTGATGAATGCTTATTAAATGAATTTCCATCTTTATATCTTCTCTTCCCTTGACTTCCATGATCCTGTACTCTCCTCTTTATCTACTGATCCTTCTGTCTTCTTCACTAGTCCTTTTCAGAGTCCTTGAAATGTAGACATACCCCTACATGTTCTCCTTTGGGGGTTCTTATCCATTTCTTTGGCTTTAGCATCCACAGCTAATCTCTATCCTTGCCATTTCCCTAGAGCTCCAAGCTTGTGTCTAACTGCCTCTTAGACATTGCCACATCATGTCCCACTGATTACTGAATCCAAAATGGGACTCATCATCCTTCCCAATCAATTTGACCTTCCTTTTGACTTTGTCTTCTTAGTAATAGCATCACCATCTTCCCCACCACCCAGTCAGGAGTGAAACCTTGGAGTCAGATTCCTGGAGTCTCACAGTTGGAAGGAATTAGCAATAAAGAAGCTAAGATGAAGGACAATTTCTTGAGCGAGCATTCCCCCCAGCAGTATCCTTGATAAGTAGTCATCCAGCCTGTGCTTGAAGACCTCCAGTGCTAAGCAACTTGCTATCTCATATGTCGTCTCATTTCCTAGCTCTGATTGTTAGGAAGTTTTTCCCCGTATGGTATCAAGACCTCCGTATGTAATTTCGGTCCATTGTTTCTGGCCTTCAGGAGGCTCAGTGAAACGAAATCTAATGCCAACTTTTCAAGTGAAAGTCCTACAAATAGTTGAAGGTGGATATCATGTCTACCCCCACCCCCATCCCCATTAAAGTCTTCTCTCTAGACTCAACATCCCCAGTTCTTCTAAGTACTCCTTGTGAAATGTAATTTCCAGTTCCCACACCATTCAGTTTGCTCTTCTCTGGACAAGCTCTAGCTTGTTGATGTCCCTCCTAAAATTTGATGCCTAGAACTAAGTCCAGTACTGGAGATATGGTCAGACCAGAGTACAAGGGACTAGAATCTTATCACTCCAGTCTCAAGATTGCATCAACATATTTGGTTGCCATTTCACGCTCTTGACTAATTGAACTTTTATGCCATTAAAATCCACAGGAATTTTTCCTAAATAAACTGCTGTCTACCCATGTCTCCCCTTGTCCATTTTTGTCTAGTTTACTTTTTGTGTCTCCATGTAGGACTTGGTATTTCCATGTGTATTACCTTAATACTTCACGATTTCATCAGTTTGACTCTCCATTTTCTACTGATGCAGATTGCAGCCTTTCAATGACTTGGCATATCATCTTTAAGAATTCCTTTGGCCCCAAAATGGATTGCTCTCCTCCCTAACTGATGATAAGACTCTCCAGACTTAGTTAGGTTTGTCTTCTGATGACAGATATGGCAGGCCCATCACCAGGCCTAGACATGGCCCCTTTCCAGGTTGGTGGTACTTGCCAGAACTTGCACTAAAATGGCATAGCCCTTCAGAGCCTAGGCTTACCTCCAGGTGCTGACAATGGAATAGGACTTTAGTAGACACTCAGTGACATAATGACTGGAAAGTTCTTTGTGAGCTTTAAAGGGCTGGGAAAGTGTTAGCTTTTGTATTTATCTTTTACTCTGCCCTACCCCCTCATCCAGTCAGTGGCCATATCCTTTCCATTCTACCTCAATTTACTTAGGTCAGCAAGCATTTAGGGGCAGCTAGGTGGCGCAGTGCATAGAGCTCCAGCCTTGGAGTCAGGAGGACCTGGGTTCAAATCTGGCCTCAGACACTTGACACTTAACTAGCTGTGTGACCCTGCGCAAGTCACTTAACCCCAATTGCCTCACCAAAAAAAAGCAAAACAAAAAAAACAACAAAAAAACCCCAAGCATTTAGCAAGCACCTATGGATAACCAACCATAAACATTAATTAAGTACTTATGGTATGTATTAATACTTTGGTCGTTTCAGGTTGCAGAGATTGAGCACCTGATCACCTAGTATAACTCCCTGTCAGCCCCTGAGCTGGACCTGGACCAGGCCGGGGAGAGCAGTGTGGCCAACTGGAGGTCCAAGTATGTCAGCCTGAGCGAGGAACAGTGGAAGGACAATGTGAACCTGGCCTGGAGCATCTCCCCACACCTGGCCGTGCAGCTGCCCTCCAGGTGGGTGCCTGGGAAGGAGGCAGGGAGACGGCCCCAGCGAAGCCATATAGGGGTGGGAGGCAGCTGGGCAGCCCCCTTGGGGCCATCCCTGTGTCCGTCCATGAGGATGAAAAGCTTATGGTGAGATTGGAAAGGCAGGGGGTTCCTGAATGCCAGGCCAAGGAGGCTGGGCAGAAAAGGCTGCCAAGAAAATGATGTCCGGCAAACCTCAACATGCTGCACATTAGCTATTGTTCTTGTTCCCTGTGGGCAGCAGAAGGCCCTGAGGGCTTCAGAAAAACAGGAGGGGTTGTTCTTCCCTCCCAGACTGTGCCCCAAGGGAGGCAGGCTGGTGGGGAGTCACAGAGTGGCGAGCCTGGCCTTGGGGCCGGGAGAACTTGACTCTGCCCTCTTCCTTCATGCCCTGGCCCAGGGCCCAGGTCCAGGCACGCAGCCCCAAGCCAGTCTAGTCCAGTCTGGGCAGCTCTCGGGAACGTTGGAGGGGCCGAGCAGGACTGATCTGCCGTGGCAGGGGGCTTCCCCTCCTGGACTGAGCAGGCACTAGCCCTGCCCCTGGCCAGAGGAGAGACTGGTCTCTGCCTTCTTGGTGCCCTCTAGGCTGGTCAGAGTTCTAGGCAGTGAGGATACAGATGCATTAGTCAAGCAGTTCCTGCTCTCCAAGAGTTTATGTGCTACTGGAGACACTGGTATGCTTTGTGCCAGGGGCCAGCCTTACTCTGGAGTTGTCCTTCCCATTTTCACTTCCCTGCCACCACCCTATTTCAGGTTCTTAGAACATCAGCTCTGGATGGACAGAGAGGAATTGGCCTTTACCAGGATCCAGACTCAGGTGAAAGCAGGCCAGGACTTGGAATCCAGGTAGATCTGAACGGTTAGGGAAAATCCCATGGTTCAGTTTCCCAGTGGTCAAATCGAGGAGTGTGATAGCATACAAAGAAGGGGCCCCTGGGATTCAGGAGACTTGAGTTTTAGTTATGGCTCTGCTGAGAACTATCTGTATGACATGGGGCAAGTCATATCTCCATGCAGGACCTCAATTTCCCCCTCTGTATGTAAAATGGGAGGGCAGGACAAAGTGACTTCTATGATTCTTTCTAGCTCTAGACCCTGTGATGTTATTGCAAGAGTATTCCCACTTTTCACATTGGATATAATCTTTCCCCTTCTGTAGTGATATCTTGGAGATTTAGTATATTTTAAAATATATTTAAACTGACAGGTTTAAAAAGCAAACATTTGAACCTGTAAATGTCTGAAAGTCATTCTTTTAATATTTAAAAATGGTTAACTATTTATTACACATGTTGCTTTCTCAGTAGCTTTCCTCACAATAGTGGCTTCAGGAGCAGCAGAGGAGTCCACCTCCTAGCTCACCCATCATTGATTAACTATTCATCACCTGGACACGTCTTTGTGAACCCAGCCCCCTACTGTTCTTTCCTTTGCCATCTCTTCTTTTACTGTGTCCTGGCCAAAAGGTAAGGAAACCCTTACACCTGTGTCTCCTCCATTCTCTTCTGGTTACATGGGAACCCCAACTAGGCACGGTCATTTCCTCTCACATACTACTGTATCTAGCTGAGGGTCATGGCTTCCAGTGACATTGCTTAGCACCATGGGGTCAGAATACTAACTTTAAGATGATGTGGAAGCACTGAAATGGGAGAATAGCTGCTCAAGGGTCCCTCTGAGTCCATTCTCAGTCTACCATTCATGTCTGTTTATTTTCTCTTAGTTACTTGTTAGCAGTTAGGGCACATTTTCACTAGGTGAGCTTGTAACTAGACTGGGTGATCTGAACATCAGTAATTGAGGCACCGATGAAAATGCTTTTGCATTTCCCTTTTTAAAAACAAATTCGGGGTAGCTAGGTGGCGCAATGAATAGAGCACTGGTCCTGGAGTCAGAAGGACTTAAGTTCAAATCCAGCCTCAGACCAAACACTTGACACTTACTAGCTGTGTGACCCTGGGCAAGTCACTTAATCCCAACTGCCTTGCAAAAAAACCAAAACAAAACAAAAAAACCCCAAAACTACAAATTCTTTATTAACCACTTGAACTTGGAAGTCTTCAACAGTAATCTCAAACATTCTCTTGTTAAAATGAAATCCACATAGGATCATCTCTTAATGAAAATCACAAGGAAGGGGCAACTAGGTGGCGCAGTAGATAGAGCACTGGCCCTGGAGTCAAGAGGAGCTGAGTTCAAATCCAGGCTAAGACACTTAACACTAACTGTGTGACCCTGGGCAAGTCACTTAACCCCATTGCCTAATCAAAAAAAAAATTTAAAAAAAAAGTTGCATAGCCTAGAATGATAATAATGAGACAAAATACCAAAACTTATCTGATGCAGTAAAACCATTAATTTGAGGAAGATTTATATCTCTAAATGTTTACATCAGTAAAATAGAGAAATAGTAGATTAATGAATTGGATGTACATTTTTTTTTTGTGAGGCAATTGCCCCTGGATATCCAATTTAAAAAGCTAGGAAAGGAACGAATTAAAAATCCCCAATTAAGGGGGCTGCTAGGTGGCACGGTGGATAAAGTGCTGGCCCTAGAGTCAGGAGGATCTGAGTTCAAATATGGCCTCAGAC
Organism: Phascolarctos cinereus; assembly: GCF_003287225.1. NCBI lineage: Eukaryota > Metazoa > Chordata > Mammalia > Diprotodontia > Phascolarctidae > Phascolarctos > Phascolarctos cinereus. The sequence continues at coordinate 27,625,970 of NW_027556291.1, forward strand.
CAGACACTTGACACTTAACTAGCTCTGTGACCTTGGGCAAGTCACTTAACCCCATTGCCTAGCTCTGCCCCCCCCCCAAATCCCCAATTAAACACCAAATTGGAAATCCTGAAAATTAAAGGTGAGATTAATAAAATTGAATGCGAGAAAATCATTGAATTAATAAATAAAACTAGGAATTGGTTTTATAAAAAAAAAACAAAATAGATAAAACATTGCTTAATTTGATTAAAAAAAGAGAGAAGGAAACCAAGTCACTAGTGTCAAAAATGATAAAAGACCACTGTTGTTCACTTGCTCAGTTGTGTTCAACTTTTTGTGACCCCGTGGACCATAGCACACCAGACCCTTCTACCTCCCACTATCTCTTGGAAGTCTGTCCAAGTTCATGTGCATTGTTTCCATGAAACTATCTATTCTTCTCATCCTCTGCTCTCCTCTTTTCCCTTTGCCTTCAGTCTTGCCAAACATCAGGATTTTTTCCAGTGAGTTCCATCTTTTCTTTATATGGCCAAAGTATTTAAGCTTCATCTTCAGCATTTGATCTTCCAGTGAATAGCCTGAAATTAATTTCTTTAAGTATTAACTGATTTGTTCTACTTGCTGTCCAAGGGATTCTCTTTCTTTTCTCCCCCCCCTCCCCGAAGGCAGTGAGGTTAAGTGACTTGCCCAGGGTCACATAGCTAGTGAGTGTTATGTGTCTGAGGCCGGATTTGAACTCAGGTCCTCCTGACTCCAGGGCCGGTGCTCTATCCACTGTGCCACCTAGCTGCCCCTCAAGGGATTTTCAAAAGTTTTCGCCAGCACCACAATTTGAAGGTATCAATTCTGTGGCTCTCAGCTTTCCTTATAGTCCAACTCTCACAACCATACATTGTTACTGGAAAAACCATAGCTTTGACCATATGACCTTTGTTGGCAAGATGATGTCCCTTGCTTTTTAGTCTGCTGTCCAGCCATGGTTTTCTTTCCAAGGAGCAGGCATCTTTTAATTTCATGGCTGCAGCCACCATCTGCAGTGATCTTTGAGTCTAAGAACATAAAATCTGACACTACTTCCATTTCTTCTCCCTCTGTTTGCCAGGAAATGATGGGATCAATTGCCAAGATCTTAGTTTTTTTTTTTCCGATGTTAAGGTGCAAGCCAACTTTTATACTTTCCTCTTTCACCCTCATCAAGAGGTTTATTAATTCCCCTTCACTTTCTGCTATCAAAGTGGTATTATCTGCATATGTGAGATTGTGGATATTTCTCGCAATAACCTTAATTCCAGCTTTTGATTCATCCAGCCTGGAATTTCCTATGATGTGCTCTGCATATAAATTAAATAAGTAAGGTGATAATATGCAGCCTTGTCACACTCCTTTTCCAATCTTAAACCAATCAGTTGTTCCATGTTTGGTTCTAACTGTTGCTTCTTGACCCTCATAGAGGCTCCTCAGGAAACAAGTCAGATGGATGATCTGGTCCTCCCATCTCTTTGAGGACTTGCCGCATTTTCTTGTGATCCACACGATCAAAGGCTTTAGTGTCATCAGTGAAGCAGAAGTAGATGTTTTTCTGGAACTTTCTGGAACTGCTTTTTCCATAATCCAGTGAATGTTGGCAATTTGGTCTCTAGTTCCTCTGCCTCTGAAAACCAGCCTGCTCTTCTGGTAATTCTTGATTCAATATTGCTGAAGCCTAGCTTGCAGAATCTTAAGCGTAACCTTGCTGGCATGTGAAATGAGTGCAATTGTTTGGTAATTTGAATTGAAGTACTGAACTCCATGTACTGAACTCCATTTTGTTTTCTGACCTCCATCTTCTATGGCCTCCTTCACGGAAGTAGGAGTTCCTGCCTTAGAAGTTCCCCCCTTAGGAGTTCCCACCTTAGAAAACCCACCAATAAGGATATCCGCCCCAGTCTATTTCATGATCCTTATATGGTCCCAAAAGCAGGATTAACCAATCGCTTGTTTGGCTTCTGTAACTTCCTGCTTACGCAACCCCTGACCGTTTACTCTGTGGCTTCTGCCTTTATAAACCCAAGCTCTACCCCTGATCAGGGCTGCTCGATCTGGGTGTGTACCCCTTGCAGCCACGCGCTAATAAATCCACATTTCAAATTGTGTCTGGGTCTCGCTTGCTGAGTTTTCGGTACAACATTTTGGAGGCCCCAGAGAGATTCGCGGCACACTGTGTCACTGCAGAGACCCACCTGGGGAAAACTTCGGCCTCGGGAGGGAGGGATTGCTCTGTTCTGACTTTTAGGGGAACCGGCCCCTGAGATGTTCCAGGGCCCCAGAACTCAGGGCTGGGACAAGCCTCCCTCCCCGACTCCGACTGTACCTCATTTCGGCCCTGTGGATTCTGGACCTGGTAACCCTCTGGAGGTGAGTATACCCAGATTTCCGTTCCCTGGTGGAGAACGAGTGTCAGATGCAGCAGTTGCGCTTAGCGCCTCGATCTCCTGGGCACCCCGAGACATCAGTATCACGCCCGTATCTGGTTCCTGGATTCTGTCTTAGTTGTGTTGGTCTATTAGTTTATATGTGTAGAGATTGTGTTTTTAAGAGGTTCTGTTTTGTGATCATCTGTCTGAAGCCACCTCTATTTCATACTGAAAGGCAGGTGTCAGACTGGATCGCAGACAGTTTTCTCCAGGGCAGTTTCTCCGACTTCCATTGGGAGGATGTGTTTGTGTTCAGGCTTTTATTGTTTGTCTGTGTCTGTGTTCTGCGATAATGGGGGGTTCGGCTAGCACACCCAAAACCCCTTTGGGTTGTATGTTGAATCATTTTAAGGAAGTGTATCAGGAAGGGGCAGATTACGGTATTACACTAAAAAAATCGCAACTTACTCTGTTCTGTATGAATGAGTGGCTGACCTTCGGGGTAGGATGGCCACCACAAGGTAGTTTTGACAAGTAAGTGGTGACTGATGTTTGGAAAGTTGTTACTGGAAACCCCGGACACCCTGATCAGTTTGCATATATTGATATCTGGCTGACCCTTGTAACTTACCCCCCTCCCTAGTTAAAACACTGCTCCTTACAGAAAGGCATCCGAGTGCTAGTTGCTCAGCCACAGAAGACTTCTTCCTCTAGTGACCCTCGTAAGGTTCTTCAAGAATCACAGGAAGGAGACTTTCCCCCTCCCTATAACCCGGCCCTCATAGGAATGGCCCCCAATCTCCTCCAAGATTGTATCCTCTTTTGCCTCTATCTGCCCCACTACCCGACTCCTCTGGCCTTCCTGTATCACTGCCCAGCCCTTTATCACCCCCGCACACACGGACGGGGGCCAATTACCACCATGATGACAAACCTGCTCCTGCAGTCCTTCCCCTCCGGGAAGCACCTAACCTGGAGGGTAGCCCCTTTCTATTCTATGTCCCTTTTTCCACTAGCGACATCTTTAATTGGAAGGCACAGAATCCCTCTTTCTCAGAAAAGCCCCAAGCTTTAATTGGATTATTAGAATCAGTCTTCCACACTCATAGACCCACTTGGGATGACTGTCAACAACTTCTCACCACTCTTTTCACTATTGAAGAGAGGGAGAGGATTCAAACAGAGGCAAGAAAGGCTGTCCTGGGGCTTGGTGGAGGGTCAGTGGAAGAACATAGGGATGATGTGGAATGGGTTTTTCCGCCCACACCCCCGAGATGGGACCCAAATACTGCTGCAGGGAGGGACACCTTAGACACTTACCACCGCTACTTCCTCCAAGGCCTCAAGGCAGCGGCTCAGAAGCCCACAAACCTCTCTAAGGTCTCAGAAGTTCTGCAAGGTCCTCAGGAGTCCCCAGGGGCCTTCCTTGAATTTCTGTACGAGGCGTATCACAAGTATACCCCTATAGACTCTGAGGCCCAAGAGAATGCTCGAGCCCTGAATGTAGCTTTTGTCTCCCAGTCCACCCCAGACATTAGGAAGAAGTTGCAGAAACAGGAGGGATTTGAGGGCATGAACATATCCCAGAAATAGCCCAGAAAGTTTTCAATGCCCGAGACAGTCCATCTGAGAAGTCCAATAAGTGCCTAGCCAAAGTTTTAGTAGTAGCCCTTAAAGAGGCCCCATCTTCTTCCGTCCCACGCCAAAAAGGGCTGAGAGGTCCCCGCCCGGCTTTATCTAGAGACCAGTGTGCTTATTGCAAGGAAATTGGGCACTGGAAAGATGAGTGTCCGAATAAGAGACTTCAAAAACCCCCAAGTGTTTTAGCCCTAGGAGATTGAAGGGGCCCAGGGTCTTTCTTGCTTGACCCCTGTGAACCCCATGTAAAGCTTAAGATTGGGTGTCACCCTATCGATTTTCTGGTAAATACTGGGGCTGCCCATTCTGTCCTAACCCATCCGTTAGGCCCCTTGTCCTCAAAAACCACCCCAGTGCAGGGGGCCACAGGGAGTATTTTGTCCTGCCCATGGACTTCCGAGCATACAGTTGATTTGGGCCAAGGTACAGTTACTCACTCATTCCTTGGTATGCCCGATTGCCCCTACCCCCATTGGGTCGTGACCTCCAGAAGCTTGAAGCCACCATATCCTTCAGGGGAGATTCAGCTTCTCTTGACCTCTCTCAGGACTCTACTACTGATTCTCTTCCCTCTATACTTGTCACTCTACCTCTATCCTCTGAGTTTCTGCTGCATGAGGCTGCCACTATGGGTGATGTCAGTCCACATTTGCAGGATCTTCTTGCTTCCTTCCCTGGTGTATGGGCAGAATCCAACCCTCCGGGATTGGCCTCTCACCATCCCCTGGTAGTGGTCCAACTGTTAGCTACTGCTTCTCCTGTGTCGGTCCGTCAGTACCCCATGTTGGCCGAGGCTCATCAAGGCATAGCGGTCCATATCTCCCGGCTCAGAGAGGCTGGTATTCTTGTTCCCTGCCATTCCCCTTGGAATACTCCCCTTCTTCCTGTTCGTAGACCAGGGAACTCTGATTATAGGCCTGTATAGGACCTTCAGGAAGTGAATAATTGGGTGGAGACCATACACCCCACAGTCCCTAATCCCTACACCCTGCTCAGCTCCTACCTGCTGGACATTCAATTTACACAGTCCTCGATCTTAAAGATGCTTTTTTCTCTATCCCTTTGGCCCCCACTAGCCAGCAAATTTTCGCCTTTACCTGGATTGATCCTGGGGGTGGGTTTTTGGGCCAGCTAACATGGACCTGCCTGCCTCAGGGCTTCAAGAACTCCCCAACACTCTTTGATGAGGCCCTACATAAGGACCTTGTCATTCCCTGCCTCTAATCCAAATTGTTCCCTTATTCAATATGTTGATGATTTGCTCCTGGCCGTGCCCTCTGAAGCTCATTGTCTACAAGCAACCCACTCCCTCCTCTCACTATTACAATCTCTGGGCTATAGGGTATCCTCTAAGAAAGCACAGATCTGCCAAACTTCTGTCACCTACCTTGGATACCTTCTCTCTGAAGGTAGGCAGGCACTCCCTATCTAACTCTAGAATCCAGGCCATCCTTGACATCCCCACCCCGACTACCAAGAAGCAGGTGTGTGAATTTTTAGGTACTGTTGGTTACTGTAGACTATGGATCCTTGGGTTCGCTGAGATCACCAAACCTCTTTATTCTGCTACAGCTGGCTCTGGCCCACTTCAGTGGTCAGTTGCTAAAAAGCAGGCTTTTGACTCCCTGAAACAGGCCCTCCTCTCTGCCCCTGCCCTTGCCCTGCCTGACATTACCAAACCTTTCCATCTCTTTGTTGCTGAATCTAAGGGGGTAGCCAAGGGTGTGCTCACCCAAACTCTTGGCCCTTGGCGACGACCAGTGGCTTACCTGTCTAAGCGTCTTGACTCCGTGGCGTCAGGGTAGCCACCCTGTCTCCAGTCGTGGCCACCACGGCACTCCTCGTGAAAGAGGCAGACAAGCTTTCTCTTGGACAGCCCCTCTCTATCACTGCCCCCCATGCTGTGGAGGCTCTCTTCTGCAGCACCCCTGACCACTGGCTTTCCAATTCTCGCCTCACTCAATACCAGGCTCTCCTTGACCAGCCCCGCCTTACCTTCTCGAAAATCTCCATTCTAAATCCCGCAACGCTTCTCCCCGATCCTGGTCCCCATCCCTTTGACGCTCTCATCCATAATTGCTTTCAGCTCTTGGATGAAATTCAGTCTGTCCGTCCCGACCTCTCCGATAGGCCCTTGTCCAATCCCCGAATGACCCTTTTCACAGATGACAGCAGTTTCACTGATTCCGGTCTCCGCCGGGCCAGGGCAGCAGTTGTTTCCTACCCCTCCTTTTCGGTTCTTTGGTCTGCCCCACTGCCCCATGGTACTTCTGCCCAAAGGCTGAACTCGTCTCCCTGACCCAGGCCTTATATTTGGCTACTGGCAGTTCGACGAATGTCTACACTGACAGCTGTTGTGCCTTCGCTACAGCCCGTGTACATGCAGCCTTGTGCTGTGAACGAGGTCTCCTGACCTCGGCGGGGAAAACTATTAAAAATAAGGAGGCAATTTCGGCCTTATTAGAGGCTGTCTGGCTACCTGCTAAGCTGTCCATCATTCCCTGCCCCGGTCACCAATCTGGGAACTCTCTAGAGGCCATGGGAAATTGCGCGGCTGATGCAGCCGTGAGACAGGCGGCCCTGGGAGTTCTACCTGAGTCTTGTGTTGCCCCCTTATGTCCTGTTTTCGAGGCACCCCCACCCTCTTACTCGTCCTCGGATGGTTCCTTCACAAAACAAAAAGGGGGAAGTAAGAACAACCTTGGGTGGTGGGTCCTCCCTGAAGGGTGAGTCTTTGTCCCAGAAGCACTGGGAAGAGAATGGGTCACACGGTTACATCAGATCACCCACCCGGGGGCACGTAAAATGGGCCCACTACTGAGAAACAGGTATTTTATCCCACACTTGGACAACCTCCTGGCCAGTACAACCGCCCGGTGTGGGACATGTGCACAAGTTAACGCAAAGCAGGGAAAAATTACCCCCATGGGGATCAGGCTACGAGGTTTGCAGCCAGGAGAACATTGGGAAGTTGATGTCACAGAAGTGAAGCCCCCAGCAGCAGGCCATAGCTACCTTTTGGTTTTTGTGGATACTTTTTCAGGGTGGGTGGAGGCTTTCTCTGTAAAACATGAAACAGCCACAGCAGTAGTAAAAAAGATCCTGAAGGACCGCCTCCCAAGCTTCAGTCTCCCGATTGGCCTAGGTTCTGACAATGGCCCGCATTTATAGTGAAGATATCTCAAGAATAACAAAAGCCTTAGGAATGGAATGGAAATTGCATTGTGCCTACTGTCCACAGAGCTCAGGTCAGGTAGAAAGAGCCAACCGAACCTCAAGGAATTCCTCACTAAATTGGTCCTAGAGACTTGGTTACTCTCCTTCCACTGGCTTTGCTCCGTAGCCAGTGTATCCCCAACAGACTAGGGCTCACACCCTTTGAAATCCTGTTCGGCAGACCCCCGACAATTCTTCCCTTAATAAGGGAGGAACTCCGGGCGGATGTCACTAATTCTTCCCTAATTAAGTTCCTGCAGGGGCTCCAGGAAACACAGAAGACTCTCCTGAAATCTTTCCGAGACGCCCTACCAGTCCCTACCTCTGAGCCTGTACACGCTTTCAGCCCAAGAGACCCAGTCCTGGTCAAGAAGTACACTGCCCATCTGGCCTGGAACCTAAGTGGAAAGGTCCCTACACCGTGATCCTGACCACTCCAACAGCCATAAAGGTGGACTCTATCCCTGTCTGGCTTCATCATTCACAAGTAAAGGCGGCCGCTTCATCTACTGGTCCTGAGAAATGGGAAACATTACCAGGTCCAGATCCCCTCAAGTTGCATCTCTCCCAATCATCCCCTTCCTAACCTTTTCTTTTGCCCTTCTTTTAATCCCTTGCATTGGACACCCTAATCCCCATGCTCCTTTGCCAAAACCTAAGTGGGTCCTAAAATCCAGGGGGGCTAACCCGAATACACCCTCACTCTGCCTGACTGCCTGCCTGGCCCCCACGGCCCTGGCACCCTCTTCAGTGTTCCCAAACCACCGTGCTCTGGCATCCCTTCCAAACCCTTTCTCTGCCCGGGGTCAAATGTATGTCAGCCTCCTGAGTACTTTGACCCAGCAGCATCTTTTACCCTCATGGCAACTCTACTCATGTGACTCTTGTTATCCCTAATCAAAAGTCCCCCCAGTGGTTCACACCCCGGACCTGGGGTTTGTATGCTTGTCGGGGGGGAGAAGAAGGGGTGCTCCTCACTGTGTGTAAACAGGTCCCCAAGAGGTCCCCTTTGCCCATCGGTCCTCTAGGAGAATTGGCCCTCCCACCTAAAATTCTTCCTAATCCTCTGACTCCTACTAGGACCCCTCAGGCTGACCCCCCTCACCCCTCTATTATGGGACTGCTCCGAGCTATCCATGGTGTTGTCAACTCCACCCGGCCTGACCTAGGGCCTAGTTGCTGGCTGTGTATAGATGCACAGCCTCCATACTATGTGGGAGTGGCAGTTAATGGTTCTGTTTCCCATAGCTCAGACTCTGAGAATTGCCGGTGGGAACAACCTAGGTTGACCCTCAGCGATGTCCAAGGCAAAGGTACCTGTCTTACCTCATCCTCCTCATCCCTGGAAACTTCTCCTTACTCTCCTATCTGTAATAGTACTGTGGTTGTTCCAGAATCCTCCTCCTCTTTTTATTCAGCGCCATCCGGCACTTGGTGGGCCTGTCTAGATGGGATTACACAGTGCATCTCTGCTGCGGTGTTCCTGAAGGAATCTGAGCCTCTATGTATATTAGTCTCCATTATCCCCCAGGTCTCCCTTCTGCAGGGCCCGGAGGGTTGGGAGTACTTTGCCCATGATGGCAGTGTGTCCTACCGAAGCAAGCGAGCTGTTCCCCTCCTCATCCCTATCCTCGTAGGGTTGGGGCTAGTGGGATCAACCGCTGTAGGTACCGCTGCCTTAGTCCAAGGAGAGGCCAGTTACCGGGAACTTAGTGCTCAGGTCGACGTTGACCTCAGTCATCTGGAGCACTCTATATCCCAACTGGAGAGACAGGTCAACTCCTTGGCCGAGATGGTTCTGCAGAACCGGAGGGGTCTAGACTTATTGTTTCTCAGGCAGAGCGGCTTTTGTGCTGCCCTCGGGGAGGCCTGCTGTTTCTATGCCAATAACTCAGGTGTAGTTCAGGAGAGCCTTTCCCTGGTATGGAAAAATATTGCAGACAGGCAGAGGGAACGAGAAAGGAGTGAAAATTGGTACCAGAGCCTGTTTCGGACTTCCCCATGGTTAACTACTCTTATTTCTGCCTTGGCCGGGCCTCTGCTCCTCCTCGCTATAGCCCTAATTTTTGGTCCTTGTCTGGTTAATCGACTCCTTGACTTTGTTAAATCCCATATTAATTCAGTTAAGTTACTATTGGTCAGAGATCCCCGCTATCAGCCGCTGGCATCCGCCTCCTTTGCACCCTACAATGATGCAGCCCCCATCACGTCAAGGGTTTGATGTGGTACACAAAAGAAGTGGGAAATGAAGTACTGAACTCCATGTGCTGAACTCCATTTTGTTTTCTGACCTCCATCTTGTATGCCCTCCTTCACGGAAATAGGAGTTCCCGCCTTAGAAGTTCCTGCCTTAGAAATCCCGCCAAGAAGGATATCTGCCCCAGTCTATTTCATGATCCTTATATGGTCCCAAAAGCAGGATTAACCAATCGCTTGTTTGGCTTCTGTAACTTCCTGCTTATGCAACCCCTGACCGTTTAGTCTGTGGCTTCTGCCTTTATTAACCCAAGCTGTACCCCTGATCGGGGCTGCTCGATCTGGGTGTATACCCCTTGCAGCCACGCACTAATAAATCCACATTTCAAATTGTGTCTGGGTCTTGCTTGCTGAGTTTACGGTACAACAGGATATTTTTTGGAATTGTCCTTTTTTAGGATTGGGATGTAAACTGATCTTTTCCAATCCAGTGGCCACTGTTGTGTTTTCCAGATTTGCTAGTATATTGAGTGCAGCACTTTAACAGCATCATCTTTTAAGGTTTTAAACAGCACAGCTAGAATTCTATCACCTCCACTAGCCTATTGTTAGCAGTGCTTCCTAAGGCCCACTTGACCTCATTCTCCAGGATGTCTGGCTCTAGATCAGGGACCACTCCATTGTGGTTATTGGTAATGTTAAGATCTTTCTTGTATAGTTATTCTGTGTATTCTTGCCACTTGTTCTTAATCTCTTCTGTTTCTATTAAATCACTACCGTTTTTGTCTTTTAACATGCCCATTTTTGCATGAAATGTTCCCTTGATATCTCTAATTTTCTTGAAGAGAGCTCTTGTCTTTCCCATTCTATTGTTTTCTTCTATTTCTTTGCATTGCTCGTTTCAGAAAACCTGATCTCCTCACAGTTCTCTGGAATTGTGCATTCAGTTGGATATATCATTCCCTATCTCCTTTACCTTTCATTTTCCTTCTTTCCTCAGCTATTTGTAAATCCTCATCAGACAGCCATTTTATTTTCTTGCTTTTCTCTTTTTCTTTTTTTTTTAATAGTATTTTAGGTTTTTTTCCCCCCAGACAATTTTTAGCATTCATTTTTACATTTGAGTTCTACATTTTTCTCCCTCCCTTCCTCCCCTTCTCTTTTCCTAAAATGGTAGGCAATTTGATATAGGTTATACATGTGCTATCATGTAAAACATATTTCCATATTTGTCACTGTTTTGAAAGATTTCTCTTCTTTGGAATGTTTTTTGTTCTGCCTCCTATATAGTGCTTTGTCTGTAGTTCTTCAGGCATTCTGTCTACCAGATCTAATCCCTTAAATCTATTCATCACCTCTACTTCGTATTCATAAAGGATGTTATTTAGATTGTACCTTTATGGTCTGATGGTTTTCCTTACTTCAATTTAAATTGAATTTTGCAATAAAAAGCTCATGATCTGATCCACAGTCAGCTCCAGGTCTTGTTTTAACTGACTTTATAGAGCTTTTCCACCTTTGGCTGCAAAGTATATAATCAGTCTGATTTCTGTGTTGACCATCTGGTGATGTCCATGTGTATAATTGCCTCTTGGGTTGTTGGAAGAGTGTTTGCTATGACCAATGAGTTACCTTGACAAAACTCTATTAGTCTCTGCCCTGCTTCATTTTGTCCTCCAAAGCCAAATTTGCCAGTTATTCCAATTATTTTTTGATTTTCTACTTTAGCATTCCAATCCCCATGATGAATGTGCCATCTTTTTTTGGTGTTATTTCTAGAAGATATTGTAGGTCTTCATAGAACTGATCAACCTTGGCCTCTTCAGCGCCAGTGGTTGGAGCATAGATTTGTATTACTGTGATGTTGAATGGTTTGCCTTGGATTCAAACAGATAGCATTCAGTAATTTTTGAGATTATATCCCAGTATTGCTTTTCTCACCCTTTTATTGACTATGAGGGGTACTCCATTTCTTCTTTTTTTATTTTATTTTTTTAAATTTATTTTTTAAAATTAATTTATTTTGAATTATCAACAATCACTTCCATAAGCTTTTGAGTTTTAAATTTTTCTCCCCTTTCCTCTCCACCTCCCTCCCCAAGACAGCACGCAATCTGATATAGGCTATACATACACATTCCTATTAAACATATTTTCACATTAGTCATGTCGTAAGTAAGAATTAGAACCAATAGGAGGAACCACAAGAAAGAGAAAACAACAAAACGGAAGAAAAAAAAATAGCAAATAGCATGCTTCAATCTGCATTCCTTCTTTGGATGTGGATAGCATTTTCCATCATGAGGCCTTTGGAGATGTCGTAGATCCTTGTATTGCTAAGAAGGGTTAAGTCTATCAATATTAGTCATCGCACAATGTGGCTGTTACTGTGTACAACGTTCTCCTGGTTCTGCTCACTTCACTCAGCATCAGACCATACAAGTCTTTCCAGGTTTTTCTGAAGTCAGCCTGTTCATCATTTCTTATAGCACAATAGTATTCCATTACATTTATATACCACAACTTGTTCAGCCATTCCCCAACTGATGAGCATCCTTTCAATTTCCAGTTCTTTGCCACCACAGAAAGAGCTGCTATGAATATTTTTGTACATGTGGGTCCTTTTCCCATTTGTGTGATCTCTCTGGGATATAGCCCTGGAATACTCCATTTCTTGTAAGGGATTCCTTGCCACAGTTGTACTGATCATCTGAATTAAATGCACTCATTCCTGACCATTTAAGTTCATTGACACCTAAGATGTGGATATTTAATCTTTCCATTTCCTGTTTGACCTCATCCAGCTTACCTTGGTTCATAGATTTTACATTCCAGGTTCCTATGTAACACTGATCTTTACAGCATCAGACTTTCCTTTCGTGACCAGATGCATCCACAGCTGAGCTAACTTTCGCCTTTTGCCCAGCAGCTTCATTGATACTAAAGCTTCTTCTAGTTGTCCTCTGTTTTTCCCTACTAGCATATTGGACACCTTCCAACATGAGGGTCTCATCTTCCGATGTCATCTCTTTTATCATTTTTGTACTATCCATGGGATTTTCTTGGCAAAGATACTGGAGTAGTTTGCCATTTCCTTCTCCAACAACATTTTACCCAGTTATATACCAATAAGTTGTAACAATCTAAGTGAAATGGAAGAATGCTTACAAAAACATAAACTGTCAAGATTAACAGAAGAAGAAGTAGAATATCTAAATAAACTTATTCTAGAAAAAGTAATTTGAACAGGTCATAAATGAGCTTCCTAAGAAAAAAGCATCAGGACCAGATGGCTTGGTGAATTCTACTAAACATTTAAAGATCAACTAATTCCAATTTTAGATAAATTATTTGGAATGATAGGCAAAGAGTCTTACCAAACTCTTTTTATGAAACAAATATGGTACTTATACCTAAACTGGGAAGAGGAAAGAAAGAGAAAGAAAATTATAGACCAATTTCACTAATGAATATTGATGTAAAAAAAATCCTAAATAAAATACTAAGCTAGGAGACTACAGCTCTATATCACAAAGATTATACGTTGTGATCAAGTAGTATTTATACCCGAAATGGAGGGATGGTTCAAAATAAGAAAAACTCTTTACAGAATTGATTATATCAATAACAAAAGTAACAAAAATCATATCAATAGATGCAGAAAAAACTTTTGACAAAATACAATAATCATATGCCTATTGAAAACACTTGAAAGCATCTACCTAAAAGCATCAGCATTTTGTACAATGAGGATAAGCTTGAAGTATTCCCAGTAATATCAGGAGTGAAAAAAGGATGCCCATTATTGCAGTATTATTCAGCATTGTACTAGAAATGCTAGCAATAAAAGCAATAAGGGAAGAAAGAGAAATTGAAGGAATCAGAATGGGCAATGAGGAAATAAAATTATCTCTTTGCAGATGATATGATGGTATACTTGGAAAATCCTAGAGATTCAGCTGAAAAATTAGTTGGAACAATTAATAATTTTAGTCAAGTAACATAAAATAAACTCACATAAATTGTCAGCCTTTCTATATATCACCAACAGAGCTCTGCAAGAAGAGATAGTAAGAGGTACTTCATTTAAAATAACCATATGTAATATAAAGTACCTGAGAGTATACCTGCCAAGACAAACCCAGGAACTATATGAAAATTATAAAATACTTTTTATACAACTGAAGTCAGATTTAAATAATTGGAGAAATATTGTTCATGGATGGGCCTAGCATCAATATAATAAAAATAGTAGTTCTACCTAAACTAATGTACTTATTCAGTGCCATCCCAATTAAGCTACCAAAAATGACTTTATTGAGCTAGAAAAAATAATAACAAAATTCATTTGGAAGAACAAAGGGTCAAGAATATCAAAGGAATTAATGAAAAAAATGTAAACAAAGGAGGTCTAGCAGTACCAGATCTTAAACTGTATTACAAAGTGATAATCATCAAAACAATCTGGTACTAGCTAAGAAATAGAGTGGTGGATCAGTGGGATAGAGTAGGTATATGACACATAGTAGTAAATGATGATAGTAACTTTGTGTTTGATAAACACAAAGATCTAAGCTTTGGGGATAAGAACTTAGTATTTGGTAAAAATTTCTGGGAATGTTGGAAAGCAGTCTGGCAGAAACCAGGTATAGACCAACTGTTTACCAAGATGAGGTCAAGATGGATACATGACCTAGACATAAAGGGAGATATCATAAGTAAATTGAAGAACATGGAACATATTACCTATCAGATTTATGGATAGCAGAAGAACTTATGAATAAACAAGTGATAGCATTGTGGGATGCAAAAGGGATAATTTTGATTACATTAAGTTAAATTTTTTTTTTTTGCTTTTTAGTGAGGTAATCAGGGTTAAGTGACTTGCCCAGGGTCACACAGCTAGTAAGTTACAGTTCTGACCCCAGAGAGTTGGGTGATCTTAGCATCATCACTTTGCCTCTCTGGGCCTTGGTTAGCTCTCTGAGAAACTGAAGGCTCTTCCAGAGCTGATGTACCATGGTGTGATTACATCTCTCTGGTCCAGGGCAAATTTTGATTTGATTGTAGGTTGCCAAGGCACAGATCAGTCTGATGTGGATAGTAACATAAGCTAGGCCTTTAAAAAAAATCAAATTGTGTTTCATAATATCTACCATTAAGTAATGCTTTAAGATTTGCAAAGTGCTATACGTATATTACCAACTGATCCTCACAGCAACCTTGGAAGGTAGATGCTATTATTATCCCCATTTTACAGATGAAGGAACTGAGGCACAGAGAAGTTAAGAGACTTTCCCAGAGTTACACAACTAATAAGTGTCTGAATCAGGATTCGAACTCGGGTCTTACTCCAAGGTCACTGCTCTGTGCCACCTAGCTTGATTAAGTTGAACTGTTTTATGAATGTTTTGTAGTAAGGAATGCTTGGAACTCTCTCTGAGGAAAATGAAGGACTTGAAAAATGAAAGGTTACTTGTATGAATTGGTAAAGTTACTAAATTCTTAAACCACAGCAAGCCTCAATGACAAATTGGAATCCAAGGTTTTTGAACAGAAAATATATATTCGGGGGATTTAGAACAACTTGAGAGAGGCTAATTTCTCCCTTTTGGATTCTGCTCAGCAGAATGTGTGAGTAGCACAATTCTTTCTAAAAGATGGAAAGCTTGACACTAGAAGAATCAGTTCTGTCTTTTGAATTGAATCTCATTGAACTGGTAGAGGTAGCCCCATGATAGGTAACCTACTGTGAGAAAGCTAAATTCAAATCAATAAACATTTATTAAATGTCTACTATGTGCTAAGTCTTGGGCATATAAAAACAAACAGTTCCTGCCCTCAAGAGCTTACATTCTAGGGGACAGGGTGAGGGGAGGGAAAGGGAAAAAAAACATTTATAAAGATAAGTCAGTGTAAAAGATATCCAAAGTACTTTGGGGGGACCTCATTGAGGGGGCATTTGAGCAGATCCTGGAAGGGAATGAGAGGCAGAGGTGGGGAGGGAGAGAATACTAGGTATGGGGCAGGTAGAATACTGTGTACACACAACAGCAGTTGGCCAGCTAGGCTGGAAGGTAGAGTGTGGGAGGTGGAATTATGTGAACTAGGGCTGGAAAGATGGGTTGGAGCCCCAGTGGGGAGGTTTTAAACACCAAACAGAGGGATTTATATTTTCTCCTAGAGGGTAGATTAGAGTGGAGAGAGACTTGAAGCGGGGAAATACATCAGGAAGCTCTTGTAGTAATCAGGGGAAAAGTGATGAGGGCCTGAAATAGAGGGGTGGCTGTGTGAATAGAGAGAAGGGGACAGTTGGGAGAGACATTGTGGAGATGGAATATACAGGATGTGGCAGCTGATTGGGTGGGAGTGGCATGGGAGGGAGAGAGAGGAGCTAAGGATATCCTGTATGACTGGAAGGATGGTAGAGCCCTCCATAGAAACTGAAAACAGAAGAGTGTAGAAAGACATGAGAAGGGTCAGGACAGATCCCTAGGGTAGCCAAGGCAGTGTGGTATAATGGAGAAAGCCCTGATTCTGGTGTGCTGGAGGACTCAGAATTCAGATCCAATCTCTGATGTTTACAATCCATATGTGACCTTGGCCAAGTTACTTTACTTCCCTGGGCCCAGTTTTTCCACTGTGAAAAGGACTCGAACTAGATGCCCTTTGAAGTCCCTTCTAGCTCCAGATATCTGATCCTATGCCCTCACAAAAGGGGTGGGACAAACAGAGCAGGAGTAATCAGACACACAGGAGGAGAACCAGTAAAGGACAGCGCCCTCCCAAAAAAATCACAGAATAGATGAGTTGAAGCAGTAATCAATGTCAAAACCCACCAAGAGTCCATAGCATCATGGACATAGAACTGGAAGGGACTTTAGACCACTGAGTCGAAATCCCTCATTTTACAGATGAGGAAAGGGAAGCTGAGATATGGTAAGTGACTGACCCAGAGTCACACAGCTAGTGTTTGAGGAGGTATTTAAACTTAGGCCTTCCTGACTCCAAATACAATAGCCTATCCACTGTGGTCAAGGAGAAGGTGGGGGGGGGGAAAGGGAGGGGCCATTAGGAGACCCTGAAGAAAAATTTCAGTTGAGCAGTGAGGTCAGAAGCCAGATTTCAAGGGGTTGAGAAGGGAGTGGGAAATGAGGAAATGGTAGCAGTGGGTTTAGATTGCTTTCTGTAGGAGCTTGACTGTGGAAGCAAAGAGAGATAAGAGGATGAGAATGTGAAAAGCCAGCAGGCTGAAGTAAAAGGTTGTTTGTTTCTTAAGGATGGGAGAGCTTTGGTCATGTTTGTAGGGAAGGAACCAGCAGATACAGATTGAAGGTTACTAAAAGAGAGAAGATAATGGGAAGGGATGTGATCAAGGACAAGGCTTGACCTTGCCCAGAAGAAAGACTGGAGCCAAGGAGAAGGGGATAGCGAATGGTATGGGCTCATTGTACTACTTTGCTGGGGATCTGCTGGCTGAAATCCCCTGGATGTGTCTGTGGGAATGGCTCTTTGGCATGCAGGTGCACTTCTAGGTATGGAATGGTCTCAGCCCTCAAGGAACAGGATACAGGACAGGTGTGCCCCATCCAGCAACTCTTTAGTAGGTGCTAGGGTAGACCTGGGGCTGCCCATCTGTTTCCTAGCCCTCAGGCATAAGTACATGACCTGTGAGCCCCACTGCTTTTCTGATTATACATTTCCCTTCTGAAATGCGTGTTTTTTCTTAAAAAAACAACAAAATTTATTTTTGTTGGTACCTTTGTTTCTAAATATATTTCCTCTCTCTCTGCCCCACCCCCATCCCCATCCCATTGCCCTATCCCTTGTTAAAAAGAGAGGGAAAAGAAGCACCTCAGCAAACCTAATCAATGCACTGATGATGATGATGGTGAAGGCAACACTCCACATCTGTGGTCCCCCACCTGCAGTTTGGATTTTTCAGAGGTTGTAGCCTTCTGGGATTCATAGCCATACCTCATCACTAGGAAAGAAATGGAATTAAAAAGTTGGTGGGGTGTGTCAGGGAGCATAGGTTTTCTCAAATGTCATCCAGAGAATGCACTAGTTGATTTAGTGCTCGCAGGTATGACCATGAACATTAAAGGGAAAAAGCAAGAGATTTTCTGTAGGCAGAGGGCTCCAGGGTCCAAAGGAAACTGGACTCAGATATAGAACAAAAGGTAGAAGATGGGAAAGATCACAGACTAGTCATGCCAAAGAATGGCCATAGATTACTAGAATAGCCAGGGGATTTGAAAAGTCATTTTGCTGAACTTCCTCATTTTACAGATGAGGAAACTGAGGTTAAGCGATTTGTCCAAGGTCATTCAGCAAAGACAAGACTAGAACCCAGGTATCCTGACCTGACCCTCCCTCTGCCCCGCCCCAATTCAGTGTTCCTGCCATGCCAATCAGCCTGCTCTACTCTGGTTCTGTCAGTATATATCAACAAGGATATATTGTGTGCCCATCTATTCACACATTCAACAAGCATTTATTTATTAATTACTGTATGTAGTGTCCTCTTCGAGGCATGGGAGTGGGGAGAGATGCGGAGTTTAGGTATACCAAGCATATGAGAGAAGGGCAGAATAAAGTGTGTGTGAAGTCTGAGGGGAAAATGATTGTTCCTACCGGGCCAGAGTGGGGGAAAGCGTCAGGAGGTGCATGCCATTTGAACTGGGCTTAACGGATAGGCAGGAACTGAACAGGCACAGAGGTGGAGGGCAAGGTCTTCCAGTGTGAGAGAATAGAAGTTTCAGAGGTACAGAGCTAGCAAAGTACAGGGCGGGTTTGGGAAGCAGCAAGCCTTTCAGTGTGGAAACAGGGTTGCGTGCTCAGAGAGGAACATTAATGCAATCAAGCTGAAAAGGCAGGCTGTGCCAATTGGTGGATGGCTTTGCAAGTCTGAAGGAGTTTGAACTAGCTTCGGCAGACCTAGGGAGCCACTGAAGATTTTTGAGCAGAAGACTGACACAGTTCTTTGTAAGTAAGATTGTTGGGATAGAGGTGGGAAGGTTAACCTCCTGTTAGGAGGTTAGTGAGGAAGCTCCCAGTAGTAAGGTGAGGGAGAGGAAGAAGAAGGGCCCTGCAAGCTGGGGAGCTGAGGGCTTGTCCCAGAGGGGTGGCAGTGGGTACAGGGAGGAGATGTAGGCACTGAGCGTGGATATGAGGGAAGGTTTAGAAGCTGGGAGACAAGTGCTGTAGACTGAAATGATGGCATCTGAAAGAGGAACAGCTTTAGCGGGGAAGATAATGAGCTCAATTTTGTACATGTTGAATTTGCAGTGCTGGTTATATCCAAGTTGAAAGTGTCCCACAGTCAGGGGAAGATGTAGTCAGTCAGTTGCACAATCTTGTTTCTCCGTCCACAACATCTCCTGCATCTGTCCCCTTCTCTTCCTGTCCTTCCACACAGCTACCACCCTAGCTGGGAGGCCTCCTTCACCCTCATCACCATTAGGACAGATACACTGACTGTGGACTCAGAGGCCCTGGGTTTAAAAACCTGCCTCTGATGCTTATCTGTGTGACCTTGGCCTAGTCATTTTACTTCACTGGGCCTCAGTTTCCTCATCTGTAAAACGAGGGGACTGGACTAGCTGGCTTCTGAGGGCCCTTGCAGCTCTAGTCATGTGAACCAGTGACTTCTCACCAGGGCTGTTGCTTGGTCTTTCTGACTCTAGTGTGGTCCTACTCTAATTCAGCCTCCACCCAGCAGTGTCATTGCTCTCCTCAGTGAACGCCAGTGGCTCCCTAGTACCTCTAGAAGCAAATAAAAACTCTTGCTGGCATTTAAGGCCTTTCACAGTCCTACTTTTCCTGCGTCCTTACTCCCCTTCCCCTGTGATCCAGTCAAATTAGCCTTCTCACTGTTACTCAGACATGGCCCTCCATTTCCTGTCTTTCTGCAGACCCCTGCCTGGAGAGCAGTCTCTGCTCACCTCTGTCTCTTAAAATCCCTCCTGTCCTTCAGTAGGAACACAGCCCAAGCACACAAGGCCTTTCCTAAACCCCACATTGTATCTACTTTGGATATACCTCTATATGGATCTACTCTTAATGGATTCTAAGTTCCTTGAGGGCAGGGTCTGTAATTGCTTTTGTCTGCAAAGTCCCTCTGGCATGTCGGCACCTTTTCTGCAACTTAGACTCCTAAGGTTTTCTCCCAATTCCCACAATTGAATAAGGTTTTCTTAATGGACTAGACCCATAAATGAAGAGAAAGAAAGGGAACTGAGCTAGCGCCAGACTTGAGGCACAAGATGGAGTCAGTGTGGTTCACTCCATTCCTACAACTCTCTCAACTAAGGCAGGATGAAGATGAGGAGGTCATGTGGCCAGGGTCAAATCAGCAGGGGTGCAATAACAGCTCCACACTCTAAGTGATATCCCAGGGACTGTGTTTCCTGACCCTCTTGTGAACCCAGTTGTAAGGGACCTTAAAGTCATCTAGTCTGATTCCCTTGTTTGACAAATGATAAAATGAAGCCCAGAAATGTTATGTGCCTTACTTGAGATCACATAGCTAGTATCTGAGAGAGCCTTGATTCAAACTCAGGTCCACTTTCACCAATCCCCTGCCCTTTTCACTGCCTTTGCTGCTCTAAGGATGGTAGGTTGGGTTCTGAGTTATTGTGGGCTCCCTCTAGGTTCTGGGCCTATGTCTTTACGCAAAGAAGGGGAATGGAAACAGATGGTGGTGGATTTTACCAAAAGAAGTAGAAAATATTACACATAGGATGCTCTAAGAGTCAACTGGTTTAAGTATTGAACCTGTCCCTTTCCATGGAGTCTGGGAGTTGTCTGACTCCTTGTGAACACAAGGAAACCTGGGGTAGGGGTGTGGGGGTGGTAGGGCCCTGCAAGACTCAGGGGACCAAGGGGTAAAAGCCCATGATCCCTAAAGTCCAGGGTTTTGCAAAGATTGTATCCTTCAAAGGACCTCTTTAGTCTCCATTTCAGTAATAGCTATAATAAGAATAGCATTTATGTAGTGATTTAAGAAGCACTTTACATATATCATCTCATTTGACCTCACAACAACCCTGGGAGATAGGTGTCATTACCCCCATTTTACAGATGAGGAAACTGAGGCAGACAGAGGTGAAGTGACCCGCATAGGGTCACACAGCTAGTAAGTGTCTGAGGCTGCATTTGAACTCTGGTCTTCTTGGCTTCAGGCCCAGTGCCCTAACCCTGCGCAACAGGTCCTCAATGGCACCTTAGTCATTTTTCTTTGGAAACTTGGAGACTTGGCGGCTCTGATTAGCTTTTCCCTCCCCCTCTCCGGATTGCCCCTTCCAGGCCTGGGCCCCCTGGTCCATGCAACACGCCCCTCCCACCTCTGTCTCTCTCCTCCTCCCGTTCCTTCCCCCCTGATTCTCCCCTCCCTCCTTCCTTGCTTCCTTCCTCTCTCCCCCCCCCGTCCCCTCTGACTCTCTCGCTAGCTCGCCTCCCGGCCCCGGCCCCCGCCCCCAGCCGGATACCGCCAAGGTCGGAGGTCCGCAGTTTCCTCGGGGAGCCCCGGAAGAGTTCTTTGCGCCGCCGTTCTGGCTCGCTCTCGGCCCGGGTCGCGCGCTTCGCTTCCAGCCACACGGTCAGCTGCTTCCCCGGCTTCTGGTGAGTGCGAGCCTGGGCCAGAACAGGACAGGGGCCGGCCACGGCTCCCCTCCCCCTTCCCCCCGCCTCGGGCTCCCCGGGGAAGCTCCCTCTTTGTTCCGGGCCGGGCCCGCGGCCCGAGTCCCGGCGCCCCGCCCCCGGGGCTTTCACCCTGCCTTGGGCCGTGCGCCCCCGGGCCGCCTCCTCCTCGCGAGCCGCGCGTGCCGAGAGCGCCTTCGGGGCCCGAGGCCGGCCCTCGGAGCGCGCCCGAGGGTGCTCGAACGAGTCTGGGGCGGCAAAGTTCTCGGGAGTGCCCGGGAGGGACTTGCGCCCGAGAAACCCGGCTCGGTTCTGTCGTCCCAGTTGGGTCGAAGGGGGAGCTGAAGAAAGAAATTGGCGCCAAACACAAAAAAAGGCGGGGGGGGGGACGGGGAGAAGCGAAAAGCCGAAGAAGCCCTCGTGGTGGTTTTTTAAAGTGCCGGGGATGGGTCCGCGCACCTGCTCTGCAAGTTGTTCTGCCCTCAAAGCTGGCACGCCGGGGACTGTGGGACAAATCAGGGCTCACACTTTGAAGGACTTGGCCCAAGGGCCAAATGAAAGCCGTGGCCTTGAAGTTCTGCTCTCACCTTTTATCAGGGACCCAAAATTAAGAAAAACCCGAAACAACCGTTAGGGCGCTAAAACTGCGCAATACCACTTCTAGGTCTGCATCCTCGAGAGAGAAAAAACAAAAAGGGAAAGGGCCTCCACGTACAAAGATATTGATAACAGCTCTTTTTGTGGTGGCCAAGAATTGGAAATTGTGGGGGGGGGTGGCTGAACAAGTTGTGGTAAAAGATCGTGCTGTAAGAAATGATGAACCAAAAAAATTGACGAACAGAGGGTTTCAGAAAAACCAGGAAAGACTTACAGGAACTGATGCAAAGTGAAATGAGCAGAACCAAGAGACCATTGGGCCCAGTGACCCCAATATTGGACAATGATCAACTGTGAATGACTTACCTGTTCTCTGCAATACGACAATCTAAGATAATTCTGAAGGACTTACGATGAAAAATGCTATTCACCTCCAAAGAGAGAACTGAAGGAGTCTGAATGCAAACCAAAGCATGCTTTTTTTAACTTTATTTATTTATTTTTGTTTTTGTTTTGTTTTGCAAAGTGGCTAATATGGAAATCTTTTTTGCATGATTTCACATGTATAATTGATATATTCCTTAGGCAAAAAAGGAGGAAAGGCAGAAGGGAAGGAGAAAATTAGGAACTCAGAATTGGAAAAGGAAAAGAATGTTAAAATAATTAATTTGAAAAAAAATTTTTAATAAAAAAAAGTTTTAGTAACTGGTTTCCTTTGTAATCCTGTCTAGGCTTCACCAGAGTGCCCAGCAGATCCATGACACAGAAAAGGTAAAGACCCTGCCCTAGTCCAAGCCAAGGGCTACATGCTGTTAGCTCCATTTTCTGAGGCACTTCCTCAACCAATTAGCAAACATTTACTGCACAGCCACTTGATGTAGAGCACTGTATTAGCATCTGGGGGTATGTACATAGACAGCACAGTTCCCTTCTCCAACAAATTTACTATATAGTTAGGGAGATGAACAAGTTTGAGTAACCATATAAGGCTGTGAATGATTATTAGTATAGACAAGTGCTGGAGGTGTTGAGAAGTTGGAGAAATTACTTTGGAGAAGCTTTCACAGAGAAGGTGAGGTTTTTGATGATCCCAATGAAGAAAAGGAAACATTGATTTAAGCAAAGGGGAGAGGATGATATAAGCAAAGGCCAAAATGAAGACGGGAAGGAAACTAGCTTGACTAAAGCTGAGAGTGTGTGTGGAAGATAAGATTGGAGAGCTTGGTTGGGGCCAAATTGTGAAGGGCCAGGAATGCCTGACTAGAGTTGGGATAGTTAATGAGTTGATCATTTTTATCCTGCAGTGACGATAGACCTCTCCTCCTTTCCTCTCCCACCCCTAATCCTCCCTTTTTGAGGTAGACTAAGTAGAATTGTATTGGGCTGAGGGCCATTAAAGGCTTTCAGCTAGGAGATTTAGGAGAATTATTTTCAAGTAGAAAGAGTTAGCTGAAACTAGAGGCAGAGGAAAGCTACTTGCCCCCTTCCTGTTTAGGTTAACTTAAAAAGAGACTTAAACTAGCCACTAGCAAGAGAAATCAGACTTCTCCAAAATCATGACAAAATAACCTGAACTGGGAAGGGATGAGCTCAGAATACTGGACTGTGAAATTAATGAGATTTCTGAATAAGACCTGCTCTAAACTGGACTATGTTGGACTCTGTAACAAACCCCATATTCATGTAATTTGCCTACCTGTATATAGCACCTGTTTGTAGCCCGAGTTTCCTCATCCTGCGGTAAAGTGCAGTTCCGTGTACTGTAAGCAGCTGGCTGAATGTGATGTGACTCTTGACTCAAACTGAACTGGTAACAGTTGCAGCAGATAAGAGGTAAAGACATACTGCAAAACATAGGCCAGAGAGGAAGATGCTGGAATCTTGGTAGTAGGAGTAGAAGTGACCAGAAGTAATCACGCATAGCCCCAGACAGCCCTTTGCCCTTGGAATTTTTTCACACAGGTCAAACAAAAAAGTTAGACCTATTTTGAACATAATTGGGCTAATTATAAATATCAAAAGGTCATCAGAATCTTATCCTAGTAACTCCTAGGTGTTTTGAACATGCTTGGATCTAATAATAGTAATAATAGTTAGCATTTATCTAGCGATTTAAGGTTTGCAAAGTACTTTACAATTATCATCTCACTTCATCCTGACAGCAACCTTGGGAGGTAGGTGCTACTCTCATCCCCATTTTACAGCTGAGGAATGAAGCTGAGAGATTACTCAGCTTGCCCAGGGTCACACAGCTAAGTGTCTGAGGCCAGATTTGAACTCTGGTCTTTATGACTTTTATGTCCAGCACAAATCTCTGTTCCAGTGAAACAAATCAGTAGGCAAACTGCAACTCTCTTGTCTTTTTCTTATTTTCAGCATAGATTTTAGTAATAGATTTCATTAAAACAGCTGAATGATCTTACCAAACATTCAATTAAAGTGATGCTTTAAATGACTCCTTTATAGAGCAAGCCTACCTTTATCACTATTCTCTCAGGAGCCTAATTCTCTTCCTTGGCTCTAATTCATGATGATTCTTTGTCTATTTCCCTCCTCTTAGAGCAGAGCATCTTCATGTTAGAAGAAGGGGATGTGTTTTGGTTCAGTCTTACATATATTTTGTATTTTACAGATGAGGAAATTGAGGCCCAGTTAAGCCAAGTGACTTGTCTAAGGTCACATGGTTAGTATGTATGTGGTAGGAAGAGGAGGATTAGAACTCAGGGCTGCTGCCTTCAAGGCACTCTGTGCTGCCACCTTTTTACTTGGTGTCAGAAACTTTATTTGGGTATATACATGGACTCTTGAATTTGGTTGACCTTCCTTACATCCCTGTAGTGAAAGGATTCTTAATCTGGCATCTGTGGACCCGCAAGGAGTCTGGGAGTAGTTTCAGAGGGTCCTTCAACTAGGATAGGAGGAAAATGGCATCTTTATTTTAACATTAATTTCCTTTGTAATCCTCTGTATTTTATTGATTTTTTTCTTTTTAAAAAGTTTATTTTTCAAATAATAGGGTTTTTTTCAGTTCATTTTCTTTTGCACTAGCCTCCCTTGAGCATATTTCTTTTTTTTTTTCCTTTAGGCAGTGGGGTTAAGTGACTTGCCCAGGGTCACAGCTAGTAAGTTACGTGTCTGAGGTCACATTTGAACTCAGGTCCTCCTGACTTCAGGGCCAGTGCTCTATCCACTGTGCCGCCTAGCTGCCCCCCCCCCAGCATATTTTTTAAAAAGAAAAGAAAAACCAAAGCTCTCAGTACTTTGTATTTTGTTCATTTAAAAACATATGGACAAGGGGTCCAGAGGGGGCCGTGACATAAAAAAGAGTTGGAACACCTGCTGGGAGCAGCCTTCTCTGACTGACCCTAATTAAGTACTAACTGTGGGAGCATCCATCTGGGTGGAAATCAGTGTGCCAGAGGCTATGGAAAATATAGACACATCACCTGTGTGAATATTTTCATACATATGGGACTTGCTCACAGTAACACCCCTTGGGGTGTATCCCCAGTAGTGGGGTCGGAGGCTAATGTGTGATTAATTTAATAAATATTCTTGCTTAATTCCAAATTATTTTCCAGAAGAGTTGAACCAATTTATACCTACAAGGATGGTGCATTAGTTTGCCAGTCTTCTCATTCCAACTAGTTTTTTTCAATTTTCACTGACCAAGTAACAAACATTCATATAAATCAACAGGAACAAAAGGAGATAAGTAAACAGACCAAACCAAAAACAATTAGAAATGATTTTCGATATTCATAAACTATTACTTACAATTGTAAGAGAAGAAAAACACTCAAACATGTTAATATTGACTTTAGCATGACAGTAACCAAGTTCTTGCTTCTCTGACCCTGAAAAGGGCAGTATTTCTAAGGAGACTTTTCTATTAGTATTTATTTTATTTTAATTTTTTAATTTAATTTTTTTTTTTTGGTGAGGCAATTGGGATTAAGTGACTTGCCTAGGGTCACACAGCTAGTAAGTGTCAACTGTCTGAGGTTGGATTTGAACTCAGGTCCTCCTGACTCCAAGGCTGGAGCTCTACCTACTGTACCACCTAGCTGCCCCTAGTATTTATTTTATTACCTAATTTGTCTCAATACATAAGCCTAAAACTATGGTTTCATTGCATTACAAATTTCTTTTCAAAAATTTTCATTCTCAATGTAGTTATCATTCAAATCATAATTTTGTATATTTTTGTTTTTTATATTTTTATATGTAATTATGCATTATATAATACATAAATATATTTTATGTATAAGAACATATTTGCTTTTATATAATTACATAAAACCATGACTCCAAATTATAATTAATTTTAAATGTTCATGTTAATTTTCATAATATAATAACCAAAATGCCCTGTTTGTAAAACTTAAAATTAGAGAGAATATTGAGAAGGAGCCATAGGATATAGGAAAAGAGGGGCTCCTGAGGCCTGGGTATGAGTTTGAATTCTTCCAAGAATCATCTGGGTGATCCTGGCACAGTCCCATAAAGCTGTCTGTGTTGCAGATCCCCCGTCTATGATATGAAGTGCCCTCCAGCCCTTCTTTCCTGTGGTGTGTGACTGTTTATTTCCGTTTATGTTTCCTTTTGCTATCTTCTGCATATTTTTGTTTTTGGAGGGTTTTGTTGCCTTTTTTCTGATCTGCAGTTGTAGTTGGTATATAATCTGACTGTTTCAGTTTTGAAAGCATTCATAATCCCAAGGAAGGCTGATTAGAATACAGAGGCCTAGGAAGAAAGTACCAGGAGTTATTGAAGAAAGTCGTTAGGTTTATTCTCGTTGTCCTTCAGGGATCTAGAGTTTGGACATTTGTGTTAAATGATGTCAGATGGTGGTTGGTGAAGAAGGAACACGTGGCCCCTGAGAGGTCTCTGGATAGTTGCAGGGTAATAGTTAATGTGTGTTATGCCTGTGCTACGCAAAAATGATAAACACCTGATCCCCAGTGCCATGATTCTAGAGCAAAAGATAGACCTTCCATGCTTAGGAACCCCTCAGTGAGTGTTGCTCAAACTTCCCCAAACCTGCACGAGTAAAGAACGAGTCCTCCTCTTCCCTGGGCTGCCAGTCTGTATCCTCGGAGTGTCTGAGAGGTGTTGGCATGAGTTTGTAGAGGCCCGGAGCAGTCAGATGTAGAGTGGGCCTAGGTGTTTTCTAGGTCTGTACTATAGCTTGGGTTGGGAAACGGTGTCTTCCTCTCTGCCAGTCCAGGGGGCAGCACTGTTTGTAGCTTCTGGACCCTCTTTAGCCCCAGCTGTTCTTAGCAGATGTGAGGGGTGCCCTTGGTGACCCCCTCTTCCTATCACTTGAACCTACTAGAGAGCAACCAGTGCTCTCCTTTGCTTGAGCTGGCCCTTACCAGCAAAGTTAACGTAGAAAGAATATTTGCGGAGGAGTTGGAAGATTTACGTTTTAGTCCTGGGTCTGCCACTAATGCTGTGTCACCTGGGGCACTCACATCACCTAAGAACATTTCTAGAGAGCTTTTCACTTTCTAAATTGCCTTCCTTACTACAACGCTGTGTATTGTTATTGCCATTTTAAGGCTAAGGACGCTGAGGCTGAGGATGTTTTCCATACCACACATGCAGCAGTTGAGCCCTCTGCTGTGGTTCCCTTATAGTTTATAGCTGTCATCCAAAGGAACTTGACTCTTTTAAAATGTTTTTTTTTAGAATTTAAAGCTTTAGTGTGGTTTTGTCACTGGGAGAAGCAAGGATCTCAGGTCTTTGTAGCAAGAGAGCCCAAGGCCAAGGTTGATCTCACTCATGGCTCTTTTCACCTTCCTTAGCTCCATCTGCTCTGTAGGTCCTTCTCCTTCCCCACAAGGGGCACACAGGAGACCAGGTGATGGCGGCTGCCCTCCTGACAGCCAGGCCTCAGGTGAGCTCTGGTTCCCTCCGTCCTTCCCAAGATTCCATTGCTGCTACCCGAGTGTTGGCTTGGCTCCTTCTGTCAGCATCTCTCCCCAGCACTGTGCCACCCAGGGGCTTGAGCCCCAGCTTCCTCCCCTAGGAGCCTGGGCTCTTCCTCCTGAGGGATGGACATGGGCTGGTACTCTTCCCATTTCAGAGGTGGGCAAAGTGAATTGTGGAAAGGTTGTGATTTGACTGCAGTATCCTGATCAGTTAGTGGGAGGGCCAGAAATGGAACCCAGGCTCTCCCGATTGCTAATCGGCTGCTCTTTCTCCTGTGCCATGCTCTGTGTGCCTCTTCCCTCCATTCTAACATCCACTTCTGCACATACCATGAGCTGCTAAACCTCACCCTTGCTGCCTGAAGCAGACTTCTGAGATTGTCCCTGGGGCAGCAGGAACCTGTTCTTTTAGGAGTTGGTGACATTTGAGGATGTGGCTGTGTATCTCTCAAAGGAGGAATGGGGGCTTCTGGACCCTGCTCAGAGGAGGCTCTACAGGGACGTGATGCTGGAGAATTATGGGAATGTGGCCTCGTTGGGTAAGAACCCCCACCCACTGACCCACCCTCGCCTTCCATCCCAGCCCTGCAGTTGGATATAGAAGAATCTCTTTCTTGACTTTCTTGTTTGTTAATTACTGCGAACATAAGAATGTTCCTTAAAATGCTATGCAAATGTGAATTGTTACGATGACAATAACACTCCAAAGCATAGGATTTTGTGTTTGTTGTTTTAGGCCAGTGTGGTTGGTCATTGCCCTCTCTGTCGGGACCTCCCTAAAATTACATATATTCTCCAGTAGCCTTCCCCTTCTTCTCAAAAGCTATTGTACCAATAAAGGGGAAGATGGAGCATAAGCAAAAACGTGATAAGCAAGCAGAAGTTAAATCTCAGTTCTACCTGATTGACAGGGTCCTGGTTCTGTGCCTTGTTGTTTGTACTCGGAGTGCTGAATATAGTTCTGCTGATCGCATCAGAAGTGAGACATGGAGGGGCTGGTCCAAGGAAGGACAAAATCAGGGGCATTTTCTCCATCCTCATCACCCAGTAGCTCTCTATGGCATCTGACACTGTTGCCCACCCTCTTCTTCTGGAAGCGAGCTATTCCTGACACAGGATTCTCTTTCTCTGATCATTCTTTTTCTGTCTCTACTCATTCCTTTTTCCATCCCTCAATTTGGATAGCCCTGAAGATTCTGTCCTCAACCCTCCTTTATTCTTTCTACTTTCTCTTCCTTGGAAATCTCCTCTACTCCTGTTGCTGTCCATGCGTGTCTCTGCTTTCATTTGTGTCCTGTTTCCAGCTGCTGTGTAGACATGCTCACCTGCGTATCCCCTTGTTGTTCATCCGTAATCCACATGTTTCAAACTACCCATCATTTTTCTCCCTCAGACCATATCTTTCTGACCCAATTTGTGTGTGTCTCTTCTTTCCCTAGGTCTGCACCGCCCCCCCACCAAATCTAGTCATTCACCAAGTTGTATTGATTCTTTCTTCACAAACTCCTTCCCACCTACTCCTTTCAAAGGATTGGGTTTCCTAACTGAGCTTCCTGCCTCTGGTTCACTTTCCTTACTAGTTTATCCTTTCCTCCCAAAAGCCATGTGCATCATGTCATTCCCATGCTCCAAAATCTTTGATGGCTCCCCACTGCTTACAGATAAAAGTCTCAAGTCAGTGTGGGGGCAGGGCAGCTTCCCAGTCTGACCTTCCTCTTACCTTCTTGCCCTTGCAAGCCAAACAGGACTACTTGCCATCCCCCCAGATCCTAGGCCATTCTCTCCTGCCTCCATTCCTTTGCTTAGGCCATTCCCATCCTCAGACCCACCTCTGACTGTCGCCCTCCCATTCAGCCTTCAAGGTCCAGATCCATTCCTGATGACCCCAGCCAGAAGTTATTTCTCCCTCTTCTGAACTCCTGTAGTATCTTTTGTCTCTGTCACTCCTCTGACAATGCCTGCTGCCTTGTATTGTGGTTATTTGTGCATACATTTAAATTCTAAGATTAGGCTTGTGAGTAGCTAAGATGCAGGGACTGTGTCCTCTACACTAGCACAGTGCTTTGAATGTAGTAGGTATTCAGATGGTATCGGGTGAAGTTGTATCATGTACGTCTTCAAAGACTTGAGGGCAAGAGGAGATATTTGCAGGGTTTTACAGACATGGGGTGAGTACAGCCTCTTTTCTCAGACTTGCTACATTTCATGGCTGGCAGGTCATCTCGGGAGAAACAAAAGTGTTTCTTTACTTGCAGGTAGTGAAATACCATTATAACAAGCCTGATTACACCAATGATAAAAGTAACATGGGGCTTTTGACTTCATTAAAGCAGGACTTCTTTGGTTTGTCTGAAATCAAAGAATTTCAGACTTTTAAGAAAGCCAGATTTTAAAACCTTTGCTCATGTTTGCTTCTCTATGGTCTTCTCTATGAGACTGGCATAATGGCATCTTTTGAATATAAAGAAGCTGGTTCTTCATCTGTCTCTGAGGTCTGTGAAGCAACTCAGTCAGATTTAAGTTCAGAGATCAGAGATTTTCAGTCCAAACGCAGAACATTTCTGCTCCCTAGTGTTAGTTTGTCTGTTCTGTGCACAGATAGGAATAGGCAACTTCCTGAAGATTGCTCTTCAACTGTGCCCTTCCCATCTTTGAGAGGCCCCTAGCTTCCCAGGGTCCAGGTACAGAGATGAGCCAGTCTTCAGGCATTTCCTGTCTTCCTGCCAAGGGGAGGTTGGAGAAACTAGTCCTTCCATTCTAGATCAGTGCCTTCTTCAAATCTTCTACCCCAGGGGTGGGGAACCTGTGGCCTTCTAGGTCCTTGGGTGCAGCCTTTTCACCGAGTCCAAGTTTTACAGAACAAATCCTTTTATTGAGGAGGTTTGTTCTGTGAAGTTTGGATTCAGTCAGAGGGCTGCACTTGAGGACCTAGAGGGCCACATGTGGCCTCGAGACCCCAGGTTCCCCACCTCTGGTCTGTCCCAAGCCTTTCTACTCAGGATATACACAGTGAAGGAACATGAGGTTCAAAGAGATCCAGTGTGACACTTTCTCTGCAAATGCACCATCTGTGGAATTTTCCTTTCCTTTAACTATTGCCTGAATACAGTGACTGATTTCAGAATCCTCTTTCCTAAGCTACTGCAGCCATAACCACCTTTTCTTCTCATGAGCAGGACTTCCAGTTTCCAAACCTGACTTGATATCCCAGCTGGAACGAACGGATCTACCATTGGTCCCACGTCTGCCCCAGACTGAGATTGAAGACCTCTTTGATGGTGAGTGAGGCAAAAGGAATCAGAAATATGGGACTCCAGGGTAGCAAGAAAGTTTGGTTTGTTTCTATATTGGATAGGAAGATTCCTAAGTGTCAGAAGAAAGGCTGTGGGAGCTGGCATGAGCGAGAGGTTCCCCTTATCCTCTCTTTGCACTGGTCCGATCCCTCAGTCCCACTGGTTGGTTCCCCATACTGCCTGCCTTTGCTGAGCCTTCTGTCTTTTTACCTTTAGCCACTGTTATTCCCATATTACACTAAGTTTGTGCCTGGAGAGGCATCAGGGCATGGTGGACAAGGTGCTATGCTTGGAGGCAGAAAGGTTTGGGTTCAAATTCTGCCTCAAATACTTCATAGCCATCTGACCCTGGGCAAACAAATCACTGAACCTCCCTGAGCCCAATTTCCTCATCAGTAAAATGGGAATAAAACTAGTACCTGTCTCCTGGGGGTTGTTTGAGAATCAACTGAGCTAATATATGTAAAAGGATGGAGACCAGACCTGGGTTTTCACTAGTATAGGGAGCTTGTGGTGAGGACCTCCTGCCAAGGCACGTTGGCACTTGCTCTGCAACTTACAGTCATGGGGAGTTGCCCAGAGCCCTGTGGTTAAGTGACTTACCCAGAGTCACAACCAGTACGTACCAAAGGGTAGAACTTGAACTCTGGTCTTCCAGGCTCTAAGACCTGCTCTCTAGCCACTGTCACGCTTAAAGTGTTACAGAAATGTCAACTAAATTTATTAAGAGTTTTCTGGAAATAAAACTCCTTTACCATAAAACTTTTAAGAAAACCAATACAAAATTCTTCATTAAGTCACGTGGAGCAGTGTTAGCATATGGCCTCTGGCTCGTTTACTTTCTGAAGTTTTGCTAGTTTAGATCTAATCCTAGACCCTAGAGCTGGGAGATCACCAGTATCAAGTGCTTTCATTTTCCAGAATAAGAAACTGAGACCTAGAGAAGTTAAATAGGCACTTGGATAGAGCAGTGGGCCTGGAGTCGGGAAGTCCTGAGTTCAGATCCAGCCTTAGATACTTACTAGCTGTTTGACCCTGGGCAAGTTGCTTAACCCTTGTCTGCCTCTGTTTCCTCATCTGTAAAATGAGGCTAATAACAATATCTCCCTCTCCCAGAGATGATAGGAGGATCAAATGCCTGGCACTAAAGTAGGCACTATATAAATGCTTATTTCTCTCCTCTTGAGTAACCTCTGTCAGCTTACTCACAGCACACAGGTAGCTGCCAGCTCCTCTTACTTCAAATCCAGGTCTCTTTCCACTGTATCCTTACATACCATAGAAATGGCTGCAGGTTCATGGACCAAGTGGGTTGGATATCACTGTGAAACCTATGCTTGGAGAGGCATGGGGTAAAGTTCTAGTCTTAGCCAAGTTCCAAGTCCGTGGGGAGACACCTTCAGAAGGAGGCTGGTGTACTCTCACAGCTACTGATCCCTTAGGGAAAGGCTTCATTACTGTCATCAGGGTGAGGGAGCTAGCCAGGCCTTGAACAGAAGAGACAGAAGGAAGCCCTAGAGGCTGGTCCTCAGGGAATCTTGAGAACCTGTTAGGGAGATTTATCTTAGTTGGGGAGCTTGTACAATTGGATTGGCAGGGAGGGACATTCCATTAGTGAGAAGAAGCATTAAAATATTTATTTATTTATTTCCTGGTATGAGACTAAAGAGCATAATATGACTTTCCCTTTTGAAGGTTGGGATTGGGTATGTGTCTTAAAATTTGTTTGTGGGCCTGTGAATGTTGTCCTCCCCCTTTATTACTTAAAGGATATTTTAAAATATGCTCTGGAAAAAAGAAACCCTAGGGTTTGGGCAACTAGCCAGTGGTACATTGCTAGGGATTTCGTTCTCTTCTAAGGCATTAGGCAAGACATGGAAAGAATTTGCACTGACTTGGTTTAGTGGATAGGACACTGGCCTGGGAGTCAAGAAGACCTGCGTGTATGTCTTATAAACCTGAATTTCATTGGGCAGCTAGGCAGCACAGAGGTCTAGAGTCTAGAGGAACTAGGTCTAGGTCTAGAGTGAGAGGGGTCCTGAGTTTAAACGTAGCCTCAGATACTAGCTGTGTGACCCTTGGCACGTCTCTTTTGAACCGTGGTATGCCTCAGTTTCCTCAACTGCAAAATGGGGATATTAAGAACAGCCTCCTGCGACTCCCACCCTGTGTTGTGGTGAGGATCAAATGAGATAACAGTTGTAAAGCACTTAACACAATGCCCGTAACACAGTAGGAGAAGTATGAATGCTATCATCATTATTATTATATATTGCCTCAGATACCTACTAGCTGTATGATTCTAGGAAAGTCACATACTCTCTCTACCTTACTTTCCTTACCTACAAGATGAGTGGGTTAGACTTGATAGCCTCTGAGGTCTTGAACAACTTGTTTCTTGGCTAGAAAACTTTAAGGATTTGCAGACCCACTGTGGCAGCGGATGAGTGCTGTACATGATGAGGATAATGACCAGATCCAGAGGCCTTTATTCAGGCCTTCTCTCTCCAGCATTGATGCTGTCTACCACCCCTTTATTCTAAACAGATATTGTGCTATCCCTTGGTTTCCCAGAAAACTTAAGTTTCTCTGATCTTTTAATGCACTTGTCTGTCTCCTTCACTGTCTCTCTCTGCCCTCCCCAAATCTTTCCCATGCTTCTCTGGCTTTCACACTTAGCCCTCTCTTTTCAACTTTGTCTCCTTTGGCAGGCTCATTTATTCTGTCCCTTCAGCTTTGTTTTTTGCATAGTACTTTCAGACCTCACTTGGTCATTGTTAGCTCCGCATGTGTGTAGAAGACCCTAAGGGTCTTCCCCTCCCAGAGTGGTGATGGTGGTTGTTGCTGTTTTGGACTAGGTAAAAGAGGCCATTCTTTGCCTCATTTCTTATGTAGACTTAATCACTGAATGGGATTCACCTCAGTCAAACTGAGACCTGGGAAAGACCTTAGCTTAAAAAGGCCAAGGTCTCTCACTGCATCCAGGGCCATCTCATCAGTCATCCTGATCTGTATCTCACCACTGCTCCCAGATGGCTCAGGAGGAGAGAGTGAAGCTGGTGAACTTGCACAGCCCTGCCTCACTTGAGTCCAATTCACTTGCAAGTCATGACATCTCTTTCCTGATGTTATGGTCTTTGGGAACAAAGGACAAGCAGCGATCTGTGAGTAGTACCAGCTGCCCCACTGGGGACCCAACTGGCCAGTTCCAGTTGGGCAACGCAGCTCCCTGTCTCCCTCAGTCTCTCCTTTCTTTCCCTCCTTCCTTCCTTCCCTCCCTCCCTCCCTCTCTCCCTTCTTCTCTCCCTTCCTCTCTCCTTCCCTCTTCTACCTCTGTCTACATAGGGAATCATACCCTTATCTGTGGGTGTTCTGCCTAAAGGCATATAAATTTTGATCGCTGAAACCTTGCAAGATATCTTGGGGTTTATGGGCTAGATTTCTTTTAAGGGCCATGCCTTAAACCCAAATCACTCTGGCTCTCATTGATTGGCCAACAACAGGTCCCAGCCCAAGCCTGACTTGGTCATTGTTTGGGCTCTGAGAGAGTGTAAATAGCAATTTTTTTCTGTTTTAGTCAGAAACCCTGGGGGTCTTCCCCCTCCCAGATCGATCTTTTTTTCCTGGACTAGGTAAAAGAGACCATTTTTTGGTCTCATCTCTACTTAGCCTTAATCACTGAACGGGTGTTGCCTCAGACAAACTGAGACCTGGGAAAGACCTTAGCTGAGGCCTCCCACTGTGTCTGGGGCCATCTCCAGTTGTCCTGATCTACGTCTGTGGACCCAGATGGTTCAGGAGGAGAGATTGAGGCTTTGCACAGCTCTCCCTTACTTAAATTCAATTCCCTTGCAAGTCATGAACACTCCTTCCTGATGTCCTCTTGGAAGGACAAACAACAACAGACTTTCATATCTTTATCTCTAGCCCTGGGGAGATTCTTTTCTGAGCTCCGGACTTTCACTGTTAATTGTCTGCAAGACATTTCCACTTTGTCCAGCCACCTGATTTTTTTTGCCTTCCATTCCCTTCCCTCTCCAAGCCATCCTTCCTACTGCTGTCAGAATAGTTCTTCTGTTATCAGACACTTGATAGTAGCACACTCAAGCCTCCTTCCCTCTTGTTATCTCTTGATTTTCACACCCACTCTTTAAAGCCCAACTCACATGCCACCTCCACCATTAAACCTTCTCTGGTCTCCCCAGTAAGGAACAACTTTATATCCTTTGAACTTCACAAAGCATTTGTCTTCATGCTTCTCTAATGCACTTTGAGTAAATTATTTGTATCATAAATATTTATGTGTCCCATTTCCTTGCTCTGCTGAAGATTCCAAGAGGGCGGGGATTATGTCTTACTCAAATTTCCTGTCTCCAGAACCCTGCACAATACTGTGCATACAGAAGTTACTTAGTAAATGTTTGCTGAATTGAACTGGTTCTCCATCCTGTTTTTGAGATTGTCCTAACAGACTGGGAGATCCTCTGGCTCTCCTCATGACTATCACCAACAAACTGTGATTCTGAACAAGTTATTTACTGTCTCTAAGCTTCAGTTTCCTCACTTGGAGACTATATAATTTCTAGTCTTAAGTTCTGTATTTCTCTGAAATGCTATAGCAGTGAGTTGTAAGCCAAGCCACTGAGGAAAGTGATTCGTAGCATCACAGATTTAGAGTTAGAAGGGGTGAGGCTAAAAAGGCATGTAGGCCAGCTGTCTGATTTTGCCCATGAGGAAACCGAGGTGCAGAGAGATTCAGTGACTTGTCCAAGGTCATGCAGGTGGCAAAGTAGAATTTGAATCCAGGTCCACCGAGTCTAGATCAAGTGCCCTTTCCATTGTGCCATGCTATGCTTGGATGGGAATGGCCCAGATAACCCCTCTAGTTTACTTTTAGCATTCCTTAACATTGCTCAGGCTTTAACAGAATCAAATCAATTCTTGTTTTGGCAGAGAAATTAGATATTACCTTCATTATGTCTTCCAAACGTCCATCTGACAGTAGTGGCCCTTCAGAGAAAAAAGCCCAGCGCAAATCTATCTCTTTGGGAAAGAAAGTGGAGATAATCAAACGAGTAGAAGCTGGAGAGATGAAGAGTGAGGTGGCCCGTTCATTTGGCTTGGCACAGTCAACCTTAAAATCCATTTTAAACCAAGCCGATAGAGTGAAGGCTTCCGTGCACAATTCCAGTAATCTCACTGCTGCCAAAGTGACCCGAATCCGAAGTAGTGTCATGGAGAAAATGGAGAACATGTTAAGCATTTGGGTAGACAACATGATGCAACATCACATGCCGCTGAGCCAGGCGTTGATAATGCAGAAGGCTCTGAGTTTATTTGATCATTTGAAAGCGCAGGCAGGTGAAGAATCCAGCAAAACGTTTGTGGCTTCCCGTGGATGGTTTGAGAAGTTCAAAAAGCGAAATAAGATTAATAGCATTCGCCTCATGGGGGAATCTTCCAGTGCTGATATTAAGGCAGCAGCAGAATTTCCTGCAGTGCTCAAGGCTGTTGTTGAGAGAGGGAACTATTCTCCAAATTTAGTTTTTAATGTGAGTGAGACCGGGCTATTCTGGAAACGCTTGCCTTCCAGAGCCCTCTCCCAAGAAGAGAAGGATGCTGCTGGCTTTAAGGCTGCTAAAGACCGTCTGACCATTCTGCTAGGCAGCAATGCGTCAGGAAACATTAAGTTGAAGCCTCTCCTTGTCTACCATTCCGAGACTCCTAAACACATGAGAGGTTTTTCTAAACTTAATCTGCCTGTGATCTGGAAATCCAACAGGAAGGCCTGGGTGACGGTGGACATGTTTAATGACTGGATTGTTAATCATTTTTGTCCTATGGTTCAGTGTTATTGTACAGAGTATGGTTTTGAACCCAAAGCATTATTGGTCTTGGACAGTTCCATGGGCAGCCTGTCCAGTTTTGACTCACTTCAGACCTGTATTCCCATCGAGGTCTTGTTTCTTCCCCCAAACACAGCCTCACTTCTGCAGCCCATGGACCAGGGTGTCTTTGCAGTGTTTAAAGCTTACTACCTGAGGTGCACTTTTAGTCAGCTGCTGGAGGTTAACAGGAATAATAAGCAACTTCCAATTGGGGAAATTTGGAAGGATTACAACATTATGAAGGCAATTGACAATATCAAAATAGCCTGGGCAGAAGTGAATAGTCTTTGCCTAAGTGGTGTTTGGCGAAAGGTGTGGCCCGATTTAGCAAATGCTTTCTTTGAGGTAGAGTCAGAAATTTTGGCCATTACCACAGAGGTTGCCCATGTGGCAAAGCTAGTAGGCTTTGAGGAGGTCACCCTTGATGCCGTGCAAGAGCTGTTGGATAACTCTGGAGACACGACGAATGAAGACTTACAGGAGTCACCTGAGCAGTGCTTCACGGAGGAAGAAGTCGACACCAGTGAGGACAGCAGGGAAGCAGGCCCCGAGCGAATGTTGACGACAGAGGTTCTGTCTAACTGCTTGGCCGAAGTCTCACACGCACTGGAGGTTTTGTCAGAGAACGATCCTGACTGTGAACGAAGCTGTTCAGTGAAGCGTACGGTTTTACAGGCTTTGGACTGCTACTCAGAGATGCTTCAGGACAGAAAGAAGGCACGCCCGGCTAGCTTGGAAGTCTTCCTAATGAAACCTAGCCCTGAGCCAGAAGAGTCACAGCCAGGTCCATCTGTTGCCCTGTGCAGCTCATGGCCTCTCAGCTAAATACTCCTGCCAATGCAGGGAGACAAGGCCAGAGTAAAAGCTGCTCTGTTGAATTTGTGTGTGTGGGTGGGTGTTTTGTGAGTTGTACATTTTCAAAGTCTACGTTAAATTTAAAACCTTGTGTTAATGTGCTTTTGTATAGCACATGTTGTTTTGGAATTAAATGACATTGGCATATCATAATTCCCCCTTGTGACAATCTGAAACACATGCCTAAATTCTGGGATAGGATACTATCTATGTACAGAGCTGTATAAACTGAAATTTTCCCTGGCCTTCTAGGCTAAAACTTTTGCTCCTAGAGGGTGTGGTTGGTTGCTGAGACCTGTAATTCAGGCTTTTTTCCCAAATGGACAGTGGTCTTAGAAACTGAGATTAGCCCACTTAGGAAAACTGAATTATACTATTTTTCTAGCTATACATAAAGACTATGAGAAAAGAGACCATTTTCAGGGTTGGGGAAGGGTGGGGTGTGGTGGGGACTAGGCCTGTGAGCATATTGGGTCTAGGGAACTCCCTCTACTAATGTCAAGTGACTTGCCCGAGATCACACAAGCCAGTATGTGCCAAAGGTAAAATTAGAACCCAGGGCTTCTAGAGGCTTTAAGGCCAGTTCTCTATCCACTGGCATCATTTGAAGCAAGATAACCACTGGCATCTTGATATAATAGGTACTTGAATAAGCTTCAACTAGATTTCTCTTACTTTTAGTCACTTTAACAAAAATTTTGAATATCCCTATCCTCCTCTGGAAAACCCTCTAACTTCCAAGTACCTCTTTAGGGCTCTGAGCCAAGTACCTCATTTGTTCATTGATTGAATATACAGTGACTGAGTGCTTTTGCATCTCTTGCAATTCCTTTGAGCTTCCAGAGTCACCTGTGGAAAGCGGTTGTGGGAGCAAAATTGTCTCTCCTTTCCGTGGGTCATATCCACTGAAGACTCAAATGGTGGTTCTGCCACCCTAATTACCATGAATTGTATATTCCTTGAGTTGGGGAGAAATTGATCAAAGAGCAAAGTGTGGGATACCTGCTAGGTCCTCCTTGGATTTCAGCTTTTAATGCCCCCTCCATTCTGTGGGAGCTCTGGGTGGCCTTAAGGATTCTTTATGTAAGAGTATTGAATTATCAAGCTCCTTTGCTGGGAAAAACATTTGCCTATCACCTGGCTGCCCCGATAGCCACTCTTCAAATAATCATTTTCTGTGGAATATCAGACATTGCTAAGTAGCAACATTTTTCCATTGCCTCGAAAGTTTGTGTCTCCAGCAATGGCATTTCAAGCTTTGTCACAGTGTATTAAAAGCCTATTAATTGGCATTATGTGGTATGAGAAGATGCGGATTTGAGGCCAGGTTCCACCACTTGTTATGGATTGCCATTGATGTTATATAGCCTTTTCAGTCCTTGGTGTCTTGACTGTTAAAATAGGAATATTACTTGTCCAACCTACCTCACACTTTGAAAATGAACATGTAGAAATGTGAGCTGCTATTGTTACTGTACCTTAAAAGTTCAAATCCAATAAATCAATAAACAAGCCTTTGTTAAGCACCCAGTCTGTGCCAAGTACTGTTTGATGTCGTCTTGCATCGTTCTCTCCTCCTCTTGATTATTCTGGCGTCCCCGAGCCTGGTTCTGCTTTTCATAATTCTTCATGATGCAGGCAGTGGTGTGAATGGATTCAGAATCTAAGGCCTAAATTGTGGAGCTTACCAGCTATTTCACCACTCAGCTCATCTGAGCCTTGATTTCCCCATCTGTAAAATGAAGATAATACCTGCAAAATTTATCTCAGTATTCTTGTGAGCAAAGTCTTTTGCAAATGGTAGAACTTTACACAAACATGTCCTGTTATTTGTCACAGCGAAGGCTCATTACAGAGTTGATCTGTATTTCTGGGCAAGGATATTTGGTGAAAGGGCGAACCCAATTCTCATGTGACCTCTAAAAGCAGCTCTGGATTCCAGTGAAGGTGCCCCAGTGATAGTCTTGGGGAAGGGGGTGGCGGAAAAGCTAGCTGGACCAGCAGATGCAACATGGATTCCCTGAGCAGTTTTCTGATGTTGATATAACTGGTTTGTTGTGATGCTTCACCAGATTGTAAGTGCTATAGCAAACAAAGTGCTCTGTGATTTGAGCAAAACCTTTTCTGAAGTGCAAAAAGAAGAATACATTGGTTTAGAAAATTCAGCCCTGGCAAAGTGCTCTGTGGGTAACGCAGCTGTGTGTTCATCAACCTGTCTTCTCAAGAAGGATGTGACAGTGACACAGTATACTACTCTTTCAGGAGAGTCAGAAGTCCAGGATCTATCTCTTGAGGTTAGTACTACTTCAGTCCTAGGTTTCTTTTATGGTGGCAAAATAATCTATAGAATTGAGTACTACGGTTTCTATATTGTGCTTGGAAAAGTAGGTCTGATAGAGGGGGATGTGGCTATACTTAATTTTTGAAAACCTCAGAAAACATGGTGATGTGATAATGGTTTCATTAACAAATTCTTTTTTCCAAGTTAATCAGATATGAGGGATTTGAGAAGACAATTGGAGAGACAGAAATCTCCTTCAATACTTAGTGCACTACTGCAGAAGGCGTCTCAAGCACTAAAACTTTGCTAACGAAAAGTAACTTCAGTTTGTTATTAGTTTTGTCAAACTTATTTTCTATTATGGTAGCATTTGGGGGGGGGGGGCGTGATACTTGGGATGTGGTTAGAAGCAATGCAGTCCCAGAAGTCTAAACCAGGGGTGGGGAACCTGTAGCCTTGAGGCCACGTGGCCCTCTAGGTCCTCAAGTGAGGCCCTTTAATAAAAGGATTTGTTCTGTAAAACTTGGACTCAGTCAAAAGGCTGCACCCAAGGATTTGGAAAGCCACACGTGGCCTCAAGGCTGCAGATTCCCCACCATCGTGATGGCAGAGACAGACATTCATAATGGTTTAGATCAGGGACAGAGAATTGGCCCAAATTGTGATTGTATTCTACGCTGTTGATGCTGAATGCCTGACTTCTGAATATATGGGGTATGAGAGATCACATTTGGTATGTGGGCTTCCCTGCTTCCTTCTGCTACTTGAGATCCTAGGTTTTGCAACAGGGATATTAAATGTCACTATATGACTTCTTCCGTCCAATATGACAATCTCTTGGGCCCACTTTGATCTGTGGTTTCCTCTTGTGTGATTTTGTTTTCCAGGTTGGAGTTTAGATTATCTACCCTTTACAGTTTTTCAGCTCTGCTCTACCTGTAACAAACCCTTTTAGAAATTACTTTTAATAAAAACTCCTCTTGGTAGTTTGGACTCATAACAAGAATGATTACAGCAATAGTTGCTATGAATTTATAGGTATTTCATTGCAAATCGAATTTAATAGTTGCTAAAAACACAGCGATCCTAATCATTTGCAGGGCATAGATTCCATAAGTCTGGAAATAAGAGACTCTTCAAGTACCTATGATAAAGGAGAGGGAAGAATTTGGAAGAAGCCAACCTGAGGAGTGACACATAAGAGTATCAATCTGGCTTATCCTGGGGTTGGAGCAGCTAGGTAGCACAGTGGTTAGAGCACTGGGCCTGGAGTCAGGAAGACCTGAGTTCAAATCCAGCCTCAGACATTTACTAGCTGCGTGACCCTGGGCAAGTCACGTAACCCTGTTTGCTTCAGTTTTCATCTATAAGATGATGGAGAAGGCAATGGCAAACCGCTCCAGTGTCTTTGCCAAGAAAACCCCAAATGGGCTCACGGAGAGTTGGACATGACTAAATAACAACAACAGATATCCCAGAGGACATGCTCCTTCTCTTTCCCATCTCCCCAATTCCTGCTCCTCAGGCTTACTTGTGTCCCTGATCTCAAAGAATGAGTTGGAAGGGATCTTATGTGAGGGTGAGCCACTTTGGAGCATAAGTTTGTTTGCTCCTAGTGTTTCCAATTTGGGAATGAGAAATCAGAATTCTTGGAAATGGCTGAAATCACAAGTCATTCTGTATTCTTTTTTTCTTGACATTTCTGGTTTTTTGTTTGTTGTTTTTTTTTTTAAGGCAATTGGGGTTAAGTGACTTGCCCAGGGTCACACAGCTAGTAAGTGTCATGCGTTTGGTCTGAGGTCAGATTTGAACTCAGGTCCTCCTGACTTCAGAGCCGGTACTCTATCCACTGCGCCACCTAGCTGCCCCCATCCTGTATTTTTCATAACATTTTATTTACAATGTTTTTACATAATAATGAGTGACCATGATAATAAACAGCAAATGATTTTTATGTAATAGTTTTAATAAAAGTTTCAGAGGTTTTCTATTAAAAATTTAATAAATGTATGATTTATTATTAAGAATCAATATATTGTGCCACATCTGGCAGTGAACTAGCTGATTTCTTTTATCTTTCTTAAAAATACTTCCAAGATGCTTCAGATTCTTTACTTATCATTACGGATATAAACAGCAGGTGAATTTTCTGACATTAGAAAACACCAGAAAACATGAATAACATAACATCCAAATCTAGCAAGGTTAACAGCACTACAAAGAATCATCACCAATTAAAGGACTTGTTTTGCTTCCGCAATTTGTTATTTCTTATAATACCCCTCATAGGATTTGTATAAAGTAAGTATATTATATGTATAAACTGATTAATATATATTGTATTTGGAAGAATGACACTTAACACACAGAGTTATGAACACACACCAATGACACGACAACAGTTACAAGCAAGACTGATCCGGAGGTGGGGAGCCTGCGGCCTTGAGGCCACATGTGGCCCTTTGACTGAATCCAATCTTCACAGAACAAATCCCTTTAATAAAAGGCTTTGTTCTGTAAAACTTGGACTCAGTCAAAAGGCCGCACCCAAGGACCTAGAAGGCCACCTGCTTTTCTCCTATGTGTTCCCGTCCTGGTTCCTGCAAATGTTGACCTTAAACTTTGACTCTGCATGTCAGTCTTTCCTGCTAATATTTTTGACTTGTATTCCTTTGAACCAGGAATGTCTCCAAGTTGATGAGCCCTTAATTCTCACAGGAGAATCATAACACTTTCCCCTAATTTCTTAACTTATTTTTCTCAAGAATTGAGATTCAGAAAAACAGAAAATTTCCAAGAAGTTCTGGGAAGGCATTCCCACACTAGTTGCTCCTTGCTGAATTCAGCAAGCCTTGACCTCCATGTGTTTCATGCCAGATCCAACCCAAACCAGGCCACTAGGAAGTATGCATGGAATCAGTATGGTTCAGAAGTAGAACAGAGTAGTTGCCACTCATCTAAAATTAATCCCACAACAATTTAGTTCCCCGACCCATTGTTTGCACCCTTGCTCTGTTGTTAACACCTCCCCCATGCCTTCACCATACCCTTTTTTAACCAACATCTTTTATACTTCCTCGCTGTAATGGAAATCTACCCTTCCTTTGAGGACACCACCTCTTCTATAACCCTGTCAGAAATGGAAGGGGCTTCAAAGGTACCTGGAAGAGGAGAATCCCTTCTACAACATTTTTTTTTTTGGCTAGGCAGTGGGGTTAAGTGACTTGCCCAGGGTCACACGGCTAGTGAGTGTTATGTGTCTGAGGCTGGATTTGAACTCAGGTCCTCCTGACTCCAGGGCCAGTGCTCTATCCAGTGTGCCACCTAGCTGCCCCCCTTCTACAATGTTCTTGACAAGTGATTGGTTATCCAGCCTTTGC
Source organism: Phascolarctos cinereus (assembly GCF_003287225.1). NCBI lineage: Eukaryota > Metazoa > Chordata > Mammalia > Diprotodontia > Phascolarctidae > Phascolarctos > Phascolarctos cinereus. Next base: position 27,669,268 of record NW_027556291.1, read on the forward strand.
TTGAAAGCTTTACTGTGGTCTCTCCTTCCTTTCCCAACAACTTGGAGCCAGGAGGAAGTGTGGGCAGGCCTTGCTCCCCAGTACTCTACCACCATCCCTCACTGACCACTTTTAAGAGCTATGCTTTGTGTCTTAGCCCTACTGTTATTCTTGGGGGCTTCAATATTCATGTTTCTAACCTGATCACATAAGTCCCCAAATTCATCTTCAGTGACCACCACCTCAGCATAATCACACTTTATTTTGGTTTTGGTTTTTTTGGTGTTTTTTTTTTTTTGGCTAGACAATGGGGTTAAGTGACTTGCCCAGGGTCACACAGCTAGTGGAGTGTCATATGTCTGAGGCTGGATTTGAACTCGGGTCCTCCTGACTCCAGGGCCAGTGCTCTATCCACTGTGCCACCTAGCTGCCCCTAATCACACTTTAGGTCTCACAACTCAAGAACTGTACCACTTCCAAGATCCAGAACTTTCAAATTCCACTCTGCACCCACAACCTAATCAGTAGACACATCCAATCTGTGCTTCACTCCTACTGTCCCTCTTGGTCCCCTGACCCATCTTTATTCGACCAGGCCATCTCCCCAACTCTGGATTCACTTACTCACACGCTCAGCCCTGACCCTCAGGATCTGCTGTTTGAATGTTTTCGCTAGCTATTAGCTTAAATTTCCTTCCACACTGTCCACCCCCACCCCCACCTCCCAGCCTGCTGAAGTAGAAACATCCTTTTGCTATGTTCCTGTTCCAGGGCTGCTGGGAGTTTAGGGAGTCACAAAATCGAGTTTTTCATCCATTATAGATACAGGGTATGTAACTGCTCGGGCCCTCGATGTAGCTCAATAAATCCTACTTCATCCTTATGTACTTCTTTTCTCATTTCTCACAGTGATGGTTTCATATCTTTCCTTACCTCCCTCACTTCTATAGAACTTTAATGCATCTAATTTTATTTCTCTCTGCTTCTCTCTTCTATTCCCTCTTCCATGTCTCAGGGGTGTTGCCTTCCTTCTCCTTGTGTCCCATCCACTCCTCTCTCCCAGTACCTTGCTCCATCAGTCATCTCTCTCATGTCTTCAATCTCTCAGTGCTCTTTCACACTTGCCTACAAACAAGATCAGGTCTCCATCTTAAAGGAGCCTTTCCTTGGTCTACTTTATCTAACTAGCATCTCATCTCCTCCACCCCACTGCTAAACTTCTTGAAGAAGTAGTAGACTTTTTGGAGTCTTCCTCATCATCTACTCTATTCTTAACCCCTTGTAGTTTAGGCTTCGGCCTCCAGCATTCTGTTGAAACTGATCTCTAGCATTTCCTAAGATCACCAGGGACCTCCTAATCAACAAAAACCAGTGGTCCTTTTCCAGTTCTTCTTGACCTCTCTGTTTACTTATGAGGAAGCACACTCAGGTTTCCTTCCTATTTCTTTAGTCTTTCCTTCTATAATTGCTTGCTTCTCCCCATCTTCTCTGTCTTGTTAAAGTGGGTGTTTTCCCAAGGGTCTGTCCTTGTCCCACTTCTTTTTTACTTATCTCTCCCTTGTCAAATTGATTCACTTGTGTGGTTTCAGATACCACCTTCTATGAGCTCTGAAAAGCTCTAGCTCCAGTTCAGAACTCTGCCTACAATACATCTCTACCTGGATTTCCTCAAATTCAACAGGTCCCAAACTAAGCTTATTTTTCCCCCCTAAACCCAATCCTTTTGATTTTACTTTTTGTTGGTGACAACATTCACTCAGTCTCTCATGTTCAGAATCTTGTGGTTAACTTGAACCCTTTTCCATCCCTTCTGATCAGTCAGCCATGTTCTATTATTGTCACTTCTGCTAGTAACCACATTAAGGACAGTTGACCTAAACTAATCAAACCTGGACAAATACACATATACAAACATAGGATCTACATTTGGACAGAATATTGAGGCTTAAATTACATATATAACTACCACTTGGATAAGTCCTATATGCCATTTTTTCTTTTAGGACATAGAAAAATCCAGCTGCCAGCAAAATGTGACCAGTCTATAATCTGCTATACCATTGCACCATGGAACACCCCTCAGCTGAATCTGCCAGTTATTGTATGTAGCTCATATCATTAGGACTACATTTGGACACATCTTTTCACATAAGACGCTGTTCAAAAACTATTCCTGTGCCTGAGGGAGTCATGTCATCAGCTATACTTGCAGGAATGAAAGTTCTGGGGATATAGCACTGTAGTGTTCCATCTGTCAGGATGTGTTCCCCATACAAATGGTATCTGGGATTGCTGTGCCACACCTATAGATTCCTGTAGCAGCAGTAAGTAGAACAGGAAGTTTAGAAGAGGACATTAGGTAGATAATTGCTGTAAAAGCAAAATTTAAAATATTTAGAGTTGGCCATTGTATTGTGTTCCTGTTTCATCAACCAGACATTGCTCTATTTTTTTCCTTCATGACATGAAAAAATTCAGCTTCCAGCTAAATGTAACCAGACTGACTACAAGCTGCCACATTATTGGACCCTCGAGTACCCTTCAGTTAACTTGCCATTCACTATGTGCCCCCCACTTAAGTACTACATCTGGACTCATCTTTTCACACAAGACATTCACTGTACAAAACAAAATTAAAAAAAAAAAACGTCCTTGGGCTGAACCAGGAATGTGAGGTGGAAATTGCAAAAAGGCAAGTTTGGACTTGATGTCAGGAAAAACTTACTCACAATTGGCTGTCCATAAGAGAAATGGTCTCAGGAGGTGGGTTTCCCCCTCCGTGGACCTCTTCAAGGAGAGACTGGGTATGTTGAATGGGGAGTTTATAGGGACTGAACTACATTGTCCACTGAGGTCCTTTAAAAACCTAAAGTTCTGTGCTTCCCTTATTTGGTGAACTGAAATTATACTGTGACTAGTATTCATTTGCAAAAGAGAAGTTCCCTTATATAAAGTTTCAGCCCTTTGACAGTGTCCTTCTGAGAAAGAATGACTAGATCCAATAGTTTTTAGACCAAAAATGTAACAGTGCCTTATAGCCAGCAGCATCCTGACCTCTCAGAAAGGTACAGGAGCTGAAGAAGCTGTCCTCAGCTTTTGGGCTGAATCTTGGCTTTGGGGGAAGGTTTGCTACTATATGTGACATACTGCTGTGAAGATGCCAGGGACCGAGCTAGATCCTGAATTGGCACATTGCCTCACTGGCAACATGACAGGCAAAAGCCTCCATAACATAGAGAGGCCTCCACTCAACTAACCTTCCCTTCCAGGGGCAGTGCTTGACCGGGAGGTGTTAGGCCATTCTCTGCCCTTCTCTGGACCTTAGTTTCCGTCCTCTGTAATATGAGGAGGTTGGGTGGGATCACCTCTAGGGCCCTGGTTGCCAGCTCTGTCTTCCTTATGGTTAATTACTCGTAGAAGTCACCCTCTATCCCACATTCAGGAAAAGCTGAACAATTCCCAGAAATCTCAGTGGCACTCCCAAGTCTAGTTATTCGGACAATGTGGAAAGGATGAGCAGAGGATCAGCAGTGGGCTATTAAGAGGTCCCATTTCTATTGCCCTTGAGATTTGAGAAATCACTTTCTTCACAACCTTATAAGGTTATATAAGGTGCAACCTTCATAACCGCTTTACTGATAAAACTGAGGCAGAGAACACTTAAGTAACTTCCCACGGTCACATGCTAATAAATGTCAGAGGTAGGATTTCAACCAAGGTCTTTCTACTCCACTCCACTCTGTACTCAGTTGCCAAAGGGATCTTACTAAGGCAGAGTGCTGACCGTGTCACCACTACCTCCCCCTCCCACTCCAAAAACAAACTCCAGTGGCTCCTTATTACTGTCTGGCTCCAAACAACCTTTCCAGCCTTATTAAACATATTATTCCCCTTTGCATATTGTCCTTCATGCTGTTCGTGACACAAGACACTTCATCTCCTTTTCCATACCTTTGCATAGACTGTGCTCCATGCCTGTAATGCCTTCCCTCCTCATCTCTAAGAATCCCAAGTTTCCTTCAAAACAGCTCAAGCCCCACCTTGTCCATGAGGCCTTTCCAGGTGCCCCTTCCTAGATGCTGGTGCCCTTCTGCCATCCCCCAAATTATCTGGTATCTATTTTGTATTTACTTATCTGTGTACATGGTGTTTCCATCAATAGTATTTGTCCGTGCCTTCCCCTAGCCTGGGAGGAGAGGTCCCTTATGGAAAAAGCCAACGCCCACCATGGGCCCTTTGATCTCTTTGAACAAATCAGCCCAGTCTTAACTTTGGTGTTCTCTGAAGGGGAGTTCTTTAGGTGACTTCTGTAGATGACTCCCTTCCAGGAATAGGCTGGCCTCATCTCCTGAGGGAGCTCAGCAGAGACTAGGAAAAGGCCTACTGAAGAACTTTTCTAGGCTGCTCTTGCTATTTGGGGAGGAAAAGGGGAGGGGCTGAATTCCTCTCCCCTTGTGCAAGCCACTCCAAGGCTTCTCTTTTGTAACAGGGTAATCTGGGGAGGGGCACGCTTCCCTCATTTCTTAAACTGGGACACTTCCCATGGAATTGACTCAGCACTGAAGGACTTGAGTTTGGGGGTGACAGAGAAATTTCCTTCCTGGTCCCCATGACTAGGGAGGGCACAACTTTTTGAGCATGTTACTTGAGAGTCACACAGTCACCTCCACCATAAGGGGCAGCAGCAGCCAAACAAACGTGCCAGTCAGTAAGTTCAGCTGCCTCTTCTGTTTTGTCACTGAGCCCAGCAACAAGAAGCCGGAAGACGGCCATTTCCAACCCTGTTGGTAACTAGTGAGCTCAAGAGGCTGAGGTCTGAGTCTGGCTCTCAGGGATGACTGCCACCACAAGGATACCGAAAAAGACTGGGCAATGCCAAGCCGTGCCCTCGCTTGCTCGCCAAAAGATCTGCATTTGTGTACAGACTCAAGATGAATGTGAAACATTTGTTGAGCAGTCCTACCAAGTTGCCTTTACCTGTCAAGAGAGTATATAATAGGCAAGGCATTGTTGTTTTTAATGTTTTAAATATTTGTTAATGTGAACTTATGTTTTTATGTTTTTAGCATTTTGTTTGTGGTGGTAGAAATAAATAAAGCATAGATTTTCTCTACTTGAGATCTACTTTGTACATTGAGTATCTTTCCTAGAAGACAACCTGTTTGTTCCTTTTAGGGGAGACCCTAGACACAAACCATACCTAGGCTTTAAGATTTGTTCCAGTGGGGGACAATGAACCACAGTGTAAGGGGGGAAGCTGACTCTCCTCTTCTAGGGTTCAGGATCCCCTCCGGATTGGACTCAGTCTGTTTGAGCCCAGAGCTACAGCCCCTTTTTTGGGAAAAGGTCAGCTGGGCTTCAGGGTAACATCTGGAGAAAAATTCCCCTGCTCACATCACTGGAAGTCCAAGGGAGAGAATGCTCTGAGATCCAAGCCTCACTCAAAAGAGAGAAAGAGAAGCACAGCCTTGGTTCTCACTTTTTATAGCCTGCGCAGTGAGTGCCTCTTCCTGACTTGGTCACTAGATACCTTTGATACAATTTCTTAGTCACAAGCACCAATGAGGAACTGCTGCATCACCTCAAAGTGCAAAGCCCTTCAGGGATGAGCCAGAGAACAAGCCTATGAACATAGGAGGTCCCCCCAACTACCTGTTAAATGTTTTAAGATTTTCATTGCTGGGGCAGCTAGGTGCCACAGTGGATAGAGCACCTGCTGCAGAGTTAGAAGGACCTGAGTTCAAATGTGACCTTAGACACTTACTAGCTGTGTGACCCTGTGCAAGTCCCTTAACCCTGATTGCCTACAAACAAACAACTTATTTCATTGCTATCCTTTCTTTTTACATCACCTTTCTTTTTTACTTTTATAATTTTTTAATCCATAAAAATCTGCCTTCTCTCCCTCCCACCTTTCTCCCCCTGTCCTCCCTCCCCCCACCTACTCCTACCAAGTGAGAAAGAAAAACAAAACCCATTACAAACATGTATAGTCAAGCAAAACAAATTCCAACGCTGACCACAACTAAAAAATTGTATTAATCTGCACTCTGAGTCCATCACCTTTCTTTATGAATATATCCCTTCCCCCACCCCTATCCAGCAAGTCATCTCTTAAAATATTGTTTTAAAAGAACAGAGGAAAAATAATAGTTTAACAAAAGCAACTGACACACTAGTATACCTATCATCTTCCACGTCTGCAGAGAAAGTAAATGCATTCTCTCAATACTTCCAGGGCCACACTTCTTGGTCGTTATAATTAGTGTTCAGTTTTGTTTTTGTGCTCCCATTGATGTTGCTGTAGTCAGTGTGCACATTGTTTTCCTGCTTCTTCTTACTTCACTCTGGACCAGTTCAGAGTCTTCCAATGCATCTCTGAATTCTTCATATTGGTTGTTTTTTATGACCTGGTAATGTTTGCCAATTTGTTAGTCATTCCCCAGTTTATAGGCATTGGCTTTGTTTCAAGTTCTGTTGAAAAAGTGCTGCTGGGAATATTTCCATGCATGTGGATCTTTCTGTTTGTCTTTGATCTCCTTGGAGTATATGTCTATTAGTGTGATTGCTGGGTCAAAGGGTATGAATATTTTCATTACTGTTCTTTAGCATAATTCCAAATTGATTTCTGGAATAATTGGACTAAGAGTTCTCCCTATGGTGTATTAGTGTAGCACACTGTTGGCAGAGCTGAAAACTGGGCCAGCCATTCTGAAAAGCAATTAGGAATTATGCCCCCCAAAGTTACCAAAGTGTCCCTCTGACCCAGTTATATCATTACTAGCTTTATACTCCTAAAAGACCAAAGGCATAGGAAAAGGATCTATCTGTACAAGAACATTTGTAGCACCTTCTTTCCTTTGTAGCCCAAAATTGGAAAATAAGGGAGTATCCTTCCATTGGGGAATAGCTAAACAAATTGTGGTATGTAACTGTAATGGAATATTATTGTGCCACATGAAATGACAAGATGGACATATTCAAAGGAAGCTCTGAAGAACTCTATGAACTGATGCAGAGTGGAGTGAGCAGAACCAGGAGAACAACTTAGACAACAACAACAACAGAGAAAAAAACTGGGAAAGACTTCAGAACTCTGGTCAACACAATGCTAAACCTTGTCCAAAAGAATGAAGATAAGATGTGGATCTAACCTCTTGGAAAACGGGTGAGGAACTTCAGATGCTGAGGGAGATACACATTTTTGGACACAGTTAATGTGGGGACTTGCTTTGCCGGACTGCCACTATATACTGAGGGCTATTATGTTTCTTTATTTGCTCATTATGTGTGTGGGGAGTGGGAGGGGCAGATGAATTTTTAAAAATGCTTATTAATTGAAAAAATTAAAATAACATGCGCTCTTTTTGTTTTGTTTTTTGGTTAGGCAATGGGGTTAAATGACTTGCCCAGGGTCACGCAGCTAGTAAGTGTTATATGTCTGAGATCCTCCTGAGTGCTCTATCCACTGCGCCACCTAGCGGCCCCAATCCGCACTCTTTTAAAAACAGTGTTGGTGTACCTGACCTGCTTCCAGATGAGCCCCAGCTCAGGACCTGGGGAGCAGCCCTTGTGGAGAAGAAATCTGGCACCGGCTTCCACAGGGGTTTCAGCTCTCACCTCTTCACCTGCAGCAGCTATTCAGGACCCAGAAAAGAAAGTTCTCACCACCAAATTCCTTGGCACCATAAAACAGTTCAACAGTTTCATCAATGGAAATCACACTAGAGTTTCATTACCATTTGCTTTGTCATCACCCCCTGGGCCATCTGACTTTGCAGCTACAACTTCCCATGTGTGCTGTCCCCCTGACATGAGAGTTCTTAACTTGGGGTCTGTGAACTTTTAAAAAAAAGATTACAACTGTATTTCAATGTAATTTACTTTCTTTGTAATCCTACTGTTTTATTTTATGCATTTAAAAACATTATAATCACACTTGAATTATTGCAGTAACCTGTTGGTGGGTATGCCTGCTTCAAGTCCAATCATGTCACTGCCCTACTCAGTAAACTCCAGTGGCTCCCTATTGCCTCAAGGAGCAAATACAAAGTGCTCTGCTTGGCATTCAAAGCCCTTCCTATCTTTCCAGTGTTCTTCCACCTTGCTCCGTGACACATCCTCTTCTCAGATTTTGTGGCACTCGCCTCTTGACTGATCCACCAATGACACTAGCCCCCCACCCCCACGTCTCTCGGCTCCCAGCATTCTCTCTGGCTCACCCTCATGCCTGGGCCTCTCTACCTCTTCCACTCCATCTGTTGACCTCCCTAGCTTCTTTTAAGTCCCAACTAAAATCCTATCTTCTTCTAGGAAGCCTTCCCCAAGCCCTCTTAATTCTCTGTTAATTACTTCCTATTTCTCTTGTACATAGCTTATTGTCTCCCCAATTAGACTGTAAGCTCCTCGAGGACAGGGACTGTCTTTTGCCTCTTTTTGTATCCCTAGCACATGGTAGGCACTTAATATATATTGACTGACTGATTAAAAAAGGTGTCCAAATGTTTCACCAGACTGCTAGAGGTCCATTAAATAAAAAAAATAAAGACCCCCTGTGCTATTAGAATATGAGCTCCCTGACAGCAGGGACTATTTTGTTTTTCTATTTTTATTTCCAGCACTTAACACTGGACTTGGCACTTGGTATGCCCTCTCTGCCCAAGGTAAGGGACAACATGCACCAACACTACCCTTCCATTGTCCCTGCCTCCAGACGAGGAACAGAGGCAGCAAATGGACCAGGATGACCCAGACCTCATGCCATCTCAGCTGCAGTGCCACCCACTGCCCACCCACATCACAGGCAGAGCAGGGAAGAGTAAGGCCCTGCACCTCTGATCCTTGACTGTCAACACCCCTTGGAGATTTTGAGCTTTAGTTTGCATCTGTCACCCATTACAACCCCTCTGGTGAGCAATTCCCCACCCCATTTCTCTCCCTATCTCTGTATTAACCAATCACCAGGCACACAGGAACCAACTACCTCTAACCTCTCATCTCCATCCTCCCTAACCCTACCCCACCCACATCCTACCCCAGTCCTGCCCAGCCCTTCCATTGTGCTCTCCGGAATTCACATTCCATAATACATTTTCCTTGTTCCTGGACCTTTCTTTCCCTCTCCTTCTACCGGCCAACCCTCACTGAAAGCTGGCCCCTTCCTCCCAGCCCCCTTACACTACATCTTTGGGCTTTCTTTCCACTACTTTACTCTTTAGTCTTCCCACCTCCCCTCCCTCCCCTAACACGCACACATACCCTGGAAGACGAGCTGTAATGTTTCTTGCTCCCACTCTGTGGGTGTATTTGTTCTTTTTACAGAGGCGATGTGGTATAAAGGACAGAAGGCTGGCCTTGAAGCCAGAAAGCCCCGAGATCGATTCCTGCCTGTGACAAATACTGTCTGTGTATCTTGGTGCTTGGACAACTCTTGAAAACTATAAATTGCATTGAAGGTGGCAACTTGCAAAGGTGGAGAGTTTCCTTACCTGAGAATGCTCTAACCAGGGGTGGGAAACCTGCGGCCTTGAGGCCACATGTAGCCCTGCTCTAAACCAGTGATATTGCAGGCCAGTTCCTAACCCTAATTCCCTTGATATTTATTCCATGAATACACTTGATGTCTACCAGTAAAAATGTAACCTCCTTGGGAGTAGGGATTGCTTCCTTCACTACATTTGCAGCTCAAGCTGTTACTGCAGTACCTGACACAGAGAGATGTACTACTCGATTAATAAATATTTTTTCATTCACCTTTGCCCATTTGCTGGTTTTGATGTGTATTTCTCCAGTTATGAGTGTTTGGCAGCCACCTTTCATGTGATTGCTGAGAGTTTGCAATTCTTCTTTTGGGAACTTGGAGCAACGGGTGGAGATTGCAAAGAGGCGGATTTAGGCTTGATAAAAGGCAAAACTTTCTAACCATTAGAGCTGCCCCAAAATGACACAGGCAGACTCTGAGATCCTTTCTAACTCTGGGGTTGGGATGCTGGGGGGAAAAGGGAAGCAGTGGGTTGACAATTCCTACTCTGCCAGGTTTTTTCCTATTGCCAATGGCATATACAAAAACTATTTTCATCCCCTTTCCTTCTCTTGATTTTTTTTTTTTAATCTCTTCATGCTGTTGAGGTGGGAACAGCTTTTTTTTTTTTTTTAATGTAACTGGGGTCAAGGAAGCCATGGGGTAAAATGAAGGGTGGTGTTGTGGGAGCCCTGAGAAACGGTGTGAGTGGAGAGGATCAGGAGATTCGCTCAATACTTTCTCTTCTTTCTTCTCAAAGCTCCCCCTCCCTCAGTATGGCTCAGTGTTTGAATAAAATTAATCGAATGCAGTTACCAGGTCACAAAGCAAGAATATGACTGTAAAAATAGAAAAACATCAGGAACTATATAGAAACAATACCTAAGATCCCAGATCTCTGATATTTCATAGGTAAAATAATATTAATACAAGAGAAAGGAGGGAATGATGTATTTTGAAGTAGTCTTTTGTTCCGCTTCTCTGAAATGGTGAGAGCCTGGAAACTGTTGAGTCCAAATGGTCCCAGGACACCCTGTGAAAGTCAAGGACAATTTTGCACCAAACAGCATCCAAGGGAATTCTACTAAGGCAAAAAAGCCACTGTGAAGTGGATTTACATGGAGTAGACCAAGATGGGGAGAATCAGAGGTACACGGACGTGGTGTGTAAGAAAAGGAAAGCCAGAAAGACAAAAGGAGACAGAAGTCTCCTACAATCATGTCACTAGGGGTATTGGTGGCTTTGAAAAGTCACAGCCACAAGGACCTGGCTTTCACATGGGATGGCAGGTCAGCAGGAGACTCAGGCCATCATCATTCAGCTTGGCTTGCATCCGTCATGCAATGAATGCATCCCAGTGACACTTTTGGAGGCAGAATTGCAGCCCCATATCCCCACCTGTCCCCTTCACTCACCTGCAGAACAAGCCTGCTGTAAATACCTCCATTAATGCTGAAGGAAAATGTGATGGAAAGTTCCTACATTGTCTTGTCCTCAAGAGAATGTTCTTTCCTGAAACTTAATTTCCAAGTTTGAGTTCTGCTTTGGTCAGAGACAAATTAAAATCCCATAAATCCTGTTATAGACACAATAGTAGCTCCAGGTAAGAGAAATCCACTGAGTAGGTGCTATAGAATGTTTTCTGGTGTCACGCTCTCTGGCCCAAACATGCCTCCAACTTATCTAGGAGCTCAAAACAGCTAAGCAAAGACCAGGTCAACCCAACTGCCACCATCTTCTACATGATACAAAGTCCATCCAGTACCACCAGAATATGTAGCCCTCAGAGAGTTTCAAACTTCAATACCACTGACACTCCATCATGTAGAATAGATTTTCCTCCAATGAATTCAAGTTTACCCTCTTGGATTCCCCTAAAAACCAGCCAAGTCTTCCACATGCCTCTCCTCAAAGCTTAACAGGGCAACCCATTCCCTGGTCAGTTGTTCCCCTCCTCACACTCAATGATATAACTCACGTTATATCAGAGGAACTCTAGTTTGGTGGATTCTCTACACTTAAATAATTTGGGGATGACACTAACCACTGGCTGACTAGGAGAACCAAGGAGACAAAGGCTGGTTATGGGAGCTTGGGCACTGGGGCTGTGCCCTTTACAAAAATCTGAGCCTCCCACAAGGTACACTCAAAAAGTAGGATCTCCAAAAGGGTATGGAGAACAGACCCTGTTAAAAATATTTATTAACAATTTTCAGGAAGCCTCCTGTTCTTTCCTTCTGCTACATTCAAGAGCAGATTAACAGGCAACACACACCTGACAACTCTTGTTTCCTCACACTAAGCCAGGATCAGTGATCACCATCCTGTAGCTAACACTGCTTGTCTTGTCTGTGCCAAACTCCTGATCCAGCTATCCAGTCCCATTATACCTGGCCTTCTGGCTCCTGCTCACTAATCTCTACGAGCCTGGGTTCTGACCTCCTACTAAGAAGTCTTTTTGTGTTCAGGTCCCTTCCATATATATTCTCAGTCTATCTTCTTATCCCTCCAGACCCTAAGCCAGTCTATTTGGTCACTCGCTATCTGCCCTCTCCCAGCTTGGACTAGTTCTAGATTTCTGTACCAAGCCTCCTTTTCCAGCCCGCCCACAGTGATAACCACTGAATTCTGTTGTCCCACTTGGACTTACAGTATGCACATGACCACCCTCCATATCCTGATTCCTTGCCTATACCTGTGAGACCCACCAGACCTCTATAATCTACCTGACTGCCTGGTCTCAATCACCCTTACCCTGCTTCATCCTGTTGCCACCCAAAACCCAGCACCATAGTACACTGAGCCAACACTGGGATGCCATGGAAAGATGACAGAATTGAGTGCTCTGGACGCCAAGTGAAAGAAACATACTGTTTATGTGAGTGAATCTCAGTAAAGTTTACTTCAAAAGGTGAGTTTTAAAAATACACATGTAGCAGATTTTCCACTAGTTAGTATTAAACTTAGAATACAAGGGAAACTGTTATATCTGTTTGAGCATGACCCAAGTTAAGGAACATAAAGATATTCAATTACAAATCCACCAATTTCCATTCTCAATGTTAATAACATTTACATATTTTAATTTTTACCACCTGAATCAAGGTTCTGTGACTTTTTTTTAATAGAAAGTTTCTGTGATTTCAAAAAGTGTGAAAATCCCTGAACTTAATGGCCTATAAGTTCCCTACCAATGCTTAGAATTCTCTGATTTTCTCCATGCTCACATGAGTCTCCTCAAAAGTGCCCTTAGAGTTTCCCAACTCTACCCCATGAGCATTAGCCCACTTGGCAGAACCTCTTGGCAGCTCCCTCTTCTTTGCAAGGGATTCCCAGGGATTCAGAAGCTCAGATACACATTAGCATGTAAAGGATACACTGCTTTTGCAAACTCCCATTGTCTTCCATTACAATGTTCAGAAATATACTTAAGACTCCACATTTACAACATTTAATTTTTTAACCACCTAACTCCAGCCCCCCTCCCTACCCCACCCTCATCTAGGGTCATCCCTCAATCCATGAGAACTTTTGGAGGAGGGAAATATTTTTGCAAGAGTGCCTAACATTTCTTTGTGTAAATTACTCTATGTAACCTTATGTACGTAGCAGGTGCTCAATACACATTTGTATTTGCTGAACTCATAAAGCAAGACTTGCGATGCTGGATTAAAGACTGAAGGATCATCCAATCATGTGACTGAAGGCTTTTCCACATTCTTTACATACAGTATTCCTCTCCAGCATGAATCTTCTGATGTTGAATAAGAGATGAACTCTGGCTGAAGGCTCTCTCACAATAACAACATTTATAAGGTTTCTCTCCAGTATGAGTTCTCTGATGTTTTGTAAGGTGTGAGCTCTGACTGAAAGCTTTCCCACATTCTTTACATTTGTATGGTTTCTCTCCAGTGTGAGTTCCCCTATGTTCAATAAGGTGAGCACTCCGGCTAAAGGCTTTGCCACATTCGTTACATTCATAGGGCTTTTCCCCTGTATGAGTTCGTTGATGCTGAATAAGGCCTGAGAGGCCACTAAAAGCTTTCCCACATTCATCACATTTAAAGGGCTTCTCCCCAGTATGAATGAACTTATGTCTAGTAAGGGATGAAGTGTCACTGAAAGCTTTTCCACATTCATCACATTTATAGGGCTTCTCCCCAGTATGAACTCGAAGATGTTGGGTAAGGTGTGTGCTCCTAGTGAAGGCTTTCCCACATTCATTGCATTCATAAGGTTTCTCTCCAGTGTGAATTCTCTGGTGCTGAGTGAGGTGTGTACTCTTGTTGAAAGCTTTCCCACACTCACCACATTCGTAGGGCTTCTCTCCAGTGTGAATTCTCTGGTGTTGAGTGAGGGATGAGCTCTTGCTAAACGCTTTCCCACATTCATTACATTCATAGGGTTTTTCTCCAGTATGAGTTCTTTGATGTTTAGTAAGGGATGAGCTCTGGCTGAAGGCTTTCCCACAGACATTACATTCATAGGGTCTCTCTCCAGTGTGGATTCTTTGATGGTCGATAAGGGACGAAGTTCGACTAAATGCTTTCCCACATTCTTTGCACTTGTAGAGTTTTTCTCCAGTATGGATTCTCTGATGTTCAGTAAGGTGGATGCTCTGGCTGAAAGCTTTACCACATTCATTACATTTGAAGGGTTTTTCTCCAGTATGAGTTTTTTGGTGATGAATTAGGGATGAACTCTGGCTAAAGGCTCTATCACATGCATTACATTTAAATGGTCTCTCTCCAGTATGGAATCTCTGATGTTTTGTAAGGGATGAACTCTGGCTGAAGGCTTTCCCACATTCCTTACATCCATAAGGTTTCTCCCCAGTATGGATTCTCTTATGCTGAATAAGGCTTGAGAGGCCGCTGAAGGCTTTGTCACAATCACCACATTTATATGGTCTCTCTCCAGTATGAATGAACTGATGTCGATTAAGAGAAGAAGCATCCTTGAAGGCTTTCCCACATTCGATGCATTTATAGGGTTTTTCTCCAGTATGAATCCTTTGATGCTGAGTAAGGTGTGTGCTCCGGGTAAAGGCTTTCCCACACTCAATGCATTCATACGGTTTTTCTCCAGTATGAGTTCTCTGATGTTGAGTAAGATGTGTACTTTTGTTGAAGGCTTTCCCACATTCAGTGCATTCATAAGGTTTCTCTCCAGTGTGAATTCTCAGATGGTCAATAAGGGATGAGCTCTGACTAAAGGCTCTATCGCATTCATTACATTTAAAAGGCTTCTCTCCAGTGTGTGACCGCTGGTGTTTCAAAAGGGATGAGTTCTGCCTAAAGGCACTCCCACATTCCGTACACTTAAAGGGTCTATCTGAACTATGAATTCCCACGTGTACAATAAGAGCCGAGCGGTTCCTAAAGCCTTTCCCACATTCACCACATTTCCAAGCTTTCTTCACTCCGTAGAGTTTCTGAAGTTTAGCTAGGTCTGAATTCTTTTTGAGGCTTTTTCCACGCGCATCACAATTAAGAAGGTTTTCTTCTGTAGGAGCTTTCTGCTGCGTAACAAGAATAGACTTCAGGCTGAAGGTTCCCTCAAATTCATTACATTCTCGGCCTTTGTCTCCAGGGGGAGGTTTTCATGTGTGTGATTGTCATTTGCCTCATGTGGTTCTCCTGATGGCCCTGTTCTCTCTCTAGCTGGCCCTTACAGTCCCAGCTTTCTAGAAACATAGAATCCCAGGGACCATCCCTTGTGAATCTTTCTATTATCTCCCCATGGGATGATCCTTCTTCAGAAAAGTCGTGCTTTGGAGAAGACTGCTTGATCTCAGGCTTAGTCTCCCAGTCTGAAAGACATACAAAATAAAAGGGTTTCCTATTTCCTGTGTTAGAAGACAGGAAACTGCTAGAGCGATAATGAATTTTTAAAAAATACCTTCACAATGTAGATAGCTTTAACATTTCTAAGTATAGCATTGAAATCGGAAGGAAAGACAAGTGGGCAGGAAAACAGCAGCTGTAGGAGGCAGAATGGCCCAATATATACAGTGAACAAAGAGAATGAAAATAGCTTATCCAGAATTGTGGGGAACTGGGAATACTAACTTGGTGAAAGGGTGAGGCTCCAATTCTGTCTCTGACACTCCCTAGCTGTGTGATTCTAGAGAAGACACTTAACCCCTCTTGGTCTCAGTTTCCTAATCTGCAAAATAGGGATAATATCTATAGTACACAAATGGTTTTGGGGAGGCTTAAATGAGAATCTATTTAAAACACTTTGCAAACTTCTAAGCTGAAGGTCAGAACAGGAAGTGGGAGTATCTGGCCACAGAGATTTCATATCAAACAGTAGGATTTGTTCACTGTTTTCCACATCTCAGAAACAATAAAAAATGTGTTTGGCAAGAGGAGCACTGACCTAAATAAGAAGGCTTTAGATGGAATTATGAGGGGGAGAGAGGGAAAAAACTTAATAAAACCATAAAACTAGATACTATGGAAAACATTGTGTACAAATGAAGAAGCATAACAGTGGTGGTGTCTGGAATTTGGAGATGAATATATCAGGGAGGCAGGTTGGTAACTATATGTAAAATGTCATCTGGGTATATACCAAAGCAAAAGTTCAACTGTTAACAAAGTGGATTGAAACTGGGGGTTATGGACTGGGCTATAGAAATCAAAGCAAATACCTTGTTCAAAAGAAACAGCTCTAATAGAAGGAATGGGTAGTATGAATGTATGTTTGAAAGGTACACATGTATACAGAAATCCATGAACCTGAGTGGACAAACATGACAAAAAGCATTGGTAGATCTTTCCAATAAGATCAAGCGTAGAGCAAGGATGTGTATTATCACCATTACTATTCAACATCATGCTCGAAATGCTAGTTCTAACAGTAAGACAAGAAAAAGAAATTGAGAGAACAATCACTAGCAAAAAGGAAACAAAATGATCACTTTTTTGCAGATAATATGATGGTTTATTTAGAAAACCCTAAAGGTTCAACTAAAAAAACCCAAACAACTGAAACAATAACTATAACAAAGTTGTATGATATAAAAGAACCCATATAAAATATCAACATTTCTGTATATTGCCAACAAAACCCATCAGGAAGAAATAGAAAGAGAAATTTCATTTAAAATAAATACTCAGGAGTCTACCTGACAAAACACACACAGGAACTACAGGAATACAACTATAAAATACCCTTTACACAAATAAAGAGATTTAAATAACTGGAGAAATATTAATTGTTAATGGATAGACTGAGCCAATATAATAAAAATGACAATACTACCTAAATTAATTTACTTATTCATGCCAAACCAATCAAACTACCAAAGGATTACTTCATAAAACTAAAAAAAAAAATCCTAAGAAAATTCATATGGAAGAACAAAAGGTCAAGAACTTTAAGTGAAATGATGAAAAAAGTGGGAAGAAAGGGGGCCTAGTAGTACACCAGATCCCAAACTACACTATAAATAAAGCAGTAGTCATCAAAATAATTTGGTACTGGTTAAGAAATAGATCAATCCATGGAACAGATTAGGTATGCAACATACAGAAATAAACAAACACAATGGCCTAGTGTTTGATAAACCCAAAGATCCTAGCTATTGAGGTAAGAATACTTTTTTGACAAAAACTATTGAGAAAACTAGAAAGCAACGTAATGGGAACTAGGTATAGACAAACATCTCACACAATAATGGCTATGTGACTTAGACATACAGAGTGACATCATAAACAACTTAGAAGAGTCAAGAAGAAATTACCTGTCAAATCTATGGATGGGAGAAGAGTTCACATCCAAACAAAGTACAGAAAGTGTCAGAGAAGGTAAAATGGACAATTTTAATTACATAATACTAAAAAGTTTTGACAGAAACAAAACCAGTACAGCCAAAATCAGAAGGGAAGCAGGAAACTGGGAGAAAAGAAATCTTTGTAACAAGTTTCTCTGACAAAGGTCTCATTTCTAAGATATATTGGGAACTGATTCAAATTTGTAAGAGGAACAGCCATTCCCTAATTGGTAAGGTGGTCAAAGGATTTACACAGGCAGTTTTCAGAGCAAGAAATCCAGGCTGTTGTAGCTATATGAAAAAAATGCTCTCACTCAGGGTGTCACACTGAAATAGTGAGCTGCATGTTGACTTAGAAAAATCTCAAAGCATTAACATTATCTATGTTGTAATGTATTTTTATTTCCTTTGTTATTATCTAGTTTGTGTTGCACTGCACCTTTGCTCCTAATTACTAATCGAAAATCAAAACAACTCTGAAGTACCACCTCACACCCACAGATTGGCAAAGCTGACCAAAAAGGACAATGACATACCGGAGGGACTGTGGGCAAACAAGGACATTAAGTTCCTGTTGGTGGCGCTGAGATTTGGCCTAGTCATTCTGAAAAGCAATTTGGAACGATGCCCCAAAAAGTTATTAGAACTGTGGGAGATGGTCTCTCAGAAGTGAAGCCTCCTCCAAGGGTCATTAGTTCTTGTTAATGGTTCTGGTACTGTTGCTTTTGAGTGGCACATGTGTGCCAACACTAAGTGAACACCCCTCAGAATGCAAGACCCCCTCCCCTAGCCTTCTCCCTCTCCTACTCTTGGATAGTGTTAGCGGAAATTCCTGAGACATGGGAGCATCCTGTCTATCTCGTCCTCTAGCTGGTTGTATGACCTTGGGTAAAAGACTGCTGAAACTGTGAGGCTCTGAAAAGGAGAACGTGCTAACGTAATTTCTATACCTCTTTGTTCTCTCTGTTGCTGGGGTAGTTTTTACACGAATAGAGGCTCAGTCAATGAGCTGACGGGAAGGGGGTTAAGGTGGGCTGCTACGTTGGGGTCTATGTAGTCTTGCCTTGAACAAAGAGCACTCAAACTCTCGGGGCAGCTGAGGCAGCATGGGGGTGCACTTTCTCAAGAAAGTCAATGAAGAGGTCTCTCCTTTGGCCAACTTTTGTCAAGACTCTGTTTTTTTTTTTTAACTGAGTGAAACAATGTAAACAATGTGAGATCTCTCCAATGGACTGAGTGTAGCAATTTCTTAGACTGTTACAAACTCAAGGTTGGTTACACTAGCCTTAAGTTTCAGGTTCCTAGAAAACACATGATTTGTACTGTTATATCAGTATTAGGTAATGGCTAATTACTAAAAAGGATGATAGCTAGGATTGGTAGTATTATAGTGAGATTCCTTGTTTCTGGGGTAGATTTTCGCGTTTTAGATTGTAAGGCTGAAATTCCTGTCCAATGGGAATTCAAAGCCAGTGGTGGGTGGGTATCTCTGTGTTAGGGCGATATAACCTTTGTCCTGGCCTTTGTGCCTTGCCTCGCTTCGCTCGGACTGCCAGACGAAGCAGACGCCCGCTTCTCACGAGAACGTAATAAATCTTTCACTTTATACCTAGAAAATCTCTGAGTGTTATTTTTGGGTAGCTGTAGCACACAGAACTGTGCATATACCCTTTTACCCAGCAACATTACTAAGTCTATATCTAAAACAAAGGGGAAAAAGTACCTATATGTCAAAAAATGTTTATGGTAGCTCTTTTTGTGGTGACAAAGGACTGGAAACTAATGGATGCCTATCAATTGGAGAATGGCTAAGCAAGTTATGATATATGAATGTTATGGAATACTATTATGCTAAGAAATAAAGGGGACCAAAAAGAAAAAAAAAAGGGCAGGTAGGTGGCACAGTAGATAGATAAGAGTATGGGCCCTGGAATCAGAAGGACCTGAATTCAAATCCAGCCTCAGACAGTTACTAGCTGTGTGAACCTGGGCAAGTCACTTAATCCTGATTATCCTTCCCCTCCAAAAAAAAGCATTTGCAGAGAAACAGGATTGGTATTACTACTCAGATTGTTTAGAGGAAGGATACAGGTTACATTTTCCTTATATAGATTATAAAACCGGCTTCAAAAGACAAAGTGACTTATTGTATCATGGCCCAGCCTTGGTGCCTAGAAGACCAAGTTTCAAGTTCTGTGTGACCACAGAGAAGTCACCTACCTTGTTGCCCCAGGCAACTCTCTTTAATTTACAGGACTGTAAATGAAAGGAGCTAATTAAAGGTAATCTATATTAAAGGAGGGAATTTCTACACTGGGAATTCCCTATGTGGATGAAATCAAAAGGTCAGGACCTCCTCCCTCAAAACAGCACCCCAACCATCATCACAACAAAACAACACAGAGATAAGTAAGAGTGATGGGGGATTCCAATTCTGCCATTCTGCTGGGAGTCTCATTTTGCAAAGAGTAGTCATCTCAAAGTCTTGCCCTCCTGACAATTTCATCTCCTAAAGGCAGAAAAATCAAGGACAGTAACTGTTACCCTGGACCTAATTCCAACCAACAAGGAAACGGTCTGTTAATGACATGAAAGTGACTGAAAGCTTTCATAGGTGATCTCAATGAATTGGGGGAGGAGGGCAGGGAGGTGCAGCTAAAGGAACTGCTGAGCTCCCAAGAACAGGAGCTCTTCTCTCACACTCCTTTCATCTATTCCCCCCCCAACCCGTGATCCTTGACGCTCTCCTCCTGCACTCCTATACCTGCTCTCATTCCCCATTCCCCCACCTCAACAATACGAGGGGGGAGGTCTCTCTATCCAACTCCATCCAACAGTACAGATCCCTGACAGGGCTGCTGTTTTGGAGCCACTATGTCATTCTCCCTCCTTTCTCAAGGAGTCCAATTCTGTTTTACTCTGTATCCCAACTCCTGCCCTCATACCAGAGGCTTTTTATCATAGTAAGGTTAGGGTTATATCCCTAAATGTGAGTGTATTCTAAAGCTTGGTGCTGGGTCTTTCTCTTTCTACACTTTCTCTCTTGGAAGGGGATGAGGAGTGAAGGAACAAGTATTTCTTAAGCACCTACTGTGTGCCAAGTGTTATGCTAAGTGCTCCTTACAACCCTGGGAGGTAGGTACTATTATCATCCTCATTTTCTCATTGAGTAAAGTGAGGCTGACAGAGATGAAGTGACCTTGCCCAGGATCACAGAGCTAGTGAGTGTGTGGATTTGAACTCAGGTCTTCCTGACTCCAGGCCCAGCGTTCTATCTACTGCAGTGCCACCTAGCTGCCTCCTTGGTGACCTCATCAGTCCCCAAGCTTAATGATCATCTCTCCACAGATAATCCCTTCCCCCATTTCCAGCCTTAGTCTCTCTCCTGAATGCCAACGCTGCATCACCAAGGGCCTAGTGAACATTTTGAAGTGCCTCCAGGTACCTTGAACTCACTATGTCTAAAACAGAATTCCTTCTCCTTCCCCAAAACAGACTCATCTTGATGAGCCGTCCATTTCTGTTGAGGGCCTTCCCACCCCTCCAGTCTCCAAGGTTCGATAGCTTGGGCTCCTCCTTGCCTCCTCACTCTCTCTCACCCCACAGAGCCACTCATCGCCACACCTTGCCCTATCTCCTGAGCATCGTCATCTCCTTCTCCTCACCGCTCACACAGTTGCCACCTTAGTTCATCACTTAAGACTTGAAGCCTTTCCTGATCCCCCAACCACTAGTGCAATTATTCACTGACTCACTGAACAGATCATATAGTTTGTGTCCCTGTATCCCCAGCACCCAACACAATGCCTGGCACATAGCAGGAGCTTGAGAAATGCTTGTAGATTGACTGAAAGAGGACATACAGAGAACAACAAGCACCTGGAAGAATAGTATCAGGAATAATAATAATAACTAACTTTATATAGCACCTACTATGTGCCTGGCATTCGGTGCTGAACGCTTCATAAATATTATCTCATTTGATCCTCCCAACAACCCGGGAAGTTAGGCATTGTTTTGATCCCTATTTTACAGATGATGAAACTGAGGCAAACAGCGATTAAGTGACTTGCTCAAGGTCACACAGCTATTAAGTGTCCAAGGCTGGATTTGAATTCAGGTCCTCCTGACTCCAGGTCTGGCACTCTACCCACTGTGCCACCTAGGAAGAGCCAAAGGTTTGCAAACAAAGATGGGTATTATCATTAATAACAAGGATGACAGAGACAGACAGCAAAGTCGCTGGAATCTCATGGTTGCTCCAGGGGAGAAAATGATCTCCATGCTATAAAAGGGTCTAACAAAATAACGAAGAAACTGTAGCACAAAATAAAGAGAGAGTAAGACAGGGTTATAGTTGCTTTAAAAGAACTCGTCTCCAGGTCTAGATGAGTTCTGTTCTAGCGTGCTCTTGGCACCTGCACAGGCTTGGAGAAATCATGGATAATGGGAGGAGAAGACTAGAAATCTGGACTTTGGGAAACAGCCTGGTTTTCAAAAACAGGAAAAGAGTGGGTCCTGGAAAACTGCATACTGATAATTTAAGTCCCCAACAAACTGATCTCATGCCTTTCTTTTTTTCAAAGTGTTGTTAGATTGGGAGAATGCTGTAAACATTCAACAGACATTTGAGGGAGAAAGACAGACACTAGTATTAGGAGCTGCAGAAGACAGTTTAGATATGTCCCAGATGATGCTGGTGCGGACTGTTAAAGGACCTCTAATCTGCCAGTAAGTGGCATGCCTTCCACCAACGGAGGGTCTGTATCTTCCTAGTCTTTGAGGGTTGTTACTGCTGAATAGCCACCATCCTGTCTGCAGCATGCTGGTGAGCCTCCTCGACCTCAGACAACAGACTCCCCAGGACCCTGCCTGTGATCTACTGGACTTCCCTTCTTACAACACAAGGTCACCCCCAAGCCCACTGAGGTACTGGTAGGCCTTTCGAGGTGGCTCTTATATGGATAAGCTGGTAGAATGTGGGCTGAATAATAGCAGGTTGTGCTAGACTCTCAGATGGTAGAAGAGAAAACCACTGTACTGCCATCATCTAATGCTAATGCTTCCACATGTGTGACTTCATTTGGTCCTCACAAAAAACCTGTGGCAGAGGTCAGGTAGACCTTATTATCTTTCTATTCCAGATGAAGAAATTCTGCTTCACAGATGTTATGGCTGGTATTGAATACTTTAAGACTAATGCATCACTATCAAACTAGAAGGCTCTGTCCTTAGTCCCATCCTGTGCAAGATGTTTGACCACTAAAACCTGAGAGGAATAGCTGATACATTTTTGGGGGGGGGCAGGGCCTAGACTTGTAATTTCATTCATCATTGAAGCTTCCTCCACTAACTCAGATTAACAACTCTTCTGTAACTAATGGTCACAGAGAATTGGCTGGGCCACTGTGAGGTTAAGGTAGCACTTGAACCCAGGATTTCTCTATCCACTTTGTCATACTGCCTCTCTAGCTAATAAAATATCAGAAGCAAAACCCAAAGTGATCCTGATGGACTGGCATGCTAAGCGAAACGCAACAAAATGAAATTTAGAAGATAAATGTAAAGCCACGGAGCAGCACAGGATAGTAGAAAGAAGATTGGGTTTGAATCTCAGCTCTACCACTTATGAGCCATGTGAACCTAGACAAGTCCCTTACCCTGAGTGTTGGTTTCCTCACCTGTAAAATGGGTGGGCATGATAATATTTTTGCTACCTGAAGCATAGGGTTGTTATTAAGTTTAAATGGGAACGTATGTGAAAACACTAAATGAGAAAGCACTATAAGTTATTATTGTCATTATCATTAATAAACCCCAATATTTAAGTTGGAAAAAAATCAGCTCCTCAGTGAGTGAGGCCTGGCTTCTGTTAGTTAACTATGAGTCCAAAAGGTCTCAACAGTATCACGTGGCTGAAAAAGCTAACCATTTCAATACTTGCAGGCTCTGGGGTTTCATTGGTATGGTCCCTTTCCCAATGCAGCTCCCATCTCCCTTCCTCCTAGAAGCCAGACTATCTTTGGGAGTAATTGTAGTCTAAAAATTCAACCCCCTGCAGTCAACCTGGTGATTGGACTCTCTAAATTTTGCTTGACTGGTCCTCAGATAAGAGACACAGAGTCTGCTATCGAGCCCTGAAACATGCTGCTGAAACTTTTCCAGCTTGGCAGGATGTGCCAGACCTTATGCTCTACTGGTACATCCTCCAAGAATTCATTGTCACCTGCATGGAACAAAGAGGCATCCCAGAAGGATTTGGGGGGAAGGATGACATCTCAGGGTACCTTAATAGACATTAACACACCATCCAGATCAAGACCATGAGAACATTTTATTATGTGCTTTTCATACGCAACCTAGAGTGCTGTGTTAAATTCTGGAGGCTACAATTTAGTTAATGTTTTAAAAATTTTTCGGAGGTTTTATTGATGTCTTTTGTTTTTATACCAGTCATTCGCTGATATTATAGAACTTCATAGAATCCGTCTTCGTAATAAGGAAAAACATGTAGGCAAAACCAACGGTCACAGCAATTGTACATTACATCATATGCAACATTCTTCACAGCATTAGTTTCCAATTTCACTATAAAGAGGAGGGAAGAAGTGTGTTCCATCATCTGTTCCCTGGGCCAAGAATAGTCATTACCACTCATCACGAGTTGCCTGAACGTGTTCAGTGAAAGGAAGGTCACTCCTTCAAAAGGCAGCTCGTTTTGTTGTTGCCTAGCTCCATTAGAAAGTTCTTCCTTACATTTCTGGACATGGACCAAAGGGGAATTTGCTTTGCTTGCCAATGCAGATTTGTTGTAAGAGCTTTGTTTCTGTCATTTTTTAATGGGGGTCCAGGGAGGTGGGAAGAAAAAAATTTATTTTTATTAATCAAAAAAACTAAATTAACTTAAACCAAACAAGCAAACAAAAAAAGGCAAGGTCTTCTTTATGCTTACTGGAAATCTGGGAAGCCCCCATTTAATAGGGGAAGTGATGAGAATATTTCTGGGGGAGACAACCAGGATAGAGAGGGGGTCTAAAGATTATACTGCATTCAGAAACAGGTGACAGAACCAAGAATGGCAGGCCTTGAAGAAAGGCAGTTAAAGGCGTGCATGAGAGCAATCTTCAATTCTCTTAAAGGCTTTTATGTAGAAGAGAGCGTAGACTTGTTACCTAATGCTCTAGAGAGTAGAACTAGGATCGATGAACGGAAGCCCAAACTTGCTTCATCAGGTAAGAACCAACAATAAAAGTGAGCTGCCTCCTTAAATAGTGACTTCTCAGGTCACCAGAACTGTTTAGGCAAGAGCTGGATGATCATGGATGATCAAGGATGTTACAGCAACGATTTCTGCACCTGGCCAAAGAATGGACAGGATAACCTCAAAGATCCTCCTATTCTAATTTCTGAAACACCCCTTTCTTCCTGTCACACCTTGGTCAAAAATCTCCGATGGCTCCCTGCTGCCAAAAGGATGATGAGTTCCAATTGCTTAGTCAAACCCTGTACCCACTATTCCTCTGTTCCTCATCTCGGCTGAGTTGAGTAAAGGGCCAACATAAGGAAGGTGGGGACTGCACGCCAAGTGGGAGAAGTAAGATTAGGATGAGGTAAGTGAAAAGCCATGCGACTTGGATGGGACAGACTGAATCTATCCAACATTCTTAAGCCTGGGTGGATCCTGAAGGAATAAAATGAACAAGAGTCACACTTTTGCTAGCAAGCCTGAATGCAGTTGCTAGATTAAGTGAATCAGCTGAGCATTTTGTAAACACAAAAGAATTGAAAGCACACAAAAGTAATGAGAAAACTGAAAGCTGGACTGTAATTGCTGCTGTTAGTATTTAGTATTCATGGAACAGATAAGAATAGTGTGTTCATTCTATGTTCCAAGAGTAAACCTTGAACAGTATTTACTTCCTTCTGAATGGGGCTGAGTTCACTCCCTAAAAGCAGCAAGGACTTGCTCCCATTCCACCAGAAAAACTTGAGCCTTGGTGGGATTTCTTGACACAATAGCAAACAGCAGAGGCCAATTGGGAAAGGATCTTGAGCAAGCCAGCTTGATGATTTATGGTGACTTGAGGCCAGGAGTGCTCCTGCTTGAGAAAAGGGTGGGTGGTTTGGGGTCTTCCTAGCAGTGGTAATGAGTAGTCCCAAAATAAAGGAGGTCCAGCCTACACATGCAATACTCACAGCCTCTGGCCATTCTATTATCCACACCCAGAATGCCTTTCTGCCTCTTCTTCATCGAACCAAATCCTTCAGGGCCAAGATCAAATCTCATCACTTTCACTAAGTCTTCGCCAACTACTCCAGGCAACACTGCTCTTCTCCTTCTCCAAAATCTTATCCTACTAGCTGTATTTTTCTCTTTAGCACTTACATATATCATTTTGCACTATTATGAATTTCTTTCATCTGTGTATAGCCTGTCTACCTAAAAAGACCACAAACTTCTGCAGGGCAGAGACCACATCTTAAGATTCATTTTGTCTCTCTCTCATAATTGTTGGTTAGGAAAGGTGAGACAGAGAATAACTGGTGGGCAAAACACGATCACAAAACAAATGGGAAAGAGCAAAGTTCTCTCACCTGCCTGGCACCTTACAAAGCAAACAGACACGTACTTCCTGAAAGCCTGTTTTGTGGCTATTTTGTGGGAGACGTCTTATGCTCTCTCTGAGTCTGTACTATATAGGAAAGAGCGCCACATTTGAAGCTGGAGGACATGGTTCGAATGGCAGTTCTGGTGACTCCCTATGTGGCCTTGGGCCACTTACTTAACCTCACTGGGCCTCAGTTTCCTCTTTTGTAAAGTGGGGTTGCCACTAGATGATCACTAAGATCCCTTCCAGCTCTAAATCAATGATGTGATATGAAGAACTGCTTGGAGAAGGTTGCAATGTAGACAGGGACATGAATCGCACACATGAAACAATTACAGGTAATCGCAGCACTCACTGTATGCTCTACACAAAAGCGCAACAGGAGCACGGAGAAAGGTGTGCTCGATATGTTTGGGGAAGTAGATTCAATGTGGAGGAAGAAGAAGAGTTGAAATGACTTCGATGTAAAAACAAAAGGCACTAACAGGACATAGTTTGAAAAACCTGGAGAGGCGGAATGCCCATTGTGACATCAGGAACCAACGGGCATGCCTACATTGAGAGGAGACAGTAGAGAGTCACTACCAAGAAAATGGCACAATGAAACCAATGGGTTTTTGGGGCAGAAGAACACGACAGCAGCAATCAGTAAATAAGAGAAGCTAGGAGGCTGTTAGAGCAATCGAAGCCTGTAGCAATGATGGTCTCCACTGAGTACTGTCAGTGAAAGTGGAGAAGAAATGCCAAATCAGACAGTTCAAAGGAAAAATCGATAGGACTCAGTGAACGATTACATCAGATGAGGAGGAGGCGGAAGAGCCAAAGGTGACTCACAGTTTCCTTGTCTGCAAAACGGGAAAAAGAGCAACAAATGAAAGGGGAACTAGTCTGGATGCAAAGACGAGCACAGTTTTGAATGAGAAGAGTTATGAGCTAAGCGGGAGTTATCCAAGGGTCTCTAAATAGGTGGAAATATGGGACTGGAATGCACGAGAGGTCAGAGCTGGAGCCCTAGATTTGGGAACATGAAAAAAATCTGTTTAATTTGTTTTGGGCTTATAACATGATGAGCTCCTGAGGACAGTTTGATAAACATATGTCCCCCCTCTTTGTTGGGGATGGAGGGGGACAACAGATTATAAAAATATGCTTGACGGGTACGGTCACTACGCCAGTTGACTTTGCTAAACTGTTTTTCTTTGTTACAAGGGAGGGTCCTGTTGGCTGCAATTGGAGGTGGGGGGGTAAAATAGTGGAAAACTGCGTAGTATGAAAAACAAAAAAGCATTAATAACTCCCCTCCTCCCCCTTTTATATTAAAGTATCTGATTTCTCTGAGAAGTCAGGCTACTAAGTCAGTTAACTAAAAAAGTCAGTTCAGACACATGTGCCTTAACTAAATAAGGAAAAGGAGAACCAGATTGAGGAAGGTTGCTGAACAACAGAAACAGAACATGAAGAGATTGTTCTAGAATGGCAAAGCCAAGCAGAGGCTAGCTACTGTGACAAAAAAAGAAAAAGATACTAAATGAATTCAGAGAGCCAGAAGAAAAGAGGCTCTTAGTAAGTAGCAACTGAAGGAAAAGCTGAGCAAGAGGGTTGAAGGGCACAGTGAGGCCAGAAGGAAGCTGTAGACGAGTATGAAGAAATAAGAATGTCCATCTTTGGAATCTGAAACTGTTCTTACTTCTATTTGGTATTGTCTGATTTCTCCTTTATTTCAAAGTGAGTAATTTTGTTCTTTTGCTACCACAAATCCTTATTTTAACAAGAGCTCTGCCGAGTGTGAAACTGTATACTCTTGGCACCTAATTTTCCATGTGCATATCTAAAGTTCCGTGCCTGCTAGGAGCAAAGATTTGGGTCACGTTAACTACTTGGTGACAGGGAGTCATCAGTACCCAAGAGGAGGAAGGTAGTGAAGAACAGGAGTAGAATAAAGGGCTAAGGATACCCTAGAGGGATACGGTGATAAAATGAGTGAAAATACTATTGAAATTTTGCTCCATTATGACGACTTCTATAGCTTTAAGAGCATAAGGCCAATGAGATTGAAGCCGGAGGAGCCAGCATCTGGGTAGCTGTGCTTTCCCTGGACAGGCTGGCATGGAGCCAGTGGCTATCCACAGCCATTGCCTTCACCTGAGTAAAAATGAATGGTGGAGTCTCCCCACGATGAGGGAAAGCCAAATACCATAGCAATAAGGAGCAATGGTACGTGGCTAACATTTGCATCAGGAGTTGGCTTGCTTTTTATTGTCTTTCTCATTGTTCCCTTCTTCAGTGTTCTTGTTGCTTGGAGCTTAACCAAGCTGTATCAGCTAGGAAGGTATGTACTACTGCATACACTAAAAAGAATGCCTTTTGGAAAGAGTGAAGCCGGGCTGTTAACTCCCTCGGAGCAACATTCTAATTTGGGATAAATTTCCACAATAAGCATGGTCTTACCCACTTCATCTGAAACACAGCTTCTCTCCCAAGGGTGCTGATGGCCCCAAGAGCCACAACTGCATGGTGTTTGCATCTCTGGTATAAATAAGTGCTAAGTTGAAAACGGAAAATGGAGCCGTCCTGACCCGCCACTTTATGCGGTCGCTGCTTCTTCTCTGACAAAGGTATAGGCACTACACACTATGCCATTTAGACTGCAATGCACAACGGGAAGCTTTGACATTCAAGGTTTAATGACTGCCCCTTTGTGTGTTACCTGGAAAAGCAGGTAACTTTTTTTTTTTAACAAGAAAATGGCTCTAAGTATTTGGCAAGGCTAGAAAATATATTTTTTTCTCTCTTTTAAAAATTTGTGTATGCCTCTTGGTGTTTTATATAACAATAATGTCTACATCTATATCTATCTCTCATGCAATATGCCCCCCCCCACCTACCTAGTAAGATTTTTCTCGCGACAATTGATACAGTGACCAATGACACAGGAGTCTTGAGAAGAGAAAGTGATTTCTCTTTGCTATCCTCAAAAGAATGACTTAATCAGTCACAGTGAAACTGAAATACATTTCTATGCAATCAGAACAATTATGCTTTTGCAAAGAGATCTGATGTCCCTTCTGAAGACATCCTGTGGTTTTATAAGTAAACTTTGTATTCATTTCCTTGGCTCAATGTTTTTTATCAGGATGTGGTCAATTTCAGACGTATCAGAGTAAGGATGTACCTGGGTCATGTACTTTCAGGCCTCCTTAGGCACAAGTGTCTTCCTACAGCTTCCTATTCAATCTGTTCAAGCTTGCAACATTCCTGTGGGGCCAAGAAGCATTCTAATTTTCTGGATAAAGGACTGCTAGCCATTTTTTAAAAATGATATTCCAAGAAGTTAGACGTATACATGTAGTTATGGTATGTGATTTTTTTTTTTGTAGATATAAAAAAAGCACATAAACTTAGATACGGGTCTGGAAGAACTGAGTTCTGCTTTGTTTTTACATACCTGGTTTGCTAGGAACGTTACCTTTATTAATTTTCTGCTTTGTGTTGTCCAACAGAACATAAATAGTAGTTGTTTTAACAAAAAAATAAGCTTGTAATAAATGAATAGCTCTAAACTTGCAGGGAAGCTAGAGCTGCTATTTACAACAGGAACTGAATGAAGCGGCTGGTGATGAAGTGTCAGGAGCACTTCAGGGCCTGGAGGTGAGAAGACCTGAGTTCAAATCCTGCCTCAGACACTTACTAGCTGTGGGACCCTAGGCAAGCTACATTAACCTCTTTGGGCCTCTGCTGGCTGTCATATGAGGCGGGGTAGACTACCTGACCTTTGAGGCCCCTTCCAACCCTAAATCTATGATTCTACAAATGACTCTGGTAACCTACTGTCACCTGTTGACAGCATTTAAAAACTTCAGGAGTAGTCACTACAAAAACTTGAAAAAACCCTGTATTGTCTTTCTGAGTAATTGGGGGAAAAAAGTAAAATACTATTAAATAAAAAAGAAGTAAAAACCCTATAGCAAAAGCCATAAAATAATTAATTAACAGAAGTATCAAGTGCTGTGACGCTCCTTCCACTCACAGGTAGAAGAGAAGCCACTTAAGGAGACACAGAAGCAGCTGGAGGATGGAAACAACCAAGATCGTGCAAAGCAGAAGAGTCTGCATGAGGAGGGGTGAGCTGGGTGTGGAGGCGCATGCCTAGAATCCCAGCTCCTAGGGAGGCCAAGGCTGGCCAGTCTGGAGCTTGGGAATTCTCAGCTGCACTGGGTTATGCCAATCAGATGTCTGCACTAAATTAGGCCTCCATATGGTGAGCTCCTGGCAGTGGACATCACCAGGTTACCTAAAGAGAGGGTCAGAATGGAGATGGGGTAGGTCAAAGGTTCCCTGCCAATCAGTAGTGGGATCAGGCCTGTGAGTAGCTTCTGTACATCCAGCCTGGGTGAGAGAGGGAAACCCAGTCTTTAAAAAGATAAAAGGAGAGGTGGTGTATAATATCAAATAAGGCACAGAAAAGGCACAGGACTGGTTAACAAGAAGCCAATTGCAACCTTCAAGATAGCAGTTTCACAAGAATAGTGGGAAGTGAGGCAGATTTTAGGACTTTTTTAGGGTGAAATGTGTGCAGCAGGTGAAAAGCACATGTTTGAGGAGCTCTGCAATGAGAAGAGAGACGTCTGACAAAAGCCAGAAGATGGAGCAGGGTAAAAAAAAAAGTTTGTTTGAATTGTTTCAAACAGAAGAAATCTATGTAAGTGTGAAGGGAAAAGAGCCAAAGTCTCTAATGAAGGAGGGAGGCAAAGCAGTGGAGAAGGTAGGAAGGGTAGGGATCCAGAATACAAGTATGGGAATTAGCTTCAGGGAGAAAGCACTACACTCCCTCTGAAACTAGAGGACAGGTGTCAGAACAATAGCACGTAAAAGTAGCCTGAATCCTAGAGGGAAGCTCGTAGCAGAAGACCTCAACTCCTCCATAGGCCTGGAGGGCTTTGAGGTGAGGCCCTTCACCAATACATCAAAGGTGCCATCTCTCCATGACCAACTGGTCTGCTGCTTCCAGTGATCATCATCTCTTTGTCACTCACCTGGATAGGCGTCTCTTGAGACTTCCCTTCCCAGCATCCACGGGTCTTCTTTTCTCTCCAACTGTGAGATTACATCAGGTTTGGAAATTGGAAGCCCTGTTCATAGAGAGATAAATAGGACTTCGCTATTTGTGCTGAGGACACAAAGGCATCTTTGCATGTCAGATTCCAAGAATTACTTATTAAATATAATCAAGCATAAATAAGAATTCTTTTTCAGATTCGGACCCGAAGCCCAGAGATGTTGGCCTGAGGCCACTTGGCTGGCTGCTGGGTGACAGAGCAGGTACTGGAACCCAACTTCCTAACTCACACTCCATGGTTCTTTCTGCTACACCATGCTAACCCAAACTCTTGATCTTCAGGGAAAGGGCGGCACCTTAGGAAGACCCAGAAGGAGGTAAAAAGGTCCCCAAAATAATGCTTAGTGGCAAATTCCCATAAAGAGTGAGTGGGAGATGGGTAAAGGAGTCAATGTGAGTTCAGAAAGATAACAGTCTTCAGGCTGGAAGGATAGGAATCTCCTACTATGTAGCTATATACACTGGGATCTTCTGGGAGAACACCTTGGTTGGTTTGGGGGAAAAGAGGATGTGCAAGCTATAGTCACTAAAGCTACCTACTTTCAATTCAAGCAAGTGTTGGACTTTTCATTAGCAACAATGAACAGGAATGATGTTTCTAGGCCAAAACCAATTTGGAAATAGTGATTCCAGAGCCCCAAGCTAAAAGGCCTCATCTATACTAACAAATGAGGAGGTAAAAGTATCCAATGGGAAGATTCTGAATTATAGAGAGAAGTCATCCTTACCCATTGAGACCAAGTGCCTATACTTTTCCAGTATCACATCTCTGTACACATCCTTTTGAGTAGGGTCCAAGTGACCCCATTCCTCTTGGCCAAAGGCCACAGCCACATTCTTGAATGTCACCGATTCCTGAAAGAAACAGCATGAGAGGTTCTGTCAAGTGCTTTAATGAAACCAAGAATTCATGAATTAATAAATTATTATATTTTGAAGATCTCCAATACTTAAACAATAAAACTAGGGAATGAACCAAGCACAGGCATTACTATTTGCCTGAGTACATTAATTGATGCTATGTTTTATCTTTCTGGCTTCAGGCTATTTCTTAGTTACAGAAGCAATGTGGTGCAAGAGTAAGTGCACTAAACTTGAAGTTCAAGTCTTGGGTCTACAACCTACTTGCTGTGCGATTACAGGAAAGTCACTTAACTTTTATGTCTCAATCTCCTCATCTGTAAAATGGACATAACACTTGTACTACATGCTTCAAAGGGTTGCTGTGAGGATAAAATGAGATCAAATGTGTATCTTACTTTGCAAATGTTAAAATGTCACCAAAGTATTGGTCAGTCAACAAGTAATTATGAAATACTAGGTGCTGAGTAAGCGTTGTGCCATGAGCTGACGACTGAAATGCAAAAATGAAAGGAATTGTCTTTGAATTTTATTGGGGGAGACAACATACACACACACACACACACACACACACACACACACATACACATACATACATATGTAGAGAAATATATATTATAGATATAGATTACATATATTTATATATATCTATATCTCTATATGAGCAGGTAAAACATATATACAAGGTAATTTGAGGAGGGAAGGCACTAGCCGATGTGGAGATTGGGAAAAAAGTAGTGCTTGAATTGAGCCATGGAGGAAGGTACACCGAGGTTCAGAGGTGAGTAGGGAGCACATTCCAGGAATGGAGGACAGAGCATGCTAAAGCAAAGAGATGGGAAATGAACTGTTATGTTCAAGATACACCCTGGGCAGTTCGGCTGGCCAGTAGAGTACATGTAGTGCATGTATATATAATGAAGTCGGAAAGCAGGTTGGCATCAGATTATAAAGGGCTTTAACTGCCAAACAAAGGAGTTGACATAAATGTGCATTATTTGAAAGTATAAGGACAGGTACCCTGAAAACGTCTGGAGGTAGTAGTTTGGTTTTTCTAATGGAGCCTAAATATAAAAAAACAAGTTCCCTGTAATTGTGTGGCATAGGGGACAGAGAACTTTGGAGTCTGGGATATGTGGGCTCAAGAGTGCCTCTGACACAAGCTGGCTCTGTGCCCTTGGGCACCTCTGGGGTTTAACTCTCTCTACTCCAGTTTGTAAGGTGCAGAGCAGAAGCTGAGGTAGAGGAGGCCCTCCAGAGAGGGCCCTACATGCCAACGTTTGAAACCACAGGCCCAGACACACACAAAATGATATACACGTATATATTACATACACAGATACATGGATATGGAAGCCCATCCCTACTAATGCCTTTCCTCTCAAACTATGTTGTGTTGAGCTGATTTGCATTTCTTTTCTTCATATTTATTCTGTTTAGACGTCAATGTGTACTTGTCTCCTCCATTAGAACATAAGGCAATGCTCCTTGCAACTACAGAATTTTCATTCGTTGTACCTGTATCCTCAGTATGTGGCAAAGTCTGCCACATACTAGGCACTTAATAACTACCTGATGGTTGATCGACACAATTGAACTAAGATCTTCAACAGAAAACAGGCCATTCATTAAGCAGCTACTTCCACAGGGGATGTGGGAGTGTGCTGGGGGCGCTGAAATAAAGCTTAGATAAGCCACAGGGCCCTACCCTCACAGAGCTTATTTAATCTACCAATACAGAGAACTATAATATATAATACTAAATAAGTAAACCTGAGAAACACAAAACAAGTTGCTATGTGGAGTCTGAAGGGGAAATGAACATTGTCAACTAGTCAGGGTAGGAATCGGGGAAGGCTTTGTGGAGGAAATGGTATTTGAGATGGACTTTAAAGGCTAGCAAAGTAGAAGAGTGTCAGTCCTTGGAAGGCTAAGAAGGCCAAGTAGAAGAGTGTGAACTCTGCTGGGCAGACACTGGGAGCGCCACTGAACATTTCTGACATGACTAGAACCATACAGAACCAACTTATTCCGGCATTGGTATGAAGAATGGATTGGAGGAAGAGAGCAAAGATGGGCAAACCTTTAAAAAGGACATTCCAATAGTCTATGAATGGTAATGAGGCCTGATTTGGGTAGCAGCAATGGGAATAGACGAGGGGATGGATATGAGTGAGATTATAGAAGTAGAAATGGCAGGACAGATGAGAAGCGAGAGAGAAAGCTAGGAGTCTAAGAATTCTAAGGTCATAAAACGGGAGAGGGGGGTGAATGTTGGCACCACAGAAACACCGAAGTCACAACACTTGAAGTCAGAAGAACGAACAGGTTTAGGAAGGGAAATAATGAGTTCAGTTGGGGCCATGTTGAGTTTATAGGGCTGGTGGAACATCCTGAGAGATCCTGTAGACCAGAGGTGTCAAAGCACACCCACAACACTGCAGGGAGCTGCTGAACCAGATTAAAAATGTAACTGAGAAATAGTGAACAAAACAAATAAAAATACAATGGACCAGAATGTTACTCTGAGGTTTTCTAAGTCAATAGGAGCCCCCAGGGATCCTTATGTACAGTTCAGTGGCCCCTCTGTCTATCTGAGTTTCACCCCACTGCCGTAGGAATCTGAATAGAGATCTCCAAAGTCAGTACTAGAATTACAGATCTGGGGACTCATATTCATGGAGGTGGCAGCTGAAAGCTGTGTAGGATGTGAGCGCAGAGAAATGTCAAAAAGGTCCAGGAGAGACTCTTGAGGCTCGCCCCCCATGAAGAGCCATGAACACAATAAGGAGATGGAGGGAATTGTCCAAAAGGTAGGAGAATCTAAAGAGCGGCATCTCTTAGGCTAACTTAGTGAGGAGCTTCAAGTATCAAATAATGCACAAAAGATGAGGGAGAAAAGAAGTGGAAAAAAGGTAGCTGGACTCAGTAACCCACAGCCCAGGATGCAAGGAGAGGGCAGAGGGGGCTGGGCCACAAAGCTGCAGAATGAGGGAAGGACTGGTATCTGCTGAGAGTGAAAATGGTGTTTAAGGAAGACGAATTGAGTCTGACTCACCTGGGGCCCAGCTGGCAAGACCACAGCAGCCATCTCCTCCTCTGGGTGATTCTCATCCTGAGAAGGCAGAGCTGGGGAATAACAGGGGGCACGAGAGGAATCAGACTTGTCTTGAAGCTCCCAGATCTACCCGTAGGCTAGAAATCCCCACACCCCAGCTGGGTGTGCTCCTCCAATGGACAGTGACTGTGGTAATACCTGCCTTGAGAGGCAGTGTGGTAGACCTGGGTTCAAATCCTGCTTCTGACACATAGTGACTTCAGGTCAGTGGGCGAGTCACTTAACTTCTCAATTCCCCAGGCAACTCTCTAAGACTAGAAGTCACAAACATGTTACTTATCTGCATCAGTGGAGGAATTCCACACCAGAAATTCCTATACTAATGAAATCATAAGCCCAGACTCACACCCCTACTACCCCAAAACCCAACCTGTCTTATTAGCTCTCTTAAGGCCAAAATGAGATCACAAATTTGAAAAGCTTTGAGAAATGAACAATCTCAATGTAAAGACATGTTGATTTAAGAACCTTCTGAAGAAAAAAAAATGGTTTACAAGGAAATAATTGGCAGTCCTTACCACAAGTGCAACAATTGTAGAATGCATTTTCCTGAACAGTTTCACTGCCTTGAACCTAGTAATAATTGTTTGTGGAACCTTGTTGGGCACAGCAGAACTGGAGGAGAGGATTAATCTGGATGATGGAGAGGGATTCATGATGAGCTCCCAAAGACATTCACTGAGCCTACCATGGAGCCCTAATCCACACCCAAAGTTTCAACCTCCCACCAGGCCTTCCAGATATCTTTCTTCTTTCCTGCCTTGGGAAGAATGATACCTCTACTCTCACATCCTTCTGCAATTCTCACCTCTCTCTCCAATCATTTGGGTCAAATCCTCCATGGTTAGCCCTTCCTCACTGCCTTAGAGATGGTCAGGAATTGCAAAGGCGCCAGCAGTCCCAGGATCTGTTCCTCTGTATCAATCTCCAGCCTCAGCCCTGAAGCTCTGGTTGAGAGATCTCTGGTCAGGTTTGTCTCCCGCTAGACTGGATTCCTACTCCCTGGGGTGGGGGGGAATTCTCCTCCACTTTCACTCCCAGGAGCCTGAGAGGATCCTGGTGAGCTGGGATCTGGGGGGCTCAGGAGCAATGTCCCTTAAGCAGGAATGGTGGCCCTGGGGCTCCAATTTCTGTCTCCCTCGTGGGAAGCCCACCCTCTCGAGTCCCAGGGTGGGTTCCTGGAGACTCTGTGGGCAGAGACAGGCTGAAGTCAGCACGAAGACCCCAGAAGCCTTAGTCCGACCGAGGGCCCTGTAAAGAATGCCCAGCGATCCTGGAACACAGGAATGGTGACAGGGTGAGGACCAGCCGGCAGGCAGGCAGACAAGCAGCAACAGAACTGGTGGAGCTGGCTCCCACAAACAGGGACACAGAGCTCTTCTCTGACGCAAAGAGATCTGCAGGGACTTGGCCCCTGTCCCACTAACGTCAGCCAAACCCAAAGATCCACAGCCTGGCCCTAGCTTCTTATGGCTCAACAGGCGAAGGAGAGGCTCAGTCACACAAGGGAACAACACTCAGGCACCCACCCACAATACACACCCACACCCACACCCATACAGATGCAAGGATGGAAAAGGGGTGGTCTTTGAGGGGGAAGGGGAGCCCAGCGGCGGCTCCTCCGGCTCCCCTAGGGAGAGGGTGGTACCGAGGGTGCGGTCGCAGGCATTCAAGTGAAAGCCGCCCCCTCTCGACTCCTTACGCCCCCATCCTCGACCCTACCCCGCACACTCCCAAAACCCTAGGGTCGTCCGCCTCCCCACAAAAGGCAAGGACATCGGCACGCGACAAGCGAGCGGTTACCATGGTGACCTCGAGCCTCAGCCTGAAACACCCAAGGGTGCCGTGATCTCTTAGGCACCGACGTACCTTCCCCGAGGTCTGCAATCCGACCAGCGTTGCCAGCGAAGAGGACGCACCCGCCAGGCCAGACAGTTTAGTGCGCCTGCGCATACTGGGCTTCCGGACTGCCCATTCAAGACGTCCGCGAGCCCAAGACATTCCTGCTCCTAGACTCCATTTCCCAGAATGCCGCCTCAACCGAGCCTCTTATCCCGTTTACCGCTACCTTCCCTGCTTCATAACCCCCTAACTGTGTGGCCCTGCAAGTCAATAGAAAAGAAGCGCCCCTGCTAGTCCATAGAATTCTGGGAATCGTAGTTCTAAGGAGTAGCTAACGACCGCCGAAGGGGAAAAGCGCGGGCCAGAGCCCACTTCCGGAAGTGTCCCTTAGCTCTCAAGCCCCACGCCTAATTTCCCTCCCAAGGATTTAGATGTGCATAGTTGGGTTGGGCTGCGCAGGCGCATTTGCCTAGGCTTGTCCTCACGCAGCCTGGCACGAGGTGTGAGGTGACTGAGGGTAGAGGGTAGAGGCTTGGTCGGGATGGTGAAGAGGGGAGTGGGATGTGTGGGAAAGGTGTCGAGGCACCCAGGAGGCTCCTCTCCTTCCACCCTGCCCTCCTAGCCCCGGAATGTCACTGCTGACTTCCTCTGTGGAAAATTGGTGCCATTGTGGGCAAGTGCCAGCAGGGCCTTCTACCTATCAGTCAGGCATAGGTGAGCACCTTATAGGTGAAAGTAGCCTTCCTAATCGATTTATTAAACACCTGCTACGTGCCAGACACCGTGCTAAGCATTTTACAATTATTACTTCATTTGACCCTCGCAACATCCCCAGGAGATAGTGCTATTTATAAATCCCCATTTTACAGATGAAGAAACTGAGGCAGACAGATGTAAAGTGACTTGCTCAGACTCGTAGAGCTGCTAAATGTCTGTGGTGGAATTTGAACTCAGGTTTTCTGATTCCAGGCCCATACCTCCATGGAGTTTCTATGTTTCCTACATTCATAACTGTTATAGAACCACTGAAATCCCTTAGTTCTCAGATTCATAAATGTTGAGCTGGTTAGTTGAGAAGGTTGGTCAACCAGTCAATAAAATTTATAAAGCACCTGCTATGTGCCAGGCACTGTGCTAAGCACCGGGGATACAAAAAGTGGCAAAAAACAAACAAGCAGTTCCTCCCTGCCCCTCATGAGCTAGCAATCTAATTGGGGAAATAACATGCAAATAAATATGCACAAACAACCTATATACAGGATAAATAGGAAGTAATTAACAGAGGGAAGAGGCTAGAATTAAGAGAGGTCGGAGATGGCTTTCTGTAGAAGATGGGATTTTAATTGGGATTTAAAGGAAGCCAGGGAGGCCAGCAGGCAGAACAGAGGAGAGAGAATGTTCCAGAAACGGAGGACAGCCAGAGAAAATGCATAAGCTGAGGGATGGAGGGTCTTGTTCCTGGAACAGCCAGCAGACCAGAGTTACTAGATCAAAGAATATGTGTTGAGGAGTAAGGTGTAAGAAGACTGGAAAGGTAGGAGGGGGGCAGATTACAAAGGACTTTGAATATCAAACAGAGCGATTTGTATCTGATCCTGGAGGCAATAGAGAGCCACTGCTGTTTATTGAGTTGGGGGAGTGTGTGTATGTGTGTATTGTGTGTGTGATGTTCAAACCTGCACTTTAGGAAGATAACTTTGGTGGCTGCATGGGGGATGGATTGGAATGGGGAGGAACTTGGGGCAGAACGACCCACCAGCAGCTATTACAATAATCAAGGCACGAGGTGATGAGGAATTGCACGAGTGGCAACAGTGTCAGAGGAGAGAGGGGGATAGGATACATTTGAGAAATGTTGCAAAGGTGAAATCAAAAGGCCTTGGCAACAGCTTGGATATGGGGGAAGAGGTTAAGAGACACTGAGA
Organism: Phascolarctos cinereus; assembly: GCF_003287225.1. Classification (NCBI taxonomy): domain Eukaryota; kingdom Metazoa; phylum Chordata; class Mammalia; order Diprotodontia; family Phascolarctidae; genus Phascolarctos; species Phascolarctos cinereus. Next base: position 27,708,021 of record NW_027556291.1, read on the forward strand.
AATCCAGGATGACTCCTTGGTTGTGAGCCTGAGGGACTGGGAGGGTGGTGTTGCCCTCCACCGTAATACGGAAGGTAGGAAGTGGGGAGGGCTTTGGGGGAAAGACGAGGAGTTCTGTTTTGGACATGTTGAGTTTAAGACGCCTGCTGGACACCCAGTTTGAGGTGTCTGAAAGACAGAGATGTGAATTTGGAGGTCAACAGAGAGGCTGAGGCAGGATAGGTAGATTTGAGAATTGTCAGCACAGAGATAGCAATTAAATCCACGGGAGCTGATGAGATAACCAAGTGGTGTAGTGCAGAGGAAGAAGAGAAGACGGCCCAGGACAGAAACTAGAGGAACACTTACAGTTAGAGAGCATGATCCAGATGAGGTTCTGGCAAAGGAAATGAAGGAACTCTCAGGTAGGAGGAGAACCAGGAGAGAGGTTTGTCCTGGAAACCTAGAGAAAAGACCAGAGCACCCTCAACAGTGGCCAAGACTGCAGAGAGGTCGAGGAAAATGAGGATTGTGAACAAGACACTAGATTTGGGAATTAAGAGATCGTCGGCAGTTTGGGAGAGAACAGTTTCAATAGCACGATGAAGTGAGAAGTCAGATCGTAAGGGCTTAAGAAGAGAGAGAGGAGAGAAAGTGGAGGCACCTATTGTAGAAGACCTTTTCAAGGAGTTTAGCCACAAAGAACAGAAGAAATCTAGGATGACGGGGGGGGGGGGGGGGGGGAGGGGGACAGAAGGATAGAGTGAAGGTTTTTTTCAGGATGAGGGAGACTTGAGCATGATTGAAGGCAGTAGGGGAGGAACCAGCAAGAAGGGAGAGATTGAGGATACGTGGGGAAGATGGAGGGGGCAGGCTGTTGGAAGAGACGAGATGGAATGAGATCGATTGAGCAGGTAGAGGGGTTGGCTTTGGTAAGGAGTAGGGCTTCCTCTTCATTCGAGACAGGAGCGAAGGAGAAGTAAGTGGCAAAAGGAATCTGAGTGAAATGAGATGAGGAAGAGGAAAGAAGAGGGAGTCATGCAAATGGCCTTAATTTAGAGGCCAGCCACCCCTCTCATCCCCCGCCCCCATATAGAGAAGGAACCTGAGGCGCAGAGGGTTCAAGTGATTTACCCTGAGCCTCATAGGTAGGAAGGAGTAGAGATAGCATTTGAACTCAAGTCCCTTGCGCAGTATTAAGAGATCAGAGGTTCATAAGCCCTTTCAAAGCTTGAGGGTATTTATGTTCCCTGTTTCCACATGAAGGGTTGGAAATGGGCAGTTTCCGTATGCTTTCTTTAAATTTACATCTTCTGAATGCTCCTCTAGACTTCTGGGGAAAGAGGCCCCTCTCCTGCAAATGTTCAGGTGTAACCTACTTATCTCCCTAATGCAGTCAAGATAGAGGGCTTTTTGGCCTGCTCTCTGGTCCACCATCCTGTCTTTGGAACAAAGTCTTGCATCTCCTTTAGCCGTCCCTCACATCTCCCCTTGGTATTTTCTGTCGTGTCTTCTGGATGTTTTCTTCCTCCCTGCAGACTGTAAAAGCCCAGAACTTAGCCCTCAGGGGTGGCACACATAGCCAAATCTCTTCTTTCTATAAATGGGATACTCAGTTTTTATACCTGAAATGAGCTCCCACATGGAGTAAGGGCAAGAGTTTTAGATGCTGGATTTAAACAGAATGGAAGAGAGAGAAGAAAACCCAAAGACACTTGTCCATTTGAGTAACTGAGCCACACAGATGGGAGTCATTGGAAGCAAAAACCTAACTGGTCAGTTTGGTGAATGCATCTTTGAAATCTTCCTAGGGATCGATTCAAAGCCTCCCACGTGACCTGAGATGATGGTTGCCATAGAAACAGACAAGAGACAGATTCTTTCCTTAGATAAGAATGTTTCTTATCTATTGTAGAGACCTTTCCAGTCTCCTTTCAGGATCCTCAACCACCCATCTTTCCAAAAGGTTCTGTTCCCGTGGTTCCATCTTCTTGACTCCTCATCCTGTTATCTTACCTCTTTTCTCTCACTTATTTCTCATTAAAAATTTTTTACAGTTGTTGCAATAATAATATTTATATTCCATTTTACAGATGCAAAGAACTTTGCATAATCTCATTTGATCTTCGCAACTACATATGGTAATTAGGGTAAGTTGTTTTTAAAAATCTATATCTCGTTTTGGTTGATACCTTTTGTTTTTAATGTTATTAATACAACATTCATTTCTGATATGTTCTTTCTCCCTTCCCTACCTAGAGAACTGTCCATTGTAACAAAGATTAAAAAAGAAAAAGAAAACCACCGCCTAGTTCAGTAGGTGTAACCAACACCTACTGGTCAAACCATATATGACAGTATATATGATGTTTTACAACCATAATTCCCCACCTCTGCAATAAGGGGAGAGAGGTGTATTTGCTCAACCCTTTTCTGGGGCCAACCTTATAAATTCTAGTTAATCTATCCCCAGGTCACCTTTCTCTACCTTCCTCGATAGATTTGCAAGGTACTTTACAGATATTACCTCATTTGGTCATCAAACAGCCCTATGAGGTAAAAGCTGCTATTGTCATCCCTTCTACAGATAAGGAAACTGAATGAAGCTCAGAGGAGTTTAGTGACTTGCCCAGATCAGACAGCTGGTCATATCTGAGTGGGATTAGAACTCAGGTCGCCCCAACTCTATCCAGCATGATCTTGCTTATCAGCAGAGACGATTTTATTACACCGTACTGATGTAGTCATTAAAAGCACAGCCTGAGACTATGGGAGGCACACAGGACAGTGAAATAACACATAAGCAAACAGTGGGGATGGGGAAGGAATGGGAATAGTATCATAGTAGTTTGCCATGGGAATTATTGAGTCCTCTGTGGAGGAAGCCTTCTTAGGACAAACTATGAAGAATATATGCTCCCCCTCCCCCATACCTCACTGTTCTAGGTAAATCATACTGGCCCCCTTTGCCCTCCTTTCCCATCAAAACTAACTCACTAACTGTTTACCTATTCATTAATGGCAATGTATAAAGTACTCACTACACTTTCAATCTCTCCCTCTTTGAAGCCCTGTCAGCATTCTTTTATTCATTCTCATTTACTTTTCCACATATGACTAGTGTTTTTTATGCTCCATTGTTTTTGTTCTGCCTTTTTCACTTTGTATTATTTCATAACTTTTTTTCCAGATTTCTTTGTTTTCCTCACACTTGTTGGTCTTAAATGTATTATAGTATTCCCTTACATGAATACCACAATTTATTTAACCATTCCCCTATCATTGGATGTTTAAGCTGTTTCAGTATAATGCTTCTATAGCAAGCTTTGACCTCTGCTTTCTTTTTTCCTTTCCCCTTTCCTTTTCCCTATGCCTAATCTCCTTTCCTTCAGTTTCTATTGTTGTCCCTCCCTGGTCCTCAATCCATTACTTTGAGGAATGGGGATTGGAAAAGGGGGTCTGGGAAAAACAAGAGGTAAGAAAAGAAAGGCATTGTTTCAGCTTCACCAACAGGTGTCAGAGAGATATAGGCTATTTCCTTCAAACCAGAGAATTCAGGAAAAATTGAGCACAGTAAGAAACCCCCAGTTTATGGTCTTATTTGAGTGCCCCAGATGTCTTGATGCTCCTGAGACCCTTAGCTTTTGCACTGTCTGAGAGACTCTGAATAAACAAATAGGTGGAAGTCCTTCAAAAAATGAAGGGGTGAGATAAAGAGAATAGCCATCAGGAGAGAGAGTCCAGGGTCAATGAAGGTTCTTGAAAGGAAGGAATGGGATAAAAATGTGAAACAAAGATGGAGGGGGCAGGGGAGAGGAAAGGTCATTGTACAAGCTAATCTGTAGATCAAGAAATAAACTAGTTATTCAAAACAAGGGTTTGAAGTGGGCTCGGGAGATCTTGTACCCTTTGTTGCTAAAGATTGAATGCCTACATTTCCCTTCCTCCCTGACCCTACTTTCTCCTCTTCTACCTCTTAATTTTCTTCTCTGCCAACATTCAGAGTTGTACAGATACCAGAGGAGAGGGCTTGGGCCTTAATTAGTATTATCCCAAAAAGAATTTGAATCAAATCTACTTCAAATTCAAATCAAAGAGGCTGTCAAATAGAGGAGAGATTAGACATTTTTCTTTGGACCTAGAGGGCAGAGACCATTGGCAGAAGTTTCAAAGAGGTCATCTTAGACTCAGTCAGGAAAGATTTCCTAACAGAGCTGTCCAAAAAAGGAATGGCCTGCCTCAAAAGGTGTAGGCTGGATAGTATGTTTTAGTGGGATTTCTTTTTGTGTGGATTGGCCTAAACTGCTTCTAGCTCTCAAATTCTGAGTTTCTGTGAAATCAGATTTTCCTGGAAGAGGTGAATGAAGAGTACAATGTTCATCCAAAGGAGAAGGGAATAGAAAAAGTAGCTACAACTATGTTCCATAGAGAATATTTCTTGCTTCAGCTACGTCCATCTTCTGGGTGACTGAAGGCTGATCCTACCACTCATGTCATTGCCCGGGATAGACTCCTTTCATGAGGTTGACAGTGTAAGAACAACTACAGGCAGATTGAAATTGGGTGGGAGTGTCCTTATCTCCCCACAGATATCAAGTATCCTCCTATTGGCCTGTCAATAGTATTTGAAATTCTTACTATTGGATATCTGTCTCGAATAACCTTTTGTTTGTTTGTTTTGTTTTTTGGTGAGGCAATTGGGGTTAAGTGACTTACCCAGAGTCACACAGCTAGTAAGTGTTATGTGTCTGAGGCTGGATTTGAACTCAGGTCCTCCTGACTCCAGGGCCGGTGCTCTATCCACTGTGCCACCTGGCTTCCCTTTGGTATAACCTTTTAAAACACACATTTATTACCTAGGAATAATGAATAACTCATTCTCCCCCAGAATTATACTCTAGCCCTACTTAGACTCATAGGATCTTAAAATTGTAAGGGACTTCAGAGGTCATCTAGCCCAACCTGAACCTGAACTGGAATCTCCTCTATAATATCCCCAATAAATGGGCATCTGGATCCTGTTTGAAGACTGTCAGTGATAAGGAAACCCACTACCTCCTTAGGTAGCCTGTTCCATTTCTGTATAGCTCAATTTCTTAGGAAAATTTTCCTTATATTGATCTGAAATCTGCCTCCCTGTAGCTTTTACCCACTGCCCTCTGGAACAAGACAATGTCTAATTCCTCTTCCACACTTAAGTACTTGATAGCTCTTCAAGTGCTTAAAAAGCATCCATCATTCCGCCCCCCCCTCCCCCAGTTCTCTCTAATCTAGGTTAAATATTCCAATTTCCTTCAACCTGTCCTCGTATGGTGTGGTTTTGAGTTCCCTCATCGCCCTGCTTGGCCTCTTCTTGGAGGTACTCCAGCTTGTCAGTGTTTTGATGGACCTCTGATCTTGGCAATGTTCATGCTCCTCCGACAATGCAAATTATAGCCCACTCATAGATTTTAATCTGGAGCCTTTTTAATGTCTTTCCTAAAATATGGCACCCAGAACTGAGCATGATATTCCAGTTGTGGTGTGGCCAGCAGCATACAATGGGCCCATTACCCACCCTGTTTGGGACACTGTGTTTTCATTGCTACAGGCTAAGATTGCCTTTGTGTCTAGTAGAAGGCCTGGGTCTTTTTTCACATGAACTGCTTTCTACTCTTGTATAATTTCAGACTAGTCACTAAACAGAGAGAATGGCCACAGAGGAGGGGAAGGGAAAAGCACAAGATCAGGAGATAGCAGGCTTCAATGAGAGCGTCTTTTTGGGGATTGGGGTGGGCAGGAAAGTTCCCTGCAACAAGGCATAGAAGGGAAATAATATGAGAGTAACTAGCTGTGACCTACAGCCTCCCTTTATTTTAGTCTCTAAGGGGACTCCTCAGAATGGCCATATATGGGCACATTTCTCCAATCTCAACAGGCTACATAAAATTGCTTCCCTCTTTTGTGGTTTTCTTAGGAATTTCCAGAAGTCTCAGCATTACATGACATGGAAGAAGAACATTAGATACTATCTATTCCTTTCTTCAACCTAGTCTTTTTCTGCTGTGCATACCCTAATCTTTTCTCCTATGGACAAGGAAGGGTATGCTATTAAATGATTAACAACTAAGACACAACACACTTTAATTTTAAGTTTAATCTGCACTATTAACATTTTCTCCATCCTGCTTATGGGGCATGAAGAAGATGCTTCATCTCTCCCAATTCTAGATGCAGATCTAGGTCTTACTAGCCTAATCCTCTGCCCTCTCCTCTTTGCTTTTATTTATGCTTTTGATATATTTTGTATTATGACTGTCACTAACATTTCTACAACTGGTAAATAATAGTAGGAAAAGGGATCATCCTTGTTTTACCTCTATATTTTGGGGAAAAGTTTCTAGCATTTTCCCATCACATATGATACTAGCTCTTGATTTTAGATTTATGATTTTTATCATATTAAAAATTGTTCTTTGTGTTATATAGTCTATGCTTTATAGTTTCTTTTTAAGCATAAATGAGTGTTACAATTTGTCAAAGATTTATGTAACCATATGCTTTTGAATGTTTCTGGTTTTAATATGACTAATCACTTTGGTTATTTTCCTAAAGTTGGACTATTCCTAGTATAAACCTGAATAATGTTTTGATATGTTGTTATAGTGTCTTATCAGGATTTTATTTAAAATTTTGAGTATATTTTTAATGATCATGTATGTCTTGATGGGGTCCCAAATATTTGATATATTTTGTAATTACAAGTGGTTTTTCTGTCAGTTTCTCTTGACTTCTTTTGTTGATTTTATATATATAGAAATGCTAATGATTTTGTGGGGTTTAATTGTGTTCTACTGCTTTGCTACTTTTTAAGCTCAGCTAATTTTTTATTCTGAATGGCTTGAGTTTTCTAGATATATAGAAGTATTTTTATATCTTTATTGCCAATGCTTATTCCTTAACTTCTTTTTCATAGCTTATTGATATTGCTAATAATGTTAGATGATAGTAATGAGGCTGGAAAATCTTGCTTTGGTCAGACTGCTTCAAATGTTTCTCTAATACATTATACATAATATTAGCTCATGGTTGAGACTGTATCTTTTTTTTATCTTAAAGAGAGATGCTTTTAATCTTATAGTTTAAAATAAATGAATACTGTGTCAGCCTTGGTTGATGTGTTGATTTGTTTGGCTGAATTGCCTTTTTCTCTTAATTGGAAATGAAAGTGATGATACAAGAACAGAAGATAGTGATACAAGAACAGAAGATAGCGATACAATTTTTTTTCTTTGCTGCTCCAGAAAATACTGCTAAAAATAGTTGGATGTAAATGAGACCTTTCTCTTTATCATAGACCCCACTGGGATATTTGCATAGCAGTGGGATCTCTGGGTCAAAGGGTATGGACATTTTAACTGCTCAATTAGCATATTTTCAAATTGCTTTCTAGAATGGTTGGAGCAATACAGAGCTCCACCAATGGTGCATTAGTGTTCCTATCTTCCCATACCAACTCTATCATTGGCTACTCTTATCTTTTGTTATTTTGCCAATTTGTTGAGGTGAAACCTTAGGAGTGTTTAGATGTGCATTTCTCTTACGTGTCATTTGGAGCATTCTTTCATATTCTTTTATTGGAGAATAGCTTTTGGTATAACGTATTTGTGTTAGTTCCTTATTAATTTTGGGTATTAGACCCTTATCAGAGATATTGGAAGCAAAGTTTTTTGTTTTGTTTTGTTTTGTTACTAATTGACAGCTTTCCTTATAGTAGTTGTATTAATTTGATTCATATATAACCTTTCCAATTTCATATAATCAAAGTGATCTACCCTATCCAAATTTCTCCATTTCAGTCAGTTGCAACATACTTTTTTTAGTCCCTCAGGCTAGAAACCTGTGACTTTCCCCCCAGTTTCATCCTCCACACAGCAGTGTCAGCGCTAGCTGGCCAGTGGTTTGGGCTGAGTGACATGTGCTTAAGGTCATGAAAATTTAAGTACTAAGAGCATGTTCCAGCAGACTAGGTTGCTTATTACACATTCCATGTACATTGAACATAAAGGCATATTGATATAACATGTATGAAACTTAATTTGGTGAGGATTGTCATTTTTACTGTTTGATCCCATTTATGATTGTTGTTATAAAGGTGATGTATATGTCTGGCTAAGTTAATTTTAAACTATATAATGTTTCTTCTTGTGTATGAGGTTGCTTTTTAAATCATGATTTTGTAATTTTTTTTGGAAGTATGTAAGAATTTGAATGAGTTTTATGGGTTTATCCTGTATCTTGCAACCTTGCTGGGCTCTTTTATTGTCGCAGTTATTTTATTGAGACATTTAGATTTTCTAGGTGTACGGTTGTGTTAACTCCCAACGATGATATTTTGAACTTTGTGTTTTAAGTGTTAATCCTTCATTTTTTCCTCTTTTATTATAATTGCTAGCATTTCTAATACAATGTTAAAACAAAAGTGGTGAAAATGGCACCCTTGTTTTCTGCTTGTTTCTATTTGGAATGCTTCAACCACTACATTTTATGCAAGATCTTGGTTTCAAGCACATACTTCTTATTGTATAGGGTACAAATCTTTCTACTCCTGCTTTTAGTGGTTTTATTGTGAATGAGCATGAATTTTATTGATGTCCTTTTCTGTGTGGATACATTAGCTCTAGATTTTTAAGGTTTTTTAAATATGTGTGTATATGTATGCATGTAAAATCTTTAATCATTTCTCTTATATTGAATCAGAATTGAATTCCTGGCTTAAATCTTGTTTGGCCAGGATGAATGATTTTTTAAACTATATTGTTATATTCTCTTAGCCATAATTTTTTTTCATATTTTTGCATCTGTATTCATTAAGGAATTTTTCTATAATTTTCTTTTTAAGTGTTACCTTTTCAAAATCACATTTACAGGTATTGGGTAGCCTTCAATCTATGTATCATATGAATAATCTATTTTTAAAAGGAATTATTTTCCCGGGGCATCTAGGTGGCACAGTGGATACAGCACCGGCCCTAAAGTCAGGAGGACCTGAGTTCAAATCCGACCTCAGACACATAACACTTACTAGCTGTGTGACCCTGGGCAAGTCACTTAACCCCATTGCCTAGAAAAAATTTTTTAAAAAAAATTTAAAAAAAAGAATTATTTTCCCCTTGAAAATATGAAAACATTTACTTGTGGACCCATATAGTGCAGGTATTTATTTTTTGTGGGTTAAATTATAGGAGCTTTGGATTAGACCTAGAAGGGACCTTGGCAATTTGGTCAATTCAACAAACATTTCAACTCTCATTTAAAGAACAGGAAATTGAGAGTCAGACAGATGAAGTAACACACAAGGATGATTTGTCTAATTTTTATCTCTAAGATTTGTCCCTTTCAGTTTTCAATTTCCTGTTGTGACAATTTTAGTAATTTATGGTTTTGCATATAATCCTCCATTTCAATGAAGTTCTTTAATTTGTTAATATATCACTATATATAAACTCTGATCATGATCTTGATTTCTTTTGTTTTTGTTGTGATCTATCCTAATTGACTTCAAATTTTGGTCATTTGTCTTTTCTCTTTCCTTTTTTGATTGTTCCCTGATAGTTTGTGCATTTTATTGGCCTTAAAATCAAAAACATCAAAAAACTGAATTGTGATGCTTTTCATTTTTTAGTCAATTTGTGCTCTTTCTTTTGTGATGGTAGAAACAGAAATTGAACCTATGCCTCTTGACTACAAATTCAGCACTCTTTCTACTACATCACTCACTTTTGTGATGTCTTCTTTAACCCAATTATTGTTTGCTAGGTTGTTTTTGAAATTTCCATGAAGTCTTGTATTTATAACTCAGGTTATTGTTTATTTCTAATTGTATTACGTTAAGGTTTAGAAATTTACCATGTGTAATTTTTTTCTTGCTTTAAATAGTATTTTATTTTCCCCCCAATTATATATCAAGAACATTTTTAGCATTCATTTTTACAAGATTTTGAGTTCCAAATTTTTCTGCCTTCCTCTCTCCCCTTCCTCATTCTGAAAATGGTAAGCAGTTTGATATAGTTTATACGTATGCTATCATGTAAAATATATTTCTGTATTCGTCACAGTTGTGGAAGGAGAAACATCAAAAGGAAAAAAAAACATAAGAAAGAATAAAGTAAGTGAAAAAAATATGCTTCAATCCGCATTCAGAGTCCATCAATTCTTTATCTGGATATGGATAGAATTTTCCTTCCTGAGTCCTTTCTATTTGTCTTGGATCATTGTGTTGCTGAGAAAAAGCTGAGTCATTCATGATTGATCATCACATGATGTTATTGATACTGTGACAGTGTTTTCCTGGTTCTGCTCATTTCGCTTTGTATCAGTTTGTACACGTCTTTCCAGGTTTTTCTGAAATCTGCCTAATTCATCGTTTCTTATTGTACAATAGTATTCCATTACGTTCATATACCACAGCTTTTTCAGCCATTCCCATGGACATCCCCTCAGTTTTCAATATTTTGCCACCACGAATAGAGCTTCTATAAGTATTTTTGTGCATGTAGGTCCTTTCCTCTTTTTTATGATTGCTTTGGGATACAGACCTAGCAGTGGTATTGCTGGATCAAAGAGCATGTACAGTTTGGTTGCCCTTTGGGCATAGTTCCAAATTGTTCTCCAGAATGGTTGTATCAGTTCTCAACTCCACCAACAGCACATTAGTGTCCCTATTTTCCCCACATCTCTCCAACATTTATCATTTTCCTTTTATTTGTCATGTTAGACAATCTGATTAGTGTTAGGTTGTATTTCAAAGTTGTTTTAATTTACATTTTTCTAATCAAAAGTGATTTAGAGCAATTCTTCATATATCTATAGATATCTTTGATTTCTTCATCTGAAAACTGCCTGTTCACATCCTTTGACCATTTATCAATTGGGGGAATGGCTTGTATTCTCATAAATTTGGCTCAGTTCTCTATATATTTGAGAAATGAGGCCTTTATCAGAGATACTTGCTGGAAAGATTGTTTCCCAGCTTGCTGCTTTCCTTCTAATCTTGGTTGCATTGGTTTTGTTTGTACAAAAGCTTTTCAATTTAATATGATCAAAATTATCTGTTCTACATTATCTGCTGCCACTGCTCTCTATCTCTTGTTTGGTTATGAATTCTTCCCTTACCCATCAATCTGACAGGTAGACTATTCCTTGTTCTTTTAATTTGATTGGTTCATTGTCTATGGTACTATGTGTAATTTTTGCTTTTTTGAAATTTACCATGTGTTTCTCTGTGTCCAAGTGTTTCACCAATTTGTGTGGGAATTCTCTAACATCATGTGTTTTCCTCGCTTCATTCAGTTAGTTCTCTCTGTATAGCTGTTATTTTTATCTTTTAAAATGTGTAGTAGTTCAGGCTAGTGACTTCTTTATTGTTAGTCTCTTTATGTGATTGGCCATATCACAGTAACGAAGTGTTGAAAGTCACCAACTATTGCATTTTTGTCTACTTCTTGTATTGCTGTTTATGAATGCTTTTATGAATTTAACTGTCATTGTTTGTTGCATAGAAATTAAATTTTATTAGTCATTATTTATTGTTCCTTTTGCCATTACATAATATCTTAGTTCTTTTTACACTTAATATTAATTTTATTGGGTGCCATATTACACACTCTTCCATTTTCATCCTTAAATACTCTTGGTATGGCTTTGCATAGGTTGCTTACCATGCTTTCTTTAAATATCTTTTATTCTACATTGCTTGTCTTTGTTTTATGAGGCAATACTACTCATAAGCCATAGCCTTTATTCTCTGTAAAATCTTACAAATGAGTTAATACTCTAAAGGGGGATTGTCTTTGGCTTCCATATTTCTCCACTTCTCAAGTAAGACAGGTATTTGTAAGGTGCCTTTTAGTTTCTTTTGGTCTCCAATTTATGGCAATTGATCTACACTGGTTAAACTTCTGTGTGAAATTATTATATTATAGGCCAGGGATATAGCTCCAGGGAAGGCGCCCCGTCAGAGCCCTTGGCCGCTGGCGCTGCTGCCACTGCTAGAGCTTGGCCCGGTCTACCATCAAAGGGAGATCTCTGACCCCCTAGGACTGGGAAGGTTCAACTTTCAACAATACTGAAGCTGCTGGTTGTGGGGGTGCCAACCAGATGTCTTCCTGCAAAGGATCTGTGGTGGGGCAGGACAATGGGACACCAGCCAGTAACCGAGGATTTGCATATATAGCGTAGGAACAAAGCCACCCACTTTTACCAAGCTGGCTAATCATGGAAGTGTGTCCAGGCTTCATCTGACTTGTTTTAAGTCCCTCCCCCCACCTTATCCCCCCAGCAGAGTAATGTAAAATTAAAGTGAAAGAAAATATTTAATATTTAATACTAAGCTTTAAAAGGGAGCCCTGTTGTCATTGCTGTGTATCTCAGTGCAAAGACTGATCATTTAAAGAGGACATACGGTATTTTAGGAGGAGTTTAGGGCCGTTAAAATCTTTTTGCCTAGGGTTGTCTAATAAAGAGGTCATTCCATGCAAAAAAAAAGAAAAGAAAAGAAAAGAAAAAGAAAAAAGAAATTATTATATTATGGACTGTGTCTGTGTTTTCTACCATCCACGTCTCATTTTTCATCATCAGTAATTTCTTTGAATAGCCAGAATTGAGTTGTTTTGATTGCAGTGCTATCTTTTCCTAATTTTTATTGTTTTTTTATTTCTACTCATTTTGATCTTTTCTCTAATGAGTCATTGGTCTGACTGTGAACAAACAGCTGATTTAGGAATCATTTCCGCATCAGTAGCAAGTCATCTTCTATCTGTTAAAATAGAATAAATTCCATTTTTTTTGAAGTTTCTTGGTGCTTGCCATGTCAAGTGCCTTTTCACCCCAAACTCATCCCTCTTCTTAGTTTTCTATTTTTGCGCATGGCACAATGATCCTTTCAGTTACCCAGCTGTACAACCTCAGAGCTATCCTTGACTCTTCACTCTCCCTCATTTCCCACCTTCCATCAGTCACCAAATCCTGTTGCTTCTACAATATCTCACACCTGACCCCTTCTCTGTACTCACATGGGTTCCATCCTAATTCGAGCCCTCATTGCCTCTTGTCTGAACTATTGTCATAGCCTCCTAATTGGACTCCTTTCTCCAGCCTCTTACCTTTATAATTCATTCTCCATATAGCCATCGAAGTGATAATCCTTAAAATACAGATCTCACCATATCACTCCCCTGCTCAGCAAGCTCCAGTGGTTCCCTTTTCCCTCTAGGGTAAATTACACATTCTTCAGCTTGGCATTTAAAGCCCTTCACAGTCTGGTTCCAGCCCAATTTTCTTTATCACCCACTATTCTCTTTCACAAGCTCTGCATTCCAGCCAAATTGACTTAGTTGTTCCTGGTACATGCCATTCTAACCTTCTGTCTTCTGTAGCTTTGCACAGACTATCCCTAAAGGCCTAGAATATATTGCATCTTCACCTTTGCCTCTTGAAATTCCTTCCTTCAAAGCTCAGCTCAACTTCTACATGAGACCTTCCCAAATCTCTACCCCTTCCACTGCCCCCACCCTAGCTGCTAGTCCCTTTCCTTCCCACCCAAAATGACCATGTATTTACATTGCATGTGCTTGTGTGTACATGCCATCTCCCCCAACAGGACATGAGCTTTTTAAGGGCGAGGACTGTTTCATTTTTGTCTTGCCTACCGTAATGACTGACACAGTAGGTGCTCAATAAATACTTGTTGATTGACCTATTCTGGCATTTTTCTTGAAAGAAGAATCCACAAAGGGCATCCTTGATGAGGCTTCTGTGTAGTCTTTGGTAGCTCTCATTCCTTATTCCTAATTCATATTTTCCAACACATCATTCCCCTTCCTCGCTTATTCTCGCCTTTGCATTGAAACCACTGAGTAAAAAAGTGTAGGTTGATTTAACTTTGAGACACTTAATGAGCACTTCATAGAATTTCTTTACCTCTTAATCTTCTGCAACTAATGTTACTGCATAACCTGTGGTTAGTTTCATGGTGACCTTTTTGCAAATGCTTCTCATGAAGACCACAGTAGGAGATATCCAAATGTTCCATGACATATTTCTTATTGTTTTTGAGTAATAAATAAACCCAACTCTACCATCTCTTTCATTTGCCTAAGGATAACCTGTGATTTATCTTTCCATCTTAACCACAACTTCCTTCTTTCTTCTGGTTTCATTTATAGTAAGAATGTCAATTATTATGATTCAGTTCCTTTAGTAGTATGTCCACTGGTTGATCATTGGACAAGGATTTGTAGAGTGCTACCAGCTAAGCTGAGGTTTATAGAAAGTCTAAGAACTTTGTGATTCTTAGTGCCCTCTGTCTCTTTCCCCCTCTTCTGCCAATGTCACTGTTTTTTGCCTTTTTGGCATCCCTTGTGCTTAATACAGTGCCTGGCACATAGTTGGAGCTTAATAAATGCTAGTTAACCGACTAATTGACTATGCCTGCAGAAGTCAATGGAGTCTGGAGGCCTGAGAATCATTTTGTATTTTTCTTAATTTCATGGGTTCCCATGACCAAAGAATTCATTACATTGTGGCCATCCTACTGGTGATGACCTAGGTTGGTCCTCAGGAAATAGTTCTAGTCTGTTGCCAAGGTAATGCTCAAAGCCTTCCCAGTGTAATCGAACACGCCAGAGAATACATTCTGCTGACATAGACTTCAAGAACACAGCCACCTCCAGCAGGTTGTAACCCATTTGTACATCATAAACATTTGAGATTCTTTGAAAAATATATCAACAGAGAGCCTTGTTCAGTGATCCTCTGTTCATAAATATCAGGTAAGGCATGAAACACAGAGACATATTTTCTAAAGGTATTTGACTCTGTCATGAAGGAGAACCAAACTGAAGGAGCATTCTCTATGGATAGTGAGGTCTTCCAGATGCTCCCCTTTGAAAATGACATCTTGTTGGTTGTATCAGGTTTAGGAACATTATAGTTTCCTGAAAGATGTCAGTAACCACTCACCTGCTTTCCTGTATGGCCATCCCTACCGGAAAAACTAATTGAATGAAGACTATCTGTGGTCCAGATTATGCCATGCAGTTATATGGACAATTTATCGTTTGTCCACATATACGAATATACACATACAGACATACACATACTCACCTTGGACATGGACTACAAATGCATAAATTGGTTCCAGAATTAAAACAGGAGGAGGAGGAGGAGAGTGAGATAGATTGCCCTTAGGAGATTGCAAAGCTCATTTAATTACCCCAAACTTTTCCTCAGAAGCAATGGCCCATGCTTTTAACAGGTGGATAGCGTACTTTCTATGCTAAGTGAAAGCACAGAACAGAGATAGTTTCTTAATCTAAATTTGCTATCTCCCACAGTGGGCACTTAATACATACTTAAACTGAATTGACAACAGGACGTGATAGCTATCTCCAAATATCTGAAAAACTGTCATATGGAAGAGGGAATCAATATTTGCTTTATGCATTTCCTGATGGCAGAACTAGGACTGATGGATGGAAGACCAAGAGGAGGATGATTCTGGCCCAATGTAAGGAAGGCGTTTTATAACAGAGCTGTGCAAAGGGGAAATGAGTTCTTTGTAAGGTAATAGACATGCATGGCAGTTCAAGTAGTGATTTGATGACCACCTGTCAGGGTTGATATGGAACAGATTCTTCTCTAGGTTTGGACTTTTTGTTTTTAGTAAAGTGTGAGAGATTTATTAACCATAGAAAAAGCAGCAAATATATCAGAAATATCAAACATTTTAACCAAAATTAATTCTAGTGATACATGGAATCTATAAACAGAAAAAAGATTCGTTTTTGTTTTTCTTAAGTTGTTTTCTTAAGTTCCTTTATCAGATTCGGCTATACAGTTAAAAAAGTGAAAAAAAAATTAAGTTGAGAATTAGTAGAAGTGGTGTAGGCTACTGATTGTTTACAAAAAAAAAGTAGAGTCAATTTCCTTTACTGGTTTAAAACAAAAATATAGAGAGATATGTGTTCTTCATGTAAGTATGTCTGTGATACACACACACACACACACACACACACACACACACACACACACACACCAGTACATGTTGATTGGTTAGCGGTTGTCCATTCTTGAAGAGGACCAAAATGACATCACTGTGTTAGAGTTAAGGTACAGTGTGTCCAACTGTGGCTGATCAGACCAATATGAGCTCAGAATGCTCTACCATAGGTTGGGCACAAATAGTTTATGTGAACATTGGGAGTGGATCCTCTAAATTTGTGCATCTCTCATTTCTTTTGAGCTATTTCAATTCTGCTTTGCTCATAGCGCACCTTTTTTGATGAGGGCCCTGCTGGACAGTCCTGTGCCACTGTCTCCTATGTCATGCAATCAATTGCAAAGTTCTTCAGAGCAATATATGTGGTGGGGTAGTGGATAGAGAGCTGGCCTTAGGGTCAGGAAGATCTGAGTTCAAGTTTTGTGTCTGAAACATGCCGGCTATGTGACTTGAAGTAAGCCACTTCTAGCCTTTCAGTGTTCTAGGTAACTCTATATTGCAAAGCAGGCACTGAGGTGCATTGATAGATGATAGTTCCCTCTCAGGCAGTTTGCCATACCAGTGAAATCATGGATCCCAGCAACAAGAACAGTAGCAGCAGTAGCAGTAGCAACAAAAATACACATGCTCTTCAAAGGAATTATATGTTCTAGAACAACTGGGATGAATAGTGGAAGGCATGCTGAATCTAGAGTCAGGAAGACTGGGATTGGAAGCCCTCTTCCCAAACCTACCAGCAGTGTAACACTGGGTAAACTAGTTAACTTCTCTAAGCCCCAGCCTTCTTGTCTGCAAAATGACAGTGCCGTCACACATAGTACCCACCTCACAGAGTTTAAGGAGACTCCAATGAGACAGTACCTACAAAGCACTTCCTCCACACAGGCCAAAGAGCTACACAAATGTCAACTATGGTCACTATTACTATCACCGCTTAAAAGTCCTCTTAAAGTCTTTTCCAACTCTTAAGTTTCTGTGACTCTGGAATTGAAGAGCTATAAGCAGAATCTGTAGCCTGTCTGCTGATTCCACATTAGCCTGAACCAGACTATAGACTTGTATTAACTTGTTCTGAGGTCAGCCCTGCCAACTTGGGCTGCTGAAGCTTCCAGATACATAAAAAGCCTAAGCATTTTGCTTTCCCTGCTGAGACTGAAGGGTATTTATCAAATAGTTTTGGTTTAAGTCTTTAAATTCAGATGGGGAATACTTCAAAATATGGATGGGATTCAGGTTCCGATTTGGGGCCATTTCCTCTTGTTTGGAGTCCCTTAGGTGACACAACAGATATGTACTACTCATTGGAAGAGTTAAGAAGTGAAGGATTTGCTTTTAACTAAAAAGATGAACAGATTCAAGTGGAGATGCTTGGTGACAGGCAAGACCTATCTTCAGTGTTTAGCAGGTCTCTGGTCCTGCTTTGATTCTTGGAAATTTTTCAAAGTAAAAGGTCCAGATGAAGCTTCTTCCACATTTATTATATTTCTAGGATTACTCTACTGTGAAGTTGCTAATGTTTGAATGAAGACCTAAGTTGTTACTGAAGACTGTAACTCTTCTTATGTGCTGTAGTCATAAGAATTTACTCCAACATGAATTCTTCACTGTTTCCTCAGGTGTGTATTGTGGCTGAAGGCTTTCCCATATTCACTGCATTCACAAGGCTTCCCTTCAGCATGACTTCTCTCATGTTTAGTAGAGGATGAGCTGTGGAGGAAGACTCTTCCACACACACTACAGCAATATGGTTTCTCTCCAATACGAGTCCTCTGATGTTTAGTAAGGGACTAACTCTGGCTGAAGGTTTTCCCTTAATTACATTGATTACTTTCATTAGGGTTTCTTTTCAGTATTCGAGAGGCAGTGTGGTATATTGTGAAGAATGCCTCAGTTTCCTCATTTGTAATGGGGATAATAATACTTAGGTCATAAGGCTACAAAAAGGATCAAATGAAACCATTTAAGTTAAGTGCTAAATAAATGTCTGCTATTGGTTATTCTTAGTTGTAGTCTTAGCTCCTTTGCCTTCTGGAATATCATATCACCAGCCCTCCATTTCTTTAAAATGGTGGCTACTAAATCTTGTGTGATCCTGACTGTGGCACCGTGGTGTTTGAATTATTTCTTTCTGGCTGCTTTCAGTATTTCCCCTTGACTTAGAAGCTCTGGAATTTGGCTGTGATATTTGGGGATTTCTTTCAGGAGGTGACCCAGTGGATTCTTTCAATTTCTACTTTGTCCTCTGGTTCTAAGATACCTAATTTTTAAGATATTTTTTGTAATTTCTTGATACAAATTCTTGATATAACATTCTAAGCTCTTTTTTTTGGTTTACTGATTTCAGTTAGTCTAGTGATTCTTAAATTATCTCTCCTTGATCTATTTTCCAGGTCATTTGTTTTTCCTATGAGATATTTTACATTTTCTTCTATTGTTTCAGTCTTCTGATTTTATTTCATTATTTTTTGATGTTTCATAGAGTCATTATCATCCATTTGGTGAATTCTAATTTTTAGGGAGTTATTTTCTTTAGTAATATTCAGTACCTCTTTTATAAAGCTACTAATTCTCTTTTCATAACTTTTTGCATAGATCTCATTTCTCATTTTTTCCTCTACAGCTCTTATTTGATTTTAAAAAAATTTTTTGCTCTTTAAAAAAAACCAACACCAAAAAGCCTTTTTCTTTAGCTCTTCTAGGAATTTTTGTTGGACTGCATCCAGTCTGCATTTTTCTTTTTTTCCCCTTTTTAAAAAAATTTGTTTATTTATTTTTAGTTTTCAACATTCACTTCCATAAGCTTTTGAGTTTTAAATTTTCTCCCCTTCCCTCTCCTCCCCCCTCCCCAAGACAGCAATCTGATACAAGTTCTACGTATACATTCATATTAAAAATATTTTCACAGTCATGTTGTAAAGAAGAATTACAACCAATGGGAGGAACCATGAGAAAGAAGAAACAAAACAAAACAAACAAACAAAAAAAGAGAGCAAATAGTATGCTTCAGTCTGCATTCAGACTGCATAGTTCTTTCTCTGGATGGCATGTGAATGGCCTTTTCCATCATGAGTCTTTTGGAGTTGTCTTAGATCCTTGCATTGCTGAGAAGAGCCAAGTCTATCAAGGTCAGTCATCGTACAATGTGGCAGTTACTGTGTACAATGTTCTCCTGGTTCTGCTCATGTCACTCAGCATCAGTTCATATAAGTCTTTCCAGGTTTTTCTGAAGTCTACCTGCTCATAATTTCTGATAGCACAATAGTATTTCATTAAATTCATATACTAGAATGCTCCCATGCTGGTCTCTTGCATCCTCTGCTGCTGCCTCCATTGCTGTCGTGCCACACTCCTGGCCAGCCCCCACTCCAATGTATATAGGCTTCTGTGTCTTTCTAAGCTTCCCTGGGCTGGAAAAATGATTCACAGTGACTTTTTCTTGGCTTTTCTGATCAGAATTTGGCATAGTGCATTTTCTAGGTTGTTGGGGGTGAGTGTGTGCTTGTGTAAGCTTGGCAAAAATGCTGAATCTCATTCCACCATCTTGATTCCATCTCCCCCCCCCCCTTCTTGTCTTCTCAATGGGTGGGAGAAGGGAAGGAGGGAAGGAAAGAATTTGGAACCAAAAATAAAATAAAACTGAATCTTAAAAATATCTACTATTGGGACAGCTATGTGACTCAGTGGATAGAGCACCAGCTCTGGATTCAGGAGGACCTGAGTTCAAATCCAGCCTCAGACACATAACACTTACTAGCTATGTGATCCTGGGCAACCCCATTGCCTAGACTAAAAAAATAAAATAAAATAAAAAAAGAAATGGGCAAGTTTATGAAAAAAAATCTGCTATTGTTATTATGAATTCTTTGTTGGTTGAGTAGAGCTACAAAGGGCCTGAGAGGTCATCTAGGCCAGCCCCTCATTTTATAGACCAGGAAACTGAGGTCCAGAGAGGTTATGTGACTTGCCCAAAGTTACTCAGTTATTGACTATCTGAGGCAGGATTTGAATCCAGGTCTTCTAGACTCCAAGTCCAGTGCTCTATCCACTATTTGACCTGCTCCATTTCCCACCTGGGCTGTTTCTTCCCTCCTTAAGCACTCTGGTGGCTCCCTGCTCCTTTAGCTCACCATATTGGTATAGACTTAGTACAGGCACCCAATCAGCTTAGCCCAGTGGAGCTCAGAACTCCAAGCTCAAGAGATCCACCAACCATCTCCTCTCTGGTGGCAGGTATTTCAGGTATGGGCTACCATGCCTGGCGTTCTTGCATTGCCACTGGCTGTCCTCCATGCCTGGCAAGCTTTCCTTTCTCACCTCCTCAGTCCTCTGGCTTACTTCATGTCTCAACTAAAATCCAACCCTTTTTTGTTTGTTTTTTATTAATTTATTTTGATTTATCAACAATCACTTCCATAAACTTTTGACTTTTAAAATTTTTCCTCCTCCCTCCTTGCCTCCTTCCCCAAGATGGCACACAATCAGATATAGGCTATGCATATACATTCCTATTAAACATATTTTCACATTAGTGATGTTGTAAGTAAGAATTAGAACCAATAGGAGGAACCACCAGAAAGAGGAAACAAAACACAACAGAAGAAAAAAATGGCAAATAGTATGCTTTGATCTGCATTTAAACTCCATAGTTCTTTCTTTAGATGTGGATAGCATTTTCCATCATGAGGCCTCTGGAGATGTCTTAGATGCTTGCATTGCTGAGAAGGGCTAAGTCTATCAATGTTAGTCATCGCACACCGTGGCTGTTACTGTGTACAACGTTCTCCTGGTTCTGCTCACTTCACTCAGCATCAGTCCATACAAGTCTTTCCAGGTTTTTCTGAAGTCTGTCTGCTCATCATTTCTTATAGCACAACAGTATTCCATTACATTCGTATACCACAACTTGTTCAGCCATTCCCCAATTGATGGGCATCTTCTCAATTTCTAATTCTTTGCCACCACAGAAAGAGCTGTTATAAATATTTTTGTATGTGTGGGTCCTTCTCCCATTTTTATGATCTCTTTGGGATACAGCCCTAAAAGTGCTATTTCTGGGTCAAAGGGTATGCACATTTTTATAGCCCTTTGGGCATAGTTCCAAATTGTTTTCCAAAGTGGTTGGATCATTTCACAACTCCACCAACAATGCATTAGTGTTCCAATTTTCCCACATCTTCTCCAACATTTATCATTTTCCTGTTTTGTCATGTTGACCATTCTGATAGGTATGTGTGTGTGATTAAGGAAGAAAAATATGGTTCAGATTTGCTCCTACAATAAGACACACTCTTCGAGAAGTGAAGGTAGCTTTAATTAAGATTATAATATAGGTATAGAAAAGCTAGATTTACAGCAACATGCAATTAGCAATATGACTGTAGTCAGGCTATCAATATAAAGGATAAGCAATGATATAAGAAAACATCACCAATTCGGGGAAGTACCAGAGCCTGAGCCCAAGCTGAGGATTCCCAGGGTACAGTTTTCAGGGTCCCTATTGGGAAAGTCCCAGTCAGAGTGTCCTCTCCATGGGTGAGAATCCAAAGATGGCTTTCCCAATTAGTATTTAAGTAGGGCCTCTAACAAAGAAGTCCCCATGCCGGAGGTGTCCATGGCTCTAGTAGATGTTTTTACTTGGTTCAGGAACTGGCCAAGTTCCTGGAGCGAGCAAAACATCTTAGAATATTAATTAACTTGATATGTTCTGATGAACTGGCCAGGTTCCCAGAGCACATCTTTTCCTGAGAATTGGCTAAATTCTCAGGTCAACATAGATAACCACCCTCTAGCTTATAGCCCAATGTTTAGAGTCATACAGAGGACACGGAAGATCTTTCCTTATAAGATTTATCAATCAGTGTGATGTGGTACCTCAGAATTGTTTTGATTTGCATTTCTCTAATCAATAGTGATTTAGAGCATTTTTTCATTTGACTGTAGATGGCTTTAATTTCTTCAGCTGAAAACTGCCTACTCATATCCTTTGACCATTTGTCAATTGGGGAATGACTTATATTCTTATAAATTTGACTCAATTCTCTATATATTTTAGAAATGAGGCCCTTATCAGAGACACTGGTTGTAAAAATTCTTTCCCAGTTTTCTGTTTTTCTTCTAATCTTGGTTGCATTGGCTTTGTGCAAAAACTTTTCAATTTAATGTAATCACAGTTATCCGTTTTGCATTTTGTAATGTTCTCCATCTCCTATTTGGTCATGAATTCTTCTGCTCTGCGTAAATCTGATAGGTAAACTTAAACTATTCCTTGCTCTCCCAGGCTGCTTATAGTATTAGCCTTTATATCTAAATCGTGAACCCATTTTGACTTTATTTTGGTATGTGGTGTAAGATTCTGGTCTATGCCTAGTTTCTGCCATACTCTTTTCCAGCTTTCCCAGCAGTTTTTGTCAAATAGTGAGTTCTTATCCCAGAAGCTGGGGTCTTTGGGTTTATCAAATAGTAGATTACTATAGTCATTGACTGTGTCTTGCATACCTCACCTATTCCACAGATCCACCACTCTATAAAATCCAACCTTCTTTAAGAAGCCTTTCCTGGTTCCTGCCGCACTCCGCCTTCCCCCCCCCCCCCGCCCCGAGTGCCTTCTCTCTGAGATTACCTCCATTTTATCCTCTATATAACTTGTGCGTACATTGCTGTTTACATGTTGTATCTCCACTATTAGAATGTGAGCTCTTTGAGGTCAAGGACTGTTTTTGCTTTCTTTGTATCCCCAACACTTAGCACATTGTCTGGCACATAGTAAGCACTTAGTAAATGATTGTTGACAGTTGACTGACTGACCCAGTGGAGCTTATGAGATCACTGAGAGACATGTAGAGAGAGAAGAGAAGAGGCCTGGGCCAGAGTCTTGGTTAGCACCCATGCATAATGGGTGGGAAATATATGATGGTCTAGCAAAGGAAATCATTTTCGACAGATTGGAGGAGAACAAAAGAAAGCAATAGCTCAGGAGCCAGCGGAGGAGAGAGAAGAGCTGGGGAAGGCAGCTGGGGGGAATACCTCAGGGATGGAATTTGAAAAGGATGACGCAAGACAAGGGATTCAAGGGAAGAGGACAATAGTTAGTTGAAATGGTCAGCTATAGTCAGGGCTGTGGAGTCAACATCTATACAGAAGAAAATCACTCTTCCCTGCTGCTAGGCCATCAGTCACCTTCACCTCGCTACTGTAGCTATCACAAGCCCCCCAACTCTCCACCCCTGTAAATGTATCCTCGCCTGAGACCTTTTAACAAGGAGGCACTGTCTTGGTACAGTTAAAGCCCAGGAGGGGACAGATGGATGTATAAACATTTACATTTGCTTATGTATTCTTGTTCATGTATTCAAATACTTGTACATATTAATTAACGTAAGGCAAAATTATCAATAAAAATAAGGAAAGAGAAAATCATGACTAAAATGAATGTATACTATGGATCCACATCCTTAATGGATTTTCAAAACAATCTTGAAACATGGGGAGAAGGATAAAAAGTCAAACAGGACAAAATGAATGGAAGAGGATGCTTTCCCAGTGGGTCCACTCAGCAGGGAGGAAGGATGACCACAGTTAACAGACTAAACAGAGATGGGAATGACCAAATGAGTGGGGGGAAGCTGGAAGTGGTCAGGAGAGAGAAGCTGTTAGGGAATGTATGGCTGAATAAAGAGGGAAAGAAAAAATGGCTGCTAAGGGCTGGATAGAAGTAGTGTGATCATTATTCTAGTGTGGGTTACCCCACAGTAGAGGGGCAGGAATATTTATGACTTCAGATTTCTATACAAAAATACATAAAATGAACTAGTGTAGAGAGAGCTTGGGTGGGCTGCTGTTGCTATTGCAGCTGTTTTGTCTGCAGCTGGTCTTCCCAGCCCCTTGGCTCAGCCTTGGTTGGTTCTTTGTATACCTGGTGGTTTGAATTATAAATAGATTAGCCTGAGGGTGGGGAAAGTGGTCAGAAATCTTTTTTTTTTTTATGAGTTTGAACCACCTGCAGGTCCCTTCCTTCAGTTCCAGACTCAGTGATTGGGAAAGGGGAGTTGTGTTTTAGATCCTTTTTATTCTTGTATTATGTTACTTTTAAGCTTCGTTTATTAAAGTAGTTTTAAGCTTGAACGTGCAGTACTAATCCAAATTTAGGTGTAGCACACAATAACTAGAGTTCCTGAACTTAAAAGTCATAGATGTCATAGATATCACTTAGACGTGGGATGTGGCTCATGACCAGAGAATGTTAAATAGAAGGGTATATTTTGTTCAGATAAAAGGGGTGATGAAATAATATTACATACCAGGATAGGGATTGGACCTGTGATTTCATCGACATAGGGAATTCCCAAGTGAGAAAATGACCAATGCAGGTTAGTACCTTCTCTGAAATTTAGTCTCAGAGAACTGCCTAAGAACCCTGAAATGGTTTATGACTTGCCCACAGTCACATATGTAATACATGTCAGAGGCAGGGCTGGAACACAGGGCTTCCAGGCTTTTAGGCCAGCTCTTTATCCACTATACCATACTGCCTTTCTTAGCATTGTATTACTACTACAAAGAAAGCCACAAAGGGAGGTGGGAGTGAGTGAGATGGGGAACATGGTGAAGAGTAGTTAAGGATCAATGTAAAGACAGTGTCAGACTATACAATGCTACTTGTAAGTAGTACAATAGTTTAGGGAGTGTGCCATACAGGCCTTCCTAGTCATGAGGAGTAAATGCATGAGGAGTTCCAGAAGCCTTTCGAAAACCCAGCACAATATATGGAAATATGTTTTGCATGACTTCACATGTATAATTGATATCATCTTGCTTGCCTTTTCAGGGGGTAGGGGAGAGATAGGAGGGAGGGAAAGAATTTGGAACTCAAAATTTTTTTAAATTAATGTTAAAATAATTACTTTCAAGACTTTGACAGGTGCTTTGCAAAAATCTCAAAATCTCAGTGTATGTATATATATATACATATATATGCATATATCTATATATACACATATATGTATCTATATATGCATATATATATACACATATATATGCATGTATCTATATACACACATACTAAAAACACCCCAGCACAGAAAAATGAGTTAGTAGTGATGGAGGGGACTCAATTATCTGGATGTCTGTTGGAGCTTTCTCTCTGCTCAAAGCAGAGCATCTGATAAATTCTTGACTTGATCATTTTATTCTTCAAAAGGTGAAGGAAACCAGAAGTGCTGTTCTGGCCCTGATTCATATCTATAAAGATGAACTAGCTGCTCAGGTAAAAATGACTGGAATCTTGAGAGGAGGTGACCACAACTTAGGTAGAGTCAATGAGAAGGAGGAGAAAGCTAGGAAAAGTGTGACACCTATCCTTGATGCTGAAAGGGCAAAGAATTTAAAGAAAACGAAGGTAGGAGCCTCTTGACTAAAATAATAAAGGAGAAAAGGCTAAAGAGAGACAGGACTCTCTCAAAAATGACATTATGACAACACAAACAAATAATTTCAATGAGGAAGGAAAGGAAGAATGATTTAAAGACGCCAGTGGGGCCGAACAGAGATCTGTGGGCAACTAATGCAGATTTTAAAAAGCCATATACAGAGGGTGAAATACAGGATAGTTACATACAGGATGAAATAAAGGGTAGTTAACAGAACGAGCCAGTGTTCAGGAAGATAGCCACCCATAGGATTACTCCTAGAACCCTAGGAGTAATGACAGCTACCCTTCTGGAGCCCCAATCTGTCAGTAGCAGTGAGCCCCACAGGAGTGTTACATTTCATTTTATTTTTTCTAATTGACAGACACTTATTTTATCTCCCCCCCCCAATAGAACAATAATAATGAAAAAGAAAAGCCTCATAACAAATATGCAGATTTAAGCAATACAAATTCCTACATTGATCCTGCCCAAAAATATATGTCTCCTTCATTTTAAGCTCACCACCTCTCCGACAACCAGTCAATAAGCATTTATTAAGCACTTAACTGCTTGCTAGGTACCATGCTAAACACTGAGAATACAAATACAAGCAGCTAGTGTGCTTTATCTTCGATTCTTTGGAATTGTGGCTTGTCATTGTATTGATCAAAGTTTAATGAAAAGTTCAGACTCTTTCAAAATTGTGGGGGGTTTTTATGATGTTGTCATGGTATAAATTGTTCTAGTTCTGCTCACTTCATTCTACATTAGTTCATAGTGGTCTTCCTAGTTTTCTCTGAAACTGTCCATTTTGTCATTTCTTATGGAACACTAATATGTGCCTACCTTTCCATGGTCCCTTCAACATTGATTATTGCTCTCATTTGTCATCTTTACTAAATTGCTTTGTAGGAGATAGAACTTCAGAATTGTTTTGATTTGCATTTCTCTTATATTTAGTGATCTGGAGTATTCTTTCATATGGATGTTAATAGTTTTTAATTCCTTGGAGAACTGTTCATATTCTTTGAACACTCATCTATCATGGAATGGGTTTTGGTCTTACATATTTCTCTTAGTTCTTATATATCTTGGATATCAGACTCTCATCAGAGATATTTGATACAAAGATTTTTTACCAATTGATCTCTTCCTATCCTAGATGTATTGATTTTGTTTGTACAAAAGCTTTTCAATTTCATGTGATAACAATTATCTATTTTATTTTATCATTATCTCTAGCCGGAAGTGACTTGCCCAGGGTCACACAGCTATTAAGTGTCAAGTGTCTAAGGCCTGTTTGAACTCAGGTCCTCCTGACTCCAGGGCTGGTGCTCTATCCACTCCACCGTCTAGCTGCCCCTAACTCCTACATTCTTGTAGAAGCTAATGTTTAGATTTTCAATGTGAGCATTTATACCTTGGTAATCTGATGTTGGACTTAATATTAGAGTTGGATTTTGCACCCTTCTGGAGGGAAGGTCTAGGCTGGTCCTGTTGCTCCTTTCTTGGGGGTATTGAGTGCTATGTCATTCCAGGCTCTCAGGGTCAGCTCAGGCTGGGGACCTACAAGCTTTCAGTATCTTCAAAGTCTGATTACTGCTCCTCAGGTCTGAGCTCTCCAAGTTCTTGACCTGGGTTTGGTTCTAGGCAATATGGGACTATTGCTAGACTCAGCCACTATTCGCCATCTGGAAAGCTCTGCTGATTCCGAGTGACAGAACTGTAGGCTTCCCTTTGGCCTGAGATTCCTACCCTGGAATGGGTCTGGGTCTGGGACCTTATCTTGTGTGGGTCCTCGAGTGCTCCATTCACAGGCATTCCTGGCCAGACCCTGTGACAGTGTCCAAAGACCTCTTTATGCTGACCTGAGCTGGAAAAATGACCCACTGTGACTTTTTCTTGGATTTCCCCATCAGGATTTGGTCTGGTATGTTTTCTAGATCTGTTTGGAGAATTGTTTTTGATGGGGGAGCTTACCGTACTGCTTTTTGCTACTCTGCCACCTTGGCTCTTCTTCTGAGCTTATGTTCTAATGCGGGAGGCAAGCCTATATAAAATAATAAATAATAAATACATAATGAACCTCGTGGCCCACAGCAGTTCATCCTTCTCATTCTAATGCAGTTTATCTGGTTAATGTTTCTTGTATGCATACTCAATTCATGTTCAGTATCCAATTAAAAGGCTCCTCTTTGCCACACTATAAGCAGACAGGAAACAGTCATAGAATACTTATGCATGCTGTACGCACTCATAAGGATTGGACTCTAATTGCCCAGTCCCCTGTTTCAAATAAAGTATATATAAAATAATCAGTAGTTAAAAAACCCAGCAAAGGTGGCATCCAGAAGGAGGGGTGTTTATGGTCCTCCTGTCTTACTGTGTCTAAAGCCTGGCCTTCAGTTCTGTGCGCCACACTTTAGTAAGGACATTGACAAGCTGTAGCACATCCCTAATGAGGATGGTGACTATGTCAGACACGCATCAGTGGAAGGAACTGTGGATGTTTAGTCTGGAGAAGAAAAGACTCAGGGGCCTCATGATAGCTGTTCTGAAGTGTTTTAAGGGTTGTTTTATTTGGCCATGGAGGACAAAACTCATATTAGTGAGTGCGACTCCTTTCTCTTTAGATCCTATGCCAGAACTCCTTGAAATACTCTGCCCATCAATACGTGTTTCTTTTACACACGTTCCAAGAGCCTGGTGAACTTGGGCAGTAGTGCATCTTGGCTTATTGGATTCTGCAATACATTCTTCCAGGTCCTTCTTTGGAAATAAGAGCATAAAACATGAAGAATGAAAATCTGCATTGGGACAATTTTAGCTCAAAGATAAATATACAAATCATTGTTCATCAAAATGGGATTAGGTTCAATCAAATAGTATTGTGCCTAAGGGGCTTAGCTTTAGCCGCTCACATTAAATTGAATACAGACCATCTCTGGCAGAGAAGGAAGATGAACCCGACTAAATGAGAGGAAGAAGATAACCTCGCTGAATCATGGTGACAGAAGTGGAGGCTACAATTTGCAGGGAAACTACAGCTTGGCATGCAGCACAGAGCAGGAAGGGTAGATTCCCCAGTATACCCTTGGAAGGTTCTTTCTGAGGTAAGCTGAAATTCCCGGGTGGTTAGAAATAGCAAAGTGTTGGAGCCAGTCAGTCTTCAGAAAGCCAGAGAACAAGAAAGCAGAAGCCCCACTGAGTTCCTCTCCAAGCCAGGAAAAAAAACCAAAACCCCAAAACCATGTAAGACTACCCTTCCCAAAACAAAAAGTGGTGAAAGAGAATTAGAAGAAGGAATAAAGCCTGCTCTTACTCTTCAGTTTTTACAACTGCAGAGTATGTAGATGTCACTATTACCACCGGCTTTCTCATGGATAGGGACTTTGAATATGTTTTGTACCATCGTAAGACTTCTATTTGCTTGTTTTCCCCAAACATTTGTTTCTTGTCTACAAATTACATAAATGTGAAAGAGAGAATTGTAGGTTGGGTATTTACTGAGGAATGGGGAAAAAAGGACATCCTGGGGGGACATTCTACAGAATTGTGTTCTAGTATCACTCTGGGAATTACAAACTGGCCTTGCATGGTTTTGCTAGGCCTACTTTCTTTTTTTTTTGGTTAGGCAATGGGGTTAAGTGACTTGCCCCGGGTCACACAGCTAGTAAGTGTTAGGTGTCTGAGGCCGGATTTAAGCTCAGCTGCCCCAAGGCCTAGTTTCTTAAAATCCTATTCTGATCATGGGTAAAGTTTGATCTTAGAATTGTCATTTCATTCAGGATGATTTCATTGTCTCCAAGGGAAATAACTGTCAGGCCTCCAATCAGCCCGGTAGGGGCTGCCCATTTCAAGCTTGGAAAACAATGAGGTCTTAAGAAAAGTCCTCCCACTACTTTCCTGAGGTAGCTCCTCTAAAATTGGACCCATTGCTCCTCGAGAGTCACCTGTGATCGGTCCAGTAGTCAAACATGGCACACAGAGCCATTATTATGGCTTCAGTTTGACCCACAAATGCTAGGAGCAATGAGGAGAAGTTGCAAAGGCAAATTTCACTCACGATGAAGGAAAACTTCAGAATAATCCCAGTTTCAGAGTGGGAGGGACCTCAGAGGCCCTTTAGTCCAACCTGAACAAGAACCTCTACATCCTACTCAACTTGTCATCCTCTAGCCTTGAAGACCTGTTACTACAGGGAACCAACTACGTCAGCTCAAGGTGGGTAGCCTTGAAGTCTTCAAGTGAAGGTTGAATGACCATTTGCCCAGGGTCAGTAGGAAATGGGAAAAAGAAGAATCTCTGCTTCTGATTGGCCAGGGCAATGGCAGTAGCCATCTTAGCATACCTGGCAGACATTTCACAGATATCAATTCCTTACTGAGCAGTCAGACTGTCACTTCCTCTAAAGTTCATCTGCCTAATCCTCACTCACTCACCTAGACAGCTGTCCCTAGTTCCTGCTTGCTTTTTGGCTCTCTGCAGATCCAGTATCTGTGATTCTAACTGGGATATGACTTTGGGTTTGGAAACTAGAAGCCCGGTGCTCCAGTTGGGAAATGAGACATCTGTTTATCTCCTTCCAGACAAGGCCAAACAAGCCTGAGCTTTACAACTTGCCTCAGGCTTTACTGAGAAAATTGTGGCCATTCAGCTGAAGCTCCCTTTTCTCCCTACTTCTATTAATTCCCCAACCTCCGGGCCCATTCTCCTCCTTTGCACCAGTCTCAGAAGAGGCTAGGGGGTCCCTCCTGACACAGTTGATGTACTCATGATGCAGAACAAAGCATATATTTTTTGGATGTGGCCAATTCAGGAATTTGTTTTGATTAACTGTTTATTTGCTACGAGGCTTCTTTTTTTTTCTTTTCAAGGCAGGGGGAGGGGAGAAAGAGAGAAAAGAGATTTTTTTTAACTGGGAAAAATTAAATAAAGCCTAGAAAAAGAAAAGGTGGTCTTTGCCCTTATCAAGGCCAACTTCTCCATTTGTGTCCCTGTTCTCATCTCCTCTTGTTTCTTCTGGGAAAGGGGCCTGTACCCCTTCAATCATCCCCTCTCTCTTTCTAATCTTCAGTCTCTTTTTATGCATTGTTTTCTTCTGTACTAGTTATAAAAACGTCTGGGTCTTCAACATTCTTTAAAAGCTTACAGTTGACCCTGCCATCCTTTCAAGCTATCAGTTTGTATCTCTCATCTGTTTTACTGCCAAACTCCTAGAAAAAACAGTACACACTTGTTGACTTCTTCCTCATATCCCACTCACACCTTAATCCCTTGCAGCTTGGCTTCTGACCCCATCATTCAACTGAAACTGCTCTCTCCAAGGTTACCAAGGATCTACTAACTTCTGAATCAAATCACTTGAATTTTCTCAGCTCTCATCCTTTTTGTGTTCCCTGGAGCATTTCCAAGCCATGCCACCTATACTCAGGTAATCCTCCTCATCTCCCTCCCACTGAATTCTAGACTCTGCCCTTGGGACTCTGGGCTCTTATAAGTGAGCTTTGGCCTTATGTGGCCCAGAACCAGACACCCACTTCGCTTCCTGGCCATTTCCATATCATGCTGCCATGTATACCCTACCCCCATTCTGGTTCCCCTTTATGTGTTATCTCCCCCAATTAGAATGTAAGCTCCTCAAGGGCAGGGACTGTCTGCCTTGCTTGCATTGTATCCCTAGAAGCACTTAGAATAGTACTTGGCACATAGTAAACACTAATAAATGCTTTTTTATTCATTCATTCATCTGATACTGTTAACTATTCCCTCCTCCTAGACCTAGATAATATCTCATCCCTGGATTTTGGTGACATTATATTCTATTGTTTCTGCTCCTGTCTGCTTGCCTTCTCAGTCTTCTGTACCATCAGGATTTAGAGTCTGGTCCACAAACACTAAATCTACACTGAATAAACAGGACTGGTGTCATTCTTCCTTTAATCACCAGCCAGATCCATAAAAAGAGCCTCAAATGGACATTTCTAGCAGAATGGGATAAGCCACGGGGCATATTTGTTCATCATTTTTTTTTGCTTAGGCAGTTGGGGTTAAGAGACTTGCCCAGGGTCACACAGCTATATGTCTGATGCTGCATTTGAACTCAGGTCCTCCTGACTCCAGGGCTGGTGCTCTATTCACTGCGCCACCTAGCCGCCCCTTGCTCATCATTTTTATAGCAGGACAAGGATGAGGAAATAGTCTTTGAGGGAAAACACCAGGTGAGTAGGGAACATTTTTAATGACCCATCATCTACCCAGATGAACCCAGATAGAGCTAAGGCTTTGATCCCTGGAGATGGATTTTGGCTGGGGAGAGAAACTGCAGGAGGAAGGAAGAAAAGGAGTCCATACTTTGTGATACAAGATGGCACTTATGAAGATAAATACCCTATTCACCTAGACATCAGGAACATAATGACCATTCTCTTCACCTCTCTCAGAAGGGTAATCTGAAGAAGGCAGACTGGAGAGAGAAGGAAACTAGGAGGAAGACTAGTTTTGCCTTGTGGCTGGCTTCCAGACTCACCAAGCCATAAATCCTTACTCTCTTCTCCTCATCAAACCATATTTAGGTATGACTCCTCATTTTTCCCGTGCTGCCACAGGTGAGAAGTAGCCCTTTCGTTTCCCAGGACCAGAGAGAAGGGCCATGAACATCACCGGATGGAACTCATTTTTGTTTGTTTGTTTTTTCCAAACATCCTAACTTACCAGTTCTTCAATCCACTCAGTTCCTAAGACCTACTCTTCTGCTTCACCTCAACTACAGACAGAGCTGGTTGGTCATTTTAACTCTACACTGTCCTCTACATTCAAGTCCTTTTTGCTCCCTTGTCTTCTTGCCTGTTGTGCCTTGCCAGTCGCCAACCATGTACTACTCCCACAGTCCACTACCTTTGCTCCTATTCATTGTTGAATGAAGCTAGAGAAAATCATGAAACTGTGTTGAGTCCACTACAGATTTATGTTATGGAATCTCAACTGTGCCTTTTCTATAGAAAAACAATCCTTTTACTCTCCCCTAATTGATTCACTGTCCCACTCACCACAGAGGCTATTCTAAACCTTTTCGTCCCTCCTCAAGCCTTCTATGGTACCCCTCCCTCCATCCTCTCAGCTGAAGATCTTGCTTAACACTTCACAGAAAAATATGAGGCTGTTTGCTTAGAGTTCCTTCTTTTCACTCCTTATCTCACATCACTTAGATGTTTTCCCCTACTAGCTCTTTCACTCCTGCCTCATATGAAGCAGCTCTTCTTGTCAAAGGAAACCTCTTTTCACTCATAAGTGATCCCATTCTTTCCCATCTTCTCCAGCAGATTGTCTTACTTTCTCAATAATATTCAATTTTTTCATATCTATTGATTACTTCCCTGCTGTCTAGAAACATTTCCATGCCTCTCCATGCTTAAAGTTTCCTTTCCTTTATCCCAACATCTCATTTGTTATTGCCCTATATCTCCCTTCCCTTTCATGACTAAACTCCTTGATAAAGCACAATCAATGCCTCCACTTCCTCTCTTCACACAATCTTCTTTTTTAGTGGAAATTTTTGTATTTTATTTTTTCCAATTACATATAAAAACAATTTTTAATATTCATTTTTTTAAAATTGAGTTCCAAATTCTCTTCCTTTCTTCCTCCCTTCCCCTTCCTTGAGAAGGCAAGCAATTTGATATAGATCACATGTGTACAGTCATGAGAAACATATTTCCATATTAGCCATGTTGTGAAAGAAAACATAGATCAAAACAAAAAAAAAAACAAGAAAAATAAAAAATATGCTTTGATCTACATTCAGATTCCATCAGTTCTTTCTCTGGAAGTGGATAGTGTTCTTCATAAAGTCCTTCAGAATTGTCTTGGATCATTGTGTTGCTGAGAATAGCCAAGTCATTCACAGGTGATCATCATACAGTATTACTGTTACCGTGTACCCTATTCTTCTGGTCCTGCTCACTTCACTTTGCATCAGTTCATGTAAGTCTTTCCAGGTTTCTCTGAAAGCATTCCGCTCATCATTTCTTATAGCACAATAGTATTTCATCACAATCATATACTACAACTTGTTCAGCCATTCCCCAGTTGATGGGCATCTCTTCAATTTCCAATTCTTTGTCACTGCAAAAAGAGTTGCTATGGAGATTTTTTTCTTAGGGAGCTAATTTATGGCTTCTTTAATTTCTTTTTCTAACATAGGGTTATTTAAGTATTCTATTTCCTCTTCTGTTACTCTGGGTAATTTATATTTTTGTAAATATTCATCCATTTCAGTTAGATTGTTAGACTTATTGGCATATAATTGGGCAAAATGGCTCCTAATAATTGCTTTAGTTTTGTCTTCATTGGTGGCAAATTCACCCTTTTCATTTTTGATACTGGTGATTTGGTTTTCTTCTTTCTTTTTTTAAATCAGATTAACCAATGGTTTATCTATTTTATTTCCCCCCATAAAACCATCTCCTACTTTTATTTATTAGTTCAATAGTTTTCTTAATTTCAATTTTATGAATCTTTTCTTTGATTTTCAGGATTTCCAATTTGGTGTTTAGTTTGGGATTTAAAATTTGTTCTTTTTCTAGCTTTTTATAGTTGCATGTCTAATTCATTGACATGTTCTTTCTCTGTTTTATTAATGTAAGTGTTTAGAAATAGAAAATTTCTCGTAAGTATGACTTTGGTTGCATCTCATAAATTTTAGTGTGTTATCTCATTGTTGTCATTTTCTTTAATGAAATTATTATTTCTCTGATTTGTTCTCAGATCCATTCATTCTTTAGGATTAGATTATTTAATTTCCAATTAATTTTTAATTTATATTTCCATGGATCTTTATTGAATATGATTTTTATTGCATTATGATCTGAAAATGATGCATTTAATATTCCTGATTTTCTGCATTTGGTTGTGAGGTTTTTATGCCCTAAAACATGGTCAGTTTTTGTGAAGGAAAAGATATATTTCTTTCTATTTCCATTCAATTTTCTCCAGAGATCTATCATATCTAACATTTCCAAAATTCTATTCATCTCCTTAATTTCTTTTTCTTTATCTAGTTCTGAGAGGGAAAAGTTGAGGTCCACCACTAGCAAAGTTTTACTGCCTATTTCCTCCTTTAACTCATTTAACTTTTCCTTTAAAAATTTGGATGCTATACTATTTGGTGCATATATGTTTAATATTGATATTACTTCATTGGCTATGGTTTATTTTAGCAAAATGTAGTTTCCCTGCTTATCTCTTTAAATTAGATCTATTTTTGCTCTTGCTTTATCTGAGATCATGATTGCTACCTCTGCTTTTTTTTTTTACTTTAGCTGAAGCATAATAGAATTTGCCCGAGCCCCTTACTTTTTTTTTTTCTTTAGGATAGGCAATGGGGTTAAGTGACTTGCCCAGGGTCACACAGCTAGTAAGTATTATGTGTCTGAGGCTGGATTTGAACTCAGGTCCTCCTGAATCCAAGGGTGGTGCTCTATCCACTGCGCCACCTAGCTGCCCAATCAGCCTCTCATTTTTAATGTGTTTGTGTCTCTCTGCTTCAAGTTTGTTTCTTGTAAACAACAAATTGTAGGATTCTAGTTTTTAATCCACTCTGCTATCCACTTCTATTTTATGGGTGAGTTCCTCCCATTCACATTTATGGTTATGATTAGTAACTGTATATTTCCCTCCATCCTATTTTCCCCCTGTTCATCCTTCTCTCTCTCTCCTTTCACCCTGTCCCTTCTTTAAAGTGTTTTACTTCTGACCACTACCTCCTCCAGTCCACCCTCTCTTCTATCAGCCCTTCCCACTTCTCTTATCTCCCTCTCCTCTTACTTCCCTGTAGAGTAAGATAAATTTCTATACCCAACTGTGTGTGTGTATATATTATTCCCTGTTTTAGCCAATTCTGATGAGAGTAAGATTCAAGAATTGCCCATCCCCCCCATCTTCCCCTCCACTGTAAAAGCTCTTTTCATGCCTCTTTTAGGTGAGATAATTTATTCCACTCTACCTCTCCCTTCCCCCTTCTTCTAGTATGTCTCTCTTCTTTTGTGGCCTGTGACCGATTCACATTTTTCTTTGAGGCTTTGCATATAGCTGTTTTGAGTTTGTTGTCTTCTTCTAAATTTGTGTTTTTATCTTCCCTGTCACCATTGTAACTTTCTATGGTCAGGTTCTTTTTGTTATTGTTGTTTGTTCATTTTCCTAGCCTATTCCTTGACTTTTAAATTTATGTTAAAGGTGGGCTGTGCTCCTGAGGTGGAGGGGGCATGAGTTTCAGGGGTTTTATGCTGCTGTTTTCAGAACTAGTTCTGGGGGGGTCTGTAAGTTTTTGGTGCTTATAAGGTGGTATGATCTAAGGAGAAGTGTGGTCACTGCTCTCCTGGCTTGTACTTTTGTCTATGTGTGACCATAAGCACTATTTTCTGTCTTGAAACTGTGACCAGAGTCCCCTCTCCTGCTAGTGCTGCTTCTCAACCTGGGACTGTAATTTGGAACCAAGTATGGGTAATGCAACAGAGTCTTGCTCCCAGTGCCAGCAAAAGGTCCCCTGTAATTTCCTTCTGACCAGTTGTCCTACCCCCTCACCATTTGTGGGATGAGAGCTCTAGA
Source organism: Phascolarctos cinereus (assembly GCF_003287225.1). NCBI lineage: Eukaryota > Metazoa > Chordata > Mammalia > Diprotodontia > Phascolarctidae > Phascolarctos > Phascolarctos cinereus. The sequence goes on from NW_027556291.1 coordinate 27,744,051, forward strand.
TCACTGAAGCAGCCTCCCCCTCCCCCCCACAACCTTCTGCTTTACTGTGCTCCACTCACACCCCAGTGAGACAGACTTTCCTTCCGACCTCCTAAGTTGTCTTGGGCTAGAAAGTTGTTTCAAGCCAACCCTTTGTTGGGTCTGCTACTTCAGAATTTGTCTTGAGGCATTATTTTAATATTGTTTGCTGGGGAGTTTGGGAGAGTTCAGATGAGTCCCTGCTTTACTCCATCATCTTGGCTCCACTCACTCTTTTTCTTTTTTTGCAAGTAATTGGAGTTAAGTGACTTGCCCAGGGTCACACAGCTAGTAAGTGTCAAGTGTTTGGTCTGAGGCTGGATTTGAACTCAGGTCCTCCTGACTCCAGGGCCGGTGCTCTATCCACTGGGCCACCTAGCTGCCCCAATGTTTTACTTTCTTGAGCATAGTGCCTAGTATATAGTAGGCACTAAGTAAGTGCTTGTTGACTGACTTTCTTATCCTTAACACCTCCTTCTCTGTCTCCTAGAAGTGTTCTGGATTTTCAGAGTTTCAGTGTGAGAACGAATGACTGAGCAGTGGGTAAGACCTGAGGCAGGAGGAAAGTTTCCGAGTGAGTATGTGTGTGAGTGGTAGACATTGGGACAAGGCCAGCAGCAGACAAAGTAGAAAAACAAGTGAAATCTGTCTTTGGATACTTGTTCCTTTTATCGTCTTTTCATACTAGGCCCTTGTCTTGATAGCCTTATTCCACTGCCTTCCACTCCCCTATCCACTTGATGTTGCAGGACTCTCCTTAAGGGACCCCATTGGACCCTCACCTTAAAGCCCTTCCAAGGTTCAAAACAGAAAAGGATCAAATAGTATACATTTAAATGTGCTTGACCGCCAACACTGGCATACATTTGTTAGTGTTACTTCAAACAGACTTCATTTTTGTTTATTACTACCTAATTGCTATAATATTAATTACTGCCCAGAAGACTTTATCCTCTGCTGAAGTAGGGATTGTTTCACACATTGTCTTTGCATCTCCAGTTCTTAGTATAGTGCCTGTCACTTATGGGAACTTAATGAAGTCTTGTGGATTGACTAAAGGAATTTCAGGCTTCATCAAACAGGTAAGGAGGTGGGTGGGGGGCTGGTGGTACAGGAGGAAGCTGCAGGAGGAGTGCTGAAATCATTCCACTCCTACTTGGAGGGCTATTCCAGAAGGTAAACCTGCTCGACCAGCTTCACTGCAAGTGGCTTGTGGGGGACGGGGCGGGGGGGGGGGGGGGGGGGGGAGGGGAAGAGAGGAACGGAAGGCATCAGAAGACCTAGTATTCAGGCTTTCTCCTTAAGTGATTCCCTACTTTGCTGGGACTGGGCTCACTCATGTGTGCTCTGGCAGCCCCATCTATTCCAGGATCTTGGAGTCTGGGCTGCCCTACCACAGCTCTGTCTGGCACACCTTCTTCCCTCAACATTTCCCTGCCTAGTGTGAACAAGTCTGGCTTCCTTCCCTACCCCTTCCCTATCTCACCCCTGACCCCAACAACTAGCCTCGTTGTTTTAGCTAGTATTTCATTATTTCATCATATGTCACTTCCCTGCTTGAGAAACTGAAATGGCTTCCCACCTTAAGATCATAGTTTTAGAGCTAGGAGGGACTTTGGAGGTCATAGACACGTAACTGGGTAGGAGATCCAGAGCCCAACCCTCTCATTTTACAGAGGAGAAAACTGGGCCCTGCCCACTGTGGCAAGGTTAGTAAATGGTAGATTCCAGATTTGAGCCCAGGCCCTTGGGCTCCTCAATCAGCATTCTTTCCATTGCAATGTGATTACTGTAATCCCTCCACCAATCATAATGTCCTTGAGTGAATCCTAATGCCTTTTCAGAGGCGTTCTTGTGAAGGGGTTAAAGCAAAAAGAAGCCTCCCATCCAGTATTATCAGCTGGTTCCCAATGCTCAGCACTTGTCAGCGATCCTGAGATATTTTACTAAAATGAGTGAGGTAGATGAAGTCCTACTTAAAAAAAGATACATGTTTTCTTTTGCTTCCACTAACAACAGGTTTTCAAATCAGAGATTCCTCAGCTGGGCTCTGAACTCGTTTGGCTAATTGTATTTCAATAGAATTGGTTTCCTTTGTAATCCTTTACATTTTATTTTATGCATTTAAAAACATGATTCTGAGAAAGGGTCCACAGGCTTCACCAGAGTGCCCAAGGGGTCCAGGACACACAAAAAGGCTAAGAACCAAAAAAAAAAAAAAGGCTAAGAACCCCTGAAACAGAAGAATTCCAGCTCTTTAGGGGTGGGGGTGGGGGGGGTAAGGTGTAACTCCATTGAACAAGAGGCCTCCCAAAGAGGAGACTCTCTCTAGCAATGTTGATTAGCAACTCACTTGTAATTTATAGTTTTGGAGCCCCAGGGCAACTCTTCAAGAGTAAGACGGAAATAAAAGAAGAAAAACAATCCAGTAAATTGAACACAGCTTAATAAAAAACAAAAAACAAAAAAACCGGAATCAGCAAGAGGTGGTAAATAAATGACTATGGGTCTGTAGCCTCTCCATTCCTTCCAGAATATGTTTCTACCGACTCTTTAATAACTCGGACACAGTAGTGATCACCACATTGGCTTTGTTTTCCTGACCCTTTTATTTTAAGAAAATTGTTATTGACCTTTTTTTTTTTAGCCATTGCTTTCACTTCCCAATAATACCTTCCATCCCCCAAGAAAATCCTCCCTTATAACAAAAAAGTACAGTTAAGCAAAAGGAAACAAACAGGTTTGACAGCCTCTACCTCCTTCCACACTTATGGTCTACCATCTTCCTTGGGAAGGAAATCTGCTTCCCTGACAGTCTTAGAGCTGGCAAGTATCTTAGAGGTCATTTAGCCCACCCCTATGTCTTATAGCTAAGAGTAGTGAAGTGACTTATCCAAGGTTGCACAGGTAAGAGAGCCAGAATTTGAACCCAGCTCCTCTGGCTCTAAATCTGGCATTTTCTACAGGGTATAAGATTGGTCACTGCATTGGTCAGAGTTCTAATGTCTTTGAGTGTTCTTTTCCTTTATGATCTTGTGGTTATTGTGTTTCCTGATCTTTTAAAACTAGAAATCCTATTAGAAGAGCTAGTTTTCTATTGAGAGTGGTCTGGAGACACATGCCATTCTGTCCTACTTTGTCCTTCAGGAATAATAATTTCCTGGCTGTCATTTCTTTTTTATTTTTTAGGCAACTGGGGTAAAGTGGTTTGCCCAGGGTCACACAGCTAGTAAATGTCAAATGTTTGGCCTAAGGCCAGATTTGAACTCAGGTGCTCCTGACTTCAGGACTGGTGCTCTATCCACTGTGCCACCTAGCTGCCCCTCCTGGCTGTCATTTCTTCAGGATGTATGTGACTTTATTTCTAATTGACCTGAATGAAATCCTTGAAAATTGCATTAGTAATTAGTAATTACTGTATTAGGCAATTATTTTTGGATTAGATGGTATCAGAGTTTAAGAGTACAGTGAGTTTCTCCACAAAAACTTCAATTCAAACATTTATTAAGTGCCTACTGTGTGCTAGGCCCTAGAGATACAAAGACCAAAAACTGAAAACAGGTCCTACTCTCAGGACGCTTATATTCTTCTAGGGGAGGAGTGCTTTACAACATGAAAACAGGATAATTTGGAGATAATATAGTGCTGACAACTTGGGGAATCAGGAAGAACTTCTCACAGAAGGAAGCACATCGGCTAAGCCATGAAGGAAACAAAGGATTTTTAAAAATATATCTTATTTTTTCCAATTACATGTACAAAAATTTTAACATTTATTTTTAAAATTTTAAATTACGAATTCTTTCCTCTCTTCTCTCCCCTCTTCATCGAGAAGGTAAGCAATTTGATATAGACTATACATGTGCAGTCATGCAAAACTTGGATCATGGTATTGCTGAGAATAGCTGTCATTCACAGATGATCATTGAACAATGTGGCTGTTATTGTATACAGCGTTCTCCTGGTTCTGCTCCCTTCACTCAGCATCAGACCATACAAGTCTTTCCAGGTTTTTCTGAAGTCGGCCTGTTTGTCATTTCTTATAGCACAATAGTATTCCATTACATTCATATACCACAGCTTGTTCAGCCATTCCCCAATGGATGGGCATCCTCCCAATTTCCAGTTCCTTGCCACCACAGAAAGAGCTGCTAGAAATATCTTTGTCCAAATGTCCTGGAAAGGAAGGCATCTAAGAGGTGGAGGGGAGGAGGGAGAGAGTTCCAGGCACAGAGGCGTGGCCTGTGCAAAAGCATGGAGACAGGAGATGAGAAATTAAGTTTGAGGACTATTTAGCAGGAATGTAGAGTATGCAAAATAAAACTAGAAAGGGGAAGGGAATACTCATTTATTAAGCACCTACTATATGCTAAGAACTGTGATTAGGTGTTTTGCAGGTTTTGTCTCATTTGATCCATACAACAACTTGGGAAGGTAAGGGGTGTTATAATTTTACAGTTGAGTAAACTGAGGTGGATAGTGGTTAAGTGACTTGCCCAGGTTCACACAGCTAGTAAGTTTCTGAGGCTGGATTTGAACTCAGATGTTCCTGACTTTAGGGCTGGCCCCCTGGCTACAGTATTACATAGAGCCATTGACTGAGTCCAAGTTTTATAGAACAAATCCTTTTTTTAAGGGGATTTGTTCTGTGAAGTTTGGATACAGTCAAAGGGCTGCACTTGAGGACCTGGAGGGCCACATGTGGCCTCAAGCCCACAGGTTCCCTACCCCTGTCCTAGGGGCAATAGGGAGCCACTGCAGTTTTCTGAGTAGGGGATTGATATAGTTAGCTCTCTGTTTTGTGAATATTAATTATGCAGAGGATGGATTGAAGACAGGAGAGATGAGAAGCTGGGTAAGATGGGTAAGAGAGGGCAGGGAGCCGAGGAAGACTCCAAGGCTGTGAACCTGAGGACCTGGAAGGCTGGCAGTGCCCTTGACAGAAATAGGGAACTTGGTTTGGATCTTTGGTTGTTAAACATTGAGTTTTGCTTTGGGCATGTTGAGTGTGAGGTGGACTGTACGAATCCAGGTTATTCAAGATGCTCACCAGGCAGTTTGAAATGTGGAACTAAAACTCAAGAGAGAGACCAGGGAAGACATTTTAATGTGGGGGCACCCCACAGGATATAGATGATGATCCAGAAAAGGAGCCTGAGGACAAAAGTCTTGAATCTTATTTCTCTAGCATGAAGTCAGTAAATCGATAAACATTTCTTAAGTGCCTACAGTGTGCCCCTATGCTAAGTGCTGGTGATGCACAGAAAGGCCAAAATCTTTACCCTTAAGGAGCTCCAAGGCTAATGGGGGAGATAACATGCAAACAACTATGTAACCATCTAGTCAAATGCAGACTAAAACCAAATCATCCAGAGAGGGAAGGCACTGGGATTAAGAGGGCTTGGCAAAGGCTTCCTGTACAGGTGGAATTTTAGCTGGGATCTGAAGGAAGCCAGGAGGCAGAGATGAGGAGGGAGAACCTTTCAGGCATGGGGGCGACCAGTGAGAATGGATGGGGAGCATCTTATCTTAGGAACAGCAAAGAGCCTGGAAGCTGTGTCACAGAGCAGAAGAGTACCGGTTCTGGAGCCAGAGTTTTGTTGTTTCAGTCATGTCTGACTCTTCACAACCCCATTGAGGATTTTCTTGGCAGAGATACTGGAGTGGTTTGCCATTTCCTTCTCCAGCTCATTTTACAGATGAGGAAACTGAGGCAAACAGGTGACTTGCCCAAGGTCACACAGCAAGGAAGTATGTGAGGCCAGATTTGAACTCAGGAGGATGAGTTTTCCTGACTCCAGGCCTATTCTATCCATTGCACCACCTAGGAGGACCTGGGTTTAAATCCTGCCCCTTATACTGTCTGTGTGCCATTGGACAAGTGAACCTGTCTGGGGTTTTGATTTCCTTTACTGTAAAATAAGAGTGTTGACATCGATGACATCTGAGGGCCCTTTCAGCTTTAGAGCTCCTGGTATCACAGGCTGTCTACTCTATTGACAATTGAGTTTTCACTGGGGCTTGGGGGCCCTGGTCACACAACCCCACCCTAGAAGCCTACAGAGGGCCAAGCAATCTTGGAACCTAGAGAAAGGCAGGTGCTATTGTTAAGTCCCCGTTCCCCCCCCCCCCCACGAGTATGCAGATGATCCTGGCCTCAAACCCTATCACATCGTCTTGAAAGGGTTCTCTGTGTTGCTGGTGTGGTTGACTTGGTGACTTTCTCATTTCCACTTACGGTATTTTAACATCACACATGATTCTATCATTTCTATTTTATTCCCCACTTGCAAAGTAGCTATGCCACCACCATTAACTAGGTGTTTTTTTTTTTCACTTAATTCGCACACTTCTAGGCATTTGTGAAAGTCTGACAGTTTTCTTGAAACTCTGCATGCACACAGATATGTACACACAGGTACACACAACTGTTTGGCCTTTTTCAGTGGTGGCAAACACACAGACTCTGCCCCTGGGGGTGGGGAGAGCCAAATCAACTCAGCACTGTGTGTGGACTTGGTAACAGAGGGCCAAGGTCTGAATTCTGGCTCCAGTGCTATGTGACCTTGGACAAGTGTGAGCTTAGACAAGTCAATGATTACATATAAGACACTTAATAAATGCTAGGTAACTGACAACCTCTGGGCCTCAGTTTCCCCCTCTACAAAGTCAAGTCCCTTCCAATTCAAAATCCTGTGATCCACCTGTTGGATAGAGGAGCAGGCAACACGCTCTAGTGGGAAAAGGGATGGAGTTGGACCTGACAGTCTGTGAGGGCTCTCGCAAATCCCTGAAAAGGGGTTCACAGTCAAGCAGGAACTCCACTAACCCAGAAGCCATCTGGGTCAGGAGGGAATGGGATGGGTTCTCCTCCCCCCCTCCCCTTCTCTCCTACTGCAGCAGGAGGGATCAAGGATAGACTTGTCCTTGGGAGAAGCAGGGAGATGAGTCATCAAGTCAAACTAGCATTTATTTAGCATTTGTAATGTGCAGAGTTCTGGATAGAAACCCAAATACTCCCCACTACCTTGTCCAGGGTGGCAGGTTGGGGGAGGGGAGGGGGAGGTTCCCACTTAGGGACCTCGAAGAGAACAAAAGACCACTTCAAAGAGCACTTCTACGATTCTACAAGGCGCTTTTCACATATCTTATGTGAGCCTCAAAACTACCCTGTGTGGTAGATATCCCCATTTTACAAATGGGGAAACTGAAGCACAGATAGGGGAAAAGACTTGCCCAGGATTACACTGGCAGAAAGTGCCAGAGGCAAGATGCAAACCACTCACCTTTGGCCTTCCCGCCCCTCCACCCCCTGGCGGACAGGCCCTACTCTCTTTCCTCTCCCTCTCCCCCATTTCCTCATCCCGCCTTTCTGCCACTTAAGGCCGTGGCCTCGGGCTCCCCCTAGAGGTTCGCTCAGGCTAAGGTGAGAGGACGTTCCGGGCTCCTGGAGAATTATGAGGCCCCGGGAATGGTGGTGATGGAACAGGACTACGATTCCCAGAATCCTCAGGGCGCCACTGTTGCCAGGCTCCGTCCGGAGCGCAATCACGATTCTGGGGATTCTGGGAAGTGTAGTTCCGTTGGCTAGCGCCGAGGCTAATGCCTCGGATCGGGGAAACACATCCCCAGGGTGGTTCTGGGAAACAGAATTTGGGAGGCCCTGAAAAAGCCTGAGGAGCCAGAGCTCGGCAACTCCGAGGCCTGCAGGGGAAGGCAAAATCACTAATTTCTCTCGAGTTTCTCCTCAGAGCCGAGGAAGCGATTACGCAATGACGCGTGGGGTGCGTGCGCAGCCTCAGACCTGCGTCTACCCTGGGGGGCATGGGGTTTGTGCGCATATGCTGGGCGGAGCATGGCGGAACGCGATGAGGAGAAGGGGCCACAGAAGGAACGTAGGCGGGGCGCGCGGGGGCTCTGAGGAAAGAGAAGGGGAGGGGCTGTGTGTACATTGAGTAGATCCTGGGAATCTCGAGATACCTGGGTTCAAGTCCCGCCCCTGACACCTGGTAGCTGTGTGGGATAAGGAACAGGTCATTTAGCCTCAGTTCCCAGTCTGTACAAAGTGGTACTTGGGGGGAGGAGCAACTGAGATGATAATGCCCATACAGTGCTGTGGCAATGACGGGCCTGGTGGATCGATACGGTCCATTGCCTCTGAGAAGATGGAGAGGAGTGGGGGCCCGGCACGTGATGCCCCTCATCTTGGGGCCCCGTCTCCAAGTCTTCTCTACTCTACCCTACCCCCACCCCCGCTTCGCGGGGCCAGTCAACAAACACTTAAGGGATCAGGAAAGGCTGGATATAAGTGTTACAAGAGGTGAGGAGGGAGAGGATTCTAAGCATGGGGGACAGCATGGTGCAAAAGCTTGTTTTCAGTGAACCATAAGCCTAACGTGAGCTGTCAGTGTGATGTGGCTAATCAGTAACTCAGTTGTGGGCCTAATTTATAGGGCCTAGAGAGCACATGAATAGTCCCACCATACAAAATGAAGCTGGAGTTTTGTGCTCAATTCTGATCATCACATTTTAAGAGGGAGGAGTGCAACTGGGTTGGATCACATAGAATCATAGCCCAACTCTAATTTTACAAAAAGGCAAACTGCAGTACCAGTAAAGGGTAGTGATTTCCCCATGGCAAGACAGGTAAGAAGGGATCATTCCAATTCAGGACCCCAAATCCAGCATTGTGGGAGTGTTGGGGTGCTTGGGTGCTTATGCTTGGGTGCTTATGTTTGGGTGTTTGTACTTGGGCCCCAATTTCTCCCTAGCCTCAGAAACACTGTCCCTTGATAATCATTTAAGATCAATTGAGCCCCAATAAAGCCCCAAAACCTAAATTAATCTTTTTCTCTCTGAGTGAACTAAAAACACCCCTTCCTGTGTCAGCAAATTCCAGGACCAGATAGAGCTGATCAGTATTCTTCCTGTTTGTTATCACTGGGCCCAGGATGTCTGGGACCAGATACTCTCTTGAATAATGGGACTTTTCTTATCTTGAGTTTCAATTGAGAACTGACCACTCCTTAACCACTCCCTAATCCCACTCTGAATCCCCTAGTTAGCATATTTGGCACATGTGTTATTGTATTTTATCCTGTATAAACTTTAACTGTACCTCTCTAAGGTTGCAAGTTCCTTTAAGAATCCTTGCCTGCTGAAAAGCGTACCAATAAACTCTGCCACCTTGGCTTAAGATTGCTTGAGTTTGTGAATTCATTCCAGACAACCCGCCCTGTACTCTGGTCTTTGAGGGGTCACAACCTCTCAACCCTCATCAGGAGGTGCATCTAACCAGCTATGACATAAGCTGCTGAAGGAACTGTGGGCATTGATCCTGAATAGAAAGCTGAGGGCAAACAGGACTGCAGGACTTAAATAAAGTGCTGTCAATTAGAGGAAAGATTATACTTGTGTTTTTCTAGCAGGCTGATTATGGTTCAGCATTGTTGTACTGAGAAATCAGCGAGCGAGACCCAGACGTAATTTAAAATGTGGATTTATTAGCATGCGGCTGCCAGGGGTATGTACATCCAAATCAAGCAGCCCCCATCAGGGGTCAAGCTAGGGTTTATATGGAAAAGATTATGGGAAAGAAATGCTAGGAACACTGATGAGGTAATCCAAAGGTTCAAGTGTCTTTGGGGGCTATGGATGGGAAAGTACAAGGAATATACTGGACAGGGAGGGGGATGGATCTTTGGAGTCTGGCAGGAGGAAGAGTTCTTGGTCAAGGACATCCCTCTCCCTCTGTCTTGATGAGAGAATGCTCTGAAACAAAGGAAAGCTTTCTCACAACTAAGGAATTGGGAGGCTTCCAGAGACCTGATCCGAGGGCTGGGGCCTGAGCAGCCCAGCTCTGTGTAGCTGTACCAGGGAGAGAGATAAGGGTCATGCTGAGGCCCATGCATGAATAACTGCTAGGCACAGCGTCCTTGGGCTGGGGAGTGGTTGTCAGAGACAGTGTTTCTGAGACTAGGGAGACATTTGGGGCACAAGTATAAGCACAAGCACCCGAGCATCCCATCATTACAGGTCAGAGATCACACAAACCAGACCAGGGGTCCTGGTCTCTGGTGTAAACATAATTATCTAAAGCAATTATGTTGCAAGCTTTCTTATCCATTTGCACTGGAGGTATGGGTTATCCTGAGCTATGCAAGAGTACATTTCACTATTGTTTAGATTTAGGAGGAAAGAGGTCTGGGGCACGATTAAGCACCAACTTTTGCTTTCCATGGCTTAAAGGGCCCTACTACCTAAATGGCAAAATAATGTTCTGCATTACCGCATATGTAAGAACTTTGTAAAAATTCAATCTGGGATGGGCAGCCTTGTAGTAGTGAACTCCCTGCCACCAATTACTCAAGAAGAGGCTAGATAACCTTTCTCCAGAATGATTTCTTGTAGCACTGGATGTTAATTCAGACTAGCTGATTTCTAAGGTCTCTTCTGATTCAGATATTCTAGGATTCTAGAATGTCTTATTTTCTTGGCCTGTTTCGTGGGTGGAACTCTTTCCATTTGTTCAGGCTGACCCTGGCTGCTTGTCAATTCAGGCAGGCCTTTTTACTTTTTCTGAGACTGTTTTCTCCTCTGTAAAATGTTGAATATGGATTCAACTGGAGCCTCTTCATCTTTTGTATGTCCTGGGTCCTTTTGGCAGTTTGGTGCTATGGACCCTTTCTCAGAATAATGCTTTTAATGTATAAAATACATTACAAAGGAAAGAAATTATATGGAAATACAGTCTTAATTTTTTTTTTTTGTAACCAAGATCATTAGTCCCCAGGTTAATCTAATCTAATCCTCTGGATTAGATGAGCTCTAACATTGTTCCAAATCACTTGGGTTTCTACCTGGGAAGGCCCTTGAGGGAGTACCTCCCTTATATCCCTTCTTAGTCTCCCCCACACTCCCTGAAGTATTATTGAGTCTTTGCTTTTGCGTGGGAAATTCCTTCAGGTCACTGTTGTTATTCAGTCATTTCAGTTCTGTCCAACTCATGGTGATCCCATTTGGGGTTTTTTTTTGGTAAAGATATTGGAGTGGTTTGCCATTTCCTTCTCCAGGTCAGAAACTGAGGCAAACAGGGTGAAGTGACTTGTCCAGTGTCACAAAGCTAGTAAGTGTCTGGGGACATATTTGAACTCGGGAAGATGAGTCTTCCTGACTATGCCCAAAGGGCTATAAAAATGTGCATACCCTTTGACCCAGCAATAGCACTTCTAGGGCTGTATCCCAAAGAGATAATACAAATGGGAAAAGGACCCACATGTACAAAAATATTTATAGCAGCTCTTTTTGTGGTAACAAAAAATTGGAAATTGAGAGGATGCTCATCAATTGGGGAATGGCTGAACAAGTTGGGGTATATGAATGTAATGGAATACTGTGGTGCTATAAGAAATGATGAACAAGCTGACTTCAGAAAAACCTGGAAAGACTTGTGTGGTCTGATGCTGAGTGAAATGAGCAGAACCAGGAGAACTTTGTAAACAACAACAGCCACGTTGTGCAATGACTAATATTGATAAACTTTACCCTTCTCAGCAATACAAGGATCTAAGACATCCCCAGAGGCCTCGTGGTGGAAAATGCTATCCACATCCAAAGAAAGAACTAATGGAAGTTGAATTGCTATCATTTTTTCCCCTCTTCTGTTGAGTCTTGGTTCCTCTTTCTAATGGTTCCTCCTATTGGTGTTAATTTTTATTTACAACTTCACTAATGTGAAAATATGTTTAACAGGAATGTAAATGTATAGCCTATATGAGATTGTGTGCCATCTTGGGGAGGGGGGTGGGGAGGAAGGGGGATAAAATTTTTAAACTCAAAAGCATATGGAAGTGATTATTGATAAATCAAAATAAATTAATAAAATTAAAAAAAAAGAAAAAGATGAGTCTTCCTGACTCAAGGCTTGGCACTCTGTTTACAGCACCACCTAGCTGTCTACCTTCAGGTCATAGGGGAAATCAAATCACAAAAGCCTATCATATCCAATTAGCCCTTTTGTCAAAAGTAGCAACAATTAGAGACATAGGCCAGCAGTAAACCAGAAACCCGAATCTTTATTAGAATTGTGATAAAATAAACAAGGGAGGAAAGTTCCAAAGCAAAACAAACAGTGAATATAATAAGCAACAAGCATAATAAATAAGGGCCCCTAGATGATGGTGAAACAGTTATAGCCTGGCCCTGAAAACTGATAATAACAATGGAAAATCCAAACTTCAGTGCACCCATCCTCGCCAAGGCTTGCCAGGGTCCAGCAACCAACACTCACCCAACTCCTTGGCCTGCATGGACTGCTGCTTCTGAAACTTCCCTCCAGGATAACTTCAAGTTTTGTGGTCAGCACAGACCTGGACCTCTAGCAATAAACCCTCATCCTCAACCACCTCACTCTTTGGCAGGTTAAAAAAATTCCCGCAAATGGATCTTCTGCTTATTTCTTCACCAAAGGGGGTGGGGGGTGGGGAGAGGGGAAAGTGCCCTGTATTCGGGTCTCTATCCTGAGCTACCCTGCCCACCTGTCCTCCCTGCACTTCCCACTTCTACCACCCCTGAAAGACACCCACCGTAGGGTGCTAAGGGAAGTCAAGCTTCCAGGTTGTTTCAGCGAAATACAATATGCTAAGCTCAGGGGATGTCTGTTGTGAAAGGGTCTGGTCATCCTCTGGTGTGAGATGACCAGCCAAAGCCATGAGGCATTCCCCCCAGGCCTGTTGTGTTTGCTCTGATGTTGAGGGCGAAGGCTGTCTCTCTGTCAAGGAGGAGTCTGAAAACAGCAACAGTAATAAAGACCGTGGGGGCTCTCTGGCTTCAGGGGACCCTTCCTCTAGCAGGCTAAACAAGATGTCACCAGCACATTGCCCAGGTGGTAGTAATACAGCCTCTCTTTCTCCTCAGGGCTTCAATTTACTAGAATCCTTCAGGTTTCTTCACCTACAGAATATTAACTCTAGATAAAATAAAATAAAATAAAAAATCAAAGCTAAGAAAAAGCTGAGTAATGTAAAAAACCCAAACTAATAACAAACTGGATAATTCAAAATACCAAAGCTCATAAAAAGCTGGATAATACAAAAACCAAAACTAATTAAAAAATTGGATAAAGGAAAACCCCAAAGTTAATAAAAAGCCTTATAAAACCAAAAAAATCAAAGCTAATAAAAGCTACATAATACTAAAATCCAAAAACTAATGGAAAATTGGATAGAGAAATTCAAAGCTAATAAAAAACTGGATAACCCCCCAAAATCAAAGCTAATAAAAAAAACTAGATAATAAAAAACCCAAAGCTAAAAAACACCTGGATAATTCAAAAATCAGAGCTTATAAAAAGCTGGATAATACCAAAAAAATCAAAGCTAATAAAAAGCTGGATAATGGCAAAAACCAAAAACTAGTGAAAAATTGGATAGAGAAATCCAAAGCTAATAAAATACCGGATAATACCAAAAAAATCAAAGCTAATAAAAAGCTGGATAATACAAAACCCCAAAGCTAATAAAAAACTGGATAATTCAAAAATCAGAGCTCATAAAAAGCTGGATAATACAAAAACCCAAAGCTAATTTAAAAACTGGATAAAGGAAAAAAACCAAAGCTAATAAAAACCTGGATAATACAAAAAAAAATCAAAGCTAGTAAAAAGCTAGATAAATCAAGAAAATCAAAGCTAATGAAAAGGTAGATAAAGCTAATTATCTTTGTTAAACATGTTCAACTGAGTTAGATGGAAAGACATGAAGGAAACAACTGGAATTAGTAATAAGGAGAAACAGTAGTGCTGGAGATTTAGGAAGATGGGTCCCCATCTTCACGATGACTCTTCGAGAGCTGATCAAAACTGTAAGAAAAGAGAAGGAAACGTGAGATCTGAAATGTGGGGATAGGAGGAAGGTACTTCTTCCTCCAGTCATCACCAAAGCCCTGGGGCTAAAATGGAATGAATATTGTGTCTTGAAAAACAAAACAAAAAAACCAAAACACCCAGCAAAGCACCAGACCAGTATTTTACTTAAAATTGCATTACACAAACTGGACCAAATTTTGTGCTTGGATGCCCAGAGAAATTTAAATGGCTTATTGAAGGAATTCGTGGCATTTCTTAGGACAATAACCCCAAGGCTGCTGTAGGAGTGCTTTGGATAAAACTGCTCTTGCCTATCTCATCAGTTGTGGAAATATTTAGGGGTTTTCCTTCACTTAAATACTGTTCTCATAGTTTGACTGTTTTACTGAGCAAGTGATAACAATGGGTGTTGGGTAATCAGTACTTTACGGTATAGACATCTGGAATTGGAATGTGAGGGTGGTTAAATCTAATATTATTTGTGTGTGTATTTGTGTGTGTGTGTGTGTGTGTGTGTGTGTGTGTGTGTGTGTGTTCTAGCTCCGCACTTCTATGATCTGTCCTCGAAAAAGGGGAACTTGGCCGATAAAAATCTAAGCAAAGCAAGTCATTCCCAATCACTCATCTTTAATGAGGTATGTGCCAGTGGGCATGCATGCCCACCTGTCCAGTGGGAAATCCAATCAAAGACCCACACAAAGGCTCACTACCCTATAAGCTCATCAGCTTGATCTGGGGACTCCCTAGATTAACCCCTTATAGTAAGATTCACTTTAAATGAATGACAACATGTAGACAGCCTGAGGGATAGGTACACTGGGTAGATTTTCTAAGGAGGATTTATGGGAAAACATGGCCCTGAATCCCATAGAATGAAAAGGTCCAATCAACGTGGGCAAAGGGAGCATCCATACTAATAATGCATGATTCCTGCATCCAAAGTGTTCCCTAAATGACCTTAAAGGAACCTCATTTTCTGGGCCCAAAGAATGGGGAGGAGCAGACCCACCTAGAAGAGTCTGGCATAGCACTGGTCACAGTGAATGATTCCCTTGTGGATGTACACATGGTCCAGCATATTGGCCATTATCTTCTCGCAAATCTCACACTACAAATGAGATGAAGAATGGTTATGAGGTTAGTGGAAATCCAGCCCTAAGTGAATGTACACTGGGCAACCAGATGAAGAAGAGCCAGCAGCTGGTTGGTGCTGTTGTGACATCTTGACCGTTGGGAGTCCTCCTCTTTCAGTCTCATTGAGACCGTGGCCAACATAGGGAAACATAATCCAAAGTCCACTTGTGGGATGATGGGCCGCTTCTGACTCAGGAAAGGAATCTGAAAGTTGTTGTAGACTGTTTCCTGAAGCCCTTACAGCCCAGGCTATTTCTGTGGCTAAAAATGGGCGGGACATACCTTGACCCCAGTGGGCTAAAACATTAATAAGCAATTAACACCTTAGCAGGGACTATAATCTCTGCTCTTCTGGTGACTCTTCTGGTGATAGAGCTGAAAAGGCCCTTAGAGACCTAGTCCTACCCCCTTATTTGATAGATAGGGAAACAAAGGTACCGTGAGGGAAAGCCACTTGCCCAAGGTCATATAAATAACTTCCAGCAGAGCTCAGAGCAGAACCCAAATCTCTTTGACTCCCAGGGCAGGGACCACGCCTTTCACTCCTGCAACCCCCACAAACACCCAAGACACAGGGCTTGATTCATGCTTGCTGACTTCTGAGATTCTGGCCAATGTGACTTTCCCCTCTGTGGGCCGTGGTTTCCTCTGTAAAATGAATATACCTAGATGATCCCAAAAGCTCCTTCTAGTTCTGAATCAATGTGGCTATGAATCTAATGGCTGTAAGTCCCAAAGGTTCTAAAAAAAAAAAAACCAGTGGATCTACTTGGGTATATCCAGAGAGAACTTTAGTTAGACAAAAGGCTTCAACTTTGGATAATCTCTGGAATTTGAAGAATCACCATGCTTTCCCAACAAGGGGGGTGAATAGGAGGAGAGGGAATTGTATTTTGTTTTTTAATAGTAAAACAATTCTTACCTTGAAGCAGCACTCATGGAAGCAGGTGCCCAAGTGCTCCAGAGTAATTTTGGGTCCAGTTCTGATCTCTTTGAGGCAGTGGGTACAGGAAGCACCACTTATCCTAGGGAGAAGGAGGAGATCTTGGTGACTGGCCAAAGGGTATGGGCAGACAATGCCAGTTTGGGTTACTGGCTCCAGATGGTTCAGAATCTGTTACATCAGCCACAGGCTCAGTGCCAGGATCACAGACAATTTACCTACTTCCCCACTTTAGAGATGGCCTGAGGGCAGTTTCCTGAAGGTCGTTGGCACAGGAGTTGGCACAGAAACTTCTAGCTGGAGGGCATGGGACTTGCTGGCTCTCCTCAGCTCCAGGGACTAATCAGTGGGCATGTGAACACACAGTTCTTCTTGGAACCACCCTCCTTCTTCCTGCCCTCACACCTATCTAGTTTTACAGCTGCTGGCTGAAGCCTTGGATATTTGAACCAACACCTGCTATGCCAGATAGACAGCAACATTCCATCCAACTCTAAATCTCTGAAGAGGTATATTTCAGTTCATTCCTTTAAAATGAGTTATTAGCTTGTTTTCCTGAGCTCCCCACTCCAAGGTTAGTCTGGCACCAAAGGTCTTCATTTTACCTTGGGCACTTATTACTATGCTGATGTTGGCGACCACTTTTATATATCCATGTCCCATTTACTTATTCATCTCTATGAATTATCTCTATCCTCCCTTACCCTCAAAAGGCACCACTCAGAAGAAGCAGGCTGAGGGGGCATGTGTAGGTAGAGATGGAGTAGAAAGGGGGATGTCTCTATTCTAGCTGTGCGGGACATGCAGCTAGATTGGGGAGGCCCTGGAATGATAGCCCTGGTGGCTTATTCTTCAAGCCAACAGAGATCCAGTGAAGATGTCTGAGTACAGAAGTGATGGCTGTATCCCACTTGTGCATTAGTAAGGTGGCCCGACTGGAGAGGAGACAGACTGGAGGCAGGGGGCCAAGCTAGGTGCACATTTGGCAGGGGACTGACTAGAGGGTGTTTGAAAGGCAGAAAGTAAATGACTGGCTGCTTGGTGCATCCTCAGGACACCAGAGATCCCAGACAAGGGTGTCTGGAGGATAAAACCTATGGAATTGAAAGGGACGCTTTCTTTTACTTGCTCAAGTGTGAGGAGGGCCTAGCAGATGAAAGCTCTCAAGCCTTCATATACTTCTTCGTGAAAGCAGCCCTTTGCTACAGAAAGAGGCAAAGAACAGAAATGTGGACCAGAGGACTCAGAGCAAGGAGGAAGAGAGAGAGAAAAGACGCATTCTCCCTAGTGCTGACTCTTCTCTGATGAGTCATTTCTCTTTCTGGGGCTAGCAAATAGCATAGATGTTCTCTCTGAAAGCCTTGGCTACAAGCACTTTTATGATGTCAGGGCCATAACATCTAGCAAAGCACCATATATCAAGCAAGGGGGCCCCAACATTTCATCTCCAGTGGGGTGAGGAGAACTGAGGAGGTCAGGTTCTGGCTCAGGTCCATGAAGAGCGGGGGCCCCAGATTGGGGAGTCTGGAAGCATCTGACACTTCTCTTGGTCACAGAGGTCCAATGGACAGATGGGAGTCTTGGGTACTGGGGCCAAGCCAGGAATTAAGATTCTCTCTAGGGGAGGCCCAAGTTATATGACATAAGCCCAAGTTATATGACATAAGCCCAAATGGATACCACCATTTACTTTAGAGTGGACTCAGATGGTTTAATCAATCCTGTAAGACCATGGCTTTTCTTTCATAATCTCTCTACCTGGAGACACAGATAGTAATCATAACTGTGAATGTGAATGGGATGAACTCTCCCATAAAAAGGAAACGGATTGCAGAATGGATTAAAAACCATAATCCTACAATATGTTGTTTACAGGAAACACATTTGAAAAAGAGTGACACATGCAGGGTAAAGGTAAAAGGCTGGAGCAGAATATATTATGCATCAGCTGAGGTAAAAAAAGCAGGGGTAGCAATCCTGATCTCAGACAAAGCAAAAGCAAAAATAGATCTAATCAAAAGAGACAAGGAAGGAAACTACATCCTGCTAAAAGGCACCATAGACAATGACGTAATCTCTCTACCTGGAATGGACCCTATTATGGACAAGAAGTAACCTCTCTTCTACCAAGCGTACCTCAGGTGAGGCCCACAGGCCTTGGCACTGGACCAGAACTTGGATGGATCATCAAGTGGGTAAAGTCACTAAAAGGTGTTCACCACTCACTGGTCTTCCCAAGGCAGTGGCCCAGCCAAGAAAAGAAGCTAAGGTATTTGGCTCCAGGCAATTAGCTGGGAAGCCAACTAACTCCTCTCCTTCCTTGCTTGAGGAGAACGGAGACACTGACCAGCTCTTCTCCTTCCTTACTTGGAAAAGTTAGAAGGTTGTTCATTGTCCGAAGCTGAGGCACTGTCTGGAGCGCTGGCAGCCATACTGCCCATGATTGCTTTCTCCCTGGTAGCAGAGGCAAACCTGAGAAAGGAGGAGAGATAGATGTCAGCACAGAAGGCGGGGCTTCCTCAGGGCACAAAGCTCCACAGCAGCAAAAGTACAAAAGCTTCAACTTAATGGTTCTCTGGAGGTTTAAAGATAACAGTAGCTACCAGGTCACATTAATACCATATCCTTTGTAGGTAACAGGTCCTCTGGGCTTGTTACGAATAGCTTAGGAAGATCCTGCACAGGAACAGTTGAGGCAATGGCTTAACATCCAAGAACCAAAAAAAAAAAAAAAAATGGGGGCATATCTACTCTTCTGGAGCAAACAGGGTTAAGTGACTTGCTCAGGTCACACAGCTAGTAAGTATCTGAGGCTACATTTGAACTCAGGAAGAGGAGTCTTCCTGACCCTGGCCAGGCCAGGTACTCTATCCACTGCAGTGCCACCTAACTGTAGCTAGGCTAACTTCCACCCTAAAAGTAATCCCTCTGCCAATATCTGCAAAGCAGTGGTCATTCAGTGGTTGGATGGGGTCAGAATCCCTCACACATGTATCACACAACCACCTGGAGGAGGACAGGAAGGCATTCAGCTCATGCTGCCCACTAATGAGATTGCCCCACTCCCACTCATCAGCTAGTTTACCAATTTCTGGCAAGCCTTAGGAAAATAGGAAATTAGATTGAGACTTAGGTCCAAGGCCTACCTCTCCCTTGCTTTCTCTATGACCTTAGGAAAGGTGTGGCATCATGGAAAGAGCTCTGGAAAGGACGTTGAAATGTCCATTCTAGTCCCAGCCCTGCCAAAAGTTGGGCCATTGACTAGCCATGTAACCTGGGGCAATCTCTCTGAGACCTCTAGCTTAAAAAAGTATGAGCTGATGGCTGAAGAGAATGCTAGATCTCAGTTGGTGATCCCCTCATAGATGATGCTAAGCTGCTTCATCTCTGGGCCTCAGCTTCCTCCTGTTTTCACCCTGTCTTCTTTATATGGCCTATTTTTGAATCAAATGAGATCATCTCTCCACTAACCTTGAAAAAATGGGCTTTTAGAACTACAGAATAAGTGTAATCCACAAGTGAACTGGAAGCCCTTTGCATAACATCCTCACAAAGTGGTCATCTAGCTTTTGCTTGAAGCCCTCCAGGGAAGGGGAAGCCTACTGCCTCCTGAGGCAGCCCATTCCATTTAAGCACTGGGGAACTTTCACTTACACCAAACCTAGATGGGTATCTCTATAACTTCTACAGTTGCTCTTAATTGTACCTTGTGGGGCCAAGCTGAACGAATCTAAGCACTTAGCATCCCCATGCATATCAAGAGGACATTAACTGAGATGGTTCCTGAGGTCCCTTGACACTATCTGGATGGGGGCATCAGCAATACTTCTAGCTGAGATTCATCTGTCTCCCTGAGGTCCAAGGCAGGTGGGGGAAGGGGACAATTAGCAGAAGGGACCCTTGCATCCCAGCAGCCTACCCCTGCCTGCACCAAGACCCTAGCCTTGGGCTGCTTCTCTCACATGGAAGTGCCAACTCACAGACTCGGAAGGAGCCTTTGGCCTGGGGGGCGTCCTAGCCTCACTTCTACCCATAAGTCTCCATGTGATCCTGGTCAAGTCACTTATATATACCTTCTCTGGACTTCAATTTCATCTTCTGTAAAATGGGGGTTAGCTTAAATGTACTTGAAAGTTCTCAGTAAATAGACTATTCATTGGGTACATGGCAAAATGGATAAGGACTGTTTATAAGAGCGTGCCCCTCCCAAGTCTCAGTTTCCTTATCTGTAAAACATGGGAGTTAGATTAGACAACCTTTAAGGTGTAATGTATTCTATGGGCTGATCAGGTAGACTGGCAGAGTAGAAAGAGTACTAGATTTGAAGCTGGAAAACCTGGTTTGAATCCCACCTCTGCCACAAACTATGTGACCCATGGCAAGTCACTTTCCCTCTCTGGGTCTCAGTTCCCTCTTTTGTAAAAACAGAGAGCTGGAATATATGGTATCCAATACCTATTCTGGCTTTCAGACCAAAGATCCCAAAAGGACAGTATCCTCCTGGAGAAAGAGTCATGCATGAGAAGCCTAGGCCACTTCTGCTACTTACTCCCGAAAAGCTCTGGACAGATCTCTTTTCCTTTCTGGGCCTTAGTCTCCCCATCTATAAAATGGGGAGTGAGGGCGAGGGTGGAACCAGGTGATCTTAATAAATGTTTTTTTCATTCACTCATCTTTCAAGTCCCTTTTTTGATTCGATTCCTAATCTAGGATCCATGAACTTGTTTTTTTTTTAAATAAATAACTTGACAACTGTATTTCAATATAATTTGTCATCCTAGGCTTCATCAGACTGCCACAGGGGGCCAGGGCATCATAACAAAGGTTAAGAAGCCCTGCATCTAAATCCATGATCTCTGCTCAACTCCGATTCTTTTATGAGAAAGGAGTGCCATCTAGTGTCTGGAAGAGTATCTCACACTAGCCTTCTAATTGGCTAATGTAATATGAGAGCAAAAGCACTATTCCCCACCCCCACTCCATTTTGTGATTGCTGCTGGGGGAAGCTGGAGGAATTGTCCAAAGTGGTGGTCCACGGTGGGAGGTGAGGGGGTCCCTTGATATCCTGGAGCCCTGCCTTTAGCACTCAGTCTGTCTATCTGTCTCTCTTTGCCTTTCTCTCTCTCTTACATAGTCAGCAGAGCTAGGCTCATCAGTGCAAAAAAGGACCTCTCATTTCTAACGATGGATTCCTCTCTCAAGGGCAGCATAGTACACAGGAAGTAGTGAGAAAGGAGTATCAGAATATAAGGTTAGGAGACAGAAGTCATTGAGTCTAGTCCCAGTTCTGTCATTTAAGGCTGGGTAAGTCTCTTCCCTTGGACCAGTTTCTTCCCTTCTCTGGGCCTCAGTTTTGCCATCTGTAAAATGAAGGAATTGGACTTCTAGCTCATGATGATGAGTCTGTGGATTACAGTCTATTTGGCTTCTTTCTTGGTCCCAGGACAAAAGAGAAGACGGTGGCTAATGTGGAGGGGAGCCTGTGCCTGGAATGCCTTCCTCTTTTCCCCTTGGCCTCCTTCCTAGACAAAGCCTTTCTTCATCCCCTCAATTCTCCTGTCCTCCTCCTCTCTAACTACTTTGGATTTATTCTGGAGATATTTAAAGAAAACAGATATCTCTCCCAATAGAGCACTGGCTCTTTCAGATAATTTCTTTTGCTTTGTGTTTCATCTAGCACACTATATGGCACACAGGAAGCCTTTGACAAATGCTTGTTGCTTACTTGAGAGGACAAGTGCTAAATGTGGGGGTAGAGACCCAGAGTTCAAAACCAGGTTCTGTTACAGTGGCAACACTGTATTACATGCAGTGACAATGCCATGTGCTGTATTAGGAGTGAGAAGACCTGGGTTCAATTTTCAGCTCTACTACTCACTGCCTGTGCAACCTTGGGTAAATCACCTCCATTCTCTGGCCTTTGGTTTCATTATCTGTAAAATGGAAACTGGGCTATATGACTTCCAAGGTCCCTTCAAGCTATGTATCTATTAAGTAATATGTCTCACATTTGTGTGACTTTGACTAAGTTTTCTTAATCTCTCTGGGCTAGATGACCTCTGAGATCACTTGGAGCTCTACAGAAATGATCCTGTAATCCAAGGCCACATTTCATGTGGCCCTTCCCCTCCAACTGAGGCCAGTCTTGACAAATCCTCCTTGCTTACCTTTGGAGTTTAGATGATGTAGGTTCATCTGAGCTGGCTGAACTTCCATATCTCTTCTCAGTGCTGGTAACAATGGAGGCAGAGGCATACCTGCAACCACAGAAACAAAGAACCTCTGGAATGAAAGGAGTCTTTGGAGACCATGTAGTCTACCCCTCTCACTTTGTCTCAATTTGTACATGGGGAAAACTGAGGCCTACAGAAGAATGACTTGGCCAAAGGCACACAGCTAGGGGGAGGCCAGGCCTAGCATACAGGGTTCCCTCCTCCCCAGACAGTTTCCCCTGCATTGTAGTGCTCTTTGCTAAGAGGGGAGAGGGCCTGCGGATCGCACACTCTATTAGGATGCACAGTCCTAGCATCCAAATTCTTTAGCCCAGTGGCCACTGTGGAAGTGAGTGGGTCCCCACTAATATCTTTTCCTACTTTGTAGTGTTCTTGCTGGGTATGTAGTATTGTAGGTTCACAGAAGGATCGTACTGGTCATCAGGAGAAAACACATCATATTCCTCTGAACCATACCTAATAAAGACAACAAATTATAAGTCACATGCCTTAATGGATGGATCTGAGTTCCCATCAGAGACACTTGGGAGGAGCTGGTGGAAAGCTCCTTGCACTAGAAGGTTTGGATTCTAGTCTAGTATCTACAACTAGTTGACCGTGTAAGTCAAATTTCTTCCCTTCTCAGGGCTATTCCCTTTGGAAAATGAGAGGGTTACATCAGATTGGCAAAATTGATAAAATAGGAAAATGACAAATGTTGGAGGGGCTGTGGGAAAACAGGCACATTGGTGCCCTGTTGGTGGCACATGAATCCTAAATTCTAGCCACTCTGGAAAGTGATTTGGCACTATGCCCTGGAAGTTACTAAACTGTAAACTCTTTGACCAAGTAGTACCACTACTAATTAGGTCTACATTCCAACAAGATAAAAAAGAAGGTTCCATGTGAATGAAGTGAACTGAACCAGAAAAACAATTTAAACTATAAATAACAATGCTGTAAAAATGAAAAATTTGGCAAGATTTAAGAATTCTGATCAATGCAATGATTGACCATAATTCAAGAAGACCTATGAAAAATGGTGCCTACCTCCTGACAGAAGAGGTAATGGACTCAAGATGCAGAATAAGATACACATTTATGGGTATGGTCAATAATTGAAAAAATAATTTAATTACACATTTAAAAAAGAGAAAAATGTAAAAGTAAATGAAGGGGTTAGCTGAGCTGCTGTCTAAGGGCCCTCCTAGCTCTAGCATTCTACTCCAATTCTCCAACTCCTGGAGCCTTTTGAATCAATCAACACCACTGGCTCCCTATTACTTTCACTTTCTTGAAAATACGGACCAGATAGGCTAAAGACAAGGAAACACGCGCCAGGCTGACAAATATTTGATTCCTCTCTGGAAGTTTATTTTGTGCCTTCAAGGCTCTGATTCAGAACAGTTTTTAGCAAAATGTTTCTTAAAGTAAATACCATTGCCAGCTGGTCTCAGATTGCCTTTCATTCCAAGGTACACTCATTTCTAAATATCCTATAGCAAAGTCACCTTCAGATGGCATGAAGTACCACATTCATTTACTGTCTATTTGGCCTGCAGGTCAGGGAGTAGGAGACGACTGGCCATCCTACCTCCTTGGATCTCTAGTCTCCCTAGACCCTAAGTGCCTAAGTGGCTCAGTAACTCAGAACCAAAGCAGGCCTAGCATATCAGCCCAGGCTAGTGTCTGGTGCCATCTAATTGTTTCCCCCTTTTGTCTCCACTTCCATTCACAATTAAAGAGGCAGTTCTGATGTGGTGGGCAAAGAACATTGGAACGGAGTCATTTGCTACTAGATGTGTCAAGGGACATTACATGATGGTTTTCAAAATAAAGGTAAACTATGGATGATGACCTAAGAAAACCATTCAAAATCATTAATGATCATAGAAATGTAAATCAAAACAAGCCTCAAATCCATTAAGTTAGCAAAGGTGCTTAAAAAATGGAAGAACTCATTAATGGAGGGGCTGTGAGAAGAGAGGCATGCTAATTTAGTGTTGGTAGAAGTGTGAATTGGTTCAAACATTCTGGAAAACAATTTGGAATTATCCAAGAAAAGTAAGTATTGGGACTCTATACCCCAAGGAAGTCCTCCCACTCATTTTCCCTCCCCCACTAGAACCTTGGACTCTGTCCTGGGGATAGCAGAGTCTTTTGCTTTTTATTGTCTAGAACCAGGACTTCATGCAACTTCCTGGACATCTCTATACCATACCTCCTTTCCCCTCCATCATTTTCTAGCACCCTGTCATGTGTTGTCTTTCCTCATTAGAATGTAAGCACCTTGAGGGCAGAGACTATCCTGCTTGCTTATATTTATATCCTTAGCACTTATAACAGTGCCTAGCATATAGCTCAGTTCTTAATAAATGCTCCATCCATCTATCCAAGAAAAGTAACTAAAAATACCTTTTGACTCAGATTCTGCTACTAGGACTACATCCCAAGGAGGTTATTGATAATAAAAAAAAAAGACCCACATGTCTAAAAGTCTCATAGCAGCATAATTTGTGATAACAAAAAACTCAAAACAAAATACATGCTCATTAGTTGGCGAATGGCTGGACAACCGAACAAACACCACATAAACTGAGAATTGAACATTGCTACACCATGAAGAATGACAAATGTGAAGAATTCAGGAAAGTGCTACAAGATTTACAAGAAGTGATGCAGAGGGGAGGCAGCCAAGCCCCTTCTCGCCCATTGTCACAATGATCTCAACTACAGAAAGGCCAACATGGAGGACTAACACACTTCAGGTCAAATCCAATGCTCAACTGAGTAGCCTAATACCGAAGCTAAGGGACAGAGAGCCCTCCTTTCCGTTAAGAACTGATCATTTGCTTTTGGTGGTGGGATATACTTTGTAAATTGGTTTGTTTGAATGTTTGGTGGGAAATTATTTTGTTTCTTTTTTCCTTAAATAAAGAACATAGGATTTGGATCAAAAGACCTGTGTTTATTCAAATCCCAGTTCCATGCTTACTAGCTGTGTGATTGTGGGTAAGTCAGTTCTCTGATCTAGTCTCAGTTTTCCTTATCTGTATAATGGTTATAGTATTACCTGCCTTTAGGTAGTTCAAAGAGTTGTTGTGAGGGGCTAGTGGGAGAATGGATACCAAATGATCTGTAAGACATAAGACACTCAAACCATGTGAGTGAGCTAATTTGGATTTAAGGGGCTAACTACTGATGGCTTTCTTAATGGCTGGAGATTGTTTGATCCAAACTCCTCATACCTGAATTAAGGCTCAGAAAAGGAAAATTATTTGTCCAGGCATTCAGGAATTCAATTCAACAAGCATTCATATTAAACACCTGTTATGTGCAAGTCACTGTCCTAGGTGTTAATGATACAAAGACAAAAAGAAAAAAAAAACAGTCTCTTAGGGAGCTAACATTCTAGTTAGTGTCCCAGTCAGGAATAGAGCTAAAGATTCCTGATTACCTATATAGCTGTTAATCTAAAGGAATGAATCTCTAACAGTTGAATATCAGGCACTATGACAAGCCAGGTTTGGGCTAGAATAGTTTTTTAGTTCCTCAAGTTGTACCAGTAATAGCTGTGCCACCAATTGGTTATTACTGGTGAACTGTGGAGAGGACACAGAGGAGAATAACATGGCATGGACAGTCTGGCAGTCTGTGATCTGTATCATTAGCAAGAACTCCCAAATTGATGAGACCCCAGATCACTTAATCATATTGATAATCACATTATAGAATAACATCCTATCTGAGCACAGCTGGCAAGCACATACCATATTCAAGTTGGCACAGGCCCAGAAAGGTTAAGCCAATTTGCCCAGGGTTGGACATCTACTAAATGTCGGAGGAAGAATTTGAACCCAGGCCCTTCTGACTGCAAGTTCAATGACCTTTCTACTACATCCTATGGACTGCTGCTGCCAGGCTCTGCTGATGAAATCCAAATACCTGATTTCCCAGTTTCATTTGGAACGCTACTGATGCCCTACAGCTCACGGACTTCATAATGCATGGGATGACTATAAGTCGTTGCTGCCGCAAATGCCTGGAAGAATGTTTCCTTCAGAACATCATGATGTGTGTACTTCATGGTTAGAAAATAAGAACATCCTCACTGTTCTGCTGTCAATGGACCATGAAGAAAATTGCCACACAGTGATCAAACTGAATGTGAATTTGACTCATTGTAACAAACACTCTGCTATGATGCAATGAAACCAATTACAGTGAAAATAAACACTTTTTTCCCCCTCTAGCTTCTAGTCTTGGCTGTCCGGCAATTATATTGTATGACCTTGAGTAAGTTACTCACCCACTCGTCTTTGTTTCTCCCAGAATAAAATAAGGGCCCTCATGGGTCAGACTCTACTGATCCATGGAGTCCTATGACCCTCTTACCTTGGTTTGTTGGCTTCAAAAAATTGCTGGTTATCAGGGCCCTCATAGCTCTCAGTGCTACTGACATATCGGTCACCATAGCTGAGGGTAGATCTGCATGGGAAGAGAAGCACACTTGAGCCCTTTCAGAAGGACTTGGGTTCAGCTGAAGGAATGCTGAGGCCTGTGCTGAAGAACCAGGATGTGTGGGTTCCATCAGCAGCGTCCACTTAGGCCTGTGGTAGAATCTGCCACACAGCCTGTGGTCCACTGTGGAAGGGTGGAAGCAGACCAAATGAAGGGCCAATGGATTTCTACTGCTTTTGGTCAAAGGCCTTTGCAAAATGTTCCAATGGCTCTTCTTGGGCTAAATCTGTTCTTCTAGGCACCTTCCTGTACCTGGACTGTTTTATCCATCTGCCCCATTTCCTCTGCTATGAATGCTACTATATACTAAGGCCAGCACTCACCAGGAAGAGGTTGAGCTCTGGAGCCACTTACTTTTTCTTAGAGGTAATCTGTATTTCATCCAGATCATTTTGTGAACCACTGGAGCTACGATTACTGTCAGTTGAGCAGGTACTTGACCTGCCAGAAGAAAAGACCCATTAGAAGCTTCAGGACTCTGCCTCTGGTCTCCCCCAAACACAAGTATCCACTGTTAAGACATTAAGCAAGAGAAGTTAGAGATTGAGTTCCTTGTGGTAACACTCATGGGTGTCTGAATTTCCCCATCTGGAAAGTGGGGATCATTCCATACCCAAACTCCAATTCATGTTTGAAATGTCTGGCTCAGCTAAATACAAACATAGAGGAGGGCGGGGGAGAGCATCTAGCCACATGGAAATTGCAAAGCCAAATTTAGCCTCCATATCAAGACAAATTCCTAGCAATTAGAGCTTTCCAAAAGTGGAATGCATGGCCTGGGGAGGTAGTGAGCTCCCCCTCACTGGTGAGGGAAGTGAGGGGGTCTTCAAGCAGAGGTTGGAAACCATTTGTTAAGGCGATAGAGAGGATTGTCAGGAATGAGCTGGATAACATCCTGGGATTCTAGGGGAATAAGTCATGGGATTCTCGCCAATAATTGGGCAATTTGAAATATGATTTGATTGCAAGGCATTTCCTTGCTCCAGGCCCTGGTTTCTCCATCTGTCAAATGAGGGAGCTGGACAAGATTCTGTCTAATGATGGTCTTGGCCAGCTCTGCAATGCTCAGGTTCTCTCACTCCCAAGGTGCAATTTCGTCAAGTGTCATGGGCTAGAGTGGTACCAACCCAGCATTTATTATACACCAAGTGCCAGGCACTGGGCAACAAGGATGAAAGCAAAACAATTCCTGCCTTCGAGTAGCTTGCGGGGGAGAGACAGCATGGACACAGATACCAAACTTGTACGAGATGATGTGGGTAGGAAGGTACCAGCAGTTGGGTATGGCAGGAAAGGCTTCCCAGAGAAGGTAGTATTTGAGCCAAATGCTCTTGGAAGAGACTAAGGATTCTAAGAGGTAGTGGCGAGGAGAGAGTGCATTCCAGGCAAGAGGGATAGACAACCAGTGCAAAAAACCCCCAACAAAAACACAACAAAAATAGAAAAACAGGAAATGGAGTGCCATGGATTAGGAACAGCAAGAAGGCTGGTGGGAATGTGCTGTAATGTGCGTGAAGGGAAGTAATGATTAATAAGGCCAAGAAGGTAGGTTGTGGCCAGATTGTTAAGGGCTTTAAATGCAAAAAAGAGTTCATATTTGCCCCTAGTGGTAATAAGGAGCCAGTGGAGTTTCTTGAGTAAAGGAGTGACAAAGAGCTGAGCTTTAGGAAAATCACCTTGGTTGCTATGTGGTAGATGGATTGAAGTAGAAAGAGATTTGAGGCAGGGAGACCAGGCAAGAGATGAGAGCCTTAACTAGGGTTGTGGCAGGTGGAAATGGCAGCTTGGACAACTGACTGGACACGAGGGGCGAGGGAGAGTGGAGTCGAAGGTGACGTCCATGACGTAGGCTTGGGTGACAGGGGAGAGTTTTTGGGGAAAGGTAACAGGTTGTCTTTTGGACAGGTTGAGTTTCAGAGGTCTACGGACTGGAGGCCAGGAAAGAAGTTAGGGCTAGATAAAGAGGATCATCTGCTTTGAGATGATAACAAAAGTCGTGGGAACTGATGAGGTTACCAAGTGAGAAAGAGTAGACAGAGGAAGATGAGGAACCAGAGCAGAGCCTTGGGGAACACCCAGAGTGAGGGATGGGATACAGAGGCTGAGCCAGCCAGGAAGCCCAAGAAGGTGTTGGAACACTCATTTCTCCAGTGAACCCAAATGTGCCATTGAAGCCCAACTCTCAATGGACAGTTTCCTTCACTTCTGTAAGGAATGGGGCAGGAGCAAGGGGCATGGTGTGGAGGAGCCCTGAAGCTGCGTATAAATTCAGGATAACCTAGAAGAGTCCAGGGATGCCCCCTAGGTCTTGGTATCTGTTGGCATCGGGATACAGGTCTTTCTCTTCTTCTCTGGGAATGTTCCTTCTAGTGCTGGAAATGTTCCTTTCCTTATATGCCAAGAAAGCTCTAGAGAGGAGACAAGTGGCTTTCTTTAAGGAAAGAGGCTGCTACTATCCCATGAACAACGAACCTTCTCCAAGGAACTCCAAGGAGCTCCTCTCAGATTTGTTTAAAGCCTTTGTTTTGAGGTTCTAGTCATCTCCTACTCCCTCCCACCCCCGTGTGAGAGTGTACTTACACACATGCATGTGGGCATGTAACAAACAGTACCACTGAAGTCCAGGACACAGTCTGGCAGCATATACCTCATTCCACACCTGCAATGTGTTTACCACAGATCTTTTCAAATAAGTCTCAATGATCCTCACAGACAAGAATCTGCTCTGTCAGAGGAGCCGGGCCTTTTCCACTCTACCTCTATTGCCTTTTAGGAAAAAAAATGGCTAATGTACTTGAAAGTGATGGCTTCATTGAGAATCTCCCAGGCCAGGGAGTCTGACCTGCTACAGGAACATAATTCTGTGCTGCTAGGTCTCTCTCACCACCCATGGGGCAGAGGGACCATAAGAGAAACATACACCAGGACCTGGATGAATTTAACTGTCTCTTTTCCTGATAAAACACTCCCCATTCTTCCATATGCACTGGCACACACTCATGTGTGTGTACCCACAAGGCAAGGAAGGGCAATGGTTAGCAGCAAAATGGCAGAAATGCAGGATGCATGTTAGGGGACAGAGATGAGCCCCTGATGGGCTCTCTGGTTCCTTTATGACTGCCAGCTCACATCCTCCATCCAATCACCACCAATTTACCTCTTCCCACTGCTGTCTAGGGAAAGCTCAAGAAGAGAGGATTCCAGTTTTGGGTCATGGCCCACTGCAGTGTGAGTTTCTTCTTTCTTTCTACTAAGGAAGGAAAAAGAAAGTGTGATTCAATCCCCCTTCATTCTACCACAAATTATGAATCACCAGGGACCACAGAACATAGATTCAGAACTGGAAGGGACCTCAGAGGTCACAAAGGACCCATAAAGTTCTAAGGAGATAAAAGACTTACCCAAGATCATACAGGAAATAAGAGTCAGAGCTAGGATTCACACCCAGGTCTTTGGCCTCTAAATCCCATACTTTTTCCATCGCACCCATGTGTCTTTCCACTCTTTGCTTTGGGGCTAGATGAAAACATGGTACGGGCAAAAGAATGGGTCTAGAATCAGAGGACCTGAGTTCATATACTGCCTCTGATTCTTTTATCACTTGTGTAGCTTTGGGAAAGTTGCTTCATCACCCTAGGCCTTATTTCCTCCTCTGGACTAGATGATCTCCACAGTTTCTTCCAGCTGTCTGGATCTCTGATTCCAGAATTTCTGGTTATTCTTGACTTGTTCCACACCTACCTCATGTCAAGGATAGCTTTGGTCAATCAACTCTATTTTTTCCAGACTAGCTTTTCAAAAATGTTCCTTCTCAAGTGTGGGCCCAAGTGGTTGCTCTGATCAAAATACTAGAGAGAAGTCAGAGCTGCCATTAAGGCAGTAGAAAATCCAGTTGCTTCTCTATTTCTCTTCCTGTGAAAACCACTCATCAGTAAAGGGAGTGCTAGGTTTGAAGTCAGAGGAACCTGGGTTTAAATCATGGTGTTGCCTGGTTTAGCTCCATGACCTTGAATAAGTCATTTCCCTTCTCTGAGCCTCAGTTTCCTCATCTGTAAAATGGGAATAAGAATATCTATACTACAAACCTTCTGGGATTGGCTTTGTAAATTCTTAAGTGAGAGTCATTTCTGTTTATTCTCATTGGCCCTTCTCACACTGTAGTTCTACTGTCTTTTAAAAAAAAAGGATAATAATGATGGTAATCAGAACCCCCCCCCAAGCTACTCCAATTACTCCTTTGTTTTATAGGCACACTTCACTCCAGACAATCAATTTGTTGCGGAGATTTGTGCATTAGTCAGATTTTTGTAAAATGAATCATAGCTCCTCATTAATATTGGTTACCATTACAGAAGAAATAGAAAAAAAACCCCAACCTTTGAGAGGCACATCTTTGCCAGCAGATACCTTTCCAATAAAACAGTAGTAATGATAAGACTAAGAAGTCAAGGGGGCAGCTAGGTGGTGCTGCAGTGGATAGCGTATCGGCCCTGAAGCCAGGAGGACTTGAGTTCAAATGTAACCTCAGACACTTGACAATTACTGGCTGTGTGACCCTGGGCAAGTCACTTAACCCCAAATGCCTAAAATTTTTTTTTAAATGTCAAAAAAAAAGAGAAGTCAAACATTTTACTGTAACTACTGCATAGGGCCAGAGGTGTCCAGCATCTGCAATCACTAGGGAGATTGGGGGAACTTTCAAGAGCCCTCATCCTCCCAGAGAACAGTCAGCTGTTTTCCCCTAGACACATGACCACAGGGCTGTTCTGAACAACTCAACTTCCCAGTTTCAGAGACTAGGCTGCCTAAAGGTGGTATTTGCAAGCATCCATACAATGAGGATTCCCTGTGTTTTCCTGATGGTGAAGATTCTCAGGACTTGGGTAGGGGAGGAGAGTGTCAGCCAGAGAAAGAATGCACCTGCCCAATCTTTGATTACAGACAATCAGTTCTTTAGGAGAGCCCAATAGATTGGTAGGTGGGTCCCCCAGCCATCTGTGGCTTGTTTGAAATGGGGGCCTCTTGTTCCCTCTCTGGCCTAGGTCCCCATCATATTTTCAAAGTGACTCTGACAAGATGGAGGACCTCCAGAGGAGGTTGACAAGGATAAGGGAGGGGACCAGAAGCCCAATCATAGGAGATCCTGTTGAAGGGTTAGAGGATGGCTAACTTGGAGAAGGGAAAACCTTTTCTTCAAACTTTCTACTTGGCCTCGGGAAGGCAGAATTAGACTGAACTGGTGGAAGTTCCCGGGGAGTGAATTTCAGCTCAACATAGGGTACAGCTGCTTGGCCATTAGAATTGTTCTCCAAAGGAGCAGGCTGTTTTATAGAACGGTGATGTGCCCATCCCTGTGATTATTTTAACAGAGGCTGAATGACCACTTATTAAGAATGTGGTAGAAGAGATTTTGGCATTAGGAAGCTAGACTAAATCACTTCAAAAGTCCCATAGAATTCTGAGATTCTATGATGCTCAAAACCCCACCCCTCTTTTCAGAATCACTACCAAGATAGTCTAAATCTTAGAAGTAGGCAGGTAGAAGGGAAGAATGAGCCTTTCTCAAGACAGAGGCACACAGACATTGAATTGGGAGTCAGGAAACATCATTCCAGTCCTACCTTGGCCCCCAACTAGCTATGTGATCTTAAACAGCCATTACCCTTCTCTGGGTGTCAGTTTTTCACTCTATCATATAATGTAGGCCTGCCTCTGGCTCAGCCACTTCTACCTACTACTATCTGAATCTAGAGACAGTATTCTATCTCTATGGCAACAGCTCAACAGTAGCTGCTGGGACTTATCAGGTGACCGCAGCTCAATGAAAACATCTATTGAGCCCACCCGAATCCCTTTGCTCTGATTCTTTCCTTGTCACGTAGCCGCCAGGTTTTAATGTGGCTTCCCTGCTGGGGTGAGAACAGGCTGGCCACCCGACAAGAACATCTTGGTCTGCTTGGCAATTACGCTTATTTTTGGAAATGAATAAATTGGCTTTCTGGACCACATCAGCCATATCTGAGTCATTTCCCCAGAGCCTGATCCTTAGCAGGGGAGCTCAAGAAATTAAGTCTCTCTGCCTATCATGCTGAGGGGCCAGCTTCTGCACTAAAGATGATCTTACCAGGGGTCCAACAGACCTGGTTAAACTTTCCTCACCACTATCACCCCTTTGTGGGACTCTCCTATCTTGTTCCCCTTCTTGTTTTTTTTTCTTTTTTTCTACATGAGGGTGGGTGAGGGTAAAGGAACATGTTTGTGTATATGTATGTGGGTAGATGAAGGGAGGGGGCTGTTAGGACAACATATGGGGCTGTGAGTACATAAGGGTGTATGTGTGTACAAGGGGGGTTGGGGAGGGTCAGAAGAGCCACAGGAGTGAGGGGAATAGGAGAAATATGCCATATATAAATGTATGCCTGTTTAAGCATGTGGAGGCAACACACGGCTAGAGAATTTAAGGGGAAGGGAGAGTGATTACTATTGCTGGTAGATGTAAGCCAACCACTGTTTAGGTGTGGCAATAGTAAGCGACCCTAGTAAGCCTTTATTATGTGGGGGGAAGCAGCTACGTGAGGAAGCCAGTCTTCCCTTTTTAAAATGTTTTGGTTGCACTTGACCAGTGAGCTGACCTTCTGGGAAGGCAGCGGGACAATTGTGGTGCTTCTGGCTTTCCCCTACCCCCACTCCTCCCAGACACCTTGTATGCTATGATTGTGCTTGTTACCCAGAGGTAGGATCAGCTCACCACAAGGGTGAATCTGCAGTGACATGGTAGCTTAGATTCAGTCTAGCTTCATATCTCCAAAGGGGATCAATGGAAGATCCTGGCCTGGTCCCCTTGAGTCCTATTTGGGGACCTCTGGTGTTAACAGTTCTACCAGCATAGATGTGTATAAACCTTCACCTTTCTTCTGGAACCCTGGAAGGGTATGCTATCAACTATCCAGAGGCTTAGGAAATAGCCGTGTGAATGGCAGACTGTACCTTCTAGGCTGGGGCCCCAGCAAGGGCGGTCTACTTATATTAGAGTGACTGTCCTTGCAGTGCCACTCATTGTGAAAGCGGGCAGCAGTCCCCTTCCCCTAAGCCACCTACAGTCCCACTACCTGGCCTTAAATGGATTTCATGGCCAACACTGAAACCATGGCCTCTACTTTTTGACAGATTAAGTACAGGTAGCCCTTAGAAGGGGCCCCTTGGGAATGGGCAGCTCCTCTCATGGAGGATGGAAGCCACCCAATGGGGAGCTTTCAGCAGTATAAGGTGGGCTCCTGGATGGTTTGAGGCTAGCCCCATCACAGCAGAAGGGATATCATTGCAAGAAGACATGAATGGTGTGGTATTAACCTATAACCTGATCTAGTATTGGCAGGGGAGATGGGTCATCTAGGTCAGGCTCTTCATGGATAGCATCTGAGCAGGAATAGCTTGGCCAGAGCAGCCCAACCTTAATCAGAGCTCAGGTCGGCCTTGAAATTGGGCCACAGAGGTGAGTTGGAGCCTCAAGTCAAGGAACGTGGAGCCAGCAGCCAATGAATAGCCTCCTGTCTGAGAACATGGATGGCCAGGAAACCTAGGGGTGGGGTGGGGGAAGAGCTCCTGGCAGCCAAGCCTTTTAAGCCTAAGTACCCGGCCTGGGTTGAAGAGGCTCAGGACAAGAAGGTACAATTTGGTCCTCTGACCCCCACCCTTGGCAGAACCTACAAGGGACAAGGAGGAATAATGAGGGCTCAGAATGGCCATGGGCATCAATCAGAGGACAGAGACCAAGATGTGTAGGAGGAGGGTACAGGAAGTCCTCGATGCAGGAGCATACCTATGACACCATGTCCTGCTCTCAAAGTTGGTGAACCTGGGAACAGTGGGCGGCCTACAATAACAACTGTATTTGTAGCCATACTGTACTGGACATGCTTCGTCTTCTTTGATCCCTTCAATCACTCTGGGAGGGAGAGGAAGGTACTATGGGCATTACTGCTCTCATTTTAGATGCAGAGAAACAGAATGGTGCCTTTACCTGTACTCTTGAACTCTGGCAGATGAAAAGAAACTCCTGGACACATTTCCAGTCCAAGCTGAGGAGCCTGCTTTCTCTCTGCTAGAATCAGAACTGTGTGTGAGAGAGAGAGAGAGAGAGAGAGCAGAATCAGACCCCCTTAACAAGCCCACATGCATATGCTGCTGGAGCTGGGGCTGTTAGGAGCCTGGCTGGCCCCTAAACCATCGGGAGGTGGAGAGGAGGGCCCAGAGGTCAGGAGTAGGAAGAGACAAAGAAACCTCTCTAGAAAACTGGAGACAGCTCTGCAAGGAAGGGCCACGAGAGAGGGGAAAGTCTTTTTGAAAATTATTTTTCATTTCAATTTTTCTTTTTCATTATGAATTTAGCAAACACCAACAAACACCAACATTTCGATGTACAAAGAACAAATGAAGAGAAATGCATAAGTTGTAAACTACTCTTGTGTACAGATTTTCTTTAAGTGTACAATAAAGTTAATGCAATGGTAGCAAAACTGCCAGAGAAGGTCGAAGATTCAAGAAGAATTTAGTAAAGCCTCTCCTCTTGGGTGGGTATGGAGGTGAAAGAGGAGGCCCATCTGCTCTCAGATCTTAGACTATCAGGGGAGAGGAGACATGTTCTCAAACCAGGAGGCTGGGTTTAGAGATAGAGGACCTGGAGGTAAATCCAGGATGGCCCTGAATGAGGCATCTAACCTCTCTAAGTTTCAGTGTCCTCATCTGCAAAATGAGAGGATGGGCAAGACACAGCTCTAAAGGCATGAACGCACATTTCCCACCCCAGCCTTGTGATTTCATAGGTGTAGGAAGCACCCATAGAGGGCACCCACTCTACCAAAGCAGGTCTGCACTTTACAACTTCTCGTCTTTGAGAGCCACCTGGATCACTGAGAAGTGACATGTCTTGGGCAGGGGCAGCTAGAATGTGGCAGGCAAGGATGGGCCTCGTGCCCTGGATTTTCAGACTCCAAAGCCTGCTCTCTATCCCCCAGGCTATGCTACCTCTCATAAACTAGATGACAGGTGCGAGAAAATGATTCAGTGCATAGGAGAGGTCAGCCAGAAGGGCCTGAATGTTGAGGGTCTCCTGAAGTGTTCCCCTCTCCCCTGCCATGCTCTACTCTGGAGAGTGGAGACCTAAGGCTGCTGCCTCAGCAAGAGATGGAAGGACAGCCCTCTTTAGCCCATTGCTTTTAGGGAAACTGAGGCTGTCAGGGGAGGTCAGGGCAAAGTGTATACCAAAACAATGGGAAACAGCTACCTGGTGAAGCCGAAAATCTGTCTTGCCAAAGATGGCAGGGTCTGACTTCTCTCAGGAGGGACTTCATCCTCTTCGACTTCAACCCTTTAAGGCAGTAATACAAAGGTACTCTGAGTAAGAGATACAAGGGGTCACTGTGCCAGACACCTCTCTCATTTACTCAGCCTCTTCTCTTTTACAGTAGAAGACCAAGCCAAAAGCAGCTTCACATTCCATTCTGAGCTCTCAGAAGGTTCCCTCTTCCTTCTTAGCATACTCCCCTTGGATGGGGAACAGGCTGTTCTGAGCTCCCCATGCTGGGCAGCTTCATGTCCTCTAGGAACTCAAGGCTTAGGTGATTCTGTCCCAGGGGCCAAAAGGGAGAGGGACTCACTCACGGCCATCACCCCACCCCCACCAAGGGCTATAGCTGAAGGCGTCCTCTTCCAACTATCTGCTTCAAGACTGCTCCCAGCCTGTGGAGGTGACTTTCTAGCCTCTCCTCCCCCAAAACAAGAGGTGTGCCTGTTTGGTGCAGAAAACTCCAAAGCTAGCTCTCATTTCCTTTAAGGTTTTGTAAAGCCCGTTAGAGACATTATTCAATCAGTCAGTAAGCATTTATGACACCTTTACTATGTGCTTATTCCCCTAAGGTAGGTGCTATTATGAGCTCCATTTTAAAGGTGAGGAAACCGAGATTTAGAGAGTAGGATCACAAAGACTGACCAGAGTCTGAGGCAAGCTTCCTGACTCCGAGGCCAGAGATTTATCTACCACAACACCCTTCCTTCCCAGGAGAAAAAAATATTTTCTGAAAAAGCAAAATGTTTGATGATTCCTTCATTCAAGTACCTGCGAATCTTTGGTCAAAAGATGTAGCACCTCCACTTTTTTCCATGGGCAGGGGAACTTAGGGCACGCTTTTTTCCGTGGACAAAAGTAAAGGGAACTCAGATCTGTCTGTGACTTCCAGCACTACAGGCTTAGCCTGTCTGGGATAAGGGCTCTAGGCCTGCCTCCTGAGGCTCTCCTAGGCTGGCAGTGAAACCACCCAAGCAGCAGCTCCCACTCTCCCTGGGCCCTCTCTGCTCCAGGAGAGTCCAATGCCTTCTCCTCTCCTGGACCACCCCACCAGCAGGGGAGGAGAGCCCAGGCACAGAACTGCTAGAAACCCTCCTCTAGAGCCTTACGTCTCTGCCATAACTGGAGGTGCTACATCCTGAGTGGAACTCTTGGAAGGTGGACAGAAAGACGCCACCTGAGCTGCCGGCCTGTAGGATATAATAAATAAAATAAAGGATGTGACCCAAGACTGACACATTAAGTATCAGATCAAATTCAAATGCTTTATAACCATGCTCCCTTTAAGCCACCTCCATCCCACCTCCCAGTCTCCACCCCCTGGCCCCTTTCCTGCTCCTGCCCCAGCCCAAGGCATATAGCCCACACCTCCCTCTCCCCACTTCTCCTGGGACACGCACTCACATTGCGCTTTTCTTGGCATCAGATAGCACAGAGGAGCGCTCCCAGGTGGCAGACCTCTGAAACACGTTGCAGGAAGCTTCGGCCCTAGAAGGGCAGGGAATGGGAAGGGAAGAACCAGAGAGGAGATCAAAGGCCAGTGCTCTGAGCATATCTCCCTCCCCCCAAACACTCTCCCATGGGGACACATGGCAGGTTCTGCCAACCTGCCCACCTGGCTTCTGGCTGAAGTCTGTTTGACTTTCGGGCAGCTTAGGCTACTGAGTGGCTTGTATGAAAGAGAAGGGGGTCCTGATATGCAACTCAGCCCACCTCTGTTTCAATGAGGCAAGCAGGAAGAAGGGGTCCCTCACCATTATAACTTGTTAAGAGTTCAGTTCTTCCTGAGGGAGAACAGTGCGGGCTATCCCCACAACTCGAGTTCAAATAGGCCTTTCAGGATCACTTCTGCCCTTCCAACCATCACCATACTGGGCAGGGAGTGCAGAGATTGTTACAGACAAGGAAATTGAAGCTAAGAGAAGTGAGATGACTGGCCTCTGACCAACACAGCTAAGAACAGAAACCTAGGCTCACTCCTAGGGCTTTACATTCCCAATCCAGAAATTCTTTTCCACCACACCGAGTTACCTCTCAATCATATTCATGTCTGAATAAAATCAGCCTCATTAGCTGGGAAATTGTTTAGGGGAATGGGAAATGAGAAGGGAGAACAAGAGATCCTGTATAGAGGACCCCCCCCGGCCATTGTCCAGATCTTCCCTTTCCATTATCTCTCTCATGTTTATACACTAGTGATACAATGGGTGGGGTGAACCTCACCAGATCTGAAGTCAGAAGACCTGGGGTTAAATCTCATTCTTTCCTTTTACCTTGGACATTTGCTCCCCAAACATGTTTCTTCATCTGTAAAATGAGGGGGGTCAGACTAGACGATTTCCAAGCCCTAAATCTAAGTATCTGGGAGATCTGACAAGTTTTTTAACTGGACTGTGATTTCATTAGCATAGGGTACTCTTAGTGAGTAAACAGCCTCTCCCAATGCAGGCTGGCACCTACTGGGCACTTTCCAGACTTGAAGTGTTTGCCTCTTGGATACCATTGGCATTTGAGATTCCCTAGAATGGATCCCTCCTGCATAC
Source organism: Phascolarctos cinereus (assembly GCF_003287225.1). Classification (NCBI taxonomy): domain Eukaryota; kingdom Metazoa; phylum Chordata; class Mammalia; order Diprotodontia; family Phascolarctidae; genus Phascolarctos; species Phascolarctos cinereus. Next base: position 27,782,629 of record NW_027556291.1, read on the forward strand.
AGCAGGGGCTTCTTCTAATTCACTTTACACCAAGCGTATGGACGTGGTAGGGGATCAGACCAAGGAGATCATAAGAATCTCAGCCCTCTCAATAAAGTCAAACAGGTCCTGTAGCTAACTAGAGGTGGAACATTCAGAAGACAGCTGGCAATAATGGAAGCTGAGAGCTTGAGGGGGTTTGGCATACCAGCCAGTCCTCCTAGTTTTACAGACGAGCAAGGTGAGGCCTGGGGGGAGGGCGTTGGGGTGACTTGCCCAAGGTCACACAGGTGAGTAGGTAGGAGTGCCATGATACAAAGCTGAGCTTCGCAGGTGTCACTCCCAGTATCCCAAGTCCACCATACCATCTGCCACCTGGCTAAGGAAAATCTCACCCTGCCCATCCCAAGATGGGGCACTAGGAGGCACGATGCCCAATGGTACTAAAGTGGAATTTCCTGGGCCCCTCCTCCAACCTTTCTAGTCATTGTACCTTCTTCACTGCTCATCAACAGGAAAAGCTAAGGCACTACCATCCCCATACATGGGGCTGTGTCTGATATGGCAGGGCACTCTAAATGAGAAAAAAAAAGGCTGTTTTGGATGGCAGTCCCAAACTCTCTGGATTCCAAACTGCTCTGCCTGGGATTCAAGGCCTTCTGTAAACTGTACCTTGCCTTACAGAACCAGATTTATTTGACCTACTCATAAACTGATCATAGATAATGATGATGATGATGATAGCTAACATTTATAAAGTGCTTACCATGTGCCAGGCACTGTGCTTTACAATTATTATCTCATTTGATTCTCACAACAATCCTGTGAGGGAGGTACTATTATTATACCCTTTTTACAGATGAGAAAACTGAGGCAAACAGAAGTTAGGTCAGGGTCCAAGCATGGTCCTTTGACTGAATCCAAACTTCACAGAACTTACATCTTCTTCTTGTACTCCTCAGAAGCGACTTTGTAGGCAGAGGGTGAGGTCCGGGGCAGGTTGGCAGTGACAGGTTTTGCTGGAACCGTAGGTCTGGAAAAGAAAAGCAAACTCAGTCTGCACCCCATTGCCGCTGGCCCGTGGAGCTGTCCAGGGTCCCAAATATCTGAAAGTTTGGTTTATCAGATCCATAGATGGAACTGAGACAGTCTCTCCCTACTTACTCTTTCCTTTCAGACTCGGTCAGGCTCATGGAGGAGAATGCTAACAATAAGGCTCTCAGCTTAGCCTTTTGCAGATGGAGGTCCTGGGGTTCCCTTGAGCCCAGGGGGTGGGGTGCAGGGCTGCTGGAATGCATATTGAAAGCTCTTTCCTGAAGACTAAGTATGAGATGACTCTCTAGCCAGACCCATTTTGGAGGCACTTTGTAACCATACAGTGCTATAGAAACATGAATTATTCTGCTTATGGCTCCGCTGATGTGCTTCAGGGAGGATATGTGGCTCGCTGGGCTGGAGCTTCAAGCTTCTGCAGGCCTGAGCAATAGAGATAAGGTAGCCTGTTTTCTGGGGACCAGCCTTAGCCACGTTTGCACAGGCTCATCACCAGGAGGATAGCTGCTAGAGGAGGAACTGGATAGGCCCCAATAACTCAGGAATCCATCAAATAAGTCATTTGTATGTGTTGTGGGGGGAAAGATATCAGCACCAGTGAAGGGAGTATCTACCTTCTCTGTGAAGTTTCTATGTGAAGCCCTTTGGAAATCTTAGGCTAGATATCAACTGTTAATATAGACATTATAAGGATGCTGTGAGGATTAAAACAGAAACCTATAAAATGCTCAGAAGAGGATGCTGGATACAAGGAAGTGTTCCAGACTGAGCTCCAGCATCTAGCACAGTGCTAAGCACTCACACAGTAAGTGCTTAATAAATGCTTGTTGGCCACCTGACTGATTGAGCTCCTCACAGCAATAGCCAGCAATGCCACCATCTGCATCATCTTTCCTCTGACTGGATCAGTTCTGGCCAGAAGGAGGACTAGCTGCTACCAGTACCCACCCTTCACTGTTATAACAAGAGAGATGCCCAACTATAGTTTTGTAAGTCTCAGAGTGTCTCCAAATCTATCTCAAGCCTATGTGTGTGAAGAGGAGGGGGTGAAGAGGGAAGTTGGCTGCCTAATTCTTAAAATACAATTAATATGACTCCACTTAAATTCATCTGTAAAGATTTACCACAGCTCAGCACTAGTCAACTCCACCCAAGGAGCCATTGGCTGCTTCTTCTCCCTTCCCCCCCCCCAATCTATACTTAACAGTTGCTGGCTGAACTGGGAAACACCCCTTGGTAAGGCACACAGAAGACCATGCTGGCCATGGGCAGCAAGACTATGTGGTACTCATAGTATATGTTTTTTGATGAGGCTTCTACTGCCTCCCACCAGACCAACCTTTTGGGGGGTTCGGAAGTAGCCGAGTAGCGAGTCTGTGGCACACTTGTGCTGTCAGTGGGCTTGGTGAATATGCCCCTGTATGAATCCAAGAAGGAGATATCTCATTAGTGCCTAAAATGACTTAGAGTAGGTGGCAGAAGAAATCCATTGAAGAGCACAGCTGACATGATCCTGGAGGTGAGCTGGGATAAGTTTACCAGAGAGGTGAAGCCACTCCTTACAGGGGTGGTAAGCAGGCCTGACCATGCACCAGGATTCTAGAGAGGGCATCTCTTCAAGTTTGACCAAGCTCATCTCACACTCATTGACAGAGACCCTTCTTTCCTATGGCATGGCATTTTGCCTGGCTAGAGTCAATCTCATGGCCCCCTGGCTGTCACACTGTACCCTGGGGAGATGGCAGGTCCATCTGGATCCCTCCATCTCAGGGATACCTGGGCCATATTCACTACCCTAGAAAGTGTCTGCTGAGGCCTCAGGTCATAGCATAGTCTCTTCCTGACTGGCAACCTTGCTTCCAACTCTGGTTTTATTAGAAGTTTACTTTCTAGGCCTTGAAGGAGCCTTCTGAGGCCCTCTCAGGCAGACCGTTCTGCAATGGGCCTACTGCAGACAAGACCCCAAGCCATGTGGTGAGTACTACTTTCTTCTAAAGCTCCAAATGCACTTCCTCAGGGTCAGTTACACCAAATTTGACCCTGTCATTTCCTTTGCCTAAAAATCCCAGGTGGGAGATAACGAATGATCTTGCTAAGTATGCTATCAGCCTCTAGGCTAGAGTCCATCACTAGCCTTGGCAAACACCCAGAGCCCCACCAGTCCCCTACTATTTCCAGTTCCCCTGCCTGTTAACACCCACCTGATAATGTAGCCTGATGAAGGTTTGGGAGCTGGAGGCCTGCATGGGGAGAAAAAACAAGTTAGGAGCTGCCAGTTTCAACTGCACCAGGGAGGCCGGGCAAGGACGGTTAAAGGTCCTAAAGGAGAAGGGCCATGAAGGCAGCCAGGGCAAGGGTGTAAGCCCTGTCCCGTAGCCTGTACCAGCCTTGTTCCAGCACTGCTTATTGGGGCAGTGACCCTGCCTTCCCAAGAAGGGAAAGCGATGACTGGGAGGCAGCCTGGCACCATGGGAACAGACAGTGCCAGACTGGGAGTCAGAGGATTGATCATCTGGGAGGTCTTGGGCAATCACTAGTCTGCTCTGGGCCTCAGTTTCCTCCTTTGTAAAATCAAGGGAGTTGCTAAACAAAGTCAAACTGTATATAACAGTTAATTTCTGGTACTAGCTTCTTTCTCATTCTTTTCAGGTTGAAACATTTTTGTTTGTTGGTGATTGGTAAGTTCACGATAAAAAAGAAAATCTTTTTTTTTTTTAAGAGCCTGGCTCCTTTCATTTTTCCCACTGATAATATTTTGTGAGCCTGGATCACAACAACATTCATATAGATGTCATAGTATTAGAGAATGAGGCGGCTTAGAAAATTAGAGGTGGCAGGGGCCTCATTTAGTCCAGCTCCCTCATTTTAAAGAGGAGGAAAACAAGGTTCAGAGAAAGGAAGGGGAAGGGAAGAGAATACGCATTTATATAGCACTTACTACATGCCAACACCACTGTGCTAAGAACTTTTTAAAAAAACAAATATTATGTCATTTGATCCTAGGTTACTATTATCCCCATTTTACAGTTGAAAAACTGGGGCAAATGGAGGTGAAATGACTTGCCCAGGATCATGCAGCTAGTTAAATGTCTGAAGCCATATTTGAACTCCGGGTTTCCTGGCTCCAGGCTCGGTTCTCTGTCCACTGAGACCCCACTGCCTCAAGAGAAGTGACTTGCTCACAGTCAAATAGCTACCAAGTAACAGAGTGGATTGGAAGCTAGGTCCTGGGCCTCCCAATCCACTTTGCTGCAGCTATTTAACTCCAGGGGAGTTGTATTTTCTTTCACATGGATATTTCCTTTGTCTTTGTAGACCAGGAGTGTGTAGCAGGCTGCCCTCTGACTAATGTGGCCAGATTAAAATGTAATTGAGAAATGGTTAACAAAAGAAAGCAAACTTACAGTAGAACATACAGAATGGTCGTTTTCCAAGTCAGTATGTAGCCTGCAGGGGACCCTGATACAGGTTTAGTGGCCCCTATTTCTATTTGAGTTTGACCCTAATGGTGCAGAACATAACTGAGCTGGGATTTTTGCTCCCAGAGATTCTCATTCACGCTGTGCCCTCGATCTTCCATAGAGGATCCAACCAACATACTGGAGGCCCTTTTTTTTTTTGGCTTCTCTTTACATTTTGAGAACAACCCATGGGGCTCTTGGGCTGTGTTTTCTCACTCTGGACTTGCAGTCAGAGGGTCCCCCCTCGCCCCCGAGGCCTATGCTAAGGGAAAGCCTTTGGAGCTGGTCCCTGACACAGGCAGTGGGACATAGTGGCAAGCTTACTGAGCTTGGAGTAAGGCCAGCCATGTGCTATGTACTCTTGGACAAGCCCCTTCCCCTCTCTGAGCCTGGGCTTCCCTCAGTGCAAAGAGTACTAGCTCTAGAGTAGAGGACCTGAGTTCCAACAAGAACTTGTGTGGCCTTGGACAAGTCCCTCAATCTCTCCCCCTTGCTCTTCCTCACCCAGAGGATAATGGCTTTGGACTACATGGTCTTTGAGGTCCCTTCCACCCCTAGTTTTCTGATCCTTTGAAAATAAAGGAAGTGGGTAGACTCCTACGTTTTTTCCAGCCCCAATATCTATGACACTGCAAAACAGAAGGATCCCCCGTGTGTGCGTCCATTAGCTAACTCTGGGTGCCTGCTGTTCCTAACTCGAAGGAAAGTCAGAGTATAACATCCATATGTCAGGAGATTCTCAAGATTTACAGATGCTGCCCCTAGTTAACAACCATTTGTTCGACTCTCTCCCAAGGAGCTCTAAACACTTCAAAGACATCACTGTCAGGACGCCTTGCAGGACAGCATCCTTACTCCCGGTTTGTAACTGGCATGCATCATGTGCGCCACCAAGAGGCTGCAGGGCCTCACTTAGTAAGAAGGCTGACTCTCAGGAATGTGTATGGATGGGGGTCTCTATGGTTTTCAAAGCACTTTTATATACCTCCTCATTTGATCTATATAAAGTAGGGAATGAATGAATGAATGAATGAATGAGAAAGCATTTACTAAGTGCTTACTATGTACTGTGCTAAATGCTGTGGATACAAAAAGAAAAAGCAAGACAATTTCTGTTCTCCAGGAACTCATATTCCAATAGGGGAAACAACACATAAAAAAGGGCTTGGCCTCAGGGCGCATAGAAAGGCCTGAAACTCTGATAGGTTCATTAGCAGGGCAGATGGCAAGGTCCAGGAGTTCTTAGCATGCCTCAGTCGGTCAGATGACAGGGCCCAGGCATCTGGGCATAGAGACCTCCAATTTTACAAACGAGGAAAACTGAGGCCCAAAGAAGGGAGAGTGAGTTGCCCAAGATCCCACAGCTACTAAATGGCAGAGCCAATTCTTTACCCTAGGTCTTCTGACATGCGCAATTTCCCCTTTATACAGCCCACCTCCCTTTCAAAGATAGGGCAGCAGACATGGGTGAAAAGAGAAAACCTTCTCCCTAGCATGGAATATCCTACACTGTCTATGATCATTGACCGATCAAGCCCATTATTCTGGTTCTAACAATGGCAGGAAGGGACTGACTATGTTCCAGTGAGTGAGAATCTCCTACAATGCACAGAAATACACTGAATATCATGGACATTCACATCACTTCTCTTGTAGCATCTGACCCCACTGCCATAGGGCTCTCAAAAATATTCTTATCCCCTACATTTCTACCACCTGTGTGTGGTGAGAAGTGCTAGGCTAGATGAGAGGGCTACCTTCTACATAGTGGGCCATGCCCCTGCCTCAGTGGAGAATAAGCAAAGGAGTTTGGAAAAGTGCCTTCATCATACCTGTCCTTCTGGGGTGTTACAACTGGAGGTGCAGTTGAAGAGGGCTCCTTGCTGGGAGGTAACTCTCTGGGGGAAAAGAGACATAACTTTGCTGAGAGTCATAGGCAATAGTGCCTCTCCTCAGAGCTACTTCCCAGAGGGGGAAAGCAAATATACCTTTATCCTGTGTCCCTGCCCCATGTTACTGGCCCAAATCTGCCTCATATACCCAGTTGCCACCCTCTTCCACTAAGTACTTCAGTCTGATACACCTGGTAGCCTCTGGGGCACATTGATAGGAGTTCTTCCTTCCTCATTCTAGCTACAAGATAAATGAGTGACAAAGAATATGGGAACTGACTTAAGATGTCTGACGGGTCAACCACCATTAAGTCAAATGTTAGGAAGCTAACTAGGTTGACCACCTGAAACTAAGAGAAAAGGTCTCTAGCTACACTTAGGACAGGGAAAAAAGGGTACTCAAGGACAACCAGGGATGAGGGGCACAAGGGGTCAGTCATGGTCATACGTAAAGTTCTGTATCTCTCCTCCCGCCACTGCCTTGGGCTTGACACTGGCATACTAGTTAGGGCCTGGCTCTTGGCCAAACTGGGCCTCTCACCATCTTTAACAGGGCCCCTTTCCTTCCTGCCCTTTTCTACCCTTCCCCACTTCATTCAGGCAGAGAACTACTAGGGGCTGCAGCATCCCAGAATCACAACTAGAAATTTCTCTAGAGTACTCACATGGTCTGGCCTTCTGTATCATCTGGTTTGTGAATCCAGCTGCTGTCATCTTTGATGATGGTTCGAACTTTCATTTGTTTGATGACATTTTTTTGATCACCTTCTCCAGGTTCAGAATATCCTATAAAGAAAGTACAGATAGCTACTTTCCAAAGGAAAGTGGCATTTGGAGAGGGGTAGGGGGAGAAGTGACCATGTCATGGCTAAGGATGAATTGGATTAATGTCCCTCAATAGGCAAGGCTAATGAGCCCATCTATTTGGAGGATGTTATTCATCTGTGTGAAAGATACATATGCAGCCCAAAGATTCTTCCCACCTAGCCTCATTTTACAGCTAGAGGAAAAAAATGGCATCCAGAGTGGGCCACGGTTCTAGTCACATCTGCCCAATGAGTCATTGGCAAAGTTTCAGCAGCAGCATCACCACTGTGGCTAGAAGTCTTGAGCTATGCATAGAGCTAGGGAGGGAAGGAGATGGTGTCCTTGGCTTTTAGGGAGCCTGTTATCTAAGACAGGCAAGGGTGATGATGTAGACAATGGAATTCCAGGGTGTGAATTAAATAGACGGCTGCAGTCCATCCAAAGTTACCAAGGTGAGCTCATGCAATGGAATGGGCAAGTACAGAGGAGGCCCAAGGGTGCCATGCATTGGAGGGGAGACAAGAGCCCTGCTGGAGCCAAGGGAAGGCCTCATGCTCTGGGGCAGCCTTAGTGGAGAGAAGGAAAGACTCCCCAGCCCTCAGGCTCCATGCCCCAATCACCATCCTTGGCCAGAGAGGTGGCCTACATGAAGTATAAGGTTACAGGACATGGAATCCCACAGACTGACTCAAGGTGTGCTAGTAGATGGTGGAAACACTTCAGCAGCTTCTTGGCCAGAACAATGGCCTCCAGCTCCAGCCAATCCTCTCAGCTGAGAAGTTCTCAGAGAGCAAAGGAGAGGGGCAGAGGCCTGGAAAAAAAGGGATAGGGACCTGAGAGGCAGGAGTCAAGGGACTTACCTTTGGGGAGTCTTCCGAAAGGCATAATGGTGTGGCTGTGTATTCACAGGTCAGAGCAATACAGCAAATGGTTCTGGGGGAGACAAGACATTGACTGTTGTTGCAGCCAGTGGCAGAACTTGGCTCAGTGCCCTAAATCCCACCACTCCCAGACAGCTCTGCCAGGCAGCAGTGGCTTCTTCTCCACATCTGTGGCTAATTAGATGGGGACAAAACCCACCAGCAATGACCTCAGAAGCTTTGAGCAGCTGAGTGTGCCCAGCAAACTAACTTAATCCAACAAAGTACTGAAAAAATGGAAACAGTCCTTGTCCTCCAGGAGCTTATATTTGGCTGGGAAGAGAAGGGAGCAGCAACATGCAAACAGGTCAGTAATAATTGATAATTGATGACGATGATAACTGAAGGAGGGAGGAGAGAACACTGGCCACTACAGAAAAGCTTTCAGGATCTAAGCCTTGAAGGAAACCTCATGGAAAATCATGGGATCAAAGATGGTGAGCTAGAGGGACAGAGATCAGTTAATCCAACCTCCTTATTTTACAGATGAGAAAAAATGAGGCCCAGAGAGGTCAACTGGTTTGTCTGAGGTCACACACACATAAGAGATAAACAGGATTTGAACCTCACTCTATTGACTGCAAATCCAGTCTCTGCCACCTAGAAAATATTCTTCTTCCTCCAGGCTCTCTGACCTAGGACAGCCTTCAGAGATCATCCTGCCCACCTCCTCCCCCAGCATTACAGATGGGAAAACTGAGGCCCAGAGAGGTACACTCAGGGCCAAGCGTCAAGCCTAGGTGGCAGCAATTGCCAAGAATGTCAAGGATTTTTCTCCTGCTAAATTGTAGCCTGGCATGAAGAAGACCATCAGTACTGTGCCCCATAGTGATGGATTTCCAGAGGTTCCAGTTCTCAGTACCCTAGGAGCCTACAGAGATTGGACTAGGGCCCAAGCATACTACCTGTGGTGGATTCAGCCTGGAGTTGGACTGGATCTTGGGGGGCTAGAACCAAGGCCCTCCCTCCCTTATCCACGACTTAATAAATGCTTGCTGAATGACAGATTCATAGGCCAGCCTTCCAAGTACTTGAAGATATCACATGATGGCTGTGCCTTTCAGAGCCTGTCATCCCTTCATGATCCCCTTCCCTCACCCTCAAATCAAATATTTCTAGTTATTCCAGCTGATCTCAGCCAGTCCCCTCCTCATGCTTGGTTACCCTCCTCTGGACAGTCTCCAGCTCATCAATGGCCTGAGTCCATTCGCCCCAGACGTGGCCTGCCCAGGGCATTCCAAAACGGCAAGCTCCTGGGCTTAGGAGTTCTGGAGAAGAACCCTTCTTAATGCAGCCAAAGATTATGTGAGTTTTGGGGGCCACCATTTCCAGTGCTGCCCCATGTTGAGCTTGCAGGCAACTTGATTCCCCCCCCCCCCACCAGCACTTCCTAGCTAAAAATGTTGAAGAACAGAGCTCAGGTGCCTGGAGCACTCCCTGGAGCGCTTTTTCTAAGGAGACATAGCCCCATTATGGACTGTTCTTTGGATGTTGCCATCTTACCCTTTCCAAATTCATCTAACTATAAAGGGTTGTGCCCCAGTAACAGCAACACTGTGCAATGACCAGCTTTGACAGACTTCGCTTTTCTGAGCAGTTCAATGATCCAAGACAATTCCAAAAGCCTCATAATGGAAAATGCTATCCACATCCAAAGAAAGAACCATGGAGTCTGAATGCAGATCAATGCATACTATTTGCTCTCTTTTTTTTTGTTTTTTTCTTTCTCGTGCTTTTCCCATTTTGTTCTGATTCTTCTTTCACAACATGACTAATGGGGAAATAGGTTTAATATGATAGTCCATGTATAGCCTATATCAGATTGCATGAAGTCTTGAGGAAGGAGAAAAAAGACTAGAACTCAAAATCTTATAAAAGTGAATGTTGAAAACTATCTTTACGTGTAATTGGAAAAAATAAAATACTGTTAAGTGGGGGGGAAAAGGGTTGTGCCCTAGTTCACATCTCTCCATACTGTCCACACAATAGAGCATGAACAACCTGGGCAAATGCTTTCCCAAAATCTAGGTAAACTCTTATTTACAGCACTCTCCTTATCTATCAATCTATGGCCAATCTATCATAACCTATTTGTGAAGAAGTCATGCTGGCTTTCTCTGATTAAACACTCCCTTTTCTAAATATTCACGAACTGTTCCCTTAATAAGATGTGTGAGACGTTTGCCAGGAATTTCAATCAAGCCCATTGGCTTATGATTGGCAAGTAGCTTTCTCCTCTTACTTGAAATTTGGGACATTTGCTCTGCTCCAGCCTGAGGCTAACTTCTGTTCTCCAGAATACCAATAGAGGCTTAGTAAGTACCTCCGTTAGTGCTTTCAGTACTTGGGCATGTGGTTCTTCTGGGCCAAGTGACTCGCCCTCATCAAAATGCTCTCTTATTATCTGCCTACTTATCTTGGGTTTAAAGCCATTTTTATTCTGTGCTTTCTAGTCCAAAGACCAAAGATTCCTGGCAGAGAAAACAGAATAAAAAGGAGAATTAAGTTGTGCTGTCTTCCCTTGGTCAATGATCCATTCCATCATAATACATAACTTTGGCTCAAATGACTTTGCCTTTCTGGGCCTCAGTTCCCTCAACTGTACAAATGAGGGCATTGAGAGGTTCTAAAGCTCTTTTCCCATCTTTTCCATTCTGTTCAGTTTGTGCAAATCCACAGATCCCATCAGTCATTTCTTCCTTCCCCTCCCTCCAAATACACACCTGCTGCTGCTTTCAGCTTGTAGCAAACAGTTATTCTATTGGTTACACCCAATCTCCCTTGGATAACTTAAAAAGTGGATTCCAAACTTCTGTGGAAAAGCCTTTAGTAAAGGCCACCCAAAGACCACACACTTTGCTCTGTGTGTGTGTGGGGTGTGTATGTGTGTGTGTGCGTGCATGTACATGCTTGTGCCTTCTTAACCCCAACCCCGGGTTTACGCTTCGGACCAATCTGGGAATCCTTAGCCTCCAGGGAAGGCCCTCCTACACCCACTGTGAGCAAATCCAATCAAATCAACAAACACTGAAAACTACCTGCTCTCTGAAGCTCTCTGATTTCCCAAACTGGTGATAAAAGATAGAATTCTACCTCCAGGGGACCGTTGCTTGGTCTGTAGATTTCCAGGGACTATCATGCAATCTTTCAGGACAACTGGGGCTGATCCCTGGCAACAGCTGTCCATTGGCTCACATGTTTTGAGCCAGAAGGACCCTTAGAGAGTACTTAGTCCAACTCTCTCATTTTACAGATGAGGAGACCAAGGTTCAGAGAATGCTCAAGATCATGCCCGTAGTAAAAGTGGCAGATGCTGGCTTTGCTTAATACCAGTTTGTTGAAGGAATGAATTGAATTAATGAGGGCACTAGAATCATTGAATCTGAATGTGGAAAAGGACCTCAGTAGCTATATAGTTGAAACCATATAGGAAAAAGAATCCTCTTTCCAACATGCCTGGTGAATGGTCATCCCCACTTAGCTTGCAGATCTCCAGTGAGAGGAAAACCCACTACCCGCCTTGGCAGCCCATTCCACTTGTGCCACAGGCGGTGAATGGTAGAGAGCAGACTTGGGCCTCATCCCCCTGAATGCCAAAATGATTTCATGAGCCCTCCTCTTTTGATCCTTGAAATGGTCCTCTCAGAGAAGCCACTTTCCCTGCTCCCTGAGCCTGGCTCCTCATCTCTCAAACAGGGCTCACAGCTCTACCTGTGACAAGGACTGGCATAAAGACTTCCTGAACCAAGCTACTCGACAGCTCTGGAAGGCAGAAAGGGATTAGCTCTTCATTACCACCTTCATCACCCCCAGCAGGAGGGTGCCTCCTATGGGCCTCACTCCAGGCCCATCCTGGCAGGGCTTGCTGGGCCTGGGGTGTGGTGGGGCCTTTGCAAGCAGCCTCTCGGGCGCCCTGGTGGGGCCTGCTAGGTTGAGCTGTGGGAGGCTGGCAGTAGTTACCCTCAGCTTGTTTTTATAGACCTGAATCACTTGGCTATAGTCCCTCTAGCCAGCCAGTCCTAGCCTGTTCTGTCCTAACAAACCTTACCGGTTGCTTCAGCCTCCCATCTAAGTGGGAACACATGGGTTCATGGCTTGCCCAAGCTAGAGAACCTTACAGAAAGAAAGGCAGATACTAACCACCCCAACCTGCCCAGGGTTTTCCAAGCGTCTATGTATCCCCAATAGATCTGCAGGCCTGTGGAATGGACGGTCTGGAAGGAATCCTTTCTCTCCACTCACTAGGTTAACACCTCATTCAGGGCTTTAGTCTCTCTCACCTGGACTATCACAGGGCCCTCCTAATCAAACTCCTGGCTTCTATCATCTCTCCACCAAACCATTTTTTTTTTTTTTTGCTTTTTGGTGAGGCAATTGGGGTTAAGTGACTTGCCCAGGGTCACACAGCTAGTTAAGTGTCAAGTGTCAAGTGTCTGAGGCCAGATTTGAACTCAGGAACTCCTGACTCCAAGGCTGGAGTTCCATGCACTGCGCCACCTAGCTGCCCACCGCCAAACCATTTTTCTAAAGCACAGGCCTGACCACATTCCCCACCTTACCCCACTCCTCTTCCCTTCCCCATTCACCATTTAGCCAGGGCAATAAAGCTCCTGTCTCCCCTCACTATGCAACAATGTAGATGGAAGTTTTCTTAGGAAAACCTATTCATCCTCCAAGGCCTGGCTCAATGACCACCTCTTCTAGGAAGTCTTATTGGATTGTTCTCCATCCAGTAGGGAAGGAAGAAGGAAGAAGCATTTATGCAGTTCATTTATATTCACTTATATAGCAATAGGCCTGTCTCTCTCAAGTACACTCAGCCACATCCTTCCAACTCTGCTTCTACTCGTCACATCTTGTCCATCTTGTGTTCGAATTATTTTTGTACATCTCTCTTCTCCTCTAACACAGTAATCTCTCTGAGGAAAAGGGGACCTGGAGTCCTGTCTCCTCTCCTCTCCCCAAAGCCTTGCAGAGAGCAGGGAACCAGTAAATCCTCACTCATGCACATGGGATTGAATCACAGAACTGAGGAGAAGGAAGGAAGGAAGAGATAACAGATATAGGGAAGGAGGTGATAGGGAGCAAAGTAGAAGACATGACAAGGACATGCCTGGGGTGAGGGTGAGGGCTAGTGCCAACAACCCAGGGTGGCCTACGTATGCCAGGACAATCTTTTTTGCCCATAGCTCCTGGCTGGCTAGCCTTCCTCCTGGGGCTCTTGACGGCTGGGGATGAGGAAGGGCAGCAGGGCCCCCTGCTACTGGTTTCGTTGCTCCTTGTCACTAGCCTTCCTGAAGTCAGAGCAAGGAATCTGAGCCCTTAGAGTGGCACTACGAGGGGCATGGCTTAAGAGATGGGCAAGTGGGGACTGCTGCCTTGGCAGGGCTCAACAACTATCAGGCTTTGGGGTAAAAAGGTTATTCCTAGCCAGGGGATAGGAAGAAATGTCTCCTTCCCTGGCCTTCATCCCACCAAGTTAGGCAGACTGATGTCACCTCCCTCTGGTCCGGCCCTTGCTAGTACTCAATGCTGATGTTTTAAGCTTACAGAGATGCAATTGGGTGGCACAGCAGATAGAGTACTGGGCCTGGAATCTAGAAGACCTGAATGACATTTACTAGCTATGTGACTCTGGGAAAGCCATTTAACCTCTGTTTGCCTCAGTTTCTCCATTTGTAAAATGAAGATAATAATAGTATCTACCTCCCAGGGTTGCCATGAGGATCAAATAAGATAGTATTTCTAAAGTGCTTAGCACAGTGCTGACACATAGTAGGTCCTTAAAAATGCTTATTTTCTTCCTTCCTACACATGGGAACTGAGCTCCCATCCTCATATCCAGTTATACTCTTGTCTTAGGAGCCTGGAGGATTTGAAATGAGACACCATCAAGCCCAGCCCTCTCATTTTTTCTACTGGGCAGAACGAAGCCCATTTGGGTGCAAAAAAACCACAGCTAGTTTGCGGCAGTGCCATGGCTGGCAGACATGCCTCCTGCTTCTTCCCTCACCATAGCACAGTTTCCTTTTTCTTAGAGCTGGGAGTGGGAATCCTCCATGCCGGCCTCTCCTCCCCGTAAGGAGAATTATCAAAATTCGAGTTCAGGGTTGTAAAGGATCCCAAACGTATCATCCAAGCTTCCCCCTGCATTGATTTGCCCAAGGTCCCAAAGAGCAGAAGTTCCAGGATCCACAGCTGGGGCTTGGACTCCCCAGATCCATCGGATCACTGCACCCCACCCCATCCACAGAGTCAGGGAGAGCATACCCAGAGACTGAGCCAGTAGCTTCTCTCCACACAAAAGGCCTCCCAAGCCCCACTACCCCTTCTGCCCAACTCTGGCTAGGCCAGGATCTTTGGCCAGCCCCTCCTCCTCTCTGGGCCTCAGTTTTCTCAGCCATGAAATGAAGAGGGCTGAGCTATGTGGTCACTAACAAACCTCTCCATCCTGACTGTGTGCATGGTAGGGTAGAAAGTGGATTGGCCTTGGAGTAGAAAGACCTGGATCCAAATGCCACCTCTGCCACTTAGCACCTGCATGACCTTGGCCAAGTCCCTTCCCTCCTCTGGGGATCATTTCACTCATCTGTAAAATAATGGGAGGTGAGGACAGATTGGAGTAGGAGACCTCTGAGGTCCCTTGTAGGGCTAAATCTTACAGAGAGCTCTACAGATTATGGCCCAGCTCACAAAGGTACAAATAACCTCCTTCTTCTTCTTCCTCTTCCTCGCCTCCTCAGCCTGGCAGCTGAGATCACTGAGTGTACATGGAGAAACAGTGATACCCTAACACTCCAAAAGATTGGCCTAAATGCTTTAGTACTCCTCGAGCCTCAAAAGTCATCGACAGAGTGAGGAGGAGGGCTGATTTTTCAGCTACCTGTGGGTGTCATCCTGGAGGAGCCACAGAGCCAGGCCTAGGCAAAACACAGAACTGTTTTAGCTGACGGATTGGGCTGGTGCCAGGCCAACCAGAGGTGTTGATCAGCTGAACCAAGAGCAGCTGCCTCCTGGGCAGCTATGCTGCAGAGGAGGAAAAAAGAGAGCAACCTCCCCTCTTCTGGCTTGGCATCTCCCATCACAAGACAATGTGGGGCACCTGTGTGTGTGGCTGTTTGGCCTCGTAGGGAGTAGGGGTATATTCCAGTGCATACCCCTGTATTCCTGTGAACTCTGACACTGTAAGGGGCTCATGTGGCTGAATGGTTTGTTGTTTGGGGTTCAGGGTGGGGCTGAGCACAAGGATGGGGCAGGCCAATCTTTGTACTGAGCACAGGGGTGGGGCAGGCCAATCTTTCTCTAAAAGACCAGTAAGAATGTCCCCTCCTCAAGGCTCAGAGTTACCCTAGATTCTTCTTATAATGTCATGATTTGACTTACTGGTGTAGGAGCTGGAGCAGGCTTAGAAGGGGACTATGGAAAGAATTCTGAACCAGACAGAACCTGGGGGACCTTGGCTGAGGCAATTAAAGGCATCTGTCAGATGATGGCCCAGGACTCAATGACCTCGGAGGTCCCTCCAATTTTAGATTATGATCTTATGGTCTGCTTTAGAATGGAAGTTCCTGGGGCCTGAGTTGGCTTGGCTCTTTTTCCTTCTTGGGGGCAAGAAGCAGGAATTTTGAGCACCTGTCCCCTGGAGGTTAATCAGCAATGGTCTTAAGTTGTTTCTAGCTGTACTGTCCTCATTCCTGAGAAGTTTGACTTGCTTTGGGTTGCTGGCATTTGTAACTCATCCACATTCATAGAGAATAGTCTAAACTCTGTCACAGATTCATCACAGATAGAAGGGACCTCAGGGGCCTTCAAGTCTAATCTGCTCCCTAAACAAGAATCCCCTCTAATACATTCCTGGGGATGGGGAACTCACTACTTCCTGGGGCAGATCATTCTACTTGTAGGCAGCTCAAATTGTAAGGGAATTTTTTCCTGACCTCACATCTGGATTTACATGTGTCTTAGTAACTGCTGCCCATTGCTTCTTCTTCTGTTCTCCGGGGCCAAGTAGACCAAGGTAAATCCTCTGTTCTTTTTTTTTTTTTAAGGCCATACAGGGTTGAGTGACTTGCCTAGGGTCACATAGCTAGTAAGTGTCTAAGTCCAGATTTGAACTCAGGTCTCCCTGACTCTAGGACCAGTGCTCTGCCCACTGAGCCACCTGCACTGCCTCCATTCTTTCTTTCTGAAAGGCTTCCCACATCCCTTCTTTACCTCCCGGACCCTGCACCTGAGACCCTGTGCTCAGAGATCTAGCAAGCGAGAAGAGCTCAGGCCTCTCTGTGTTTCTTTGTTCTGGCCTTCGCCAGGCCTTTCTAGGCTTGTGCACTACCAGGCTTCTATGACAATAAAAAGCAGTAGGAAGTCACTTAGACGGAAGGAAGAAATTACTATGGCCAACAGACACCTGCTGGTTTTTCCTATTTCAATGTTTCCCTCGGTTTCTGTGTGAGTTATCCTTAGTGCTCGGCCAACCAAATAAAGAGAAATAGCCAGTTTAGTGAGAATACTCTTGGCCTGAGTCTCCAGCCCTGGCTTCTAGACCTAGCTCAGCCCCTCCTGGCTGTGTGACCTTGGGCAATCACTGCCTCCATTTCCAAAAGAATCACTAAACCTTAGAGTTGGAAGGACATGGCATCATCGAATCTAAAACTTCCCCTTTGTGACTTCAACCCATTGCCCTCCAGGGCCAAGGAGGCCAAGTGTAGCCCCAGTACTCCAGAAGTGGTCTGACCAGGGCAGAGTGAAAGAAGATTAGCATCTCCGTAGCTAGGGGGCGCTGCTGTGGAGAGAGTGTCTGGCCTGGAGTCAGGAAGATTTACCTTCCTAAGCTCAAATCTGGCCTCAGACATTACTAGCTGGGTGACCCTGGGCAAGTCACTTCACCCTGCTTTCCTCAGTTTCCTCCTCTGTACAATGAGCTGGAGAAGGATATGGCAAAACGTTCCAGTATCTTTGCTGAGAAAATCCCAAACAGGGTCATAGAGAGTCAGACAGGATTGAAGACAACTCAGCAACAACAACAGTCTTGGATACTAGGCCTCTTCTTCATGCAGTCCATGACTGAACCAGCTTTCTGTGGCTGCCACTGTTAACTCATGAAATCTGTGGTTGTCTTATGGCCAGCAGCCTTACCAAGCCTCTCCCCCCAAATGACATTCTGTGGGCAGAGATTTGCTGAATTTGCCACGTGTAAGAGCCAGAGGCCACAACCAAACTACTCCACAAAGCTGGGCCAGTTTACTGACAGCCTCTGTCTTGGCCGTAAGCCCTCACTACAAAGGGACGTACCATAGTCTTATGGTCCCATTTGGCTGCCAAGGACAAACCCATTATCAGGCCACAGAAACACCTGTCTTTAGTCTAGCTGGTAGTAATAGCAGTAGTAGTAGTAGTAGTAGTAAAAATGATTATTATCATTAGAGCTAGCATTTACACAGTGCTATGAGGTTTGCAAAGCACTTTATTGACATTATTTCCTTTGAACTTCACAACATCCTACAAGGTAGGTGCTATTATTATCCCCATTTTATAGATAAGGAAACTGAGTCTAAGAGAGGTTAAGTCACACAGCTAGGAAGCATTTTAACTCAGATCTTCTTGACTCCAAGTGCAACACTCTATCCACTGTACCACCTAGCCACCTATTAGTAAAACATACAGTGTCAGAAAGTGTACTGGCCTGGGAGTCAGGAACCCTCAGATTCTAGTCTCCAGCTATGCCACCTTGCCAGAAAGATGAATAGCTTCTACTTGTGTTTTAAAAAGCACCTTCCCCTCACTAGCCCTCTGATTTGGGTAGAGTAAGAACATTAGTGGTGTCCTAGAAAGAACACTGGGGTCACTGGAGGTTTGGGTGAGAATCCCATCTCTGACACTCATAGGCTGGGAAGCCATGGGCAAATTCTCTTGGTCATAGTCATCAGGAAGAAGCCAGCTTCCTTGGTTCCTTTCGCTGACAGGTAAGGAAGGTGGAGTCACTGACAGGTGAATAGTCGCGGGATATTTTTGCCTCCTGGTTTGGTAGGCAGTGGCAGGCCCTTTGGGCAGAAGGCCAAGAAACCCAATCCCATCAGCCTGGGGAACAATGGTTAATTTAAAATTGGATGCTCATTCCAGAGGCCAGTGGAGTTTTCTCTGATAGGGCTTTCGGGCATCTTCCCCAGGCTCTGTACGCTGAGCTTGAGTGTTCCATAACCCTCAGCCCTGGCCCATTTATCTAGGCTTCAGGACAAAAGCCTGCCTATGATGGTGAATGGCCAAGGCGGGCACCAGATGATGATCTGAGTGTAACAGCCTGCTCTCCTACTCTATACCCCGAGGACTTGCAGCTGGCCCTTGAACTTGCTCAGGCCTCACTTTCCTCCTCTGTCCAATGATGGCTTCTGAGGGCCTTCTTTCCAGCTCTAACTCAGTGAGCCTGGGACTTAGGAGAGGTGGTCGTGAACATGCCCTTGAACCTATTTATTTTCTTCATGGGAACATATTCTGAATGAACTATGGAGAACAAAGGTAGCAGTAGGGGGGGGAGAGAACTATGTGTTCACAGATGTTCATAGCAGCATTATTTGTCATTACAAAAAGCCTGGCAGCAATGGAAACACCAAACAATAGGACGATGGATGGTTAGAGAAAGTGTGGTACATTGATGTTATGGAATGCCCTCATGTCATTAAAATTAATAGGCAGGAGGGGTAACAAAGAAATGGGGGCCAAGGCAGAGCCAGAAAGAGCCAGGATGCAGCGGCGATGACCATAGAAGGAAAAGCCACTGAGGGTTAATGGACAGAGGATGGCAATG
Organism: Phascolarctos cinereus; assembly: GCF_003287225.1. NCBI lineage: Eukaryota > Metazoa > Chordata > Mammalia > Diprotodontia > Phascolarctidae > Phascolarctos > Phascolarctos cinereus. The sequence goes on from NW_027556291.1 coordinate 27,801,542, forward strand.
GGAACAGAGAGGGACAGAAAGGGCACGAGCGTATTATCTATCATTATTATTAATATGAAAGGCCCCTATCTAAATGGTGACCATGGAGTCAGAAAGATCCAGGACCAAGCCCTGCCTCTGACATGTCCTGGTAGTGGGATCACAACCAAATCACTAAAGCTCTCTGGGCCTCAGTTTCCTCATCTATAAAAGAAGGGGCTGGAGTCCCTTTCAGCTCCAAATCTAGGCTGCCTTTAAGATCTGTCCCTTAGGTCAGATTGGCAACATGTCTGTAACTTAGACTCTTAGCGAAAGGTTCAAGGCATCTGCCCAAGGGCATATGGGCAGTGAGTTTCCCTACCCCAATAAAACTGTAGGTCGGCACAAAAGTATTATTACTAATAACAATGGTAACAACGATAATAAGCCGCTCTTACTATAGTGTTTTAAATCTGAAAAGTGCTTCACATACATCACAATTGAGGCTTCCATATTAAGGTAGGTAAAAAAGCTTTATTTTCCCCATTTTACAGATGAGGAAATTGAGGCTGAAAGAGGTCTGAGTAACATTTTATGGATTGAAATTAATTGAAATATAAATAGTTACCAAGCAAGTTTAGTGAGTTGTATTGATTGTTGTTTGATATTAAGTATCATTTTGTCTAAAAAGGGAGGGGTGAACATTTTGAGAAGGCATGTTAAGGTTTATTGGCACAGGGAAGGAACTTGACATGGGGCCAAAGGCCCTGATTGTTTTCTATCTAGCCTGGCCTGACACAGTTGCTCAGAACTGAAAGGGGATCCTGGGTCCCAAGGATCACAGATTTAAAGCTGTAAGACACCTAAGAGAGGCCGTTAAGTCCAATTTCCCTCATTTTACAGATGAGGAAACTGAGGCCCAGAGAAGAAGGAAGAGACTTGCCTAAGGTGACACACAGGGAACTAGCTGGACCCCATTCTTAATGTACTTTCTGTGACACCTTCCTGCCTAGCGGCAGTAGCATCTTGGACCACCAGACATACATGTTCCCAGCTCCCAACTGGCTGGTGGGGAAGAGGGGTGAGCTGCTGGCAGAGCTGGGGGATGCTAGTGCCTCCCCTCAACCTGTGGGAGGAGTCCCCAGCCCTTCGCGCTGGGCCTCAGTCTCGGCCCTGAGGGCTCTGCCCAGTCCTCCTGCGTAGCACTAAAAAGACCCCTATATTATGGAACGACTTCTCCACATATGACACCCAGATATGAAATGGCACCCTGGCAAGCCCCTGGGACTGGAGTCAGAAGCCTGACTCTACCACTCTCTGTGTGCCCTTAGACAAGGCACTTCCCCTCTCGAGGCCTCAGTTTCCCCCTCTCTAAGACAGGGAGGTTGGACTAGATGCGCCCCCCCTCCCCCACACACACTGCAGTAGTTTCAGTGGGATTAAGGTCTGGGAATCTAATTAGGGCATGACTGTCACACCTAGGCCAGTATGGAATGGGAGGGGCTGGGGTGGAGCCACAGATGACTCAGTGGGCAGAGGAGCCAAACCCAAAGGACCCCCTCTCTTAGCCCCAAATTCTTCTACCTCCCTTGGCTCCGGGCCTACAAGTGGTGGGAGCCATGCTCTGATTAGCAGAGAGGCCTGTTAAGAATAACAGCTAGTATTTCTACAACACTTTCAGGACTGCAAAGCACATTCCAAATGTTATTTTGTTTGTGCTTCACAACCACCCTGGGATGGAGGTGCTATTACCACCCCCATTTTACAGAAGAGGAAAGTAAGGCAGACAGGTTAAGTGATTTGTTGCCCAGAACCACACAGACAATGAGTGTCTGAAGTCACATTTGAACTCAGATCTTCCTGACTTCAAGTCCACTATGCCATCTAGCTACTTAGGCCTGCATTTTCAAGTCTTAATCCTGAAGTGTCAGAAAAACACAGCCCTGCCCTGCCTCCCCTCCCTGGCCAGAGGGTCAGGAGAGCACTGGAGTCAGCTGGCTCTCTGAGGCCTAGGACAGCCGCAGCCTGGGTGTGGATGGAAGGAAGACACTCTGCTTAAGGAATCCTTTCATTGGAACCTTTCCCCATTTGTAAAACCAAAGCTGGGTGAGCTATTTCTCTAGGAAGAAGTGCCCCCTCCTCCTGCTCTGGGTCAGTCCTGGGGGGATCAAGGAGCAAACATGACGTTGGTGCCATCTAACACCAGCTTCCTGGGTGTCTTTGCTGCTGAAACCAGGAGCTGGATTTTCAAGTCTGGCCTCTAAAGTCTCAATCTGAGTGGTGAGAGGCCTCTGAGGCCAGCCAGTCCAACCTGTATTTGAATAACTGCTCCCAGGTGATGACAAGCAACTTTATAAGAATAGTGAGAGCTAGCATTTATTTATTTTTTTGTTTCCTTTCTAATAATACATACTTCATACTGTGTACTTAAAAACATTATTCTGAGATAATAGCTAATATTTATATGGTGCCTACTATGTGCCAGGCACTGTGCTCATTAGAATTATTATCTTATTTGATCCTCATAATAACCCTTGGAGGTAGGTGCTATTATGATCCCCATTTTACAGATAAGGAAACTGAGGCAGAGGTTGTGACTTGGCCAGGGTCACACAACTAGTAAGCATCTGAAGCTAGATATGAATTCAGGTTCTCCTCATTCCAGGCCTAGTGTTCTATATTCACAAAGTAAATATATACTGGCATATTCCCCCCTGTGAGATAACTCATTACGGTGCACTTTTCCCCCCTACCTAGCTGGAATAGGCCTCTTGCCTTCATTCTTCCTAGTTCACTGTATGCTTCAGCCTGAGGTTCTTGCATAGGCCAGTTGGTCTATGGACATTTGGAACCCAGAACTCCAGTGCATTGCCCCAGGTGTCAGGCAGGACTTCTGAGTACCTCCCAGAAAATGGGGTGGCAGGTATAGGTGAAGAGAAGGCTCTAGTGCTTAAATTCCACCAAGAATACACGCTCTGCAAGGGCAAGGCCTGCCTTCGTATCCCCGCATCTAACAGTGCCGGCACATCAGAGGTGCTTAATAACATTAACTATACATTTTATGAAGACAGGAAACAGACCTTATTGAAACTTGGTTTTCCTCCAATACAGTAGGTAGTGCACATTGCACAGCAGGTCCTCAATGAATGCTTTTTCATGGGTTGAAAGACAATGAGATAGGCCATTGGAAGGAAGCTCCTGTGCACATCCTCCACCTCAGCGCTACCCAGGGAACACAAAGAGCAGCCACTATCTTCTCTGGAAACGGTCTCTTGCCAGCCTTTTTGGTACCTGGCCACCAGTTCCTCACGCCATAGAGAACTGTCCCTTGTAAGAGCCAACCAGAGTTGGGTGGCTGCTGTTTTCACCCTGGGGGTTCCTGTGCCTCATTCTCCGTGACATCCCTCCCAAGCTCCAGCCCCCCGGCAGGTGGCCCTTTCCTTGTGGCCACCTTCATGCTGCCAAGGTGGCGACGGGGAAGGTGCTCCTGGGAGGCAGGGCTGGATGCCAATATCTGGGCAGTCACCCTAACCCCCTCTCCCAACACACATACAGCCTGGGCAGAAGCGCCAAGGGGATGCTTATCTCTGAGCCATGCCCGTGCACAATCCCAGACCAATTAGGCAGAATACTTAATCTACACTAACTTGGGCATCAGTTTTAGAAGTCATAGAATGTTGGTAGCTGGAAGTACTCTTCTAGGCCCACATCCTTTGACAAACAGGGGAAACCAAGGCTCAGGAAGAATGGCCTTGTCCAAGATCACACTGAGTTAATATAGGAGTCTCTTGACTAACAGGCTAGAGTCCTTTCCCCTGTTCCATCCCAAAGTTCCACAGGGTTGGGAGGGTGAAGGGAATTCCAACTTTACAGAGAGGAGAGGGGATAAGGAAGAAAGTGTGGAGACTGGGCATCATAATCATAACAATAATAGTAATAAATTTTATGTGCCACTTTAAGATTTGCAAAATACTTAACATATTGATTCTTATAACAATCCTGGGAGGTAGGTGGTATTATTAGCCCCATTTTACAGATTAAGAAACTGAGGCTGAGAGAATTTAAGTGACATGCCCAGGGTCACAAATGTCTCAGGCAGGATTCAAACTCAGGTCTTCCTGACTCCAAATCCAGCACTCTAACCCTTATGGCACCTAGCTCCCTCCTGGACCCTGTGCAAAGGCTGGCTTCCCAGGGCACGTTTATAGGGGACCCAGAGCTGGAAGGGGCCTTAGAGGTTATCTAGTCCAGCCTCCATTTTACAAAAGGGGACACTGAGATAAAGGGATATGGCCATAGTAGCCTATCTGAGCCTGACCTCAAGTCCTTTGGCCCCAAATATAGCACTCCTTCCCCTGAACCACACTCTCTGCCTTCTTTTTTTGTGGCCTGATGTTAGGAATGATTCCAGACAGATCATGAGGCAGAGACTCAAGATTAGGAGCTGGAAGGGGTTCTAGAGGGCTAGCTGGGGAAACTGAGACCCAGAGAAGGGAAGGAACTTACCCAGGGTTACCCACTGACTTCAATGGAGAGCCAGGTCTAGCTCCTAATCTTCCGTCTCCCAGACTGCTTCATTTTCTGCTATGTGTCACTGCTCCCCACAAACCAGGTTGCCACCAAGAATCGAGTCCACAGTTAGATGCCAGGTCCTGTGCCCCGGCCCAATGGATCTCTGGTGCCTGACAGATGCTCTTGGAGTGTGAGAGACATGAAGGGGCCCCACCGAGACTTCCCCACCCTACTGCTTCTTTATGTTCGAGGCTGGAAAGCTGGCCCAGGCTAGGAATTCAGCTCCCTTTCATCAAGGCTTGCCCTGCCTCCCTCTTCCCCAAGTAGATAAGAGCACAGCCAGCTTTGTTGGAGCCAAGGCTGAGCTAGGGCCAGCCCAAAGCTTTCTGATTAGTGAGTGAGAAGAGAAGCCCATGCTGGAGCCCCGAGTTGAGGGGCTGCATGCTCCACACCTCCTCCTTCCTCACAAGGGGCCCATCCTGCATGTTCTTCCTCCCCAAAGTCATTCCAGCTTCTCCTGTCTGTCTATAGATAACACAGAGTACCAATACCAGCACCACCAGCAGCACCACCAGCACCCTTGTACTGCTCTACCCAGAGTCTTTGCTCTTTAGACCTCCTGAGGTCATCCCACAAGATTCACAATATCAAGTCCTACTCAGAGTCTTGGGCTCTCGGAAGGGCTTCCTGGGGCCTGAGTCACACAGGCCAACAAAGCACGGTCAGACCAAGCACAAAAAAAAATTCTTCTCTCTCTTCAAGAATGAGTGAGGATACAGATGACAATAGCCAGGAAAGGAGCCAATTGATTGAGTCTAAAAGTCAGGCTATTTCATCATTGTTGAATGATAATTATAGGAACAGAGGTGTAGAATGGGGCCCTTTTAGCTCCTCCCACCCCTCTCCCTGGGGCAGAGGCCCAGAGAAGTTCACTGACTTGCTCAAAGTCGCACAGGTATCAAAAGAGGCATAGTCAGAATTTGAACTCGGTCATCTGACTCCAATCTCAGAATTCCTCCCACTAGACCATGCTACTAGAATACATCCTAAGGCTCTCATGTTAAAATAGGACTAGACCCGTGAGATCATTTTGTCTAATCCCCTAGCTTTATAGATGGGGAAGTTGAGGCTCAGAGACATGAGGGGACTTACTTAGGGTCACACAGCAAGTGAGTGGTAGAGCTAGGACTAGAGCCTAGATCTCCTAGCTTCCCCCCTCATCTGTCTCCTGATCCCACCCCCTGCCAGGGGCTAGATGCTTAGCCAGTCTTACCTGCTAATGCTCTCGTGTCTCTGTTGGGGTCCAGAGGTCTGACTGCCACTCTGAAAGTGACAGAATCTTCTGGGTTCTGCTGGCTCTCTCCAAAGAAAGAGCTAGCTTGGGGCTGGGTCCTCAGGGTCAGATGGGATAGTTTCCTGCCTGAACAGAGAGAAAGAAGACACTCAGGAGAGTGGAACTGTCTGGGAGCAGAAGGTTGGGTGCGTTGTGCCCTTCAGGGGAATAAACAGGTTTCTCTTCACACACACACACACACACACACACACACACACACACACACACACACACGCACACACACGCATGCACATACAACACCTCATCTGCCTGCTCTACTGCCCTCCCTCTGGCCCCAGCCATCTCCTTTCCCTGGCCCCCATCCTCCTCTCTTCTCTCCTGGAGGAGGGATTTACTCCCTTTCCATTCCCCAGGCAGGGGGCAGCAGCATGCCAGGCTCTCTCCCATGCCAGCCCCTCTCAGAGCGACCCCAGCTGCTGATCAGAGCCCCAGAGGCTTGTTTGAAAAGTCCACCTTGTGGGGCCAGGTCCCTTTTCTGCTCACCTCTCCATCACCCAGGGGGTGGGGGCAGAGTGGACCCTTCAGACCAGGGCCCTTCCTGGTTCGGGGCCAGGAGCTCTGAAAGCAGCCCCGAAAAGGAGATGCATGACCCCCCACCCAACCCCTGAGCTCATTTACCTGGTCTCACTTTGAGCCTGAGACTTCCACAAGTACTTTTCTAAGCCTGCCCTAGCTGAAAAGTCTTGTTAGTGGGCCCATTTTACAGATGGAGAGCTTAGGCCTAGGGCAGAAGGCCACTAGAAGTCCTTTTTTGGTAGAGAAAGAGACACTTCCTTTCCTCTTGAGATGGGGAGAGGGGTATTTCTCCACTCTCTGCCAGTGGGTATCTGGAAAGGAAATTGGATTGCACTGAGCAGCGAGGGGAAATAACTTGCCTAGGGGCACATGGGACCTAAATAGTAGTGCTGGGATTTAAACCCTCCTCCTCTGACTTCTCATTCCCCTGCATTAGAAGGGTTTGGGCTCTAAGGCTCCTAAAGGCCTGGGGCCCCTAAACGCTACTGAACAATCATGCTGGATTCTGAGGTTCCTTCCAGTAGCAGGGTGTGGTAGGGAGAGAGCCAGCCTTGAAGTCAGGAAGACCTGAGTGTAAGGCCTGCCTCTGGCACATGGTGGCACCTCTCTCTAAGACCAGAAGTTGGAGAGCAGGTGGTGATGTGCATGGGCAAAGGAAGCCCTCTAGACCACTGAAATCCCAGGTCTGGTCTCTGGTAGCATGAAAGAGATGGCCTACACAGAGAGATGTCTACTTCTCCACCTGGGCCTGCTTACAACCTGCTGGGATCTGTTTCTACCTGAATTTGACACCACTGGATTAGATGGTCTCTGAGGGGCCTTTTGGATCTATGATCCCCTCCCCTGCCCCCGGAAACCCATGCTTCTGTAATCATGTGGGGGCCCAGGAAATGGCAGCTGATGATTTCTGTTTATCAGTCATGGAAGGGTCCAGGCCCCAGGGACCCAGATGGCCCTGTAGCTTCCCTACGTACTTCCCCAGGAATGCCATCAAGTATGGTGAAAAGAACACTGAATGGAAGACTAGAAGATCTGGGTTGGAGCAAGGACCCCCACTATGTGAATCAATTTCTCAGAGCTTCGGTTCTCTCCTAGAGGCAATCAATCACTAGGCATGTATTTTCATGCCTACCATGGACCAGGCATTGGATTCAGGGCAAAGGACCCTCGAGATCATCTAGCCCAATCTCTTCATTGTACAGATGAGAAAACTGAGGCCCAGAAAGAGGAAGGGACTTGGTCAAACCTGACTTTCCCGAGGCAGTAAGTGGCAGAGCTGGGTTTGGGACCTAGAGTTTCCTTTTCACTTTAACATTTCCTGAGAGAGCAATGGCAAGTCACTTGACCTGAGCCTCAGTTTCCTGTTCTGTAAAAATGACATACTAAAAATCCCCAAGTACTCTTCTCACAAGGTTCCTGGTGAGAGTCAAGTGAGAGAATGTATGCAAAGAGGTTTGCAATGCCCATGTTATCTACTCGCTGCAAACACTGGGATGCCCTGGTACAACTCTAAGGACTTCAGATAGGGGTGCAGTGCCTGCTGGTCAGACTGAGGCAAGTGGACAAGTGGGCAAAGTGTGGAGAGTGGCTGCTTTCCAGAATTTTGTTTCTTTTTTTTCTGTACCAAGAAAAACAGAATGGGCCTCACAAGCTGGGCTGTTTCTGAGCACTCAGGGCAGTGCCACCCCCCCCCCTCCACACACAAGCAGTTTCTGATGAAGAGATTATCTCTGCTCTGGGGAACAGAATAATTCTCATGTGCCAACTGGGGAGCTTCCCAGGCTGAGGAGGCGGAAGGTGAGTGGGGCTGGGAGTAGTGCTGGGTCGGGTCCTGGGGAGGGGTGGAGGAAGCAGTTGGATGCCCAATGGGCCTGGGCCTGGGCCTGGGATCCATGGCTAGACCTCCAACTCTTGCTTTGGGCTAGAAGCAAGGCAGGGCCTGGGGCCACAGTGGGGGGGGGGACGGGGGGGGGGCTGATGTGGAGCCCAAGGTCGATGGGGAATGGGGGGAGGGGTCAGATTTCAGGCAAGACACTCTAGCCTTCTGTGGGAAAAGCTTGGGAGGTAAAATTGTTGTTTGTTTCTGGTCTGGACCTTGGATTGCATTGGTATAGGGAACTCCTGGTATGAAAAATTCCTTCTGCTAATGCAGATCAGCAATTCAGTGTGTAACTTTATAGTTTTAGACAGTTTCCTAGGGGGCACATAGGGATTAAGTGACTTGCCAAGGGTCACAGAGCTAGAATTCAATGAGCCGGAACTTAAATCTAGGTCTTCCTGACTCCAAGGCTGGCCCTCTATCCAGCCTCTGTATTTATGCCATACTGACTTTCTGACATTTTAATGTGTCTGTGTGTATATATAACACACACACATACACACACACACACACACACACACAACACACACACACACACACAACCCACCCTACTCTCTCATAAAATTGTAGAGCACTGGAAGGCTGGAAGATCCCTTACAGGGTAGGTAACCCTAGAAGGCTGGCAAACTGCCCTGGGGAGCTGCCTGCGTGGGATAGGGTATTGGCCTTTCTGCCCCCTCTAGTGGCCACTCCTGAGTTCCACAGCTCTTCGTGAGTTCTGGGGCCCTTGCAGGGAATTCGGACTAACCCCAATCCCAATCCTGTGAGCCATCGTCATATAGGAGGGAGCCAGGCATAGGACTGAGAGCTGGTAGTACAGAGAACTACCTTGAACAGTAGCTAGAGCATCACGCTTGGAGTCAGGAGAGAATACTCTGAGTTCAAATCCTATCTGGGACACTTACCACCTGTGTCCATGGGCCAATCACTGAAAGTCAGAGCTGGAAGGAATCCTTGGAGACGATCGATCTAGTCCAATTGATACTAGGACAAAAAGCTCTCTATAATCAGCCCCAAGAAACCTTTGAGAGAGCTTGAAGCTCTCTCTCTTTTGGAGGATGGGGTGGGGAATAGAGTAAGGGAATTTTTATTTTTTAACTAACAAGCATTTATTTTATGGGCAGCATGCTTCATCATTGGTCTCCTGGACTCATGGCTGGTCACTGCATTAATCAGAGTCCTCAAGTTTTTCAAAGTTGTTAAGTCTTTAAAACGTTGTTGGTATTATAGAAATTCTCCTGGATCTGCATCAGTTTATACTTCCCAGGTTTCTCTAAAACTAGTTGCTTCATCATTTTTTACAGCACAATAGTAATAGTTATAGCTAGCATTCCTATAAACGCTTTTAGAGCTTTGCAAAGCTCTTCACAAATATGATCTCATTTTATCATCCTGAGACATAGATGTTATTATCCTCATTTTACAGATGAGGAGACTGAGGTAGATCAGTTACTTGCCTAGGGTCACAGAGCTACTAAGTGTCTGACACTGGAGATAAAGTCTGAGCTTCCTGGCTCCAGTTCTAGCTCTTTATCCACCAGGCCCCCAGCTGCCTTGGAATACAACTATATTCTATTCATTTATCATAATTTGTTCACTTATTCCCCAATTGATGGACACCCCTTTTTAGTTTCCAGTTCTTTGCCACCACAAAAAGGGGTACTATAAATATTTGTGAACATTTGTGTTCTTTTCCTCTTTCATCTTTTTGGGGTATAGGGTTAGTAAATATACTACTGGGTCAAAGGTAATGCAGTTTAGTGACTTTTTAAATGCATTCTTCCATATTGTTCTCCAGAATGGCTGCACTGATTAATAGCCCCTAACAGGGCACTAATATACATTTTTCCCACAGTCCTTCCAACATTTGTCATTTTACTTTTTTGTTATTCTTTGCCAATGTCATGGGTGTGAAACAGAATGGTTTAAATTTATATTTCTTTAAAAAAAATTTTTTTAGGCAACTGGGGTTAAGTGACTTGCCCAGAGTCACACAGCTAGTAAGCATCAAGTGTTCGGTCTAAGGATGGATTTGAACTCAGGTCCTCCTGACTCCAAGCCCTGTGTTCTATCCACTGAGCCACCTAGCTGCCCCTAAATTTATATTTCTCTAATTAGTAGTGATTCGAAACATTTTTTCATAAGTCTGCTGATAGCTTGGATTTCACTGAAAACTGTACGTGTATTTTATAGTCTCTTATCAGTTGGGTAATTATTTAACTTAATAAATGCTTTATTAATTTATTCATCATTCTTGTTTTTATAAATTTGAATCAGTTCCTTATAGATCTTGGAAATGGGATCTTAGCCAGAGGAACTTTCTACAAATTTTTTTTTTGGTTAACCTTATCCCTTCTAATTTTAGCTGTACTAGTTTTATTTGTTCAAAACCTTTTTAATTTTATGTAACCAAAACTGTCCACTTTACCCTCTGTGATCCTCTCTATCCATTGTTTGGTTGTGAATCTCCTCTCTCTGTATATCTAAAAGGTAATTTCTTTCTTATTCTTTTATGTGACCTTTTACATCTAAGCCATGAATCCATTCTGAGTTTATCTTGGTATATACCATGTGAGTTATTGGTCTATACCTAATTTCTACCAGACTGCTTGCCCGTTTTCCCAAGTTTTTGTTTACCTCATCTGTTCCACTGATCAACCTACTTTTTAACCAGTATCCTTGAAGGTGAGGAGAAACCCACTATCTCCTAAGGCAGTCCCACTTTTGGTTTATAGATCACAGCTTCAGAGCTGGAAGGGACCCAAGGGCCCACGTAACCCAAGCCTCTCTCATTTTACAGATGAAGAAACTAAGGCCCAAGGGGAGATTAAATGACTCGCCCAAATTTGTACCCAGGTACTCTGATGGGAGGGCATACCGATGACAGAAAGATAATGAGAGCAAGCTCAAGGGGTTAGAGAGGGGAGAGAAGTGTAGAGAGAGAAGTTAATAGAGGCATAGAACAAAGAATGACGCAGCACACAGCGCGAACGAGCGAGCGAAAGAGGTGAAAGGAGCGCGGGGTGGGGGGGGGAACATGGAGGTGGAGGGGGCACAAAAGCTAAGAGATCACGGCAAAGACGCAGGGGAGGAGCAAGAGCAAGAAACGAGGACCGCAGGATGGGCGGGAGCAAGGAGAGAAGATGGCGGAAGGGGAGGGGCCAAACGCCGAGATTGCGGAGCCCAATGCGGAGATTGCGGACGAGGCGGGGCTAAAAGCGTAGGTTTGCGGAGAAGGGGCTAAACGCGGAGGTCGTGCGTGTGAGGAGGTGGGAGGTACGTAGGGTTGCAGAAGGGTCTAAGCGCAGAAGCGGAAGGGGCGGGAGCAAAGAGCGGAAGGTGGAGGAAGGGGCGGGGCCAAGCACGGAACTGAGGTTGCGGAAGGGGAAGATCGAGTGAAAGGGAGGCGGGTGAAGTGGCAGAATATAGAGGACGCAAGAAGGAGGGGCTAGAAGGAATAGAAAAATGGGGAAGGGTCTAGAAATGAGGGAGAATAGCAGGGAAGGCAGAGGGAAAAGAGAGAGACAGAAGGGCGGGGCCCGGAGCGCTCGGGAGGGGCTCGGAAGAGAGCTAGAGGGGTGGGGCTCGGAAGGGAGCGCCAGAGTAGGTGCACAGTCACAGTTAACGTATTTTGATACAGTGGCTAGCATTCAACTAAACACACAGGGTTAATTAATGAGGCTCAAAGGAGCTCCAGACAGTCTTCATTCCTGCCAGTCAGCAGCCAGCAAATAATAAAGGAAAACTTAACAGTAACAATAAAAATGCGTTATTTTATATATAGATATTTATATAATGGTTTCATAATCATTTTGCTCAGTAGTCCGACCCAAGAAACTGCCATTCGGCTATTCCAAGCTTGCCCAGTACCTCATGGCCCCCTGAGAGGGCATTGCCCCCCTCCACTTCTTTCTCCATTTCCTCCTCCCTCAGGCTTTCCCCATTTTCTTCTCCGTTTTCCTCAGGAGAAAACGGCCAGTCCAAAGCAAGCCGATGGGCCTGTTTTGTTCCAGTCCCTGACACAGCCAAATCTAAGACCAAGCCTCAAAGCCAGTTCCTGCCTTGGACTGCCAATAAAATTCCTGCCCAACAGCCAAGATGGCTCCCATAGTGGTTAACAGTGCTCAGCAGGGGGGCCAAGGGCTCTACCAAAGGCCTCCATTGTCCAATGCCCCTAATTATTTTTTTTGTCACAGAAGTGACTAGGTCGTAGAATTGGGCCGACCAGGATTCTGAACAAACACAGGAAAAGCAATTCTAATAAAATCAAAGAGAAAAAAGCTGTGCTGCCATTCTTGTAGCAATGTACTGATTTACAAAGCACTACTCAATCTCATTTCATTTTCACAACTCTGAAGGAACTTAAGATAGTATCACTATGACTACTTCACAGGTTAGGAAATTGAGCAGTATAATAACTAAATGAGCTAAAGAGAGAGGATTCAATCCCAGAACTCTCCTCCCTTTAAGTCCATTGCCCTTTCTATTGTTTTAATACCTTTGCTTAGGGCCAAAGCAGGAAAATAAAAACGAGAAGTGGTCTAGAAATGGGCCTTGATATTTGGGAAGCTTTTGAAAAACATCCACGTGTTCCAAGGCAGACGATTAAACCCCCAATAAAGAAGTTACCCAACTAAGGGTCCACAAGGTTGGCCCCAAGGTACACGGAGAACTGGAAAGCCCACATGAAGCGCTCCATCTAGCCAAAGAGAGAGGCACTCTAAAGTATGTTATCACTGACCTGAAACGAGAGTCCAACTCGGAGACAGCAGAAGAAGGTCGCTGCAGTCAACCCAGCCAAGTGAGACTGGTTGAGGCGCAAGGTGGGTACTGCCAGTTATATTGCCTGGCATGAAAGGGAGTTGTCAGCAGATCTGCCCCCTCGGGCTCAACATCTACCAATAATATTGTAGCCTGAGGCTTAGATACAAAGGGGACCCAATCATCGATGGAGTCCCTCTTTTTTTTGAGCATCCAATCAGAACTGGGGGTACAGGGAAACTTAGTTTCAAATCCCATCAAGCCTGAGGGGTTGACTGACATTCTTTCTGGACTAGTAGAAACTTGGTTTCAAATCAGTGACCTAGTGTAACCAATTGTTGTTTCTGGACAAAAGCAAGCGGGTCCTGGAGATTATCGACTCCAACTCCCTCATTTTGTAGATAGGGACACAGGAACAACATAGAAACTAATGTTGGCCAAGGCCACCAAAAGATGTATTTTTTTTTATTACATCTGAGACGCAGTGCTGGGATTTTAACCCAGTTTCTGTGTCTTCCAAGGTCACTTTGCCCCTGCATCATAAATTGGAACCTCAAGAATTCCCACTTAGAATTAGCTAGTTACTTCAAAAGTCAATTTAGCAGGTAGAAGTGTAGAAAAAATGGGTGCTAGAAACCCTCTGGCATGTCTTAGACATTGTGTTCACTTGCCCCAAACTTTTTTCAGTAGTCTTTCCACAATTTCATATTTCTGTAATGCTTTAAGGTCTACCCTTCTCTCACTAAGGCTCTCTGCCAGTACTTCATTGTGCTATGGAGCTAAGTTCTAAACGCCAAGACTAAGCCTAAAAGGTCTCCAAGCATGGCCCTAGTAATTGACTCTGGGCTTGCTGTCTAGAGACCTAGAAAACATCCCAAAACAAAGACAATGGTTGACATTTTCAGAGCACATTACAGTTTCTAAAGCACTTTGCATCAGTTGCCTCTCATTTGGTCCTTCCAGAGGCACTGCACTGTAGGAGAGCCATTATTATTTTCATTGTCTCTATTTTACAGATGACACCACTGAGGTACAGATCACTTAAGTGACATGTAAAATTACACTGCAGAATAAGAGTAGTGCCAAGATTCAAATTCTGTTCTTTTGACTGAAGTCCACTGTAAACCTGAGTTCTTCTCCTCCTGACTTTTTTTAATCCATGTCAAATCCCTGGCTACTAAGTCAGGCAGGGCCTTTCACAGAGGGATTGGGATCTGTGTCAGTGGAGGTCAGATATCAGATTTAGGCTATTTAAAATTTTCAAAACATCTTCCTCACAACACCCAATCCTCTGAGGTAGGTTAGTATTATTGATAGTTATTCTTATTAATATTATTCAGATGAGTAAATGAGGCTGAGATTAAAAACTTGCCCATGATAACACAGTTAGTGGATGTCCAAGGCATTCTGGATCAAATAGAATCATGTATGAAAAAGAACCTGGCAAGTAACCAAGGACAGAAAGGTTAGGCTAGGACTTTCCAAGGGGTCTGCCCTATCAGCAGGGCAATGGTGACTGTGTAAGGAAGAACATGGTCTTGAGTTTGCTCTGGTCTCCCACCTCCAACCACAATAGAATCTAAATTAATGGGGTGTGAGTGAGAGAGAGGTTGACTCAGGCACCCAGACAGAGTCTGTCCTCATCCTATAGGGTTTCTTAATCCTGGCTGTCATGGACCTTCTTGGCAGTCTGGTGAAGTTTTTGGACCCCTCCTCAGAATCATGTGTTTAAATGAAGAAAAAATAAAATACATAGTACTACAAAGGAAATCAAAGGTTAGTAAAATGAAAGTTTTTTTTTTCATATGAGTTCAGAGACTTGGACAAATTAATTAACCCTGCTATAGAAGGAGCCTATATTCCTGAAGGGGTAATAACATAGTCTTCTAAGGGGCCAGGACTGTTAGACTTTTTATTGTTTTCAGTTATCATAAATGTATTTCCTTTCCCTCCCAACATCCACTCTACTGAAGAAAAAAAGGAAACCAAACACTTGTAAGAAATATGCATAGTCAAGAAGAAATAAATTCCCAATTTATCCATGTCTCCCTCTTCATATTGAGCCTATCACCTTCCTGTTCGGAGGTGGGCAGCCTGCTTCATCACTGGTCCCTCTGGAATTTGTCCCTGCAAACAATAATCAAAGTTTTCAAGTCTTTTCAAAGTTGCCAGTCTTTACAAATGTTGCTGATGTTGCATAACATTGTATACAATGTTCTCCTAGCTCTGCTCCCTTTACTCTCTTATCAATTCATACAGATCTCAGCTTTCTCTGAAACTATCCTTTTTGTCATTTATGATACAATAGTATTCCATTCTGTTCATTTACCATAACTTATTCAGCCATTTCCCAATTGATGGGAACCCTCTGTTTTCAGTTCCTTGCCACTACAAAAAGAGCTGCTATAAACGTTTTTGTACGTATGCGTTCTTTGGCTCTTTTAAGCAAAAAGAAATTTCTTTAGGATATAGGCCTCATGGCAGCATCACTGGGTTAAAGGGTGTGCACATTTTAGGAATTTTTTTGTGGCATCATTCTAAGTCACTTTCTAGAACAGTTGGACCAATTTGCAACATCACCAGCAATAGTGCATTAATGTACCTGTCTTCCTTCAGCTTTCCAAAATTTGTCATTTTCCTTTTTTTTTTGTCATCTTTGCCAATCTGATGGGTGTTAAGTGGAACCCCAGAGTTGTTTTAATTTGCACTTCTCTAATTATTTGGGATTTGGAATATTTTTTCATGTGGCTCTTTATAGGTCAGATTTCTTCTTTTAAAGTATGCCTATTCAAATCCTTTGACGATTTGTCAATTGGGAACAGCTCTTATTCTTATAAATTTTTATTGGTTTCACTATGTATCTTAGAAATGAGACCTTTATCAGAAAAAAATTTCCCCCAGTTACCTGTTTCCCTTCTAATGCATTGGTTTTGTTTGTGTAAAACCTTTTGAATTGTATGTAACCAAATTTTCCATTTTATCTTTTGTGATCCTCTCTATCCCTTGTTTGGTCAACTCTTCCCCATTCATAGATCTGAAAGGTAATTTGTTTCCTTATTTATGAAGTCACCCTTCATGTCTATTCATTTGAAGCTTTTCTTAGTATATAGTATATACTGAGCTTTTTATCTTAGTAAATGGGTTACTGGTCTATACCTATTTTCTACCAGATTGCTTTCCAGTTTTCCCAAATTTTTCTCTAATAGTGAGTCCTTACCCAAGTAGCTGGAGTCTTTGGGTTTACTAAACACTAGGCCCCTGTGTTTGTTTGCTTCTATATGTTGTGTGCCTAATCTGTTCCACTCATCAACCTATCTATTTTTGACCCAGTACCAGATTGTTTTGATGATTACTGCTTTGTAGTACAGTACTGGTACTACTAAGAGGGGTCTCAAGTCTTGAGGCTGATCCAAACTTCCTGGGGTTACAACCATTGATCAGAGAGACATATTCTCAAAGAAGCTAAAACCAAAAGGTTGTAATGGAAATAAACCAACTTCTGGAAGGCATGCCAAGCACCACTCTCTTAATTAGGTAACATTTAGGCTCAATTCTGTCAAACATGTCATCAAGAATGCAAATCCTGAAAAAAATGGCTAATGTGTAATATAGTGAGAAAGTCTGTCATGGGATTCTAGACTTTGTTAAGAGTTGTGAGGGATTGGGGACAGCTAGGTGGTGCAGTGGATAGAGCTCTGGCCTTGGAGTCAGGAGGACCTGAGTTCAAATGTGAACTCAGACACTTGACACTAGCTTTGTGACCCTGAGCAAGTCACTTCACCCTGTTTGCCTCAGTTTCCTCATCTGTCAAATGAGCTGGAGAAGGAAATGGCAAATCACTCCAGTAGCTTTACCCCAAAACCCCAAATGGGTCATGAAGAGTTGGATGTGACTGAAATGAATGAACAACAAAAGAGCCTTTACAGGAGAATTTGCTCCCCCATCCGCCCCCTTACTAAGAAATATGTTCTTTTTGCCTTATATATCTATCAGACTCCTCAGTCTGATTCCCACTTACCTTCCCAGCTTTATGTTTTATTCTTCCCTAACAAGCAAATGACCTCCTAGGTACCATATGCAGGCTGGAAGTTGCCTTGGTACCTTTGTTGAGACAGTTCTGCCTGCTTGGAATGTCCCCAGCCCAACCTTAGTTTTGGTGACCCAGCTTAAATGCTATCTTGGCCCTGAAGCCTTCTCTGACCTCCCCAGACATCTACTATTGGGATTGATCTACTACTACTACTACTACTACTACTACTACTACTACTACTGTCTTCTTTTCCTGACTTGATAATGTCCTTGAGGTCAAGGGCTGGGCCTTACTCATCTCTGTCCTTCCTTTCCACTTCCACCCTCTGGCCCCCTTCCCTGTGGCATGCAGCAAATGGCCCTGCCCCACTGAGAATACTCAAAGTTTGTAGAATGAATGGAAACACACCAGGCAGCAGATACAGTACTATGAACTTTATTTAGAAGCAAAACCACAGCAGAAAATTTCACTCAAAAGCGCGTTGTTCCAAGTATCCCACCAATGAGTAGAAAAGGATGAGTGATGTCATGTAATGGCTCCCTCCTCCACCAATGCCTCATGGGGCATAGGGGTGTGTTCGACCCTAGGGTCTCAAAGGCTGTGGCCGGTGGGCAGAGCCTGAGCTCAAGCAGGCTTAGCAGGCTGGAAAGGCTCAGAGTCTGGGCCCAGTGATAGACTGAGCATTTGTTCTCTGAGGGGCTTAGCTCCACAAGGTAAGCCACCAGGGAATGCATTCTTTGTTGGCCACAGCGACTCACGGAAACCATATCCTAAGGCATAAAAAGGCTTCAATCTGCACTGGTAGACGGGAAGAGAGTTACTCCTCGCAGAACACAGAATGGAGCTCTTCCCCTCACTAGGTAACAGAAATAATTTACACGCAGATTGCACTTTACAAAGTACCGTCACATGTTATTTGATATGAACCTCACAACAAACCCTGTGAAGGAGATAGGGCAAATGGGATCATCCCCACTTTACAGATGTAGAAACTGAGGTTCATAGAAGGGAAGTAATTTGCTCAAGGTCACACAACTAGGTGCCAGGTGAACACAAAGTGGAGGGGGGGCAAGGGAGCACAAAACGGAGGTGGGGTTTAGGGCATAAAGTTGGGGTGGCATGAATGGTCAGAGAGCACAAAATGGGGGCTGTGTGGGCAGTCAGAGAACACAAAATTGAAGTAGGGGTGATCAGAGCACAAAATAGCAGTAGGGATAGATGTCAGAGAGCACAAATTGGCAGTGGGGGTGGGTGTCAGAGAACACGAAATGAGGGTGGTATAGGAAGGCAGGGATCACAAAATGAGGCTGGGGGAGGTCGGAGAACGCAGAACTGGAATAGTGAGAGAGGTCAGAGAGCACGGAGTGGGGGTAGTGGGAGAGGTCAGAGAGCACAGAATAGGGGTAGTGAGGGTGGTCAGCGAGCACAAAATGGGGATAATTAGAAAGGTCAGAGAGCACAGAATGGGGGTCATGGTGGTCAGAGAGTACAAAATGGGAATAATCAGAGACATCGGAGAACAAAGAATGGGGGTGGTGGGAGAGGTCGGAGAGCACAGAATGGGAGTGGTAGTCAGAGAACACAGACTGGGAGTAGTAGTCTGAGAACACTGAATCAGGGTGTCGTGGGAGCTCCGAGAGCCCAGACGGGGGCTGGTAGTCCGAGAACACCGAATCGGGGTGGCGCGGGAGCTCCGAGAGCCCAGACGGGGGCTGGTAGTCCGAGAACACTGAATCGGGGTGGCGCGGGAGCTCCGAGAGCCCAGACGGGGGCTGGTAGTCCGAGAACACCGAATCGGGGTGGCGCGGGAGCTCCGAGAGCCCAGACGGGGGCTGGTAGTCCGAGAACACCGAATCGGGGTGGCGCGGTAGCTCCGAGAGCCCAGATGGGGGCTGGTAGTCCGAGAACACCGAATCGGGGTGGCGTGGTAGCTCAGAGAGCCCAGATGGGGGCTGGTAGTCCGAGAACACCGAATCGGGGTGGCGCGGTAGCTCAGAGAGCCCAGATGGGGGCTGGTAGTCTGAGAACACCGAATCGGGGTGGCGTGGGAGCTCCGACAGCCCAGTAGGGGGGTGGTAGTCTGTGAATACCGAATCGGGGTGGCGTGGCAGCTCAGAGAGCCCAGTAGGGGGGTGGTAGTCCGTGAACACTGAATCAGGGTGACGGGGCAGCTCAGAGAGCCCAGTAGGGGGGTGGTACTCTGTGAACACTGAATGGGAGTGGAGGGAGAGGTCAGAGAGCACAGAATGGGAGTGGTAGTCTGAGAACACGGAATGGGGGTGGCGGGGAAGGTCAGAGAGCACAGAATGGGGGTGGTAGTCTGAGAACACGGAATGGGGGTGGCGGGGGAGGTCAGAGAGCACAGAATGAGGGTGGTGGGGCATGTCAGAGAGCACAGAAAAGGGATGGTACAGGAAATCAGAGAGGACAAAATGGAGGTGGTGTGGGTGGTCAGAACACAAAATCGAGGCAGGGATGGGTGTCAGATAGCACAAAATGGGGGGGTCAGTGGAGGCCAAAGAGCCCAGAAAGACAGTAATGGGGGAGGCTAGTGAATCCAGGATGGTGGTGGGGGAGGTCACAGAATGGTAATAAGGATGTGAACAGGGGATGGGGTGGTCAGAGTGCAAATAACTTTGAAGGTGGGCCCAAACAACAGCAAAATGAAGGGAAGGGGCAAAAGGAGAACAGAAAACCGTGGTCAGGGCAAGGGGGAGGTGGAATCGGCAGCTGCCTTATCTGAAGGAATTACAAAGGGGGGCTGGTTCTTACAAAGGTCAATACTGTCCCTTCCCTCCCCCCAAGCAGTACCATTCAGAATAAGGCATCAGAAGTTCTACCCTTTTGCCAAAGAGAGGAGGCCCCGGTCCAAGAGAAACCTGTTTTTAGTAGCAGAGGCCCAAGGTGCAGGCTGGAAATAAAGAGTGAGCTATCACTTCCCCAGGGGGTTATTTGCTGGGGTGGGTGCACTTTAGTTGGCCTTGCGCAGATGGTAGAAGCTCTTCACGGTGAGCTCTACAGCATGGTCCAAGGTGACCAGTGGCTGGTAGCCCAACAGCTTCTTGGCTCGCTCACAGCTGTAGTAGTGGTACGTGCCAGCCAGTGCCACTCGCATGGGTGTGAAGGTAGCCTTGACCTTGATGAGAGGACTGATCACCATGATCACCAGAGACAAGAAGAAGGCCAGGTAGTAAGCCAACCAGTAAGGGATGTGGTATTTCGGAGCCTCGTAGTTCAGGCCTGTTAGAATACGGGACAGGAAGGCCCAGAAAGGGACCGGCTCGTCATTGGTGATGTGAATAGCCTGGAGAGGGAGAGAAAAAGAGAGAGAGAGAGACAGAGGGAGAGACACAGAGAGAGAGAGAGAGAGAGAGAAAGACAGAGAGAGAGAGAGAGAGAGAGAGAGAGAGAGAGATTAAGAGAAAGCAGTACAGACGGCAGCTAGGGCCAACAATTCTAATGGATTCCAGGTTCACCCAAAACTGCTTCTGCTTTAGATCACAAAACAGTGTCTTCAACAGTTTGAGGATGCTCTCTGAATGGCTGCCCATCCCCAAATCCTCCATACCCCAATGCAGGCAACTTACTTGAGAGAGGGGCCTCTGTAAGCCCAAGGCTGTTACACGAACCTTTTGGAATGGGAGTACTTACCTGTCCGCATAAGCCCGAGTCTGAGGAAAGGTGTTCTGCAGCCAAGATGTGGCCATGGACCACGTTTTCCACAAAGGTGAAATCCACTAAATTCTTCCCATTCCTGCAGGGATAAAAGGAGAAGCTTGACTTTATATCTGGAACAGGGACCTTGAATTCAGGCCTTGAGGTGACTTTGAAGTGAGGGCCCATCAAAAGTGTGGCTGCTTTTCAGGCTCTTGGAGATGCTGCTGGATTTCTTTCCAGCAGCCCAAGGTCCACCAGAGCTAAGGGTCTCCAGAGGCACTCCAACAAGACAAGCCTGCCCAGCTGTCCTTGTAGTCCTACTGTGCTTAACTTCCCTTGTACTTTCTACTTTCAAGGAAAAGCCCCTCTCTGATGTATCCCTTCCCAGACCAGGGCGGTGAAGCTGAACGGATGTTTTGTTCTTCCTTATTCCTTCCCTCCTCCCCCACTCCCCATCAACTCTTCCTGACCCTGCAGAGAGAGAGTGTGACCTAAGTTCACATCCAGCCTCAGATACCTCCTAGCTGTGTGACCCTGGGCAAGTCACTGAACCTCTGCCTGTCTCAGTGTCCTCATCTGTAAAATGGGGTAACAACAGCACCTACCTCCCAGGGTTGTCATGAGGATCAAATGAGATAATATTTGTATAGTGCTTAGCACAGGGCCTGGCACATAGTAGGTGCTTAAGACCTGCTTGTTTCCTTCTTTTCCTGTTCCCCAAAGCAAGAGATGGAGCACCAGAGAGGGATAGAAATCTAAACTGGTGAAAAGAGGAGGAGGCATAGGGAGAAGACAGACGGCTAGGGAGGAAAGAATGCAACAGAAGAAGTCAAAGGTTGGCCTCACAGCCACATACAATTCCTGTAATTGCAGGAAAAGAAACCCACCCCCCAAACTGGAAACAGTTGAAACATCTAACAATAGGAGAATGGTTAAATAAGTTGTCATACATTCATGCAAGGGAATACAATAAAGTAATTAAGTCAGACAAGTGTGTGGAATACAAAGAAATCTGGAGAGACTTTTATGAAATAATATGGAGCAAAAAAAAAAAATGCAGGAGAAAGGAGTCAACTCAAACTGGGCCAAGGGAGAAAAAATGAATGAGAATGAACAGACAAAGGATCCCAATGGGGACTGGGAGGAAGGGACGGGATTTCATTGAAATGGAAATAGCTCCAGTTCAGCTGCTAGCATTACAGTCAGGCCTCAGTTTCTTCATCTGAAAAATGTGGGGGTTGGACTATATGACCTCCAAGGTCCCTATCAAGTCTAAAGCTGTGAGCCTACGTTCAATGTGAGGTTTTAAAAACAGCATTCAAAAAAGACAAAAAACCCAACAAACAACAACAGAGCAGAGAAGAGAAGGGAGGGTGGGGAATTTCAAAGATTTGTAGTTTAAGGACTTTGGGAAGTTGTGACTATCCCTCCATAAAAATGGGCCTGCTCTCTGCGGGGGTAGGCAGTGGCAAGGCTGGGGTGGGTGATGTCAAAGCCCCTCTTCTGCTGTGACATCCTCTGATTCTAAGGACTGTGCATCTCTTGAGCCAGTTTCTTAGGGTGGGTGGGAATCCAGTGGTGATTTATTCTCATCAGTGACAATAGCACCATGATCACATTTGGATGCCACCCCCTCAGGCGGTACCTAGGGTGCTATATGAAGAAGCAGCAATACACACAAAATAAATCTCTCCTGGAAACAAGACAATTTAAAAAACCCTCAAGGTTCTATTTTCAAAATATTTCCAAGAGGGTAAGATTCCTAGAGAACAGAGAAGATCACATGTGATTAGCAAAGAACTTTTAGCAACAATGGAAAAAAAGGTAACTAAGAATAGATCACAACTTCTGACACATCAAGCTATAAAATCTTTAGGAGAATCATTTAGGAAAGTACCTAGAGGCCAGAAAACACGAGAAAGGAGCAGGCAGACTTTCTCTTAAAACCGAAACAAACAAAAAAACCAAATCCACAAAAATAAAACAAACAAACAAACACACACACCCCCCAAAGACCCAAACCACTGCCCCTCCCCCCCAAAACCAAAGAACTATTAATGTTGTTTTTCTTTCAAATTAGCGCGCATTTCGTAGCTACCTTTATAGCAGGCCTTCTTCAGTGGATGATCAAATCCACGGGCCCCTTGCTCTCTTCTCTTTCCACATTACTTATGCCTCCTAGGAGAGGCCATGTTACCAGAGCAAATTAAGCACTGGCCTTGGAGTCAGGAAGACTTGGCTTGGAATCCTGCATCAGACACTTCCTAACTGTGTGATTCCTAGCCAGTTACGTTACCTCTCAGAGACTTGCTTGAGCCTCATTGGTGACAGCGAGATAATAAAGGACCAACTGGGCTGATCAAGGGACCGGATGAGAGATTAGGCAATGCAAAATTTGTGGCAACTTTTTTATTTAGTTATTTATTATTCTTTATTTCAAATGTCAACTTTTATTATCCTGGGTTCTGGTACACGTAATAGATTCTAGTCTGGGCTCCTTGCCTTAGGAGCTGCAGGACTTTGAGCTTGTCCCTTAAGTTTCCTAAGTTTACCCATCTGTGAAATGGGCATACTTGACTGTGCCCTAGCTATCTCACAGGGCTTTGATGAGGATTAAATACAGTAATGCTGTGAGAGCACACTAAAAATTGCAAAGTGTTCTGTAAGGGAAGAAAAGTGGTAGGGAGGGCAGCAAATGATGGGGAAATATGGTGGAAGAAGCAGCCGCTAAGCTTACCCAATCATAAACTTCATTCTGCCACTCCTGGCTGCCTCAACAAGGATGGGGACCAGCTGCTGGTCTCTTGGGCCAAAGATGCCATGAGGGCGGATTGCTGTGGTTAAGAAATTACTGCTGGGTTCATTGGCATTCAGCACCTCCTGGGAAAGCAAAACAAAACATCAGAAGGCATTGATGAGGCTTAGGCTCGGTCTGCACACCTGAGGAAGGAGGAAGAGGCAGGCAGAAAGGCTGAAGCAGCACTCTGAGTCACCTGCCAAGTCCCGAGTCAGGGAGGACAGGAGCACAAATGGGTAGAAACCAACTAGGGGAATGTGAAGTTGGGTGCTTTGGGTTCTAAAGACAGAAAAGAATCTGGGGCTCCCTGAGTCAACAATGAGGCGCGGCTGCCAAACATGGGGATTTGGGACTAGCAGAAATAAAGCATCCAGGCCCAGGGAAGTTCTCATTCCCCAGGTTAGAGTTTGAAAGCAATGTCAGAGGACCCTTGACAACCTAAACGGAAAAACCAGGGAGTCCCTGGTGACCTTGCCCTCCCCACCCCCAACCCTGCCCCAGGATAATTACAAAACTACGAGAAGCTGACCCATAGGTGAAGTTTCCTTATGTTTCACAGATATCAAAGTCTTCCCTAGGCGGAGCACTTTTTGAGTCAAAGAACAGGTAAAGCAGTATCACATCACATCACAGAGTGTGTCAGATTTAATGCCTGAGGACCTGGGTTCAAATCCTGCCTCTGACACTTATGCCCAAGTGAAACATCCTCTGGGCCTCCGTTTTCTCCTCTGTAAAATTAGGCAGCTGGATAAATAAGCTCGAAGGTCCATCTAGCTCCAAATCCATGATCCCATTAACATCATCAGAGATTCCAGGCAGCAAGACACGGGCTACTTTGTACTTCAACATTTACTTATAGGCTAGCCAAGCACCAAATAAAGTAGGGCGAAAAGGGCCCAGTTATTGTTCCTAAAAGAAACACAGCAGTCCATACCATGAGAATACAACCAGTGGTTTTCAGCCCACACATTACCTCACTCATACATACATACATTCTTTCACCCTTTCCAAAGCAGGCCTTAACTGTTTTTGCGTGCATCCTGGACCCTTCTGGCTGCCTGGTGAAACCCCTTGACCCCTTTGAAATGCATCAAATAAAACACACTGACTTACAGAGGAAGCAATTATACTGAAATGCCGTTATCAAAAAGCCCCAAGTTAAGAAGCCCTGCTCTAAAGGGAGGGCCAGGAATAAATGTATCTTAGCCTCCAGACAGTCCTAAATAGAGAGAATCCTGGCTCCACCACTGTCATTGAACTAGCTGTGTGACTCAGGACAGCTTCCTTGACCTCTCTGGACCTCAGTGTCCTCTTTGGAGGAATGAGGGGATCGGACCAGATGCCAACCTCTGACCTCCTTCTAGCTCAAATCTATGCTCCTGTGGACACTACCCTTGAAAAATCACCAGCTCTCCAGGTCAGAAAGTTCCCTGTCACCAATCACACAGAGGGTCTGCCCCCTCCCCCTCCATCCCCCATCTTGGCTGTGAATGGCAGATTCGATTGGGCTTTCTCAAACCTGTTCTGCCAAATGGAAGCCCTGGGAGATCCTGTGAGTTGGGCATGATTTCTACTCAGCAGCACTGAGCAGCACACAGAAACAAACAGGGGCCCCTCTTTCAACCCCATGGAAAAATGGGGCCCTACTAAATTTCCAATCCTTCGGCCTTATTTCCTAGGCACCACCCTCATTTTTCAACAGGTTTCTGAGTCTTGTCGACAGAGGGGGTGGAGCAGCTCAGCTAAAGGGGCAATGTGTGCTCAAGCGTGCTCTCAGGGGCCCCTCTCCAAGGGGCCTGCCCCCAATCTGGGGCACCTAGAGGGGCAGCCTCTGTGCCTGACTCCCCCAGCTGGCCCAGCGAGGCCTAGCTCTTATTTGTTCCCTTGGGGAGGCTGGCCTGTCAAGTTTGCAAGTGGCTTTTTAAAAAATAAAGAGTAGAGCAAGAACCTGCTTTTCAAAATAGTAAAAGGATTTTTGGGAACTAGGAAAGGTAATTAAGTTCAAAACTGGCTGCTTATGGTGACTTCACTGTCTCAAGCTGCCAGCTCCTGCTTTTGGGGAAATGTTTTATTGATACTCTTTCCCAACCCTCCCCCGAAACCAAATCCTCCCCACTCGTAACAAAGACCAACAAGTAAGCGAAACAAATCAGCCAGGCGAGCACAGGCCAGTCCAACAGGGCTCGCCTCCACATCAGCCCCACTAGCCCATCACCTCTCTCCCTACGGGATTTCCCTTAGGAACCAAGTACACAACTTACACGTGTTACACACACAACTGATTTTACATTTCTTAGAGGGAGGTAGCAGCACTGGGGGGTGGGGGTGGGCGGGTGAGAAGTTTTACCCTGAAATCCAGAGAGCTCTAGCCCCATAGGGTTAGAGAGATTTTTCAACCAGATTAAACCTGAAGACCCCAGGCAAGCTGGGTCTTGAGCTGCTTTAAGGGGCCCTTTCTGGTGGCTCGACAGCGGGTACATACTCTCTCCTGCAAGATCTTGGTCTCAGTGTAGTAGTCGATGGGTTTCATGGCATACGGGAGGTCCTCAGTCCCATTCTTGATGTCGACGCCCTCAAAGACGACACTGGCGCTGCTGGTTAAAATGAATTTCTGCCAAGACAGAGAAGATGCTTTTTGACTGAATGAACCAGGAGTGATTCCTCCTGGAAAATTCCCATTTCCTCACTGCTTGCTCCTACAGGGCCCCAGTGCTTGCCCTGGAGGCTCTAGCTCCTTTTTCACTGTGTCCCCCACCCACACACAAAGGAAACAAACCAAATGGGCAGCTGAAAGGGAACTCGTTCACCTCTAACTACATTTTGCAGATCTGTGGATTCCAGGCCCCGATCTCAGACAAGACACTCTGCCTGATTTCCCCACCTTCTAGCCTTCTGTCAATTCCACTCTCCCAGAGGTCAGCACAGTCTGCACCCACACAATTTAGCATTTCATTAGAGGTCGTCCTGTCCTGTTCTCTAATTGTTTCATGTGCCTGAGCTTTGCCTTCTCAAGCAGACTGTAATGTCCCTGCTCTTAAGAGCCAAGCCTTCTCTCCTTCTCTCTCTCTCCCTCCCTCCCTCCCTCCCTCCCTCTCTCTCTTCTCTCTCTCTCTCTCTCTCTCTCTCTCTCTCTCTCTCTCTCTCTCTCGCTCTGTGTCTCTCTCTGTCTTTCTCGCTCTCCTGTCACTGCTGCACCCCCTCCCCCGCAGTTCCCCCCTCCCCTCCTGCTCTGAGTACAGAGCAGGGGCCCGGAGTGGGCACTTAATAAACACTTGTGGGCTGGTTAATGGATACACAAGCTGCCATTAAAGGTAGAACTGCAAATCCCCCGCCCACGCTCCTTGCTGGCTCCAATCCTTTTTATTTTTTTATTTTTTTGCTTTAAGTCCATGAAGAGGGATGGCAGTCCAGAGTCCATAGATTTCAAGCTTGAAGGGACCTCTGAGGCTATATGCTTTAGCTTTCTGATTTTACAAAGAGGAAAACTGAGGCCGAGAGAGTGTGACTTGACCCCAAGTCACACAGGAAATAGCACACCTGGATTTTCTGGATCCATATAAGAGCACTTCTTTGTATCTTTTTAAACTCAAAGACAGTCAGAGTTTCTAGGGTTCCACCATTCTCCCCTCTCCATTGGGGTGCTCAATGATTTTCCAGTTAAACAGAGTGGCTGGGCTTTGGGGGCTGGACCTTTGCAAAGTATAGACACCCAAAGGGGCGGATCGGAAGCAGGCTCTCTTGCCATAAGGCCATTCACCAAGGGATGCTGATGGGTGGCCATGGGGACTTGGTCCTTATGAGCAGGGACTATTTCATTCTTCTTACCTGTATCCCTAGAACCTAGTATAGAGCCTGGCACATTGTAGATGCTCACTAAATACTTGTGTGATTTATTTGGAAACATCTGGGTGAATAAGAACAGGAGCTGAAACTGACCAGCTTGGTTCAAGGCATTGGATTGAGGGGAGACGGTTTATGGAGGGGTGGAGGGAGGCATAGGCGAGTGTGGAAATGCACAGTAGGACAAGACTGGGTAATGGCAGACCTTGGTGGGAACTTAAGAGAATGGGAAAGACAGTAGTGTGAATAGAGGCTGGAAAGATTCTTTGAAGCCAGATAAAGCCTTGGAGCCTTGAAGGCCAGGCAAAGGAGTCCATCCTTTATTTGGGTGGCAAGGGACAGGAAAAGAAATTTTTCTTTTACCAGGCAGGTGAACATTCCTGTGTATTGGTAGGATTACATTGCTATCTTAGCCCAGTGCCTGGCATGTAGTATGGATACTTAATAAATATGCAATGATTGACTGATCTTTGTGACTGAGGGAAGGAAAGGGGTGAGTCTAGTGGTAGATAGACAAGTTAAGAGGATATCACACTAGTCTAGGCAGGAAATGGTGAGGGCCTGAGTTCTGGCTTTACTGTTCACTATCTGTATAACCTTGGGCAGGTCACTTCCCCTTTCTGTGCCTCAGTTTCCTTCCTTGTAAAAGGAGAGGATTGGACTAGAGGGCCTCTGAGGTCCCTTCCAGGTCCAAATCTATGATCCTACAAACAATTCAATAACCATTTATTAAATTCCTACTATGTCTCAACACGCATTTATTAAGGACCTACTATGTGCCAGGCATTGGGCTATGTGCTAAAGTACACCACTACAGCATGTTCTTGTGTTAAGGTACGTGAGGACCACACAAGGTTGAGATCAGACACAGTCCTGCTCTTTTGGAGCTCACAGGCTTATTACACTCTCTCTCTCTCTCACACACACACACACACACACACACACACACAACTATTCCACAAAATAATACTTGTTAATAAGTATCAAAAATGACGTACAAATTGCTCAGTGAGGTCACAGGGGAAGGGGAGAAATTTCGGGTGGGAGGAGGTGCATGTGGGGGTTAGTAACTGCAGTAGGCAATGAGGCAGAGTATCCCAACCTTCTCAACTGTATGGGCCCCTTCTTAACCTCTCATAATTTTGTGCCAACCCCTCTCTCACTCCCACACCCCTTGGTGGTATCTTACTGGTCAAGAAAACACATGACAATATTTGGGACACAGAAGGGGGATTCCCATCATGCTGGCAATAATTCTCTGGCTGCCACCCCTCTCCTATTCCCCAGCTCCAGGGTCCCTAGGCTGGAATTGGACAGAGAGGGTGGGAACCTGGATCTGGTCATTATGCCAGAACCACAAAGCAGTAAACTCCAAGGGGCATACAGAAATACATAGTTCTTCTCTCTTTAGTTCAAGGTACAGTGAAAACACCTTCAGAGAAGGCCTGACATTCTGCAGGTTGTGCTTAGCCACAAGGGAAAAGATGAACAATCCACCCCCGGGCCACAACTAATCAAGGAAAACAGTAATAACTGCTCACATTGTTAGAGAGCTTTGAAGTCCGGGACAACCACCCAATGAGGTAGATGCTATTCTTATTTCCATTTTACAGATGAGGGAACTAAGGTTCAGGGAGCTCAAGGAACTTGTCCAGGTTCACACAGTAAGTGTCTATGACAGGATCTGAACTCAAAGGCTTCCCCACCCCAACTCTCAATTTTCTATGCTAACAAAAGCCAGGTGATTTACCTATCCAAGCTTTACAGGACTGTACTAGTCTTTTTTTTTTTGCCATTCTAAGAGGTATAAGCTGGTGGCAACCAGAAGCTTTTCAGGAGAGAAATGCCCCAGCTCCTCAGGGTCTCAGCAGGGTAACGTGGGATAATCAAAATGGGCTGAGTAATTGATTTATTTTGTTTTTGGAGTCAGATCCTGGCTCACCTATGGTCTGTCTACCTGTTATTACCTAGGTGACCTCAGGCCAGTCACTTTTCTCTGGGCCTAGCTGGATGAGATGACCTCAAAGGTCCTTTCTCACTCTAATCTGTATGAAATGACCACAGTGATAGCTGGGGAAGCAGTGGCTCTGGCTAAGCTCATTCAGGCTATGAGCTAAGCTCACATAGCCTGTGAGCCCCACCTCAGTGGATCAAAAGTGAACACAGGGTTTCATAAAAGGCAGACAGCACTCACTTGCTATGGTTCTTTCATCTGAGACAAAATAATCAGATGATTACATACTGTCAAAAAAGAACCCATTAGTTATCCTTGAACTGCCAGAGCTATCACTGGCTAAATCAAATACAACTGTCCTTCTCAACTCTGTTCCTCCAGGAAAGTTGCCCATCTAGATAAGCAGTGACTTAGAGAAAACAATTTTTCAGGGCCCCCCCCCCATACCAAAACAAAAAACCCTGAGGAGGCATCCAGCCAGAGTTCAAGGAAAAACACGGCCCAGCATGCAACACTGCAAAGGACACTGGATTGCGAGTCAGGAAGCCCAACTTCAAACTCCAGGGCTGCCACTTACTTACTGTGTGACCTTGAGCAAGCTTCTCCCTGTCTCTGGCCCTCAGTTTCCTTCTCTGTAAAATGAAGATTCCTTTTCCCCTTTGTATTTATAGACTTACATGTAACCTTGAGCAAGATCTTTTCCCACTGTGGGCCTCTGTTTCCTCCTCTGTAAAATGACAGAGGTGGACTAGAGGCCAGCTCCGATTCAAAATCTTGGGGCCAAGATCTATCATTGTCATTGTCACTTTGAAACCATCGGTCCTCTGGGCTGGTGCTCTGTACCTGAACTCCAGCCTCTTTGCATGCTTCGATCACTGTCTTGGTGCCAGTGTAGTTCACTCTATAAAAGAGCTCCTTATTATCAGAGGATGGTGCTGGCGATGCACAGTGGAAAACTGTCTTCACCCCCCTCAGAGCAGGGTACAGATCCTGGATGGGCAAGTAAAAGAAAGGGGAAAAGAAAGTCAAGTAGTAGCCGCGGTCTTCTTCTGGTGGCTAGAAAGCCTATTCGCCTTCTCTGCCTCCTAGCTCACATCTCTGATGTTACCCTCAAAGGTCCACTGGCCTCTAGCTTTGGTCTCAGGGAGAACAGAGAGGGCTTACTTATCTCCCTTTTTTGTTCTTCTGAACTTGCCAAAGCACCAAATACAATTAACGTTTCCATACACAAAGGAGAGCAGAAAAAGAGAATTGTACACAGAACTGCAAATCTCTCTTACATACAGCTTGCTTTTCCTTTTAAGTATATAATAAATTCAATGTGTAACTTTCAAAGTTATCCTGCTTATCTGTGTTTCTTTCTGGCCTTCCTTCTGTTCTAGTTGTTAAACTGCCCAGGGGTGGGGAATGTGCAGCCTTGAGGCCACATGTAGCCCTCTAGGTCCTCAAGTGCAGCCCTTCGCCTGAATCCAAACTTCTCAGAACAAATCCCCTTAATAAAAGGATCTGTTTGGTAAAACTTGGATTCAGTCACAAGACCTCATCTGAGGATCTAGAAGGCCACAGGTTCCCTACCCCTGGATACCCTTTGACCCAGCAATACCACTATTAGGCCTATTTCCAAAGATGATCAGGTAAAAAGGAAAAGAACCTATATGTTCTAAAATATTTATAGCAGCTCTCTTCATGGTGGTAAAGAACTAGAAATTGAGGGGATGCCCATCAATTGGGG
Source organism: Phascolarctos cinereus (assembly GCF_003287225.1). NCBI lineage: Eukaryota > Metazoa > Chordata > Mammalia > Diprotodontia > Phascolarctidae > Phascolarctos > Phascolarctos cinereus. The sequence goes on from NW_027556291.1 coordinate 27,832,532, forward strand.
AATGGCTGAACAAGTTGTGGTCTATGTTGTGATGGAATACTACTGTGCTATAAGAAATGATGAGCTCAATGATCTTACAAAAACATGGATAGACTTGCATGAAATAATGAAGGGTGAAATGAGCAGAACCAAGAGAACACTGTATATAGTTACAGCAATATTGCTTTAAAAACAACTTTGAGCAAATAAGCATTTTTAAAATTTTAATTAATTTATTTTGATTTATCAACAATCACTTCCATAAGCTCAAGTAAGTATTAAAAAATAAAAATTTTGACTATTATAAATGCCCTAATCAACTACAAAGGACATATGAAGGAAGACGTTATCTGCATCCAGAGAAAGAACTGATAAATAGATGTATAGAATTTTATATATATGCATAAATACATACATACATACATTCAGACATACGTACATATATACACATACACACACACATTTGTGTCTAATGGTAGCCATCTCTAGGGCAGGGGGCGGGGTGGTCAGGTGGAAAAAAAAGAAATCTACATAAAAACTTTATTATTATATTTAAAAACAATATCAAGTTGTACATAATAGATTTGCAGTTTTATGAGTTTATCTTTTTTATCATACCATGTTATAGCAATGCTTGTTTTATTCTTTAAATTAAAAACAAAATAAATAAAAATGTAAAAAATGCTTCAATGATTCTCTTTCCTTTTCTTTCTGGTAATCCTATTGATAGGCCTTTCTTCTTCCCCTCCTCCCTCCATATTGAAAAAAAAACAAACCAAAACCCTTAGAACAGATACGTGTAGTCCAGCAAAACAAATTCCCACACTGGCCATGTCCAAAAATGTACGCCTCCTTCAGTACCCTGAGTCCATCCTCTGAGGGAAGGCTTTGTAAGAGTCCATGAGCATGAGAGGGACATGTAGCTGACATCTCACTAGTTGGGCCTGTCCACCTTGGGGTTATATCTTTTCAGTGTGGTTTTCTACTTTAGTTTAGGTCTCTTATGAATCAATGCTCATGTCACACAATTGTTCTAATGCCCAACTAAAAAAAAAAAAAGCCCATAACATACCATGGCTACTCCTCCTCCAGAAGGCAGACATAGATCTTGCTGCCCACACTCTCCTTGGCTGGACTGGGCCTATGTCTAGCCTATGGCACTCATGACCACTTGCGCTCCCTAGACAGAGCTGAAAAGCCCGGCCTTTGGAGGCTTCCACAAAGAGATAGCTGGATATCTGGGAGGTAATGGGGGCTTGGCCTGTATGAAAGAGAGGCCTGGGAGTAAATTAGCCCAGAAGCAGTTCGTTGTGCTAGTTAACTCTGCCACAGTGGGAAATGCTCTAGACTTGAAGTCATCCAAGATGAGTCTCAATCCCCTCTGTGGTATTTAGTTACTGCCTGTGTGACCCTGGGCAAGTCACCGTCCCTCTCTGGGCCTCAGTAATCTTCTCTATGAAATGGGTGGAGGTACTAGGTGACCTCTAAGGTCCCTTCCAGCTCCACAGCCTATAGGCTTTAGAAGAGGAATACAGAAGAGTGGAGAGTGAGCTTGACTTAAAAGTCACTTCGGGAAGCCCTGGATTCAAATTTCACCTCAGACACTTACGAGCTGTGTGACTCGGTTTCATCATCTGTAAAATGGGGATGATAATAATAGCACCTACTTCACAGGGCTGTTGTGGGCATCAATTGAGATAATATATGTAAAGTGCCTTGCAAACCTTAAAGAGCTAGAAAAATGTGAGCTATTAGGCTGATGATGACTAAGTTGTTATGTGGGAAGAGCGCCAGTCCCACAGAGCAATCAATCTCCAGGCTCAGAGTGAGTCTAGTGTCACAGGAAGCCCATGGATACTCCTGCCAGGCCTCCAGGGCCTTCTGAAACTCTGGAGAGATCAGAGACGGGCTCATGCTAAGTCTGGGTTACTAACGGTAGCACGGCAGAAGAGATTAGAACATGTCAGGGCCTCCTAATCTAGGCTGGGCTAGATTTCTTTTATTTGTACCCATCATACATACCTGGTGTACAATTTCAGAATTAATACACTCTCAATTTCCTTGTCAAGAAATCCTAGCATACACACTCCCCTGGGGTCTGAGGTGTCTAGTGGCTATGGGAAGTGGGCAAAGAAGCCAAGGGACATGCCAGAAGCAAGCTCCAAGAAACGGTGGGAGAAGTAGCAGCAGGAGAGGGGAGATGAATCAGGCAATTCATTAGGGATGGCCGAGTGAGCTTCAGGCTTCAGGTTGGGGTTCAGCAATTGGGTACGCCAAAGGGCAAAGGTTGCCTAGACTGAGTCAAAACTGAGAAGCTGGTGGTGCAACTTGAAGGTGACCAGCTTCAGTGCCAGGGCTGGGTCTATCATTGCTCAGAAGAACTCCAATGACTTTCAGACCTCCTGGCGACGAAAGGGACCTCAGAGGTCATCAGTTCCAACGTGGCACTGATCCTTTGACACAGCAATGGCATTGCTTGTATAAGAGGCTCTCTTGAAGGTTAGCCACTGTCCCCAACTAAAAGACTTAGTACCATTCACCTCTGGGGACCTGAATGGAAGAGGTCTAAGAAAACTAAAGGCTAGTATCTAACGAGATCAGTCGAATAACATTCCCCTGGCTCCTGAGGCTCTGGGGTGAGCTAGGAGGATCTTGTTTGTACTGTACCTTTTTATTGCAGAGGTCTCCCAGGAAAAAGTTCACCTTGGGGTTCTTGAATCCTTGCCGGATGTCGAAGACATTGACCACGTAGCCTCTGGCCAGCAGCTGTTCAACCAAATGTTGGCCCAAAAACCCAGAGCCCCCGATCACAGTACATTTCTTGGCCTGTGGGGAAAAAAAAGATTATGGAGAGAGGCAGACAGGGAGGAGAGTAAGGCAGCAGTTGTGACATTCAGAACCACTGACCTCTCAGATGTGACTTGGGTTAGTGACCCTAGTGCCAATGTAGGGAGACTCAATTTTCCCTCTCACTAGATGCACAGACGGGATCTGCATCGGTAGGGATTACAGATCTGATGATTCACTGAATTCAGCTCTGGTTGGCTCTGATGAACAAGAGACATGCCATGTTTCCCTGGCAGAATGCATACCCAAGGGAGACAGCAGGCAGTTACTCTGAAAGCAGGTGAATTAGCTCTGATGATGACAGTGCCAACGCCAACAGAAGGAGGAAGACATTCTCATTCCTGATTTCTAATGCCTCCCCCGTTCTCCCTTCCTGTGCACCTTTATGCCAAAGGAAGCTGGCACTCCAACCAGAGCATGCTCTTCCAAAACGAATAAAGTAGAAAGCATGGCTTCAGTGGTCTTCATAGCAGGGGGCAGGCAGGGATAGAGTGGGCTTTCTCCTAAGTGGTTGGGCAACTTTAAACAAGCCACTTGGGCTCTCTGTGCCTCAGTTTACTCATCTTCAAATGGAATAGTATTAACTGAGCCTTTATCTCCTGAGATTTTAGGGTTGGGGTGAATAGGGATTAATGAGTTAACAGTTGTTCAGTGCTCTGCTATCTATTCAGGTCAGGGGCTTTACTTTTTTCCCCTTCTCCTCTGAACACTGAAGAGCTAAGCTATTGATTCCTTTTGGCTTGGGCAACATCAGCAATTTGTCAGCTAAAGTCCAACTCTGAGATTGTTGTCACCGGCGGCTGTGTATGAGAGAGGGACTGCATACAGAGAGCAGAGATTCTGACTCTGGGAAGAAACTGCAGAGAATAAAGCATACCCCACTCCCCCACCCCCAGTTGCTTCCCAGGGGCATTTCTCCAAAGTTGCTTTCGAGACCATATCTATGTTTCACTTCTTTATCACGTTCAATCCCTCATTTCTTGATCTCACAGGCAGCCAGCAAAGTCAAGGATTGGTAGAGGTTGGGGGAGGGAGACTCACAGACTTGAGATAAACTCTGCTCCCCACTCCAGAAACGCCAGCTCCCAGTCACTTTGAGTAATGCTTTGATTCTCAACCCTATTTTGTCGCTTATCTCTGAACCGCACCCAACGCCTCTACACAAGAATTATTGACAGGCCCCTCAGCCCTCTCCAGCACCAGAGCAAGTCTCAGGTTATCAACAGGACTGAGTTGAGAAAAGGGCGGTGGGGAGGGGGCAGCAAGGTGGGCTTTGGCGATATTCCAAAGCCCCGTGTAAGTGAATTTGAGCTGGACTAGTCCACGTTCTCCACTAGTTGCGGGGCTCTCTCACTTTTTCAAAGGGAAATCACCTCCCTCAACATATCAGGTGCCATCTCAGAATATCATATGAGCCCTCTTGCCATGCTACATTATGATGGGATGTTTCACGATCATTACAGAGATTGAGACCTGATGCTGATTACAAGAGATTTCCTGTAACCGTCTAAATTCTCTTGTTATAATGGTATGCTATGTCGAATATTACTGAAACAAATAGGGGTACTGGCTTTGCTTTGGAAATCTGTATGTTCTATAGAGAGATTCTCAGGGGAATGGGATCTGATCTGCAGAGAAGAGGGCAACTGTTTTCAAAGTAAGGATAATGCTTTCAACTATGTGTCTAACAAGTGGCTATAACGCACACAGAGCACCACTATTTGCCAAGGCCATGAAGGATGGAATGGAGGGAGTAGGCTTAGATGACAGGAAGAAGCACTGGGATTCGAAATAAGAGAAACACTCGGAAACAAAGAATGTGAGGTTCACAAATGGACTTCTCAGAGAAGCCATGGACTCTACGTATCTGAGGATTTTCTGAGACACCCATCTCTACAGTTTCTTTCACAGCAGTGTAGGCCTAGGGAGGAGAGAATGGATTCAGCAGTCTCTGGACATGCCTTCAAATCCCAAAAGCTCTGATTCGGAACCTCTCAGTATGACAGTCATGTTCTTTTGCTCCTAATGCTAACTCAGCTCTGCCTAGACTGTCCAACATGACTAAGTTTTGGCCATCACATACATAAAGTAGTTTGCAAACATAAAAACACGACTGAAATGCCATCCTGTATTATTATCAGTTATTATTTCAGATGAATTCCCTTGAAACCCCCCCTCCTTGGTGGAGGTTAGTTATTTCTGCCCACATTCATTAGCTTCCCCAGTTTCTTTGTATTATTTCACTGGCCTCATGGGATCCGAGAGGCAGTGAGACTGTAGTGAAAAAGACCAATGGACTTGGGAGTCGCAAGGACCTGGGGTTGCATCTTGGATCGGACACTTGCACAGATGTGTCCCCTTGGCCAAGTCATTTTACGTCTCTGAGTCTCAGTTTCTTTATCTATAAAATGAGGATAACAACAGCAGCGACCCCCCGAGATCAAATGAGACACTGTACAGAAAGGGCTCTGCCAACCAGCAAACCCCACCTAAATGGCAGTTCTCATTATGCTAACCAAGACTCCTATGTCCACGTTAGCTATCTCTTCCCCATCGCTTCCACCAATATCAAGGCTGACCTTGTCTAATTGGCTGCTGTGATGAACGGAAGACACACGCCTCTCCAAATGGGCCAGACGCTTATGGAATCCACTGCTCAGTGACACCATTACAACCAAATCCAACTAGGTAGCCAACAGTATCTCCAGGGCCATCATTTGCATCCTCTCCTGGAGACAGCTTTTATGTCCCCTTCCTCTAGTGCCTCAGTGGCCTTTACTTCCAAGGCAAAATGGCCGAATGCTGCCTCGCTCAGGCGGGCCCGACTCTTAGTCAATTCTGTCTGCCAGATGTGATCATTATTACATTTTTCCCATTTCTCTCAATTCTTCTTATCAGTAGCCTAAGCATTTGACTTCAGACTCAGGCAACGGTAATTTCCTGCACGGCTCTTTCTTCTGTCATTGACTCTCGGAACAGTATCAACTGGCACCAAGCTCATTTTCAGTTATCTTCCCGAACCGTCTTTGTCTGGGCTGGGCTGCTTGCGCCAACCTCTCCTCACAGGCTTGCTGTGAGGAAAGGGCTTTGAAAATCGGAACTCTCATTTAACCCTGAAATGGCCTCTCCGGCACTGTGCTCTAACTTGGCAGCTACCACAAATCCTCTTGGAAGTAGGCGGGTACAAAACTTAAAGAACGTCATGGCCTGTAAAAGTGATTCTTACGGTGACCTCACCATTCTGCCCCAGTAGACCCCCACCATACTGCCAAGAAGAGGAAGAAGAGGGTAGTCTACGTCATTATCTGATCTCCAGAGTCAGTTATTCCCAGTATGGTTTCCTTTGAGCAGTCTTTTCATCTACGTGCCTGGGAGCTGGTTAACTGCGTTACCGTCCCAGGGTGTGTGGGTCAATGGCCTGCTGAGGTACCCCCCATCCCCTTACCTGCTGCTGGTCACTAATGTTTTCTGCCACTTGTTTTTCTTCAGGCTTGGGCACCATATGCTCACCAATTGTGCTCTCCATTTTCTGTTCAAATATTGGGTCCAGTCTGATGACCAACTTTTCTCTTCCTAAAGACAGACAGATGTAGAGACAGACATTGAAACGGTGACAACCCCGAGGCCTTCAAGCACCAGCTCCCTTGAGGTTCCTCAGACAGGCCTTGGGAGAGGGCCTGGTATCTCTCTCAGGTCCTCTGAGAGGATGGCCGGCATGCTCCGTGTTCCCTCCGCCCCCGACATACACACACAGACAAACAGACAGACATGGTCCTGGCTGCCCTCACAGACACCGCATAGCCCTAACTGGACCTGTGAGAACACGCCATCTCATGCCAAATGAGGAATCTTGCCAGACAATCGCAACCTGCTGTCCACTGCTGTCTATACGATAGATCTTTTACAGGGAGCGCAAGGGCTACACGTAAGCCGGGAGAAATGCTGGAACCACGCTTGGTCACCATCTTGCCCTAGGCGATGGGACAGTCATTAGCCAAGGCTAAGTAAGATCCGCCTTGATCAAAAGACTCCTTTGAAAGTGTCCAGAAGTTCACTTAAGTATGCTATGGGTCCAAGCGGATGACCCATTCATAAAGGCCCAGGTGGCTTCCATATACTAGCCCAGATCATTGTACAGGAAAATCTATAATTCAGTCTTAGCATCCCCTACAAAACAGAGGGAACCCATCTGTCCACTGGAGGTCTCTCTCAAGTCAAATACACCGCCTTGGTATGAGGTCAGAGGAGCGGCTCTTTTCCCCCACTGGCTTAGAAGACACACTACAGAGATTCCAATGATGGATTTGGGAGTCAGAGAACCTCAAAAGACTCCTGGCTCAGCCACATATCTATTGTCTGTGACTTTGGGCAAGTCATTTCCACTTTCTGAGCCTCAGTTTTTTCACTGGGGTTTTACTAGATGACCTCTGATGTCCCTTCTGCCTCTAAAGCTATACTCCTATCACCTTGGAGACCAACCGCAAATTCTAAGTGAAAATCTGGAGCGTCCCTGAAGCACAGAAAATAGAGGGATGTTTGTATGCACACTGGTGGTGGTGGCGGTGGTAGTAGTACTAGTAGTAGTAGTAGTTGTAGAAATAGTAGTGGGGACAGGGCCTGGGAAGTGCTAGTGACATGGAAGTCTTGACTAGAAAGGAACTGGTTTCTCTATGTTTCTCTCCCTCAACTCTTCTAAGTCTAGTCATTAGCTAAAGAAAATTTCAGAAAAACTAAGGATTCAATTGGATTATCCCTTTCTACTAACAACTGGGAATTTTAACATTTGGGAGAAAAAAAGGAATTGTGATCCCCAAAACTTCCCTGGAAAGTTTTTTTTTGGGGGGCAGTCACCCTGGTTAAAGAGAGGCACAGAATGACCTTAGTTTGACTAAAGTCACCTACAGGCCATCAGAAGTGGCTTGTTCTATAATAGAAGTCTTTTGTCACTAACCTTCAGGACTCAAAGATTTACTGATAGCAAGTCTAGCTAACTCTAACATTGCCCCCTCCAAAAACAAACAAACAAACGAACAAACAAAAAATACCCTTCATTTAAATTAGGATTTCATTAGTAGGGAATTCCTGATAAGGCAACTCTCTCCACCTATGCATGTAGGCAACCCTGGCTACTCTAACTTCCAGCCTGAAGAGAAGTTGCCAGGGTCCCACAGTCAGCAGGTATCAGAAGCAGGAGCCGAGGCCGCCCTTTCTGCCTGCAAGGTGGGTCCCCTGCCCATTTTATCACAACTACTTATACACTCTCATCTCACTCATCTGAAGCTGGGAGGGTCTTCAGAGGCCATCCATGCCACCCACCTCCTAGCCCCTCTTATTTTATGAATGATGTGCCCAAGGTTACAGAGGTTACATGTCAGAGGAAGGATTTGAAGCCAGGCCCTTGACCTCCAAAGCCAGTCTCCTAGGCCTCCCCATCATGTGACTCTTCCCGCTAAGCTGCTGGAGGGCAAAGGGGCTGCTTTCCCTTTTTTGCAGATCCTCCAGGGACTGGCATAGGGCTTTATATACAAGAAGTATTTGACAAGTCTTGGGGCCTGACCTGACCTTTGGTTTCATTGGTACTGAGAACTCTGGGGTAAGGAAACTCCCTCCAATGTAGCCAATGCAGGCTGGTACCTTCCTTGCACCTCTTAAATTGCCCGGGCACACTAAGAAAGAAGGGTGACTTACTCAGGGTCACACAGCCAGGGGGTGTTAAAGGCAGGGCTTGATTCCAGGTCTTCCTGGCTTTAGGTTGGCTCTCCTCTCACTATGCTATGCTGTCTCTGTCAAAGGAACAAATGCTAACTTAGCAGAGTTAAGGAAATGGTCAAAATGGGAAACAAATATTCACTCCACAATCTGACTGCCTTCTGCGGGAGGCTTCGTGGTGTGTGTCATGAAAAAGCGCCAGCTTTCGAGTAGGAAGGACCTGCATTCGAATTCCAGCTCTGGTCCTTACTGCCCAAATGACCTTAGGCAAGTCCCTTCTACTTTCTGGGTCTCGGTTTTTATCATATCTGTGAACTTGGATTTGGATTTGGATAATTGCATTTCAACATAATTGGTTTCCTTTGTAATTCTACACGTTTTATTTTGTGCATTTAAATCTGACTTCCTCAGACTGACTGCCTGAGGGGTCCGGGGCATGCCAAGAAAAAGTGAGGCCCTTTCCAACTCTGGGTTCTCAAAGCTTGGGCTCCTTCCTTTCTGCTGTTGCTCTCCCTGCACACATTGGATGTCACATCCCCCAACTTGCTACCCCCCCTAGTTTTATTTTACCCTCCCCTAAACCCCATGGCTAGACCAGATTCTTCTCAATATCTCCAGACAGTAAAAATCCTCCTTTGGTCAATGAAGAACTGTGGCCACCAGATATACTTTTTTTTGGGGGGTGGGGAAGACAATAGGGGTTAAGTGACTTGCCCAGGGTCACATTGCTAGTAAGTGTCTGAGGCCAAATTTGAACTCAAGTCCTTCTGACTCCAGGGCCCCTGCTCTATCCACCGTGCCACACAGTTGCCCTGAGGGCTATACTTTCAAAAGGAATAGATCTTCTTTTAAAGGCAGCCCTGTTGTAGTAGACAGACAGAGAAAAAGCCTTGGAGCCAGTAAGTCAGTCAGACAGTCAACAAGAATTTATTAAGTGACTACTGTGTGCCAGGAAGATCAAGGTTCAAGTTCTACCCCTAACACATACTGGCTGTGTGACCCTGGGCAAATGACTTCTCCTCTGAACCCTCTAAGCTAGAGGTGTCAAATTGGCCAAGTTCTGTGGCCTACAGGTATCCTTCTGTATGGTTCTGTGGCCCCATATCTCTTTGGGTTTGAGTTGTGGCTCTAAGTTGCAGAGAAGACGCTGACCTGCATTGGTAAATGGAGTTTCCCCACCTGGGAGTTCCCTATAACAATAAAAGGGCCAGTCCTAATCCCTATCTCGCTTATTCTTAAGGAATTGATTTGAAATAGAAGAGTAAAATTCTTGTATTATAGATTTAATGTTATTTTGTATAATTTCATTTAATAGGTATTTTGTGTTCATTTATTATAATGATCATAAAACCCATGAAATAGTGGGGTATAGACATGTGCAGTAGATCATGCTGGAATCTCAAAAATCAAGAGTGTGACAGTCCCACCCGAGAATGTTAACACTTGTGGTTTTTACCCATCATGCATAAGGACTAACAGAAGGAGAATCTAAGTATGGCACTGGCAGCCATGAAATGAAATACAAAGAGACCAAGAAGAAGGCTTTCGGCGCATAGGGGCAGATCCTCTTCCTAGGGCACTTATGGGAAGGCAGGGACAAGAATCCCAAAGGATGGGAAGGCATGGATCGGCTGCAATCTGCAGAGGTGCATGGAGTGCCCAGAGCCAGAACTAGGAACCTTTTGCACACAAGCACTGTACGCTATGCCCAGGGCAAACAAAGCTCTCAGTTGGGGCATGGCAGGGTGATGCTCGTGGGGAGCAGGGAAGGCCAGGGAGATCAGCCTAGTCTACTACCTGGCAGCTTCCTATTTTAACTATTCTTTGCCAGCTGTTATTTCTATGTAGCTAGAGTGATCTCAAAATTTGGCACCTGGGACGAAGACGAGGTTGCCCCAACTTGGTTGTGGCTCTGAGAGCCAACGCAGCATAGACGGATCGTGGGTATTTGGAAAAGTCCACTGTGGGACTTTTTCATCCATTAACAAAGAAAGAATGTCTCTTTTAGCCAAGGCTAGGGTTCTTGAATGTAACAGACACAACCCTGAGATCCCCTTTGTGTGGGAGAGCACAGTGCTCAAAGTCTAATTGATGCCAATAGGAAAATGGGAGTGAATAGATGTACTTTATACACAAACATTTTAGAAGTGGGTCTATTGTGTAATGTCAGGTCAGCATGTTGTTCAAAGTACTCCTGAGCGTGCGTTGCTATCCCCTCCCAACCCTCTACCCCCTTCACCCCCCCACCCCCCAAACCTGGAATATCTGGCCTGAACTAGCTACTCTAAGAACTGCTGCTTACTTGCCCAAGAAACCACAACATATCCCACCAAGTGCACCCATTAGCCCTGGCTTGTGCATGGCCCAGAGGAGAAGGCACCGACTGGATAGTTACTTAACCAGTGCATCTAAACACAACTCAGACAGTCCAGCCCCGCCAGTGATAGCCCCAAGAGCCAACATCTCCCAATTAAATGACCTACCTGAAGTGGAACAGGCAAATTTACCCATCTTAACTACTTCTTGGAATCAGCTCCCCTCCTCCCCCAAGTCCAAAAGGCTACAGCTGGCCTTGGGACTAGGAGACACCAATGGCCTTCCACTCACATGATGTAATCCCCTCAGGGTCAGAAAAACATAGGCCATAATTCTATCAACAACCTCCACCACTCAAACATGGAGACAGTACTGAGATCTGTGGCCTACATTTGTTTGGGGTCCAGATCAGTCTGTAGGGATTTTCCAATGTGGAAACTTCTTCCCCTGATGCAGACTGGCAACCAGAGATCACTTGCAAATTATGGCCTTAAAGAGATGCCCAGAGTGCTGAGAAGATAAGTGACCTGCCCTGAGTTTGAGTAACGGCGACCAGGATGTGCCTAAAGGCTTCCTGACTCCAAGGCTGGCCCTTTATTCACTGTACCATGCTGTATCTCTAAATACCACATACTTCACTCGAGTATTTCAAGGGTCTAGGCACCTCTCCCATGCTTACTAGGCTACTTTCTCAGAGTTGCTGTGGCCAAAGACTTCATTGCCCTATGGCTGACCTGATGCCGAGCCTCTGAACCTAGCAAGAGTAGGCCTAGGAACCCACAGGCACACCCAGAGTATACTGCAAGCACAAAGAGACACAATACACCAGTGCACGTGTGTGCACACACACACACCATGTCGCCAGGCCCCCTCAAAGCCTTGGCAGCTGGGCAGCACCTGCCAGACTTTATCTCCCTTCCCCCAACTTCTGTTGATGTGTTGACATGGCCTTTGAGAGGGTCTAGGAGGTCTAGGAGGAGGAGGAAGAGACGATATTGGCATAACACTCCTGAAGCAGAGAATGCGTTCAGCTGAGGCTCACGTTCAAGGATGCTATTTTCATTCAAATAAAAGTCCACCCTGTTTTGATTAGGTCAAGTAGATCTCAATCAAGCTACTAATTCTTTATTATCATCATCATCACTATTATTGTTATTAGACTTAAGATTCGTGATGGAATTGGTGTAGGAACTCCCTCTCTGCTTCCTGACTGGCAAGCCCCATATAACTCAGAGGCTTAGAGAAGGGCCGGTACAGAGGGTTGCTTTGTCCATGGCTGGTCATACAGCTAGTAAAGATCAGAGGCAACAGCTCTGTCCAACTCTTAGGCTGCCTCTCAATTTTTTATTATAGTTAGAAACTCCCTATTTAAATAAAAACTGCCATTACGAGGCCCCAGTAAGACCCACTGACCAGTACTGGATCTCCAGGCTCCTTTTTGATGGTGTCTCTTAAATTGACAAAACCGAAGACCGTTCCATTGTGTGTTCGTTCACACAGGACAGCTGGGTGGTGCTGGACCTGCAGTCAGGAAGACCTGAGTTCAAATCTGGTCTCAGACACTTACTAGCTGTGTGATCCTGGGCAAGGCACTTAACCTCTGTCTGCCTCAGTTTCCTCATCTGTAAAAGATATCTGTCACAGCATCTCACAAGACTGTATAAGGATTGAATGAGATAATATATGCAGACCTTCAAGCACTATGTTGTCGTCGTGGTTGTTAAGTCATTTCAGTCGTGTCCGACTCTTCGTGACCCCATTTGGGGTGTTCTTGGCAAAGATCCTGGAGTGGTTTGCCATTTCCTTCTCCAGCTCATTTTACACATGAGGAAATTGAGGCAAACAGGGTGAAGTGACTTGCCCAGGGTCACACAGCTAGGAAGTAAGTGTCTGAGGCTGGATTTGAACTCCGCTCTATCCATTGTACCACCTAGCTGCCCCAAAGTGCTACATAAATGCTGGTAATTATTTGCTGTTTCTCCAGGTGGGCCCATAGGACTCAGTAACACTGGATCTGGAGCCAGAGGGCCTGGGTTCAAATTCAGCCTCTACCATTTACTGCCTGTGTGACCTTTAGTAAATCATTCAATCTTTCTGGGCCTCAGTGTCTTCATTTGTAAAAATGGGAAGGGAAGGGGAAGAGTTGGATGCAGCGACCTCTGAAGTCTCCTCCAGCTTGCAATCTAAGTCCCTGTGATCCTGGGGCCCGTCTGTGAATGTTATGTAGAAGACCTGGGGCTTCTTGAAATGCCATTTTCTGGGGCTTCTCAGTCTCCAGAAACTGGCTGTGGTACACAGTGTGCTGAGGAGTGGGGTAAGGGAATACCAGCAACACAAGAGTCTGGAATAGAGAAAAACTGGTTTTCCCCACCCTCTAAGGCCTACTGAAGCTAAAGATTTAAACATTTTTAAATCACTTTTTTCCTTAGTGAAAATAACTTTAGGGGAAAAGATTAGATTTATTCAACCCCCTCCCCCGTCAGTCGTAATACTACCTAAATGGGGATTTGGAATATTTGTGAGAAAAAAGGAAATGTGATTCCCCAAACCTCAGCACAAAGTTCTGCAAGGGAGGCCAGTCACCGTTAGTCAACTAAGGCCCAAAATGGACACTCGTGGTCAGTCAGAAGTTGCTGTTGGGCCCAGATGAACATCTGACCCTTAGACTGTTAGGCCCTACTTTTCATGATGAACCAGGAGGAAAAAAAAAAAGGAAGTCGAGGAAACGAGAAATAACCAGGTTTGGTTCTTTCTCTCAAATGGTTCATGCTAGCCAGTTGCCCCATTTTGCCAATGGATATCCCAAGGCCCCAGAGACAGGAACTGGTTTCCTGGGAACCATTCCTCCCCCCTGACTTTGGGCAGAAAGTTGGAAACAGAATGCAGCAGCAATATGTTCAACCTTGACAGCTGGCTACTGATGTTGTATGTCGAGGGGTCCCTGAGCAACCAGAAATACCCTAAGCTTAGTTACAAAGGTAGCCACCACCAGAGAATAGCTAGTTCCATGCTGTACATTCTGATGAACAAAACCAGCCCAGCAGATAAGAAAACAAAGTAGTCTTTTTCCAATGCCAAACATTATTGCATATTTTTAAAAGTTACCAAGTCCCACTGAGCTAGGAAAAGATTATGAACTTAAAGAACGTTATCTCTAAACTGGGTAGTTCTCTGTGCACACCCCCCTCTCCCTCCAAGGCTGGGAAAAATCACACTGGAACTCCCTACCAGCCTCTCACCCCACTTTGTAGCAAACTCAACATTACAGACAACTTTGAAGGTGAGAAAAAAGAACAAAATGACTCTGGCCACAGGGGTGGGGGGAGGGAAAGAAAGAAGGTTTGCATCAGTTTGAGAACTGGGAAGGGGGCTCGTGACTTCCTGCCCATTCCATTTGCTGACCACCATCTCTACTGAGCAGGAGAGGAGGGATACCTTTCAGTTTTATTTTTTTGCTATGGTTCTGTGTCTCAGGAGAAGCAGGTGGTCAATTTCAAAGGAGAGGACAGGAGGAAATCCTGCCCCCTCCTCTCACTACAGGTCTACCTGGGAAACTGAGACCCAGATCCCCAAGGTTCACAGACACTAGTTTGTCTACCAACAAAAATAGGCCACCACCCAAAGTGGCAAGCAAGCACATTTACTGGTCAAGATGTACCTCAAACGAGGTGACTGGGCACTGCCCCCCTTCCCCCCCAAAATAAAAGACTTTTCTTTTCCATTTCAGGAAAGTTATTCTCATCCACCCTGTGCAAAATACAGACAGGAAAAGCCTTTTGTGAGAGGAGCAAAAAAAAAAAAATCCATCAGGGGCGTTTTCCTACACAGGGTGGAAAAAAACTCCCAAGACCCTTCCTTGCACCTTGGAGTAGGGAACCAGAATGTCTCAGACAGTCACTCCCCTCACCATTTAGTTCTTTGAAAAGCCCCTGCCCAGTGGCCCCGCACAGCTCCTCTGAAAGGCCTCTCAAGGGGTGATGCAGCTGGAAAGAGGCAAGGAGAAAGAGAAGAGCAGCTTTTTTTCTGTGCACATACTAATTGGCATAGTTGGTACATTTCTTTGAGGCTCTGCTGCAAAGCAGGAGTCCTGGGAAAAACAAAATGAAGGCCTTTCTCTCCAAATTCAAATGCAGAACACGTAACAGAAAAACTTCCCCAATTAGTATTAATGATGCAAATAACGAGGCGTTTGCTTTTTTGCAAAGCGGCCTCTCCACTGTTACCTAAGAAACCCAGCTTGAGCTGGTCCCTATTCTCACGTGTGTCAGCTTGAGCCAATACAAAAACATGCCATTTTTTATACAGAAATCAGCAAAATGGAATATTTTCAACATGGCTCCCGGGGGAGCTTGTTTCTCGGAAATTAAAATGGGGGACACTGTAGAGACGGTTCCAAGGGTATATTAAAATAAAGACGTCTTCAAGAAACTCAAGATTTACATTAGAACAGCAAAGGAGAAGCCAGAAATGAAGCAAGACTAGCTGAGGAAATTGAGGTGTGGAAGGTTGGAGTGATTTGATGCAGGGAACACAGCTGGTCAATGACAGAGCTGGCATTACAACCCACATCTCTCCCGACTGCCAAGCCAGTGCTCTGGCCATTATACAGATCACCTTACTCCCTTCCTCAAACAATCTACTACAGAAAACACAAACCTAGCCAAAATGCTGTTTGCTTTTAAAGGCTCAGAGATTTCAAGATGGAAGGGATCTTGGAGATCCTCTAATCCTGTGTTTCTTAATTTGGGGGGATACTACCTGCTTTTGAAATATTTCAACAAAATGCTTCCCTTTATGATTGATCCTATGGATTTTCTTTTAAGGCATTCAAAAACGTGAGAACTGTCCATAGACTTCACCAGACTGCCACAGGGGCTCATGTCACAAACAGGGTGAAGAACCCCAACTCCACTCCAACCACTTAATCTTCCAGATGAGGAAACTGTAGCCCAAACAGGGAAAGTGATGGGGCCCAGGTCACAGAGGCAGCAAGTAACAGAGCTCCCCGACTCCAAATCTGGTATCTTGCCCTCTGTGCTATGGGTGGTCTCATGAGTGAGGTACCCAAAGTCCCCCCGTCATGAGGCAGCGCCATAACAGTGGGTATCAGGAGACAGGCCACTTCCAGCTACCACCCTGTTTTCCTTTTCTCATGGGCTGATAATCTGACCTTGTCTCTGGTTTGCTTGGCCCATTTCTTCCAGTATTTTTTTGCTCTCCACCCCCTGCATCCCCAGCAACCTGACTTTCATTCTGGTTGCTCCCTGAGATGGGTGTAGTAGCTCTTCCCAGCTATGTGACCCTAGGCAAATGACTTCCCTTCTCTGGGTCAAAGTTTCCTCATCTGTAAAATGGGGATAATAATGCTGA
Organism: Phascolarctos cinereus; assembly: GCF_003287225.1. Taxonomy (NCBI): domain Eukaryota; kingdom Metazoa; phylum Chordata; class Mammalia; order Diprotodontia; family Phascolarctidae; genus Phascolarctos; species Phascolarctos cinereus. Next base: position 27,848,753 of record NW_027556291.1, read on the forward strand.
CATTCACTTACCTCACAGGGCTGGTGTGAGAAAACAGAAGTCAACATAGAAATGTGAGTTACGGTTATCACTACTCACCTAAGATCACTCACCTGTAACCACCTACAGCTCCGGATGGCAGCTGGACGTTCTCTTTTGTGTCTTTGCCACAGCTTCTTAAAGCAAGCCCACAGGCACCATGTTTGCTTGGGTTTGTTATGTTTGGTTTTGAATAGATTTTTCTATTTTTCTAAATGTTCTTTTGTCATCTTTGTGTATTTCTCTTCTGTTTTCCCCTCCTTCCTCCCCACTGAGGATTTAATTCAAACCAATACTCATTTATTAAGCTTTCCTTTCTATGTAAGGCGCAATGCTGGGTCTGAGGTCACAAAAATGAAAGATGCACGTGTCTCTGTTCCCTAGGAGGTTACAATTCAGTGATCTGGGGGGGAACAGGGGACAGAATGGGAAAAAGGCACATATATCAATAAATACAAGTCAGAATGAAAAAGGTACAGAAGTATCAGCTGACATGAGTGGCTGAAAGGATTTCCTGTGAAGCCATCTTCCAAGATTTGGTCCTAGACCTTCCATTTTTTTGGGGGGCAGAACAGTATTTACTGAAGGTCATATCATTGAACCTGTCAGCAATTCATCACAAAACTAATACGTGTCTCGAGAGAAGATAGCATGAAACATTAGGGATAATCTGTAGCATTAGAATAGGAACTTGGCAGGGGGAAGAGAGGGAGGAGGTAGAGGAAGGCATAAAAAGGAAACAGAAAACCCTTTCTTTGGGAAGATTACAAATTAGTTCAAGGTTTCCAGAGGAGGGACCTTGGAGATCAGAGGATGGGAGATCTAGGCTTAGAGGTCGACAAATCCCCACACCCTCATTTGACAGAGGAAGAAAATGAGGCCCAGAGAGGGGGAGGAGGGCCTGCTGAAGGTCACAGCCAGCTTGCGAGCAAGGTGACAGAAATCATAGCATATAATCCAGTTCAGATCTTGTGAAAGCCAGGTGTTTCAAGGCTGTACAGCCCCTGATTTATCAACTCCATTTACAAATGACCCACATAGAAAAAGAGCCTTACTCGCTGCCTCTACTCTGGCCCGCTCCGCTCCCCTCCCCCCTGAAGTGTCTACTCTGGTTACCATGGGAACCAGAAAAACCTTGGCGTTTTGGGAGGCCCCGTGGGGTTCCAAAGGCCTTCTTTCCCAATAGAATCTATGGCTCTGCCTGGTCTCCGCTTCCCTTACTGCCCACCAGATAAGGGGACCGAATCCACAGGACTGGTGGGGCCCATGGCGGATAATCTAGTCCCAGATTCCTCTCCCCCCCATTTACTACATGTCCCCTCCCAGCTCTCCTAGGTCCCCTGGTTTTTATGGACAAGATCTTGCCATAGCCGGGGTTGTTTGGGGGACCCTTTAGTTATTAAGATCCACCATTCACATCCACTAATTGGCCCATGTGATTCTCACAATTCTATATACTGTAGATATTACTTTATAAATTGCTATTACAGGGCCAGAGGACCCTGGACCCTGATTGAGCTAGGAGGGGTGTTGAAGGTCTAGCACAATCTCTTTATTTTATAGGTGAGGAAAATGAGGCCTTACTGAAAGTCTCAGAGGTGGGATTTGAGGGGGTCAACCAATTGAGTATTTATCAGTACCAGGTACTCGAGATACAAATACAAAGTACAAACTAATTCCTAAAATCGTCTAATCCCAGAGGGTGCCAAACCAGCTTACAACACTCCCTAGTGGGGCCTGAACCAGACTCAAATGTCATTGGGAAATATTTAACAAAATAAGCAACAAATCAATAAAACACAGATAACATTACATTTTAAAGCCAAGTCAATATGTGGCCCCCAGGGATCCTTATGTAAGGTTCAGTGGCCACTGATCGAATGGATGGCCCCCTTTTATAGATGAGGAAAATCGAGGCACTGAAAAAAGCAGAGTGACCTGCCAGTGGTCCTGAAGTTAACAAGCCGGGCAGTGAAGGAATGCTGGATTTGGAGTCAGCAGATATGGGTTTGATTCACAACTCTGCCATTTGTTTACTAGCTGTGTAACCTTGGACAAGTCCCTTTACCTCTCCAGGCCTCAGTTCCCTGCCCTATAAAATAAAGTGAGGAGGTTGGCCTAGCCTTGGCGACCCTATCAAAAACTGGCTGAGGCTGGTGCTGAAGCCAGGTCTTTGAGACTCCAAGTTTAGTATTTCAAAGTGACATTTGTCTCGAGGGGTCTAGAGTGGTGGGTAAGGATGGAAGCCTTGTAGCACAGCCACACATGATGGGAAGACCTAGCTCTAGCCTCCTGGGAAACAAACCAAACCCAGCAGTGAGAAAGGAGCTGGCTCCCAGCCAGACCTTCACTGTGGGTCCCCAAGAGGCATCCAGACTCTAACAAAAGGGACAGTCTGGAGCCACCAACCAAGGACACATGTGCACTGATGTATGGGGAGCCTGCAAAGAAGCAGGGGCCACACCCACATCTACGGACAGCAATCGTGGGTGACAGAGCCATCCTTGCATGGACTGTATGCCTCCCCTTGTCTCAGCGCTGCTGGACTTAGGGTCAAAGGGCCTGGATTCAAACTCCAGCTACTTGGCAGCTGGGTGACCTTCCACAGGTCACTTAACACCTCTAGGCCCAAGTGAAAAAAACCAGGGACTTGGTAAGATTCTTCCCTCCTCTAAATATCTGATTGTCCACAGGTCTCGGAGGACAGAGACCGCAATTTCTACTCAATGGGATGCAATGCTTGGGAATCGGCCTAGATTTAATTGTGTGCAAGTTTGGGGCCCCTAGGGAGCACACTCCCCTAGAGTGTAGCAGAGCCTGACTTCAAGGTGGTCCTCACACCTCTTTCATCACACCCCCATTGGGATAACTCACAGATCAACTCGAACAATCCCTATGGTATCTGGCTCCCAGAGGCCTGGAAAACCTCTGTAAAGGGCTTTGCAATCTAGTCATTTGAACAATCCCTTATAACAAATTAAATGGCATTATGTGTGGTAGCTTTGATAAATGGTGGAAAAATAACTATACAGCTATAAAGCCTTTTCTGAATAATGACCACTGGCGAGCAAAAGGTCCAGGCCATCCTATGGGATGGGGCAGAACAGGCTGGGCTGACCCCTTGTGTTCAGAGCTCTGTGCCTCACCCCCACTGGCAGCTGGGGGGGGCAAGAGAAAGAGCTCAGGCCCAGGAGAGATACAGAAAAGAAAAGACGCAAAAACAGGATCAAAGCTTAAAATCCCCCAGTCCTCCCCATTCTGGGAGGCAGAGACCCCTGCTCCCCCTTCCTTAAACCATCAAAGGGCACAGGCAGCACCACACAGGGAGATGGAGCAGGCCAGCAAACCCTAGACCTTTAATAAACAAATAACTAATTAGCACATTGTGGATATGCAAATGTCAAAGCTAAAGAGTCCGGAGAACACTCAGTCCCCTGCAGTCTCTGGGTTCACATTCCAACTGCTTTAGAATTTTAAGAAAGGCCCCTTTCTTCAAGGGGAGCACAGGGGTAAACTTCCACCCAGTTGTGGGTCTTATCACCAGTTCTGGATTACTCCCCAGCCAAGTTAACAAAGTCTCTAAGTTCCTTAGAGGTAAGCCAAAGGAGGGAAAAAAGATCAAATATCTGGAGCTACAAGGAGCCTTAGTTCAACCTCATTTTACAGATAAGGAAACTGAGGCCTGACAAGGTGAAGTGAAGGAAGTGACATTTGAACCCAGTTCCTCTAACTTGAAAATTCACTCTACCTGCCTGGCTTTGGCCTACTAATTTTCATTTGTAACTTTTTGTAAGAGAAAGAGAGAGAGAAATGGGAACTCTGGTAGGACCAATAAGAGAAACATCTATGAAGGCAGGAAAAAAATGGTGTTTTCAAAGGCCATTCTAGCTCCCCCAGGCAAAAGTGTAAGTAATTACAAGAGTCTGGCAGCCCAGAGGTACGCCAAAAAAAAAAAAAAAAGCAGAGGAGAAAAAAAATGGCATTTTTACTGAGCGGGCCAAGGCCCTGTACAGAGTGACCATCTTTCATTTTTGTCCCAGAGGCCTGCAGGGCACTGTGATAAGGAAGGTGAGATGACATGCTCCACCCTTCCCTCAACTACAAAGGGGAGCCCATCAGATATCACCTTCCAGCCAAAGCTGGCCATTTCTGGGCTAGTGAGACAAAGTAAACCAAATACCCTTCCATTTGCAGGAAGATTTTGGGGGAGGGGGCAGGAATGCTCCATCTAGGAGGCCTTGGCAGGCCTGCTTCTCCCAAAGGCTAACGCTATCTGGGAGTTGGGGGGGAGGAGAAGTGGGAGCTGAGGGTCAGAAACATCTCTTTGAGTGCTATCCCACTTGCTGACTTCCTTTCTTTTCCCCTCCTTCCTCTTCTGCAGCTCCCATGGTGACACCTGGTAGGCTGAGTTGGTGAGAAAGACCCAGAGGGATAGAAAAACAAGGAGAAATGGGAGCTATTGCCCCTACTCCCTGCTATTCCCTACCCCTGGCAGGAAATGACAATTACATTGTGCATACCTCTTCCCCTTTACAGACAAGAAATCAGGTTAAAATGAATATTCTGGGCAGCCTTTTCCCCCTTTTTGAAGTGGGAAAAAAGTCAGAGAATTTGGGGAGAGGGACAGAAGGGGCCGCTTTGTTCCATAGAAAGACTGAGAGTTTATAGGAGTTTCAAGTCTTTCTTTCTTTTTTAATCCCACACTTCTATTATTTACTAAATGGCAAAAGAAACAAAAATTATTTATGTTCTTTTTAACAAGGCAGTAACAAAGTTATACAATGTATTTCATCCAGATTTAGCTATCATTGAATAGAGTCTTGTAATTGCCCCATTTTGTAGTTTGGGTAGCTCCCGGTTTTTTGGTTTGGTTTTCTTCTTCCAGAACCACTTCATCTAAGTTTTCCCAAACTGAAATGGAACTGTAATCTCATCCGTCTGGATGTTCCCTCCACTGGTGCAGATGGCAAGCTACCCTAACCCATTCCTATCCTGTGGGATTCTTAACAGGTGGCCCACCCGCCATACTGGAGGCCTGATATCATGAAGATACTAGTGGGGCACCCAGGCTGTCCACTAAGTTTCAAGTATTTCTTAATCAGATACGGTGACCTGCTTGTCTGAGTCCCCAGCCGGCCCATGTGGTAAGTGTGCATGTGTGTATGTGTTTGTGGGTTTTTTCGGGGGGTAGTGGTGGTGGTGGTGGTGGTGTCAGGGGATGATAAAACACCATTAGTTCCATTTTTTTTTCTGCCTCCTATTTCTACCCTTTGGTGCCAAATGGCTAAAGAACAGAAATGCCAGATGAGTTTTTGTAAAACTTAGAATGTGGGGTCTGCCGTGTTGATTTCAATGCAACACAGCGCATCTCTGTGCCCACAATGCCTGCCATGGTACCCTGCACCTAGTTAGTTCCTATGCACTGTATCACCAATTCTGAATCACACCTCTACCAAATTAACGGAGTTTTCCTACTTACTTAAGCAGCAGAAGTAAGCTGTAAGAAAAAAGAAAATCAGTTAAGAGAAACAGAGCTACCACAGCCAGAAAAAAATACTCACAAGACCCCAGACACTGGGGATAAAAGCAATGAAAACAATCCAATCTCTTACTCGCAAGGAACCTGCAATCCAATCCCCTAGGAAGATATAAGCCATATATACAAACAGCCCAAATACAAGTTAGGGTGTTACCATTGCTCAGGAGATATTCAATAGAATAATGAAAAATGAATAATGAATTGCTTGACATGGTGGGGAAGAGGATGGGGGTCATGGAGGATGTGGAACTTGTGCTGGAACTTGAAAGAATGGGAGGATTTCAAGAGCTGAAGAGGTAGAAGAAGCAGATTTGGGGATAGCAAATGGCTAGTGGTTCACACCAACTGGACTTGGGGGGAAGAGAAGGAGAATGGTTATGAAATTAGCCTGGAAGGGAGACTGAAGAGCAGTCAGGTACAGAAGGCAAAGGGAGAAAGTAAAAGGGTGTGGCAAGCAGTAGCCAATGCTGCAGAAAGGTTAAGTAGGATCCCGTAGGTAAGAGGGCACTGGTGCCTTTGGATAGAACAGTGGCCAGGGCGGCCAATCCATGGAGAAGCTCTGCAGAAAGGGGAGAGATGCAGGGCAGTAGTTTGAGGGGATGGCAAGATTATGGGATGGATTGGGGGGGAAGGAAATGACGGAGACCTGAACCTGTCTTTCCGGATGGTGGATCCAGTAGAGAGGGAGGGATTGAAAATGTGAAAGCAGGGTAACTTGGGGGTTTGAGTAGTCCTAGAGAATATGATAGAGAATCAAAGGTTGCAGTGAAGTTAGAAGGCATGACTTTGTAGTGTATACACTTAGCAGCGTCCCCCAATTTCCTCCAAACAGCCCCAGGTGCCTTGGTCCAACACAAAATGCTTTGCTAAGGAACACATTTAGCCAATCCTTAATGCCTGTCCTGGTAGTTCCCATTCCCTTCCACTACCTCCATTTTCCTTCTTTCTGCTTCAGTCCTCAGGCTCAGTGTCTATTTCCTCCCTTCCCCCAGGACACTGAAGTACCCCCTAAAATCAAAACCAAAAAGCTCCAAGGGCCTTTAGACACCCATCTAGTGACTATGCCGACAACCTCAATTCAAAGCTAAAAGCAAAATTTTTTTTGGTAAACAAGTCGAGGTTCATTTTCTTCCCTGTCCTAGCCTCGTTGGCATGGCAACCAAAGAGCCCTTTTTCTATTGTTTGGTGAAGTCAGAGCCCAGTCCAGTGACAGCCCAGCCCAGGCAGCCACCTTGTTTTGCTTCTAATGTCCCTTGGTTCCTTAGCTAATCATTAGGGCTTACACAATTAGTGAGAGTCTCGGTAAGAATTAGGATTGTGGAGATCAGAGAACGTTAGAGCTGAAAAAGACCTTAGAGGTTCTCTAGGCCCTTCCTACATTTGACAGGGGAGGAAACTGAGGCCCAGAGGGGTTCAATGACTTGCCCAAGGTCACACAGGCAGGAAGTGGCAGAGCCAGAATTCGCACACAGGCTAGATTAATTAGAGCAGTTTGAAATTTAAATTTGGGAGAGGGAATGGCGTAAAATAAGCCTGACAGGGAGAGGAGGGGCGGCCAACCAGATAGGAAAGGCAGGCTGGCTCCTAGATTCAGCACTAAGTCCTTAAGGAGCCCCCAACAGCCTTAGTGCTTGGGGCGCCCCAAATTATCCAGCGCCACCGTAGCGTTAGGATGCTTGCAAGAGCTGACCTCCAGGAAGCCTGGCCTCGCCCACTACCCAAAGGCTCCCTCTGGCTCCCCGTCGGGCCCAAGTCCCCCTCCCTGCCGGGCCCAGGTCCCCCTCCCGCTCCCCCTGCCCATCTCGCCCCGCCCCTCGTCCCTGACACCGGCCAGACGGCCTCCAGCAACGACTCTTACTCGTCACTGTAAGGGGTCTGGCAGCTCCGCTCCGGCCCGATCGTCGGGGGGGGGGGTTCTGGCTCCGGCTCCGGCAAAGGCTCGCTCCCTGGCTGGGGTTATACCGTGAATTCTAACTTCCTACGCTTCCCTCGGGTATCCACCGGCCTCCAGCCAAATAGGCAGAGAATCGGCCGAGGCTTTCCCGGCCCGCCAATTGGCCCAGCTCCCCTCAGGTATAACCAATCGCGGACTAAGCCCGCCTCACGCCGGATGTCACAGGTCTATCCCCCGGGTGCGTCCTAACCCTCTAGCCTATCGCGAGCAAGAACCGCCTTAATGGACGTTCACCTTTCAGCCCATAGGAAACACTAAAGAGACACGAGAAGGAGCCAATGGGAAACCAGACCTCTGGCTTCTGTAGGATGATGTCGATTCCCTCCGCTCCAGTGAGGACCTGATCTTGAGCTCCAGGGGTGGTGGGAGCAGCCGCAGGAGGGGTGTGTGTATGTGTGTGTGTGTGTGTGTGTGTGTGTGTGTGTGGTTTTGTGTGTGAGTGTGTGTCTCTGAGAGCAGGGGGGCGGAGCCTGAGCGGAAAGGCGCGGGCGGGGCGGAGCCAAGGCAAGAGAGGGGGCGGAGCGACAGGGGTTTAGTTGCCGCCTGAGGGGCTTCGAGACTCAGTGTCTGCGCGTTAGCCGTCGGGAGCGGAGGCATGGTGAGTGCCGCTACTCCCCCTCCTGCCCCCCAATTCCCTCTGGATCCCACTCCGTGGCCCGGCCGGGCCGTGGTCTTGTCTTTCCCTTGGCCCTGGTGGGGAACTCTCTTCTGGCCTCCTTTCCCCTTCCTGCCCCCGGTACCCCCACCGCCACCACCTCCACCACCACCGCTGCCGCCGCCGCCGCCTCAGCCCCGGTGGGGCCTGCTCCCTCTGCGCCCGGCCCGGAGCCTCGGCGTCCCCACTGTGGCCTGGTCCCCCGAGCGCGGGGACCCCGTTGCTTGGTCAACCCCCTGGTCTGTGGCCGGGCCCTTCCCAGCCCGGCCTGCCGGCCGCCCAGTGGCCACCCGGCCCCCAGCCCGGCCCATCGCCCGGCCCGCCTCCTCCCGACCCGCTGCTCCCTCCCTCCCCCCTGACGGGATCTGGTCGGCCTACTTTCCCCCACCCCAGGCCAGGTAGGTGTCGAGCGGTCGCGCTTTTTTCCTTGCTCCTCGATCCCCCGTGATCCCTCCCCCCCATTCCCCAATCTCCCCCGCCTCCGCCCCCCTCCCTTCCCCTGCCGCCTCCATCTCGGCTCCCGCTTCTCTTGCCGCTCCTTTTTTCCCTCTATCCTTTCCTTGCCTTTGCAGATCCCTTTGGCGCTCAGCTTGGGGTGGGCCCTGGGGAGGGCGGGGTTGTGTGGGGGGGAACGGTGGGAGGGGGGCGCTGCAGCTTCGGAGCCTCCCGGGAGCTGGGTGTGGGAGGCGGGGGCGGGGCACGGGAGGACGTTATCAATCGCTGTGGTGAGGGGAGGGGGGAGAGGGGGCTACCGGCTGCCTTAATTTCCCCAGAAATCTTACTTGGGCTGATGTCGCCCAAATGGAATGAGCCTTACTGCTTTATCTTTTGGTTCTGAGCGGTTTCTGATGTGAAAGGGAGGTTCCTCGGTGTAATGTTTGTATTGATTTCAATTTAACTTGGGAGGAGAGATGTATTTTTTAATTTGATTTTGAACAAGCTCCTAATAGGGGGTTTTAAGCTTCCAGCAGAAAGGCAGGGTACACCTGTTTTAACCCTTTGATAAGCTCTGCTATTTGGCATTTGATGTGGGCAGCATCATGGTTTTCCTCAGATTTAGAAATGGCTGCCAAATCTAAGCGGAAGCAAAGAAAGCCCAGCAATCCTCATTTCAGTGTGAACAGGTAGCTCTGGAACTTTCCACCAGAGCACACTAAAAGATGGGTGCCAAATAAGTGTCCTTGCACGTGAGTAAACTGTTACGCAGAAATGCCATAAGTAAATTGCAAGGGAGCCAGAGGTCCCAGAACTCATAACCCCAGCAGAGTGGAAGGGGTAAGATAGTATCTAATTTGGGGTGAGTAGAGATGTGTACAGAGATACATTGAAACATAGTTTGAGTGGGTGGAATTGCCCTCTTCACCATCACAAGCAAAAAAAAAAAAAGGTTCAGTTTAGAGATCCATCACCATCATTGTCATAGTGCAGTAGGTATAGGTACCCCCCAATTTTCAGTTAATGTTCAAACCAAGTGGTTAGGGGAAAAAAAAATGAAAGTCAAACCAAGTGGTTAGAAATCTTATAGTAACATAGATGAGTTTGAATCCTGTGATGGGTCTTGTCAGAGACCATAGACCACAGATAAGGAGAAGCTCTAAGATTCTGGGGAAATGGAACACAAAATTCTATGTGAGGGTTTGTCGGGGTGACAATGCTAAAATTCACAAGAGATGACCAATATGAAGGTTTCTTTAACACTAGTTAGATAAAATAATGAAAAAGACTTTTTAAGAAATTTGCAATCCTGTGTCCCTGCAATGCAATTTAAGATCACTTGTTCTTTTATTATTGTTTTAAAGGCCAGTACCATCAAGAAGCCAAACCTGGGCTCCGCCCCCCCAAGAAAGAAGATGGGACCCAAACCTGAACTCACAGAGGACCAGAAACAAGAAATTAGAGAGGCATTTGATCTCTTTGATACAGATGGAACCGGGACAATAGATGTTAAGGAGCTCAAGGCAGGTTCATTAAGTACCAGCTGTAAGAGCTAACCTGGGAAAAGCACATAGGGTCCAAGAGAAATAATTTATTACACTAAATAAAAAACCCTTCAGTGTCTGTGTTTTCACTGAGTAATTATGCTTAAATATCACTACTTGGGGTGGTAAAGAATGAAGGGGGACCCAGTGACCTAAGGTCTTTTCTTTCCTTTTTAATCCTACCTTTCCATTTCTGAACTGATACAGAGGACTCTGGAGTTGTCTTTCCTGCCTTGCTTTACCCCCTCCTCTTTTTTACTTTTTTCCTTTACTTCATTCCCTTTTCTGCCCAAAGTGTTGGTCACAGGTATTATTGTACCGTTCCATTTTTCTATTCAAACCCCCCCCCAACCCTGTTAAGTAAGGTTAATTGAAATTGTGATTTGCTTAATATTACAAGCTCCAATTCACAGTGCCACTTTTGCCCCTAAGTATTTTTGGGACTTCTGTCTTTTGTTGAAATAATTATTTAGTCTATTTTTGATGTAGGTGGCCATGAGAGCTCTGGGCTTCGAACCCAAGAAAGAAGAGATCAAAAAAATGATATCTGATATTGACAAGGAGGGGACGGGGAAAATCAGTTTCAGTGACTTCTTGGCTGTGATGACTCAAAAAATGGTAAGTTAGCCAACAATCAACATAACCTCCATGTAGCTTAGAACATCTAGATGTGGAAATCACTCCATTAAAGTGGAGCTAACTAAGCCAGGGGAGCCTGAATCATGGGATCAGAGCTAGAAAGGAACCTTAGAGGCTATCTCATCCAACCCTGTCATTTTGCGAATGGAATAGATAAGTGCTTCCGACTGAAGAGAAGGGGTCTTGGATTCTACTCCTATTCTCTTGTGACTTGGAGAAATCAGTTTTGCCATCTAAAATAAGGGAAGGAATACTTGCCACTACCGCTTTTCTGTTTAGTTATTGTTATGGTATCATTTCATACTTTAATGGCAGTTAAATCTGAATTTTGAGAATTGAGAGCGTATATACTGTTGTAGCTTACCTTTAACATACAAGATTACGATTGCTTCAGGAAAACTCATAGGGAGAATTTTAGTGATGTCAGATTTCCTCAAACCTGAAAAATGTTTTTCTTTGGCTGGAGGCAAAGGAAAGAAATGGAAAATAACCCAGGGTAATGGAGTGGTTCAGGCAGTAGTAGTACCCAAGTATCTCCCAGCGAACACAGCCCTGTTGTTAACCCTCAGAATCAAGAAGCCTGGAATAACCTCTACCCCCTGAGATGTTTATATACCAAGATAAAGGCCAGAACTTGGTATTTTTGTGGGGAGTGAGTACTTTTCTATGTAGTCATGCCCTTTTAATAAAATGGGCAGTCCTTAGCCAGCCAATTTCACAAACAGGTTGTAAGATTAATAGGGATTATAGTTTGGTGGGAAAGAGGTTAGGATAAAAGTATGGGAAAAGGTAGGAGAGGAAACTATTTTGACAGAATTGATCATTTTAGAACAGTGCTTTCTATTGCTTTTATATTTTCAACATTTCTGAAGACCAGGTAAGAGGATTTTGGGGTGACTAAAGGTTGCTAGGACTAAGATAATTCCTTTCTTGTGTGTGATTTAATTTTTAAGGCTGAAAAGGATACCAAAGAAGAAATTCTGAAGGCTTTCAGACTCTTCGATGATGATGAAACCGGGAAAATCTCCTTCAAGAACTTAAAACGTGTGGCTAGAGAGCTAGGGGAAAACCTCACTGATGAGGAACTGCAGGTTTGTAGTAAATGAGTCTGCAATTCCCAGATTGCTGGCTTCTGACCTTGTGGTAGGTTTTCTTTGTCAGAGCTTCAGTCCTATACTGTTGGCACTTTGCTGACCACCTAACTTTTTTTGCCTAGCTGTTCCCTTACCTGCCAGTTGGTAAGTATGACTAGCTCCCGTCTAGTATTTGTCTTCTTTCATACACCTCACCCTGATTCATAAGGTCCCCATTTTCTGCCCACCTCTACTGTCTCAATTCTGTCTTGCCTGTTTCTTAATATCTTTTCTGAATAAGTTTCTGTGCTTATATGTGTCAGTGAACTGTGTGCATGATGATGTAAACTATTTTAAAGATTATTATTGGAGAATTAATGTAATATTAACATCTCATTAGGCTGAGGTGGTCACCTGGTGCCTTGTGCAATATTATTAAAAGGTTGTTAAAGTTAGCTCCCTCAACTGGAGGAAATACTCTTGTCCTAATCTGCCTCCCAAACAAATGCTTATTGACTACTTCAGTAAATCTTCCCTTTTTCTCTGACCAGTAGAAACATGACACTTAAGGAGGGTGGGGGAGATCGACAACAATCCCAGGGCCTGTATTTGTTACCTTTCATTTATACTTACAACACAATTTAGACCTTGGCCTATGACTAAAGAATCTACACTCTACATTGTACCGTCTTCTTCCTCTTCTCTACTCCTCCTCCCCCTCAAAAAAAGAGTTTCATTTTAAGACTCCGTTAAATAAGACAGGAAGGTATGGTTGTTGGGCTTGCATACTAAGTCTCAGGGCCCATCAGGTGCTGTGGAATTTTTGTATGATACAGGTAAGATTATCTCACGTGGTCTATTTGATGTTTGAATGGGGATCCAAAGTGGATTTACTTCATAATAAGTCTCCTTTATGACAGACAACATTTACAAATTACAATAGATTAAGCACGCTGTAGTGCTTTAAGCTTTTACATTTGAGACTAAGGCCTTTCAAAAATGAATATTATAACAGAAACATCACTTTTAAGAAATCTAACCCCCTTCTTTGAGGCTGCTGTTCTCTGGCTAGGGGTCAGCATATGATGAGGCTGTGGGATCATGAGTTTGTGCCCCATGCAAACCAGTTGGCTTTGCCAGGTTTCCAGCCACTTCACAAATGTGAGCTTTGGATCAAAAAGAGAAGACAGGAGAGAGGTTAGGTCATTGTGAAGCCATCACCTTCATAGGGGCACCTGATGGAGAGTGGGAATGTAAGGAAGTTCAGAAACATTCACAAAGAAAAGGGGAACAAAAAGAAAAGTAAAGGCAAAACTCAAGTTCCCAAATGGTGGCTGAGGTCAACTGCCAAGTGAAGATGTGCAGAGAAGAGAGATGGCGAGGTTTCAAACTACTGGATATTAGACCCTGTTTTGGTGAAGTAAAGAATGACAGAGCTAGCAGGCCCCTTGGAGTGAGGTCCAAGCTTGACCCCGTCTTTTTATGGTAAAGGAAACTGAGGTTCAGAGGAGAGGGACTTGTCCAAGGCCCCAGAGCAAATGGCTCAGCCACATGTCTTCTGAGGCCTAGTCTGGCTCGATATCTCCCATAACCCAGTTTCATTTAGTGCACTGTACAGTTCAAACCAGCTCATGGGGGATTTAAAACAATATATATTTTTTAAACACTTGGAAGCCAAGCATTCCATTCAATAAGGACTTATTAAGTACTTATGTGCTTAGTGCTAGGGATAGAAAAACAAAATCAAAATAGGCTCCACCCTCTCAAACATTAATATCGGCCACAATTTAAATAAAGCACTTGATTGAGGAAAATTTAGGAAAGGGCAACTTTTTTCAGTATCAGAATAAGAAATACTGCCCAGTTAAGTGAAAATATTTGTAAATTAATGCCAGTCCTTAATTTGGAATGTAGATTAGCAACTTCAGATTTGCATCTCAATATAGGTTTAGGGTTAGCCTAAAACCATTGCCTTTCCCTGGGTTTCAGTAGTTAGAGGATGTAAATTGTACATGGGAGGCATCATGGTGCAGTGGGAAGAAATTGCTTTCTATTCAGAGGAGCTGGGTTCTGCCATTCTCCAATCTGTGCTGCTTTGGGTAAATCACTTAGTCTTTCTGAGATTTCCAATTTTCTCACCTGTAAAACGAGGGCAGTGGACTATAGATGACCTCTAAGATCCTTTCTTTATCTCAGCCTTTAATGTCCATCATCATATATCCAATATTATTCCCATTTTACAAATTAAACCGGTATGACTTTTGTTACCCACTTGATTTGGCCCAATGCTTCCCCTCCCTCCCCATTTTACACTCAGTGCTGCTTTGTTTTTTGTTGAAATCCTTTTGTGTAGTCTCCTTTAGATGTTTAATGTGTCAGTCTAATCTACCACCTGAATCCTTACAGGAAATGATTGATGAAGCTGATCGAGATGGTGATGGAGAAGTTAACGAACAGGAATTCCTGCGGATCATGAAAAAGACTAGTCTCTATTGAGGTCGATATCTCTTCCCCTTTTGCAGGCAGATACAAGTAGATTTACTGGTTATGAAGGTTCCTTGTTTTCATTTTTTGAGGCATCACTGTAGTGCTTAGAAACTGATTTTCCCCTTCCAAAAATTTGTCTAAATAATTATATTGGCAAATACCTGACTCAGTTGTATGTTTTCTAAAGAATTCTAAAAACATAGTTCTAGATAATACACCTTGTCAATGGATTCTCCAATTCAGAGCCCCCTAGGCTTAAGGATGGGGGCCTAAAACTCCCCTCCCCCCCATCCTTTTGCCTGGTATCTCTTCTTTCATTCATTAATATTACACCAAATCCCAGAGCAAAATTCAAGTGTTATGGCCACCGAAATGGGAACAAAGAAAATCTCCTTTAAGGTGCTGGTTCCCTTAATCACCTTGCTTCCATCATCTCTTCCCCCTGCCATGCTCAGGTGTATGATACAGCAGGACCATGTGATTGGCTTGTAGGCCACCATTCCAGGCCATTTTTCCCCTCCCTCTTCCATTCACCCCTTTGATTTTCATTGACTTAGCTCTTTTAAGAAGAAACTAGCTTACCAACTTCTTTGTTGTGTCTGAAACACACTGACATACCTATTGTCTTGTGGAGGGCTTGGAATGTTCCATGGCATCATCCTCTCCAGCCAGTGCTGGGGTAGCTGCATCTAGCTCATCCACTTTGTGTGTCATCCTGGCAAATGCTCTTTTCTTTTCCCAGGCCAGGCCACCAAATGAAAAAAAGCTAAATGTAATGTTAGCCTAAGAAAATCATAAATAGCATAGGTTGGCTTAATACTAATGTTAAAAAAAAACCACACAAATAAGCATTTCCTTAGTTCATAAGCTTTAAGGGCTTAGTTGCTTTGAAAATTGGGGTGGGTGGGGTGGGTCGTGTTTCAAGTATTTAGCAAAGCCTTTTTCCCCTTTTCCCTGCTTGGAAGGAAGGGAACTGGCTGTTGGTGTCTTCATTAGAAATCTAATGTAACCGTGGCCATTTTCTACTGATTTTGTCACAAGTTCCTCTTTACTGGTTAACTCTAAGAACCTCTGGTTCTTTATTAGTCCATGACTTTCTCCTCCTCTGACGTATGGACACTGACCACCAAGTGTCCCACATGGGTAGTTTGACACACTGCTTTGTGACTCCCAGTGGTCTGTTCTGTGTTGATGCTATTTATTTTCTCTGTTGTGAATAAAGTCTTTCTTGTTTTAAAGTTCTGGTCTTTGAGTATGAATTACTTGGATTTGGGATTTATATTTGACCGATTATGTTGAAGGTGGCTTTGCAGAAGAGGACAAAATATTACCTAGGGTGGGCCTTACTGCTTGCCTGGGGCAAGTGACTTCTTTTGTAGGACAAGGGGACCACATTCTAGGATGGGGCATTCCCCTAAAACAAGAGAAAGGGAATCCTAGAGTTAAGATAGCAGAGTTTAAGCCAGTCAGTCCCCCATTAGGGTAGAAAGTACACCTCTGTGGGTTTGGGCTGTCTGATTAAAAAGGTGAGCAGCGTGGGCTGTGCTGGTCCCTCCAGTCTTTGTAGCCCCAGCGCGGGGCCTTGCACATAGTAGACATTACAATATCAACTGAGTAGAATGCACGCCGTGTTGAATCTTGGCATTGAAGGAACCTTAGAGTTCCTCTGATTCCACCTATTGCAGGAATCTTCCTGTATAGGATTCTTGACAGTGAGTGGCCATCTCTTTGGGGAATCTCAGGCAAAGGTTGTTCCCGTTAAGCCACCAATCAACCATTAAGAACCTTGGGCAGAATTTTTTGAAATAAAATTTTAGTGATAACTTCTGCTTTTATATCACCTATGTTTTCTACTTTCACACCAGAGAGAGCTATTTCTTATAATAAAGAATTTTATAGGAGAGGAGGAAAAATAGTGAACCGAAACTAACCTTTGTGATGAGCAACCAAACCTGGACAAGCAGGAGAGAGGGAGGAAAGATACAAAGGAGCTAACATGACTCTACTTACCTAGCAACCACTTTTTTTTTCAGATAACATTTTTAAGAAATTGTAGTTTTTAACATTTACTTCCCTAAGATTTTGAGTTCCAAAATTTCTCCCCAGCTTTCCCCTCCTCCCATCCCAAGATGGTGTGCAATTTGAAATAGGCTCTACTAGTACATTCGTATTGAACCTATTTTCACATTAGTCGTGTTGTAAAGAAGAATGAGAACCAATGGGAGAAATCACAAAAAAGAAGAAACAGAGCAAATAATATGCTTTGATCTACACTCAGACTCCATAGTTCTTTTTCTGGATGTGGACAGCATTTTCCATCATGAGTCCCTTGGAGTTGTCTTGGATCCTTTCATTGCTGAGAGGAGATGACTCTGTCGAAGTTAGTCATTGCACATTGTGGCTGTTACTGTGTACAATGTTCTGGTTCTGCTCACTGTACTCAGCATCAGTTCACGTAAGTCTTTTCAGGTTTTTCTGAAGTCCACCTGCTCACTATTTCTTATAGCACAATAGTATTCTGTTACATTCATATACCGCAACTTGTTCAGCCATTCCCCAAATGATGGGCAGCCCCTCAATCTAGCAGCCACTTTTAAAAAAGGAAGAGCATATAGCATGGTAGGTGTAGATTGGCAGTCAAATCCTGACTGACAGCAGATAACCCCAGTAAGTCAACAGGCAAATTGCAAATCTGGGTCACCAGTATACTATCCCACCAGAAACCCCCCACCCCCATACACTCACACACAAATTAGCACGCCAAGTTGCTCAAGAACATTGAAATCACAGGGAATATAGCAAAAAAGATACTTGTGTTTGGATTCTTTGTAAGAGCAGATCAGAATAATAGCCAAAGGATATGAACAGGCAGTTTGCAGATGAAGAAATTAAAGCCATCTATAGTCATATGAAAAAATGCTCTCAATCACTATTGATTAGAGAAATGCAAATCAAAACAACTCTGAGATACCACCTCACCTATTAGATTAGCTAATATGACAGAGAAGGGAAATGATAAATGTTGGAGGTGTGGGAAAATTGGGACACTGGTACATTGTTGGTGGAGTTGTGAACTGATCCAATCATTCTTTTTTTAAAAATTAATTTATTTTTAGTTTTCAACAATCACTTCCATAAGCTTTTGAGTTTTAAATTTTCTCCCCCTCCTTCTCCCCCTTCCCCAAGACAGCGTGCAATCTGCTATAGGCTTTACATATACATATTTTCACATTAAACGCTATTCACTATTAAACATATTTTCACATTAGTCATGTTGTAAAGAAGAATTAGAACCAATAGGAGGAACCACAAGAAAGAGAAAACAAAACAAAAGAAAAAAAAAGAGCAAACGGTGGGCTTCTATCTCCATAGTTCTTTCTCTAGATGTGGATGGCATTTTCCATCGTGAGAGTTTTGGAGATGTGTCAGATCCTTGCATTCCTGAGAAGAGCTAAGTCTAATAAAGTTAGTCATTGCACAACATGGCTGTTACTGTGTACGTTCTCCTGGTTCTGCTCAGTTCACTCAGCATCAGTCCATATATGTCTTTCAAGGTTTTTCTGAAGTCTGTCTGCTCATCATTTCTTATAGCACAATAGTGTTCCATTACATTCATATACCACAGCTTGTTCAGCCATTCCCCAATGGATGGGCATCCCCTCAATTTCCAGTGCTTTGCCACCACAGAAAGAGCTGCTATAAATATTTTTGTACATGTGGGTCCTTTTCCCATTTGTTTGATCTCTTTGGGATATAGCCCAAGAAGTGCTGGATCAAAGGGTATGCACATCTTTGTAGCCCTTTGGGCATAGTTCCAAATTGTTCTCCAAAATGGTTGGATCATTTCACAACTCCACCAACAATGTATTAGTGTCCCAATTTTCCCACATCTTCTCCAACCTTTATCATTTTCCTGTTTTGTCATGTTGGCCGATCTGATAGGTGTGATGTGGTACCTCGGAGTTGTTTTGATTTACATTTGTCTAATCAATAGTGATTTAGAGTATTTTTTCATATGACTATAGATAACTTTAATTTCTTAATCTGCAAACTGCCTGTTCATATCCTTTGACCATTTATCAATTGTGGAATGACTTGTATTCTTATAAATTTGACTTAGTTCTCTATATATTATAGAAATGAGGCCCTCATGGGGCAGCTAGGTGGCGCAGTGGATAGAGCACCGGCCCTGGAGTCAGGAGGACCTGAGTTCAAATCCGGCCTCAGGCATATGACACTAGCTGTGTGACCTTGGACAAATCACTTAACCTGATTGCCTCAAAAAAAAAAAAAGAGAAAAGAAATGAGGCCCTCATCAGAGACACTGCTTATAAAAATTCTTTCCCAGTTTTCTGCTTCCCTCCTAATCTTGATTGTATTGGCTTTGTGCAAAACCTTTTCAATTTAATGTAATCAGAATTATCCATTTCACATTTCATAATGTTCTCTATCTCCTGTTTGGTCATGAATTCTTCTGTTCTCCATAAATCTGACAGGTAAACTATTCCTTGCTTTCCCAGTTTGCTTATAGTAACAGCCTTTATATCTAAATTGTGAACCCATTTTGACCTTATCTTGGCAGATGGTGTAAGATGCTGGTCTCTGCCTAGTTTCTACCATACTCTCTTCCAGTTTTCCCGGCAGTTTTTGTCAGATAGTGAGTTCTTCTCCCAGAAGCTGGTGATCCAACCATTCTGGAGAGCAATTTGGAACTATGCCCAAAAGGCAATCAAACTGGGCATACCCTTTGACTCAGCAACACCACTACTAGGTCTGTATCTCAAAGAGATCAAAGAAAATGAAAAAGACATTCATAGCAGCTCTTTTCGTGGTAGCAAAGAATCGGAAATTGAGGAAATGCCCATCCATTGGGGAATGGCTGAACAAGTTGCAGTATATGAATGTAATGGAATACTATTGTGTTATAAGAAATGATGAGCAGGTAGATTTCAGAAAAACCTGGAAGGACTTAACGTAAACTGATGCTGAGTGAACTGAGCAGAACCAGAACGTTGTATACAGTAACAGCAACATTGTTCGATGATCAACTATGACTGGCTTAGCTCTTCTGAGCAATGCAATGATCCAAGACAATTTCAAAAGACTTATGATGGAAAATGCTATCCACATCCAGAGAAAGAGCTATGGAATCTGAACGCAGGTCGAAGCATACTACTTTTACTTTGTTTTTGGTGGGGTTTTTTTTGTGGCTTTTCCCTTTTGTTCGGTTTCTTCTTTCACAGCATGACTAATGTTGAAATATATTTCCATGATTTCACATGTATAACCTATATCAGATTGCTTGCTGTCTTGGGTAGGGGAGAGGAGAGGGAGGGAGAAATAATTTGAAACTCAAAATCTTATAAAAATGAAATGTTGAAAACTATCTTTCATGTAACTGGAAAAAATAAAATGCTGTTTACAAAAAAAAAAGCAGATCAGAGTAAGCAGAAATGGCGAGTGAAGGTACATTAAAGGCTAAAACAACCAGGAGACTGAGCCAGTAGGGTACTTATCACACACACACACACACACACACACACACACACACACACACACACACACACACATAGATACACAGATACAGACATGCACGCACTGCTACATAGGCACATACACACATACATATACACACACCATTCCCACGTTATTCTGCTAGACCAAACCAGACAATGGGAAAAGTCAAAGTAAACAGATTCTGAATTTTGCTTTTACCTATTCTGCTGGAGTTAAGGTCAAGTGATGACCCAGGAATTGGGACCAATGGTAGGAAATTTTTGAAGTTGCCAACTGGATTTGCCAAGATTTGCAACTTGCTAAGAATCAAGTATTCAGCAAACCTGATGAGAACTCCTCCGAAGAAACTGTCAGAGTCTCGGGTGTGCAGTTTAACAGGGTGCCACCATCTCAGTAAGCTGAATACTTGAAATGGCGTACCAGTTACCCCAATAGGAACATCTGGGTTGCTCATCATGATAGTTCTCAAGCATGTGCAAGGAACTGAATAAAACAAAAGCCTCCATTCAAACTACTGAGTCTGATAGGTGAGATGAGGCAGGACCACAAATAACTAACAGGCCAGAATCTGTTACTGCAAATGACTTTTACCATTTGTGGAAGACTCCTGGGCATGAGAGCAAAGGGTTCCTCCATTCTTTTCTCTGCATGCATGGCAGAATTCCACCACTACCAGTGACTGGAGTGTTTGGTCACATACTTAGAGATGAGGACATTTGTGACCAAAATGCTTTTGCAAGTGCTTTGTGGAAGGATTTAAATGAAGCCAAAATGAGCCACAGAGAAAGCCATCTGAGCAGAAAATGCACTAAGTTGTCTAGGGAGGGGGCCCTGACTCTCAGGTGCTAGCCATGTCGTAGAGAAGCTGATTCTAAAGCTATTTAGCAATGGCAGGGGACCCACTGGCTGTTCACCAAATTGGGCCTGTCTGGTGCATCATCTGGTGGGACTCCAAGGGGTGTGGCCAGGCCCACTATAGCCCCTCTGAGTACCTAGGAATGCTTCGAGGCCTCTGGAAAGTGCTCACGCACTAGCATTTTGCTAATGACCTTCTCTGGGACCTCCTGGACCAGTTCCTTGCTACCCTTCTTGACAAAGACTGATGATCTTTGTCCTGACCCCTACGAGGTCCCACGAGTTTTGTCTGGTCTTGCAGTGCCTTGGAGAATCTCACCTTTCTTTGTGGGAGAGTGAGAGGCTTGCCATTCACTAAGGTATGGTGATAAGAGCTGGCTCAGAGTCGGGGAGTAGTATTTTACTTTGTTGCCTATGTCTGCCAAGGAATGGTAGGATTTCCAGCTGACCCTACAGATAGTCTCATTCCAACGACTTCTTTTGCAGGGGAGGATTCAGAGGCCCCAGGAGATTAGGTCACAATGTGGGAGAGCTGGGCTTCAAATCTAGATCTTCAGACTCCACACTGGCACCAGATTCCATCTACCAAATGCTGCCACTGCATTTGGGGGACACAGGCGTCTGACTCTTCCTCCTCTTCCTCATGGCTTATCGTCCTATTTCAATCTAAGTAGCCACGGTGCCTGGCCTGCGCTTTGGCACCCTTTTCTCCAGCCTACCTTCTCTGTTTTCTACTTTGTTACTCTTTGATTCCCTGTTCCTTCGGCTTATCTTACCTCACTTCTTTGGGCCTCAGTTTCTTTCTCTGTAAAATGAGGAGGTTAGACTAGATGTTCTCTGAGGTCCCTCCAGCTCTAGCTCCATGATCTTATTTGGGACCTTGGGCAACTCACTAGATCTCTCTGGGTCTCAGTTTTCTCCTCTGTAGAATGAAGGAATTGGATGGTCTTTGAGGTTCCTTCCAACTCCATGTCTGTACTTCTATGGGTGAACTTGGGCAAGTCATTTAACCTTCTTTGGCCTCTGTTTTCTCATTTGTAGTTAGACTAGATGGTTTCTGAGGTCCTTCCCAGCTCTAGTTCTCTATGGTCAAATACTGTACCATTCACAGATAGGGGAGGAGGTGATGGGAAATCTTTGTCAAGCCCTGCTTTGTGATTTTTGGTTTGGAAAAGGTTACTGCAATAGCCAGAGGCCCCCTTGAAAGAGTTAGGGAGGAACTCTGTAGGCCAACATTGTCTTAGCTTGTCCTGGTTGTATTTCCAGTCACCGACAGGGTTCTGGCTGCCAATCAGTGCCCTCCTCCAGCTGCACAGTCCCCAACCTTATCCCCTTCTGCTTCCCTGGGAAGAGGCAGCTTTAGTCATCCTTTTCAGGTTTCACTCATTGACTTTGGAATGAAAAGACAGGGCCTGGAAGAGATAAAAGGCAGAGAGGAGAGAATCACACTCCTCAATGTGAGCTTTCTTTGTTGGAAGCCAGTCAAAAGAGCTAGTCTGTGATGCATCAGGCTTCTTTAAAACTGGCCGTCTGTCATCTGGTAGCATTGGTAGTAGGGATGTTTTCAAAACAAAACAAAACAAAACAAAACAAAACGATTTTAGAAGATTTCCCTGCCAGACCCACTCCACTATGTGAGAAGGTCTGTCTGGGTTAGTTAGAACTCTTGGTTGTATGGAACTTTGACTCAGATCTCTCTCTTGTTAGTAACAACTCAGGGTACCACTTGATGACACTCCAAAATAAAAGGAAATATGGAAAACCAAGCTTTCCCAACAGCATAGTTGAGGGGTTCTGATGGGGTGAATGCTGTCCCCTCCAGTATTAAGGGATTTGAGAGGGTATGAAGCAGAGAGGGACAGGCCTCTTTGCTCTCATGGAGAGGAGAGGCTCCTGGGTATGATCATGGGACGGAGGAACTGAGGAGGTATTGGGGTAGTCTGAGAGGAAAAAAGAGAAGGTGGCCTCTCCAGAACTTGGGACCCTGGCAAGGCAGGTAGGTAGAGGCAAAGAAGGCAAGCACAGAGGGGCGGAGGAAGCTGCTGAAGTTGATGGAAGTTGTAGGCCCCTAAGATAAGAAAGGCCTAGCAATCAGGGAGCAACTGGGTGGTGGGTTACGCATGAGTGCTCTGGGCATACAGCACATCACAGAATCCAGGGTGAGGCCCAAGTAGAGGAAATAACTTGTCCAGGATCAAAGCAACAGTATCAGAGGCAGTACTGGAACATAAGTCTTTCTGGTTCCAAGTCTAGTATCCTGTCCACTTCACCCTATTGTTTCCTTCCTTGGTGACCAAGAGAACTGAGAGGAAAAGTTTCACCTGCCCTGAGGGCCATGGGCATAGCTACCATTTGAGTCCTACAGCTTGAGCCTTCCCATCACCCAATGGGTTCATTACTCATGACACACAGATGAGAAAACTGAGGCCATCAAGGCTCCAAGAGATGAAATGACTTCTCTGTGGCCACAGGGCCAGAGAATATCGTACACTGGATTCAAATACTGATCTCTTATGCCCAGAAGTCCTGTGCTCTGTCCATTTCATCTCATTGGCTAAGGAAGAAAGGAGGTCCTACTACTCAGAGTCTTATTGTTGCATTAAATCCTATCAGACGGGATTGAGGAACCATACTGTACCTCTAACCATGGCTCATAGGATTGTAGATTTAGAGCTGAAAAGGATCCATAGATGAAGACCTACTCAGAAATCATCTTCTCAAGGAAGGGGGGTGACTTGCCCAAGGTCACACATAGGATCATTGATCAAGGGTTGGCCATTGAGTCCAACCCCTCCTCATTTTTATAGAGGAGGAAACTGAGTCCCAGAGGGGAAAACGTATCTGACTAAAGTCACATGGGCAGTGAGCATCAGAGCCTAGATTTGAGAGGGTAAGGAACACAGGCAGTAACTGTCAGGCATAGGGTGTGAACTCAGGGCTTTGTACTCCAAAGCCAGTCTCTTTCCACTCTCTATGCAAATCTATCTCTGTGACATCCTTCCCAGGTAGAAAAGTTATGCCTCCTTCTTAGCAGCATGAAGGGGTGATGGTGCTGAAGTCCTCCCTTGGCTGAGCACACCGAGGCAAAACAAAGGGGCCAGAAGGGGAATAGAGATGGGATTGCCTCAAAAAGAAGAAAGAAAAGTAGGTCATTGGAACAGTTTTTGAAATGCCCAGAAGAGAACAGAAAGATACAGAAAGAGACACAGATAAGGAGGATGATGTTGAAAGTTGCATATTGAATTTCTTACAGCTAGGTCCTGATTAGTGTGAATAAAGAATCCCCTGAGGTGGTCACATTGTTTGAATTCCATTGGGCTGGAACCAATGACCGTATTTTATATAATTATAACATCTAATAGTGCAAATTTAAATTAATAGGGTGACCACTTCCAGGGATTCCTCAGGTTGGCACTGATTGGGACCTTATACTTAAAAGGAAAAGCAAGGTGTATTTAAAACTTTTTAAAATATATTTTCTTTTTCCCCCAAGTTACATGCTAAAACAAATTTTTAACATTTAGATTTTTAAAAAAAGTTTTGAGTTGCAAATTCTATCCCTCCCTTTCTCCTTTCCCTTCCCCTTCCCGGAGATGGTAAGCAATCCAATATAGGTTATACATGGGCAATCATGTAAAACATTTCCATATTAGTCATTCTGGACAGGAAGACCCAAATAAAAGAAAAAGAATGAAAGAAAGTGAAAAAATAGCATGAAAAGCAAGGTGGATTAATGGAGATTTATGGTTTCATGGGCCATCTTCCTTTTCTGTTCTACTTTGTATATGGGAATGCCCATTTTATTTGATGTTGGTTAAGTTTGCAATTTCAAAGAAGAAAATCAAAGGAGAAAAATCTACGTTCCCAAGACTAAGAAACCCTTGAACCTCTGAGGATGAACAATTTCCAGAAGCACTGCATCTTTTGTTTGGAGAGCTAGGACCCCTCACGTTACAGCTAAGAGGCAGTGTGTGATTTGAGATCATGAAGGACCCTAGGGCAGGGAGAATATTAGCGTGTGGCTTAGCAGTTCAAATGCCAGCCCACTGGCTAGGTTTGGGGATAACAAATAACATCCCAAGTTTTTTCCCCTTCAGCCCGACAGTCAATGCCAATGTGTCTAGGATTAAGGGAGTTATACATGCCAGTCGAATTTCAGATTGAATCAAGCTGGGCTCACCCCTTGTCTTCTAATTGATTTGGCTATATACAGCCAGATTTACTCCAGCAGAGCCCTGCAACAGAACAGCGGCCCCCTCCTTCCTCCCAAATGGAGATAGTGAGTGGTAGAGCGGACCAAGCACCTCATGCCAGTGGCTCCCTGGCATATCAGCAGGACTATTGGTTCCAAAGAGAGGGTCCTAGGATAAGGCTCAGAAACTGAGGTGGAGGTCAAAATCCTAAGGAGGCAAAGCGATTTTTAGAAGGTGACTTGATGGGCTGGGAACATCACTCCACACTTCCTGTGAACCCCAACTGACTCTAGAGTGCATTTGAGATTTGGAATGGACCTTTGGAGACCACTGAGTGCACCTTACAGATGAGGACATTGAGGTTCAGGGAATCAACATCACTTTGCCCAGGTTACAATAATAATAGTGGCAGAGACAAGATTGAAACCCAGACCTCCCGACTTCCCAGGCCAGGGTTACATACCCTGGGTTACAGGGTTACATAATCACACTGTTTCTAATGTGGAAATTATCTGGGATTTCAATCCTGGACTTGTTCCATCCAAATGGAGACCCAATGTTCCTGTCTGCGTACTGTGGCTATGGAGCATAGAACCATAGCCAATATGTTGAGCTGTCCGAGCAGATTCTTGAGTTCCCTAGCAACAATGCTGAACCTGAGGTGTTGCTAGGGAAACACAGAGATTTCCATAGCTACCAACACTCCAAAGAGCATCTCTGGCCTTACAGTTGAATATAAGTGGTATCAGCAGATCAGGGGGGAGCTATAGACCTCTCTTCTGCTCTTTAAAGGGCCAGTGGAGGATGGGCTTCAGTGTCTTGTAAGCACATTTCCTGGTAGAGGGAGGTGAGGCAAACATCAGGAGTGGGGGCCCTGCCTTAAAGATTTGGGAAAACGCACATCCTTCCTGCCCCCAAAGAGCAGAGAAAATAACCATCTGCCTTGGAATGATGGGGAGAGGGGAGGGAAGCCTAAGTAGGTGAGCACCTTAAATAAACCCAAATCATTTCCTTGGCTCAGACCCAATACACAAACTATTTGGGCTGGAGTTTGCTCATTTAAAGACATCTTCTCAAATTAAAAATGATTCTTTTACAGGGAAAGGCAGTAACTGAGCAGTCATTGCTTGAATACCTCCTCTATGCCAGACCATTAGGGGGAGGAAATTCCACAATCATACTGACTAGGGACATTACAAGGTCATATTATCCAACCTCAAATGTGTTCTCAATGCAATAAGATAGTCATTCTTCCCTATTCAATTCTCTCGGGCAGCTAGGTGATGCAGTGGATAAAGCTCTGGGCCTGGAGTCAGGAAGACTCATCTTCCTGAGTTCAAATCTGGCGTTAGACACTTACTAGCTGTGTGACCCTGGGCGAGTCACTTTGCCCTGTTTGCCTAAGTTTCCTCATCTGGAAAATGAGCTGGAGAAGGAAATGGCCAACCACTCTAGTACCTCTGCCAAGAAAATCCCAATTGGGGTCATGAAGAGTTGGACACAACTGAATAACAATAACGACTTGATTCTCTATCTCACTTTTTTTTTTTTGACAGTCTGACTCTATTAGCCAAAGGTAGGCTGGGCTCCTGAGGTGCTCTTGGGTGGGTGAGTTCACGTCATCTTATTTTAAGAAATTGCCACAGTCACCCCAACCTTCGGCAGCCATCAACATTGAGGCAAGACCTTCCACCAGCCAAAAAATTAGGACTTGCTGAAGGCTCAGATGATGGTTAACATTTTTTAGCAATTTATCAATAAAATATTTTAAAATTACAGTATATATATATATATATATATATATATATATATTTTAGACATAATACTATTGTACACTTAATAGACCACAGTATAGTGTAAACATAACTTTTACATGCACTGGGAAACAAGAAAATTCGTGTGACTCACTTTATTGCAATATTCACTTCATTGTGGTGGCTTGGAACCAAACTGGCAATATCTCCAAGGTATGCATGTGCATCATTTCTCACTCTTTCCTCCTTTCTGTCAGTCTCTGATAATGATGTGACCAACCCCGCTATATGTGCCCTTGATTCTCCCATCTTCTCCGGTAGATAGTATTTTCTTTTTTTTTTCTCGTTTAAATTATTATTATTTTTTTTAATTTTTAACATGTGTTTTTAAAACTTTGGGTTACATATTTTCTCCCTTCCTCCCTCCCCA
This sequence comes from Phascolarctos cinereus, assembly GCF_003287225.1. NCBI lineage: Eukaryota > Metazoa > Chordata > Mammalia > Diprotodontia > Phascolarctidae > Phascolarctos > Phascolarctos cinereus. Next base: position 27,875,846 of record NW_027556291.1, read on the forward strand.
CCCACCCTCATTGAAAAGGCAAGCAACTCGATACAGGTTATACCTGTGTAGTCATGCAAAACACTTCCATAGTAGTCCTGTTGTGAAAAACTAAGTATATTTCCCTTCATCCTATCCTATTCCCACCCCCCCTGTTTATTCTATTCTCTCTTTTGACCCTGTCCCTCCTCAGAAGTGTTTGCTTCTGATTATCCCCTCCCCCAATCTGCCCTCCCCTCTATCAACCCCCTGCTCTCTTGTCCCCTCCCCCCCTTATTTTCCTGTAGGGTAAGATAGATTTCCACACTCCATTGTGTATGTTATTCCTTCCTTAAGCCAAATCCTATGAAAATAAGATTCACTCATTCCCTTTCACCTTCCTCCATTTTCCCCAGCACATAGTATTTTCAATCATCCTCTCTCTCTCTTGAATTTTCAACTCCTTACTGCCTTCAGACATGCTGATTCTCTCCATCCTTAAAAAACCTTCACTAGACCCTACCATCCCCTCAAACTATCATCTTATATCTGTCCTCCCTTTCTTAAACTCCTTCAAAAAGTTTTCTGTACTTGCTGCCTCTCCTTCCTCTCCTCACTCTCAACTCTTCGTAATCTGGCTTTTGACCTAATCACTTAACTTAAATTGCTCTTTCCAAAATTACCAGTGATCTCTTTATGAATTTAGATGCTTAGGCATTTGGAGTATGCAAGTTTAATATTTTTTCTTTTTAAAGAATCTATTTATTTATGACGTTCTCTTCTTTTAAAATTTTGAGTTCCAGATTCTCTCCCTCCCACCCCTCCCCACCCACTGAGAAGGCAAACAATATAATATCACTTATATGTGTGAAATCATGCAAAACATATTTCCAATATAGCTTATAATATAGCCATATTATAAGAAAAGCAAAAAAAAAATAAAGTGAGAAAATTATACTTCAATTTGCACTCAGAGTTCATCATCTCTCTCTGATCTTGTTGTTGGCTCTGCTGCTCAAAAATTTGATTTGAGGCTTTTTTTTAAAGTTCTTTGGAGAAGAATTCTGGGTCCCAGCCTGTACTCTGCCATCTTGGCTCCATCTGTAAGTTTAATATTAATAGTGGTTTAAGGATTCTTTTAGCATAATGTAGTTTCCTTGTTTATCTCTTTTTATAATGTGAATTTTTGTCTTAGTTTTGTTTGATAGCATGGTTACAACTCCTGCTTTTTAGGATTCATCTGATGTATCGTAAATTTTGTTCCAGCCCCTCATTTTCATTCTGTGTATCTTTATTTTTAGGTATGTTTCTTGTAAACAATGGATTGTAGGGGCTTTATTTTCTTATTCAATCTGTCACTCTTTTTCATTTTATTGGATTGATTAATCCATTCACATTTAAAGTTATGAGAGTTTGGCTCATATTTTTCTCCATTTGTCTCTTAATTGTGTATTTATTTTCAAATTAGGATTTTTTTTACCCTCTCCCTCTGTAAAGATAGTACTTTAAAGTCATTTTTGTTTAATTTACTTTAAGGCAGTTACTCTGTTTCCACTGGTTTTCTTCTCCTCTTTACCTTTTGTTATCCCTTGCCCTGATTTTAGAGTTTTGCTAAATTTATTTATTAATTTCTATTATCTGGTTACCTACTTCTTCCCCTCTTTTTTTCTCACACCTTAGCAAAGTAGCACAGTGGATAGAGAGCCGGGCCTGGAGTCAGGAAGACTTGAGTGTGGCTTCAGACACTTACTAGCTGTGTGACCCTGGGCAAGTTATTGAACCTCTGTTTGCCTCAGTTTCCTCAACTGTAAAACAGGGATAATTACAGCACCTACTTCTCAGGGATGTTGTGAGGATCAAATGAAATGATAATTATAAAATGCTTGGCACAGTGCCTGGGACGTAGTAAGAGCTAAATAAATGTTAGCTGTTATTATTATTAAAAGAAAACCCCCCTTTCTCTCTCCTTCAATTGGTTTGGTTTGTTAGTTTAAAATTTCATTTTCTGTGCCTTTTTCATTGCTTTCCTTATTTCTCTTCCCTTTCTGTATCTTCCAGAATTTTATTATTTGATTCATGGCCCTTATGTTTTTTTATTCCTTCTTTAATTTCTGCCTTTTTCATGGAATTAAAGCTTCTAAGACATCTATTTTCAGTTTCCTTTTCTAAATGGTTTCAATGTTATTGTCTTTTAGATTGTATAGCCTTCTCCCCTCTTTTTCTCCTGTCATGCCTCAATCTTAGAAATGCCAATTCCTTCAGGAGATAGAAGGTAGAAGTATTACACATGGTATGAATTTTCTGAAGTCTTGATTATGCAGTTCACTACTACCTTTTGTCTTCCTCATAATAATTCCTCCCCCCATTTGTCATGAAATGTCCTCTCTGGGTCCATGTTCTTCCACTCTTCTGGGTATCACTATCAGGGCTCTCTGATTCCCCTTCTCCTGAGACAGGATGATGTCCATGGAGGCAGAACTTTCTCAGAGGTAATAGTTTTGCTAAGCACCAAATCCCTGCAGATTAGACCCATTGTAAGGTCTTCATCTCCCGTTGTAGAATCTTTTTCCCCTGGTAAGAGCATTCTTTGGCGGGACCATCTCCCACCAATGAACTAAGAATTTTCTCTTTATTTCCCTGTTTCCATCCTTCCTTTGCCACCCCACCCATTCCCCTTTTCCAAAGATTATAGGAGCTATTTTCTTTTCATTGTTAACTTTTGACTTGATTAGGGTACCATATCACATAGTCTTCTCTATATTTTTCCCTCTCCCCTTTTATGAGCCCTACCATTCTGCAGTTTTATCTCACAAAAAACATGATTCACTTGTAGGCAGAGGTTTAGTCTATGATGTTTCAGCCTTCCATTATCATTTCTATCTGATTTTCTTTTTCACCCTTATCTGCTTGGGATCTTTATTATTGTCATTGTTGTTATTGTTAGCTTTTACACAGAAGTATTTACTTTAAGATATAATCACAAACATACAAATCTATCCCCCAGTAAGTGAGAGGTTCTCGTACCACCTCAAGCTATGTGGAGGGGAAGGGGTTAAGTTTGTAGTTTAGCTCCATTTTCTAAGAGTTCCAGTTCCAAGTCCAAAACCTTCCTGTTGACTTCCCTTTTCTTCTGGAAAAGGAAGATTCTCTTTTCTCTCTGTTTAAAAATTAAAAAAAGTTTATGTTTATTTTTCAAATAACGAATTAAAAAATTAATCTGTCCTCTGCACTAGACTCTACTTTCCCTCCCCCTTCAATTGATAAAATGAAAAAAATTAAAAAACCAAATCTTTCAATACATATCTACCTAGTTTGGTGAAATAAATCTTCACGTTAGCCACGTCTGGAAAAAATGTGTTTCTTTCTGAATTTTAAGCTCATTACTTCTCTGTCAAGAGGTGAATGTTACGTTTCATCTTCATTCTTCTTGACTTGTGGTTTATCCTTACATTGACAAGTTTTCTAAAATTTTCAAAGTTGTCTTTTAAAAAAGTTTAATCTGCATTATTAACATTTTCTCTATCACTTTCTTTTTAAAAATATTAAAAAATTTTTAATCAGCAAAAATCTGCCTTCTCATCTACCCCCTTTTGAGAACTTAAGAAAGACAAACCCTATTCTGAACATGTATAGTTGATCAAAACAAATTTCTACATTGGTCATATCCAATAAAATTTGTCTCATTTTATACTGAGTCCTTCATTTCTCTCTTAGGAGGGGAGTAGCATGTTTCATCATTAGTCCTCTTGAGTCATGGTTGGTCATTACACTGAAGAGAGTTCCTAATTTTTTTGAAGTTGTTTGTTTTTATCCTATTTGCTGTCATATAAATTGTTCTCCTGGTTCTGTTTACTTCACTTTAAATCAGTTCATATCTTCCCAGATTTCTCTGTAACCTTCTCCATCATTTCTTACAATACAATAGTATTTCATCACATTTATATACCATAACTTGTCCAACCATTTCCCAATTTATGGGCACTCCCTCAGATTCCCATTCTTTGCCACCTCTAAAAGATCTTTAAATATATTTGTACATCCTTAGAATTTGTTTCTTTTGGCAATAATAGCACCCTTAATCTACCCTTCTTCTAGTTCCCTTTCCTCCCTTTCCCTTCTATTTCTCCATTGAATGAATGAAATATATTTATGTACTCAATTCTGTGTGTGTGTATTATTCCTTTAACTAGTTCAGATGAAAGTGAGGTTGAAGTGTTAGCTGCTCCCCCACCCATTCTTCCTTGTTTGTACAGATGTCTATTTGTGCACCTTAATAATGTGAGATAATTTCCCCTAACATTTCTCCCCCTCCTCAGTGTATTCCTCTTCACCTCTCCATCCTTTTCTTAAAATCATCAAGACATAACAGAACCACTCTCGAGCCTTATTTAATTAAGCTACCTCTGTAATCTCTGATAACAATAGGGCTCTGAGGTGACACATGTATCATCTCCTTATGTTAGAATGTTAGCAGTTTATCCTTGTTTGGTCAATCATTGTTGTTCATTCATCTTTGCCATTTTATGTTTCTCTCTCTCTCTTTTTTTTTTGAGGCAATTGGGGTTAAGTGACTTGCCCAGGGTCACACAGCTAGTAAGTGTCAAGTGTTTGGTCTGAGGCCGGATTTGAACTCAGGTCCTCCTGACTCCAGGGCTGGTGCTCTATCCACTGTGCCACCTAGCTGCCGCCATTTTATGTTTCTCTTAACTCTTGTGTTTGAATTTCAAAGTTCTTTTACAGCTCTGGTCTTTTCATCAGGAATATTTGGACATTCTCTGGTTTGTTAAAGATCAGTTATTTTCCACTGTTGTTATTATATTCAGTTTTTCTGGGTAAGTTATTCTTGGCTATAAGTCCATATCCTTTTTTTTTTTTTTAGACTTTTGTTTAATAAAAAAACCCAAAAAATAAAAACAATTTTTTCTTTTTCATATCTTTTTCTAGAAAACCATATTCCAAGCTTTCTGCTTCTTTATCGTGTTGGCTCCTAAATCGTGTGTGATCCTGACTGTGGCTCTTCAGTACTTGAATTTTGGCTTTCTTTTTGGCTGCTTGCAATAATTCTTCTTTGATCTAGAAACTCTGGATTTTTGGCTATGATGTTCCTGAGAGTTTTAATTTTGGAGTTCTTCCAAGAGGTAATCGGTAGATTCTTTCTATTTACACCTTGTCCTTTGTTTCTAAGAGATCTGGACAGTTTTCTTTTAAGATTTCTTGAAATATGGTGTTGTAGGCTCTTAGTCATGGTGTTCAAATAGGCTAATGATTCTTCAGTTTTCTAAGTTTTCTCACTCTGTTCTGTTTTCTAGGTCAGTTGTTTTTGCTATGAGATACCTTACGTTTTCTTCTAAGTTTTTTAGCCTTTTGACTTTGTTTTATTATTTCTTGTTGCTTCATGGAGACATTGGCTTCTGTTTGGCTCCCATGGGTTTAACTATCACCTTTATGCAGATGGCTCCCAGATTTACACATCTAAGCCCACTCTCCCTGCTAAGCTTTGGTCTCACATCACCAAATGCCTATTGGATAATTCAAACTGTGTGTCCTGGAGACATATTAAAGTCAACCTGCATAAATCTAGACTCATTATCCCCCCCCCTCCAAACTTCTGTGTTTCTGTCAAAGACACCACTATCTTTCCATTGTCCAAGGTCTGTAATCTTGAAATTATCCTTGACTCCGCCCTCTCTCTCACCCACACATGCAATCAGTTGCCAAATCTTGCCATTTCTACCTTCATAATATCACTCACATCTGACCCTTTCTTTCCACCCACATAGGTCACATCTTAGTTTAGGTCCTACCATTCCCCACCTAGATGATTACAATAGCTTCCTTATAGATTTCCCTGCCTCAAGTATCTTACCACTTCAGTTCATCTCAGAATTTTCCTTCAATGCAGATGTGTTCACATGACTCCTTTATTCATCCAACTCCAGTGGCTGTAGGGTAAAATATGAACTCTTCTGTTTAACTTTTAAAGCTTTTTAAGGCCTGCCCCCAACCTTCCCTTCCAGACTCATGGGATTACTCTCTCTCTCACACTCTGTAATCCCACCAAACTGGACTTCTTTCTGTTCTTCACTCACAACACTTCATTTCCCATCTCTGCCTTTGCACTGGCCATCCCTCAGGCCTGGGACACAAGCCTTCCTTAGCTCAGCCTTATCTTCCTTTTGGAGACTACTCAGATATATCTTCTGCATGAAGCCTTTCCCGATCTCCCAACTACTAGTGCCTTCTTTCCCTCCTAAACTACTTTGTATTTAATGAACGCCCCCCCCCACACAAATGCTAGTTCCTAAATATACATATGCACACATTTCCGTATGTGTATTCACTTACTATATATGTTGAGTATATTTTTGTGTATATGTATTGTCTCCATTAGAACGAACAGGGATTGTTTCCCTCTTTGTACTTGTGTCCTTAGCATCTCATACAATTCCTGGCACATAGTAATAAATACACAGAGAATCCCCTCTCTGGAGGGGTTTGGCCCTGCCCACATTTGCTCCTGGTCCTGTTAGTGAGGTGACTAGGGAGATAAAGAGCACAAAGTCAGTGTGCAGCCTTTTTTTTTTTTTTAAGGAAGTCTCACATCGGACCAGGAAGGAAGAAGGGAGGGTAGTGTGGTGTGGTGGAAAGAGTATGGGAAATGGAGTCAGAGGACCTAGATTGGAATCTTGTCTTCGCTTCTTACTAGCTGTGTGACCTTGGGCAAATCACTTCCCTTCTCTGGGCCAAGGTCATGTTATCCATAAAACAAAAGGGCTGGGCTACATCTTCTCTAAGGTCTGTTCCAGGTCTGATGATTTGAGATGACCAAAGTAGGACTTTTGAACAATCAACAATCCCCTCTATGACGTCCCTGACAAGAAGACCTAACCTTAACTCACCATTTCTAACCTTAGTGTCACTTCAGTTCAACAAGCATTTCTTTTTTTGAAGGGAGTATGGTAGCATAGAAAGGGGGATGGATTTGGAGTCAGGGGACCTGGGTTTGAATCCTGTCTCTGTTGCTTATTATTCCCTTTGTGAGCTTGGGCAACTTCCTTTCCCTCTCGAGACCTCTGTTTCCTCATCGGTAAAATGGGAGCATTGGATGATGTGACTGGGAAGGCCTTTGCTAGCTCTACATCCATAAGTCTACAATTCTGCTCAGTGCCCACTATGTGGAGGGCACTGTGGGAGTGCCAGGACTAGAATGGCAAAACCCCCAAAGCCCCCCACTTCAAGGAACTTACATCCTGGGAGGTACCCCATGTACACAGATGATGAAAAACAAGATAATTTGGGCAGAGAGAACAGGGAGAAGAACTTTGAAGATGAAATGGTACTTGAGTGGAGCTTTGCAGAAAGTGAATGATTCCAAGACATGGGGGGAAGAGAGGCATGCATTCTGGGTTTATAGGAACAGCCTGGGCAAAGGCTGAGTGAGTCTGGAGGCTGAATACCTAGTTTAGGGAACAACAGATAGTGGCAATATAAAGTTCCTAAAGGGAGAACGTGTAAAATATTTCTGGAAAACTAGCCAGATTGTGCCTGGCCCAGGAATTTCCATTTCACCCTTGAGGTAACAGGAAGCCACTGAGGATTTTGGAGAAGTTCCTCAATTCATCAACAAGTTTTTATTAAGTGCCTGCTATGTGCCAGACATTCTGTTAGGCCCTGAGAATACAAGTACAAAGAATGAAACAGACCCTCTCAATGAACTTTCTAATGGGGGAGACAAATACATACATAAATATATACAACATAAATATAAAGTTAACATAAACTGATGGGATTTGAACTGGCTGAAGGAAGCTAGGGAAGCTAGGAGGCCAAAGTGAGGAGAGAGAGTAGTCCAGACGTGGACAGCCAGTGCGAAAGCCCCTAGGTGGGAGATAGAACGCCATGTGTGAGAAACAGAAATCAGACACATGTCACTGGGGGTGGGGTGGGGAGGGTAAAGTGTGAGAAGGACTCCTCTCTATGTGGAAGTTACCCCAAGTTCTGATGGGTCTTACCAAGTTGGAATGGCGTCAGTACAAACCTCATGGCTGATGGGGTGGGGTCCATCTCGTTACTGTAAATGCAGAGGGGCAAAGTACCACGTTGGCGGGAGGGGTGCTCTCAAAGATCATCTCCTATGTCGAGTCAAAATCAATATGTGAATAGAAAATAACAAAATGGGTTTCCTTTCAAGGCTTATAAATGGGCCCTGAAAGAAAATTTTAGATGACAGAAATCTACTTCCATGTATAACTCTGACTCAGCTCTGCCCTCTGGTGTCACCTGCAATGTTTACATCTATACCCTTCAACATTGCAGTCTTTTTGGCTAGCTGATGAGAGCAATCATGACCTTCTGCCTTCCTCACCTTAAATATCCCAAGCTAAGTGGTTTTCAGACTCCCTACCCTGCTCCCCCCAGCCCCTCCACCAGACACTCCCTGCTACTTCTTCTATACCTGTTTTAACATCTCAGATCACTGGCTTTTGAGCCAGAAAGGACCTTAGAGATCACCCAATCCAGCCCTCTCCTTGTGTGAGGAGACCGAAGCCCACACAGGTTAAGACACTTCCCAGAGGCCACATAACTAGTAGGTGGCAGAGCCACAAAAGGGTTGTGGCCTGTGCTTGTGGAGGTGGTGGCACAATGACACAACCTTGAAGTCCTAAAGCACAGGTGTACAACAACAACAGACATCCCTTCCCATTGACTAATACTCTTCTTTTTTAATTGCAAAGTGGCAAGCAAAGCTTAATAACTTAAAAAAATCCGCTTGTAAAAGTCAGAATGTGATGTTTGGTTCTGGCACCACTGTCTTCAACGACACTGGGGGCTTCAATCCCAATGAGTGCGTGAGCGGCTGTCATCTGGGCTTGTAGGCATGTTTTGATATAAATCATGTGTCAAGGCACTGATTGATGATGGGGCTTTTACAATGGAGGAGAGCCAACTCTGAAGAGTGGAACAGCTTTGCTGAGTTTGGGCCAACTGTGTTTCAACCATTGCTGCGGGGTGGGGGGAGAAGGAGAAAAAAAGAGACCATGCTTACAAAGAATCCTATACAAATCCCCAACTAAATTGCATTCTGGGAAGCCATAGGTCCCCTACCCTGGTCTGGACTGTGCTTAGAGGGTTGTTATTTATTTATTTGTTTTTTTTCTGAAGAGCTCACACTTCTAGCAAGCGAGTTCCCAGACCAGGACTTTCCCCTTGCTCAAATACTACAATGCTCATATGCATCTATGATCTCACTAATGTGGGCATTCCCTGCAAAGATGTCCACCCCTGTGCTAGGAGCCTTCCTCAATTCCTCTTGACTTTGCAAGGATCCCAGTGGAATATCTGGGCATCCATCAGTTAGTTGGTGTTGCTTTCATCACATGACCAGGCCATCTCTGACCCCCATCCCCCACCCCCATACTTGTCATGTGACTTCTCTACAATTCCCTATTTAGACTGTTTTGCAGCCTGCTCGTGCCCACCATGCACTTCTCCATTACCCTTTGATAGGTCCTTAAATTCAGTTCTTCAGAGATTGAAGTGTTCCACGACTTGCAGACAGACTAGTACCATATGAAAAAGATGGATCTTTGTTTCAGGAAGAAGTTTAGGGTCATTTAGATAACTTCAGAGTTTTCCAAAGGCAATCTGGCCTTTCTAACACTTCAATCCTTGGTCCAATTCATTATTCATTTACAGCGTCTGTCCAAGATATGTATAATGAGGGATAAACTCTATGGCCTAAGCTCTAAGCCACACATCCTATTCTGGATGATAGGCTTTTTTCATCCACTTAGTTTTTCCTGTACAAATAGTGAGTGCCTATAGATCCTTGGTGTCTTTCTAAACAGAGACTAGCTGTCTTTTGTTATCTTTGTTGTTGCTGCCCTTTGGATACTTGAAAACAGCTGTCAAGTCCCTCTTAAGTTTACACGTCTTCAGGTTAAACATTCCCATTTCCTTCAGCTGACCTTGACATGGCAAGGCCACCATCTGTAGCCATCCTGCCTACTCTTCCCAGGGCACTCTCTTATTTATCACCATCCTTCCTAAATTGTGATACCCAGAACAGAACACAATACTCCAGATGTGGCCTGAGTAGAACACAGAAGGAATGTCTCCTCCTCTTTCTAGAAACCATATGGCTATGAATATAACCAAAGTCCCCATTAGCTTTTCTGGCAGTGAGGTGGCACAGTGGATAGAGCACTAGGCCTGGAGTCTGAAAGGCCTGAATTCAAATCCAGATTCAGACACTTACCAGCTGTGTGACCCTGGGCAAGTCACTTAACTTCAGTTTCTGCAATTATAAAATAGGAATAGTAATGGCACTTACCTCCCAGTGTTGTTATGCAGATCAAAAGAGATATTTATAAAGTGCTTAGCTCAGTGTCTGGCTAGTAGGTGCTAGGTAAGTGCTTATTTCCTTCCCCTTCTTCTTTTCTTCCTTCCTTCCCTCCTTCCTTCCTTCCTTCCTTCTTCCCTCCCTCCTTTCCTTCCCTCCCTCCTTTCCTTCCTTCCTTCCTTCCTTCCTTCCTTCCTTCCTTCCTTCCTTCCTTCCTTCCTTCCTTTCTTCCTCCTCCCTCCCTCCCTCCTCTTTCTTCCTTCCTTCCTTCCTTCCTTCCTTCCTTCCTTCCTTCCTGTTGGGCTTTAAGTCCCCTAAAACCTCCAAGTCTGTTTTTACTTAAACATAAACTGTTGTCTTGCCACATCTCTTGCATCTTGTGCTCATTCAGCTGATGTCTTGAGCCCCATCCTGCCCATTGTTCTAGTCTGCTGTGACATTTTTGGTTCTGCCAAGCAGCAACACTTCCAGTGTCCTAGATCAATGCAAACATGATGAACATGCCACTTAAGTAATTGATGAAAAAGCTGATCAGAATAGGATCAAGGACAGAGTCTGGTGGCACTCCTCTAAAGACTTTCAAGTTCACAGACTTTCTAGTTGATAGGGGCCTCTGGCAGTATGGCAGGATGAGCAGGGAAGCATATTTGGCCACTTTTCCCCTGTGCAACCTTGTGCAAGTCATTTCACTTCTCAGGATTTCAGTTTGTTTTATGGGTAAACAAGGGAATTGAACTACTGGGTCCCTTTCAGCTCTAATCCTATTCCAACGGCCTCCAACTTGTCCAACTGCTGCATTTTACAAGGCCAAGAAAGGTGAAATTATTTGCTCAAGGTCAAACAGGCAGGAGTTGAACCCAGGCCCTTGGATGGCAGATTGCTACTTGTTCATTCTACCCTTCCCCACCATACCTGCCAGCTGATGAAGGGACATTGATCATGGTTGCCATTTCTATGGGGGCTATCAAGTTGGCAAAGCACCTTACCTGCATTTGATTCTCACAACAAACGGATGCAGGAGACACTTGCAGGTCCTGTTATTTCTGTTTTACAGATGAGGAAACTGAGACGCAGAGATGACTGTTTGTGGCCACAAAGCCAATAAAAATCAGAGGCAAGATTTGATTTCAGGTTTTCCTGACTCTAAGCCCTTCACTTTATCCATTCCCCTACCTGCCTCTGCCATCACTGCCCTTGGAGTCCTCAGGGCCAATGAGTCTAGCACAGGCTTTCCTACTTGATCAGGAAAGGGAGTCACATGACTCCCCCTGCTTTACTTGACACTGAGATGATATCAAACAGCCTCCTGGAAGAGAAAGCTATCAGGGCCATCTGGCTCCCTTCAGGCAGGGAAGGGATACCACCCTTCCCTTTAGAGAAGAGGCACCTGTGATACAGAAAAGTGAAGAAGACTTGCCCAAGATCTCTGATGCAGTTAGGGCCAAGGTGTGGGTGGTGGTGAGGCATGCAGGGGCTCTGAGGCCGGAAGAGGGATAAGAGGTTGGCCTCAGTTACCTCTGCAGGTGCTTTCGCTAGAAGCCGAAGCAAGCCTCCCCACAGCTCCTAGACAGGACCCCAATGGATATTAAGGTGAGGTGGAAGGAAAGAAAAGGAGCTAGATTTCCTCTTATTCTTTTTTTTTTAACCTGCACCAGATGGCCCTTGGTTAAGCTCAATGGAAAGCAATTTGTTTTATTTCCATCCCTCAACAGAATTCAGGTTTCACAGAAAGAAATGGTTATTTATTTAATTCTTTATTTGAAATTAAATTCCAGCTGGCAAGGGTGTGTGTGTGTGTATCTTCTATCAGAGCTTGTTTTGCTGATCCAAGAAGATTTTTTTTTACTTCTTTCTTGCAGAAGCTGCTAATTTGTAGAAAGATTTTACTTCCCACAGGCTTTGGTAATGAAAATATCAATCCTGCACAGTACTTGCTAGTTAGTGAAGGACTTCATGTGTGGTATCTCATTTATCTACCCAGCAGCTCTGTGATATAGGAAGGGCAGGGGTTACCATTATTATTTGACCGATGAGAAAATTGAGGTCCAGAGAAAGTCCTGTCCACATATGTTTCCTCCTCTCTAGGTGACCTCGGAGGTCCTTCCCAGCTGGTGATCTGCTCCAATACTCTCTTGTCCTGTGATCTTGTAGCTTGCTCAACCTTCCAGATCATCTACCTGCCATTTTATGGAGGGGGATATTGGGGCTCAGAGCAGGGAAGAGACTTGCTCAACATACAGCTGGTCAGTGGCAAAGAAAAGAATAAAAAACAAGCTAGTAAGCGGCAGAGCTAGGACTTAGCATAGTGCCTGGGGCATGGTAGGTGCTTAATGAATGCTAGTTGACTGACTGACTGACTTGAACCCAGGTCTCCTGACTCTCAGGGAATGATGAAGGAGGTGATCTCTGGTGTGGAGAGCCATGTCCCTTTTAGCATCATAGATCTAGAACTGGAAGGGCCCTCAGAGGCCATCAAATCTAAACCCCTCATTTTGCAGAGGAGGAAATTGAGACTCAGAAAGGATGAATGACTTGCACAATACGATTCCAGCACAAGTCCTCTGTATTTCAATCTAGCATCCTTGCCACTATGCTGAACTGCCTCCATTTTCTTTTTTCATCTCTTCTGAGGAAAATGGAGAATTGGGGTAGATTACTGATAGCTCAAAGCCCCCAGGTGGGCTGAATTTGACAAAGATTCCACCACTTGCAGAACAGAAAATAATTTAAGTTATTAGGATATGCATGGAATCCTTGAGAGCAAAGCCAAAATGATGGACTTCTTTTTTCTCACACCCCACCCAAGGGCCTGGAAATGTTCCATTTTTATGAGCTATCTGTTGGCCCAGGGGTCTGGCTCTGTTCCCAAGGAGACTGATGCTACTGTTGCCCAGTGCCTGGCACATAGTAGGTGCTATATAAATGCTTATTCCCTTTCCTTTCTTTTCCCTTTAGGGATCTCTTCCTGAAGAGAGCCTTGAACCACATATGTCCTCTCAAAGGCCAAAGCCAGAGGGAAAAAATCTCCTCTCCCAAGCTCTTGCCACCTCTGCCCTTCATACAGATAGGCATAAAACATTGAGTAATCATTGTCTCCACCAATGAGGAGAGCCTTATGCAAATATACAGGCTCAAGCCCCAAGTTCATTGAAAATGAAATGTATAGGATTCCAAAGGAAATCAATTCTACTGAAATTGATGTCATTTTTTCCCATACAAGTTCATGGAGCCCATGAAATCTAGCCTTGGGTGTCTGTGGATCCTAGGTTAAGAACCTCTGTACTTGAGGATCTTTAAAGTTCCTCCTAGGGCTAACATTCTCTAATTCTAGCAAAGTTAAAAAGACTTTAAACTGTAAAGGAATAAGGAGGGAGAAAACTAGCCTATATATCCACCGAGAGAGTAATCATAACAAAAATGTTCAGAAGTAGAGATACCCAGTAATTTACAGGGGACCAAATCCAAGAAATGATTGAGCAATATAAGCCATGCCCTCACATGTGTACACACAAATGCACCAAGTTTGGCTTACAAGAAGACTGAATTAGAATTTCACTAAGACAAGAAGTGACAATAAAAGCAAACCCGGCTGTTCTGGAAATCAAGTTCCCTACACTCAGCTGAACAACACCCTGGGAGTTCAAAGACCAGGTGGATCTGATTTTAGAGCTATTGTCAGCCCTCTTGGAGAGGAGGAATGGGTGGAAATTGCAAAGAGGTCAATTTGGATTTGACCTGTCTCAAAATGGAAAGTACTGCTTGGGGAGGCAATGGATTTCCCTTTATTGGAGGTCTTCAAGCAAAGGCCAAATGACCCCCTGGGATATATGTCGAGTATACTAAAGCCTTTGTGTGGTTCGCAGCAAAATGTGGCAAGTCTTCAAGGAGATGGGAATGCCAAATCATCTTATTTGTCTCCTGAAGAGCCTGTATGCAGGCCAAGAAGCAACAGTAAGAACCAAGCATGGAACTACTAATTGGTTTAGGATCAGAAAAGGAATAGGACAAGGCTGTATGTTGTTGCCTTATTTAACTTATATGCAGAGGACATCATGGGAAATACCAGACTTGATGAATCAAAAGCTGGAATTAAGGTTGCTGGGAAAAATATCAACAATCTCAGATATGCAGATGATACCACTTGGATGGCAGAAAGTGAAGGGGAATTAAGAAGCCTTGATAAGGGTGAAAGAGGAGAGTGTAAAAGCTGGCTTGAAGCTTAACATAAAAAATGAAGATCTTGGCAACTAATTTCATCACTTCCTGGCAAATAGAGGGAGAAGAAATGGAAGCAGTGTTAGATTTAATATTCTTGGGCTCAAAGATCACTGCAGATGGCGACTGCAGCTGTGAAATTAGAAGAAAAGTTTTGGCAAATCTGGACAGCACACTAAAAAGCAGAGATATCACCTTCGTGACAAAGGTCTGTCTAGTCAAAGCTATGGTTTTTCTAGTAGCAATGTATGGCTGTGAGAGTTGGACTATAAGGAAAGCTGAGTGAGTAGAATTGATGCTTTTCAACTGTGGTGCTGGAGAAGACTTTTGGGAGTCCCTTGGACAGGAAGGAGATCAAATCAATCAATACTTAAAGAAATTAATTCAGGCTATTCACTGGAAGGTCAAATACTGAAGCTTCAATACTTTGGCCACACAGTGAGAAGACAGGGCTCATTGGAAAAGACCCTGATGTGGGAAAGATTGAAGGCAAAAGGAAAAGGGGATGGCAGAGGATGAGATGGCTAGATAGTGTCCTGGAAGCAATGAACAGGAGCTTGAACAGACTTCAGGAGATAGTGGAGAACAGAAGGGCTTGGCATGCTATGGTCCATGGGGCCACAAAGAGTCGGTCATGACTGAGGAACAATGGATGGAGTGGACCAGGTAGTCATGAGTTCCCATTTCTAAAATTCTCTGATTCTGATTTTGGAGGACAGGAGACGCGTCACAGGGCTGGAGAAGGGCAAGCGTTCTGACTTTCATAAAAGAGAAAAGAATGGAATCTGCAAGCTGAAATTCCTCGTGGAGTTCTAGAACATATTATTAAAGGGAGAGCTAACAAATATTTAGAGAAAGCAGCAGTGATTCCAAAGAACCAATCTAACTTCACTAAGAACAGACTAACCTCATTTCCTTTTCTGAAAGGTTTCGAAACTGCTAGATCAGGGAAATATTAGTCATTCAGTCAGTCAATAAGCCTTTATTAAGTGCCTACTATGTGCCAGGCACTGTGCTAGGCACTGGGCATACAAATACAAAAAGGAAAGATAGTCTTTGCCCTCAAGGAACTTACAATCTAATAGAAGAAGACAACACACACAATCAGAGGTGGCGGTAAGTTTGGTGGTGGGGGGGGAGGTGCTCGATTCAGAGACGGTCCAGTCCAATGAATACAGCTTTTGGGAAGTGAAGAGGTGGCTAACCTGGGATGCCTCTTTAAATGTAGGCTTTGGGAGGAGTTCTTTGCTCTACCCTCCAGCTCTCCAATCAGAGAGGTAGAGGCTACTGATGAGGTATGAGTACCAAGGTTGATGCAATCTTTTGGGATGGTGAATTTCTTGATGTTGAGGAAACATGATAAGCCATATTCATAATAAATAATACGATGCACACTTATAGCAATAAATGCTGAAAGTACTTTTGATGACATCTAACACTTATTTTTGTTTTAAAAGACATAGAAATGAATGAAATTTTCCTTAAAATGGTAAATGATATCTATTTAAAACCAAGAGCAAACATTATATGTAATAAAGAAAGGTTGAGGCAGCTAGGTTGCACAATGGATAGAACACTGGCCCTGGAGTCAGGAGGACCAGAGTTCAAATCTGGCCTCAGACACTTGACACTAGTCGGGTGACCCTGGCAAGTCACTTAACCCTATTGCCTAGCCAAAACAAAACAACAGAAACAGAGTCAAATAAAGAAAGTTTGGAGGTGTTTCCAATAGAATCAGGGGTATAACAAGGATGCTTATTATCACTACTACTATTTAACATAGTGCTAGAGATACTAATTATAAGACAAAGAAGAGAAATTAAATGAAATGAAAAAAAGGCAAAAAGAAAACAAAATGATCACTTTTTTGAAGACGATATGATGTTCTAACTAGAGAACTCTAAAGAGTCAACTAGAATAATTGAAACAGTAAATTCATCAAGGTAATAGGATAGAAAATAAATCTGCATAAATCAGCAGCATTTCTGTGCATTAACAACAAGATAGCAAAACCTAGAAGGACGAATCAAAATTGAGATTCTTTCTGAATAAACACAAATATATGAAATGCTTGGGATATGTAGATATGGGGAACATATCTACCAAGACACTCATGAGAATTATACGAATTCAACTACCAAGCACTCTACAGAAAATTTAAAGACAGACTATTAAACCTGAGCTCCTTGAAAGAGGGACTGTTTTTTTAGATGGTAGGATTTTAGCTGAGATTTGAAGAAAGCCAGGGAAGTCAGGTTGCAGAGGTGAAGAGAGAGAATATTCCAGGTGTGTGGACAGCCTCTGAAAGAAAATGCCCAGACTTTGGAGATGGAGGATCTTATGCTAGGAACAACAGGGAGGCCAGTGTTGCTGGTAGGAAGAATACATAGGGGTGAGGGGAGGTGCAGGAGGAATGTGTAAGGTGTATGGGAACCGGAATGGTGAGGGTGGGTAGTTCATGAAAGACTTTAAATGCCAGAGAACATTTCATATTGGATTCTGAGTTGATTGGGAGCCACTGGATTTGATTGAGAAGAAAAGCAGGGGTGAGGGAAGGACACATGGTAGACTTGTGCTTTAGGAAGATGATTTTGAGAGCTGAGTGTAGAAAAGACTGGAATGGGCATGTACTGGGGGTAGAGATGGTATAGATGGTGGGATTTTAGCTGAGACTTGAAGAAAGCCAGAGAAGTCAGAAATGGTTAGCAATATTAGTGAGGGAAGTTTCAGTTGAATGATGAGGGCAGAAGGTAGATGGTAGAGAGTTAAGAAGAGAGTGGAAAGCAAATAGAGGTGACTATTGTAAATGGCCTTTTCAATGAGTTTAGTCACAAAGGGAGGTGATATATGGGATGATAATTACAGGGGCTGAATGGA
The DNA here is from genome assembly GCF_003287225.1 of Phascolarctos cinereus. NCBI lineage: Eukaryota > Metazoa > Chordata > Mammalia > Diprotodontia > Phascolarctidae > Phascolarctos > Phascolarctos cinereus. Next base: position 27,893,238 of record NW_027556291.1, read on the forward strand.
TCCAGGGAGAGGTTTTTAAAAATTAATTAATTTATTTTTACTTTTTAACATTCACTTCCACAAGATTTTGAGTTCCAAATTTTCTCCCCATCTAGTCCCTTCCCCCACCCCAAGATGATGTGAATTCTGAATAGCCCTTCCCTTAATCTGCTCTCCCTTCCATCCCTCCCCGCTTCTCTTATCCCCTTCCCCTTCTATTTTTCTGTAGGGCAGGATATATTTCTATACCCCATTGCCAGTATATCTTATTTCCCAGTTGCGTGTGGAAACAATTTTTAACATTTGTTTTTAAAACTTTGGGTTCCCAATTTTCTCCCTTCCTCCCTCCTGACCTACCCTCATTGAGAAGGCAAGCAACTCGATACAGGTTATAAATGTGTAGTCATGCAAAACACTTCCTTAGTAGTCATGTTGTGAAAAACTAAGTATATTTCCCTTCATCCTATTCTGCCCCGTATTTATTCTATTCTCTCTTTTGACTCTGTCTCTCATTAGAAGTGTATGCTTCTGATTACGCCCTCCCTCTATCTGCCCTCTCCTCTAACATCCTCCTGCTCTCTTATCCCCTTCCTCCCTATTTTCCTGTAGGGTAAGATAGATTTCCATACCCAATTGAATGTGTGTGTTATTCCCTCCTTAAGCCAAATCAGATGAGAATAAGATTCACTCACTCCCTCTCACCTTCCCTGCTTCCCTTCCACTGTAAAAGCCTTTTTTGTCTGTTTTATGTGAGATGGTTTACCCCATTCTATCTCTCCCTTTCTCTTCCCAGTATAATCCTCTCTCACCCCTTAATTTTATTCTCCAGATATCACCCCTTCATCTTCAACTCACCCTGTGTCCTCTATCTACCTATACATGCATACATATAATTTTCCCCCTCCAACTACCCTAATACTGACAAAGGTCTCATGAGTTACAAATATCATCTTTCTATGCAGGAATGTAAACAGTTCAACCTTAATAAGAGGGACTGTTTTTTTTTAACCTTTCTTTGTATCCCCAGGACTTAGCACAATGCTTGGCTCATATTAGGTGCTTAATAAATGCACATTGACATGTTGATTTGACAGATCTAAATAAATGGAGAATATTAATTGCTCATGGATTGGCTGTGCTAATATAATAAAAATAAAAATACTATCTAAATTAATTTACTTATTCAGTTCTGTATCAGACTAACAAAGGATGTAGAGCCAAAAAATAATAATGAAATTCATCTAAAGAAACAAAAAGTCAAGAGTCTCAAAGGAAATAATGAAAAAAAAGTGGGAAACAAGGCTGCCTCACATTATCAGATATCAAGGCAACTACAAAACAGTAATCATCACTGGTTAAAAAATGGAGAAGTCTAGAAAGCAATTTGGATTTCTGCCCAGAAAGTTACCAAACTGTACATATCCTTTGACTCAGCTGTATTGTTTTAGGTCTATACTCCAAAAAAAATCAAAAAAAAAGGAAAATAACAAAAAATATTTATAGCAACTCTCATGGTAGTAGCCAAAGATTGGAGACCTATGGATAATGGCTAAACAAATTATGGTATATGAATGTAATGGAGTATTATTGTTCCATATTGTTCCATAAGGATGATGAAATGGACAATTTCATATGAAGCTGGAAAGACCTTTGAAAACTGCTGCAGACTGATGTGAGTAGAACTGGAACAACTCATACAGGGTGTCTTACAGTACAGTCTGAAGCTTTAATAACCTTTAATAGCTTCAAACTGTACTGAAACTTTTGGGATGCCCTGTATAATGATAACAACATTATAGAGAAAAAACAACTCTGAAAGACTTTTAGACCTCTGATCTAATGCAATGATAAACTATGAGTCCAAAATAATGAAGATGAAACATGCCTCTCACCTCCTAACAGACAGGTGTTGAACTGATCATTTAGAAAGAGACATGCATTTTCAGATGTGGTTAATGTAGGAAATTGTTTTGCTGGACTATGTAGATATGCACTGAAGGATTTTTTAAAAGTTTGCTCGGCGGGGCTATGGTCGGGTAGAGTAGCAGGAGGGACAAATTAATTGTAAAAATCCTTGTTACTTGAAAAAAAATTAAAAAATAGAGTGATCATAAGAACAGATTAGGTGTACAATATAGTGAAGTAAGTTGTTGTTGGTGGTGTTGAGTTGTTTCTGTCACGCCTGACTCTCTGTGACCCCATTTGGGGTGTTCTTGGCAGAGATACTGGAGTGGTTTGCCATTTCCTTCTCCATCTACAGAAGCAATAGCTTAGTGTTTGCTAAACTCAAAGACCATAGATATTAGGATAAGGACTCACTATTTAGCAAAAACTGTTGGAAAAAGGGGAAAGCAAGGTGGCAGAAATTGGGTGTAGACCAGCATCTCACACCTTATACTGAGATATTCTCTGAATGGATAAATATACAACTTAGATAGAAAAGGTCATATAAACAAATTAGAGGACAAGGAAAAAATTACCCTTCATATCTATGGATAGGGGAAGAGTTCATGACCAAATAAGGGATAGAGATCACAGCAAATAAAATGGACAATACTGATTATATAAAAATAAAATATTTTTGCACAGATCGATACAGTTAAAATTAGAAGGGAAACAGGTAACTGGGAGATATATATATATATATATATTTTTTTTTTTTTTCTTTTGCAGCAAATTTCTCTGATAAAGGTTTCATGTCCAAGATATATAAGGAGTCATTCCTCAATTGATAAATGGTCAAAGGATATAAACAGGCTTGTTTTCAAAGAAGAAACCCAAGCTATCAATAGCCATGTGAAAAAATTTCCAAATTCCTAATAATTAGAAAAATACAAATTAAAACGCTTTCAAGTTGCACTTTGCAACCATCAGATCGGCAAAGATGATGAAAAAGGAAAATGGCAGATATTAGACCGCTGTGGGAAAATAGGAACATTGATATACTGTTGGTAGAGCTCTTATTTGGTCCAGCCATTTTGGAAAACAATTTGGAACTATGACTCCAAAATCACTTAAACTATGCATATCTTTTGACCCAGGCTACTAGACCTATATTCCAAAGAGATGAAAGAAAGAGGAAAAGGACCCATATGTACAAAAGTATTTATAGCAGCTCCTTTTTGTAGTGGCAAAGAACTGGAAACTAAAAGGGTACTCATCAATTGGGGAATGATTGAATAAATTGTGGTATATGAATGTTCTGTAAGAAATGACAAAGGAACAGGTTCAGGGAAATCTGGGAAGACTTGTATGAACTGATGTAGAGTGAATTGAGCAGAACCAGGGGAACAATTTACACAATAACCACAGCATTATAAAGTAAAACAACTCTGTACGACTTGGGAACTCCAGTTACTGAATGAAATGCTATATTTTTCTTTTCTTTTTTTTAAGGGACAAAGAAGAAAGGAAAGGGATAGGAAGAGGGTAGCAAAAAAAAAAAAGAGAGAGAGAGAAAAAGAGGATCACTGGGGTATCTCTTTAAAAAGCGAAGAGAAGAAAACAGAATGAAGGCCAGAAAGAAGCACAATGGGGCAAGACAGCTTTGAAAGCTAAGTTGAGTCAATAAGCATTTATTAAGCAGCTCCTACGTGCCAACTACTATGTTATGTGCTGGGGATGCAAGAAAGGCAAAGACAGTCCCTACCCTTAAGGAGCTTGAACTCTAATAGGGAGACAATATGCAAACAGCAATGTATAGACAAGCTATACACAGAATAAATTGGAGATAATGAACAGAGGGAACAAACAGCATTGAGGGGAATCAGGAAATACTTCTTGTAGAAGGCAGGATTTTAGGGGAGACTTTAAGGAAACCAAGAAGCAGAGGAAAGGGAGAATTCCAGGTTAAGTTTATTATTTGTTTAACAAGAAAAACAAGCTGTACATAATGGGATTTGCAATTTCTGGTTTTTTCCTTGTTCTGCTATCTGTGGAAGCATATTAAAAATCCTCCTTTTTAATGTCTATAGAAATATTAAGAACTAAGATTTTCTCCAGCCTAAAACTCTTTCCCCTTTAGGAAAATGTATAGATGGATTAAGGGTGATAGCAGAAGGTAACTATTGTCTAAAGAAGAACATTGACTGATGCTGGGACCTGCCTTTCTTCATTGAGAAAGCATCAAGATATGAGTTAAGGGACAAGGTCCCATTGATTTCTCCAGGGGAGTGGTTCAGGAGAGAATGGGAAGGTTATTTGGTTACTTGAGTATTTTGGAATGTTAACCCCAAATTGTATTTTAATATATCTTTTCCTTGTTCAAGATTCCTATAAATGTTACCTAAAATTATTTTAGAGCAGAGAGTCACGTAAAAGGGCATGGGAGATTATGCAAGTTTGAACATCTCCAGGCTAGAAATGCTTAGATATTAGATCAATGTTGAATTAAATAAAATAGTTTCTGGCAGACTTGTACCTAAAACACAGAGGCAGCACAGTATTATTATTTTTCTTTGAAATATGTGTATGATTAGCTCTTCTCATCAATATAATGGTCCCAGACAATTCCAAAAGACTCATGATAGAAAATGCTATCCACATCCAGAGAAAGAACTATGGAGTCTGAATGCAGATCAAAGCATACTATTTTCATTTTGTTTTGTTTTGTTTTGTTTTTCTTTCTTATAGTTTTCCCCTTTTGTTCTGATTCTTCTTTCACAACATGACTAATATGGAAATATGTTTAACATGATTGCACATGTATAGCTATATCAGATTGCTTGCCATCTTGGGGAAGGAGGAGGAGAGAGGGAGAAAAATTGGGAACTAAAAATCTTATAAAAATGAATGTTGAAAACTATCTTTACATGTAATTGGAAGAAATAAAATACTATTATATACATATATACATACACATACATGCACGCATGCATATACACACACATATGTTTGTGAAGTTCAGGATAAAAATAAAATTGTAAACCCCACATTTTGGCCATACCCCAACTGATGGGCACTCATTTTGTTTCCAGTGTTCTGCTGCCACAAAAGTGCTTTATTGAAGATTTTGCTGTATATGGGGTCTTTCTGTCTTTAACTTCCTTGGAGTATACTCCTAGCAGTGAGATTGCTGGGTGGAAAAGGTTTGAACATTTTAGTTATCTTTCTTTCTTTCTTTCTTTCTTTCTTTCTTTCTTTCTTTCTTTCTTTCTTTCTTTCTTTTTTCTTTCTTTCTTTCTTTCTTTCTTTCTTTCTTTCTTTCTTTTTTTTTTTTTTTTTTTTTTTTTTTTTTTTTTTTTTTTCTTTTTTTTTTTTTTTCTTTTTTTTTTCTTCCTTCTTCTTCTTCTTCCTTCCTTCCTTCCTTCCTTCCTTCCTTCCTTCCTTCCTTCCCTCCTTTCTTTCTTCCCTCCTTCCCTCCTTCCCTCCTTCCTTCCTGCCTTCCTGCCTTCCTGCCTTCCTTCCTTCCTTTCTTTTTCACCTTTTAGTTACTTTTCTCACGTAATTCCAAATTATTTCCCAGAATTATTGTGCCAACTCACAGCTCCACCAACAACGCATTAGCATACCTGGGCTTGGTATTTGATCTCCCAGCTTGACATTTTCTTCTCACAACTCTGTAGGATTCCAGAGATTGACTCACTAGCCTCACCTTAGTTTGTTGAGTAGCATCATGAATGAATGAAAAAGCATTTATCTGGGTCTCCAGTAATTGCGACTGTAGCTCTTGCATGGGGCTGTTTCCAGGCTGTATCTTCACAGGATTTTGTTTTTCCCCCAGGATGATGTCCTTAGAAACTGGGCTGGAAGCATTGCAATTCCCAAGACTCTTGGGTTCAGCTCTTGGGATGTCGTCATTGGGGTCTGTGGGATGATGGTCAAGACAGTGGTGGAGATTGGACTTGCTTGGGACGTGCTGCCTCCTGGCTCTCTACTTCAGCCCTGCAGGTGGCAGTTGGTTGGTATCTTATTAGAAAGGTCTCTAACTTTCCCCCATCACATATGAATTGCTTGATCTTGGTTTTAGATAAATACTATTTATTATAGTGAAGTCAATTTATTCCTATGCTTTCAGTGTTTTTAGTAGAAACAGGTGTTGGATTTCACTACAAGTCTTTTTTAGCATCTATTGATATAATTATATACGGTTTTTTTGGTATCTTTTGTTATTAATATGATTTAATCTGTTTATAGTTTTCCTTTTATTGAACAAACCCCGCATTCCTGGCATAAAGCCAGCCTGGTCATATGTATAATTTTCTAATATACTATGATCTATTTGTTAATTTTTTATTCACTTTTTTTTGTGTTAATGTTCACTAGGGATGTTGATCAATAGTTTTCTTTCTCTGTTTTGTCCTACCCTGGGTTGGGTATCAGAGCCATATTAGTATCATAGAAATAGTTTTGAATGGTTCCTTTTTTTTCTATTTCTGCAAACATTTTAGAATATTAGAATTAATTATTCTTGGGATGTTCCATAGGATTCACTTATAAATCCATCCAGTCCAGGACTGCTTTTCTCTGAAAGTTCATTTGTCGCTGGTTCAATTTATTTCTCTGATGTTGGATTATTGAAATAATACATTTCTGTTTTTGTTAATCTGGCTATCTTATGTTTCTGTAAGTACCCATCTATTTCTCCTAAATTATCAGTTTTATTGGCATATATAATTCTATAAAAGAGTTTCTGAGTTTCCTTTAATCCCCTCCAGAGTTGTTTTGAATTTTCCTTTTTAATTTTTTTGTGCAACATGAGTTTCCTCTATTAATCCTCTCAAATCAAATTTTTCTTGATATTTTTGTTGTTCTATCACCTAAATTTCTCTCTTTATTCCTTCTTTTTTCTCTCCCAGAGAGCCATTCAATATAACAAAGCTCTGAGGCAGCTAAGTGGCATAGTAGATAGGATACTGGCCCTGGATTAAAGAGGATCTGAGTTCAAATCCAGACCTCAGACACATAATACTTATTAGCTGTGTGACCCTGGGCAAGTCACTTAACACCATTGCCTAGCAAAAAACAAACAAAAAATATAACAAAGCTCTATTTTAATCAGATTAGCTATTTGCTTTTTTATTATTAAAAACCCACCAGCTCCTAGATTTATAAACTCAATACTTTTTTATTGATTTAATATTGATTTTTTGAAATTTGAAATTGGTTTTTAATTGATATTTATTTGATTTTTCTAGTCTCTTCTTTGATTTTCAGGATATCTGCTTTGTTGTTTATACCTGGATGCTGTTAACAGGAATTTTACTGAGCCAGTCTCTAACGTGAGAATGCTCAGAGCCTCATGAAGCAGGCCTAGAGACTGAGTGCCAGTAATCAAGTAGTTTAATTAATCAGTTTCAGAGTGAGGAATGTTCTAGCTGATGTAAAAGCACAGATACTTAAATCACAAGTGGGGAAGGAGAGGGGAAAGTGGATTACACATAATTGTTTAGTGGTTTCCCATGAGAAACCCACAAATCCCACAATACAACAGTTCTGGAGTCAAGTCTTTGGGAGGCCTGACCACCTCCGCTAAAGTACAGAACCAGAGTTCTGTGACGGGAGCAGGTTCTACAATTTTTGATTCGCTTCACTTAAGGTCCAGTGATTGTGAACATTGTCAGAGTTTTGACTGATTAGTTTAAGCTGCATCGTGAGCTCTGACTCCTGAGCCAGAGAGGCAGCTCTTGAGAAAATGAAATTATTAGGATATTTGTTATACATATCATATCTATTAATACAAAAATTATAATTACCTTCTCAATGCTGTAGGCAGGCCTGATTGGTCCTTGGTGAAGTGGCAAAGACTAGGTCTCATTTTCCTCAAGAATTGTTTAACCCAGGCTACCTAGATGTTCAGTCGGACTAAGGATGCCCAGATACTTCATAGGGCCTTTCTCCTGTTGGGGCTCCATTGCTGCCTTGCCAGTGGGACTAGGCTGCTTTTGCAGGGGGGGCTTTCCGTCTACTCTGGCTTGTCTCTGATGAGGACTTGTGCTAGATCCTGGCAGTCTTTTTGTACAGTCCCAGACTGGGTGGAGGAGCTTCTAGCTGATTCTCTCTGGTTCAGTTTGCTCCCAATCCTTCAGTCCTTCCCATCTCAAGGAGACTGTGTGACTTTGGATTAGCTGCTTCCCCTTTCTGGGCCTCAGTCTCATAAGATCATAGAGTTTGAGCATCAAATCCAACCTCCCCATTTTACAGATGAGGAATTGAAGCACTGAGAAGTTAAGTGACTTGACCAGGGTCATCAGTGTCTGAGACAGGCTTTGAGTTCTGGTCTCCCTGACCCTGAAAGATCCACATTCTATCCCTTGTGTAACCTGGCTGCCTCACTTGTGAAACTGAACCAGAATGACCTCAAAGCTCTCATCCAAATCCTATAATTGGCTATGTAGAGGTAGTACTATGCAGTGAAAAGAGCCCTGACAAAGCAGATTTTCCTTCCTTCCTTCCTTCCTTCCTTCCTTCCTTCCTTCCTTCCTTCCTTCCTTCCTTCCTTCCTTCCTTCCTTCCTTCCTTCCTCTTTCTTTCTCTGAGTTTTCTTCCACAAAATGACTAATATGGAAATGCATTTTACATTATTGCATATGTATAGCCCAGATCATATTGCTTACCATCTGGGGGGGGGAGAGAAGGGAGAAAGGGATAGAATTTGGAACTCAAAACTTGAAAAAAGATCAGTGTTAAAAATTATTTTTACACATAATTAGGAAAAAATAAAATATTATTTTAAAATTGCGTTATCACACAGAAGATAGTGGAGAGGTGCGTGATGGATATAGGCAGCATATAATCAATGAGAAACCAGGAAAGAAGAGAAGTAAAGGATGTAACCAGTGAAGCAAATGTTAGGAAAAAAAACCCCAAGACTGATCACATGGTGAGGGGAAAAGATGTTAGAGGAGATGGTCTGAATGCTCTTCTGTGGCCTGAGAATTGTCATTGTGTTGCTTATATCTGGGGATGTCCAGTGCCTAGCCAGGTATCTTAAATTAATACAAATAAAAACAAAGAAAGGGAGGAAAGGGCCCTGAGTTGGGAGTCAGGAGACCTGGGCTCTCCTTCTGGCTCTGCTCTTCACTTTCCATGTTCACCTTGGCTAAATCACTTCCCTTCTCAGACCTCAGTCTCCTCATCTGTAGTATGAAGGTCTGGATTAGATAGCCTCTAAATTTCCTTTCTGGAACCAAGTTCCATAGTTCTAGATTCTTCCAAAGGCTGTTGTTTTTTGGGAAAAGGTAATCTCTCCCAGTGCCAGCAGGTGGAGCTCTAACTTTGCCAATGGGGCGGCAGTCAGTCCTGAGTCCATGGAAGTGGGAGAATTGCAATGGCGTCCTGGACTTGGGCTTCCGTGGGAAAGGGGAAAGGATGGGGTAGGCGAGGCAAGAGTCCTCGGGGAGGGGCTCTTTCCCCAACTGGCCAGGGGTATCTCCTGGCTCCCGGTGTGAGTTGTTTGATTTGGGGGATGGGGGAGAGGGAAGTGGTTTGAAAGGCAGTGTCTTTCCTAGAGGTGGCAGTACTAGATTGGAAATCAGAGGGTCTGCTCTGAGTTCCAGTCCCTGGTCTGCTCTGTACTTGCTTTGTGACCTTGGGTGAGTCATTTCCCTCTTCTGGGTCTCAGTTTCTTCCTCTCTATGACGAAGGGGTTGAACTAGGTGATCTCTAAAGGATCTTTCATGGCTAGCTCCTCTATGCTATAATGCCTCTCCTTCCTCCCCCCTTCCTTGGATGGGAGAGAGTCCCCTGGGCACTGCTAGGGGAGAAGGAGAGAAAGGCTGGTGGTGTCTCAGCAAGCTACTGCATAAAATCAGCCCCTTTCCCAGTGGCAGGCAGTGGTTTATGACTTCAGGCTGGGCTTTTCTGCAGCTTTTTGGATCTAGGGATCTTGTCTAAGGCAATATAATTTGAATGCCAATTTATCTAAATACTGAAATCAAGCCCCCAGTGGTGGTGATGGGGTGTGAGGAAGCCGTGCCTGGGATTTGGGTCCTGAGAAGAGTGAGGGACCACTTCTGGTGGACCTTTGCAGCACCTGATGGGGGCTTCTCCCCTTGCCCATGCTCCCAACCCCCAGGTAGAAGCAGGCTAGGTCTGAACATTTCTGAGAATAATAGGACTTAGAGCTGGGAAGGACTTCGGAAATAAATCATTTTAGTTTAACCCCCTACATTTTACAGATGAGGGAACCAAGACCCAGAGAGGGGATGTTACTTGCCCAAGGTCACATAGCTGCTAGGCAGTAGAGCTGGCCTTTGAATCTAGGTCTTTTGATTGTGACCCATGAATTCAGCACTATACCATGCAGTGGGGGCTCTCTTCTTTATTTTATTTATTTATTGGCTATGCAGTGGAGTTAAGTGACTTGCCCAGGGTCACAGAGCTAGTAAGTGTCAAGTGCCTGAGGCCGCATTTGAACTCAGGTCCTCCTGAATCCAGGGCTGGTGCTCTATCCACTGCACCACCTAGTTGCCTGGCTCTCTTCTTTAAAAAAATTAAACAGAATTTTTTTTCAATTAGCAAGCATTTATTTTTTTTTCTCCATCTCACCCTGCCCACACTGAAGATGAAAATGAAAAACAAGACTCTTGTATCAGACATGCATAGTCAAACAAAACAAATTCCCACATTGGTCATGTCTAAAAATGTATGTCACAATCTATCCTATCCATCACCTCTCTGGCAGGAGGTGGATAGCATGCTTCATCATTGGACCTCTGCAATAATAATAATAATAATAATAATAATAATAATAATAATAATAACAGTAGCAAGAATAATAATAGCTACAATTACTAGCTGTGTGGCCCTGGGCAAGTCACTTAACCCCAATTGCCTCACCAAAAAGAAAAAAAAAGAAGAATAGCTGACATTTATATAGCACTATGTGCCAGGTCCTGTGTTAAGTGTTTTACAGATATTAGAGGTGAAGTGACTCAGATCTTCCTGACTCCAGGCCCTATTCGTTGCGCCATGTTGATCAGAATTCTCAAGTCTTTCTAAGTTGTTTGTTTTCACAATGTTGTTACTGAATAAATTATTCTCCTGGTTCTGCTCACTTAATTCTGCATCTGTTCATGAAAGTCTTCCCATGTTTCTTTCAAATTCTCCTTTTCTTATTTCTTATGGCACAATAATGTTCCATTACATTCATATACTACAGTTTGTTCAGCCATTCCCCAATTGATGGGGATCCCCTCAATTTCTAATTCTTTGCCATAACAAAAAAGCTGCTATAATTATTTTGTACATTTAAGTCTCTTTCCCCTTTCTTGTTTTCTTTTTATCCTGGGCCAAAGGATATATACAACTTAGTAACTGTTTGGGTATAGCTGCTTTGAAGAATGTTGGACCAATTCAACTCCTCCAACAGTGTATTAGTATGCCTCTCCACCTAATATTTTCTTGACCTTTCCCTCTGTCAGACAGTTGGGAACTAAGGGCTTAATAGGAATATTTTTCTTTTTTTTGCAAGGCAATCAGGGTTAAGTGACTTGCCCAGGGTCACACAGCTAGTAAATGTAGCTATTATTATTCTTGCTACTGTTATTATTATCATTCCAGAGGTCCAATGATGAAGCATGCTATCCATCTCCTGCCAGAGAGGTGATGGACTCGGGATACAGATTGTGACATACATTTTTAGACATGACCAATGTGGGAATTTGTTTTGTTTGACTATGCATGTCTGATACAAAAGTCTTCTTGTCACACAGCTAGTATGTGGCAAGTGTATGAGGCCACATTTGAACTCAGGTCCTCCTGATTCCAGGGTCAGTGCTCTATCCACTGTGCCACCTACCTTCCCCTTTAATAGGAATCTCTGAGATAAATAAATTATCTGTTGAGAGAAGAATCTACCCCTGTAATCATCCCCCATGTCTACACATCCCTCCCTCCTTCTTCTCTATCTCAGCATTTCGCTCCGGCCCTTCAAAGACAGCAAATTGTTTACTGAGGCTGCTGGAGAGGGACCATAGAAACACACCATGTGAGGAAGGCATTTGTTCTGTTAGATTTTCTCTGACAGATAGGTGCTATTATTTTTCCCCATTTTATAGTTGAAGAAACTGAGGCAGGCAGAGGTTAAATACTTGCCCAGGGTCACACAGCCAGTAAGCATCTAAGCCAGGATTTGAACTCAGTTTCCAGACTCCAGGCCCAGCACTCAATCAGCTGTGCCTATCCAGGCCTCAGTTTCCTCAATGTTAAGAAGAATGAGACAAGGTGACTTCTAAAGACCCTTTTATCTTTAATGGTCATTATCCCAAGTCAGTCTCCTTCTCTAGGCCTCAGTTTCATTGGAATGATAATAGCTGACATCCACATAGCTCTTTATTTTTTTTTCAGCCAAAAACAAGGTTTATTAGAACATCAGTCATATTGGGCAGACTCTTAAGGAATCTGAATATTAATAAGCTATTGGTTAGATTTTAAGAATCTAAGCGCACATAGCTCTTTAAAGGTTTGAAAAGTTATCTGTTGCTTTCTCTGACTAACTTTACATTTATATTTCCCTCTTGCTAATGCCTGGCCTATTGGTGGTTGAGGCAAAATTCAATTTACTGCAAATGGTTGGGTAATGTGACTGCATATTATAATGTCTTCAGATAGATGGGCGCCTGGGGAGGAAGTTGAGAAGAGAGCTGAACTTTTCTTGGGATTTCCCCCAGCCTGGGTGTTCTGCCTTGAATCTGTGGAACCCAGGACTTTCCTTCTTCACAGACCAGACCTACCTTTGCTCCTCCAGGGTGCTGGAAAGCTATATCCTCTCATTTTTGGAATTGCTCTCTTTTCTAGCTAACTCAATGCTTTTATAGAGGACCCAGAGAACATAAGGAAATTTCCCAGCTAGTTGGAACATGTCTCTTGTTGGTGTCATTTCCCATCATCTAGTGGTTTCTAAAGACTTTTCACACTTAGTCTATGGTTTTTTGATTGATACACGTTTTCACCTAGTTAATGAATCACAAGGAAGATGGAGTGTGGCTGATTTCAATTCCCCCCTTCGCTATGGTCCCATATCTTTCCTCTCTTTGGTGACCAGACTCCTTGAGAGGACCTTCTACAATAGGTGCATCCACTTACTTTCTTCTTGCTCACTTCTTAACTCTTTACAGCCTGTCTTCCAACTTCATCATTCAACTGAAATTGTTCTCTCTAAAGTTAACAGTCCCTGAACTGCCCAATCCAATGGCCTTTTCTCAGTCCTCATCCTTCTTGACCTCTCTGCAGCCTTTTTTTTTTTTTTTGGTGAGTCAGTCAGGGTTAAGTGACTTGCCTGGGGTCACATAGCTAGTAAGTGTCAGGTGTCTGAGGCCAGCTTTGAACTCGGGTCCTCCTGATTCCAAGGCCAGAGCTCTATACACGGTGCAACCTAGCTGCCCCATCTCTGTAGCCTTTGACACTGTTCATCACCCACTTTTCCTTGCTGCTTTCTTCTCTCTAGGTTTTCACGACATTGTTCTTTCCAGGTTCTCCTCCTACCAATCTGACTGCTCCTTCTTGGTTCTTTGCTGTATCTTCGTCCAGGTTAAGCTTTATAATGGTGGATATCTCTCCTGTGCTCTCTTCTTCTATTCTCCTTTGCTTGGTGGTCACATCAACCCCCATCAAATAAATTGTCATCTCTCCACTCCAGTACATCCTTCACTTAGCTGTCAAAGTGATCTTCCTAAACTCAGATCTGACCATGTCACCCATTTGCTCAGTAATCTCCAATAGCTTCCTCTCAATTCAGAATGAAATCTAAAATCCTCTATTTGGCATTCAAAGTCCTTCAAGAATCCTTTACAACAATGTGCTCTATAATCCAGTAACATTGGCCTCCTTTGCTGTTTCTTGAATATAAAAACTCCATCTATTGACTGGGCATTTTCCCTGGCTGTCTCCCAAGCCTGGAATGCTCTCCCTCCTTATCTCTGCCTCCTGGCTTCTTTGCCTTCCTTCAGGTCACAGCTAAAATCCTACCTTCTGCAAGAAGCCTTTCCCAATCCCCCTCAGTGCTAATTACCTCCCTTTGTTGACCTTCTCTGCTTTATCCTGTTTGTTCAGCTTGTTTGTACACAGTTGTTTGCATGTTGATTCTCCCATTAGAAGGGGCAGGGATTCTTATTTGCCTTTCTCTGTATGCAGAGTGCTTAGTGGCTGGCATGTAGTAGGGGCTTAATAAATGTTTTTTTGTTTGTTTGTTTTTAGGCAATTGGGGTTAAGTGACTTGCCCAGGGTCACACAGCTAGTAAGTGTCAAGTGTTTGCTCTGAGGCCGGCTTTGAACTCAGGTCCTCCTGACTTCAGGGCTGGTACTCTATCCACTGCGCCACCTAGTTGCCCCTCAGGGGCTTACTAAATGTTTACTGACTGAATGACAGAAGCTCTATTTACCTCCTGACACAGAGGTGATAGGCCAAAGATGCATTTTTTTGGACATGGCCAAATGGATGTAGCCAAAGGTGGAAGTTTGTTTGGCTTGACTAGGCATATTTGTTAAATGGAGAAGGGAAGTGGGAGAGAGAGAAAAATATAAATGCTTGTAAGTTGAAAAAGAATACGTTTTTATGGAGGAAAATGAGAAAGAAGGAATTGGCCTGGACCCTAAAAAATGGACAGGACTGGGGATTAGGGTCTTACACAGATGATGTCACCAGTTACTTATCTGAGGAAAATGACCTTTTCCTATCCCAGAAAGCTATGGCATACTATAAATGTACAAAAAGATGAAGGGTTTATGGAGTAGGGAAGGCAACCACAGGCAGGGAACAGTCTTCTTGTTGTGCTAATGGGTTCTACTGAGGGCAGGCATGGCCTCCTGTTTCTCCCTGTGATAGAGATTCTGTGAGGACACACAGGAGCTAGGGAGCTGACCTTTTGAGTAAAGAAGGAAGGGGCCATGCTGCCAGCCCTACCTCCCCCGCTCTGATCATCAGAAGAGGACTCCATGATTCTCCCTAATGATCCTTCCTTGTCCCTAACAAGACTGTTTAGCATTTGCCACTTACACAAAGCTTGGCAGTCACAAATTGGCTCCCTTGTGGCAGGGACAACAGTGCCATCCTGATTAAAGAGTGGCTTCGGCAGCCTTGGTGGTGACCCTGAATATGAGCCAGCACTGGGGCTCACCAGGCTTTGGACTTCTTAGTATGAGGTCTGGGTTCAGGCTGGCCAGCTTCTGTGGCCACAGCAGGATGGAGAAGGAGGGCAGTGAAGTTCTGCTCAGAATCATGGTCTGCCTACAGTCACTGCCACCTGCTTTTTACACTAGAGACTAAGCCTGAGAAATGGATCTTCTGGATTGAGAACTGCTTGCCTGCCAATAATCAGAATTTCAGGGAGTTATTTGAAAAAAGAGAATTGAACTACAATCAGAGGATCTCAGTTTGAATCCAAGCCTCGTCACTTTCTACCTGTGTGACCTTGGGCAAGCTGCTTCCCTGGTCTACGACTCAGTTTCCCTATCTATAAACTGAAGGAGTTGGACCTGGAGATCTCAAGGTACCCTTCCATAGTCATTTGTGTTCCAGAAAGGAAGGGAGCCACGCAGCCATCTGCCCCATCAAGTGCATGGTTCTGATGGGTGGTCATGTTCTGCTCACGCCAATGGCCCCTATAGAACTTAACCAATGGAGTCATTCATTGTCTTTGGATATTCCCAGTGCCTAGTACAGTACCTGGAACACTCTAGACACTTAACGTAAACACTTGTTGATTAATCAATTAATGTCTAGTAGCTACCGGCATGTGTGGTAGATAGAATGGTGGACTCTGAGGTCAAGAAGAACTAGGTCTGCTATGCAACCCTGGGCAAACCCCAACCTCTCTGAGCCTCAGTTTCTTTTCTCTGTAAAGTGGGATTTTTGTAGCATTCAGATGAGCAATGTATGTCAGATACTTTGTAAACCTTAAAACACCTTATGAATGTTAGCTATTTATTGTTATTAACCCTCACATGAGCTTTGCCCCTAAGCAGCAGACACCAAGCATCAGTTGGGCAATCAACAAATATTTAGCAAATGCTTCTTCTGGTGTGCCAGGTACTGGAATACAAAACAAATATGAAATAGGCCCTGCCCTCTAGGAGCTTACATTCTAATGGGAAGGTAATATGCACACAGACGCACGTGTGTGTGTGTGTGTGTGTGTGTGTGTGTGTGTGTTGTTGTTGTTGTTGTTTTTCATTTGTTTCTGTTGTGTCTGACTCCCTGTGACCCCATTTGGGGTTTTCTTGGGAAAAGATTACTGGAGTGGTTTGCCATTTCCTTCTCTAGCTCATTTTACAGAGGAGGAAACTGAGGCCAGCAGGGTCAAGTGACTTGCCAAAGGTCATATAGCTAATAATATCTGAGGGTCTGAGGTCAGATTTGAACTCAGGAAGGTAAGTCTTCCTGACTTGGGGCGGCACTCTATCCACTGTGCCACCTAGCTGCCTCATACATGTGTGTGTACATATGTGTGTGTGTGTGTGTGTGTGTGTGTATGTGTCACACAGAGAGAGAATGAATATAAAAAAAAATCTACAAGGTCGTTTGGGAATTGGGTGTCAAGAAAGACTCCCCATAATCATTCAATAAACATTTATTAAGCTTCTACTATGTGCTAAGAATCGTGCTAAGCACTGGAGTTCTACAGAAAGGCAAAGGAGAATTCCCTCCCTCAAGGAGTTCACAGTCTAATGGAAAAACAATGTGCAAACGACTGTGCCCAAACAAGAGCTAGATTATCAGCAAAGGGAAGGCACTAGTGTTAAGGAGGATTAATGGAGAAAGCTTCCTGTTGAACAAGGGATTTTAACTGAGACTTGAAGGAAGCCAGAAGGCTGAGATAAGGAGGGAGGGCATTCCAGCCATGGGGGACAGCCAATGAAAATGCCCAGAGTTAGCTGCTACATTGCAAACTATTCCTTATTCTTTTTTTTTTTTGAGGCAGTCAGGGTTAAGTGACTTGCCCAGGGTCACACAGCTAGTAAGTGTGTGAGGCAGGATTTGAACTCAGGTCCATCTGACTCCAGGGCCAGTGCTCTATCTACTGCAGCACCACCTAACTGCCCCTAAATTATTCCGCCTTGAAGGTGATAGATGGATTCCTCCTTCCTCGATGCCCTAGCAGGTCCTTCCTCTGCTGGGTCCCCAACCCAGGGCCTCGGTTCCTAAGTTCCTGCTTGGTAGTATTACCCCATCAGTTTAAAGGAGTGAACGCTTTAGATTTGGAAGGAAGTTTAGAGATCATCTGGTGCAACACCTCATCATTTTATAGATAAGGAAGCTGAAGGTCAGAGAGGTTAAGTGATTTGTCTGAGGTCACACAGTTATTAAGTAGTCAGGCTAGGACTCAGCCCAGGGCTGCTCATTCAAATCTGCCCTGAAGCTCCACCCAGTGGCTCCTATTTCCATGCTTTTCTCCCCTTTACTTGTCCTAGCCTCACTTTCTTTTTCAATTCTATTCAATTCAACAAGTGTGTTAAGCTCCTACTATGTGTCAGGTTATTTTCTCTTGCAATCTCTTTGGTCTTGTTCCCTTTTCCCCCTTCTTTGTCCATCACCCCTTCCCTCTTTATTCATTAGACAAGCATTTATTAAGCTCCTGCTCTGTTCCAGGCACTGTGCTGGGTCCTGGGGATTCAAAGACAAAAATGAAACAATCCCTGCTCTCCAAGGAGCTTACAATCTATTGGGCAGAAGCATGTATACAGCTAGATTAATACATAATATATACAAAGTAATTTTGGGAATGGGCAGGGGAAACCAGGGCTGGGCTTCTGTGAATAGAAGGCACCTGAGTTGAGGCTTGAGAAGTGGAGGTGAGGAGAGAGGGCATTCTAGGCAGTGAAGGCAGCCTTTGCAAAGGCCTAGAGGCAGGACATGAACTGTCACGTATGAGGAACAGAAAGAAGTTATCTTGGTTAGGATGTAGAATGTTGTGGCATCGATCTGGAAAGAGAGGCTACAGCCAGACTGTGAAGGGCTTTAAATGCTGAATAGAGGAGTTTGTAGTTTATCCTGGAAGAAATAGGGAGCCACTATAGCTTCTTGAGCAGGTGAGTAACATGGTCAGACCCGAATATAAATTTATAAATATCAGTTTGGCTGCCGTGAAGAGGATGTGGTGGAGAGGAGAGAGACTGACATCAATGAGGTCATTTAAGAGGCTACTGCAATTGTCTATGTGAGAGATGATGAGAGCCTCACCTAGGGCAATGGCTGTGTGAATAGAGAGAAGACAGATGTGAGCGGGGTTTTTTCTTAGGGGAAAGAGAGAGAGAGAGAGAGAGAGAGAGAGAGAGAGAGAGAGAGAGAGAGAGAGAGAGAGCGAGCAGGCTTTGCCAGTGGCAGGCCTGACTCAGAAAGTGGCCATATAGGAGGGAGTGGTGGTTTCCAAATGGAGGACGAATCACTGGCTCAAGCTTCAGGGGGCCTGGGAATAGCTACTGGAATGACCATTGCTGGTTTACTCTCTGGGGTTTATCAGTGGTGCCAGCTTGGGGACAAGAGCTGGAAACTCCTAAAATCAGAGACCCAGAGCCACCTGATACAAGAATCCTTGACAACTGCTTATCTAGCCTCTGCTTCGTGTCCTGTAGTGATGAGAACATTCATTATGTCACAAGACAGCGATTTCTTATATTAAGCCTCCCTGTACCTGTCACCCACTGTGCCTTGTTCTGCCCTGTGAGGCCAAGCTGGCAAGTCCAATCCCTCTTCTGCAGGCTAGCCCTTCGAACACTTAAAGAGATCTAGTGCATCCTCATGAAGTTTTCTCTAGGTTAGACATGCCTAGGGCCTTCACGTGACCATCTTTTGGCATGACTTCTAGGCCCTTCCTTTGCTATCCCTGGCTTTCTTCTGTGCATACTCTGCAGCCTTTCAGTGTCCTCCCTCTAACATGGCACCCAGAGCACAGGCCTCCAGATGTGGTCTTTGTGTACCCATTCAATGCCTTTGAGATTGAGGACACCAAAGTGTTCTCTATCCAGACTGGGAGGCAGCATGGTTCAGTGAAAAGAGCATTGCCTCTGGAATCAGAGGACCTGGGTTTAAATCTGGCTTCTGATGCTTATTCCCTCTATGACCTCAAGGAAGTCATTTCCATTTTCTGGGCCTCAGTTTCTTTATGTGTTAAATGAGGGGGCTGGACTAAATGGTCTCTGAGGTCCCTTTCAGCTCTAGACCCATGATTTTATGAACAGAGCAGCAACAGTAGAGAAGACCAATTGAGGGGTAGAGGTGCGGTGAGGCCGGTCAGATGAGGCCATCTGGATAGTACAGAGAAGCCCTGGGCAGTGAACTAGTTACTATGGTACATTCCCTATCCTCCATCTAAAATTGTGCTTTCCAACCTTGACCAGTCTAGAACACCTATGGTATCTCACATAAACTTGGCCTGGGGTTGGGGAGAAAGAGCCTCCTGTCTATCCATCCATCCATCCAGTTTGTCTGTACCATGTTGTGTATGTGTATATCCACATAGACTGGTCTCATCCTGCTTCTCTCCACCAAGCTCATCTATCACCCAGACCCCTCTGCTCACCTAGTTATAAATTAGCAAAGGAAGTATGAAAACACAAGGATGATGACATTATCCAATGTCATCTAATGGCAGAGCCAAAATTCTCCCACATGGCTAAGTGGAACCAGTAGTCTATAAGTCCAGATTTGCTACACCTTTGAGTGGGTCTTAGCCTTGGCAAGACTTCCACCTCCCCCCAAGAGAAGACACAGAATCCCTCTGATTCCTTAAGCACTTGTTCAGAGGTCTTCAGATAGAGGCTTTTCAGAAAGGCTGGTTCAAGTCACTGCTCTATCAACAGCACATTAGTGTGCCTGTTTTCCCATAACCTGTGCAACATTTGTTATTTTCCTCTTTTGTCATCTTTGTCAACTCATGGGTGTGAGATAAAACTTTATTTTTATGTTTCTATTAGTGATTTTGGAGCACTTTTTCATCTGATTGTTGATAGCTTCGATTTCCTCTTTTGAAAATTGCCTGCTTATATCTTTTGACCATTTATTTATTAGGGAATGGCTTTTATTCTCAACATTTTGAATGAGTTCATCATATATCTTGGATATGAAAATGTTATCAGAGAAACATATGGCAGTTTTCCTAGTTATTTGTTTTTTAACTGCATTAGTTTTGTCTGTACAAAATCTTTTAAATTCAATATAATCAAAATTATCCATTTTATTTTCTGTAATCTTCCCCTATCTGTAGAACTGAAAGGTCACTTCTTCCTTGCTCCTCTAGTTTGCTTATGACATCACCTTTTATGTTGGTGTTATGCCCATTTGGAATTTATCTTGGTTTATATTTACAGTAACTTTTCTGTGGTAGACTGGAATTGGAAATAAAAGGGGTGCCTATCAATTGGGCTAAATAAAATATGGTATATGAATATAATAGAATACTATTGTGCTATAATAAGTAGTGAAATGGATGATTTCAGAGAAACCTGGAAGACTTGTGTGAAGTGATCAGAACAAGGGCAACAATTTATACAATCACTACAACTTTGTAAAAATGAAAAAGTTTGAAAGGCTTAATAAAATGATCATATATGGTTTAGCAGATTGAAGATAAAGAATGTTATCCAGCCCCTGGTGGAGAGGTGATAAATTCAAGATGCAGAATGAGGCATACATTTTTGGGCATGGGCAATGTGGAAATTTGTTTTGCTTGATTATGCATATTTATTACAAAGGTTTTCTTTTTTTTTTCTTTCTCGATAGAGGGCGGTTTGGGAGGGACAGAAAATAAATGCTTATTAATTGAAAAAATTAAAAAATAAATCCAGCTCTATATTCATAAAAACAAAATTAGAAGGGAAATAGGTAATTAGGGGAAAAAAACTTCACAGCAAATTTCTCTGATCAAGGTCTCAGATTCAAGATGTAAATGAATGGATTTAAATTTATAAGAACAATAACCATTCTCTAATCGATCATCAGGAGGAATGAGAGTTGAAATGAGGATCCTCAGAGCTTATATGGGATATATGTACACAGGTCCTTATAGCAGCTCTTTTTGTAGAGGCAAAGAACTGGAAACTAAGGAGATGCCAACATTTGAGGAATGGCTGAACAATTTGTGGCACGTGGATGTAAGAGAATACTATTTTGTCATAAGAAATTATGGGAGGGATGGGTTTCAGATAAACCCAAGAAGACTAGTATGAACTTTGATGCAGAGTGAAATGAACAGAACCAAGAGAGACGTTTATACAATAAGAGCAACATTGTAAAGACAGACAACTTTTAAAGACTTAAAAACTCTGATCAATGAAGTGACCATCTACAATTCCAAAGGACTGATGACGAAGCATGCTATCCACCTCCTGACAGAGGGGTGAGGCACTCAAGGTGCAGAGTGAGGTGTACATTTTTGGACACAGCTAATGTGGGAATTTATTTTGTTTCATTATGCAGATTTCTCATAAGGATTTGTTTTTCCAATGAAGGGGAAGGTAGGATAGAGACAAAATAAATTGAATAATTGAATCATACCAGCATTTATATAGCACTTTAAGGTTTATAAAGTACGTTATATATTATCTCATTTGATCCTTAACTCTGTGACATAGGTACTACTGTTATCCTATTTTTACAGAAAAGAAAACTGAGGCTGAGAGAGATTAAGTGATTTGTTCAGGGTCATACAATTAGTATCTGTAGCAAGATTTGAACTAAGGACTTCCTGATTCCCAGCCCAGCAATGTCTTCATTATACCTCCTAGCCACCTTTAGAAAAAAGTAAAATAAAACAAAAGTTACATTTTGAAATATGTCAGGCAGTGTAGGGGCGTTTGGGAATGGAGGAAGCCCTTCTAGGTCTGTGAGATCCCAACACAATTACCTATCCCACTGGACTGGGAGGCTGGAGAGTTGAATTGACCTGACATGCAGGAAGGAAGAAAGAAGGGAAAGATGAAAAAGAAAAAGAGTAAATGAAGGATAGTGAGGAAGGGGGCAATGGAGCTTTAGTGTTTCCATTTTCCTTCCATGATTTTACTAAATCAGAAAAGTGATCATCAGCAGTAGCAGCCCATCCTGTGGTGCTGTCCATGGTCTGAGGATAAGCACCTGCATGCTTCTGAATTCCAGATGGTCTGAGCCCACTCATTGCACCAGGCCGTGTGTATGTGTGTGTGTGTGTGTGTGTGTGTGTGTATGTCTGTGAGTGAAAACTAGATACCTCTCCCAGTCTGTCCCTGTCCATTCTCTTATGGTATCATCCCGACAGCGCTCCTGGGGTAGGAATGGCAGCATTCATCAATCCATTTTACAGATGAGGATACTGAGGTTCAAAGTGATTAAGTGACTTGCCCAATATCATATAGGGAGTTGTCAGTAGAGTCGAGAGGTAACTCTAGTGTTAACAGCCTCCTTCCCCTCCCCTCCATTCAGTGGGGGCTGCGATGGGAGAGAGGTTGAAGAAGAGAGGCCCCAGTTTCTGGACTCCTGGCACTAAGACAGTAACCCTGCTGAGAATAGAAAGGGGAAGGACTCTCACTCCTCCTTCACTGTGAGAGCATGGGGGGTGTAATCTTATTTGGGGACTTACTTCTTTATTGAGTTTTGCTTTGTGCTCATTATACCTGGAATGCCATGGGCCAGGGAAGCCACAGAGCACTTACTCAGTTGAAATTTGAGGCTTTAATCATAACTGCAGAAACACAGAAAGCAGGAATATTGAATCCAGGAACCAAATCCTGCAGATAAAGTCATTTTCTTCTCTTTTCTTTGTTCAGAAAATGCTTGTAAATTGCAGGTTTAAGTCCTTGGCCCCAAGAGATAGTCAAAAGAGAAACAATCACCTTCCCTCCTGCTTCTCTTGCTTTGCCCTCTAACTCCCTCCCTTTTCATCTTGTCCCATCCATCCCATTCTCTTCACCACTCTTCACTGCCCCTCTCTCACTCCTTCTGTCTTTGATTGCCCCTCCTTTCTTCTCTACCTCCCTTCATTTCTCCCTTTTCCCTCATCCCTTGTTCTCTTCATTCTGTCTCTATTCTTCACTTCCTTCCAATCCATTTCTTCCTCCTTCCTTTTCAATCTCTATCCATCCTTCCCTTCCATGCTTCGTCTCCATTCTTCCTTTCCTCCCTTCCTTCCATTTTCTCTCTCTCTCAAACCCTTCCTTCCCTTCATCTCTCCTGCCATCTCTTCATTACTTTCTTTATTCCCCTCTTCCTTACTTCCTTCCTTCTCTCTCTTCCATTCCTTCCATTGTCTCTCTTTCTGTCCCTTCTTTCTTGTCCTTTCCCCCATCCTGTCCTTCTCTTCTCCGTCACTCTCTCCATTCCTTCCTTTATCTCTCTCCATCTTTTTTCTTTTGACCTTCCCTCCCACTTCATCCATTCCTTCCTCCAGCCCTCTTTCTATATCTTCTTCCTTTCTCTGAACCTGTCTTTCTTTCCTTTCCTCCCTTCCTCTCTCTGTACCTCTTCTTTCCTTCCTTCCTCCCTCTCTCTCTGTCTCTCTCCTTCCTCTTCATCTTTCCACCCTCCTCTCTCTCTTCTTCCCTACTTTTGTGTGAATATACATTTTATGTGCATATTATATATAGGTATATATGGATGGAATCCATATTGGTATAGGGCATTCCCAATGGAGGAGGCTCCCTCTACTGATGCAAGTTGGCACTTTCTCTACAATATATAGTCCTAAAGAGTTGCTTACAAGTATAAAGTAATTTTGGGTGAGGGAGAGCAGGAACACCTGAGTAGGGAGCAGGGGACAAACACAAAAGTCCTCCTGTAGGAGGTGGTGCCTCAGCTGTACTTTCAAGGGGTAGGGATAGCACCTCCTCTCACCTGGTGCTTGTGATGCTCAAATAGGAGGATGCATTTAAAGGACATCACAAAACCTGCAATGCCATGGAAGTGAATGCTTGGGATGGTGATATAATTCTACAATGAGCACAGACTGTGGAACTCAAGGTCCTCTCCAATTTGGAGCTGACAACTCCAGAAGTCAAGAACTGCCCAATTCACCTACATATACCCCAGCCAAATCAATCACCATAACCTGACCATGGCCCAAATTTGCCACCTTGTCTCAGGACTGGAATTCTTCTTGGAATGCTCTCTGACACTATCAGTCTTTGCCTGTCAAAACCCTTCTTATACTTGAAGGCCCAGTTCAAATGCATACCATTTAAGAAGGCTTCCTTGTTTAACCTTAGTCAGAAAGGACTTCTCCTTCCTCTGAACCCCCATAACTCTTGTCTCTTATGGTAGATACCACACCCTGCAGCTAGGTGGCGCAGTGGATAGAGTGCTAGGCTTGGAGTTAGGAAGATCTTAGTTCTAATCAGACCTCAGACACTTACTAGCTGTGTAACCTTTGTCAAGTCACTTAACTGCTTTCTGTCTCCATTTCCCCAAGTTTAAAATGGGTATAATAATAGTACTTACCTCCCAGGGTTGTTGTGAGGATCAAATGAGATATTTGTAAAGCTTTTAGTGCCTGGCACATAGTAAGTGTTTAATAAATGTTTGTTTCCTGCTCACCTTATATTGTAGTTATTTGTGCATATATCTTATCCTCCCTTCAAGATTGTAAGCTGCTTGAGGGCAGGGACCTGTGTCCTGGTTCTCTCTCTCCTCCAAGGATAGGGCATTTCAGGAGTGAAAAGTGTGCTGATTTTAGAGTAGGAGAACCTGAGTTTGAATCCTGGCTCTTCCACTTACTATCATAGTGTGACCTTCAGCAAATCTCTGGCCCTCAGTTTCCTTGTTTGGAAAATGAAGGAGCTGGACAAGATGGTCTCTGGGGACCCTTCCAGTCTAGATCTAGGATCCTATGGGGGAAGGAAGAAGAAGGGAAATGAGTATTTATATACTCATAGGGTCTTAACCCTATAGTCCTATGAATGTGCAAGGTAGAAAAAATAAAACAGGCCCAATGACTATTCCTTTTTGTTTTCCTTATAGGCCAGTTGAAGGCCACTACTCTTGGTCTAAGAAACTCAGAGCCTAGACAACTCTAGCTACTGCACTGGGTAGGCTGCTCTTCTGAAATCAGGCTTCCCCTGACATTAGAAGGAGAGAGCTGTAGTCCACTGGGGCAGGCCTTTGTTGCGGACCCTGGGGGTACTGGATATTGGAACAGAGTAGCTGACTCCAGGCCAACCCAGAACTTACCAGCTCTAGACTATGCATTTACCCTGGTGGTTGAGGATAGCTGGCACTGTCCATGGTACTGTTCTGCTCAACAATTTCATCAATGAGTTGCAAGAAAGCTTAGCTGGCATGCTTACTTAATTTGCAAATCATATGAATCTGGGAGGGATAACTAGCATATTGGATGACAGACTCAGGATCCCAAAAGATCTCACCAGGCCAATTCTAATAAGTTGAAATTGAATTGGTATAAATATAAAGTCTTGTATTTGGGTTAAAAAAGTAACTGTCTAAATACAGATTGGGAAAGACATAGGCTCTTAGATGTAGAGTTAGAAGGGACCTTAGAGTTATGGCTAGACAACAGCTTGTGTGGACCAGCCTGGGGGTTTAAGAGATTGGAAGCATAATAGGAGTACTATGTAGCAGCAAAAAAGTTAACTCATGTTGCATTAATAGATATATAGTTCTGCTGTCCTGTGCACTGATTAAACCCCATCTGATGTGTCGTGTTCAGTTCTGGGTTCCACCTTCCCCGAGGAATATGGAAAACATTATGTTGAGGAAACCGGGGCAGTCAAACCATGAATCCAGGCCAAGGTTAACACTTCGCACACAACACAGTGATGGCAATGGAAGGGGGGGGGCCCTTATCACTGTGGCAGCTCCTTTTTTTTTTTTGAGAATTTAACATTTTGTTTTTTCCCAGTTATATGTAAAAACAGCTTTAAGATTTGATTTTTAAACTTTTGAGTTCCAAGTTCTTTCCTTCCCTCTCCTCCCCCCTCATTGAGAAAGCAAGAGATTTGATATAGGTTATACGTGTGCAGTCACAAAAAAATTTTCATATTGATCATGTTGTGAAAGAAAATATAGACCAAAAACTCAATAAAAATATGGCAAAAATGTATGCTTTGATATGCTTTCAGATTCCATTGGTTCTTTCTATGGATTTTTTCATTTTTCATCATAAGTCCTTCAGAATTGTCTTGTATCATTGCATTGCTGAGAATAGCTAAGTCATTCACAGTTGATTATTGTATAGTATTGCTGTTACTGTGTATGCTATTCTCCTGCTTCTGCTCATTTCACTTTGCATCAGTTCATGTAAGTCTTTCCAGGTTTTTCTGAGAGCATCCTGCTTGTCATTTCTTATAGCACAATAGTATTCCATTACATTCATATACCATGACTTGTTCAGCCATTCCCCAAATGATTGGTATCCCCTCAACTTCCAATTCTTTGAAGGTAGCAACTCTTCACCATCACAGATAGGAGATTGCAACCTGTTTATAACTCAGTGGGTCAGTAGTTATTAGGGAGTTGCTCAACTCAAGGATAGCCAAGGCAAAATGTCACAACCTCAATGTCCTGTTACCTCTTTAAATGCAGTGATCTCAGCTCGTAAGCACTGTTCACCATGACTGTAATGTCTACTGCCTCTTTTTTTGGACACCGTGTTCCCTCTAGGCCAAACTTTCTGACTCCCAAATAATTTCTGGGCTCTGCTTCTACCCCTGCTAAGATCCCTTCATACTCCCTATCTCTCCTAGATGAACCCATGGAGAGGCTATCACAATCAACTACTCCTTCAATGATGAGCTTGTACCTGGGTGCCCCTCTACTCCCCAGCCCTATGGTGCCCCAGTCTTTTGACACTGGGCAAGCTGCCATGCTGAGGCTGAAATTGAAGATAATGTGGCAGGACGTATTTGGAGCTATGATTGAATAGAGTAGGGGGCACAGTGTTGGGAGGGGTCCTCCATCTTCCCTTTCTTGGCATGAGTAATACCAGTTTAGAATATGTCTATTTAAGTGTAAACGAGAAGTTTTATCTAACCCCTATATAATGTCTTCCTTTATCTTGGTTCTTGTCCAAGGACAACTGAAAGCCTGAAAGAAAGGCAGTATGGCTGGGACACTAAACTTGGAGCCAGGAATACATGAGCACAAATACTTCCTCAGACACTTACTAGCTGTGTGACCCTCAGCAAGTCATTTAATTGCTCTGTGCCTCAGTTTTCTTATCTGTAAAATATGAGGGTTGGAATTGAAGGCTTCTAAGGTCTTTCCAGTTCTAAAATCTGTGGTCAATGAGTGAGAGTCTTTCCTGCTTCAGACCCTTGGGGCTGACAGCAGTTTAGCAGATTAGAAAGTCTCTGCCTCTTCTTCTGAGTCAAAGCAAACTGTTCCCAAGGCCAGTGAGTGACTGACTGTAAAGCTAGATAACTATGTATTTCCTGTATACTATAAGAACCTGTAGGAAATGGCTCAGGTTCAAAAGCCTGCTTGCCCTATGAAAACACTTCTCTGTATGGTAACTGATGCTTTCCTCTGCCTTGGCCTGTAACTATGGACCAAAGTAGCCTTTTATTGACTTCTGTTCTAAATTGTAAATAATAGGTTTTCTTTCATGACCATGATTTCATTGGAGGGACATGAGAGGATGCCAAAAGCTCCTCTCTTCCAAAATGTTCCTTTCACAGGCCTATCTCAGGACCTGAAATTCCCACTATTTCAGCTCCTCATTTGGGTGAAGGTGTTTTTGACTCCATAACCTAGTTCCTGGCTAAGATGAAAATATGTTGTATAGGAGGGACAAGACCAGCTATTCATCTGTATCCACTAAACATGAAAACAGAGAATGGCTTATCACTCTGAACTCTTCCTTGTCTACATACAAAAGCAGTAGGTGGAGATCCACCAAAGGAGGTGGATCCTAAGAGACTGAGGTGTACATGGAGAGGAGAGTACCCACAGGGCTATAAACCTTACAGGCGGTGGCCTAGTCTGGATTGTGTGTGTGTGTGTGCCTGCACACGCACGTGCACTCATGCGTACAACAAGGTTATACATTAGCAAGACATGAATGGATCTTGTAAGGAATCTTGTCCAACTCACTTATACTCCAGGGGGGCAGTGAGTGGAGGCGGGCTGGGCTAAGATATGACTCCCATGATGACCAGAGCATCAGGAAGCCACTGTGAGAAAGAGCCCAGAATTGTTTTTTGTTTTTGCTAGGCAATGGGGTTAAATGACTTGCCCAGGGTCACACAGCTAGTAAGTGTTATGTGTCTGAGGTCAGATTTGAACTCAGGTCCTCCTGAATCCAGGGCCGGTGCTCTATCCACTGCGCCACCTAGCTGCCCCAGGATTGCCATTTTTTAAAAAAGGATTAAGGAATGGAGAATTTCCACATTTTCACATTTCCACATACTCCTTGTTTTTCTTTTTCCCTTTCTTCACACTCTTTTCTGAACTAGAGCAAGAAATTAGTGCAAAAAAAGTCAGAATACCCTTCTGAGGACTGTAGTGACCAGCAACATGGACTATTAGTACCTGAAAGAAGATCTCTTTTGCTGACCCATCTTTACAAATGAGAATGATCTAAGGAGGAGGAGGAGGAGGAGGAGGAGGATGTATCCTGAGAGAGCAGGCTGATTTTCTGTGAATAGTACAGCACATAGACACCAAGACTACATCCTGTCTTTTCCCAGTGGAGGTCACTGAGCCAGGCAGATGCTTTTGGCCACATGGCAAGGCTGCTGTGCCCCAGGGCTGTCCAGCCTGCCCTCTCCCAGAGCCATCATTCATCTACCTTCTAAAGCTCAGGTGAGCCATGCTGCCATAGCTCCCAACCTCCCCTACAAAGGGACAATGGTTTGTTGGTTTTGCGAAGAAGCATTGGGGAGGCAAGGTCAGCACCTAGGACAGAGCTCCTCGGTAGTTGATGATTAGGGCTCGGGAATCCTATAACTACTAATCTCAAAAACCAAAACAAACACCCCCTCACATCCCCCAAACTCCCACACTCCTAGTCTTTCTCCTGAGCTTCAGTCATGCATCTCCACTGGCCTTTTAGACACCTCAAAGTGAATGTTCCACAGGTATCTCACACTCAACATATCCAAAACCGAGTTCATGAGCTTTATCCCTAAATTCTCCTCTCCTCCTAACTTCACTATTGTGTAGGGCACCATCCTTCTCTCAGTTACTCGGGTTTGCAACCTAGCTGTCATCTTGGACTTCTTATTCTCCCTCATCTTATCTTATCATCTCCCTCTCCCACTTACCTAATCAGCTGTCCAATCTCCTTGTTTCTATCGCCTCAACCTCTTTTGCATCTGTCCACTTCTCACTAGTCACACAGCCCCCACCTTAGCTCAGGCCTTCATCATTACTCCTGGATTATTGCAATAGCCTCCCAATTGGTCTCCCTGCCTCCAGTATCTACCCACTCCACCGTCCTCTACTCTGCTGCCGAAGTGACTTTTGTAAAGCATTACTCCTCTACTCACTAAACTCCAGTGGCTCCCTATTATCTTCAGGTTCCAATATAATGTCCTCTGTTGGGCTTCTAAAGCCCTCCCACTTTTCTAATTGGAGACATTCTTCCTCCCCCCACACTCCACGGTCCAGCTAAACTTAGCTTGTTGCTGTCTCTCCCAAGAGACACTCCATCTCTTGTCTCTGTGGTTTGCATCGATTGTCTCACATGTGTGGAATGTGCTCCCTCCTGATCTCTACCTCTCAGAATCCCTTATTTCCTTCAGACAATTACTCAAGTGACACCTTCTATACAGAACCTTTGCTGATCCCTCCAACTGCTATGCCCTCCCCATCAAAAATTTATATTATTTTTACTTTGCATTACTTATTATGTATATGTTATCTCCCAGATAGAATGTAAGCTCCTTGAGGGCAGGGACTATTTCATTTCTGTCTTTGTATCCCCATAATGTAGCATGGTGCCTGGCGCACATATGGTAGGCACTTAATAAATGCTTATTGGTTGACAAGGCCAGAGCTAGATGGATGATTAGAGGACATCTGGCAGTTTGGTAGGGGTAGAAAGAGGGCTGGATTTGGATTTAGGGGACCTGGGTTCAAATCCTCACTCTGCTACTCACCGTGTGACCTTGGGCAAGCCACTTCCCCCCTTCTCTGGGTCTCAGGCTCCCCATCTGTAAAATAAGGGGCTGAACTTGACGATCCCTAAGGTCTCTTCCAGGTCCTGATGCTATGATCTGGTCTGATCCCTTCATCCCTGGCACAGCTGAAATGCTTGGGACTTGGACCTAGGGCAGACGTGGCTTCTGACCTGCACTCTGACACTCACTAGTTGTGTGGCTAAGGGAAATTCACTGCTCTAAGCCTCAGATGCTTCATCACTTCCACCTCACAGGGTTATGAGGAGCTGAAGAGATGTTTGCAAAGTGCTTTGCCACCCTCCAAGTGATTTTGACATATCAGCTATTATTATCATATAGGAGGAAAGTGAGGCCCAGACAGGTTATGTAAGTTAAAGGCAGAGCTAGGTTCTCTAAAGCCACCCCCTCTTCAGACTCTCTCTTCCACCCCCCAAGCTTTTGCTGCTCTCTAAGCCCTACCACTGTCACCACCACTTACCTCAGGAAAATGAATCCTTTGATTAAATACTTTAGAGGAAAAACCATGTCCGACCAGGTAATGCATTTCCCAGAGGCTTTGTTGCTAGCAAGTGCAAACTGAATCAATTACCTTAGCTGGCTACCCATTCATCTCCATTAGAGGCCTGCAGTTGCCTAATGGATTGTCGGGGATCCCAATGTTAAAGTGGGACAAGGATTGCTGAGCCTCTCTTAACCAGAAGCCTAGTTTCTTCTGGGTCATGGGGCTCCCCACTGTAGTCCCCAAGGGGTCTTCTCTGGTCTCTGAGGAGGCCATTGCATTTGGCTAACACCTCTTGGGAAGCCCAGACTGGCCTGAGAGTCTCCCTCGTTGGCTTGGCTTGGTGAGTAGCACCTCTGCTGCTTCTGTTTCCCTCAAAGCCTTCCTGCTCAGCCAGTGTTCATTGGCTAGGACTCTCAGAGTGCACGGGGCCTATAGGCTGGCTGTTTATCCCTCCTTTCTTCTACTGTCCAGTAGTCCAAGCTACAGAATGGGACAAGCTTCTCAGCTGAATCCAGGGAGAAGAGAACATGATGAACTTACACCCTGCAGGAGCGTAGGATCTAGAGCTGAAAGGAACCTGCTATACCAACCTTCTCATTTTACCGATGGGATAATTGAGGCCCAGAGAAGGAGCATGACTTGCCCAAAGTCACATAGGCACTAGGTGGCAGAAGCGGGATTTGTACTTGGGATATTCATCCCTCCATATGGCTGCCAAATTGAGATTCCCAAGTTACTCCCTGCTTCAGAAGCTTTAGTGATTCCTATGGCCCCTGGGATAAAAAATAAACAAACAAACAAACTTGAAACTCCTATGTTTGGCATTCAAAGCCTTTCCCAGTATGCCTCCAACCAATCTTTGCAGGCTGATTACACATTCATCCACCT
The DNA here is from genome assembly GCF_003287225.1 of Phascolarctos cinereus. NCBI lineage: Eukaryota > Metazoa > Chordata > Mammalia > Diprotodontia > Phascolarctidae > Phascolarctos > Phascolarctos cinereus. Next base: position 27,924,586 of record NW_027556291.1, read on the forward strand.
CATGCTCTCTACATTCTCACAAACTGTCCCATTTGATATTCCCTGGACATCACATTCCACATCCCACTGCCTTGCCTTTGCATAGACTGTCACCTGTGCCTGGAAGGCTGTCATCACCTCTGCCTCTTGGAAGGCTCAGCTTGAATGCCACTTCCTAAGGGTTCTTTCTAGATTCTCCCAGTTGTTAGGGCTGTGCTGGAACTAGCTCACACAGACTTCCCTCATCTTAAGTGTGAGTATTTAGTCCCAGGAAATCAGCAAATGCTACAAATCAAGGCTTGATTTATTGTTCTCTTGGTTGTCTAGGCTTAAGAAAGTGATGGAGAAAATATTAATAATGCAGATTAAATTTAAAAGTATGTCCAGGATAGATGTCCTTCCTTCCTTCCTTCCCTCCTTCCTTCCTCCCTCCCTCCCTCCCTCCCTCCCTTCCATCTTTCTTTCCTTCCTTCCTTCCTTCCTTCCTTCCTTCCTTCCTTCCTTCCTTCCTTCCTTCTTCCTTCCTTCCTTCCTTCCTTCCTTCCTTCCTTCCTTCCTTCCTTCCTTCCTCCCTTCCTCCCTCCCTCCCTCCCTTCCTCCCTTCCTCCCTTCTTTCCTTCCTTCCTTCCTCCCTTCCTTCCTTCCTTCCTTCCTTCCTTCCTTCCTTCCTTCCTTCCTTCCTTCCTTCCTTCCTTCCTTCCTTTCCTTCCTTCCTCTCTGCCCCATCCTCTCTGTCTTTCTTACTGTCTGTCTCTGTCTTTGCCTCTGTCTCTGTCTCTCTCCTTATTAAGAATTTGCTAGAACACACTTGTTTATTACTCCCCCATCTCCACCCCTCAGAAAATGACTTTGTATACATTTTAGATTAATGTATTGTATACATGGTTCTCTTTACCATTTCCCCCAAAGTAAATTCTCCAAGGGCAGGAACTCTTTCATTTTTGTCTTTATCTCCCTGGGCCTAGCCTAATGTCAGATACTTAATGGGCACTGACTTTATTAACTCGGTGGAATTGAATCCAGTTCCTCCCACTCTGCCTGAAGGAGGGTGGATGGGGCTCGTGCAGGATCAATTCTGGGAAGGTTGGAAGGGATATTGAGAGACTATTTAATTGGGAGGGATATAGAAAGAAGTGTAGGCTACGTAAAACCAAAAAAAAAATCAATAAAATCTATTAAAAAATAAAAGACCCTAAGAGAGGTATCCACTGAAAGATGAGTCCCCTTACCCCAACCTACTCAATTGACTTTATTTTAAATTTTAATTTATTTTTCAATTAATAAGCATTTATTTTCTCTCCCTCCCACCTTTTCCTTCAATTTAAAAGGAAAATGAGGAAAACCCTTGTAATGGATATGTGTAGTTGAGCAAAACAAATTCCCATACTGGTCATGTCCAAAAAATGGATGTCTCAATAATCACCTCTCTGATAGGAAGTGCATAGGCTGTTTCATCCTGGATCCTCTGGCATTATGGTTGGTCATTGCTTTCGTAAGAGTCCTCAAGTCTTTCTAAGTTGTTTGTCAATGTTACAATGTTGTCATTGTGTAAACTGTTCTCCTGGTTCTCTGTTCACTTCACTCTGCATCAGGTCATGTGAGTCTTCCCAGGTTTCTCTGAACCTATCTCTTTTGCTCCAATTCATTTGAGCTCCAGGTTAGGAACAAGAGCCCTGGATTGGAATCAGGTGATCTGTGTTGGGGGGAGGGGCAGGACTCTCTCTCCCTATGAGTTGAGGCAAGTCACTTCCCTTCTCTGGGCCTCAGTTTCCTCTTTTGAAAAAGGGGAGCACAACCCCTGTCCTTGCCAACCTCCCAGAGATTTTCTCTGTGGGTAAAAAGATAGTACAAGGCTTTGAAAAGTAGACTGAGGTAAGGAACTATTTTCATATGACAATCAAAAGGAAGGCTTTTGGATTTTCCATTAAAGAAATTAAGCTGAAAAAACAACAGCTGGTCTGTTTTGGCTTCATTGAGTTAGACAGAAGACCTTGGGCATGCCTTCTCTTTTCCCAGTGCTCAATGTTATCTCTTCTCTCCTTGGCCTTTTCCTCAGAGCCTAAAGACTAATCTCTTTCCACGGAGGGGGAGGAAGGTGGTGCTCCTAGGGGCTCTCCCCTCCCTCCCTGGAGACTTGCCAGGGATCCCTTTCCCATCATTTTTCAGCCCTATTTCCCCCCACCATGGGCCTCTGCTGGTCTGGGCCAGAGAAGGACATCACAGGTTAATTTGGGAAACCAGGCTGGGACTCAGCACATAGCAGCTGGTGCTGTTGGCATCGACTCTGAGAGGGAAAGAAAATGCTGATGGTTCCAGCTGCCTGGGTGATTTATGAATGTTCAGGGAGAGCCCAGTCAAGGCTGGAGCCAAGCAGGAGGCTTGGGGCAAGGGCTCCTCCTCAGTCAGTCAGTCAGTCAGTCAATGGACATTGATTAAGCACCTACTGTGTGCCAGGAGCTATGCTAAGAACTGGAGATACAAAGATTGGCAAAATAACAATTCTTGCTCTCAAGAAGTCCAGAGTCTAATGGGGGAGAGAACATATAAACAATTAGGTACAAATAAACAGTAAACAGGATAAATGGCACATAATCCACAGAGGGAGGGCACATGGGGGCCGGGGCCACAGCTGGCCTGGTCCTTGGGCTCTTTCCCATGGGGATTGAAGGCATGAATGAATTCTGCCATCCCTCTGCCTGGGTACCTCACATTTACCTTAGCTCCAGACTTCCCTTGACCCTCATCTCTTTTGTCTTCCATTGTGGCAGCAGCCTTGGGACCCTTCCTTTGTCCTGGATCCTCAGGCCCTATTGTAACTCAAACATTCATTGCCCTGCCATCAGCCTGGTGATGCACTCCTAAGTAAGATGATGGAGAACAAGTCTATTCCTGGCACTTTGTTCAAAGACTTTCCAGCTTGCTAGGACCTGACAGAGTAACTCCTGAGAACCCAGGGTCAAAACCACTTGTCAGGACTCACTGAGAAGGAATTTTATGGAGCTAATGGCTAATAACAAGCTAAGATATGTTCCCACCCTTAGGTAGAATTTGCATGTAACTGAGACCTTTAATGTCTTTAGCTAAAGAAATGAATTTCTAATGATTTAAGTTTCAGGTACTACAACAAGTTAGTCAAAATCATGTTTTGGAGCTGGGGTGAGGGGCTCTTTGAGCAGTTAATGTTTATCTTCAAAGCATATAATCATAGGAAATAGAATGTTGAAACTGGAAGGGCCCTTAAAGTCATCCGGCACTTCTTCATTTAACAAAAGAGGGAAACTGAGGCCTATAATCTAATGGTAGATCATCTCAAGAAAGGTGAACCAGCTGAACAAGGTGCTAGGGCACTTCTTTTAATAACATCTTTTTTCTTACTATAACCTGAAAAATTAACAAATATGAATATTTCAATATATAAAGAACAGAAACCTAGACTATATTTGAAATCCTGAACTTCCATTTGGTGTTATATTTAATATGAATTTAGAAAGAAACAGAATTGTCTTGCTTGTCTGAACTTGTCTGAACCCCTTCTGAACTTCTGTCTGCTCTTTTCTGTGTATTTTTAATTTTTTGTTTGATATTTTTCTTTCTTTTCTTTTTCCACATCACTATCATTACTTGCCAACTCCTTCCCCTCCTCCCCCAATAGAAGCCTTCCCTTATGCCCAACAAATATAAGCGAACACATTGGTACCTCTGGCCTGCTACCTCTCCAATAAGAGGTATTTCATCTTCAGTCTTCTGAAGTCTCTGGTTATTGCATTGATCAGCATTCTGAACTTTCTCACAGTTGTTCTCCCCCACATCACTGTGGTCATCTCGTCACTTGCTCCTGGTTCTGCTCACTTCACTTTGCATCAGTTCAGATAAGTTTCCCCTTGTTTCTCTGTGCTATAGTACATGTCTTGGAGCTTTTCAGTTTATCTACTTTTAGTCTAGCCTTCCACACTAGGCCAGGAGAGGTGGTGGCATCAATAGTCTGCCAATGAACATTTATTGAGAGCCTACTATGTGCTAGGCACTGTCTAAGTTCTGAGGATATAAAGAAAGGCAAAAAGCCCATATTCTCCCCATGATTTCCTGGGGGATTGGGGGAGAACTGGTGGGTGGGATGCTTCTCCTTGGGCCAGGGAAGAAAAAGCACACTTCCTTCTACATGCCACTAGGTCAGCTTTGTTCCCTTTCCAGGCCTGCTGTCCCCACATTGATGGTAAGCCAGAGTCTGACACAGGGGTGTCCTCTGTTCCTCAGGCCTTCACTGCAGTGCCTACAGAAAGAAGCTGAGAAGCAGGACTGGCCTCCACCAGCTCTTTTGGTGAGTTGCCTGTCCTGTCAGCATCTTACCAAGCAGCCGAAGGACAAGGAAGCCCTGCCTGGGCTCTGGTGGAGCCAGGATCTGGGAAGGGGAGCATTTAACATTCCTCAAAGCATGGAATTATAGGAAACAAAGACTATCTGAGCTAGAAGGGGCCTGAGAGAAGGCTAGTCCAACTCTCTTCTCTTCTATTTTTTAGAGGAAGAAACTGAGGCCCCCAAAATTGGAACTCAGGGAGACATTGGTGGAGCCACTACTACAACTCAGGCATCTTTTCTCCCAGGCTGGGGCTCTTTCCATGCCTCTTCTCTGTTGCCCTCCACAGTGTTATTGAATCTTGACTCTTGGTGGGTTAGGGGGTATAAGAACCTTGAAGAGAGAAGACTTCAGCATTTGGGGAGATGTCATCCAGTCCAACTTTGGTTAGACCTGTCTACCAAGGACACACTCAAAGCCACATGGAACAGCTGTCCCTTGGCCTTGGAAGAGCTCCCCATATCCTGCCAAGGAGACCCTCGGCCACACCCCAAACTACCCTTTGGTTGACCAGGGCCTGGTATTGATGATGGTGGTACTAACTTGAGCTCTCTCACCTGCTCGGCTATGGAGGCAGCAGGGTAGGGGAGGAGTCAAATGCCATGTGGAAGATCCGATGCTGGAACTGGTCAAGGCTAGTTTGTGTATCTGGGACACGTCCTGAATGAAGGCTTCCTCATGATGGACTGAAAAATAGCTACATGGTAGGATGGCGTGGTGTAGTGAATTGGGAGTCAAGGACATGGATTTGAATCCTAACTGTAACTAATTTGCAGTGCAACAAAGGCTTGCCCCTATGAGTCTTAGTTTTTTCATTGGTCAAGTGAGGGTGTTACTGACCTCTCTATGTTGGCCACCCCTCCTCCCCAGGATTGTAATGAGGATCATGTAGGTAAATATGGGGAAAGACTCCTTTGGTATGCTAGAAAGATTTCTTAGGGGGCAGCTAGGTGGTGCAGTAGATAGAGCACCGGCCCTGAAGTCAGGAGGACCTGAGTTCAAATCTGGCCTCAGAGCAAATACTTGACACTAGCTGTGTGACCCTGGGCAAGTCACTTAACCCCAGTTGCCAGAAAACAACAAAGAAAGAAAGATTTCTTCCCATCTGCCCATACCGCCCCCCTTCCCCCATCCCTTATCCCTGAGACCCCAGCAAGGCTCCCCGGTCCAGTTGGCTTTTCCAACTGATCAAAGGGGATTATGGGGGGGAGAGACAAAGCTGTCACTAGACAGGACAACTGAGCCTGTGTCTCAGGGCCTGAATCACTTTATTCCCCTGTGCCTTATCATCCTCATTCATAAAATGAGGGTAACAATATTTACAGAATTGTGGGGAGGGAAGTGCTTTGCAAAACCTTAAAGTGCATCAGTGAATTACTGTTATGGATTCTCACAACTGACACCTTGCATGGCCAAGCAGACGGCCAAGCAATTGAGGGAATTCAGCTCTTCTGTGCTTCTGGGGATTATGACAGAGGTGTTGGGATGTAATAGTAGACAGTACACTGGGCTTGGAGTCAGGAAGACCTGGCTTCAAATCCTGCCTCACACATTTACTGACCCTGGGCAAGTCACTTCACCCTGTTTGCCTCAGTTTCCTCATCTGTAAAATGAGCTGGAGAAGGAAATGGCAAACTAGTATCTCTGCCAAGAAAACTCCAAAAGGGATCACGAAGAGTTGGACACGACTGAAATGACTCAACGATAAAAAGAGGGGGCTGGATTCAATGACATCTGAGGTCCCCTCTAGCTCTAAATCTGTGATCTCTAACTCCAGCAGGACTGGGCTCTTGAGGCCATGGGTGGATGGTAGAAGTGACAGCCTGGATGTAGCTGCTGGGTAGTGCAGTAGATAGAGGGCTGGACTTGGAGTGAGGAAGAGCCGAGTTCAAATTGTGGCTTAGGCACTTGTTAGCTCTGTGACTCTGGGGAAGTGACCTCTGTGCGTCAGGTTCCCTCATCTATATTATAGCACCGAGTTAACAGAATTGGGAGGATCAAACAAGATAATATATAGAAAGAGGCACAACTTCACAAGCCTTGCCTCTTTTTTCAATCTATCTCTTTCTTTTCCTGAGAGGTAGCCTCACATAATGGCTGGGGGGCTGGCTTTAGAATCTGAAACACCTGGGTTTAAGTCCCATCTCTGATCCCTGTGAGTTGTGAACCATTCAAGCCTCCAGGCAACTCTATAAAACTGTAAGTACCACTCCCACATCTCAGAGGGAGTTTTGGTAATGCCGTGAATCCAACAGAAATCCTCCAAAATTATTTATTGTATTTTGGAGTCCAGGGAAAACTGGCACTCACATCTTTCTCCTTGCCATTCATGTATATTGAGGTTAAGCATTCCTTTCTTCTCTGGTGGGAGTTCTTTGCATTTCAGTTGGCCTGTATGTATATTATAAGAGTGTTGACCATCAAAGCTGATATAATCAAGGGTTTTCACCTATGGGTGCAGTAGGGGGAGCTGTGAGCAGAGGGAGCCCCAAGTCACCTCTCTCATGAGTGTCAGAGACTCCTGTGACAGGAAGGGAAAGATAGAGGGTTTCCAGACAAGACAAAGGAGGAAGGAAAGAGATGGTCAGGGAGATAAGGTACCATGAAGACCACACTGTCAGAGATAATACGGAAACTGCCATCTTAGCTAGGATTCAAAAAATTGGACCTAGATGTTAGAATCACTTGTAACTAGGAATTAGAAGATGCTGTGATTTTTTTTGATAATTCTTGTCGAATCACTCTATAATTTTCCTCTAGTAAAGGGTTCTAAAAAATCACCAGCTTTGGGGGATAAAGGTGGGAGGTCGCAGTAAGGTGAAAGGGAAAAAAAGGGACAGTAGTGGAAAGTGCTCTTTGAACTCTGGTTGGAAAGTGAGGGAAAGTCACCCTCTACTGGCTCATTTAAAGTTGTGGCAGTGCTGACAGCAAGGCAGAAACCAGGAGAGGATGGTCACAGTCAGTGTAGGGTCTTGGGTCACAGGAAGTGGGCCCATTGGACTTGTGAAGACTACTCATGGGACACAAGAGCCTACTTTGCCTATACAGGGGAGTGTGTGTATGTGTGTGTGTGTGTGTGTGTGTGTGTGTGTAATTGGGGGCAGTGTCCTATTGATCCAGTTTTCTGCAACCTAACAAACTGGAATCAATCACACAGTTCTTCTTTCAAGGACATTGTTTTTAAAGGCTAATTTTCTAATTTGGGTAAGAAAAAAAATACCACCAAAAACACACCAAAAAAGACACCTGACCAATGAATAATTTGCAACATTCACATACATTTATAGCCATATAACATACAAGTTGCTTAAAACAACGATAACAACATGATTTTTTTTTGTATTTTTATACCCCCATTTTTTTTCCAAAAAAGAAATAAACATATAGGTTACATTGTTTTGGTATTTTTTTTAATAAAAAAACCTTTCTGTTTTACTTCATATGGTTTGTACAAAACTGTAAACTTTTTTAAGTTTAATTTTGCTAGTCCCTCCTTCCCTAACTCAGGGTGGCTTTGACCTTGGCCCACTCCCCCCCCCACGCAGGGCGGTCAATTGAAAGGCAGCAAGGCAAGCGTGAGCGTGACGAGGGCTGGCCGTAGCAGCTGTATCCTTCCATGTGGAGGATTCTAAAGGCCAAGAGTGGCCTGGGCCAAGCTGGGGCCCGCTGCAATTTGGAAGCCTATCTCCTTTTCCCACCCTAAGCACCCACCCACTGAATACCCGCCCCCCCACCCCAACAGGAGATGGCATGGCTAGCCTGCTCACAGGAGAGTAAACAAAATGGCTCCAAAGGCCACTTGTGGGCTTTCTGAAATTTTTTTTGTCTTTTTTTGTCTTTTTTTTTTTTTTTACAAAATGGTGTATATATAAATATATATATGTGTATATATATATATATATAATATATATATATATATATACATATTATATATATATATAGGATGACTTTGCTAGAAATGTTAAGTATCCTGTCTTATCTTTCACACTTGTTAAGCTTGTGAAAAAGATAAGCAAGGTCTTATTTCATGCAAAGATGCAAACTAAGGATTTCTTTTGATGTCTTAAAAAAAGAAAAGAAAAGAAGAGAAAAGAAGGCTGTGTTGGTTCCTTGTTTCTGTAGTTGTCTTTTGGTAACGCTGTACACAATACAAGCAGCCTCTCCTGTCACTTGGCTGGGGGTAGACCAAGTGACGCCTTTCTCTGGTCTCCACACTTTTCTTGCTCTCGCAGGCTGCTTTGCTCCTTTGGGCACCAGAGTGGTTGATCTGGATCTGGACGATGGTGTCCAGTGCTGGCATTTGCCCAGATGTGATGGCGTGTTCTGGCGTTGCAACTTTTACTCACTTGTTCCCTCTTGCCAGTCTCTACAGTGTGCTTAGGCAATATACAACATATGGTACGTCCCTTCCAGGGTCACCTGAGGCCCAAACTGCCCCAGGGCAGGCAGTTTGGGCAGATGTTTCCAGTCAAACAGTTTCTCCGAGGATGAGTCGACCATAGTGACCGTGCCCATCTGTGTTGTGCACGTGGCCTTCTCAGGTTTGAACCCATCAGTGTGACATATCCCACAATCACCCACTGTCCTTTGGTGTAGAGATCCCACTGGATGATCCTGCTCTCAGAGGCATCCCAGACAAAGGCTCATTTGATAGCAGCCTATAGGACATGTCACCCATTTCCAAAAGGCAACTGCCAGGTTACCAGTGCAGGTGGGTAGCTGAGAGACAGCTTGTCTTGGCTAGCCCAGCACATCAGTTCTTTTTATGTACAGAACAAGGAAATGTCAATGGAGAAGGCCATTCTCTCAGCAACACTCACTTTAGAACATGCAGAGGCAACATTGCTTTGCGATTAGCAAGAGGATTGAATAGATTTTACAGATACATTTGACAAGTTCAATTCAAACCCAAAAGATCAGCTGCTCTGGCAGCTGGGGGTGGGGAGGAATGGGTAGGTGGGTGTGGATGTGTGTAGGGAAGATGATTGGAGCCCCAGCTACACTAGAGAAGAGTGGCCCTGGGAGAGAAACACAGGAAAAGGCAAGAAACACAGGAAAGGCAAGAGGAGGAGGAGGAGGAGGAGGAGGAAGTAAAGGTATTCCTCTTTGACTGCTTCTCAATCGCATGTACTATGTTTTTGAATGCCAGTTAGTCCAAGAGTTGTTAAGACCAGTTTCTTTTGCCAGAGATAGCCCAGATTTGCCCTGAACTCTGGCTGTCTGGCTGTGGTTACTAAGGAGGAAGGTCTAGCCCAGCTTTTGGACTGTGGAGGTCCAGAAGGCAGCCCCATAATGGCACAGAGTGGACAAGGGGGGCTGCTAGCCGGCTCAGTGGTGTATAGAGTCCATTTAGGGAAACATCAGTGGGAAGGGGAGATTTGGTCGCTCTTGGATTCCTTTGATCTAGTTGACTTAGATCTCGGGACCCAATCATCTGGGCCCTCCCTCCCCCGGGGGGAGGAGGGGTCTGTCTGTACAGTCAATGCCAAATTTCCCTTTCCTTTGGGTAGTCTGTCTTCAGTGGGTCTGTATGATACATTTAGGGCATGAAGTTCCTCGATCACCACATCATATCATAGTCCAGAGCTATCTGTCATCTCTCCATTCATTCTAAATCCTACCATTCAAGTAATTTTCCTAAAACATTGCTGATTACATTTCCCTTCCCCCATAAAACTCAACTTTCGATAGCTCCCCACTGCCTAAGGATTAAATCCCACTTCCTCTGCCTGGCAGTTGGGGCCCTCCACAATCTGGCTCCAATTTACTTCTCCTGCCTACTCTGATCCCCCTTTACTGTCTCTCTGTGCTCCTAATAGAAATGTTCCCTAAGGACGCTTGTTCTTTTTTCCTCTCTCAGACCCTACACAGCTAGGCTTTCTTTGACCACTCCATTCTGGAGTGATTTCTGTCTCTTTTGAAGTTCCTCAAAGCCCTGGTATCCGCTGGAGTCATGGGGCACTGACCTTGGTGTGCCCTAGGTTTGGAATGCTTTTTGCATGTGTCTGCCTTAGCTCACCTACTAGAGTGGGAACTTCTCTGATGGAGGGGTCTGAATCTTCTTTAGCTGTATTTTCTCCCTGGCACAGCATGAGTGCTCAAGAAAAGACAGCTTTGGATTAGGAATTTTTCCTGTCTTGATGAATTTCTTGCCTTTGAGGTCAAAGAATGCTTCATCTTGTTCATGTCACTAGACCCTACTTAGGGCCAGCATACTTGTCAATATGGGCTCAAAAATAAAGCTCACCACAATTAAATGGGCACCAGGTACGAGACCTGAACACTGAATCTCTTTCTAAAACAACCTGAGGCTCCTTCTTTCTTCCAACTTGAGCCCTGTTCCCCAACCTCAGGAAGGTGGGGGTGAGGGACTCAGCAACCAGGGTGTGCCACTCAAACAGATTTTCCTTTCATGCTTCTTGGTTGTTTTATAGAGGTCTCTTTAGCTGCCTTAGAATAGCTTATAGCTAGGTCTTGGAATGAATGGGGCATCTACTGTGCTATGCATGTATACAAGCCAGTGAGTGACCAAGCAAGAGACAGGGTGTGTGTGTGTGAGCAGATTTTTGGAGGTGTGTGCGTGTGATAGACAAAGAGAGTGACGGAGACAGAGACAGAGCGCTTCATGAGCCAGCCAGTTTCCTGGTGCACTTGAACCGCTTCTCACCTCTGTTTCTGCCCTTGACCCGTTAGCCACATCTTTCTCAATGTCTCTGCAGGTGTCAAGGTGTACACACAGCACAACACATAGTACAACGGCTAAAAAAAGAGCAGACCAAAAGGCCACCAGGCCCCAGAAATGCTATTCTGTGCTCCCAGGTCCTAATCTCCTGTTGGGGTCATCTATCCTCTAGGGCCCATGAGTCAGGGGCCCCAGGGCCCCTTTTCCCTTAGTACAGCACTGAGCTTGGGGCTGTTCCACCAACCTCAACACACAACAGCAAGCTCATTTGGCCTACAACAAGAAAACAGAAATAGGATATTAATTTAAGGGGACTATATACACACCCCCTTCTCTAGGGCTCTGCCCACCTCCTCCCCATGCTCTTTACTAGGCCTTTTCAATAGACCTTCAAGGTTCTCTCCCCTTCCTACTCTCTTTCTCTAAGTGTCTTCTGACCACCCAGCCTAGTCATTCTCTATCCCTGGCTTCCATGCCTTTTAGTCCTCTGAGCTTGCCATCTAGGGCTCAGCAAGACCCAAGTGATCGTCCTCGTTTAGAGAGGCCCTGGTCCTGTGTCTCCGTCTTCTAGACTGGTGGCTACCATTTGGGATACAGAAGAGCAGATCTGTCTCAATCCATTGGTGGCAGGGAGATCTGGCCCACACACCTCAGTAGAGGGGTCATTTTCTGACCCCCAAACCTATCCCATCCACTGACCATAGACTTCCTGTCCAGCACTGTGACTTGAGCCTTAGAAACTTCAGACAACAACATGTCCCTACTCTCCATGTTTCTCCAGTTCTACCTTCCAGTGGCTTCATTGGGCTATCAACCATCTCCACTCCCATTTCTGACATATCACGGATTCTAGCCTCTCTTCCCCCTCATCATTTTGACTTCCTGCCTCTCTCAGAGAGCCCAAACTCAGGCCTGAGAACCCTGGTCAATGCCCAAGGTGCAGACTACCTCTCCAGGGAGAGAGGCCTTGTTTATTGGGAATGGCCCCACTGTCGGCCCCAGGGATCCCTTCCGCGGGAACGAGATGGGAGTCACTCTAGGATGAATGGGGGGTCAAGCAGTGACAAGAGGTCCTGCTTTCTTGAAAGACTGGAGCTGTTGGTGCTGTCGTTTCTGCTGTCCGTATACATGCACACATCTCAAGGAAACTACATACCACCTACGGTCAGGCTCGGCTCATTTTCAGCCCAAGTCGAAATCCCCTATGAGCGTGAGACAATCTGAAAACAGTGCCTGCTTATCCTGGGCAGTCTGCTCAGCCAGAACTGGTGGTAACCCACCTGTCAGGCTGTCCAGAATACCAATGGCAGCTACACCTGTTCCTGGTTGGATGCCAGGAGACCAGAAGCTCACGGGCTTGAGTAAGTCCATACTGCTTCAATCGAGTCTCTTCCTCGAGTGCTTTCTCAGTCCCATCCTTACAAAGACCAATCACTTTCTAGCCCTGGCCAGCTTGGGGTTTCTACACTGGCTCCTCAAGCCAGAGGAGGACAAGGAGCAAGTGACCTGGGCTTGAATCCTGAGCTAGGCCTCTAATTAGCACATTCAGTGTGAGGAACTTCAGACACACCCTCTTAAAGAGACAGCTAGTGCACCAGAAGAGACTTTTGCAAAAAAGATGACAGAGATTTCTGTCGATTTCCGGGAGGATGTGTGTGGTTCCTACTTCGAGAACCATTGATTCAGGACATATGATCTCAGGCATGCTAGTTCTCATAACTATTCTAGCAAACACCCAGACAGCAGACAAGCAGACAAGCACATGGACTCAGTGATGCGATCCCACATTTATCACATCATTCCGAAGTGTATGCACACACTCTTTTTCACATGCCAGACCCAGAGAGGCACTCCAGCACTCTCTCTTCCACACACAGACACACACATCTTCTTTCTCACTTAAAGATGCAGGCACATAACAGAGAGCGTGTTTGATGATCTGGTATATGTCTCTATCTTTGAGTGAGATACACACACACACACACACATACTCTCTCACACACACACTCTTTCACACACACACACACACACTCTCTCACACACACTCTTTCACACACACACATACACTCACACACACACTCAGATTCTCACACACACTCTCACATTCACACAGACTCTCACACATACACACTTTCACACACATACATAAAGGTGCATGGCAGATAGACACACAATTTTTTCTCTTTTTCTCTCTCACACACAGAAACTCACATGCATAAATAAAAGTGCATGGTAGATAGACACATTTTCTCTTTTTCTCTGTCTCATACATGCACACACACAAAGATAAAGGTGCATGGCAGATATAGACACACGCACTATCACACACAAAGGTAAATGTGCGTGGCAAATAGACAGTCTCTCACATACACAGACACTCAAAAATCCTGACTCAAGGACATAGGTGCATACTGCACAGACACGCAAGTACATACAAACCTCACTAGTGACATACGCACATGGCAGAGGAATGGGGGTGATAAGCTCAAGTAAATCTTTACATACACCTGTACATGTAAGAAACTGACCTAAACATGGAGGGGGGGAAGAGGAAGATAAAGCAGGGGTAGCGGGGGAGGAAAGTAGCCCAGAAGATTGTTGGTTAGATAGCACAGCATGGTAAGGGGAAGCCTAGTGAGTGGTAAGCATACAGGGAACTAATGGTTTCTGGGCCAGAAGCGTGGGGAGCCAGTCGAGTTGAGAAGGCTCCCAAGCGCCATTTTGAGTAATGCATCCATTTTGGCTCCCAAAACCGAGAGTATAATTTTAGATGTAGCTTGAGTAGAAAAATCTTAGCAAATGCTCTCAAGTGGAGCTTTGTTTGTAGATCCTGTTATTTTGCTAGAATTGTGGCAAATCCAGGTCGAGGTTCCCTGCCATCGTCATTAGTCTGAATGGCTAGATGTTACTTGAACATTTGGTTTTTTGAACCTAGCCTATCCTGCCCTCGGGTTCCTGCTGGCTTTGAGCTCACCTGGCACCCCCGAGAGCTCACCTCTAACTCTGATAACAACCCACTCTACTCAGGGATTCTTGGAGACCAGCTCCCAGGTGAACTTTGGGTTTGCTGCTGCTGCTGCTGCTGCTGCTCTGTGGGGGCAGCAGAGATGATGGAATCAGCCCTAGGCTGGGAGTCACAAGGTCTAACTGGCTTCTGCTCTTGGCTCTGCTTCTTACTTCCTGTGTGACTTCAGGTGAGTCACTTTTCCACTCTGGCCTCAAAATTTTGTAATCTTTAAAATGTGGATTATAATCACAAGGTCGATTAAATACAATCAAGCATGTAAAAAAACACTTTGACAAATAGAAAGCACGATACACAGGGGGAAGGGATTATTCTCTCCTCTTAGGGGTTTGGTCCCTGCCTCAGGGGTAGAGGCCCACGCAGGGTTTATCACCTCTGCTTAAAAATAGAAATAAGGGGGCCACAGAGAAGAGCTAAAAGATGATCCACCCCCAAAGAGTGCTAGAATACAAAAAGAAACCCCTATATATAATGCACTCAAGTTGAGAATGGGGGTGGAAGGAGCACCTTGTTATAATGCCTTATGCCGAGATGCCCAAATGGCCGGGGGGGAGGGGAGGCCGTGGGTCTAATCTCAGCTCCTATAGGGCAGCAGAATCTCTGACAGCCCTTAGGATGCCCCTTAGCAAAAGCCCCGGTCTTTTATGCGGGGAAGGAGCTGGCATTTTTAAAATGTCTCTTCTTGTGTGGTGGAGGGACCATAGGGAGTCAAAAATTGATAGGAGAAGAGGAGAGAGAAAGAGGGAAAAGCAAAATGCAGAGGCCATCTCGAATTACGAGCAGTCACCACCTGGCTTCTGGCCTTTGCCAGGCAGGGTTTAGAACATAAGACAATGGTTACTCTCAAAAAGGTACTTGCTTAAGGAATTCTGTTCTCAGATATACTTCGGGAAAGTTCTCTTATGAGGAAGTTGACTAGAATTTGACAGGTGAAAGCCACATTAAGTAGTATGTATTAAACAGAGTTGCCCACCTCTGAATTATTTTTTTTCTAATTGCATTTGGGATGCTACTTAAGACACCTTTTTAGTTTTACCAGGGCACTGGGTTGAAACAGAATGTGCAGTAATGTTGAAAAATGGAAAGGGACAAAGATATAACTGATAAAATCCTGAGAAACCCTGAGAAATGGAGAAGGGATAGAGAGAAATAAGGAAAAGACAAGAAAGGAGATGGAAAGAGAGAAAAGTAGAAGGGAGAGTTTTTAGAATCTTTCACTTTTTTCTTTTTGCAAGTCAATATTCATGAAGTCTGTTTTGGGGTATGGGAGGTGGACTCTCTGATGCTGGGGAAAAGAAAACTGTCCCATTAAATGAGAGAGTCCAAACTTCCACAGCCGGCAGGAGGAGAACACAAAGCTAGCCTTATCCCAAGAAATAGATGAGCTTTTGTCTGCTTTTAACCCCCTTGGTCCTCTCATTTTGGTTTCTGCGAGGCTGAGTGAGGGTCAGCATAGATGGCTGTACTAGCTCCCCTCTTAACTCAAACCTCCTGTCAAGCTTGCTGCCTGCAGAGGAGGCCCATGCCACTCTGGGAGCTGACTGGGGCAGGCTAGGGGCCCCTGTCTACTCTCATTGTGACTTGGGTTGTGGGGCAGTAGGAGGAGGGGACAACATCTTTGGTCACTCCAGTAAATTCTTTTTTCTTAAATTAAAAAAAATTTTTTTCACTCCAGTGAATTCTAACATCTTTGTTACCCTCCCAAAGCACCAGACAAATCAGCCTTAGCACTACGGCTCCCTTCTCTGAACGTTTTCTTTCTCCCTACAAACCTTTAGGTCAAATCTTCAGCGAATTCTTATACTCTGTTCTTTACCAATGAGTGTTGTCCCCATCTCCTGACTGTTTAGGAGACAGATGCTCACCAAACTTCCCTGCCGAAAAATCAGGGAGTCCAGCGGGGCAACTAGATAGGTGTCCCACTTAGGAACTAGATGAAGAAGAGGTGGGAGAAGTGGAAAACGAACTCATTTTCAGGGCCAATGAATTTTTCTTAATCTGAATGTGCTGGAAAAGCCAGAGCTTCCCTCCCCCTGGTCCTCAGAGTTGATCTTTGAAACATTTCTTCATTTAACGAGTGCCTACTATATGTGAGTGAGGGTCAGCATAGATGGCTGTCATAGCTCCCCTCTTAACTCGAACCTCCAACCATAACAAGGATCAGCTCAGTGAAGGCCAGGAGAAGGCAAATCCTGACTAAAACAGCGGCCAACAAGAGGTGGCAGCATCCAGTTATTTTGTGCTTGTTGGCTCGGTTCTGACATTTTTTTAAAAGGTGAAAGACTTTCAGCACAAAGCAAAATAGAGGTGCTAGTCTCTTCCAACTGCAAACACTCTTTTTTCCTCCTCTCCTTCTTCCTCTCCCTCTCCTGACACACTCAATATTTGCAGTGTGCTGAAAAGAGTAGAAAAGTCTAGAACCAAACTAAGGAACCAAATAATGAAAGAAGGAACCAAAGTGAAAAGGACCACAGCGCCCGGGTCATAATGGCCTGATTATCTTTCCCGAGGTCATGGGGACTTAATTGACATAGTATAGCCAGTAAAAGAGGTTGAAGAAGGCAAAGGTGACAGGAAAGACAAGCCGAGACCACTTATCAACCACGCTGACATCATTCAGGGTGGGCATTCTGAGCTTCATCTTGGGGGTACGGCGGCGGAGGCGGCCACCACGCTGGCGGCACCCAGAGCTGCGGCGGCGGCGGCGACTCCCAAGAGGGCTGATGACTGGCTCCATTGGCTGGTTAAGGGCAGCCCGAGAAGCTGCCCCCCTGCGCAGCTGAAGCCCAGAGATGTTGACAGATGCTTCAGATTCCTCCATCTCATTGGTTATTTCCAGAACACTCAAGGCAATGTTTCCATGGGCATCCACCTGCGAGGGGGAGAAAAGCAGCAACAGAGTTGTTAGCCTCAGAGAGGCAACTTGAGCAGGCCGCTTGGGTGACTTCTTGGCAGGTGATCAATGAGTGACCATGTAGAAGATCAGACCAGGAGTTCTGCCCACAAGGTCTGGGAAAAGACCTGGAGCAGTGGCTCCTTCCACTTGCTGGCCTTTCGGGAGGACCCAGAGGTCCAGATCTCCTTTGTCTGTCTTAGAGCTTCCCTGGACCCAATTCAGAGGTGCCATCATCCCCAGATGATTTCTGGAGCTTGGGTAGACCCTGTAACCCTAATCCCAAAGGAAATCGTGGAGAGTTACTTCTCACCCCTAGGCTAGGACACCCTTTCAGGCTCAATCTGGGGAAGCTCTAGAACTGTGAAGACCCTGAGAGAAGGGTTCTGGACCTCATTAGTTAGTGCGGAAGAGGATGACCAACCTGAGGTCCTCTGCGGCCTTTGCCTCGCTTTCCCTGGGACTGGGAGCGTTTGCCAGCCTGGGCCTTCCTGCTCTGCTCACTGGGACCACGTCCAAAGAAGATGTAGTTAACAAAGGCATATTCCAGGAGAGCCAGGAACACAAAGACAAAGCAGCCCATGAGATAGATGTCGATTGCCTTGACGTATGGGATCTTGGGAAGGGTCTCCCGCAGGTGAGTGTTGATGGTGGTCATGGTAAGCACTGTAGTTACACCTGCAAACAATATAGTACCAAACCTGTCAGAGGGCTTGGAGCTGGAGAGGACTCAGGTGTTGGGGCCCCTCTACATCTGCAGCAAGGAGGCACTGAAGGAGAAGCAGGGGAGGCTTAGCAGTATATTGGGTTGGTGCCTTTGCTCAACTGTTTTTCTTAGTTAAAGGGAGAGGTCAATTTCAAGGTGAGGGAAATGTTGTCAGAAATGACCTTGACACGGGGGCAGCTAGGTGGCACAGTGACAGAGCCTTTGCCTCGGAGTCAGGAGGACCTGAGTTCAAATCTGACTGTAGACATTTACTAGCTGTGTGACCTAGGGCAAGTCACTTAACCCCGACTGCCTCTCCCGCAAATGACTTTGATGTCAAAATAAATGGCATTCATAAATCTTACTTCTACCTACATCCAATTTTTCAAAGTGCCTGGGCAGTAGGATACTGGAGTGAGGGTGGGGGGCTGTGTTCATGCATGTGGGTCTGGGAGGGCTAAGGACTCCGTCAGCTCACAGTTCTATTGCAAAGGAGACCAATTTTGTCTTCAGCATCCCTCCATGTCCGTTAAGCCTCTTCGTGTAGCATTACCTCCAGGCCTACCTTGGTCCAGGTTTCGGGCCTTTCAGAAGGGTTCAGGAATGATTCTTTCCAGGAGGTAGTTTTATTCTAACGAGAGCCTTTGGATGACAGCATCATAGGTTTAGAGCTGGAAGGGACCTTGGAAGGCATGTAGTCTAACCCCCTCATTTTATAAAAGAGGCAACTGAGGCCCAGAAGAGAGGGAAAGACTTGTCTAAAATAAGGAGCAGAGCTGGGATTTGACCCAAGATTCTTGACTCTCCACCCCTACTGAATAGCATGGGATGGATGGAGCCCGGGGTCTTTGTGAGCTCTGTTCACATTGCCCCCATTGGCCTGGGGATCCCAGTCCTGCCTTCATGTTCAGAATAGCTCCTCACAGGCTGTGCCAGGGCAAGTGTATAGAGATCTTTTCCTTGGAGGGGGTGTGTGTGGAGGGTGGCAAGAAGTGTAATCATCTCAAAAGCCATCTCTCCTTTTCTGTATCCTTGAAAAATGGCTGCAATCCAGGGTGATTACTCCAGAGGCAGAGACTTACCTAGTGCCACCCTGGCAGCAGAAGCATCGTAATTGATCCAGAAGGAGACCCAGGACAGGATGGTGATGAGGACAGAGGGCATGTAAGTCTGCAGGATGAAGTAGCCGATGTTTCTCTTGATCCGGAAACTCAGTGACAAACGCAGGTATGAACCTAAGGAGGAGACACCCCAGCCGGCCGTTCCTGTTATCTGGTGGTTGATGCCAGTTCTACTAAGATAACGGGAATGGGGAGCACTCCAGTCATGACCTACTACATCTAGGCTCAAATACAAATGCCTCTCTTTGGCATTTAAAGCTGATCACAATTGTGTTTCCAATTTATCTTCCCAGTCTTGTTAACTATATTACTCCCCTTCACACTCTGTGTTCCCAATGGGATTCCTTCTCCTGCCCTTGGGCTCTTTCATATGCTATCCTCTGTGGCATCCTGCCTTTACCTCTTGGAACCCCTCCCCCAGATTGCCTCAAGGGACAGCTTAAATGACCCTTATGTGAGACCTGCCCTGATCTCCCCAGTTGTGGCCTGCCAAATTCTGTGGTAATTGACTTATTTGTGTATATGCCACTCCTCGCGCCCCCCCCCCCCCCCAGTGGAATGTAAGCTCCTTGATGGCTGGAGCTGTTTCACTTTTGAATTTGTATACCTAGGGCCTAGCATAGTGCCTGGCACACAGTACACCCTTTAATAAATGCTTGTTAAATTGAATTGAATCTTTGTGGAGGAGTATAAAGAGGCAGGCATATAAGGGAATGACTCTGAGTGCTAATGCCTTAGAAGGATATTCTCTAGCCACCTGCCCATTTATCAGCAAACCAGGCCTTGCTTGGGGCATTGACAATGCCAGGCCACTACCACCTGGCCAATCTGCACTCAGTTTATTATAATCTGATGGCTGCTACTAGGA
Organism: Phascolarctos cinereus; assembly: GCF_003287225.1. Taxonomy (NCBI): domain Eukaryota; kingdom Metazoa; phylum Chordata; class Mammalia; order Diprotodontia; family Phascolarctidae; genus Phascolarctos; species Phascolarctos cinereus. The sequence continues at coordinate 27,944,214 of NW_027556291.1, forward strand.
CTATGCATTGGGGTCACCAAGCCAGGTCCCCAGCAGGCGGGAGCCCAACTGTCTCTGTCATATTGGTTAATAATAAACTGAACTGTTGCTACAGTGGTCTGTCCAATAGCCTGTTAGGCTCCTTCAAACAGAGGGGAGGGAAGGCCACCATGGGAGGCACATGACTGGCCTGTGGAACAGGAGATGTACCCATGGTAATAAAGGGCCCTTTTCAACAATAACCCATGTTTTTGGAGAATGTTAAAGTTTACAAAGTGATTTCTTCATGACAATTCTGGGAGGTAGGGTTATTTCCCCCTCCTTTACAGGAGGAGAAACTGAAGTTCTGGGGGGAATGAGTTGTCCAGGACCAAATAGCTAGGAAGTAACTGAGCTGGAATTTGAGGCCTGCTATCTTCTGTTGCTTTCTGTGCTGTAAAGGCTCTCTGAGTTTACCTCTAGGCCTCTCTACCCTGTTTGAGTTTCCCTAAATATTCCTAGAGATCAGAGTATGGACAGGAAAGAGATCATTTCACCAAGCTTGGTGAAGAGCTTGGTCATTTTCAAAGTCCTCTAAGTGAGAAATCATTCCTTAGCTTGGATTTGGTTCTGGCATGCAGCTGAACTTTGGGAAACTTTTGTCTTATTCCTTGGCTCATCAGCTTGAAGGCGAGAATGGGCCAGGACCCCCTGAAACTCAAATGGTAGCCAAATGGTAGCCACTAGCCCCTCTAAGTAGCTAGATTGCTTCTTAGGAGCAAATACAAACCAAGTTATAAAATGCTGTGATGAAAGGAAAAACTAGTAGCATATTTCTAGAAAAGTAGAGGAAAGCCCAGTGGAAGCCTAGGCTGTTGGACACAGAGGCAGCTGCTTCCAGGGCTGGGAGCTGGTGGGGAGGGAGATTCCATGTGACTAAAAATGAGATTCATAGGCAGGCACCAACTGAGGGAGCCCTGCATCCTGGGCCAACTAGAGGATTCTGGGCTGGAAGGGTCCCAGGGCCATCCCTCTTTATTTTATACGTGAGGAAACTGAGGCCTAGCATGGGGAGGTGACCTACCCAAGGATATCCAGGTATACTTCTTGGTGCTCTGAATTGGGCAGAATGAAGCTTTTCCGTGGTCTGTATGTCAACCTAGCTAGGGGCTGTGACCCAAGAAGAGAGGGGCTAAGGTAGAGCCAGTCTGGACTTGGAATCTGTCTCCCTGGGTGTGGAGCTGTCACTTCAGCACTAAGTTCCCTAACTCAGAAGGCTGTCTGGTTTGTCTTGTTTTTCTTGCTCGACTTCTGAGGACCATCTAAAGGCGGAGATCCTTCAGTCAGGACAGCAGTTCAGTTGCCCCATGAGCCCCTGTTATAGAACAGAGGATGCCAGGCAGATGGGTGAGGTGTGGTTCCTTGAGGAGCAGCTGACCTCTCTGGGCTGAGCTCCCTCTGAGGCCCTGGCACATATTGATTCTGTGAGGTAGGGGTGAGGGTGCAAAGAGAGGAGGGAGAAAAGGCTTCTCCCTGGGACCACCCTCCCAGGAGCACTTAGGCTGGGGCAGGAGGAAGAGAAAATCAAGAGACGCACAGACAAGGGAGACAGAGGAGAGGGGGCAGGAGAGAAATGGAGCCTGTACTGACTGAATGAAAATGCGTTTATTAAGCGCCCATGATGTATCAAGCGCTGTGCTAAGCACTAGGGATACAGAGGAAAAAAGCAAAGGCGGTCCAGAGCAGGCAAGGGCATGGGGAGAGGGGAATAGAGAGAGAGGAAGAAGGGGTGATAAAGAAGTAGAAAGAGAGCGGGATAGGGAGAGGTTGAGTTAGAGTCAGACACACACAGACAGAGAGGGACAGAGAGACAGAGAAAGAGAAAGAGAGAGAAAAGGAGATAGAGAGGATGAGAGAGAAAGAGATAGAAATAGTAGCACAGAGACAGATGTAGAGGCAGAGGGCAAGGCAGAAAGAGACAGGGAAAGAGATAGACATAGAGAGAGAGAGGCAGAGACAGAAACAGAGGCAGAGATAAGAAAGGGTCGGGGGAGGGTTGCTAGTGGTTTGGCATGTGGGTTTCCGGGGCCCACCTGTGGTAAACACCACTTCTCGGGTAACCAGTCTTTGCTCCATGATGGTAAACTGAGGCAGCTCCAGCGTATCCATCCCAGTCACAGCTGAGTCATTCCCTTGCCAATAGAACACAATGTCATCAACGGTATAGCCATCTGGAAGGAGGAGGTGGAAGAAGAGAAGCAGGGAGATGGGTCAGTTTCAGAATATACCTGCAAGAGTCAAGCCCACTCCTTTCTTAGCAAGTATCCCTGGGGGCAGGAGCCTGAGAATGGGGTCAGCTCTCCTCTAGGTCCTCAGCTACCAGCAGGGACACCACAGCTTAGGACATACAAAGGTGCTCAGCAGCCCTTTCAGAGGGCCACCAGGGAGTGCTCCCTATGGGCCATGTGGACAAAGGGCCAACTTGAGAGTTTCTGAGCTGGGAAAGAGCCAATGGGCACCCCATCCTGTCACACATATTTGTGGGTGCTTTGGGTTTAATTTCTCAACGGCTTCTCAGCTGACCATACAAGTCTTCCTTTTAACAGAGTTGGCAATGCAACCCTTGTCCCTAATTCGTCCCTTCAACCTAGGCCTTGCCGCTTTTCTAGTGAGGCAACCCCCCCGTTATGAACACACACACACACACACAAAGAGAGAAGCATTGCTGTACAGGCTAATATGTGGTCAGCTGTCTGCGCCAGAGTCTTTGGCTAATATTTGTACTCAGGATGAATGGAAATGCATGGAAAAGGATGAAGCCTGTGTTCTAAGGCTCCCAAAGGTCACTGGCCTCCCCTCCCTCAGGTGACTGCTGTCAACAGGGACCCTTTCAGGGTCAAAGAAGCCAGCCCAAAAGCCCAGAGTTAATTTCAAATTCTCGAAGTGGCAAAAGACAAAAATGTTAAGGATATAAATTTCGCTTCCCACATTCTGAGTAAGGCTTGCAAGTAATGGAGAACAAAAAGAAAAACTGGCATTAGCGGTAGGAAATTTCCCAAGAGTGTCTCATTATAAACAAAATCACAGTGTAGGGAATTGTGTATAATTCCCATTCCACTGTTTTCTTGGTCATAAACTATTCTCAAAATACCAAGAGGTACCAAGTATGACATCAGTCATTAGTGCCTTCAGGATCTCATTTACACTCCATTACCAATCATACTGAGCACGACAATTCACTGTTCACCCTAACCTTTCAAGAAAATAACTAGTACTTTGTCAGATGCATATATACAAATAGAGCATCAAGATTTTGGACAATGCCTGTGTTAGAATTCAATTGTTCTATGTTCATTTGAATGGAAGGCAAAAGGGTAATATATTTGGAGAATGGTTGGAATTTAAAAAAGGGTTCTGATTGCATTCCATCAGTCACCAAGAAGGAAGGATCGAGGATCTCTCTGGCAGCCGAAGACTCAAAATCACATGCCCTGGCATGCATCTAGAGGCAGGGGCTTTGGAAAAAAAGCAAAGAGGAACCACAGGTTGCCTCCAAGCCCCTCCATTGTTCCTTCCTTCTTCTGACCCACAGAAGCTGGAGCAGAGGGAAGAGAAGAGACCAAGGAGGAATACGTACAACTTTCAATTTCGAGGGTGCAATTCTGCTGGTCCAGGGGGTATCTTCGCAGATCCATCATGCAGGCAGCAGTAGTGGTGATTCTGGGCAGGGGAAAGAACATGAAAGAAGACATAAGAGCTAGGTGGCAGGAGGGGCTGCTGTTTCCATGGCAACTCGGGAGATTTGGGGAGGGGGCTGGCAGGAGGGGAAGGGAGGGCAATGCATCCTCCATGGCATGTGGTTCCAATACCATGAGGCATTTCAATCTGGCTGAGCCTATTCAAGGGGTTGTTGATTTCCCAGGATAGCAGAGGTGGAAGAAACCTTTTGGGATCATCTGGTCTACTCCTTTCATTTTAGAGAGGGGGAAACTGAGGCTGGCCTGGGAAGATGTCAAATGAAACACTCAAGGTTACACAGCTAGTAAATGGTAGACCAGAGAACCAGAACCCTTGTCCTTTTCCTTCAAGCCTGCCACTGCTTCCACTGCACCAGAGTTTTTCAAGGTAGAAGGGATCTTAGACATATTCTAGTCTCCATTTATTGTATTTTTTTGCTTAATGTGATTTTTTAAATGTTTTGTATGAATTCGTTGAGATAGTATATATAGTGATTTGGTTAAGAGTTTAGAGGATCATAGGCTTCAGAGCTGAAGAGACCAAGTGGTCCACTCCACTCACTTTAGATGGAGAAACTGAGGCTCATGGAGTGGAAATGATATGTCTAAGGTTTCAAATCTAGTGACAGCCAGGACTTGAACCCAAGTCTTCTGACTCTAAGTCCAGTGATCTTGCCACTAGGCTTCTGTCTCTCTCTCTCTTTGTGTATTTCCCTTTGTCTCTCATCTATCTCTCTCTGTCTCTCTTTCAATCGCCCTACCTATCTGGTAAGAAGATTAATGAGCTGAAGAGAGGAAGGAAAGAGTATTGTGTGGGCGACAAAGGAACCTAGAAATCTGCTGAGATTGAAAACAGGGAAACCAAGCCCCCGGCAAGGGCTGAGAGACATTTGTCTTTGGGAAGGTGGGCCCAAAGTCATCAAAACCAAGATACCTGCTACAAACTCCTACGCTCCTCGGCAGAGCTAATGGGAACCTGGGAGGTCATCTAGTCCAATGCCCTGATTTTACACACGGGGGAACTGAGGTGCAGAGAAGTTAGAGGACTCCCCCCAAAGTTACACAGCTCCCTGAAGCTCCCTCTTACACCATGCAGCTGGCAGTGTCTGAGGTCATAAGAATGGAGGTGACATGTGGTGTCCTGGTGTGTTTATGTATGTGTGTAGATAAGCCTATATTATTACATACAACTACCTGATAGGCTAGGGAACACCCCTGGAGCTATTGGCATGCATGTGCAGTGGAGAGAGAGGGTGAAGTGTTGTGCATAGGCGGACACGAAGGGCAGCCGGGCCAGGGTGGGTCATTGTAAATTTTAGGCTATGTCCTAAGTGTGGGTGTGTATGTGGCTGAGGTGGAGATCCTGGGAGGAAAAGAGAGAACATTGGGGGAGAGAGAAGGAGTGGGATAAAAAAAAAACCCATTCATGTCTTATGTAATCATTCCCATAAGCCCCCTGTGTCAGTCTGCACCGTCCTCTTCATCCCCATCCCCTTCAAAGCTCCATTTTCTCTTTCTAGCCTCACTGAATTCAATTTCCATATAGCATAGTGTATGCATGTGTGTGTGTCTGTTCACTTCCCCCCTTTAATTAGCCATCCCCAAAGCATTCATCAACTGGCGCGCTTGTTTGTGGAGCAAGGAAAAGCAGCAAACTGTTCACTGGGAGCTGAGCTGACCCCTGTGGTCTGAGGGGGCAGGGGAACAAACGGGCAAAGGGCCAATGCTTGAGAGAACCCCCAGAGAAAGGGTGGCCCAAGGTGGGGGGGGGGAAGAGAAAGCTGCAGTGGCTGCCTCACTATCTCTTTAAAAAATCCTGTGTGCTAAATTTATCTCTTGGCTGTCTGGGAACACTGTTTGTGGGGGATGAAGCCTTGAGAAGACTCTTTGCCATCGCCTGCTATGCTATAGATAGATCTGGACAGACTAAGGGAGTATATGGGGGCACACACATGCCTCACACACACACGTGCACATACATATTCCCTATATACATACACACACGCACACACACGAACACACACCTCCATCCTCCTTGCCTTTGGCTCCAACACACAAACCACTCTTTAAGGGGGAGGGGAAGGAGAAGGGCTTCCACTGGAGCATGGCTGATGAGAGGAGGCGCAGAGAGGGGAACCAAGTCACCCATGATAAAATTGGGATTAACGGAGCCCATGTAGCTTGTTTCCCAGGCAGGGCCAGGGAGAGAGAAGATCAGGCACTGTCTTGGTAATAATGCCAGACGGGGAGGATGGGGGACACATTCCACCATGGGATCCACTTTCTCTTCCACATTAGCCAGGGCAGAGGGTCCTCATGGCCTCCACCTGTCTAGTCATGTACCCCACCTGTGAGAAAGAGCATCTCTAGAAGGGGGTTCATTGCCTTTCTCTCAACATGTGAATTGAACAAAGGAAGGGAACAAACATTGTTCTAGGTAACTTGCTGGACCTTGTGGGCCGAAAGTGGCCACCAGCATTCTTCTCAGGGGAATGGTCTTGTTTTCCAGCTTCCCAGAATGTTTCAAGATCTTGTCTTCTTGTGTGTCTTATCTTCTTGTCTTGCTGGTACAGTGGTGCTATCATTCCAGGTGGTTACAGGAACTTGGAGGACATTAATGTTGACATTTGTCTATAACGTAGTAGTAGTTCAGTCATCTCAGTCATGTCTGACTCTTTGTGACCCCATTTGGGGTTTTCTTGGCAGAGATACTGGAGTGGTTTGCCATTTCCTTCTCCAGCTCAATTTATAGATGAGGAAACTGAGGCAAACAGGATGAAATGATTTGCCCAGGGTCCCACAGCTAGTACGTGTCTGAGGCTAAATCTGAACTTAGGAAAGCGAGTCTTCCTGATTCCAGGTCCAACACTTTATCCACTGTGCCACCTAGCTGCCCTGGCTATAATGTACTCAGCTCTTTACTTGAGGTCTCAGAGGTCTGGAAGAAGTGTGGCTGGTTGGGGCTCAAACCAGGTATGCTGGAAGTGAGCTGATGACAGAAAAAAGGACTTTGACTAATTAGTAAGGAATGCATTTCCACTCCTTGGTGGGGGCTGGGGCCCACAGGAAGAATTCGGACCACTGAATACAAGAGAGGGGTACCATTGCTCCTGTCTGCCCTCTCCTCCCCCAAGGCATTTGGTAGCCAAATGTCTTTACAGGGATCCCTGAATGGCATGGTGCTAGATGAGAAGGGCACAGATGGTGGAGAGGATGATGGTGGCAATCCATCTCTTCCAGATATGGGACAGTAGTACCCTGTCATCTTCAGGAGAATGAAGAGGAGCCACATGGCAGGAGGGGAGTTCCAGCACCTCCCAGGCCAAGGATCCTAGACTGGCTCTGGCATCACTCGAGAGGTGTGAACTTCATTGGTGTTCTCACCCAGATCTCAAAGGGTCCATTGCTCTCCAAACTTCATGACTATCACTGCAAGAAGGACTTTTTTTTTTTTTCCACAAAAGCCTCTTCTTTGTGGTAAAAGCTACCACTTGTTGACGAGAGATGTCGTTCCAGCAGCGCTTGGAAGGAAGGTTTCTCCTTGCTCTTCAGTCTTGGTGAACAGCAAGACAAAATGGCAGCCTGAATATTTACAGCACCTCTTTTCATTGTGGCAAATGACTGGAAACTGAGAGGTTGTCCAGCAGCTGAGGCATGGTTGAACAAGCTATGGTACACGAAGGTGGCGGAATACTATTATGCTATGAGAAATGATACAGGAGATGGTTTCAGAACAACCAGAGAATGCTCATATGAACTGATGCAAAGTGAAGTGAGCAGAACCAGGAGAACAATTTATATGATGGCAATGGCAGTGAGAAGAAAAACAACTTTGAGAGACATAGGAACTCTGATCAACACAATGACTAAGTCCAAAGGACTCCTGAAGAAACATGCTGCCCACCTCCAGATAGCGAGTGGATGGACTCCATGCAGACTGAAGCCTATTTTCATTTCTTTTTCTTTTGTTTGGTTGGGGGATGTGACTAATGTGCGAATTTGTTTTGCTTTCACGCTACATATTTGTAACAAGTTTTGTTTTTCTTGCCTTCTCGATGGGTGGGGGAGGAGGAAGTGTGAGGGAGACAATTCAGAACTGAAAACAAAATAGAACTGAATAAACCCCCCCCCCAAAATAGCAGCCTGAGGTTCCCATCCTTCCCTATTACCGCTGTGTACCCAGCTAGCTGGCTCAGGATACTACCTGAAGAGACACATCAGGCCAACCTGCTGGTTTGGCACCACAACACAGCAGCTTCCATCTTGGGATGTAGGGCCAGGCCAATCCATCTCAGTGAGGATTTCCTCACCACCTACAATACAGCTTCCATAACCCTTTTAAACAACATTTCTCATGGCAGCTCCAAGGGAGATGATCTCCATTTTCCTAATAGGAATTTGCCAAAGAGTTCAAGTTGCAAGACACCCAAAGGCTCTGGTGATCAGAGAAGGCTGCCAGATATCACCAGTGAAGAATTGCTCAGGAGAAGTTGCATCAAGGATCTCATCAGAGAGGTGTATGCCCAGAAAAGGAGGTGGGCAGGTCATACAGTATAAGCTGGGGATGCCAGATGAACAGCTTACTGTGGCTCCATTGGTATCCATGACATATTAAGAGGTCTAGAGGACCTCTGCTTGACTCCTAGAGGAAGGCCCCTATGGAGGATATGGATGAGAATCACACAGGATGAGAAGGGATGGACAGGTTGTGATTTGTAAGTATTTAGTAAGAGCCTAATGTCCCCAAAGGGAAGCTCACACTGAGTCCTCGCTCAGATAGCAAGGCTTTACCATGTACCATTTTGACTTTGAAAGCTTAATTAATGCCTTAGATGCAGCTCTGGTGGTAATGTTCCTTTTCCAGGATGTGGTTTGTTCTTTGCTGTCTCTGATGGTGACTGCGGTTGATGAAGGCTCAGAAGGAAGCTGGAGGCCAGAGCCTGGATCCTGGCCCCAATTCACCTTCTTGTGTCCCTAATGGCTGCTGCTGGTCTACAAGAGATTGAAGCCCCGCTGAAGGCCAGGCCTTGACTAAAAAGATGGAAACCAAAATCTCCTGGGAGTTCTCAAGGGTCTTTTACTAGAGGGCGCTTGGATCCTCATACCCATGGCAAGGAAGACATCTTGTTTCTAGTGGAGAGAGAGACTGACAGCCAGCCAGAGCCTGCAACAAGGCAGGGCAGTGGGGAAGCAGGGTGGGGGCGAAGGAAAGTCTGGCCAGTCCTTAGACACCTAGCTTTACAATGTCTGGAAAGGTGGGGAGGATTTCATCCCAGGTTGCAGATGGCCACAGCGAGGCTCACAGCAGCCTATATCCTGGTCCTCTGTGACAGGGGCTCCTCCTTCTTCCTCTTGGAAAAAGAGAAGGGGTTTGGCTGGCCTCGAGACTCTACTCTGTTCCAGCAGTCCCAATGCAGTAGATCCCAAAGCTTGCCTGTGATCTTGGGAAACCTCTGGGCTCATGGCTTGGTTGCTTTGTTACAGGGAAGAGTCTGCCTGGTAGATATCTCAAGGACTTCTACCTTTTTCCTTCAGGGCCATGTCTGGGTTCTTGGGAAGACACTAACCCTAGGCCAGCTGAATACACTGATCCTAGGTGACTGGCTTGGGCACCAAGCTCTTCTTTTCCTATGGCTTCTGGGGGTAACAAGCCCTTTGGCAGAAGAGCCAAATGACCTTAGGTCCTCCTTCCTTTAGGCCCTTCTGTACTCATTGGGATGGTTGAGGCTAAGGGCCAAATTGGGCTATAGGGGTAAGGAGGCTTGGAACTCAGGGTACGGCAAGAGGAAGTCAAGTTGCCTTTTCAGAGGCCCCCCTGCTACAGAACAAGGTTGTCTAGAAACAGAAGTAGCCTGAAGAATCACCTAGAGTCTGTGACTTGAGGGACATCAGGAAAGATTCACTTGTACAACTGATCTGAAGTTGGGAAGAGGCTCACATTGGCAAGGTCTGTTAGCTTGGAAAGGACCTTAGAGGTCAACTTCCCATCATAATACAGATGAAGAAAGTTGGGGCCTAGAGAGATTAAGCAACTTGTCCAAGGCCATAAACAGCAGAGGTGTGGGATTTGAACTCGGGTCCTCGGACTCCAAATCCACCATTCTTTCCACTGTACCACATGGCTACTAACCACATGGTGGCTTACAGTTTGCCAAGTGCTTTATGTCCATTTTCTCATTTGAGACTCACAGCTGTTTGGTGAGGTGGGTACTATTGTCTCTGTTTTACCCTTGGGGAAACTGAGGCTTGTAGAGGAAATAACTTGTCCATGGTCACACAGTTAGTAAGTGCCAGAGACAGGATTTGGGTGGCTTTTTTTTTTTGGCTTTTTGGTGAGGGAATCGGGGTTAAGTGACTTGCCCAGGGTCACACAGCTAGTAAGTGTCAATTATCTGAGGCCGGATTTAAATTCAGGTCCTCCTGACTCCTGAGCCAGAGCTCTCTCCACTGTGCCACCTACCTGCCCCTCAGGACAGGATGTGAACCTAGATTTTCTTGACCCCAAGTATAGCACGCTAGACTCAGCCTTTCTTCATTAGTTGGCCAGATTAGTTGGTTGTCCCCAGAAGAGAGCAGGGTTTAAAACAAAGGCCAGGCCAGGCAATTCTGCCTGGGAAGGGCTAAGGTCACAGTATGAGAGTGCTGCTGCTGGTGGGGGGGGGGGCAGGATCAGGGGAGCATGCAAGAAGCATTTCAAAGGTTCTGGGCCCCTGAAGTGGGAGCTGGCCACTGAGAGGGGCAGACGCCAAACTGCCCTTTGCAGACATCCTCCAGTGTGGCAGGAAGGACTCTGGGAGCAGGGGCAGGGAGGATCTGGAGCCCACAGAAGGGTCAAGGACTCCAGGCTCAGACAGGCAGAAGCCAAATCCCCCCCTGCTTCCTCAGCTCCCCTCTAAAGAATGCTTCTCCTTCCCTGAATGAAGCCTGGCTTTCTCACCTGCCAATTTCACAGCAAAGCCCTAATCCCAAGCTTGTGACAGTGTTGTGGGCATGGGAGAGATGTCACCAGGGAAGCAACTAGACAGGCTGGTCATATAGCAGGGGAGGGGGGAGCCCTGGAGGCAGAGGAGAGCTAGCTTTCCCCACCTCAGCCTGGAGAATTTGTGAGAAGGTTTAGACAGGAACTGCGGTGGAAACCTGATTTTTTAAAATGGAACGATTATATCCTGAGGATTTGGGCTGACTGAATGTTGTACTTTGGGGTCGGGGGAGGATCTGAGGAGCAGGAGCCAGAGGAAGGACCAGGCAACAGTGGAGGTCTATGGATTCCAAGAATCTTCCCTGTGTGGGTATGTGAATGTGTGTGTGTGTGCCCATAGATGCATGCATGCAGGCTGCAGGTCACCAATCCTTTGGGGGACAGAATTAGGAGCATAAGTAGTTGTAGCTGTGACTATGCTATGGACACAGCACTCGTTCCTAGAGGAAAGCAGCAGGGGTGACCTGCATCCCTGGTTCAGCAAAGAACTGCAAGTCTGATTGTGCTGACTGAGCCCACTGCCATCGCTGGGCACCAAGAGAGAATACACCTGCCCTCACCAGTCTCTCTCTGTCTCTGGATCTGTCTCTGTGTCTTTGTCTCTCTGTCTCTCTCTTTGTCTCTGTGTGTCTCTGTCTCTCTCACTTGCTCACTTGTGTTCTTCAGACATTTTATGGTTTTTTTTCTCTGACTAGATGAGAAGCTTCTTGAGGACAGCAACTCTACCTTATGTTTCTTTGACTTGCTCCTCTCCACCTGTCCCACCTAGATAATGGGACCTTGAAGAGTATACACCCAGTGTGTGTTGCTGAAGGCCAACACAAGTTCTTCTTGTAATGCCCAGTGAGTGGGATGTGGGTTTCCAGGCTCTCTGCCTAATTGATTGTGAGTTCTAGACTCCTAGGGGGCATACCTGAGGCCATACAGGACCGTTCCATCGGGATGGAGACGGATCATGCGGTTCTTCACAGTCACTCCGTGCAGGAAGGATTTTTTGTCGTTCAGAAAGTAGGTGTCAGGGAGCCACAGCTGATCAGCCACACGGTTGTCCAAAGTCAGGTTGAAATCAAAATCACTGTATGCCAGGCGCTTGTCCCTCCAGCTCTGCTGGAAATACATGGTGATGGTGTAGTCCTGTGGAGACATAAAGGAAAGCCAATATATTGAAGGAAATGCGCGCGCGCGCTACAAAGAATGGGAGCTAGGACTCTGTCTAGGGAGTGGTGGCTGAAGGCGTCCCTGTGGCATGGAGATGTAGAAGATGCTGTTGCTCCCCACCCTTCTGGGTGGTCCATCAAGTCCCCCTCCACTAGCAAGGCCAGAGAAGAGGAAGGAGATGGCCCAGGCTGGGGACTGAGGGATGACCCACTGCTCTAGTCCTCTAGGGAGGTAGGAGAGGGGGCATGCCCAATTTAACAGTGCTGCGGGGACAGCAAGGACCAATGTCAAACTCTTTTCTCCACCCAAGCCATTTGCCTTCCTCTGGCAGTGCTCAGAAAGACAAGTTCCTGCGAAGTGGAAGCAGGCCAGGTAGGAATTTCCCCAGTGCGATCCAATATTACAGCCCCCTGGGTGCCACATCTTAAAGCCAATACTCCGTTTGGAGAGGAGAGGCTGGGGAACACAGCATGGATGACAGGCAAGAGAGGGAGACTCAAAACCTTTCTTGGTTGTATTGAACTAGCTTGGTTCACTGGAAAGAATATGGGTCTGGGCAGCAAGAGGCCTGGGTTCTACTCCTGGCTTGGACAGGGATAGGGCCTGGGCCTGTGATTTGATTAGCATAGGGAATTCCCAGGTGTGGAAGCTGCCTCTGCCAATACAGGTAAGAACCATCTCTGCAACTCACAGTCTTAGACAGTTGCCTAGAGAACTGCAGAGTTAAGTGAATTGCCCAGCTGTAAACAGCTTTACAGTTACAGTGTCCAAAGTAGATTTTGAATTCAGGGTTTCCTAGTTGGGTACCAGCTGCATAACTTTCGGCAAGCCACTTTTAGCTCTCTGTGGGCTTCTCATCTGTAAAATGGGCATAATAATCCTTGTCTGGCCTCTCTTCTAGGCCTGCTGAGATGAAACTAATGTGCTGATGCTTCCACACCTACGTGCAGTATTGGGACCATGCCTGGTGTGCAGCATTTCAGGACAAGCTTCACACTTGGGTTCCATCCTAGGCTCTGTCTGAGGGGGAAATTCCCATAGGATGTGCACATTTCCCTGGTGGCTAAGCTAAATCAGCCTCTGCATAAGTGGCTCCCTTCTTTTCCCTCCCCAGCCCAAGTACAGGACACTCACTGGACGGGGGAATGAGTAAGATACAAGAATGGGGTCAGTCCACTTATGGTCTCTGTAGTACAAAGAGAGATCCCACCTGCAACTTCCATTCCCCTGTGGGTACAGCAATGAGGAAGGCACCGTCCTTTTTCACAAACTACTTCCATTGAGCTGCAACGGGTGTTTTTCACAGTTACACATCAGAAGTCACAATCCTCCTTGCCCATTTCAGCATTATCAGCAAGTGAGTTAGGAAAGGGACCCATCATTAGTGTAGCTCATGCCCTGAGCTTCGTAGTTGAGCTCTCCAAGGTCCTCACACCATGAGCTGCGTTTCCTTCCTTCTTTTCCAAAATGATAGAGTGTGAACCAGTAGCCTGGTGATTGCTGGACACTGAAGCCCTTCCCAACAGCCCAACTGACCCCCCTAGCCCCCAAACATGCATACACACAGTGCCGTGGCTCAGCCATCCAGCTATTTTTCAGCTTTGGGTCATGCAGAGTTAGGGGAGCAATGCAAGAGCATGGCTGAGCAGGCTGTGTTAGTCGCTTTGAAGCCAGGTAGCTGAGCAAGGACAAAGAGAGCTAGTTCTTAATAAAGAAGCTCAGATTACAGGGAAGTATGAAGCATAAGAGGCAAAGAATTATCTCCATACTGATCTCTGGAATATAGCAGGCAAGAGGAGTCAATGGCTGTAGTTGCTCCAATAGCTGCTCAAGGGCTTTTGCTGCCAAAGTTTTAGGTTGGGATTGATCTAGGGTCCCTGCTTACTGCCACCCTCCCCCACTATCTGGCCAGTTCTTAAGCCCTTTGAGCAGTCCGATTCCCCTCCAGTCTCCTTTGTCCATCCTATACTACAAGAAGATATTAACGTGAAGAGCATCATAGTCTCAGAGTTGGAAGGGACCTCATTAACCATCTAGTTCAACTCATCCATGAACAAGGATCCCCTCTATAATGTACTATGAAGTATTCGTCCAGTCTGTACTTGAAGACCTTCGATGAGTAGGACTGAGCACTTAGCAGGATCTGTTTCTCCTCAAGAGGACACAGGCTGCTGTGCCAGGGCACTGATCCTGGGCCTGGAGGTGCTGGAAAGAACCCTGCACATGCACCTAGGACACCTGGGTTTCTACTATGAGTCCTGTGGGCAAGTCACTCCATCTATCTGAGCCTTAGCTTCCTGACCCATGAAATGGGGACACTGCATGGTTGTTGGGAGGAAAGCACTTTATAATCCTTGAGGTGTTACAGATATTCAAGCTACTGTAATTATTCCCTGGCTTGGCCTGTGTTTGTGTCTATATGTGCCCATGGCTGCTTGGAACTCTCCAGAAGAAAAGGGCTATGCAGAGTGGTGACATCACAGTTAACTGCAGGATTAAAAAAAAAAATGAAGATTTTTTTTTTCCACTGAGGAGGAAACACAGGAGCCTAGACTGCTGCCCTCACTGCTGGCTACCAGCTGGCTAGAGAAAGTAACCTCCTCCCTCTCTCTGGTTCAGGAGAGATCTTAGGGAGTCCCCCTCCTACCTATCCACCCAGACAACTAGATGAGGTGGACGGTATGCCTACAAAGCCTGTGGGCCCATGCAGGTCCACTGAAGGCTCCTGCTGCTCTCCTCTCATCAGCACCCACAACCTTCTACCTTCCATTACTGGCCTAGGAAAAGACCCTCCAACTGTCTGCTTGCTAGCCACTGGGGTATTCTACCCACCTCTTGAACCCAACACATCCACAATGGAACTCTCAAGTCACAAGGGGTCTGAAGCCAAAGTCATTTTTGACTCTTCCCTCTCCTTCACTTGCCATCTCCCCCCTCCATCCAATTAGTTCCCAAGTCTTATTGATTCTACCTCTACTCTATCTCAGATCCTGGTCTTGTAACCACTCTGGATCATTATCTTGGGTTTAGACTATTGTAGTATCTACCTAAATGGTTTGCCAGCTTCCCCTCTCCAATCTGTATTTCCTATCACTGCTAGCATGCTCTTCTTAAATTAGAACTCTGATCACATCACTCCTATACTCAAAAGCCTGCAGTGGCTCCCTAGTATTTAGTTACTAACTCCTTATTTTGATGTTCAGGACCTTTCTGTCTGGCTCCAACCCACATTCCTAGCCTGACTTTACATACTCTCCCTTCACACATTTTATAAAGAAATCCATGAAGCCTCCCTTGATGTCACCAGCTAGACATGCCTTTGCTTTCCTCAATTTTCTCATGCTTCTCTCTTTGATCTCTCCTATGCAATGATTATATTCTAAATGGCACGGTACAGAATATTCCCCCTAATGTCATTCACTGGTTCTGTGGAGATACAACTCTAGGTGAAGCATACTTATGGGGGCCAGTTAGTTCTATAGCAACAGAGTTCTAAATGGAAGAGCTGTTCCTGGACAGCCTAAATCGAGACCAAAAACAAAGCTTCCAAAGTGTCTTTAGAGAGACCTGCAATTAAAGCAGGGCTAAGCTGGGCAGGGCTGCTGGGATATGCCAGAAGGCCCAAGGTGTGCAGATAAAATGCACTAAATCTTTGCATGGATCCTTGAGGGATGGGTAGGAAGGGGAGGGGGAGATGACTGGCTTAAGGATAAGCAGCCAAAAAGCCAGATATTAATCTAAGTGGAGGATGGGAATTCCCAGATCTGTAGTTTAAGATCTCATTAAAAATGACAATTCTCAGATGAGTCTGGGCATTGTTGCTTTAAAAACAATCCTTTGCTCACAGCTTGGCAGGGACAATATATCACCCTCAGATGCACAAGGCATTTGTAAAAGCATACTGAGCTTCAGCATAAACTGCAGAAAGCTGGGCTTGGGATGGGGGGAGGTGTCACTGATTTAATTTGGAAACTAAGACCTGAGGGGCTAAATCCTCCTGACCTGAGCCCAGCCTCTTCAAGTAACTAGAGGGAGCCCAGTTACCAGTGGGGCAGTGACTCTGACCTTGCAGGGACTGGGCTAAAGGTCTGAAAAAGCTCAGGTTTTATTTATCTTTTCCTGTCCTCTTTCCCTTTGTCTTCCAGAAGTAACTAGGTGGAACTATTAACTCAATGCCTCTTTGTCATGAATGGGGCTGCTACTCACTGCTAAGGATAAACTATATTTAGTGTTTAACACACTATTCAGTATCACACATTTCTATTTCTTTCAGATGCACAAAACACTTTCCTCCCAACAACCCTACTAGAAAGAAGGAGAGCAAGTGAATATATTAAGTGAGGAATAAGGAACTAGGGAGTCAACTTTCAAGTGGGGATTGGATACAGCGGATTATCAATCTAATTGTGAAATGACATTAAATGGGGAACTCTTTAAGTGATGTGTATATGTGTGTGTGGGGGTCACATCCACACTCTAAGTTCTTTGAGGGAGGGACTATGTCTAGCTTCATAGATTCACAGCATCTCAAGAGTTGGAAGGGTCTTAAGGGGATAGCTAGTCAATACCATGACAGATATCCCCTCAATAACCTATGTGCCAAATAATTGGTTATCCAGCCTTTGCTTGAAGACCTTAGAGATGGGGAACTTACTACCTCCCAAGGGAGTTCATTCCACTTTGGGTCAGCTCTAATTGTTACTAAGTTTTTCTTTCCATTGAGTCTAAATTGGTCTCTATATCATCTTTCTATGCCTGGTGCCCAGGATAAGGCCTTGCACACATCGTTAATATGTTAATAACATGGATGTGTCAAGAACATTATTAGTGAGGGGGACTCTTTCCACTCATATGGATAGCAACCTATTTAGATCATTCTCTTAGAGCAGCTGCCAGAAGCTCAGAGAAGTTAAGCAATGTGCTCAAGGTCTCATGGGTAGTAAGGGCAGAACCAGGATTTGACCTGAGGTTCCCCTGACTCCACACCTAGCTCTCTTTCCACTGCCCCATGCTGCCTAGAGGGCTTGGGGCTTGAGAGGATAGAGTCTAGATCTTGATTTTAGAGCCTATCAGCATGAAGTGGGCAGTTTCTTCAAAGCTGTCCATTGGCCACTCTACTTCTAATGGTGGGGGGCTGATTACATTGTGGTCAAACATCCAAAAACAGGTTTTTAAAAAATCACTTACCATTTTGGTAATCTACAACTCTTTAACTAAATTTCAATTAGGTTAGATTCCTGGTCCCAGGGAAGGTGATTGACATATTCAGTCCATCTCATTTGACTTGACTATGAATGGGGTGGAGAGAACAAAGGTCCTAGGGAAAGATCTTTCTGAGAACCATAGAATCCTAGAGCTGGACAGATCTCTGTGACCATCTGGTTGAAGTCCTTCATTTTCACACATGGGGAAACTGGGTTATCTCTCAATCCTCTCATCTGCTATTACTGTTATTGGCCAAACGAGGGATAATATGATATAGGCAAAATAATATAACATTTCACTCAGTTCTGAAATTTTGTGATTAGGAGAATACAACCTTTTTAATTATGTCTCCCTTCTCCTGTGTGTCCTTCCCCTCTCCCTTTGCAGTGAGTGAAGCCAATACCTTTGCCTTGTCAGGGAAGGAAGCTTTTGGAATGGAAACTGGTGAGAAAATGCCTCTGCTAATTTTGTCCAGCCAAACTCCATGTAGGAGGAAAAGCCTACCATGAGAAGCCAGGGGATGGCATCCCTGGACTTCCTGGTTTAGCTGCTGAGATTAGCAGGAGGAAGGCTACCTGTTTTCTCTGTTTCCTTCCTCTTATCCTATGACTAACAGATGCTTTTGTAAAAAAGACTGGGGCTTTTTAAGAGCCACTGAATGAAAGAACCAGGCCCTGTGGGACTGCTACAGAATGTAAGCCAGTCACTAGAGACTGATGAGCCTGGACCAGGGAGACGCCCACCAGAAGCCCTAAGCATAGTCGAGTGAGTGGAGGCTGGCATCTTTAGGACTCCCATTTCCAGGGAGAATGCCAGTAAGAACTCTGGGTGTGGGTGGTTGTGTCCTCCAGGTTAGAAAGTGTGAAGGGGAACTCCCCTCAATGTCTCCTGATAAGATATAGTTCAAGCCAAAATGGCAAGAGTGCCTACGTTGTTGATAAAGGCTAGGATGAGTATTTTTTCTCTCTAGGCACCAACATTTTCAGGCTGATGGAGAAGAGGGGGAGGCACGGGGTAGTTAATATTCTGAGTCAGTGACAAGTTGCTAGGCAACAGAGAAGGATAAATGTTTAAGGCAAATGATTAGGAAGAAGAAAGAAGTGATACTGGGATGTTGGAGGTCAGCCACATCCTTTGGATGGTTGGGAAGAGGTTCTGCAAAACCCAGTTGAGGGCTAAATGTTCACCCAGAACACATAGAGAGGCACTAGGCTGAAGAAGAACCCTGAACTTTAGGCTACTGCTATTTCATCAATAGTGAGATGGAAGAAGAAAGCACTTTGAAGTATTTAGACCCGATCTCAAGGTTGACTGTTTCCTCTCCAATTCAGGACCTGGTTTCTTGGGTAGATCTAGAACCCTGAACTAATCCAGAGCTTCTCAGGCTGTGGAGATACAGGTTCACACAACCAAAACCCACATGAGACTGATGTAGAATTTTAAGAGACAGTCTGCCCATTTGCAATGAGCTAGACAATAGTGACATTAAAGGATGAATGAGTGGACACAAGGAATAGTCACTAATGACTCAGTGTCAGTTTGGAAGGAGTTTGCCATTGGGTTGCCCAAGGGATTTGGGTTTGGCCTTGTGTTGTTTAATATTTTTTATCGATAACTTACATAAAGGCATAGATGATGTATTTATCGTATTTGTGGATGACACAAGGCTAGTAGGGTTAGCTTATGTTTTATATGATTGATTCAGGCTCCTAAAAGATCTGAGCAGGTTAGAATATTGGACTGAATTGAATAAAGTGATATTCAATGGGGAGAAATGAAACTTTATGGTCTTCTCCTTGGGTACAAGGAAACAACTTCACAAGTATAAAATGGGAGAGGTTTGACTAAATAGTCAGCCATTCATCTGAAAACTCTTTGGGGGTTTTAATCAATTGTAAGCTCAGTGTGAGTCAACAGTGTGATATGGCTGACAAAAACAAAACAAAACAAAAAAAACCAACTAATGAGAACTTAAGCTGCATAAAGATAGGTACAGTATGGGGGCAGCTAGGTGGTGCAGTGGATAGAGCACCGGTCCTGGAGTCAGGAGGACCTGAGTTCAAATCCGGTCTCAGACACATACCACTTACTAGCTGTGTGACCCTGGGGATGTCACTTAACCCCATTGCCTAGCCAAAAAACCAGATAGGTACAGTATCCAGGACTTGGGAGATGAGAGTCCCACTGTACTCACCCTAGTCAGATAGGATCTAGAGTGCTGAGTTCAGTTCTGGGACCGACCATTTAGGAAAGACAGTGGTAATCAAGAGGAAATCCAGAGGAGGGGGACCAGGTTGGTGAAGGGGAGTTTCTCAAGACAGTGAAATCACAGGGTGAGTCCTTTTACTGGGTGGGTAGATGAAGTCCAATTGCACCCAACAGTCATGCCTGATTACATCCATTGTAGCATACATCGTGCTTGGTGGGCTCGAGTCCCAGTTATCCTAAGTCAATGTGTTTCTCTCCAGTGCTATAGAGATCACATTTAGGGAGAATGACCACACTAGTCAATCTTCATCTTTATCTGTGGAGGTCACTCCCGCATTTCCTAACTCTTCTCCAGTGGGTTACCCTGGAGAGCCCTAAATCACTTTCTATACCCAGTTAGGCATAAAGTACTATTTCAGGCGCTTGCTGGCTGAAACAGGGTAACATCCAATTGAAAGCGGACATGTAAGATCCAAGGAGTTATCCTGGGTGTCTCATCATCATGACTGTCACATATATCAATAAATGACGAGTCAGAATTCACTCAAAGAGTCACTGACTCTGCCTCTTGCTGCCTGTGTGACTTTGGACAAGTCACATAACCACTCTGAGTCTTGGTTTTCTCATCTTTAAAATGGGGTTAATTACTATATTAACTCTCATTTAATCCTCATAATTGCCCTGGGAGGTAATGTTTATAAAGTTGTTGGCAAATATTAAAACACCATAGACACGATCATTCCTTTTCTTCTTTTTTAAACTATTATTAAATGCAGATGTTGGGTCAGATATGGAGCTGCCCTGAAGGCTTAAGGAGTTCTTAACCCGGTGTTCCTAGACTCCACCAATGGGAGTATGAACTTGGATGGAAAACTGCATATTTACTTTCATTCTCCTCTAACTGAAATTGAACATTGCCTTCAATCATTTAAAATATTATTTTTATAAGGGGTCTGTAAGCTTCATCAGACTACCCAAGGATACCCTAAAAAGGTTAAAAACTCATGGTCCAATGGGAGAACCAAGAGAGGTATATCTGTAGTCATCACAAACATATACATGTTAGTACATGTTAGTATCTACATGAAGAACCTAGCTATTTCTAGTTGGGGCTCTCTAATTGCTAAGAGGCCACTCACCTGGCTGAGAAACATTAAGAACCATTTTCAACCCGCTGGGATGTGGACAAATTTGGAAAAAATTCAATTGGGATGCAGAAGTGGAGTTGTCTTTCCTTGGGATAAGCATAGCAAACAAACAAACAAAAAAAAGTGAAATCTGCTAGAAGATATTTGTGAGCTACTCAGGCATTGATGAATTAGAAAGATTGAGAAAGCCAGCAGAACCAGATCTCATTTTGAAAGAATGTCCTTCATCCTTTATCTGTACTGTGCATGGTTGGCTGCCTAACAAATGTTTCTTGGAAGAATGAATGAAAGTCAAAGGTAAAAGTCCTACATGATTAGAATGGCCCAAGGCCAATTGGCTGCCTATCTGCATTTGGGCCAGTTTTCAGGTATGACTCATAACATCTATAAAGGATGAAACAGACATCAATGGAGGCATCATTGCTCGATGAGGGCGGTGGGGGTGGAAGGGAGAGGAAGGAAATTTATGAATTTGGCATGGCTGGTGAGGGTTTTCTGGGAGGATGTGAGATTTAAGTGGCATTCAGAAGGAAGGGAAAGATATGATACAAGGGATTTTTGATGGGAGGAGCAAGGTTGCATCTTTACAGATGGCCCTGAGTCCCTACACACAGCAAAGATGGAGAGACGTGGGCTAAACAATAATAAAATTAGGTGGATTTGCAATTGACTGAAAGGCAGGATCGGAAGAGTAGTTCTTAATGGTTCAATTTCAACTTGGAAGGAGGATTTCATTGGAGTTTTCCTGTGGTGCATGCTTGGCCTTGTGCTATTTAGCATTTTTATTAATGACTTGGATAAAGGCATAGATGACATGCTCATCGAATTTGCCGACGACGTGGAGATAGGAGGGTTGGCTAACATGATGTATGACAGAGTCAGGATTAAAAAAAAACTAGACAAGTGATGACATTGGCTGAGTCTAATAAAATGAAACTTAATGGAGACTTATAAATGTAAAGTCTTATACTTCGGGGTCAAAAAATCAAGTGCGAGATGAGGGGGAGTTGTGGCTAGACAGCAATTTATCTGAAAAATGATCAGGGGGTTCTCAGTCACTAGATGCTCAATACGAGTCATCCATGAAAGCTAAAGCAAATGTAGGCTTCATCAAGAGAAGTGGACTGTGTATGATCACATCTGGGATGTTCTATTTGGTCCTGGGTACCCCACTTTAGGAAGGACATTAACAAACTAGAGTGCATCCAGACAAGGGCAATGAGGTAGTGGTGAGGGGCCTGGAAATGATGTCCTACAAGAATCAATGGAAGGAGCTGAGTTATTTAGCCTGGAGAAGAGGAGACTCGGGGCAGAATATGAGCTATCTCTTCACATTTTTGAAGGGCTGTCTTGGCTCTAGGGGGAAGAACTAGAAGAAGTGGGTGGAAGATACACAGATTTCTGCTCAATATTGGAACAACTTCTTAACCACCAGAGCCGTCTAAAGATGGAATGAGCTTTCTTTCTTCCTTTCCTTCTTTTTGGAGTCAATCAGGGTTAAGTGACTTGCCCAGGGTCAAATAGCTAGTAAGTGTCTGAGGCCAGATTTGAACTCCGGTCTCCATGACCCCAGGCCCAGTGTGTCACTTAGTTGCCCTGGAACCATGAGCTGTTTTGGGAGAAAGTGAACTCCCTCTCACTGGAGGGCTTCAGACTGGATGACCACTTGTCAAGAACTTTGTACTGGTGATTCCTGTTTGGGAATGAGTTGCACTAGATGGCCTCTGAGGTCCCATCCATCTCTCAGATTACATAATGGGTTTTTAAAAATAAGAGTTGTCTCTTCCCTTTAGAGCCACACTTAGGCAGGAATGTATTGGGACTAGTTAGCTCCCGATTTTCCCGGCTCCCACCATCCAGCTAACAGGGCAGTACAAATGGCAGTTGCTGTGGGGCTGCAGCTCTGCCTCACCTTCTCAAGGAGACAAGACTGTTTCCACAGTAATCAGATTGGAAAAAACAAAACCAGTTATGATTATGGTCAGTAGCCAGCAGTCATGAAGGATGCAACCATAGGATGTTTAAGATGGAAAGGATCTTGGATGGAAAGGATGGAAAGAGTCATTTAGACTACCAACCTCCCCCACCCCCACCCTATTTTACAGAATGGGGAAGAGAATCCCTGAGGTCACATAGCCAGCAAATGGCAGGGCAAGACGAGAATCCAGGTCCCCTGACTCCCAGAGCTCACGGCTTGCTCTTTCTTTTTCAAACTTTTAGAAATAGTTTTAAATGAGTAGTGAAGGAGCTATATGACTATATTTGTGTATGTTGTGCAGGATGGGGCAGTTTGGAGGGGTCTTCCACGGGGAGCTGTCAGTGGGTTAAGGGGCATGTAGCCCGCTGGGAGGTGTAGTTGTCCATGACTTTTTTTGGGGGAAGGGGATATTTAGGGTGGGAGGTGGCTCTTTCTACTACATCACATTGCCTTGAGAAAATTGGCTTGAAATTGATGCCAGCTAAAACCAACAGAGAAGAGCAGGAATCATCACATTCTTCCTCTACCTCTGTTCCCTGGAGCAAGAGGCTGAGGTCTTCTTGGGGAGTGGCCTTCAAGGAATCAAGCCTTTCTCCTTACACAATGCCAAGCCCCCATAACCCCTCAGACTAGGGCTGTACTTCTGTGGAATTCGTGACTGGCCACATGGACAGGGTTCCTGGCAGTTTTTCTCTCCTACAAATAGTAGCAACCTCTCCTTCTCTAGTGGCAGGCAGCTGGCCTTTCTGCTTATTTCTGGACTGCTGGATGGAGTAAATCAACATCTACCCTTCGAAGTGAGATGCCAAAGGGCTGGGGCCAATCATAGGAGCTTTCTGTGACATGGAGTGTGCTAGAAGTCACTTGGGGACATCCACCCAAGGGAACTGTTATTTGGGAACACAGTTCTGCTGTGGCACGGCCCCCACCATTCCAACACCACAGAAAACCAAAGGTGGCCTAGG
Source organism: Phascolarctos cinereus (assembly GCF_003287225.1). Lineage (NCBI taxonomy): Eukaryota > Metazoa > Chordata > Mammalia > Diprotodontia > Phascolarctidae > Phascolarctos > Phascolarctos cinereus. Next base: position 27,967,550 of record NW_027556291.1, read on the forward strand.
CCTTCAGGGAGCCCTCTCATTTTACAGGAAGAAACCAGAGCCTCCAGTTGGACTTGCTAGTTATTTTGTACTATAGCTATTTTGTATTTATTTATCTCTGCATGTAGTCCCCCTCATTAGAATGTAAGTTCCTTGAGGGCAAGGATGACTTCATTGTGGTTTTTTGTAACCCCAGTTCCAAGCATATCTGAAATACTTAGTACAATGCTTGTTGAATGAGTAAATGAGTGAAACTCCTTAATGAAAGCCTCACATGGAATTAGTGACAGAGCAGGCCCAGAGCTGAGGCTCCCCTGACTTTGGAATCATAGTTTTTTTTTGCCCTAGAACCTGGCTGCCTCTCTCTGACCTCCAGCACAGAGATTCACTTGCCTTCCTTACCATCAATCCATTACTCAGAACCAGAGAGTACTTACTTCTGGTCCTATATAGCCATTCTTTCTGAAGGCTGGGGCTGAGCTAGTGTCCTGGAGGTCAAAGGTGAAGAGCAGCTGGTCTCTTCTAGTCTCTAGCTAATCCTGTCTCTGGCCATCTCCTCCTGCGGGGGAGCAGACCAGCCAATCTCCCACCACTCCTGGCATCTACAGGGAGGAAATTGCAGCTCTGGACTTAAGAGAAAGTCTGAGAGCCATGCAGCATGGAGGATTATGGTTGTCTATCTCAGCTCATGCAGAATGAGGTTTGGTATTTTAAAACCATATAAAATGTGGGCAGTTTTGAGTCTGAATTCTCTCCAGCCATTGGCTCTGACATTTGAGCCCAGGGTCTTTCATTACTTGAGCACCCTATGTATTTGCCAGTATGCCATATGCTATGCTGGAGGGTTTACTTGTTACCAAAAAGTTGGGTTCCTTCATGTTTGTGGTATTCTTTGCAGAACTGTATTTCCAGTTGTCAAGGATTGCCTTATTATCTACCAAAATAAGCTATTAAAGTGCTCAGCTTTATTTTCTGAAAGCCCATCTAATTGGAGAAACCTGGGGCCACAGAGGTGTGGCCAGGAAAGCTGCCTGCCCATTCACCTGCAGTTACTGTCTTGGGTCACTGTCCCCACCATTCACCAAGGGAGGCGAGGCGAGGATAGAACAGGACAGGATAGGGGAGGAGAGGCCTCCACTTGTCACTAGAGTGCTGCCACTCCCTGCCCGCTTCTTACATAAGGCCTAGCCTAGTTCCCCCAGTCCCTAATGCCTCCCTTGCAAAATGAATGAGTATTTACTTGGTATATGCTTTATAATTACGTAGATGTGTAGGGTGGAAGCTTCTCGAGGTCAGGGATTGGTTCATTTTTGTCTTGGTAGCCCCTGCACCCAGCACAGGGCCTAGAACACTGTTCAATCAGTCATTCAACAAACATTTGTTAAGCATATACTGTCTAGATCAGAGATTCTTAACCTGGGATCTGTGAACCTGTTTTTAAAAAATATTGTGATAACTGTATTTCACTATAGCTGGTTTTCTTCATAATACTACGTGTTTCATTTTATGCACTTTAAAAAAACCCAATTACTCTTAGAAGGGATCCATAGGCATTTATGACTCCTTGCTCTAGAGGTTTCCCATGCCTCCAATGGCTCCCCAAGGTTCCTACCATTCTCCCTTTCTCCTTGGATCCCTATGTCCTATGGGAAATTGTACGGTGGGCTTGGAATCAGGAGACCTGGCTTCGAACCCTAACTCAGATACTTATTGATTGTTTAATCATAGGGTTAGTCCCCTCACCTCTTTGAGTCTCAGTTTCCTTAGCTGTAAGATGGGGACAGTCATGCTTCCATTTGTTTCACGGAGTTATTATGAGGGAAGCATTCTGCAAACCTTATAGTGCTATAGATATCTGAGTTAATATTGTTATTACTCTCTTCTTGCCCTCCAAGTCGAGAGAGAAGGTTGTCTTAGCTATGTGACCAAAGGACTTTGCTTTTCTGTGAGACAGACTACAACATCAGAACAGCCATTGCCCCTCCTACCTCTTGGAGGGGAAGGCCAATGGACATGAGCTTCATTGCCATGCAGGAACACAGGCTTTCTCTACTGGGGATAGACACCAAAGAGCTGGGCTTCCATTGGAACGAGCAGGACAGAAGCTAGGCAAAAGGAAGAAAGAGCTGAAATGGGCCACCAAAGAATGCATCGATGAAGCATTACAGTATCTCAGGGCTGGGCAAGACCTCCGAGACTCTCTCATTCAACCTATACTTGAACAGAAATCCCTTCTGTAACATCTTCAACAAGCCTTCACTTGAAGACTTTAGGAGAGAGAAAAACCGCTACCTTCCAAGGCAGCCCATTCCATTTTGGGAAAGCTTGAAGGGCCAGGAAGGTTTTCCAGACACTATTTGCTTCTCTGTAACTTTCACTGGTCTTCACTCTTTTCCTTGGGACATTCATTTATTCAATCAACAAAACTCTTCCAAGCACCTCTCCCTGAGGTAGACTGGGCTACAGGGGCCCAAGAGAATGAAGAAGGCAGAGTCTCTGTTCTGTCTTGGAAATCTTTGTCTCTTTGGAAGACATAACTATAACCCAAGACAGAATGTGAGAGGGCTTAATAAGTGAGGGCTAACGTGTTGTTCATCGCAGATTTCTGTGCAGTTGGCCTGGAGTCAGGGGGGTGGACTAGATCCCTAGTTCCTTCCAATCTATTGCTTTTGTGACTGAGAATGGTTGCCATCAACATCAGTAGGAGCTTACTTAACACCGGGATATGGAACAGCACACTTTCTAGCTCTCCCTTCTTGTTGGTGAGGACTTTGTTGCTTACTCAGGGAGGTGCTGGAGGCCATAAGTATCGGTCTTGATGCACTTCCTTCAAGACGGGGCTCCTTTTTGATGACACCCCACTTATCTTTCTAAGCATCTGGTTTTGCAGTTTTATCTGAGCATGTTTTCCCTTCCTCCTTCAATTCCAGCTCAGTGCCCTCTTGATCAGGTTAGTGGGTCTTCAGCCAAATACATTCATCCCACTTCCCATCAGTTGTGCTCTGTCCCTTGCTCATTATTCTGGTGCCTTGAGTCATGGTCCAGAAAATTAAATTCCATTCTTAGATAGCATCTACTTGGCTAGCTGTTCACTCTCTACATCCTCCCTTCTCTTTCAAAGTAATACATACCTTTCAAGTGGAGAAAAGTGATGAAAATCCCACGTGTGTGTGTATCCCCCTCACCTCCCCCAAGCCCTTCAGTTTCCTATTGTGAACTTTCCTAGAGATCCATCCCAGATTTCTTCTGGTGGCATCATTCTTACCCATGTGAATCAGCAGAAGTGGGCTGGAGACTTGGCAGCTTCTCTGTCTTGTCTTGGCCCGGCACCCCAGGAAGGCAGCACGCTTCCCACGTGGGCCACATGAGGTCCACATATGGCCTCCTTTTTGCCCTCAGCAGGGAGGATCTAGCCATCACTCCCCATATCTTCTTCCTGAGTCTGGGAACAGCATTCCTTGCACCTATGAATTCTCTTTATTGTTCTGTGAAGCACAGGGAGATCCTGCTTCCCCAGACAATTCACCTGTCCTCTGGTGGAAGAGCCACTATCTGTTGTCTAGTCCCTTCTTCTCTTTCTCCTCTCGGTCATGTTCTTCCACTTAGCAACCTCTTACCATCTCTTTGAAGATAACTCCTGAACCTATGTCCAGACCCAATCTGTCACTCAAGCTTGACATCCACATTGTCAATAGCCTACTGGGCAGCTCATGGGATTATAACAGGTCTAGAGCTGGAAGAAAACATCTCATTCTATAAATGTGGAAAGTGAGGCCAGGGAGGTTAGGTGACTTGCCCAGGGTCACAAAGGCAGCAGGTAATAAGTCTCCAAATTTTTGACTCCAAATTCAATGCTATACTACTTAGCATTCCTCATGTGCATGTCTGGCCTATTATAATAGGCTCCTAATTGATTTTCCTGCCTCAAGTCTCTCCTTCTTTATTTTATGCCAAACTGCTATTTCTGAAGCAAAGGTCTGATCATGTCTCTTGCCTGCTCAAGAACCTTCAGGGGCTCCCTTTTCTCTCTGTTTGGCATTTAAAGCCCTTCCAACCCTATTTTTCCTGACTGATCTATATTGGGGCTTTCTTGCTATTCCCTGCACACAAAATTCTCTCTCCTGCCTCCCCTGTCCTCTCCATCCTTTGCACAGGCAGGCCCCTATGCTTGGAATGCCCTCCTTGTTCACCTCTGTTCTGTGGAATCCATAACTTTATTCAAATCACAGCGTAGGTGCCCCTTGCTATGGAAGGCCTTTCCTAATCTCCCTGTACAAATTGCTTGGTATTTCCTCAGTAAGTATTTGGTGTCTATTTGATCCTTAAGTTTTCCTCGCCAGCCTCAGCTCATCCTGACACTATCCTTGCTCTTGGAGTCATCCTCTGTTATCTAGCCTTGCTGCCATCTTCTACATGGCTTTAAAACCAGAAGTTGTTTGGTGAGTTCCCTGGGCATCCAGTCTTTTCATATGATTCCTGTTCTTCCTTCCTTTTTAGGTCTGTGTCCCTTTGTGTCTTCAGAATTCTAAACTTAAGAGTTTCCCATTCTTTTTGTGCTTAGCTCTCCTGAAAAATTTTAGTTCATAGGATCCGCCTTATCCTTCCTCTGAACACCTTGGAATTTCCTCTCTGAAAATCTAGGGTGCATATCAGAATATACCTAGATTTCCTTTCCTTCTCCATTCAACCTCGGCAACCAGTTCTACCCTGTTAAGGACAATTTCAACCTTCAAGGTTGGAGGAATCAACAAAGGCGAATTCCATTTGGGATCTAATTCTCTCTAAGGTAAGTCAAGAAGTTATTAGCTGCTCTGCATTTCACAGATAACTGAAATGCTTCCATCACTACTCTATCATGCTTCTGTACTAGACTTGTGATCTGTTTCTTGAACTCATCTATTTCTTCTCTCTGTCCAGGTGGTCTACTGACTACTCTGATGACAAACTGCTTCTGCTTCTCCCTCTACTAATCTTCTCCTCCTTTCAAGCCATCACTTACCCTACTGCCAGACTAATTTTTAAAAAGTGTTTCTCTACTCACAAGTACTTGTAAATAGCTCCCCATCACCTTCAGTACTAGGTCTACACTTACCTTGACATTCAAGGTCCTCCACAATCCAATCCTGACATGCCTTATCTTTCACTGCTCATTCCTATGAACAAGAAATTCCTTCTGGACTGATCTCTTCACTGTTGTTCCAGTCACCCCAAAACGTTACACAATACTCATTTCTATCTCCATGCTTTAGTTTGCACTCTACTCTGGCTGCTTGAAATACTGACTCTCCTTCCTTTTTCCCTACTCCAATCCTCCCATCCTTCAAGATCCAACTTAGGTACTTCATCTGCTCCAGGATGCTTTCTCTGACAAGGACAGCCCCAAATGACCTGTAGTTCCTGGAATTCTCTGCACAAATTTATGCAATTTGCATCTTGTTACATCTACTGTCTTTTCTCTCTAATTGTATCTACTGCCCAATTTAGCACCAAAAATCCACCAGAGCCTAAAACAACAGATCTACCTCCATTATCCCCTACTTATGCAACACTTTTACCGTCTGCAAAGCATTTTGCAGACATCATCTAATTTGATCTTATAGCCACTCTGTGAGGGAGAGATTGTAGGTTATTATTATTCCCATTCTAGAGATCATGAAGTTGAGGCTCAGTACAGTGAAGTGTCCAAAGTGGGGTTTGAGCTTAGGTTTCTCTCGACTCCAAATTATGTGCCGTATCCATTACACTAACTCCTTCGTTTTATAGGTGAAACTGAGGCTCCTGAGAGAACTGGGAGGGAAGCAAAGGAGTGATAATATTTTATTAAGGCTATGTCACCCTATTGGGTGGCTCTGGACAACTCTAACCATCCCCACGATTTGTAGACCAGGCCAGCCTGGTTCAGCTGTGATCTGACAGGAGACGGTAAGGTTTTGCTGGGCACCAAGACATGCTAAACCATTTCCGGGGAAACCCAGCTCTGCTTAGGCACTTCTCATTTCTTTATTCTCTGGCTTCTTCCTATTCCACCCTCCTCCCCACCCCATTGAGAGTACCTTACTGTCCCTTGAGCTTGGATTGAGGGCAAGACTCAAGCTACCAGTGGCAATAATCACCATTGTTAGTATCATTGTCAATCACTAGTAGCATGCACTAATACTTCTACCTTGACAAACCTTTCTTCAAGGAGCACATGGAGGGCCGGTGTTTGCTTTCCATTCTCCTGGCATAGAGTTGCAGGCAAGGTCCAAAGGAAGCACCTACCTTTGTTTTTCCATCTTGCCTAGTTTTCTTTAATTGGTGCTCACAAAGATGGCACCAAGCAGACCTTTTCAATATTCCTCACCCCACGTAATAACATTAGATACATCCCCCCTACTCACCCCAAACTCCAAGCCTAGCCTGTTCCTCCTGTTGAGCGTCTCCCAGTGGAGACAGCCCTCTCTCTCCCTCCACCCCATCTGGCCATAGTGTGGCCATCAACCCACGGGCCAGACTGGTGAGTCTGGTGGGTGCCTGGCCAATTCACTTTGTTCTAGGAACGTCCAACCCCAAAAGGTAGCTGTGTAAAGAAATGGCTTCTCCCTGGTGGGGTTTTATAGGTTCACAGATTTAGAGCTGGAGAAGACATTAGAGGTCATTGAGTGTAGCCCCTTATTTTTTACAGATGAGGAGATTGAGGCTGAGAGGCAAAGTCACTTGCCCGGGGTCCCACATCTAGTAAATGTTGGAGGTAGGATTTATCCCAGATCTTCCTGACTCCAAGCCCAGTGTTCTATCCACTGTGCCATATTGCCTCTCACCATGTTTTCCTCCTGTTCTCTTGGTCCTCTCCCTCACCCCCAAAGGCTCACCTGAGGGTCTGCCTTTGACACAGCTTAAGGAGAAGAGGAGGCTTTTAAAAGAAGATCTTAAGTCCAACGTGGTCTTGGAGGTGACTCACTCTAGCCTCTCTTCTCCTCTTCCCTTCTCACTTTGGGAGGGGCCAGGGGCAGATTCAGAGAGGTTCGGTTGGGGTAGGGAATCAGACAGAGTCAGAGAGGTTTCTACTTGATCAAGTGAACTTTCACTTTGCTTTCCATTGGTGTTTCTTTCCCCTGGTCATTTCTTAGTAAAGCTGTGAACCCTGTTCCTCAGGTGGCTTATGGTGAGAGGACCTTGGGGTTCTTTGCCATGGCCAGGGACCCCAGAGGTCAGGAAGGAGCCAGTAGCTATGAAGATAAAGGTGATGCCACCACGGTTGATTCAGAGAAAAAGAAATGCATTACAGAGAGAGGTCTGGGGCTCAACAGTGAATGCTGTCCCTCTCCCCACCAGAGGAGTTTCTTGACACAGCCCCCTTTCCTCCACGGTGTTCTTGAACATGAAGGTGAATCTGCATTCTTTTTACAGGGATGAGATCTCCCAATGCATGGTGGGAGTTAGGAATCAGGCTTGCCCACTATTTCTCAGCCACCACCCTGACCCCCACACTCTCAAGATGGTCCCGGGCTTGTGGAAGCCCCAACCTCAGGAAAGCACCCAGCCAACAGCTTCACATGGCCGGATTTTGCTGGTCAGGAGCAGAGAGAAGTTCTGCTCTCCTGGTGAATTGGTTTTCAAACATAATCAGATTCCCATCCCCCCAGACAAATGGCCAAAGTGTCTTTTGTTATGGACTCACCATGTTGACTTCTGAAATCTGGTCAATGCTGGAGATGTGGATGCTCATTCCAACGGTGACAGGGTTTCCTGTGACATAGACAGATGGGTTAGAACGGCAAACACAGGTGGCTGGTGAGTCCCCGATATAGAGAGGAGGGCTTCCTGGCTAACACGGTGAGGTGGAAGAGGCATAGGCCAGGGGCAGAGGAGAGCTCTGTTCTAGTCTCACATGTGCTTGTAAATAAGGCACACAATCTATCTGGGTTCTGCTCTAGAAAATGGGTCGGGGGGGAAGGTGGCTAGACATGGATGGGTCCAAGTTCCAGCTGCGTCACTCACTCCTCTGAATGCACCATTCTGCTTCCCACCTCCGCGCGCCTTTGCCTGGAACGCTTTGTCTCCCACCTCTTGGAATCTGGAGCTCTCTTCAAGGTTCAACTCAAGCGCTACCATGTACGCAAGGCCTTTTGTCATCTCCCTAGCTCTTAGTGCTTACCCACCCCCTGAAATACATTCTGTGTCTACTTCCCTTCATACATGTTATAGAGGGAAAGAGAATCAGAGGACCTGGGTTCAAATCATGACTCTGTCACTACTATCTGTGTGATCCTGGACATAACGTTGAAGGTCTCTGGCCTCAGTTTCCTTATCTACAAAATGAGGGGATTTGGACTAGATGGCTTTCTAAGTCTTCTAGCTCTAAATCTGTGGTCACATGATCCTATGTTGTCCCTCCTTCCTGCAGAACAGCCATGGTCAATTTTCATTTTAGTCTCTGTATCTTTAGAAGTTAGCACATAGTAGGTGCTTCATAAATGTTTAAGGAATTGACCTCAAATCATTTCCCCTCTCAGGGTCTCTATTCCTTATCTCTAAAATGAAAGGATTGGTCTAGATGATCTCTAAAGTCCTTCCAGCTCTGACATTTTATGAATTTACTTTCCAACAGGATATTGTGATCAGGGAAGATAATGTATGAAAGTACCCTGACAACTGGGAAATTAAAAAGCCTGAGAGTTGGAAGGGAGGGCTAGATGCCAGACCTGAATTAAAAGATCAGAGAAAAAGATGTGTTGGCAGTGGCTTCATTTGGAGTATCATTCTCATCCCATCATAGGGGCTACTACCTCTTTCTATGGAGTCTTTCATTTACACTTGAGCCCAGCCACAGGAACGGGCCTCTATTGCCAGCAATGTATTAAATCCTAGAATTCCATAATGTGAGTTTAAAAGGTGCTTGAGAGACCAGCTATTCTAACTTCTCAATTTACAGGCCCAGAGAGGGGAAAGGACTTAGCAGTGGTCACACAGATAGCAAATGCGAGCCAAGATTTGAATCTAGGTCTCTTCTCTATAAAGAGTCTCTTGTTAATGGCCTTTCAGGCCTTTATGAAGAAGCTATCACTGCTAAAATGGCTAACAGGAAGATATAGTTCCCTCTTTCATAGTATGGAGCTGCTGGAGGTTGTTGCCTGTGGGCTTAGGGCCTCAAAAACCCCCAAATCTATCCTCATAGCTTCCTTCTCTGTTCTCAAATGTGCTCACACTCATTATTTCCCTGCTGGGACCTTCATATGTGGACATTTCACTTGTGGCCTGTAACCCTGAATGGGAGATTGCTCTGTCAACGGGGCCAGGGTCATGGGTTCAATCCTTCTCTTCTTCTCTTGGCAGCTGGCCATGCTCTATGCCTAGTCTCCCCCTAACCCTGTCTAGAAATCTCACAAAGGGGAGCACGACTTGTCACGGGAAGCAGAATGTGGGGCTTAGTGCCAACTCAGCTCTCCTGTGGAGACCCAACAGTATGCTGCAGCCTGTCCCTGGGCACCCAGCTCACGCCTTGATACTTCCTTAATGCAGCAAACAGAGCAATCATAATTGGAAGGTAATTAATACAATCAATAAATAAGGGAAGCACTTTAGCTCCTGTCTCCTTAGCTGTGCACAGCCTAGAACTGGGAAACTCTAGTCTTCTGGAAGCTACCTGGGGAAGTTGGGCTGGGGATGATTTTCAGGACCCTGGAGAGAACCTGGTTCTTCTCAGTGGCCTTTGTGTCGGGAAGTGAAAGGAACAAATAAAGATTCAAAGACCACCCCCCCTTCTCCTTTCCTCCCCACTCCCCCAGACATCCCCCTCCTTAAACCATTACCCTGCCCCACCCAGCAGAGCTAGCCAGTGCTCCAACTCACTCAGAGCCCCCAGGAGGACTGAGCAAAATGGGGTCCAAGCGGAGGGGAAATAAAAGCAAGCCAGAACCTGAAAATGAAATGGTGCCTTAATTATGCGTTAATGTGAGCAGGGAAGTGGTGTCATAAGTGCTTCTTGGGGATTGGGTGTGCTATGTTGTCACTGAGACAGACCCTTTGCCAGCCTGCCAGTCTGCCAGTCAGCCAACATTCCCCTTCAGTACCACAGGACTAACACTTAATATAGCTTCGCCAGGAGTGACCTTTGTACATCTTCTTAAAGAGACAGTGCCCTGCCTTAGAGACCTTTGGGACGTTTTGTTTCAGGGAGGGGGGCTCATCCTGAACACTGTACTCCCTTCCTGAAGCCTGGGAGATGAGCAAGGAGCTAGAGCCACTCCAGCCAGTTTCGAGGGCACTAAGGTGAGGCTAGGGAGACTCCAAAACCCTAACCACCCCCAAAGTGCTGCTGGGGTCCATTGGCCCATTGAGATCTCCCAGGGCTTGCAGGTGGTTGGGAATACTGCTCTGCCCCTAGCCGCTCCCCCCCCCCCATGGAGGTCTGATGCATTTGGACAAGGTTACATTAAGAAATAGTTCCTGTTGTGCCCTATCATGTATTGTATATCTGAGCTGGCTGTCTACCTTGCTTGTCCCGAATTCTGGTACTGTTTCCAAAATTATATAGATTAAGAGTGTAAATGAATAAATATAGAATGAACTGGGTCCAGGCAAGAAGCTGGAGTGCCTATTTAGAATATCTCCATCATTGGACATGGAGGCCCATTAGAGAGCTGGCTCAGTTTTCCAGTAACCTGATAAATAACAATAATACGAGCTTACATTTCTATAGAAACACTTGCCTCGTAACAACTCTTTGGAGGACACAGTGGAAACATCATCATTTCCATTGTTGTAGATGAGGAAACCTAGGCTCCAATTTGAAGGCAAACTCCAAAGCTTCCTAACTGTGTGACTTTGGGAAAGTCACTTAACTTCAAAATCTTGCTTCTCCATTTGGAAAAGGGAGATAACAACCCCTGGAGCAGATACCTCATATTGCTATTGTGAGGATGTAAAAAAATGCTTCGTGCACTCTGACAGGCTAGAGCAACCTCAGATCTTACAAGTGGGGTTATTTGTATGTGCTAGTCTTCTCCCCCCTCCTTCCACCAAGCTGGGCCTCTCCTCCGTTCTCTCAAGTTCAGCGCTTCTCCTCCCCCACTCCCTTGCATGACTGTGCGTGAGCCCAAGTCCCATGTGCTCTCAGGTTCTGTCACTGTTCTCATGCCTTTTCCTATACATTCCACACTTGATAGAATTTCTTCCCCATCCCGCTTGTCTTGTCACACACTAGGTAAGGTGAAAGAGAAAAATGGAAATTACAAGTGCCCAATGTTGTTCCAGATACTTGCAGTATTGATCTCAGAGCTCGTAGGAAGTGAGTGACTCATTTCCAAGGAGCATCTCTTGGGGATGGGTTGAGTTTTGGTTGGGGCCAAGGGAGGAATCATAATGGAAGCAACATGGGAGCAACAGTAGGGGAGTGGAAAGTGCCATGGGATGGCAGCAGGGGCTATTCCTATCCCTGTTAATAACTTGCTGTGTGATCTGGGCTCCAGTTGTCCTATGTGTGCTGGGTGGTGGTGGTGAAGCCAATGGTACCTGAAGGTCCTTCCAGCTCTGATGTTCTAGACTCTCCCTAGTTTTCCCGAACTCTGCATGGTAGCACAGCAAAGTGAAAGCAGACTGGACTTGGCAGTCGAAGGGCTCTGATTCTCATCTTAGCTCTGCAACTGACTAGCCTGTGAGGCCTAGAGTAAGTCTCATCATCCTTGGTTTCCTCATCAATAAAACAGAAATAACAAGAATACTTGTCCCAGACCTGGGTTTGATTCCTGAATAATCAATCAAGCATTTATTAAGAGCCTACTGTATGTACTATGCTAGACACTGGCAATACAAATACAAAGAATGAAACTATTCCAGTTTGCAAGGACCTCACATTCTAATGCTGGAAACAAAAACGACATATAGAAGTATATGTGCAGAGTAAATATAAAAAGAACAGATACAAATATTTACAAAATAGTCATTACTCTGGGCCTCTATTTCTTCTGCTGTAAAATGAAGGAATCGGTGAGTCAATTAACAAGCATTAGCTAAGCACTTACTATGTGTCCCTACCCTCAAGGAGCTTAAATTCTAAAGAGGCAGACAACTGGTAGATAACTAGGTATGTACAAGATCCACACAGCATGGATGGAATATTGCATTAGAATGAACTCAGGGGTTCCTTTCGGCTCTAAAATCATATTCCTTGGTTGTTGGGAAGAAAGTGCTTTATGAGCTGGGAGGTTTGGATAGCCTTTCCATCCCTTTAGGGACTTGGCTGCTTCCTCCTTTTACAATTCGGTCGGTGATTATAATCCATGTACTGGTCCAAAGCAAATAGCATTGGGTACCAGGAGACTTTGCTCCAGAGGGCCATGGAGAGAAATATGGTGGGTGGAAGCTGAGTAGTTCTGGTGAAGTGATGGAAAACACACCTGGTGAGACCATGTTCCGCCTCCTTTCCCCTCTTCCCACTCACTCCCCCTCTTCTAGTTATTTATACTTACCCTTAGGTGCTGCCAGGGCTGTCTGTCAGCCCTGAGCATCTTATCAAAGGAAACTATCCCAATATGATGGATAGACTGTGAGAAACAGGGAATTGAGGGGAAGTTGACATTGAGCTGACTGCCAATAGGCCAAGCCCTTTCTCACCACTACCACCATCTTTCTGGATGACCTTTGGCAGGCCACTTCAGCTTCTTGGTACCCAGTGCCACAATTGGTCACTACATTGATCAGAGTTCTTAAGTCTTTTCAGTATTTTCCTTTATGTTTTGGGGGTCATCATGTTATTCTGCTTATTTTATTCTGTATCAGTTCATACTAGTCTTCCTAAGTTTCTCCAAATTCTTCACAGTATCTCCTGATGACACAATCCCGCTTCTTCAATTATATGAGAAATTTAGGCAAAAGCAGGTTTGGGTGTCTGAATTATTTGGATAATTGTGTCTGGGTAGATCTTGCCTCAATAGCCCCATTTCTGAAATGAAGTAGCAAAGTCTGTCTTTTTCTAAAGCATTTTGAGAGCCAGTGATGAGAGGCATTCTGTCAATCGGAGCCTCATTATTTCATTACCAAACAATACAAGTATTTTCAGTCCAGGAAATCTGTGGCCGTTCCAAACTCATCAGCCACACAATGGAGAGATAGGTTTCATGCTCCCCCTCCCCAATTCAGAAAGAATAAATCACACTTCCCTACTCATCATTTCCCTAATAAACAAAAATGTTCAAGTGCTAATTTCTAAATGTGGTCTTGACACAAATCCAGCAAAAACTGAGCCCGAGAACAATGGTGCATGTGGAGACTCATGAAAGGGCCTCTTTTCCTCCAAATATGTAAACAGAGTCTGCCAATAATGCTCTTGTCTCAATGGGTCCCCATCCTGCATCTGTCCCGCTGTGTGCATGCCTGCCTGCATGTGTATCTAACACACCCATGCTTCCTTCGGCCTGTATCCATGTTCTTCTCCTGCTATGGAGATGCTCTGATAGTCACTCCAGCTTCCTGCCTGGACCCAATTCAGTCTAGATTTATTCATGTATACTTTCAATCTCTCCTGTTTTGGCAGCAGTACCAGAACTAGGGGCAGGCAAGGTAGGCAGCCACCTCGGGCAAGCAATACACTGTGGGGGTACAACACACACTGTTTCTTAACATAATTTTGTATAAATGCATATATTTGACAATGCCTCTCTGGCCAAAAGCGACTGATTTGATGATAAGTTGGGTGGGATGTGTGTCAGAGAAGGCTTAAAGCCTTTGATGGACACACAGGGGTACAGTTTTTAAAACCTGCCTGAGGCACAGGATTTGTTTACAAGGATTTGTTGTGCTATTCCTCTGTTTCCTCCAATAGGTAATGATTTTCTCAGTGGGCTTCAACAGGGGCTTGGGAGGAACCTTTGCCATTGCATATGGGATGTGACAGAAGGTTTGACTTTCTGAAGTCTTATAGCTATTTTATCTGGCTCTGTATCACTGTGACCCAGGGCTGAGCCCAGTGTACCTAGTGAGAAGAACTCTGCTCAGTCTGGCTAGCTCTAGAGAAATGTGCCCATCTTCACCCCACTGTCTCCTCAGGAAGGGAACCACAACATGGCAGTCAACCTATGATCCATCCAGTCTTTCCTTGGCACGATATCCTTTCTCTATTCCCCAGTATGAGAGCGAGAGAGTCACACAGAGCAGCCAACAGCACAGATTTGGAGCTAGTGGAGACCTCAGTGGCCATTGAGTCCACCACCTTAATTTTTACATATGGGGAAATTGAGGCTGAGAACTGAAGTGACTTACCCAGAGTCATATAGCTAGTAAGTATCTGAGGCAGGGTTGGAACCCAGGTCTTCCTGACTCCAGGTGCTGATAGAGCCCAAAAGGAATATTTTTATGATAATAGCATACATTTCTATAGTGCTTTAATGGTTACCCAGGAGGGAAGGAGTATAAGTGTTATTAGCATCTCCATTTTATGGCTGAGGAAGCAGACTTAGAAAGGTGAAATGATTTTTGGCTCCCAAATTCTGTGACTCCATGCTTCCTTCCTGTTCTAAGATTCTATGAGCTGGGGGTGCCTGAGGAGGGGTACCAGTGGGAGATATGGGCAAAGCTGACATCAACACCACAGCCCTAATTACAGCCTAGTAATTTTGGTAAAAACCTGTATTTGACACACCAAAATCTACCCCTCTGCCTCTATGCACATAGACATCTGGCATCATCTGTCTATCAGTACAGCCAGTGTCATGACTAATAGTGACAGCTGCCTGAAAGACAGGAGAGCATTGCATAATTCCCAATTCAATGAATCACCCCACAGGCCAAGAAAGGACTACTTCCTCTTCTCCACTGCTGCATCTCTAGGGAGGTTATCAGGAAGATTTGAGGTTCTTGGAAATGCCAGACCTTGACTCTTCTCTGCTCTCCTGACTGTTGTCAATTCCGTGGAAATGGTCTATGGGCCACAGACTCCAGCAGCAAAAACTCAGGTGTGTGACTCTGGGAGGGCCTCTTCACCAGCTAAATGTTGATTATATCCATTTCTGGAGTCGAGTCTTAATTCTCGGCTTATTTCATCACACAGCTGCTATGGAGATGTATATGATGCCATAAATTCAGGAGGCTTCCCTTCTACATCCAGTGTGAGGAACCAGACAGCATGGAGATGTGTTGTTTCAACACACATACCTTAGCTAGCAAAGCACAATTGAAAAGAAGTGCCCGGGAAGGAGAGGAAAAATATTTGGGTTTGTAGAATATATTAGTTGCAAGCGATTGTGAAGGTTCCTCTTCAAAGTGCTATATGGTACCAACGGACACCATAAAATGGCTCTTTTCTGCTGCCCCTCCAGACATCCTCTGTGCCTTCAGCTGAGAAAGGGACTCCAGGTTTGGTTCAAGGTATACAGGCAGGGAGCTGGAGGCAGAACAAGGACAGACGATTCTATGCCAGGGAAGGTGGAAGGACTGGGCATGTTGGCACAGGAATCAGCTGAGCATCTCAGCACTTGGTAGAATCTGGGGTCATCCAGGTAGCAGTAGCAGGGCAGGGTTAAGGTTAGGCAGGCTGGCATCATCATGGGTAGCAAGTGAGTTAGACTGACTCATGGTAATGGAGAAGCCAAGTGAGTTCAGGGTCAGGGAGATGGAGATCCAGCACTGGTAGACTGGGAGAGCATCAGTAGAATGGTGGTGAGGGACTTTCATCTTGGTCAGTTTGGCACTACTTGGCCAGTCTCAAATGCCAGGTCCATCCAGGCCCAGATAAAAGATCTTCTAGCCAGGAGCTCTCAGTTCCCATTGGGGAAGGACCTTCTCTGGCCAGATTTGGAGTTCTGTTGAGATGCCCATGATCTCCAGGGCTTATCTTGGGTCAGGAAGCAGAAAGGGAAGCCCTCCCCACTACGGCAAAGGTCCTGATACCAGAACCACTGGAAGACACTGATGCCCTGAGCCATTTTATTGCAAAAAGTATGTGAATGAATGAAAAGGCATTTATTAAGCATATGTGCCAAGCACTGCACATACAAATACAAAAGCAAAGAGTTTCTGCCCACAAAGGGCTTACATTCTAATAGAGGAAACAACCCATATAAGGGAGTGGGGGCCAGGGAGGGACACTTTGGACTGGAAAGTTTCAAGATGATGAGAGGGGCCATAGGGTAGTAATTTGACAAATCCAGCAACGATGGGAGAGTTGATAAAGTCCTGGTTCATGGTTCATGTTTCCAGAGCTGGAGGAGGCTGAAGAGGAGGGAGTGAAGTGGTAGTGTGGGAGAGGCAATCACCAATAAAAAAAGCACGGTCCCAGGGTAGAACTTATTCCAGAGCATGGCCTATTATTGCTACAGAAGATCACATTTCCTGGAGGTGGCCTCACAATAAATCTTTAGAAGCATAACCAATGGTTAGAACAGTGCCATCAATGTTCCCCACTGATCCCTGAATGTAGTTTTCACTTCGGGCTCCTTGGGGTTGAGTCTTTACAATCAGCAGTTCAGAAAGCCTTGTCTTGACTGATAAACTAATCAAGCTTATCCCATGAATCACTCAAGGTGATACTGTCACCTCAATCCAGGAGACAGGGCAATTGAGCCATGGGAGCAAGAAGGCGGAAGCTGCTGCCAAGAGCCTTATGGAGGGCCCCGACTTCTCTTCTGCTCTGAGCCTGACTGTAAGCAACCCATCAAAGCTGTCCTGGAGCTCTCACTCTGGGACCATAGCGCTGCCCACGTGGACAGGTGGGAGAGCCAGGTGAGACTTCTGTGCAGCACAAGAATGCAGGTATGGCTACCTGTGTGGTTATGCCTGTCTACGTTCTCTTGTGTTGTGTGCCTTCAGAAAGCTTTGTGTTGGGATGTGCTGCAAGCTGCTTGAGGTCTTAGGCGCAGAGAACATCAAAAGGAGTGATGACTCAGTTTCAAAAGATGAATGACAGCTGCACTCAATATCCTCTGAGTTTCTTCCATTGTCTTGGCTGGGCCTTGGTTAGAGGTCACAGGACCCTAGCAGTCAGTGATCATGGGACTATGACAGATACATGGATGGCAGCAAGCTGCCATTATGATCAAGGCAGCTTTCTAACCATACCACGGATCTGGTCACCTCCAGCCTGAATTCATGACCTCTGGAGAACAAATTTCAACCAGCTCCAAGTATAGAAGGTGAGAAATCAGCCATTTTCTAACAGTGAGTTCTCACATCTGGCCATAGCCAATGGAAAGAAGCATGGGCCAAAGTAAGGGAAGCAGTCTTGGCTGCAAAGAGAAACAGCCATGACAACTGCATTCAGAGGCCCTCAGGCTCCCTGTCCATGAAAACCCCACCAGGAAGCAACAGGACAGCCTTGGAGATTGCAAACAGGAAGTAACCTCTTTCCCCACAGAGCTCTAACCTTGAAACCAGGCTAATGGGGCCATGGGCCTGGCTGTGGCTGTGGGGGCTTGTCCCACCTGGATTTCAGAAGATGCACTTTGTGGGGCAGGGGTACTGGTTTCTAATTTCTATGGCAAATGGAACTGCCAGGTTTCCATTTTGGTTAAAAAGGTGACTGATTTGTCTTCTAATATCAATGAAGTCTGTGAATTCTAGAAAGTATCTTCCTATTTTCCGGGTAAGTTCAAAGTCAAGAAGGAAGTCACCCCCCTCCTCCACTGCAAGGTTAATTATTGCCTTTTGTACTTTTGAGCCAAAGACCTCAGAGTGTACACGAGTTAGACAAGCCCTACAACACTGATAGCAGGACACAATGAAGGTCCAGAAAGGTTATTTGTAGTATTTCTGTAGTTTCAGTTCTTTCCATCGCATCCCTGAGTAGATCAAAGTAAACACCACTCTACCCATTTTACAGACTGAAAAAGGGAAGTGAGCGGCAGTGGTTAAAGCTAGGATCAGAATTCTGATCGCTCACCTCCCAAGATTACTGTTCATTGTATTTTATGTTTTTTTAAAAGCTTTATTGATGCCATTTGTTTTTACAGCCTAGTAATTTACAGATACATTCCTGCTTCTATTGTCCAGTGAGTCTTCCCTTATAATAAAGAAAAAGTTAAACAAAACCACCACAGTGACTGTGTGTGCACACAATATTCTATACCTATATTTCCTTTGCTCCCTCCTCCCCCACCCCCAACCCCCAGGAAACCAGAAACCACCACCTGTACAATGAAAGAAGGGCAGGATGTTCTCTTAGGAGCTCGTTACTCATCAGGCCAGCTCCTGTATCTACCTGACTTGATGGTTTGCAAAGTGAAATTTGGTGCATTCTCTCATCTGAGCTTCACAACAACACTGGGAGGTAGGTAGGCGATATTGTCATGTGTATTTTACAGATGAGAAAATTGAGGCTGAGAGAGGTGAACTGACTTGCCTAGGGTCACACGGTCATACAACATACTTAGTGTTTGGGGCAGGATTTCAATCTAAGGCTTTTTGGTGAGGCAACTGGGGTTAAGTGACTTGCCCAGGGTCACACAGCTAGTAAGTGTTATGTGTCTGAGGCCAGATTTGAACTCAGGTCCTTCTGACTCCAGGTCCAGTGCTCTATTCACTGTGCCACCTAGCTGCCCCTCTCTCTTTTATTCTTAACCTGGGGTTTGTAAACTTAGTTTTTCAATATTTTGATAATTATATTTCATAATTAGTTTCCTTTTCCTAATTTTCTAATTAGTTTCCTGTGTAATTCTATATATTTTATGCATTTAAAGACATTGTTTTGATAAGGGGTTCATAGACTTCACTGAATTGACTGCCCATGGGGTCCATGACTTAAGAAAGATTAAGACTCCCTGCCCTATGCCATGCTGCTTCTGGAAAGGTAGTGAGCTCCCCATTACTGGTGGTATCCAATTGGATAGCACTACAAAAGGAAGGAATGGGATAAAAGGCATTCTACTGAACAGTATGAGCAAAGGTTGGGGGGGGGAGTGGAAATTGGTGGGGAGCATCTGGGAATGGTGAGTAATATGGGTCTTTTTTTGGGGGGCAATTGGGGTTAAGTGACTTGCCCAGGGTCACACAGCTAGTAAGTGTCAAGTGTTTAGTCTGAGGCCAGACTTGAACTCAGGTCCTCCTGACTCCAGGGCTGGTGCTCTATCTGCTGTGCCACCTAGCTGCCCCTACACAGGTCTTTTTAGAAGGTCCAACACAGTATTAACTCATAGAAACCTGTCAAGGCCTTAAGTTTCTGATTACATATGAAGAAATCAATCCTTTTATTTCTGCCTCTGTCTCTCCAGAGCCTAGCACATGGCCTGGCACATAGTAAGTGCCAAAAAAATGCTGATTCAGTTGAATTGACCTGAAAAGCCTCTTGACCTGTCTCCATGAACATGGACCCTCCGCCTAGCTTGAGCTGAGCCCCAGCCTGGGAAATGCTCCAAGTCTTCGGGAGAATCCAGGGGACAGAAGGCAGCTATAGAGTGGCTGCCCCTTTCTTGGTATAGACTTGTAGTCTTGGTACAAGTATAGACTTGGTAAGGACGTACAGTCCGTACTATACAGAGGGAATGGGGGACCCTGTGGTTGGAAGGAAAAGGATGGGAGGCTTCCCCTGGCATGTGGCTACTCTACTAGTACTAAGGCTCCTTCTTGGGAGCAAACAAATCCTAAATCCTATTTTCCCTTCTTCATCTTTTTTTTTTAAAGGAAAAACAGAGCAATGAGTTTGGATTCTGGGAGCCCAGTTGGAAGGTTTGGGGGGGGGGCGGCGATCTGAGGCAGCAGCCTGTGTGGCTTGCCCATGAAGGGCTGGGGTAGCCCTTGCATCCTGAAACCCATTCCAGCCTCCTACACCAGGCCCTTTGAGTGAGGATATCTCCTTTCCGAAGAGCAACTAACCCTGTATTCTAGGTGATCCCTTAAGGAGGGCAGACATGGAGCTTAGGGCCTTGCTTTCATGGGCTGGGAGAGCATAGAGCTTGGGGCCTTGCTGTCACGGGTGGTGGTGGGCATGGAGCTTAGGGCCTTGTTTTCATGGGTGGTGGTGGGGCATGGAGCTTGGGGCCTTGCTTTCATGGGTGGGGGGCAGTGGAATGGCTTGATCTCAGCATGGCTGAATCACTGATGGTTACTTTTGAATGATTTTAAGTGTGGTTTATGCAACAGTGAAGGGAAAAATGGAACATCTACCAATTGGCAGGGATCTGGGGGGCATTAATTGTTTTCCTGCCAAACCTGAAGGTTCCTTAATCCTCTGTGTATTTTACCCTGTCTTACCCTCTTATTTCTTGCCTTTTTGCTTTGCACCTTATTCTTCATCCTGTTTCCTCTTTCACCCTTTTCTTCTCTTTTCCACTTTCTTTCCTCTGCACTCTCCCTCCTTCCTCTTTCCCTCTTCCCTCCTTCCCTATTGCTAGCCTCCATCCTCACTTTTCCCTCTCCCTGCTTCCAATCCCTGCATTAAATGTTCTGAGGTCTAGATGATCTCCCAGGTACGTCTCTTGACAACAGCCAGCGGGGCTGCAGAGCAGCACAACGCTTGGCCTCCTCTGGCTTAACAAGCCCTCCCTTGATACTCTGACTCCCTCTAGCTATTACCCTAGGACAATAGGTGGTGCTGCAGTGGATAGAGTGCTGGGATTGGAGTTAGGAAGACTTGAGTTCAAATTTGGTCTCAGACACTTACTAGCTCTGTGACCCTGGGCAAGTCACTTCACCCTGTTTGCCTCAGTTTCCTTATCTGTAAAATGAGCTGGAGAAGGAAATGGCAAATCACTCTAGGATCTTTGCCAAGAAAACCCCAACAAGGGTCACATAGAGTCAGACATGACTGAAAAACCACTGAAGAACAACAAAAGTTATTACCTTCCTTCCCTCTCTCTCCTTTTTATCATCAGTGTCTTCCAAAGGAGCCATCTACCCCAAGTGCCTGAATTATCTTCCACTCCCAATTAATTCCTTCATTCCTTGCAAAGCAGCTTCTAAGACCAGCACTTTACAAGATTGCTCTTTTGAGGTGATCAGGATCGCCTTTTCTCAGCCCTCATCTTTCCAAATCTCTAGGCAGAAGTTGCCCCTCTCCTGAACTGTCTTCCTTTGGCTTCTGCTATGCTCTCTGGTTCTGCTTCTTCAGTCGCTTCCCCTTCACTGGCTCTACTTACTCTTCCCATCCTCTGCTCCCTGTTCTTCTTTCTCTCCCATTTCTCCTTTGGAGACCTACCCCATTTCCATAGCATTGGCTCTCCCTAGATCTCCAGCTTCGACTCTGGCTTCTTTCCTAAGCACAAGACCACAGATCTAGAATTGGAAGGGACATCAGAGTCCACCCCCAGATTTTACAGATGAGAAAAGTGAGGCTCAGCAGGCTAAGTGTCTGTATGCTGGATTTACAGTCTATTAGACTTTGGGCTTTGTGAGGCAGGGGGCTGTGTGTTAGCTAAACTTTGTATCTCTCTCAGTTACCAAAATACTGCTTTGCACATAACAGGCACTTACAGATATTTCAGTGGAGTTAAATGGAATTGAGGTGACAGTGAGCCATCCACTGGAGCTTTCAAATCTGTTCTCCAGCCTAAGCACCTCCATGACATGGCCTCCAGTTCCCTCACCATCCTCTGGACCCTCTCTAACTTGTCAGTGTCCTAAAATGTGGTGCCCAGACCTAAGTACAGTAATCCAGCTTTGATCTGGATGGGGCAGACAGAGGACAGCAGAATGCCCTAGTCCTGGATACTCTCAGAGAGCATTCTTTCTCTGGCCATTGCCTGTCAGCCATGCTCTGAGCCTAGTGCTTTCCAATCCACTATGGAGGGGGTGAGGACAGGGCAGACCCAGAGCCTGGGAAGGAGAGTGGTCCTTTAGTGTTGGCTAAAGCAAAGGAAAAAGGTTCCAGGAAAGGCTCTTTAGACTAGCTCCTCTATCTCCTCTCGCTCACCCAAATCTGAAACTCTTTGGATGTTGTGAGCATTACTGCAAAACCACAGCTGACTATTCTCTTCTTGCTGTTTCTAGCACTTGGGAACCTGGCAGCATCCCAGAGGTAGAAAGGGGCCTTTGAGATCATTTTGACTCCCCTTCTTCCCCATATAAGAATTTCCTTTACAGCACCTCTGACAGGAAGCTATTTGCGTCTGCTGGGACTGGGAGCTCATACCTTACAAGGAAGCCTATTACACTGTTGAGTTCATGACTGTTTGGAAGTTTGTCCTTTCCTTTCACTGAAATGGATCCCAGGTCACATCATTTGGGAAAGTCCCTCCTGATGACACAGATTGCAACTCATCTGTACCTGTCCACCCCATGTGATTCTTGTGTTTGCCCTCCCATAAATTCTCCTCTGGGAGTCCTCCCAACGAACTGGAAGCTTTCCACGTTTCCCCCTGTGTGCCTGTCATCCCTTACTCTTTTTTTTAAACTGTTTTTTTTAGGCAATCGGGGTTAAGTGACTTGCCCAGGGTCACACAGCTAGTAAGTGTCACCACCTAGGTGCCCCCATCCCTTCTATTTCAGCTTGGGCCTCTGTGGATCTCTTCCATCACAGTGGTGAACACCTTTGGAGAGCATACATCTGTTTTGTGCCTTGGCTGAATCTCAGGTAAACCAAATCTTGGTTGACAAAGGTGTTTTGTGGCCCTTTTGGTGATTGGCTTGTGCTGTAAATGTCTGAATAAAATGATAATGCGTATCAGTGTCATTTCTGCTGGCTGGTACCCATTTTTCTTTATCAGTTACTCATTTGAATGTCATGTCTTTTTCTAATTATCATTCTTTCTTCTAGCTTTTTACTAAATCAAATTTTTGATCTGGTAAGTCAGTGATCTGACAGCTGATTCAGGGATGACTCCCACATCAATATTCTGCCTTATATTGATCCCAAACATACCTCCTTGTAACATTTCTCCCTCAGTCCTAATTGGGACCAACATAGAACACAGAACAATCCCAGTCCCTGCTTTGGACGACAGAGTATCTGTTATGTGAAGCCAGCCATCATGTCCCTCTAGGCCTTCTCTGGCTAACATTCTCATTTTCTTCAATAAAGGATTATATGGCATGAACTCAAGGTCCTTTTCCGTCAGGATGGAAAAGGTCCTTTTCCATCCTGACGGCTCTCTCCTAATCTACCTCCAGCTTGTTAATGTCTTTCCTAAAACGTCACTCCTTCCCTGAAAACAATACTTCTGGGCAGAGCCCAGCAGGACTGTCATCTCCTTCATTCTAGACACACCTTTTTTTTTTTTTTGCAGTGGCCTCTTCTGCCTGAGTGCTAAAAAGGGATGCCCTGGCGAAGCCCCTTCTGAGGGTTTTCTGAGCTTCCTCTTCCCTTCTCATCTCAGACTCTCCCACTGAAACCCAGCTGCCCTGGACCTCCCTCTTCGGGTCTTCTCCCAATCTCCCAGCCTCTCCTCAGCCTGATGCAATGGCCAAATCTCAGGGGCTGGGAGAGCCAGGGCTTCCCTATTTTCACCTCCACCAATCTGATCTCCATTAGGCTTCATCAATGTCAAAAATAACACAGTCTATCTGTGTGACATTTCATCCTCTCCAAAGCATTTTCATATATTGCTAGCTCATTAGAGCATCTCAATAGGACAGTGATGTATAGGCAAGCTAGTATCAATCTCCCCATTTCACAGAGGAGGAAACTATGGCCCAGAGAAGGGAAATGCTTTGCCTGGGGTCACGTAGCCAATTAAATATGGAGACAGAATTAGAAACCAGATTTCCTAGCATCCACTGGAGTGCATAGTCCACTCCACCCACTAGATTTTGAGGCTGACTTGTAGTTCTATCCTGGCTCCATATGGTTCTACTCTACCATCAATCCTCTGGCTTCTTCAGTTAAAACTGTCCTCTTCCTAAGTAAAAACCCCAATCAGAACAGTAGGGTCTGACTAAACACTTGACACTTACTAGCTGTGTGACCCTAGGCAAGTCACTTAACCCCAATTGCCTAAAAAAAAAAAAACAGTAGGGTTTGTTTTCAAGATGCACATGAAGGTCAGGACAGGGCCAAGATGGGGCAATGGTGAGGGGCTTTGCTATTCAGTAACTGTGTGACCTTGGCCAAGTCACTAAACATCTTGGCTTCAGTTTCCTCATGTGTATAATGAGGGGGTTGGACTAGGTATAACCTTCCAGCCTAAGTTTGTGGGCAATATCTAAGCCTCTAGCCCTAAGCCCCACTCTTCTCCCCTTTGAGCAGAATGCCATCTCTGTCAGAGGCTTTGCAAAAAAAGAGTTATATATTTTTCTAATTATCAAGCATTTTCCCCTTCCTACCTCCCTCTCCCCTACTGAAAAGAAAGAGCAAATTCTCGTAATTAAGGCTTTGCATAGTCAAGCAAAACAAATCCCTGCACTGGCCACATCTTAAGATATGAGGCGTGCTCATTGTCTTTTGTACTGGACTAGGGGAGTCAGGAGACCTGGGTTCCGATCCTGCCCTGGCCCATGACTCGCTATGAAGGCTTGGGTTTAATCTCTTCCCCTGCCAGCAGCCCAGCTGCCCCATCTGTGAAACAAAGGATTTGGACTGTGTGGTCCCCAGGGCCCCTCTCTGGCTCTAACTTTCCCTCGTGCCCAAGTTAAAAAGCTGTTGGACATGGGGTGTCAGTCTACTGAGAATCTCCTGTTCTAGTCCTCATGCCTCAAGGGGCAGGCAGACCCCAGAGAGCAGGCAAGAAAGCAAGAAGTCTTGGTTACTTGGAAGGCTGGGCCAGGTGAGAGTGGTGGGGCTACTTGGGAAATTCCATTGACTGGTACCTGACGTGGGGGAGGAGTAAAGCCTGGGCCCCTGGAGGGAGGGAGGGAATGGGTTCTACCCAGGCCTGCTACTGCTCAGCTCAGTGTGAAGCTAAGGAGGCCTTTTAAATTTTAAAACTGAACTACAATCCCCAGTGGGCATGTCCTCCTTCTGGCATCAGATGGAGGTTTTGCTCCACTTCTGAGAGGGTCATACCAAGGGGATAGGGGTTGAAAGGGCCCAGCAAAGCTGAGGAATCCCCAAGGCCAGGTGGAAGGGGGACAATGTCCCCCCGCCCCCCGGGCAGGAGGGGTGGGCATCGGGGCCAAAGATCTGCAGCACCAGGTTGCCTAGCCTCCAAGAGTGGCATGCTGCCTAGGGGCCTGGCTGCCTGTTTGGTTTTGTTTGGGTATTGATCCTGGGGCTAAACTGTCCCAGGGCCCTTCCTTCCTCTACCCTCAGTTCCTCCAGATTATGAAAGGGGATCAGCTGAGAAGAGAGAACAAAGCTAATGGAAGTGGAGGCACTTCGTAAGAATGGGCACCTGAGCAGCAGCTGGGCAAAGTGGCCTTGCCAGGACTGGGTGGAGGAGAAGCTGGCCCCTTCCTGACCATCTAAGGGAGGTGAAATGGAACTGCTGGAATATGGAGTCAGGAAGACCTGGGCTTGAATTCCAACCTCAGACTTCTGAGGGGTGGCCTCAGGTAAACTGCTAAGTCTCAGTTTCTTCCTGTATAAAATGGATCAATACCATCTACCTCATAGACTTGAAAATCAAATAAAATGAGGTAAAGTGCTTTGTAAAGCTTAAAGTACCATAGTAATGCCAGCTAGCATCATCATCTGGAAAAATAACCCCTCTCTAGAGATAGAGAAAGGAAAAATCTCTAAGATTTAAAAAATGTGCAGTCATTTCTCCCTGGTAGACTTGACTGAGAGCTCAAAATCCCCATTTCTTTTTCATCTATATCTTTCTTTCTGTTTTGCACATACCATGGAGAGGTAAGGAGAGAATAAAAAGGAGGGGCAAGGAAAGGCAGACTAGGGTGGGGAGGGAGGGGTTAGAGAGACCAAGGATCAGGAGAGAGCTTGCCACATGCTGGGACCCATGGGTGAAAGAAGGTGGCATTACCTTAGACACTCAGAGGAGGAGGATGTTTTGTTAGCTGGGGCGTAGAAAGCCAGAATGGAGAAAAGCCCAAGTGGCCTTTTGGAGGGGGATGGCAGGCCCAGGGCCTGGGGGGCTGCCAGCCAGCTGCCAAAAGAGCAGTGGGGCCCCTATGCCTCCACCATGCAGATCCATGGAGTTAGGGGAAATTGGAAGATCAACTGAACTTTCAACAGAATCCACTCAAGTGCACATCAAGCATCTGGGAAGGCCAAGTCTTGTCTTATGAGAAGAACCCCACTCCAGGATGGTATGGAAGCCCAGGATCTTTTCTGAGCCAGGGCCCCCCCTCCCTCTAGTTTTGAGGGGAGGGGGTGGGGCTCATTTGGGAAGAGGGATTAGAGGCACACTGAAGCCCATTCTCCATTCTACTTGGATCTTAAGGGGCTGGCATCAGCCATCTATGTCTCCTTTGGGAGACATTCATTTGTGCTACCTCCCTATGGATGGGGTGAGCATCGTTCCAGAGGTGCCCTTCCCACTCCTCAGCTGTCCAGCCTAAAGGAGCACATGGGTGAAATAGGTGTGGCCAGAGGGAAGGGAGTGGGGGCAAAAGGAAGCTGCTCCCTGTCTGGTCCTGTCCCCCGCACCTCTGCCAGCCTTCCAAGCCCCCAGTACCTCCAGAGCCCCCTTCCTTTTCCTCTATCCTAGACAGCTGTGGCTGACCATGGCTTATGCAACACCTTGCAGCTGTAGTATTATTTTTAATAACGACTCACACATGACTGCTACAAGTCTTGTGTACTAGCACTGGTTCCTGGTTCTCCTTCCCCTCTCCAAAAAACCCCTCCCCCCCAACCCTTCCTTGTAATCAGAAAAAATCAGGCTACTATGAACCTGGACGGGGTGGGTGAGAAGAGATACTTCTACCCCAGAACCTTGTCTTGATCCCGCCAGCGGCTAGGCCCGTGCCCCTCAAAACTCCTTCTATTTATTTTCTTTTTTCTTTTTTTTAAGGCAATGGGGTTAAGTGACTTGCCCAGGGTCACACAGCTAGTATGTGTTATGTGTCTGAGACCAGATTTGAACTCAGGTCCTCCTGACTCCAAAGCCAGAGCTCTATCCACTGCGCCACCTAGCTGCCCCCTCCTTCTATTTATTTTCTACATAATTTGTATGTGACTCTACAGAGCCATGTTATCTCCCCTAAATTGAATGGAAGCTCCATGATGGGGGGAGTGAGAGGTTTTTCACTTTCATATCCCAGCACAGTGCCTGGCACAAAGTAAGGGCTTCACAAATACTTGTTGATTGACTGATTGAAAGGACTTCAGAGGCCATTTAAACCAGGGCTGCCAAATTCTAACAGAAACGGAGGCCACTAATTTACATATATATTGATTAAGTTTTAAAATGAAATGTTACATATATTTTATTGCATTTTTATTCATTTTGTTAAATATTTCTCAATTACATTTTATTCAATCTGGTTCTGGCTGATTGGGGGCAGGTGGGCTGTATATTTGACAACACTGATCTGGACTAACCCCCCTCATTTTACAGATAAGGAAACTGAGGCCCAGAGAGGGAACAGTCTTACTTAAAGTCACAGTCACATAGCTGAGCCAGTATTTATTTGTAAGATCATAGAAGAAGAGACTCAGAGGGGGAAAGGATCTTAGAGATCTCTGAGCCCGGCCCCTTTAAAGATGAGGAAACTGAGGCTGAGAGGTGCAGTCACTTGCCTAGTGTCACTCAGTTGCTAAGTAAGGTCAAATTTGAACTCAAGTCTTCCCGACTCTGAGTCTTGTGCTTTTAACCACTACCCTCTGGCTACAAATCTATTTTTCAACTGCACTATGATGTCACCAAAGAGTTAAAGTGACCATCAAGGGAAAATGGACTGGTGCATGCCTATTCTTTGACCTTCATGATGGGGCCAGGGAGGGGATGATAGGAGGGTTAGGATTGTGGTTAATGAGTATGTGTATAGGACATATTAAGCTTGGATCTCTCTGTCTCTCTCTGTCTCCCCTCTTTCTATCTTTCTCCCTATCTCTTTCTCCATCTCTCTCACTCCCCCTCTTTCTCCCTATCTCTCTTCCTCTCCTTCCTGCTCTCCTTTCTCCCTATCTCTCTCTCTCCTTTCTCCCTATCTCTCTTTTTCCCTCTCTCTCTCTCTCTCTCCCTCTCCCCCCTTCTTTCTCCCTGTCTCTCTTTCTCCCTCTCCCCCTCTCTCCTTTCTCCCCATCTCTCTTTCTCCCTCTCCCCCCTCTCTCCTTTCTCCCTATCTTTCTCCCTTTCTCTCTCCCTTTTTCTTCTCTCTTTCTTTCTTTCTCTCTCTCTCCCCCCCCCCCCGCCGCCTTTTGTATTTCTCTCTGTCTCTCTTTTTTTACTGGCTTAGTTGTCTGTCTCCCTTGCAGGACCTTTCTTACTCAGATACCAGGTGGCTGGCTTGTGTGGCAGCCAGGGGCCCTTCTAAGCATGGGATCTTGGGCAGTCATTCCAAACTCTGTCCCAGAGACAGCTCTGCTTGGAATGCCCCCTTTTATTTAACTCCAAAATTTCTCTCTCTGCTACCCCGATGCCTAAATGCCCACATCTGACTGAGCTCTTGCTCTAGGGAATGGGATCTTCAGTGGCCTCTGTTTATCATGCAAATATATTAATCTACTCATTCAGTCCAAAACTATCAAAGCTCAAAGGATGTTTGGGAGTAATTTGGTCTCTCTCATCTCTTTTTACAGATGGGGAAACAGGACCAGAGTTGGGGAGCAACCTTGCCCAAGGACACATATAGAGCTAGTGACAGAGAGTGAACTCAAATGCCAGGGTATCTGCCTTTTATTCCAGGGGTCTTCCCACTAACCCACTACTTTTGGTCTTAGCATTATCCATTTGTCTAGGCAGAAAGAGCTGAACCCTGAGGAGCTGGGCCAAAGACAGGCAGACTTTGACTGGGGAGAAGTTGGGAGGGACTCTGGAGCTAGGGGCCTGGCCCAAGGAGGTGGAGCACTCTCTCTACTGAGAGTCAGCATGAAGGCTTTGCTAGGGGCCAGTGAAAGAGTGGCAGGTGGTAGGTGGGGAGAAGCTGTCTTCCCCCTCTCGAGGTTTGGAGGCTCCCCTGCAGTGCCTAGGGCTGGGCTCTGCACACAGGGGGCACACACTCACTGCCTTTCATTCTGCCACTGTTCTCCTGTTCCAATCTCCTGGGGCCTCTGGTGACATTGGAGTCAGCCTCCTCTCCAGTCCCTCATGCATTCCTAATGGGCATCAGGTCCATCCCATAAGATAGTTGGGTTTCTGACCCTAGCAGAGAAAATGAAAGCGGGACAGAAGGAGAGGGGCCTTTGGGGAAGGTGATGGAGAGGGGCAGCTTTCAGTGGGCTGTGAAGCTGCATCATCCCTGCTAGCATGACCAAGGCTACCTCATCTGGCCCCTCAGATGTGGGCATCTGAAAGGGAGAAGTGTGTGTGTATGTGTGTGTGTGGGGGGTGCAGAGCAGACAGTGGGTCCTCCTGAGAGGTTAGGAGGATCATTCTGGGTGCTTGTGTTCCCAGTCCCTAGAACCCTAGGTCAGGCACACCAGGTGTTTAATAAGTAATGGACTGAATGATTACATGATCATAGGAGTCTAGATCTAGAGACAGAAGGGACCTCAGAGGCCATCTCATCCAATCCCTTCCTTTTACAGGAGAGGAAACTGAGGCCCAGGTGGCTGGGTCTAGAACTCAAAGGAATCTCAGAGGCCATCTCCTCCAATCTCTCCCTTTAACAGAAGAGGAAACTGAGGCCCAAGGATTTTAGGTGGCTGGGTCTAGAAAGGCCATCTAGCAAAATCCATCTTTTTACAGGTGGGGAAACTGAGGCCCAGGGATTTTAGGTGGCTGGGTCTAGAACTCAAATGGACTTCAGAGATCATCTGGTCAAACTCCATCTTTTTACAGGTGGGGAAATTGAGGCCCAGGGATCTTAAGTGGCTGGGTCTAGAACTCGAAGGGACCTCAGAGCCATCTTGTTTAGTCTCCTCCTTTAACAGAAGAGGAAACTGAGGCCCAGGGATTTTAGGTGGCTGGGTCTAGAGCTCAAAGAGACTTCAGTGGCCATCTACTCCAATCTCTCCCTTTAACAGAGGAGGAAACTGAGGCCCAGGTGGCTGGGTCTAGAACTCAAAGGGACCTCAGAGGCCATCTAGTCAAACTCTATATTTTTGCAGAAGAGGAAACTGAGGCCCAAGGATTTTAGGTGGATAGGTCTAGAAAGGCCTGCTAGCAAACTCCATCTTTTTTACAGGAGGGGAAATTGAGTCCCAGGATTTTAAGTGGCTAGTTCTAGAGCTCAAAGGGACCTCAGAGGACATCTACTCCAATCTCTCCCTTTAACAGAAGAGGAAACTGAGGCCCAGGGATTTTAGGTGGCTGGGTCTAGAGCTCAAAGAGACCTCAGTGGCCATCTAGCAAATTCCATCTTTTTACAGGTGGGAACCTGAGGCCCAGGGATCTTAAGTGGCTAGGTCTAGAACTCAAAGGGACCTCAGAGGCCATCTACTCCAATCTCTCCCTTTAACAGAAGAGGAAACTGAGGCCCATGGATTTTAAGTGGCTCGCTTAGAGGCACACTTAGGATCCTAGATCTGGAGCTAGAAGGGACCTCAGAGGCCATATTTTACAACCTCCTGCCTTTAGAGAAGAGGCCATGTGGTTCATGCCCTCATCTTTCAGTTAAGGAAGCAGAGGTCCAGATTTTGTTCTGCTGCCCCTGTGTTGTTCCTCTCTGCCCTTCCTGAGTGGAGCTCAGTCTATCTTTCCCACCAGCTAAGGTTCTCTTCTTTTTGCTTTTCTTCCCTCTGGTTCCTGCCCTATTAATCCAGCTCTTTTCATCTGTTCATTGCCTGTAGTCTCATTTTTGGCCCTCATCTCACTTCCTTGACTTTTTGCTTCACCACTCTCAGCATCTGCCTTCAAAGAATCATTTCAATGTCTTTTGACTAAATCTGTCATTTCCTTTTGGTATCTTAAGTCTTCCCCTCCCATACCCCCCACTACTGGCCTGTGACACGTGGTAGGAACAAAAGCCTACTGGATTGAGAGGTAGAGGATTGGGGTTCAAATCCCAGGTCTGTCACTCCTTCACTTACCTGTGTGACCTTTACCAAGATACTTTACCTCTGTTTGCCTCTTTCCTCACTGGCAAATTATGGTCTACCTCTCAGGCTTGTGGTGAACAAATGTAAAGGGCTTTGCAAACCATCAAGTGTTACAGGCAGGCAGCTCTTATTTGAGCAGGTGCACAGGTACTGGAGATGAGTATGCAATTGTGTAACTCTGCATGCCTCGCTTTTATTTTTCTTACCTTTGCTCTTCGGTGTCCAGGAGGCCTTCAATTCCAGTTGAGGCCAGTCACGATGACAGTCCCTAGGTACGTCTGTTTACATGTGCCATCTGTTTACATGTGCCGATCTCCCCCTCCCCTCCCTACTCCCCCCACCAGACTGGTTTCAATGTTGTGAGTGCCAGAAGTCTTTGCACACAATAGATGCATAATCCGAGCTTGCTATGCTTTGCATGCCTCCCTCCTCCTCAGTGCTGGGCTACATAAATGAGAGGTGTGTGAAAGGCCTTGGCAGAATTGGAGCCAAGCTCTGTAGGCTTGTGGTCCCTTATGGATGTTGCACATGTCCCCAGGCTCATGTAGGCTTTCTATACAAGACAATGGCAAAACCCACTTTGCACAAATCCAGGAAATATCCTTCCACGTTCACATCTGAAGGGGAATCAATGAAGTGGGGATAGTATTCTGTAAATGCAACAATGCTACTGCATATGCTAAGAAGGGGAAGTGACTTCCCCGCATACTTCCAAGTGGGACTTGAACCCATTTCTGGAAGAAATGTCTGCTGACTCTACCTTAGGAGAGACTGGGAACCTTTCCCTGTAAGGTGATACATCCCTTTGACACATGAGTACCCATCTACACGACAGTCCAGCTCCCCCTGGACTCTTGGGATGAGGGATTTGCTCAATTCCTGAGTGCCCAGGAGAGGATTTGGACTGAGGGGCTTTGGAGAACTTGTTCCCACCTCCCTCCATCAGCATATATTCAATTATTTGTGTACATGTGATATACAGAGCATAGTAACCACATAATAAATTCTCATTCATTCATTCATTCATTCATTCATTCATTCATTCATTCATGTGTTCCCCCCACCCCAGGAAAATGCAAACAACTAAGTCTTTGTCCCTGTATCTCCAGTGCCTATTTGCATGCCTTATGTATAGTAGGCATTTTGTTAGTGCAGGTTGGATTGCTAGATTGGATTGGGATAGCTTCAGGCTTCCTCACTGCTATAACATCAGGCACAGAGAGGGAAGAAGAGGAGCATGTTAACTAAGGTGGGTCTTGGACATTCATGTCATATGTCATATGTTATATGTTGGAGGGCAATCATGGCTGAAGCTGGAGCCAGGCAGACAGCCTAAGTTTGGGCCCTGTGTGTATACAGAAGCTCTAGGTGCCCTGACCATCTGCAGCTGTCTGGGCAGAGTTCTGGGCCCTGGCCATATTCATTCTGTCCACACCCATTCCTCTGCAGTGGAGGGGACTGGTCTGGCTAGGAGCGCTGCTGGGGGCAAAGAGCCACCCACGCAAAAGGAAGGGATGGGAGAGAGGAAGGCAAGGTGGGGGGGCAGTGTGATGAGACATGTAATGCGCTTTGCGAATCTTAGAGCGGCATTTCAATGAAAGCGCTTATGATTATGATTGTTATGGGAGGCAGAGCCAAGGGGGACAGGGAAAGGAGATGAGGGAAGGCGAGGGGAGGGGGACAATTGGGCAGAGCTAATAAGCCAAGGGTCTGGGTGAAGAGAGTGGCATGGGAGGCAAATGTAAAAAGAATCTGAAGCAATGGAAAATAGGGGGAGTCCACTGCCTGGGAAACTGGCAAGAGCCAGTCGCTGACTGGCTTACATCTCCTTTCTGTTCCCTTGACCACAAAGCGCCCTGGTGTTCGGCAAAAGGGAGTACAACATGGCTTACCTCCAAAATCAGGTCTGAGACGGACATCGTATCCCTTCAGCAGGCGGTCCACGATCTCTTTGACCTGAGTCATGTTGGCAGAAGTTTCGCTGAAAAAAAGAAGTTAATGTTAGGGGCCAAAACCCGAGGGAGGCTTCTTGTGTCTAAAAGGGCACTGCACCATACCTGCGTGTCCACAGAGGGAGGACTATTCCCACCTCCGCCCCGCCCCCTCGCACGGCCCCGCCTTCCCGCCCTTGTAGAGGCAAACGTATGCAGTCTCCTCCTTCACCCCTCTTCTCTCCTGCCTTCTTCACTTCTCATGTCATCCCCTCCCCTCCCCTTGCCTCATCATTCCTGATTAGCCCGACACAGCCTCTTGAAAAAAGGAGGGGGTCACTTGTGAAGCTCCCCACTAGGGGACCAGAAAAGACCCTGGGCCATTTCCCAAAGTTACGCCCTAGCCCAGGGTTTCCGTGTAATCTGCCCCTTACATCTTTCCCAAGCTCCCCGTCTTCATGTGTGTTTTCTCCCTCCGCCCTCCCCCCTCATCCCAATTTTTATTAGGCTCCGGAGATAAACAACCCGCTTTATGTGTGTGAGGGCATGTGTACACATCTGCACATGTGTGGGTAACTCTTCGAGCAGTTTCTGTGGCAGGTGCACCAGGTGGTGCACCTTGGTTCTCCCGCTCCGTGGTCACATTTCTCTTCTCTCCAGGCAGGCTTCTGGATACCATTCATGTGGCTAGTTCTCCTAATTTCCTCCCACCTGTTTTTGCATTTCTCTGTATATCCCAATTCAACTTCTCCCTTCCTCTCCTCCCCTCCCCTCTTTCTCGTGCTCAGGTCTATACAGAAGATTTATTTCCCTTTATGCTTTGTTTTCCTCAGGGAGTTCTAGAGAGAACTGTTTCCACTAGCGTCTCTAGCATCTTGTCACCCCCCCCCCCCCCCCCCCCCCGCATCAGCTTTGGCTGACAATAATTAGCCATTCTCTCCTATTAGCAGAGCCATCCCAGCTAGTAGTCTGTAGTCAAAAGCTGGGATGGAATGTGCCCCTGTCTCTGCGCTAGTGTGCGTGCTTATGTGTGAACTTCCCACTGCCTTGGATTTCTGAGTCCTTAAGATTTGGGGGGGGGCTAGGGGGCAGTTAATTAAACACAGGGAGACAAAACAGGAGGTGGTGTATCGGATACAGCAGAAGGGACAGCAACCCCCCCCTCCCGGAGTGATTATTGCATCCTTTTGTGTTTTGCTTTTTTCCCCAGGACCCTGGGGGCCTCACACCCTGGATACTATTTCCCTCTCCCCCCCCCCCAAGCTGGAAAACAGCCTTCCAACCCTAGAGCCACATCTTTCAAAATATACCCCTTCTTTCCCCGGTCAGTCTGGTCCTCTAAACCTGAAATGCCATGTTCCTATTGCCATCTTTGGCATCAAAATAGGCTTGAGGATTTTGCTGGTAGATCCATATGTCCTGGTGCCATTGTGCACACGTATGTTGTATGAACCTATGACAGAACTGTGTGTTTATGAATGTCTAAAGGTATATGACAAGTATGCAGCTGAGAGGCTCCTGTCCTGGAGAATGTATTTATCCAATCATATCACATCCTGCTCTGTCTCAAGATCTTGGGGTACATTGCTTTCTCTTTGGGAGGGGAGTAGAAGCATTTGTGTTTGCAGATTAAAGCCACTGTGTCGAGGTGCAGCAACTGGGGATCTTGACACTGGCTCTGTTTGCATGTTTGGATCTAGGGGTGTGTGTGTGTGTGTGTGTGTGTGTGTGTGTGTGTGTGTGTGTGTGTGTGTCTGGGCGTTTTGCATACTCATGGAGTTCCTTAGGGTTAGGGTTAGGGTTAGGGTTAGGGTTAGGGTTAGGGTTTCTTGCAAAATAATGCTCAGCTTCAAGCTCAGGATGTCTCTTCTTTTGTGTGAATGACAACTAAATCTTTCCTGGGCATCTTTTCATCATCTGTTGATCAGGAGAATTAATTTGATTTTAATGCCCTGTCTGTATTCTGGGTGCGTGCAGTTGCAGACAGCGCCTCTGTCTGTTCCCATCTTTGTGCCCTGTTATTTATTTAATTTTATTTATTTATTCATTTTCATTACCTTCAGGTATATACTTACGGCTGGATTTGATCAATTATTCAACGTTGTCAAGCAGAAAAATGAACTTTGGAGCACTCCCACAATCGACATTTATACATTAATTGTTCATAAATGGATAGGGGAACCCTGGGGCTATTTCCAAGATTGCTCATTTCCACAGTGTATATGTATTTGATCAGCCCGTGTTTATTGGTCCTGGGATGTATATACATATATATGTATATATGTATATATCACCTTTATACTTGAATGTTCTTCCTATCTATGTAAGCAGAATTCTTCATTTAAGGATCTAAAGGCTTACTATAGACAGCTCCATTTGTACCTTGGAAGCCTGCAGCCTCGAATAAGGAAAGTCTGCATTGAAGAGGCTGTGCTAATGATTTTGATGCGGTGGTGGATAGGAGGGGCAAGTCTACAAGGAGCGAGGATGCGCCCAGAACCCCGCCCCTAGAGAAACGCCAAGACTATTCGTCAGAACCCAGGTTGTCAAGGTGCCCAGGAGTCAGTGGTGTGAAAGCGCTGACTACTCCCCCCCCCCCCCAACACACCAGGGTCTGTGCTGCGGCTTAATTTTGGATAGGGAAGCGGTTCTATTTCGTGTTTATTAAGCCGCAGTTTGCCCAAGAATCCTCCTCTACGCACATACACGTGCAATCTGCCCCTGTCTGGTAGCCATCTCCTGTTCATTAGTGCAGGGGCTAGAGACCCTTTTCAGTCACAGCTTGGGCTTTTGGACAGTAATAATTGGCCATTATCGATTTCTGGAGATGAGGGGTGTCTTTAGACACACACCTGTGTATGCAGCTATATGGTCTAGTGTATGCGCACTTGCCCGTGTGGGTGGGTCAAAGGCTTGTCTGAGTGCGCGCATGGTGTGTGCGTTTGCGCATATGATCAGGCACTGCAGTAACAGGTTCAAATGGTTGATTTTACACTCCCCCCTCCCCTATCCCCCCCTCCTCCTCCTCCCTCGGGCTAGTGGGCACACCCCAGTCCCCCCTCCCTTTCTGCGTCTGTGGGCGCCACCCGTGTGTGTGTGTGTGTGTGTGTGTGTGTGTGTGTATGTATGTGGGGGGGGTGTCTCTGCGCTTTTGCGCAGGGGCTGCAGAGAGGCTGCAAGTGCGCGGGGGGGGCCCCGTATATGCTTTTCTGAGAGGAACTCACTCGTTTATGGCTATAACGATAAGACTAGGGACCCCGTTTTTTTCTGGAGCTGGATTGCGCAGCTATTCCGCTCTCTGGCTCCTTCTCCCCTCTCCCCTCTCCCCGCCCTCCTAGAACTCACAACGAGGTCTGGGGGCTACCTGGCTGGCGGGACCTTATTTCCCCGGTCCGAGCCCCCTCCCCTCCCCTCCCCAGGGTCCCACTCCCGGCCCCCGTGGGCCACCTTACCTTTGCGCGTGGCCGGCGAGACAAAGCAGCACCAGCGCAGCCAGGATCCCGCTCCACCTGTGCGCCAACATCGTGCCTCCTGTACAGGACAGACACGAGGAACTGGGATACAGGGTCAGACTGGAACAGCAGCGGCGGCGTAGGAGAGCGCTTCGGGGCTCTCTTGGGCGGGAGATCCCTAGCCTGCCACTAACTGGGCGAGGAGAGGGGGAAGGGCCCGGGCAGGGGAGAACCCTCACCCAGAGGGGGGAGGACCCGAAAGGGATGTAGCCTTCGGTCTTTATCTCTGTCTCCCTCTGTCTCTGTCGGGGAATGAGAGCTAGGTTTAGCGTCGCTTTGGGTTGGAGGCGAAGGGAGAAATTCCCGGGGAGAAGAGGAGGAGGAGGAGAAGGAGAAGGAGGAGGAAGAGGAAGAGGAGGAGGAGGAGGAGGAAGAGGAGAAGAGCTGCCTCTCCCGAGGGGCTCAGCACGGGCTCGGGAAAAGGGTTTCGGATATACCGAGGGACAGGGAAAAGGGTTGGAAGCCCTGCCCTGTCCCCCTGCCTTCCGTTACCCCTACCTCCCAGTCTGGTTCCTAGCCTTCTGGTCTCTGCTCCTGTTCGCCTGCCCGCACCCTCCGCTCTAAGAGCTCTCTGCCTCTTGCCTGCAATTTTGCTACCCGGGTTCTGCAGACGCAGTGTGGCTGGGGCTGCCCACCTTCTGAGACGACGAAGCTGCGATCGAGGGGAGGGGACTAAAAAGGAGGGAGGGAGGCGGGCGGAGATGGGAGGGGGAGCAGGAGGAGGAGCAGGGTGAGTTATCTGGCAACACAGTTTGCTTCCAGATTTTCAGCCCCCCCTTCCCCTCCTCTTTGTCTCGCCTCTCCCCCCTCCCTTCGGAGTCTGGCTTTGCGCGTCGGGGTGCTAGGATGGCGCCTCTGCTGTTACTGCGGCTCTTGCAGCTGCGCCAGTGGCTGGGGGAAAGGGTGCTCAGCAAAGGGGGGGCCCTAGTATCTCAAACCAACGACCACCGATCCCCTTCTCCCTCCCTCCGCCGCAAAGGGCAAAACCAGGGCTGCAGGAAGAATGGCTACCAAAAGCAAAATTGCCTTTTTCTTGTTGCTGCAGATGTTTTGGAGTTTTTCTGCTCATTGCAAAGTCATGGTTGTTGGGGGGGGGAGTGGGGGAGATGGAGAGAGGAGTTTGCAGATTAAAAAAAAATCTGGGCAAATTGGGATCCTCACGTCATAGCTGACACCATTAACCCCTGCTAGCTTGGAAGGGGTTTGGGTAGGAGGGAGGTTTGATTGGGAGACTTTGGAGACTTTGGGGTTCTTGGGGTACCCTTTGGGAAGCCAGGGAAGGAAGTTGGAGCCGCAGCCAATACAGCCAGTCTAGTGCATTCCCAGCTTCTCGCTGTCCTTTTCAGCTCAGCCCGCAGAGCTCCAAGCCCCAGTCTGCCTCTAGAAGGTTCTAAGCGACCCCACCCCACACTCCAAAGGCTGTCCTGGCACGGGGAGGGGGGAGTGTGCTGGAGTCTTCCTCCTTCCAGAGCTGTTGGCCGAAGGCCAATTCCTCTGAGAGATGGCAGCCACAAGTGTTAAACTCAGGAACTTCTGCCTTTGACCAGCCAAATGCTAGGAAGCCTGGCCACCCACTTGGAGGGCAGTTTCACCAGCAGAGACCACATGGAAATCTCTTAGCAGAAGGCCAAGGCTCACCTGCTGTCCACCCAAGGACCCCTAGAAACTACAGGCAAAGACTAAGGCAGGGCTCAGCCCCAGCCTGTCGGACCCCTAGGACCAATGTGCCAGCCAGTGAAGCATAGCTGACATGGGGACAGATATTCATGCTTGGTCATCACTCATAGGAGCTTCACTGGTAAGGATTTAAGGGGCCTCCTGTCCCCCTCTCTTTCTCTTCTCCCCCTTTGTTAGCCTCAGACTCAGATACAGTGGTCTGGAAATTACCCAAAGTCCAAGCTGAAAGGAAAAAGTGATCAACAACACTTCCCCCCCCCCTTTTTTTACAGAGAAGGAAACTGAGGCGCGGTGTTGTGAGTGACTTGTCGGAGGTTACACAGTTCGTTAGTGGCAGAGCTGACACTAGTGGCCAGGTCTCTTGACCCCCACGCCAGTGTTTTCTATGAGTTAAGGTGAGGAAGCCTTTCACTCATTCCACCAGACAGACATTCCTGCCTAAGTAGCTTCTGTTCCTCCAGCCGCTTACTCAATTGGTCAGCAGGGGGCGCTGTACAAAGAGACTAGAATGCTACAGGCTGCAGATAACGTGTGTGTGTGTGTGTGTGTGTGTGTGTGTGTGTGTGTGTGTGTGTGTGGTGGTGGTGGTGGTGCTGAGCCGGGGCCACTCCAGCCCTCCCCAATTTTTGCCGCAGATTCTAAGTGAGCAGCCTCTAACTGCTAGCCTTGGAGAGAGGTGGGAGGGGAAGCAAAGTGAAGGATGCTCCTTGCATTTCTCCCCATAGGAAGGGGTAATCACCCTTTTCTCTTTTCTGTTTTTTGGGGGGCTATATAGTAAAACCTCCATTTGGCAGAATCCATCATTGGATTAAAAAAAAACATTTTCAAGCACCTCACTTTAGGAGAAAAGAACAAATGAAGCTAGATCCAGCTCACATTGGAGGTTTTAGTAGAAAAAGAGACCAATGACCAGTGAGTGAGTGAGTGAGTGAGTGTGTGTGTGTGTGTGTGTGTGTGTGTGTGTGTGTGTGTGTGTGTGTGTGTATTAGGCGAGGGGAGTCAAAGCACATTTGTCCCAACCTTCTGAACCTGTTCTGCTTCCATTGGGTGGCCTGGCCTCTGCGGATTATGTTTAGAATGATGATCATCCCCTCCCTCTCTCCAAGAGGAGAATAATAATAATAATAATAATAATAATAATAATAATAATAATAATAATGATAAAAGGTCAGCCATGCTCACTAGACTAGCCTGTGTTTACTGAGACCAGAACATGATTAATACATTTTAAAAGGGTGAAGGCAAAAGGGATTTCAGATTCACCTAGCTGGCCAGAAAATTCTATTAGCCAGAACTCCAGCCCCTCTCTACTCCCCCCCCCCCAATCCTGGGGTATTTTGGAGAAATGAGGTCTGATTGCATATTTTTGCCTGTTGTAGTAGTCAGATTGGGGCAGTCTGCAAGCCAAGTCATCCTGGAAATCTGAGCTTTTCTGTATAGTTGAAGATTTAAGGATTAAGATTCTTATATATTAACCACTCTGGATGGAGAACTAAAATATATAATATGCTCCCCTCCCTCCCCCCCCTCCCCTTGAATGCACGGGGACGTTTCTTTCATGACTTTGGGCAATATGAACAGTACTATAATGTGGGGGTGCCCTTACGGACTCATGGGGGTGTGTAGGGCATTATTCAATTCTTTTCTTTTTATTTCCACTACACTCCTTTGCTGATGTGATCCACTTCAGGACCCCAACTTCTCCTGCCTTCCCCTCCTCTCTTCTTTTACAGATTCATAGCATCTCCAAATTGAAAAAGCCCTTCACTGGGACAGTCACCTGCTCGGGTCAACATCGAGTATACTCTACAAATAACCAGTCCAACCTCTACCTAAACATGAATCCATTCTAAAGAGAAACCTGCCACCAAGGTACCCAAGGTAGCCCATTCTCCTTTGGGATAGCCCTCATTCTTAGGAAGTGTTTTTCTTAGGTGGAGCTGAAATTTGCAGCTCTCCTCTCTCTTAAAGAAAAGGCAGAACTACTCAACTTAATTTGGTTCTTTTTTTGGTTTGTTTGTTTTTACTAAGGAGAATAATCTGACTGGGGAAGGCTAGAATAACGTTGATTAACTGGGAATGGAAGCCCAATACAGGTGAGATGATAAGATCACCTAGCTACCCACAAGAAGTCTAAGTCAGCAGGCCCTCAAAAACTAAATCTGAGGAAATGGAAAGAACCACCGTGTCATTGCTGAGACACTGAGAGCAGTCTTTGAAAAATGGAGACTAAGGCAGGTGCTACAAGGGGAAAAAGAGGTAAATGGGCCCCAATAGGAAAGAGGATGTGGATGGCAACTTCCTCTGAAATTTGACAAATAAAGGAATTGAAGTGGAGAATCTGTCAGGACCACTCTCACTCAGACATCTTATGATCCCTGTTTTTAAGGTACCTTGGAATACCCCATCTAGGCTGCAGGAAGAGGATTTTGATGGAGGGAGCAGCCACATATCACATATGGGGGCATATTGTTCTTGTTCTTGGGAAGCTTCTCCAGGACTCTGAGTTCTGCCATTGTATGTGCTTCCTGCCTAGGATGAAGGGGAGTTGATGGCAGGTCATTCTCCCAACCCTGCCTCTCTCCTCCCAATTTTTTTTTGTGTGAAGAGGCCTCTGAATCACAAACTAAGTGGATGGAGAAGGAACAAGGGCCAAAATGGCCCTGGAATTTAGACTGGTTGAGCTTATTATTTGCTTGTTTACCAGAATGTCTGGATGGAACATACCTGCACTCAAAAAGCCCCAAGAAAATTGTGTGGCATACAAAGAGTCTTAAAATCAGAGTCACAAATATCTTGGTCCCTCCTCCTGTTGTTTCAGAGAATCGAGGCCCCCCTGCTTTCTTTTTTAATGATTGAAAATACATTTACTATGTGTCTCTCCCCCTGCCCCCCTGCTGACTTTCAATGCAGCTTAATATACATGAGGGAGGGAGGAGGGGGGAAAGGGGAAGGGGGAAAGAACTGTTACCTGCCCTTCGAGGTTGCCTGACATAGAAGAAAGAGGGCTGGACCTAGTGTCAGAACACCTGGGTTCTAGTATGTGCCAAGCATTGTGCTAAGCACTTGGGATACAAAATAAATCAAAATGGTCCCTGATTAAAACCCTATAGAAATGGAAGATGTTTTTCAATCTGTGACTGAGAGGATTGGACTTCACTGACAATTTCTGAAGGTCCTTGAAGGGAAGGGAGGGGAAAGGAGGGGGATGGTGTTTGGATTTTAGGGGAACATCTTCCCTGTTATTACTAATCAGAAGACTGCTGCTTGATAATCTGAGCCTTCTCTGTACTAGAACGAAATTAATTTTCCTCTAAGAGCTACACGTGGCATATACCACATCAGGGCTGAGATGGTGCTTGAGTCTGAAATGCTGTCTGCAACTGAGCTCTGAGGCAGGGGAAAATAAGCTTCTGTATTTTTCCTGATAGAAAGCCAGTTAAAGAGTTACCTTTGCTACTCCCCCCCGCCCCCAACCCCAAGCATTCCCTACTTAGACACTGGGAACAGAATACAGAAGGGGTCCTTGGAATACCCTGTTGTTACTATTTGGGGCTAAAACACATAGGGCAGCATCTTGGCTTCACTAGGAATAAAATGATTTCAATCTATTGATTGCAATGCAGATCATTGTAGCAAGCGCTTTCTCTCCTCTTGGCCTCGGTTTCCTCCTCTGTCCAGTGAGGGGTCTGGATTAGATGGTCTCCAAGGCCTTTTCCAGTTCTGATGGTTTGAGATTCTCTGGGGCCCACATTCCAGTGGATTTGGAGTTCAATTTCCAGTTTAATGCTATTCTCATTCTCTCCTCTGCCATTTTCTTGTTAGAGACTCTCAGTTCTCTGGTTTGAGGGAACTTCGTTATAGAAGGAAGGATGGCTGAAGGAAGGTGGGAGTTGGGGGGGTGGGGGTGGCATTGATAGAGAACTAAAGTGGGGTGATGGTCAGGAGGAACAAAAATGGGGGAGAACATGGAGGGCACGGGAAAAAGTAAAGCAGGACGGAGAGGAGAGACAGAGCACTCATGAGCTTGCTGAGATCTGGGGGAAACTTGGTGTTCTGGGCTGCCTGAAGCCAGAGTAGGCTGGTAAAGGAGGTGAAAAGAAGGGAAGTTCTGGGCTACATGAAGCCAGAGGTTGGGGTGATGCTTGATAATATTCTATGTGAAGGACAGTAGTCTATCCTAATTCCAGCCACCATCATGGCAGGCATGGACGGGCCTTTTTCTACAAAGTTTCTACAAAGGATTTCTACGGTTGAGTATTGACCATATAAGAAAGTGCTCACATTCCACAAGTGATGCAGCTCATTTTCTCTTGGGGTATACAAACTTCAGTTGGGGGGTGGAGAAGGGCAAACCTGTGGATCACTCAGTTCTGTGTCTCTGACCTGATTGACACTGAATGCCTTTTCCCCCAGTCGACACAGTCTTCAGAGTACCCTGACATCTGAATAGGAGGCCTGGGGGTAACCCTGTATTGATTTTAATTACCTCCTGACCCTGTGTACCATGTGCCACCTCCTTTCAGGCTCCTTCTAAATCATGTAGTTCTTTATTGTGTCCATCCCAATAGAATATAAGCTCTTCGAGGAGAGAGACTATTCTTGGCTTTGTAGCCCCAGCACCTGGCACAATTCCTAAAAATGTCCTTTCTCTTCTCAAATACTCCCAGAAAACTTAGTTGCGATCTCCCCTTTGCCCTCATCACTCCTTCCTTCTTTCTACTTTGAATTACATTTAGTTCACGTTATATCCCTCCCTCTAAAGAATGTAAGCTCTTTGGTGGGTGGGTACTATTTCCTTTGTTTTCTTTGTACATAATAGACACTTAATAAATGTTGCATTGAATTAAATCAAGGCAGAATCTAGATGTCTTCATTAGCCCAGGACAGAGGATGAGGAGGAACAAGAAGCCTAGTGATGTCAAAGTGGAGTAATATGTTACTTGGGGGAAGTGTATGGAGGGATGGGTGGGAGTGGTCACAGAGCTAACAGAGCCAAGGTGCAAGGCACAGATCCAGAGTCA
Source organism: Phascolarctos cinereus (assembly GCF_003287225.1). NCBI lineage: Eukaryota > Metazoa > Chordata > Mammalia > Diprotodontia > Phascolarctidae > Phascolarctos > Phascolarctos cinereus. The sequence continues at coordinate 28,010,553 of NW_027556291.1, forward strand.
GAAAGTGTCTCTGAGATTTTGTATAGATTTTTCTGTGTTTGTGTTTTCCACCAGTAACGTAAGCTTCTTGAGGGTAGGGACTATTGTATTCTTATCTTTGTGTATGCAGCAGTTTGTTGGACTGTTGAATTAGAATTAACCTTGCCTAAAATTCCAACCATCAGTGCCTTGTTGGGATGGGGTGGTGTTACATCTTAAGGGAAGGAGGCCTTCTATGAGGCATGCCTGCCTTGAGAAATGGAAGCCAGCAAATCACTAGATGGCAGAGCATCCAGTCATTCAGTGCTGACTTGGGCTTTGTCCCACATCTCTACGGGCAAAATTGGTTTGTCCACCTAGGTCTCTTTGCCACATAAAACCTTGTTGCCTGAATCCACATTTGATGAGTTCCTCTAAACCTCCCTATCACTCCTTGCATCATCTCCTATTTTCTCCTCCAGGACTTCCTCCATTAAAAAAAAAACACCACAACAAACCTATTTCTCAGTCAGATTCTTCCCATTTCTCCGTGTTATATAAACACAAATCTATGCAATAGTACAGCAGACAGGTACCTTGGAGAGCGACTCCAGTTCTCTCATTTTATGGATAGGGAAACTGTGACCCAGACCGTGAAAGCTACTTGCCTAGGGTTACAAAGTGACCTAGCAGCAGAAGGTAAGTCTCTTCTGCCTTCTAGCCCCATGCTCTTTTTATTACAGCCCCCTGACCCAAGGGGTGCTGGGATAAGAAGAATGTCTCACATGTGAGACTTAAAAAACAGTAATTGAGTCCCATTGTGACTGACAACAAGGGGAATAAAAATCTAGCAAGCCAGAAAGGAAATTCTCTGTTGTACTAAATGATGCTTACGTGGCTAGAATCCATTCAGCTAAGTAGTGGAGGGGATGGCTCATACTAGAAGGATCTGGCAGACAGTGGCATCCTATCACCATTCTGTCAGCACCATATATCGTTCAGACCCCTGCCCTATAAGGAAGAGCTGCAGTGGAGGTGGGGGAGCAGGTCTGGTCAGTATAAGGTAAGACTACCATGGGCCACCCAGGTTTCAAGAGGAAGGTGCATGGATGTAGTCCACAGTATGTGACAGAGCTGGCTGCTCATCTGGTTTAGGGGATGTCAAACAGAAAGGGGAACTGTTTTCTTTCTTTTTTTTATTGCAGCTTGACACTTTATTTAAATATCTTATCTTTCCAATTACATGTAAAAACAATTTTAACATTTGTTTTTAAAAATTTTGAGTTCCAAATTCTCCCCCTCCCTCCCCTTCCCCCTCATTGAGAAGGCAAGACATTTGATATAGGTTATACATGTGCAGTCATGAAAAATATATTTTCGTATCAGTCATATCAGTGACACAGCAGTGTTGAAAAGGTTGGTCTGGGGTTTGGCTATCTGTTGTCTTTCTACATGGACTTCTTTCATTACATTTTCGGAGATGAGAAGGTCTTATTTCTTAAATTATCTTTGAAAGAAAACACAGACCACAGACCACTCCAAGAAAATAAATAAAGTAAAAATAAAGGATGCTTTGATCTGCCTTCAGACTCTATCAGTTACTTCTTTGGAGTTAGAGACCATTTTCAGCATAAGTCCTTCAGACTTGCCTTGGATTGTTGTATTGCTAAGAATAGCTAAGTCATTCACCATTGATCATAGTACAATGTTGTTGTTACTATGTACACTGTTTTCCTTGTTCTGCTCATTTCACTTTGCATTGGTTCATATATGTTCCTCCAGGTTTCTCTGAAAGAATCCTGCTTGTTATTTCTTATAGTGTATTAGTATTATGCCACAACTTGTTCAGCCATTCCCCAACTGATGAGCATCCTTCTGATTTCTAGTTCTTTGCCACCACAAAGAGAGCTGCTATAAATATTTTTGCACATGTAGATCCTTTCTTTTTTTTGAACTCTTTGGGATACAGACCCAGTAGTGGTATTGCTGAGTCAAAGGGTATATATGGTTTTATAGTCCTTTGGACTGGCTTGCCCAGTGTGGCCTGGGCTGGACTATGCCCCATTCTCATCCCAGTGAGGCAGACCTTTCCTGCTGACTCTCTAAGTTGTCTTAGGCTGAAAAAAATATTTCACATTGTCCTTTTGTTGGTTCTGATGCTCCAGAATTCATTTTGAGGCATTATTTTAAAGTTGTTTGGAAGAGAATTTGGGACAGCTCAGGCAAGTCCCTGCTTTTACTCTGCCATCTTGGGACTGTTTTATTAAGCTCTATGTAAAGGCACCTTTCTTGGCTGTACCGCCCAGGTTCTGAGCCTTATCAACTTAAGCCAGCACCCCTGTTCTCAGGGATTGCAAGCATTTTTCAAAATGGAAGTGGTCTCTATTTTGGGCTTCAGCATGTGGGTCTACTCTAACTCCTGAATCTGATGAGGAAATAGGCAGCAGAAGTTGGAGTACAGATTATTGGGAAGAACGGAAGGTATTTGGGCAGCACCAATTCCCGTATAATAAAATAAACTGGAGAGGCAAGGTGGAATAGTGACTAGGGGGCTGGCCATGGAGTCAGGAAAACTGGAGTTTTACTCTTGCCTCTGACATATGCTGACTTTTCAACCCTGGGTAAGTCACTTAACATCTCAGTTCGCCACATATCTCTCCAAGATTATAAGTTGCAGAGGAGATTCTGAGCTGCATTGGTGGAAGGAGTCTCCACGTGATGATACTTTCAATCTGGAAAAGCCTATCACAAGGCCTCTGGACAGCTCCAAGATTCCTAATGAGTGGGATCATGTGGTTTAATGCTGGAAGAGAGCTTAGAGATCTATTGGCTAGGAGATTCTTACCTTGGGATCCATCGACCCTTACCCCAATAAAGGTGCATGGATAGATTTAACAGGGTCCTTAAACTTGGACAGGGAAAATTCTGTATTTATTTTTACTATCTTTTGGTTTCCTTTTTAATCCTGTATATTTTATTTTGTGCATTTAAAAAACACAATTTGGAGAAGGCATCCATAGGCTTTACCTGGCTTCTAGAAGGGCCCAGGACACAAAGGTGAAGAAACCCTGATCTAGTCCAACTTGCACATCTTATCAAGGGGAAAACTGAGGCTCAGAGAGGGGAAAAGATGTGGCAAAGCCTGGGTTTGAACCCAGGTAACTCTAAATCAAGCCTTGTTCATTCAAGTGGCCTGGTCATGTAGGTCTTTAACTCCACCCAATGCTCCTTATTTCAGAGGAGTTGTCATATATGGAACCCACTGATTAGAGGTACAACAACAAACTGGAGGAAAGCTCACCTTCATTCCTACTTCAGGTCCTGGGAAAGGGCATGAGACTGGGGGTGGGGGAGAAGAAAAATAGTACAGATTGTGAGAGCCCTAGTTGAATGTATAGTCATATCACAGGAGAGGTACTTAATTAATAATTGTTGATTGAATATATTTACAAATACAAATCAAACACAAATTGGAATCCATAGGAAGATTACTAGGGTGGTGCCATGGGAAAATTTAGCCCATAGAAGGGAAGACTTGGTGGGGGGAGCATTATAGTTGTTTTCAATTATTGAAAGACTGTCAGGTGGAAGAGGGATTAGCTTTGTTCAGCTTGGCCCCAGAAGGCATAACTATGAGCCCTGGGTGAAAGGTGCAGAAAGGAAGTTAGAGACTATGTTGGGAAAAATTCCCAACAATGGAGAGCTATCCCAATGTAGAAAGGGGTTCATTGGGAGGCAGTTGGTTCCCCATAACTGAAGGGGTTTAGGCAGAGACTGGAGGGCTTCTTGGTGGGGTGGGGTGGGGTTTGAAGGGCTATTCAATCCATCCCACCCTAGGCCACTGAGGTTCTTTCTGACACTGAGATTTCACAAGGCTGTGATTTTGTTTCTTAAACTAGCAGGTCCATGGCATCTTTGCTGTGACCCAGGAGGCACTGCTTAGCCACGAGCTTTCCAGATGAAGTCAAAGCGACCCTCTTTATATGTATGAAATAGAAAGAAGGCAAGAGAGTCTCTTTCCAATGAAATGCTTTGGTGTGACATTCTGTTCTTGTAGGGGTTTGCTTTGGCTCATTAAAATAAATGAAAGAAGGAGGAAATAGGACTGGGAGTTACAGTCTGGGGGGGGTATCTTCTTAGACCCCCATGTTACTCAAATCCGTTTCCTGATTGCAGAGAAAATAGAGCACTCATTTGACAGATGGCCTGACTTTGAATTTCAGCTCTGTCTTTGTGACTTTGTGCAAAGTAGTACCCCTCTCCTGGGTCTTAGCTTCCTTATTCATGAAATGAAGGAATTGGGCTCAATGGACCCCCAGGCTGTGTCCAGAAAGGCTATCTAGAACACCAAATTATGTACCTACTGATAAACCCACCTCATTAATTTATAAAGTCCCACCATAACCCCTAGATATGATTATGATCATTCACAAAGTAAAGAACAACTCTTCGTAGGTTGTTTATGGGATCCCGGAACCCAGCCTGTCCTGTCTAAAGATGTTTTTTCCAGAAACTTAATTAGCCAGTTTTGCAGTATCCTAAACCTCAGTAGTGGTTGTCTTACCTTAAAGTTTCAAATAACTTGACCGGGTCTGGTTTTTCACGTTGCACACGTTCTAAGGCTTCCAGCAGTTTCTGTTGATACTGTTGGTCCGAGTGGAACTAATATGTCCCCTCTCCTCTCCAGCCACTCTCTCAATGCAGTTTCTATAGCAGCCAGACTTTGGCCATTTACACCTTTCTATCAGCAGCCTGATCTCAGCTATCGCTGTGGATGCAGAACATGAGGTTTGAGATCACTGGTTCATGATGGGGCACAAGACAAAACATTGGCTTTCTTCATATGTCTCATTTGCCTGCCGTGAGCAGGAATGGCAATTCTGTATTGACTTACTCCTGACCTGCTTCCAAGGCTCAATGAGAAATGGACTACCTATAAAGAACTGTCATCTCCTTAGAAACCAAGGCTTCTAGAAATGAAGTCTAATCCATTCTTTCTCTATCTCTGTCATGTTTCCTGCAGCCAAGGCCCCTTCCCCTTAATAAAGAGGAAGCCAAAGGCCCTGTCTTTAAGCCCCTAGGTGGTACAGAACTTTCTGTGAGTTTTTAAGTCTGTCTCAAGGATATTGTAGCCTTGATCATTGATACAATGAGGGAGCCTGGCAAAATGGTAGCAAGGACCCTCTATGTCCAAGAGTCCTTACCAGACAGAGTAGAGGTGGGCAAATGGTCCTGAAATGTCCTAGCATAAAAAGTAGTTGAAGCCCTTGGGCAGCCGTTGGAATGACTATTGCTAAGGGCCTCCCCTGGATGCTATTTCTTTAAGTTTCTGGAAAGCCCTAAACTCTTCTATTCCCATTCCTGGGTCACAATTCCAAACTGCCCAGACAACAGAATCCAAGCCTCTGTGTTAAAAACTAGTGCAGGAACACAACTAGGGTCATAGATCAGCTTTCATCTGCCCTTGCGTTAGAGAAGGGAGGAAGTATTTTGTCTATGTTGCCAAATGGCAATGGTATACAAATGTCACATTTGTCAACCTCTAGTACTATTCACTGCATAGTATATGGGAGTGTGGAGTGGCCAACCAGGCAAGATTGAGAGGAATTGTATAGAGGGTCAATTGTGTTGATTTGTGGTTCCTTGACATTTTTTGCTGTGCCTTGTGTGTAGGGCATCTGGCTACTGACCCAATGGCTAGTGTCTCTATGAAAGTGCTAATCCAGGGGTGGGGAACCTGTGGCCTCAGGACCACATGTGGCCCTCTAGGTCCTCAAGTGCGGCTCTTTGACTTGAGTCCAAACTTCACAGAACAAATGCCCTTAATAAAAGGACTTGGGCTCAGTCAAAAGACCACACCCAAGGACCTAACCTCAAGGCCACAGGTCCCCCACCCCTGTTAATGTCTTCCTGTCTACCTCTCTACCTTGTATTTAACTTACTGGTACTTATTTGTATTTATTCTCTACATAGTTATATATTTGTATTGGCTAGTATTTCTATAATGCTTTAGCATCTGCTGACCACTGTCCGTAACATGCCACCTGATCCTGACATCCCCCTTGCAAAGCAGGTGCTATTATTATCTCCATTTTTTACATGAAGAAGCTGAGGCTGAGAGGGGTTGAGTGAACTTGCCCAGGTTTGCACAGCTAATAAACATTGGAGGTAGAGTTTGAACTCAGTTCTCTCTGACTCCAAGCCCGGCACACTAGCCACTATACCACCTGCCTGCCTAGATGTATTTGCTGCCTTTCCACTTAGACTGGCAGCTATTTGAAAGTATCCCCAGCACTTAACATAGTGTTTCACACAGTTGGTACTTAATAGATGCTTGTTGACTGGTTGACTTTCTGGCAGGAGTTATGTGACACTGCTGTGTTCTTTGAGTGTCTCTGTGTCCCTGGTTGAGTGCTATATTGTTCCACACCCTGGACACAGTACTTGGAAAGGCATATCTGAACAGTGATGGTGTTTGTCACAGATTCAGCCTAGCAATGAATAGCCAACCTGTCCTGGCCTGAGCTCCAATATTATTCCATTCTTAAAGAAGAGATACTGGGTGTTGGGCACCAGGTTGTGACATCTTGGCTGCTTAAGTGGCTTCATCATAACCTTGATTCACCTGGACCTCCTACATTCATGATCATTGATGCTTTCTTGTGTCTGACTCCTAAGGGACAGATATAAGGGACCCTGGGATAACCTGTGACAACCTGACCTCCGAGCTGATTGGCGGAGGCAAAACAACCTCTTCTCTCACTCTGGACTTCTAACTCCATAGATTTCCACCCTTGTTGAGCTCCTTTATTGAGACACTTTTTCTTATGAAACATTATAGTAACAGTTCTTCAATATCAGAGACACATGCCTGTATTGGAAATCATAGCAATCCTTGAAACTTAAAAATCAGGGCAGTGAACTGGGAAAGAAGACTGGATGGAGTTAGAGGAACTGGGCTCCAATCTTTGCTTTGCTACTTACCATGTGTGTGACCATGGGCAAGTCATGAAATCTCCCTGGGCCTCAGGTGCTTTTATGTTAAATGCAAGGGAATTGTTGGGGCAGCTGCAGTGGATAGTATGCCGGGCATGGAGTCAGGAAGACCTGAATTCAAATCCGGCCTCAGACACTTACTAGCTGTGTGACCCTGAGCAAGTCACTTAACCCCATTTGCCTCAGTTTCCTCATCTGTAAAGTGAAGTAGAGAAGGAAATGGCAAACCAATCCAGGATCTTTGCCAAGAAAACCCCCAAAAGGGGTCACAAAGAGTCAGATACGACTAAAAATCAGTGGTCACCACCAACAAAAACAACAAACAAGGGAGTTGTGCTAGATGGCCCCTGATGTCCCTTCCAGATCAAGAACTCTGTGGTTCTCTGATCACACCCTACCTTTTCAATGAGTTGCTTGCCTGAGTGGCTTAGTGGAGACAATGCCACTAGATGTGAAATTGGTTGACCTATGCTCTAGTCTTGAGGGCAAGTCACATCCCCTCTCTGCTCCTTTATTTCCCCATCTGTAAAATAGGGATAATACCAGCTTCACTTGCCCATGCTTCTCGAGAGGATCAAATGAGATACCACATGTGAAATTGATTTGGGACCTACCGTGCTATGTCCACTAACAACAATAATGGCAGCAGCGTGTGGTTTGTCTTTGATTCACAGTAAAGGAAGATGTAGAGCACAAAAAAGTTCTGAAAAGAAGGGGCTGAACCAAGGGAAAAGGACTTTGACTTTTCCTTGGAGAACTAGCCTTTTTTGGGGTCTTTTGTCATTAACAACCTCAGTCACTGTCACTATAACTCGGTGGACTAGGTCAGAGTCCTTTAGACAGCTAGTCTTGGAGATGTGTGATAAGGTATGTTATGTCCCTTATTCAAACAAAATTAGGTCAGGGTCTGTTTAAGATTCTATATTTGGTTTGCCACAGCACGGAGATCCATTCCCAGGAATCACCAAGCTCCTTAAAAGAGTCACGTCAAAAGAAATATGTAACCTCAGTGAGTTGGAGCAGGACTCCTGAGCTCTGAGCTCCCCTGTGCTCCGAGAACTGTCAGCAGGGCCCTGGGGTTACTGAGAGCACACTATTGCTTACAGTAGGAGATGGGGTGGAGACCTGTGCTTGTCACCAGAAAGGCTAGAAATTGTACAGTACGGTAAGTGGAAGGGGCCCTGCTTGGGAGACAGAAGCCCTGGGATTGGGTCCTGGCTCTTCTGCTAGCTTGCAGTGTGATCTTGAGCAAGCCCCTTCCTTGTCCTGGGCCTCAGTTGTACCCTACCTCCTACTACCATGAAGTGAGGTAGTTGAACTAAATTATCTCTAAGGAATCTTTTAGTTCAGATATTTTATGAACCTGTGGGGTAGATTAATATGATATGGAGAAGAGCTCTCACAAGATAGGCATACATGGATGGATTATGCTTTTGCATCACTACAGCGTAAGCTTCTTGAGGGCAGGGATCATTTTCACTTTTGTCCTAGTATCTTGAATGTCTACCACACTGCCTGGTACATAGTAGGTACTTAATAAAACTTATTGATTTGAATGCAATTAAATACTCTCAAAGTCACAGATCCATTAGAGTATGGTGCCATGAGAAGATGCCCTCCCAGTGTTTAATGTGAATGAAACGGGTTACCCTACTGGTCTCTGGACGAGTAGAGTAGAGAGCAGTCATTTAGAAGACCCTGTAGATGAACATGGAGTCTCAGAGATTGCCTCCTGTGTGAATAAGAGCTCTAGAGATGAGGGGGAGAAGATGCAAAGACCTCATTCCTGCTTACCTCTCATTGTGGTCAGATCAGATGCCCACTGTCCGAGCTCCCCTTGTTTTGGTTCTTCTTCATCTTTATCACTGAAATTTACATTTATGTAGAGCTTTCTGTGCATAAGATGCTTTCCACACCTCTTCTCATGTGATCTCTTGGTAATGTTATAGGGGAATGGCCATGCTGACTACTTAGTGGTGGTGGAAATGGGTAGAGATGGTGGAAGGGCAGCAGGCTATAAGAGGGTGGCAGGATAGACCTCCAGGGAGCAAGCTGAGCATTATGTACCTGGCAATGGAGTGAGGCATGTTAACCAAAAACAATATCACAAGTCCATGAGACATTGCGTTGCAATGAGATTTTTTGCAAGAGAAATGCACATGCATGTGGAACTCTAAGGAAGAGCAAAGAGTTCACAGTTCAAACAGAAGCTTGCATATTTATGAAATCACAAAAAAGAGAGGAGTACAGCACTTGTCATGTCCCAGAAAGGAAAAATCCTTCATCCTGTGGCCATGACAAAAGAGAATCTACATAGCAGGGCTCATTGTGGGACTTCAGGCTACTCTGGTTCCTCTGAGTGATAAGTGTTATATCTCCTTTTTAGAATGTAACCTCTTTGAGAGTAAGTGTTCTTACTTTTAGATTTGTATCCCTGACGTGTAGTACAATGCCTGGCACATAGTAAGTGCTTAATAAAAGTTTTTTTGATTGATTCATTTGATCATCTGGTGCATTGTGCCTATTGGGTTTTTTCTTCTTTGAATAAGACATCCTTCCCTACCATTGAGGCCGCTGGGCTTGCAGATGGGAAGGTGGTTCCAGCCAATTGAACTCTCCAGTAGAAAGGTTTTCCCGGGTTTCTAGATGGGCCAGCAGAGCCATGACACCAGCCAACACTAACTGAGACATCTCGGACATCAGCATCACAAATATCTTACAAACACTCCCAGGCCTTACAAATCGATCACTAGGGCCATTTGGAACTGTGGACACTCACTAAGGCAAGGAGTCATGGCTGTGCTGCTAAGCAGGCAACCTGCATTGCCCACTCCCAGCAGACTTCTGCCCTCCTTGGGTATTCCTGGGACGCTGTGTGAGATGGCTCACCCGTGCGATGGGCTTTCTCAGCTGGGAAAATGATCTCTCTTTTGGAGGCTTATCAAAGGGGCATACGCTTGGTTTTCCAGAATGGGTAATAGCAGGCAGAATGTTTCTCAGAAAATGCTCTCTTGCTCACTGTAAGGGGTTCTTGTCCCCAGATACGGTATTCTTGCTCTCACAGTATTAATAAACAGCCTGTGGTTTTACTCAATCTGCATAATGAATGCTTAGGAAGGTTGGCTGTTTTTTCTGAATCGTTTTGATTCAGATGGGGCACTCCAGGGAAGGTGGAGTGACTGGGACTGAATCCAGCTTATACTTCCCTTCTTTGAGTTTTGCTCATCCTATCCATCATTCCTTCCACCTGCCATTTTCCAAATGAAAGTCTATGGCCTGAGTGTCCCAGCCTATGTTGTTTCTTCATGGTTTCTAGGGGAGAACAGTACAAGATATCAGTAATTTGGCAACAGGCAACTGTCCTCAAGAAGGAGAAAGACTGAGAGAAATAAAGGGAGACAGTGGAACTTTCAAAGATTGGCCCAGTTGGAGAAGCCTCAAAACCTAACAAAATAATCTGGGACCGGAACATGTTTCTAACATTTAAGGAACTGTTTCTGAGCATTGTACATCTCCAGTGGCTCCCCATTGCCTACCATCTAAAGTCTGAGCAGCTCCGCTTGGCATTTGAGGATTTCCACAGTCTAGTATTAATCTTTTCCAGTCCTATCTCCCTCTACTCCTGAATCCGGACGTGATGTTCTAACAAACAGGACTACTCACTATTCCCAAAACATACCTTGTGCTTTCTTGCTCCCATGCCATTGCTCATGTGTATGCTTGGGGTGATATGCTCTGTATTGCCACCTGTTGAAATCCTCCTCATCTTTCCAGGAGGGTTCACCGCCTCTATTATGTCTTTTCAGATCACCCCTCCCAGGAGTGACTTCTCTTCCTATTTCCCCCATGATACTTTGTACCTCATATGGCCATGATCCTATTTGCCTTTATTGCAGCTGTTTGTAGCTGTATCCTATCTCACAGACCGTAAGCTCTGGGATGGAAGGGATCATATCTTTTCTACCTTTTTCTCTCCCACCTATAGCTCAGCAAAGAACCCTGCACACACAAAGTATTCAGGAAATGATTGACAAGTGAATGACTTTCTATCTATCTATCCTTGCCAGATAGGCTCCATTTTCCTCTAGGGAAAATTGGTGCCTCCGAAGTGGAACTTTTTTCTCCTACTTTACATGGAACAAAACCATGAGGCCTGGCTTTTCTTATGTTTCAGATACAACTAAAATGATGATAGAAGATTTTCTTTTCTTATGAATATTCTTCCATAAAGGGTAGTACTTATGTGGTATTGTGATAAAAACAATAAAGGAGATGGGTGTTAGAACAGTAGCCCCAGAGGGCCTAGGCAGGTAAGGTAGATGGAGAAAGAAGACCTCATGTGTTGGAGCTTAAAAGGTGCCCAGAAAGTGGAATGGACTGCTTCGGAAGCTGTTCAGTTACCCATCATTGGAGGCCTTTGAGCAGAGGCTTGGGTGCGTTACGTGGGGATTCCTTTTGGATATCCATCAGACCAGGTGGCTGCTAAGGTCCCTTCAGCACCCCAAATTCTGTAATTCATCAGAAGCCCTTAAACAGCTGTTGGAGCACCTATTGCCACAGCCCTCCTCCCCACCCTTTCTACACCAGAGAGCTCTGCTGATTTAACCCTTACACTTAAGGACTTGTCATTGCTTTGTAAACTGCCTGGAGACCACCTGGGATCAAGCCTTTTTGCCCTAGATCAGCTACTTGGCTTCTTAGTTACCAACCCAGCCTGTTCTTGCCTTGCTCATAGTGCTTATGCCTTGTGACTCAGTAGCTGTGTCTCTAGCTGGCTTAGGTACAACTTAAGTGGCTGCTGTGCCCCACAAAAATGGTAGAAGAGATTTTGGCCATTTAAGTGGGCACAGAGTAAAAAGGAAGTGGCCCACAGGCAATGGGGAAAACTCTTGTGGCCACCTGTTAGGATTGGGCAGTTCTGAGCCTTGATAGTATGGTTTTGGGGTGTGTTATGAGGCAAAGAGCCAAGACTGAGAACCAGAAATTACCCCAGAAAGGTAGCAACTGTAGGAGCAGCTTCTTTCAAACACAAAACAGAAATTCGGTATGAAACTAGTGTGAAGAGCAGTCAGATTTGTGTCTGCAGGAGGTAGCATTACATCATTGGCAGCCAATCAGAAAGCCTCTTTTACACATCTTGCTTCAGGGGCAATGTAGAATTTCCTCTCCAAATGCAAGTATCCAGCCCAACCTTGCGGGTGAGAGGCCACAACAATATAGGGAATTTTAGGAAGGGCATCAGTAAGCTGGAGAGCACCCAGAGGATGGCAACCAGGATGAAGCAGGGCATTAAGATCATATATGTGAGGTTCAGCTGAAGGAAATGGGGATGGGAGTCCTGGAGAATCAATTACTTTAGGGGAATAGGATGGTTTTTTTCCAAGTATGTGAAGAGCTGTCAGGTGGGAGAGATTGGACTGGCTTTACTTGGTCCCAGAAGGGGCAATGGATGGGTGCTGCCCAGAGAGGGATGGATTTCAGCTTGATGTTAACTCCCTAACAATTCAGCTTATATCGTAGTGGAATGGACTGCTTCTGGTGGTGGGGCATTCTTCCTTGCTAGAGGTCTTTAAGTAGATGCAGGATGAATACTTATTGGTGATTTTGGAGAGGGGCTTCTTTTTCAAGTGCAGGTGGTACTAGATGGTTGCTGAGGTCCCTTCCACCTCCAATATTTCTGTTTTCCATATCTATGATTCTGAATCTGACAGGTCCTAGGAGCTGGTATAGCAGGTTTGCATCTCTAAAAAAGACTTACCCCAACAGGCTGGCTTCCAAAGACCTATGTGGATACCACTGGGGATAGGGGGGAAGGTATGATATAAATTCCTCCAGTGGAAAGCCTTTTTTTTTTTTTTTGGTAGAATTAGAAATGACAGGCATGGGCAAATCTCAGTCCTGCCTCAGCTTAAAGACACACCTACCATCTGTTGGCACCCATATTCCAGAGGAAGAAGGTAATTTCTGTCCTTGGCTCAGTGGTTGCATCCCAGTTTGCAGCTACTGATTGTGCTTACCTTCTTGTTTCTTCCTGGTCTTGTTCATTTCTCCATACCAGGGTCCCTTGACCTCTGACTGGTAGGTTCCTCAAACCTCTGATGCACACATACATAACCTGGAAGGTGAGGCCAAGGATGCAGATGCCAGTGGCACAGAGTCATTACTGCTAATCTCTTTGACTTTCTCTGAGTCTTAGACCTCAGACATTTCAGCAGCATACCCCAGCGCTAAGACTCTCCAAGGGAACATACAGAGCACAGGGGGAAAACACCAACATACACACTGGAACAGCTATAAGAGACCCCCCAATTTGTAGCCTTGCCTCACCAGGGTCTTACCTGTCACTTCCCTCTATTTTGCTAACTTTTTTTTTTTCTTTTGCCTTGGCAATGGGGTTAAGTGACTTGCCCAGGGCCACACAGCTAGTAAGTATTATGTGTCTGAGGCAGGATTTGAACTCAGGTCCTCCTGAATCCAGGGCCGATGCTCTATCCATTGCGCCACTTAGGTGCCCCCTTTCACTAACATTTTAGAGCTCAAACACTAGCAGTGAAAACCTTGTTTCTCTGAATTTTCATGTTGTACTGCAGTCAGATTGAAGTTCCAAATTCAAATTTAACAAATATTGACTGAGTGCATCCTGCATGTAGAGCAATAATCTAGATACCAGGGGAGGCACTCAATACTTAGCTATTGATCTGTGACCTATGATATCATCAGTGTGGATGTTCCCTCTAGCAATGCAGGTTGCAAGCCATCCATGTCTGTCCATTCTATGCAGCCCTCACCGTGTGCTCCTGCAAGTTCACCACAGCCAACAGACTGGAGGCCCTCTTACTTCTTCTCAATATCACAAGGATATGGTGGAGCAGTCCTTCTGTGCACCTTTGGTCCTGTGACCCCAACATATGACCATCTTCTCTTCCCTTTATTTTCTTTTCTGATGGAAACCTTTATTCCTGTGTTTCAAAGTTCCTCATTGGCTATATCTTGCTGCCTGCAATATGCTACTTATCTCCATACTGCCCTCTGTGTGATGTGCCTTTTCAATTCTTTGGGGACCACTGTGTTCCATGTCTCAGTCATACATCAACAGTAGGAGCATATTGATATTAAAAAAGGGGTTTTTCAATTTGGAACTATGCCCAAGGGGCAATCAAACTGTGTGTACCCTTTGATCCAGCAATGCCACTTCTAGTTCTGTATCTGAAAGAGATCATAGAAATGGGAAAAGGACCCACATGTACAAAAATATTCATAGCAGCTCTTTTTGTGGTAGCAAAGAATTGGAAATTGAGGGGATGCCCATCCATTGGGTGATGGCTGAACAAGTTGTGGTATATGAATGTAATGGAAAACTATTGTTTCATAAGAAATGATGAGCAGGTGGACTTCAGACAAACCTGGAAAGACTTGTATGAACTGATGCTGAGTGAAATGAGCAGAGCCAGGAGATCATTGTACACAGTAACAGCCACATTGTGTGATGACTAAGTTTGATAGACTTAGCTCTTCTCAGCAATATAAGGATCTAAGACAATTCCAAAAGACTCATGATGGAAAATACTATCCACATCCAGAGAAAGAACTATGGAGTCTGATGCAGATTGAAGCATACTATTTCTCTCTCTCTCTCTCTCTCTCTCTCTCTCTCTCTCTCTCTCTGTGTCTTTCTTTCTCTCTTTTTGTTTCTTCTTTCTCATGGTTTTCCACTTTGGTCCTAATTCTTCTTTACAACATAACTAATGTGGAAATAGGTTTAATATGATTGTACATGTATAGCCTATATCGGAGTGCACACCGTATTGAAGAGGGGGGAGCAGAAGGAGGGGGAGAAAATTTAGAACTCAAAATCTCATAGAAGTGGATGTTGAAAGCTAAAAACAAACAAAGAAATAAAATTTTTAAAAGAGGGGCTTTTATCTATTGTAGAAACTTAAAAGTATTCAAGGATCTTTGCAATTTCCTGAAGGCAACTGTGACTCCTCCTCCTCTTCGCTTCTGGTCCCAGCTTGTTATCTCTTTGGAATGTATGCCCCAGATATACACACTGATGGACAAGCTCTCTGTGTTGTGCCCACAAATGCCATCCACCAACTGGAGCATCTGGGGCACCTTGTCATTCCCAGGGAATCTCTCTTCCACATAGACTCTGTGCTGGAGAGCCGCTGTCACAATGGTGAATGTGTTTGATGAACATACATCTCCTTTTTATGCCTTGCCTGATGTTTATGATCAGAAGATTTGTCAACAAGGTTATTTCTGTCATGATATCTTTCAGGGAATCTTGTATGATTTTGATATGTGTATGGGAGACACATTGCTGTTCTACCAAGCCAAGTGCTTTTCCATAATCAACCAACTACAAACACAATGAACTCTTGTATTCCATACATCTTTTAGTCAATTGTGAGATGGTAAAGATGTGGCCCATTGTATCATGTTGTTTACAAAAATCTGCCTATTTCATACTAATGCCCTCATCCAGGATACCATTAATGAATGTGTGCATACATCTTAAAGAAGTTTTAAAGATGGGAAAATAGGTATATGGGTTGTTGGTGGTTCAGAGAGACTTCCACATCAGCAACAAGAATTTCCTTGTCTGTTAGAATAGAATCAGTTTCATTTTTGTGGTGGTTTTTGTTGCTTGCCATATCCAGTGCCTATAAATTCTTTTTGCAAGGAAAGTATGCCTGATGTAGAGGCATGATATTTCTGAGTACTCTAGCAGCCTTTGGCCTCTTGAATTCCTTCTTCTTGACCCATGCTGTCTGAGATATTTCTCCCCATCCTCACCTCTTCTCACCTTTTACACTTGATGACTTCAATGATGCAAAGTATATTTTGATTTACTTTGGAGGGTCCTATCAAGTCCTTTATAGAATTTCTCTACCTACTCATTTTCTATAATGGATGTTGGTGCATAAGTCGCAATGACTTTCATGATTGTCTTTTTTTGTTGTCATTGTTGCAAATACTTAGCATAAGCACTGTAATACTGGATGGCCAATCATCTATGACATGATGTTTCCAGTTGCCATTGGCCAAATAATAAAACCAACTTCATTAACTCCCCCTCTTTGCTTTAAATAATGAAAAATTTAAATAAGATGTCCCTGTACTCATAGAGGTTACAGTAGACATAAACACAAGTAGGTATAATGCAAAATAGTTCATCATGAGAGGTTCAAGAGAAGTTCTTTTTTTTTTTTTTAAATATAAATTTATTTATTTTTAGTTTTCAACATTTACTTCCACAAGATTTTGAATTCCAAATTTTCACCCCATCTTGCCCCTCCCCCCACTCCAAGATGGCATGCATTCTGAATACCCTTTCCCCTAGTCTGCCCTCCCTTCTATCTCTCCCCCCCTTCTCTTATCCCCTTCCCCTTCTATTTTCCTGTAGGGCAGGATAGAGTTCTGTACCTCATTTCCTGCATTTCTTATTTCCCAGTTGCATGTGGAAACATTTTTTTTAAACATGTGTTTTTAAAACTTTGGGTTCCAAATTTTCTCCCTTCCTCCCACCCCACCCACCCTCATTGATCAAGAGAAGTTCTGTGTGAGGCCCAAAGGTAGAAAAATCAGTATTGACTAAGGTGGTATGGAAGGCTTCCTGGAGGAGAGAACATTTAAGTTGGGCATTAAAGGATGGAAAGGGTTGAGGGGAGGTTAGTGCAGTCCTTAGGGCTATTGACTTAAGCTTCTGCTTTGTTGTTCGCTGGCCAGCTGCCCTGACTTTCTTGCTGCGCTAACACTCAGACTCTGACCCTCTTGCTTAGGCACATCACCATCTACATGGTTTTATCTGTGCTGACCCAGCCAGCCTTCTTGAAACTTTGCTACCATCTGCTTCTCCCTTCAGAGTCTGGCCTCTGTTCACACACTTGGACTCATGTGTCTTTCCCTGTACCAGCTGATTTCTTGGCCAACAGCTCTTATTGATTAGACTGCCTTTGTTGGTCTGAATCCACTGGTGCAATCAGACTCGTGGTCCTGACCTTTCCTGGCTTGCCCTTCCCTGTCTTGCCTTGTGACAGGACCTTTTTCTTCTAAATTTTATTTTAAAATAAGAGATTTCCAGATGGGGAAGTGTCCATAGCCTATATATCACTTTGGGAATCCTGTGGTACTCACAGAGACAAAGCCCTGCCCATTGATAGCATCAAACTACTTGCTAAGTTGAGGACTTCATGAATGGATTTTTGGGCATGAGTGTGTGTGTGTGTGTGTGTGTGTGTGTGTATACTCCAACCGTAACATTTATATGCTTGAGTGGAGGCACTTTGAATCTGGAGCATGGACTACATTTGGGCACAAATAAACTCTGTCAAGGTCAAAGGCAGAATACTTGGGAATTCATTGATGTGGGCATTAGCTCCATGGGTGCAGAATATATATAACCCCTGCCTGTTTTCTCATCTTTCATAGTTCTTGTCCATGGCCTCCCATAAATTTTTCCTGGAGGTTTTACCCAACCAGATCATCTTCCAATAGAATGTAAGCTCCTTGAGGCTTTCCCCTGGTTTCTTTAGTATTTTAGGGATACCTGTGTGGCTCTGAAGCTGTCTGTCTATTATTTTTTACTCTCACTAAATGAGTAGCCCACCTTCTTTTCTGGTAACACATGCCCATCTCATGAGTCCAAATCATCATTGGTGATATGCTGTAGCTCACTTACATCCACCATAGGTTTTTTTCATTACTCTGAGTCATCGATCTTTTTGGTTTCTGCTCCCTCCAGGGCATCCTCTTCCACTTAACAGTCCTAATTATTAGGATATAATTATTTCCTAATTATTAGGATATTTCAAATCAACTCAAATTGGAATCTTCTTTACCTGTAACTGCCCCCTCCTGGCCCAAGTCTTTCTTCTCCAGACTAAACTTACCCACATCCTTTAACTAGTCCTCGTATGGAAAGATCTCCACTCATCTCAGCTTTCTAGTTGTCTGCCATATGACACACTCCAGATTGTCAAAGTCCTTCCTAAAATGTGGTGCTCAAACCTAAACATGTTATTTCAGATGTGCTCTGACAAGGACATTGTACAGTGGGACATCACCCCCCTGGTGGACACTATGTCCCTGTGGATATAATAACAATAGCTAATATTTTTATAGTGCCAGGCACTGTGCTAAGCACTTTATGATTATTATCTCATTTAATTTTCACAACAATCCTGGGAGGTAGATATTATGATTCTCTCTATTTTACAGATGGAGAAACTGAGATAGACAGAGGTTAAGTGATTTGCCCAGGGTCACACAGCTAGTAAGTGTCTGAGATTAGATTTGTACTCAGGTCTTCCTGGCTCCAGGCCCAGCACTCCATCCACTGAACCACCAAGCTGCCTAAATATATAAATATAGCCTGAAATTTCATTAAGATTCATTTCAATTCAGTTCAAATACTATTTAATAAACAGACATTTGTTAAGTACTCACTGTGTTATGGGTACTGTGCTAGGTGTTAAAAACAACATCTTCGTTCCTATAAGGACCTCCACTGGGGAGAGAGACAATATGTCAGTGGCTTCCATGTCACAGCGGGGACCCATTTTCAGCTTTCTGTCCAACAAACTTCCCAGGTCTTTTCACAAAACTATACAGTTGATTTTTGGAACCCAAGTGTAAGAATTTACATTTATCATTAAATTTATTAAATTTTATTGAATTATTCTATTCAAGCAATTTTATCTCATTCAATTTGGCCCATGATTCTATCACATTAAGATGTTTTTGGATCCTCTCACTGTAGGTAAATATGTTAGCTATCCTTTCCAACTCTGTGTCATCTGAACATTTTTTTGTAATGCAATGCATACGAATGGTACAAAACCTAGTGTCACAAGCAAACTATGATTTCTGATTCAAGTCACAGAGGTGAATTTTGAAAAGCAAAGGGCCACCAATAGACCCCTGGGGCATTTCACTAGAGATATCACTCCATTTGGACATCAATCAGTCAGTTAATAAATCTGTTAAGTGTGTCAGGTACACTGTCCAAAGTGCTAATGGCTACAAAGAAAAGCAAAAAGACAATTCCTGCCCTCAAGGAGCTCACACTCTAATAGAGGAGACAAAATGCAAACAACTACGTACAAACAAGATATGGACAAGATAAATGGGAGAGAATTAATAGAAGGAAGGTGCATTAAGGGGAATGGGGAAAGCTTTCTTGAGGAAGATAGAATTTTAGCTGGGATTTGAAAGAAGGCAGAGAAGTTAGGAGGTGGAGGTGAGGTGAGAGAGCATTCCAGACACGGGGGACAGCCAGTGCAAATACCCAGAGGTGGAGTATGTCATTGGAGGAAAAGCAAGGATTCCCAGTGTCACTTAATTGTAGAATGCAAGGAGGGGCTAGAAAGGGGCCAGGTTATGGAGGGCTTTAAAAGCCAAATAGAGGATTTTCTATTTGATCCTGGAATCAATAGGGAGCCACTGGAACTGATTACATGAGAGGTGACGTGGTCAAACTTGCATTTTAAGAAGATCAAATTGACAGGTGAGTAAAGCTGTGGTGTCAAACTCAGACAGAAATGGGGGCCGCTAAACCCTGAGAACCATATATTGATTTAGAAAACCACATGCTAACATTACCTATATTCTATTATATTTTTATCTATTTTATCAAATATTTACCAATTATGTCTTGATCTAATTGGGCTGCACTCAGGAGTGTTGTAGGCTGTGATGTAGCTTCTGGCCTTGTGTTTGACACTTCTGGAATAGAGGATGGGCTAGAGTGGGGAGGGACCTCAAGTAGGGATGGCAACTAGTGGGCCATTGAAACAGTCCAAGTGAAAGATGATGAAGGTCTGTGCCTGGATGGTGGCAGTGTCAGAGTAGAGACAGGAGCACACTAGAGATGTTGTGAAGGTAGAAACAACAGGACTTGGCAGCTGATTGGAAAAGGGGGGATGAGAGAGGAGAAGGCAAGGATGATACTATTTCACTGCTTTGGACAGTCTTGTCATTCAACCAATTCCAAGTCCAAGATGGACTTGGAAAGTCCATCATTTAGTACATTTAGCTTACCTCTTTTCATTCACAAGAGTAGCGTGAGAGACTTGGTCCCAAGGTTTTTTCCTCCCAAATTTGGGCATCATAGATCTATGGAATTCTCCTGATGTACATATCCAGTACCATTAGATTGGGAGCTCCTTGAGGACAGGTACTGTCTTTTGCCTCTTTTTGTATCCTCAGCACTTAGCACAGTGCCTGGTACACAGTAGGTGCTTAATAAATGTCGATTGATTTATTGATAGTACCTTAAGGATCTGTACTGTCATTGGTGTGGGCTTTCTTCTACTGATACAAATCACAAGCCCTCTGTAACATGGGAGTTGGGTGGTAGGGTAGATAGAATGTTTAATCAAGAGTTAGAAAGACCTAAGTTTGAACCTCACATCAAATACTTATTGTGTGACCCTAAGTAAGTCATTGACCTTCTCTTGGGCTATTTACCCATAGAAGATCCTATGATTGTAGATTTAGACCTAAAATGAACCTTAAAGGCTGTAGAGTTCAACCCCTTCATTTCAGATAAGGAAATTAAGGTACAGAGGAGTTAGGTATGTAAAATAGACACCTGGAATTCGTATCTCACACGGATGTTGTAAGAAATAAAAAAGATAAGGTATACAAAGTGTGCCTTGCAAACCTTAAAGTACCTTGTAAACATTAGATATTATTTAAACTCAATTGTCTTCAGAAGTTTCTGTGGCTAAAAAGTCCATCACTCTACGTCTAATTTTCATGATGAGCTTCTTTGAACTTGCTGGCTTGGTCCTCTGACAGCAGATAAGCAATTCTATCAGAAAAGGAAATGGGTTTAGTATGGCAAAACCTATCCATGATGAACAGATGAAGACATGCTGGCCTTCATGACCACTATTTCCCTTTCTAAATGCTTACAAACCACACCCATATTATGTTTTAGAGTTTTTAAAATCAAGATCAAAGTCAAGCTCACTAGTTTCAGACTCCTCTGTCTCTGTTTCTCTCTCTCACTGAAAATTAGGCCGTTTGTTTCTCTCTAGTCTTGTGACCTTTCTCCCATCTGCCATGGCTTTTCAAAGGTCACTGCCAATGGCTCAAGAACCACATCTACCAGTTGGTTCGGTAACCTGGGATGTACTTGGTCCTGGTCTGGTGACTCAACTTTGAAGGCAGTTATCATCTCTCAACTTGGCTCGTCTTTCAATTCTATGATCATTTCCAATGTATCCTTCCAAGACCAATAATTCTCTTTGTAGAGGAATCAGAAGCCAAATAGGACTTGAGTAGCCCTGAATTTTCTTTGTCATCTATTAGACTTGTCTTATCCACCCTGAACAGCAGTTCTTTGATCTTTCTCTAGTCCCCAAAATAGCCATAGAAGTCTTTTCTGTTGTCCTTAATCTTAACGAACAGCTTCACTTGAATCAGATGCATCACTTCTGAGGCTAATCGTATAAGCCATGCAAGTCTTTATATTATTTATATTCTATTACCTACTATTGCTTCCATAGTCTATATATGTTTTTAAACAATTTACTTTGGACAATGAGTTCTCTATATGCTCACATTCGTCTCTTTAGGCAGCTCCCACTTTTTTCCTTCATCTGATTTGTTTGTGTCTAGAATTTCACTCCTGAGAACTTCTCATCTCTGTGCACACATTCCTTGTAGGATTTTAGAACATAGGATCCTATTTATGCCCCCCCCCCCAATTCTTTGAAATTCAAGTTCTTCAATTCTGGGGTGAATGTAAGACTATGCTTGGTTTTCCTCTCCTGTATCATGAATTCTAAAATGGATTTGTCACTTCCTTTCCAGGTTCTATCTAATCCATTTCATCTATTAGCTCCTTCTTATTGGTCAGCATTAGGTCCAGAATAAAAGTTCCCCTCATCGGTTTCTCTAGCTTTTATACTATGAGGTTATTATTAAGGCAGGCCAATAATTTATCAGCTCCTCTATTTCTTGCCTAATGAGGGCTCTAGCAGGTGTTTGGGATGCTGAAGTCCCATATCGCTACTCTACCTTACCTTTGTGCCATGTTTGTGATCTATTTCATGAACTCATTTATTTCATCTTTTTAGTCTAGGTGGTTTGTAGTACATTGTCACCACAATATCCTTTGTGTTATTCCCTCCTTTGATCCTTACTCATGTTCTTCATCATGTTTCTTCTCTACTCCTTCACTGATTCCTGGGTTTCCTTACATAAGTAGATCTTTTCAATATACATTCTTACTCCACTGCCCTTTAAAAATCTCTTCTTTTCCTTTCAAATAAGGTATAACTTTCTCTCTCTCTCTTTTTTTAGGCAATTGGGGTTAAGTGACTTGCCTAGGGTTGCACAGCTAGTAAGTATCTGAAGCTGGATTTGAACTCAAGTCCTCCTGACTCCAGGACTTGTGCTCTATCCACTGCAGTGCCACTTAGCTTCCTTTGGCATTCATTCTTCAACGAGACCCTGGAGCCAATAAAAGAATGCCATATTCCAGGAAAAAGCAATAGGTTAGAGGGGGAATGATGAGGACACATTGGAAGCTTACTTGAGGAATAATCCAAGGGCCCTCAACTAGTTTCAGTGTGATCTGCCTGGCAGTGATATTTTACTCACATCCTAGGTCCATTCATTTTGAGTGGGCTAGGTAAAGTTTGGGCAGAATCACATTGGAAATAAGACACTGAGTAAGTTGGTGAATAGACTTATGAGTGTATAGAAGCATAGAATAGGGGTATATATACATCTTTTTTCTTATGTCTAGTGCACTTAATTGTTCATTAGATCATAGATGTAGAACTGAAAGGGGCCTCAGAAGTCCAACCCCTTCATCTTACAGAGGAGGAAACTGAGACCCAGGGAGGTTAAGTGGCTTGTCCAAGGTCACCTAGGTAATTGAATTGGTTAACTATAGGATTGAGACTGTAAAGGGAGGAAAGTGAGACTACAGCAGGTTTAACAGACTGAGAAAAGAGATAGGAGTGAAGGGATTGGAGGTTGGACAGTTTTATGGAAAAGAAATTGGAGGCAACACGGTACAGGATAAAGTGATGGATTCTGAATCAGGAAGACCAGGGTTTGAAACCTGCCTCAGACAACCACTAGTTGTATGGTCTTGAGTAAGTCACTTGACCTTTGGGGCCTCAGTTTCCTCACTGGTAACCTGAGGGGTTTGGACTTGACCTTAAAGGTACCTTCCAGCTCTACATTTTTGGCATATGACTCTACAATGGCAATGGATAATACAAATTAAAAAAAAAAAACTCCAAACAAACAAAAGAAACTAAAATCCCAAGGTCATATACTGATAAATGACACAGCAAGAAATAAAATCCAAGAATTTCTGACTCCCTACCTAGTGATCATTTGATTGGAAATTCTCCCCCACCCCACCCCAGTTGTAGTTCAAAACATAGCAAAGTGTTTTCCTCCCAATAGCCCTGGGAGATAGGGAGGGAAATTATGCTTATTCTCATTTTACAGGTGGGGGAACTGAGGCCCACCAAGTGAGGTGAAGTGCCTTTCCCCAGACCACACAACTGCCAAGAGGCTTGAGTCCAAGTCATCTAGGGCCACACCTAGTATTCTTTCCACTACCCAATCTTTTCCCTCAAAGAGACCCTGGCTCTTTTTCCCTCTTGGTTCTGCGGAATTCTAGAGGTGGAGGCTGATTCACGGTCTCTCTGAAGGCGAAGCAGACAAAAAAATTGGTAATCTCCATGTGATGCTGTGTTGCCTAGCAACAGGCTGGGAGGCATTGCAGTACTGCTCCTTTCCAAGGCTCTCAGCAGAGGGAACATTTAAAGATGTGATGATCAGTGTGTGTATGTGTGTGTGTGTGTATATGTGTGGCAGAGAGACAGAGGAGAGAGAGAGGAGAGGAGGGGGAGAGAGAGGGGACAGAGAGAGAGAGAGAAGAGAGAAGAGAGAGAGGGAGAGGAGGGGGAGAGAGAGACAGAGAGAGACAGAGAGACAGAGAGAGACACAGAGAGACACAGAAAGAGAGAGAGAGAGAGAGAGAGAGAGAGAGAGAGAGAGAGAGAGAGAGAGGGAGAGGGAGGGGGAGAGAAAGACAAAGAGAGACAGAGAGACACAGAGAGACACAGAGAGACACAGAGAGAGAGAGAGAGAGAGAGAGAGAGAGAGAGAGAGAGAGAGGGAGAGGGAGGGGGAGAGAGAGACAGAGAGAGACAGAGAGACAGAGAGAGACACAGAGAGACACAGAAAGAGAGAGAGAGAGAAGAGAGAGAGAGAGAGAGAGAGAGGAGAGAGAGAAGAGGGAGAGGGGGGGGAGAGAAAGAAAGAGAGACAGAGAGACACAGAGAGACACAGAGAGACACACAGAGAGAGAGAGAGAGAGAGAGAGAGAGAGAGAGAGAGAGAGAGAGGGAGGAGGGAGGAGGGAGGGAGAGAGGGAGGGAGGGAGAGAGAGGGAGAGAATAGAGTGCCCAGAGCAGGCAGCAGAGAGAAAGAAGAGCCCACAGGGGAACAAAGGCAGCCAGTAAGAAGGAGGGCAAATTAAGGAGAAAGAGCTTAAGGCAGCAGACAGTGAGACAAAGACCCGTGGAGAAAGAAGGGAACAGAGGGGCACACGAGCAGAGAGTTTACTAAAGGGAGCAGGGCCAGGGGAGCAAAGGGACTCTGGGGACTGAGCCAGCCCCAAGAAGCCCATCAGGAGGAGCTGCTGCCTGGGCCCGCAGCATTAGGGCTGCCAAGTTCTACTTGTTTTCCTTTGCTTTTTCACATATATATATATATATACATATATATATATATATATATAATTATATATATATATATATACATATATATATATATATATATATATATATATATATAATATATATATATATATATATATTCTGTTAGGGTCTTAATATTGGGCACCAAGAATAGGGCCCTTGTAAACAGTGGTGCTAAAGAAATATTTGCTGAGTACCCTAGTATCATAGCAGTCTTGAGCAAGCGTGTTTATTATAATCGTGGTATCCCAAGGGTGAAAGGGACTTCTGAGATCAGCTAGTCCAACCTACTCCCCCACCCCACCCCCACCCCATCCTCCTCTGCACCAATCCCACATAAAGCCTTTGAGAGGTGGTCCTCAGGCCTTAGCCCATGCCATGGTAGGACAGCTATGATTGTTGCCAAGTTCTGCCTCATGGTGAAACAGGAATTCTTCCTGCTTTGCCCTCTGCCCACTGCTTCTAGTTTTGCCCACTGGGCCAAGCAGAACAGGTCTGATTCCAGCTCCATACCATCTCATTCAGTAAACATTTACGAGCCTACTTTGTGCTAGGAGATGAAGAGATAAGGATGAAAACGAAAATAGCTCCTGCTTTCCAGAAGCTTGCATTCTATTGGGGAGAAACAATATGGATCCAGATAAGTAAACACAAAATTCAGACTAGGCACTTGATAATAATCATAGGAAATAAGAAATAATTTGGGGTAAGGGAGGAAACTAACAATTGGGGAAATCAGGAAGGGCTTCTTGGACCATAGGAGGTGACTTTTTAGCCAGGCTTCAGAGGAAGCTCAGGCTTCCAAGAGGCAGAGATGAAGAGCATTCCAGGTATGTGGGGGGGCTCAGATTATGCCACAACACAGGACCTGGAGATGAAATATTGTGTTTGGGAACTTTTAAATAAATCAATTTGGCTGGAACACAGGGTACATAAGGAGTAATGTATAATCAGATAGCTTGTAGCCAGACTGTGAGCAGCTTTAAAAGCTAAACAAAGAAGTTTGCATTTTATCTAAGAGGAAATTGGGAGCCACTCAACCTACTTGAGCAGGGAAGTGACATGGTCAGCTCTTGAAATGCTTGAAAACGGCTCTCCTATCTTTGGCTAGATCTTTTCTTTTCCAGACTAAAGACACTCAATTTTACTAAGCAGTCCTCATGACGTGGACTCATCCCCTTTCCCATCTTGATTATCCTCCTTTGGAAACTCCAGCTTATGATTGTCCTTCCTAAAAAGTGGTACCCAGAACAGAACCCCAGCACTCTGAGATGGGATCTGAGGAGGGCAAAGGATTGCAAGAATGGTTCTAGTGTTGTCTGAAGCTACCTAGGGCTTTCCCCCCATGATTAGTCAGTTTCCTGTGAGTATATTGAACACAGATGAGGTCTAGAGCATATTGTCACATCCACTCTGCTTCATGGTTCTAGATCTCACTGTCTTAGTTGTTTCATCTCTGAGACATCTTCCACTTACTCTAACTGTTGGAGTGCCCTTGGTCGAGTCACTTTCTCTCCTCAGTTTCTTCTCCTTTGTAAGATTATAGCATTAGATCAGATGTCAAAGCTTGATAGGTCTCTGATCTCGTGTCTCCTGACCTTGCACAGACTGTGGGCTACTCGCTTCCCCAAAATCTGAGGTTGAAAGATGGCTGTATTTATTTATATCTATGGCTTTTTTGTGGTGATGAGATCTGCTGCCTCCCCATCACCACATTGGGTGGGAGGAAGGGAGGCACTGAATAGAATGTCCCTTCCCCTTACCTGTCACAGGAGGAGGGAGGAAGGGGTGACAGCATCCCCCTTCTGCCTCCCCACGGAATTGACATGCAAAGAGCACAGGCAGGCTAGTCAGCTAGTCTGCGCCCACCAATGGGAGCCTCTGAGATTCACTAGCCAGGCATGACTCACTATTTGAGGATTCTTGAAATGGCCTGTGGAAAGGGCTTGCCCTCCACAACTGAACTGGATAGAACCTATTCATCCCATTCTAGCAAACTTCTGTAGGCAAGCCAAAATGTGAGACAACTCCCATCCTTAAAATCTATGTTCTATCCCCCTAATATGCTAACTGGTCCCCCTGTGCCACACAAGATCCCTCAAGGGCTGGGGATGGCTTCTAGATGCTGTTTCTTTGCCCCAAAGACCAGAGGGCCTCACTTTCCTCCCAGTGATTTCTGCCAGGATAGAGTGGGAGTGGGATAGAGATTTTTATATAGATTTAGAGCTGGAGGGGGACTTTGAGGTCACCTAATACACACTCAGCTTGCCTCCCCCCCCCATTTTACAGGTAAGGAAGTATATGCACAGAGAAGAGAAGTAACTTACCCAAGGTCACACAGATAGTGAAGTGGTAAAGCCAGGGCTTGAAATACTGCCTAGCAGTTGCCCTCAAAACAGTGCTGAACTTGGAGTCAAAAACATCTGGGTTCAAATCCTAACTTTGACTATTCCTAACTGTGGGACCCTGAATAATTCATTCATTTCTGTAAGTCTGATTTCCCCCATCTATTCAATGGGGATGATAATACCCAACCAGGTGCCATTGAAAGGTAAGTTATTACTATAGTTACTAGGGTCTCAACTAGCCTGTAAGGCACAATGGAAAGTCCATTGGACTGGGAATAAAGAGATTCGGGTTTTAAGAATTCCAGCTCTGCCACACCAAATGAGTGAAGAAATCTCTCTGTGCTTGAGTTGCTCCTCTCCTCCTCCCTCCCTTCTCATTCTTTCATCCCTTCCTTCCCACTCCCTGCAGGAAACTCAGTCTTCCTCTGCAGTAGGCTTGGGGCATTGCTTGTTCTGGGGTCTGGAGAAAGACATAAACTGAGTATGCTAGGAAGAAGATGGTTGAGAGTGAAGCAAATCTCACTGGGAAAAAGCCCGATGTAAAAATGTTCCAGAAATAGAAAAGAAGTTGCAATGGAGAGAAGCAAATGCAGATGGTATCTGTGGGAGGAAGGAGAAGGGAACTGTGTGTTTCCAGGTGTACTTTGGGGAGCAGGACTGAGAACTGGCTCGTGCTGAGGACAATTTGGATTTATAGATTGTCTTTTTTGTTTCTTCTGTGGCAATGTTTGTTGAGCACCCATTAAGCCTCTTGACAACCCCTTAGGGGAGATGAAAAGTACTGTCTCGCTAGTTGTTGGCTATTCCCATTCCATGGAGGGTAAGAAGGAAATAGAGAGCGAGGAGAGGTGTTGCAATGGTGCTGCAGCACATTGGATTGGGAGCCTAGGTTCCAGTCTCTATTCTGTGCCTCAGTTCCTCTATCTATAATGTGAAGGGGTTGAACTAGATGATCTCCAAGGTCCTCTTCAGTTTTGCCATTCTCTTGGTTTCCAGTGAGCGCTGCTGTGAAATGAGTGTGGCATTTGTAATGAGAGCGCCTGGATTCAAGTCCCAACTCCTTTATCTCCTAAGTCATCTCCTTCCCCTCTCTGGGCTCCATTTTCCTCCACTGTAAAATGAAGGGATTGGATTAGGTGACCTCTAAAGTCCTACGTCTATGAATTTCTGTAGGCCCTTCCTGAAATTTAGGGGCAGCAGCATGTGTGAAAAGAGCTTCAAACCAAGAACTAGGAGATCTGGCTTCCAAAACCTAGTGCTACACTTCAGTTGTCTGGAGGAGAGTCACGCTCACTGGGTCTCAGATTTTCATTTGTCAAATGAGGAGCTTGGATCTTTGAGGTCTCATCTGTTTATCTTAAAAATCTATTAAATATTTGTTGTGTACAAGGCTATGTAATGGAGTCTCTGGGGAGTGTTTAGCTTATAACTTTGGCAGAACCATGGGCTCATGGGTGTGAGTGTCCTTCCCCCTCCCCACTCCACCTTGTCAGTGGAAATGCTTTCTGTGCTTTTTATCCTGTGTGATGCTCATCTACTTTCCCCCATAAAACCTCAGTAGGGAAGCTGCCCGATGCACCAACGTGCTTCCTTTAGTGTCTCTTGGCTCTGAATGGACAAGTGGGGCTACAAAGTTTAGGAAGTCACAGTCTCTGCCCTCATGGAGCTCACAGTCTAAAATTCCATGGAGCAATAATTCTATGCTTTTTAGTTGAGTTCTTCACTCCCAGGGCCATTGTTGCTATCATTCAAATCCTTGTCATCTTTGAAATGGATCAAAGGTGTCTCCTACTCCTTTGTTTTTAACCCAATTGGATTGCAGAGCATGGAGGCTGGTATTTTGGACTCCTTTGATACTATGTTTACTAACAGCCTGTTTTTAACATTCACTTTTTAAGATTTGGAGATTCAAATTCTCTCCCTCCTTCCAGCCCCTCCTGACCCATTGAGAAAGCAAGCAATGTGATACCATTGGTACATGTGAAGTCATGCAAAACATTTCTATATTAGCCATGCTACTAACAGGGTCTTGCTGAGCACCTCTTCCTGACAACTTCTCAAACTTTGTGCTGCTTCTAGGAAGGAGTCAAAACATTGTCTCTGGGAAAGGGTGCAATGCGTCTTCTACATGGCCCTTGGAAGGGAAATCCAGGTCACCAAGTCCTCCTTCATTCCAGGAGCAGGACAACGCAGACAAAGGGTAAATGCCAGAGGTGGGACTTGTTGGCCGCCCCTGTCAGGGATTATTCTAGCAATCCTAAAGTTAGAGATGAAGAGGCACTGTTGTTCTGAGCCCCCTATTTTCAGGTGCTTATAACTTCAAGGAATATAAATGGGTACAAGTTTTAGAAACTTAGCAGTACAGAATCCCCAGAAAATGGAGTTTTGGTGAACTCATTACATGTCTGTGTCATGCTGTGCGTCTGTGAGTCGTTTGTCAACTACGTCGTGGTCTAGGCTTACTTTTGCCCTGTGACCTTCAGCTCCTTCGGGATTCCAAAGGAGCAGACCTTGCAACTTGTGAGGGCAATGGGAGTATGTGTAGATGACCAGGATTGGCCAAGAACATTTGCTGAAACGATCTGAAATGACCTATCAGGCATCACCTTACAGCTAGCAAGAAGACCCCCAACAGCTGCCACTCACTGGAAGTACTCTCTTCCTGTTTGTAATGCTGTTCTATAGGCCACAGTCTGGTCTGCCAGCTCCCTGGTGTCAGTGACTTAAATGACTGTAGCAATGACCCTCAGTATATTGAGAGGCAAAGGGGTGAAGTGAAGAGGGGGTGGAGGATGGTAGTCAGAGTCAACTTGGGGGAGTTTCTGTCTCAAGAACAGAAGGTGCATGGTTCTATACTGGTCAACATTTTTGTCAGTGCCTTAGATGAAGGCTTAGATTGTGTGCAAATAAAATTTGCAGACACAGTGGTAGGAGTTAGAGATAACACGTTGGATGGCAGAGCCAGGACCCCCAAAATATTTCAATGGTTTAGAATGATGGGCTAAATCTGAATAGAAGGAAGTAAGATGTAATCAGGGTAAATGTAAACTTTTATACACGGGCTCCAAAATTAAGCATTACAAGAACAAGATGGGGAGGAAGGGCATGTAGCTAGATAGCAGTTTTGTGGAAAAAAAAATTCTGAGAGTTTGAGTGGATTGCATTGAGAGACATAGTGTCTGGGAACAGGGGGGTGACAATCCTGCTGTCCTCTGCCCCGGTCAGACTGAATCTGCAGTATTGTGGTTAGTTCTGGGATCCACATTTTAGGAAGGATATTAATATGTTGGGGACCTTATTCCACAAGGGAAGAGCAGGATGTTGAAATGCTTGTGCCTTGCAGAGACCTGGACGCAATACAGCCACGGTTTAGTCCAAATTAAAATTCAATTGAATTTGTATTAATATATATTAAGATCTTGTATTTTCAGTGGCCATCACTGAGGGAAAGGGCCAGTAGATACAAGATAAATGGCAGGCCACCTTCAACATATGAGCAGTTGTTTTCCAACAGTTGGTTTGGAGTTCAAAATGCATTTTCTCATAGAAATAGTGTTCTTTATGATGAGGTCCCAGAGAAGCCCAGAAAGGTCTCTTTAACTAATAATAGTTCTTGGGCCACAAGCCCCCTTTCTTTTCTCATCTGACATCTTCCAATGTCTTTTGTGACTTTGGCATGTGTGTCATTGCTGGGTGGCATGCCTATTTATATCCACCATACATCTTCCTGTTACCCTTTAGATTACTTGAAATCTCGAACATTTTGAGACTGGGAAGTTCCATGATTAGAAGCTGTGAGGCATTGCCAGGAGTTGACAGTGGCAGAGATCATTGCATCATGGAGTAGCCAAGATGTAACTCAGCCCAGCCCAGGCAACCAGTGATGGTGATCCCTGCCATTTCTATGCTGCTTTGCATATCCAAGTGTTTGGTCCTCAGGGCCCTCCTCTGGAGTATGTAAAGGTTGGACTCTGTGATCTCCGTGGCCTCTCCCAGTTCTGACCTTGTGTGATCCCCAGCCTTTGCTGACACTGCTGGCCTATGACGACCTTTCTCTCCTCTGAGCTCCAATATCATGTAGAGGTTTGAGGAGACAGTCTAGAACTTTTTTCCTTTTTTTCTTTTATTTTTTTTGTTTCTTTTATTTATTTTGATTTATCAACAATCACTTCCATATGCTTTTGAGTTGAAAATTTTTCTCCCCCTTCCTCCCTCCCACCCTCCCCAAGACGGCGCACAATCTAATATAGGCTTTACATTTACATATCCATTAAACATATTTTCACATTAGTGAAGTTGTAAGTAAAAATTAAAACCAGTAGGAGGTTCTAGCCTTGTACTAAGCACTAGAGATACAACAAGATTAAAAATACAGTGTGTCTCCTCTGGGAGCTCACATTCTAATGGAAGAGTGAAGATGCAAATAACTACGTACATAAAAAGATATATACAGGGTAAACAAAAGGTAATCTGAGAGAACTGTGAGGGTATGGGATTTGAGTCGAATCTTGCAAAAGGTGGGATTTGAGTTGAATCTTGAAAAAAACCAGGAGGAAAGCAGACCACTCAGCTATTCCTAAAGTTACTGTGTCACTCCCTTACCCAAGAAGCTCCAATGATTCCCTTTTGCTTCTAAAATTAACTAAAATGCCTTTGACTTTTAAAGCCCTTGACAGTATGACCCCAGCCTCTCTGCTCCAGTTTACTGATGGTATCAGCCTTTATATCTAAGTCATGAACCCATTTTGACTTTATTTTGGTATATGGTGTGAGATTTGGGTCTATGCCTAGTTTCTGCCATACTCTTTTCCAGTTTTCCCAGCACTTTTTTTTCCAAGAGTGGGTTCTTATCCCAGAATCTGGTGTCTTTGGGTTTATCAAATAATAGATTACTATAGTCATTGACTACTTATGGTGTCTTGCATATTTAACCTATTCCACTGATCTACCTCCCTATTTCTTAGCCAGTACCAAGCAGTTTTGATGATTGCTGCTTTATAATACAATTTAAGTTCTGGAATTGCTAGGCCACCTTCCCCTGCATTTCTTTTCATTAGTTCCTTTGATATTCTGGACCTTTTGTTTTTCCAAATGAATCTTGTTATTATTTTTTCTAACTCTATAAAATAATTTTTGGTATTTGATGGCACTGAATAAGTAAATTAGCTTAGGTAGGATTGTCATTTTTATTATATTAGCCCGGCCTACCCATGAGCAACTGATGTTTTTCCAATTATTTAGATCTGATTTTATTTCTGTGAAAAGTGTTTTGTAATTGTGTTCATAGAGTTCCTGGGTTTGTTTCGGAGGTAGACTCCTAAATATTTTATAATGTCTACAGTAAGTTTAAATGGGATTTCTCTTTCTATCTCTTGCTGTTGGGCTTTGTTGGTAATATATAGAAATGCTGATGATTTATGTGGGTTTATTTTATAGCCTGCAACTTTGCTAAAGTTTTTATTATTTCAAGTAGTTTTTTACTTGATTCTCTAGGATTCTCTAGGTATATCATCATGTCATCTGCAAAGAGTGATAGCTTTGTTTCTTCTTTGCCTATTCTAATGCCTTCAATTTCTTTTTCTTCTCTTATTGCTAAAGCTAAGGTTTCCAGTACAATATTGAATAACAGTGGTGATAATGGACATCCTTGTTTCACCCCGATCTTATTGGAAATGCTTCTAGCCTGTCCCCATTACATATAATGCTTGCTGAAGGTTTTAGATATATGCTATTTATTATTTTAAGGAAGACTCCATTTATACCTATGCTTTCTAGTGTTTTTAATAGGAATGGGTTTGTATTTTATCAAAAACTTTTTCTGCATCTATTGAGATGATCATGTGGTTTCTGTTGGTTTTGTTGTTGATATGCTCAATGATGCTGATAGTTTTCCTAATATTGAACCAACCCTGCATTCCTGGTATAAATCCTACCTGGTCATAGTGTATTATTCTTGTGATAAGTTGCTGCAATCTACTTGCTAGTATTTTGTTTAAAATTTTTGCATCTATATTCATTAGAGAAATTGGTCTATAATTTTCTTTCTCTGTTTTGACTCTTCCTGGTTTAGGTATCAACACCATATTTGTATCATAAAAAGAATTTGGTAAGACTCCTTCTTCACCTATTTTCCCAAATAGTCTATATAGTATTGGAATTAATTGTTCTTTAAATGTTTGATAGGATTCGCATGTAAATCCATCTGGCCCTGGAAATTTTTTCCTAGGGAGTTCATGAATGGCTTGTTCAATTTCTTTTTCTGAGATGGGCTTATTTAAGTATTTTACCTCCTCTTCGGTTAATCTGGGCAATTTATATTTTTGTAAATATGTATCCATTTCACTAAGATTGTCAAATTTGTTGGCATATAGTTGGGCAAAATAATTCCTAATTATTGTTTTAATTTCCTCTTCCTTGGTGGTAGCTTCGCCCTTTTCATTCTTGATACTAGTAATTTGGTTTTCTATTTTATTGGTTTTTTCATAAAACCAGCTCTTAGTTTTATTTATTAGTTCAATAGTTTTCTTAATTTCAATTTTATTAATTTTTCCTTTGGTTTTCAATATTTCTAATTTGGTGTTTAGTTGAGGATTTTTAATTTGTTCTTTTTCTAGTTTTTTTAGTTGTATGCCCAATTCATTAATCTCCTCTTTTTCTATTTTATTTATGTAAGCATTTAGAGATATAAAACTTCCCCTAAGAACTGCTTTCTGCATCCCATAGGTTTTGGTATGTTGTCCATTATTGTCATTCTCTTGAATGAAATTATTGATTGTTTCTATGATTTTGTTTGACCCAATCATTTTTTAGGATTAGATTATTTAGTTTCCAATTATTTTTTAGTCTATCTTTCCATGGCCCTTTATTACATATAATTTTTATTGTGTCATGATCTGAAAAGGATGCATTTAATATTTCTGCCTTTCTGCACTGGATTGTGAGGTTTTTATGCCCTAGTACATGGTCAATTTTTGTGTATGTGCCATGTACTGCCGAGAAAAAAGTATATTCCTTTCTATCCCCGTTCAGTTTTCTCCAGAGGTCTATCATATCTAACTTTTCTAATGTTCTATTCACCTCCTTAACTTCTTTCTTGTTTATTTTGTGTTAGACTTATCTAGTGCCGAGAGGGGGAGGTTCAGGTCCCCACTAGTATAGTTTGCTGTCTATTTCTTCCTGTAACTCCCTGAACTTCTCCTGTAAGAATTTGGATGCTATACCATTTGGTGCATATATGTTTAGTAATGATATTACTTCATTGTCTATGGTGCCTTTTAGCAGGATGTAGTTTCCTTCCTTATCTCTTTTGATTAGATCTATTTTTGCTTTTGCTTTGTCTGAGATCAGGATTGCTACCCCTGCTTTTTTCACTTCAGCTGAAGAATAATATATTCTGCTCCAGCCTTTTACCTTTACCCTGTATGTGTCACTCTTTTTCAAATGTGTTTCCTGTAAACAACATATTGTAGGATTATGGTTTTTAATCCATTCTGCAATCCGTTTCCATTTTATGGGAGAGTTCATCCCATTCACATTCACAGTTATGATTACTATCTGTGTCTTTTTCTCCATCCTTTCCCCCCATTTATGCTTTTCTTTCTCCTTTTTCCTTTCTCCCCTTCACTAGTGTTTTGCTTTTCACCACCGCCCCTTCAGTCCCTTCCCCTTTTATTATCCCTTTCCCTTTTCTTCCCCTTTAGTCTTACTGCTTCTTCCCTCCCTTTTCCCCCCCTGACTTTTCTTTCCCCCCTTCCTTTTCTTTCCTCTTTTCCCTCCTACTGCCTATAGGGCAAGTTAGATTTCTATACCTAACTGATTATGTTATGCCCTTCTTGAGCCAAATCTGATGAGAGTAAGGTTCAAACAATGCTCCCCCCCCTTCTTTCCCTCTGCTGTAATAGGATTTTGTGTCTTTTCCTGTAATGTAATTTACCCTTGTCTGCCTCCTCCTTTCTCAGTACATTTTCTAAGATCAGTGTCATATTCCCTTGTAGGGGTTTAAACAGCCCCTCCCCCATTAACAACATATTGTATCCTTCTGTCCCATTTACCTTTTTAAGTCCTTCTTGAGTCCTGTACTTGAAGATCAAATTTTTTGTTGAGCTCTGGTCTTTTTATCAGGAAAGTTTGGAAGTCTCCTATTTCGTTGAATATCCCACCTCCTCCCTTGAAAAATGATGCTCATTTTTGCTGGGTAATTGATCCTTGGCTGCATTCCAAGCTCCTTTGCCTTACGGAATATCATGTTCCATGCCCTGCGGTCTTTTAATGTAGAAGCTGCAAGGTCCTGTGTAATCCTGACTGTGGTTCCATGATATTTAAATTCTTTCTTTCTGGCTGCTTGCAGCACCTTCTCTTTCATCTGGTAATTTTGGAATTTTGCTATTATATTTCTTGGCGTTGTCAATTTGGGATCTCTTTCAGGTGGTGATGGTGGATTCTTTCTATGGTTATTTTCCCTTCTGGTTCTAGGACTTCAGGGCAGTTTTCCTTTATGATTTCCTGAAAGATACTGTCCAGGCTCTTTTTTTCATCATGATTTTCAGGTAGTCCAATAATTTTTAAATTGTCTCTCCTGAGTCGATTTTCCAGGTCGGTTGTTTTACTGATGAGGTATTTTACATTTTCATCTATTTTTTCATTTTTTTGTTTCTGTTTGACTGATTCTTGCTCTCTCATAGAGACATTAGTTTCCATTTGTCCAATTCTAGTTTTTAACAGATTGTTTTCTTCTGTTAGTTTTTGTACTTCCTTCTTCAACTGGCCAATTGTGTTTTTTAGGGACTTGTTTCCTTCAGTATACTCTTCTGTTAGTTTTTGTACTTCCTTCTTCAACTGGCCAATTGTGTTTTTTAGGGACTTGTTTTCTTCAGTGTACTCTTCTGTTAGTTTTTGTCCTTCCTTCTTCAATTGGCCAATTGTGTTTTTTAGGGACTTGTTTTCTTCAGTGTATTTTTTTTCCAACTGGCCAATTGTATTTTTGAAGGACTCTTTTACCTCTCTCATTTGACTATTAAAATCCTTCTTGAGCTCTTCTAAGAAGGCTTTTTGGGCTTCAGACCAGTTCATATTCCCTTTTGTTGTTGCAGATGTGGGTTTGTTGACAATGTTGTCCTCTTCAGAATTTCTGTCTTGATCTTCACTCTTCTCATAATATGAGTCTATGGTATTTCTTTTTACTCATGGTGTTTCTTTATTCCCTGGCCTTTAAAGAGATTGAGCTCTCCTGCTGGGGAACAGAGGGTACTGACCCAAGCTTCTTGTGTTGGGAGCCTAGGTCTTGGTCACTGGCTTTGGTGCTGGGGCCTCTTATGCTGGGAATTGGAGGCTGTAGGTTTCTGGCAGCTTACCGTGTTGGGCTGGAATCAGCAAGGCTGGAACTTTCAGGCAATTCTAGGTTGCCTGCTTTTCCTTTCCTTTAGCTTTCTTCAGCTCCTTTTAGATGGTGCTGCAGGTGTTTATCTGCCTGGGGCCCCCTGCAGTGTTTTCTCCCTCGTTTGTGCTAATGCACTGGGAGATTCCTTTGTGGTAGAATGCCGAGGCTCCTGGTGGTTTTCTGAGCTGTTTTCCACCGGTTCCCCCCACCCTCACTGAGGCACTCGGAGGTCCAGGTGTTGGTGTGTGCCTGCTTTACCACCTGGGCTTCAGGATTTCTTCACAATTGGAGGCTTCAGGGCTCCTACAGCTCACCTGGTGTTAAGTTGGAATCAGCAAGGCCGGGGCTTTAGGAAGCCTTTAGGTTGTTTTCTTTACC
Source organism: Phascolarctos cinereus (assembly GCF_003287225.1). Lineage (NCBI taxonomy): Eukaryota > Metazoa > Chordata > Mammalia > Diprotodontia > Phascolarctidae > Phascolarctos > Phascolarctos cinereus. Next base: position 28,047,353 of record NW_027556291.1, read on the forward strand.
TCCTTTCAGATGAATGCTGCAGGGTACTTGTCCGCCTGGGGCCCCTTGTAGTTCTGCCTCCTTATTTTTGCTGAGGCACTGGGAGACCGTTTGCTGGGCTGCTGCACTGCTGCTCCCCGTCTTTCTTCTAGTTCAGCTGTTCCAGGGTTTTTTTTTCTGGGGTGATATTTTCTGGGTTTTCAGAGGTTGATAGGGGAGAGTGAGAGCGACTACCTTTTCACTCTGCCATCTTGGCTCTGACATAACAGAATCTGAGCTCTTGAGCTGGAAGGGAGCTTGGAAGTCACCAGTCCAACCCCCTCATTTTACAGATGAGAGAAATAAAGGCCATCTAGGAGGGCTGAATTCTAGAATGGCAGAGTTGGGAGGGACCTTTGGGGCCAACTAGCCCAATCCATATCTGAATGAGAATCTCTGCTCATTCAGGCTTTGAAGGTCTTTAGTGAGATGGAACTCATTGTTTCTTGAGGTAACCTATCTGCTTCTGGGATAGCCCTACTTGTTATGAAGCTTTCACTTCTGTCAGTTTCTACTCAATTTGACTTGGACCCCTCTGAGACCAAGCAGAACAAGGTTGATCCTTCTTACCCATGACGGCCCCACAAATGCTTTAAGACAGCTCTCGTGTCCTGCCAACCTTCCTCTTCCAAGTCTTCTCTTCTTCAAGATAAACATTTGCAGCACATGGGCAGCTAGTGGATAGAGAGCTAGGCTAGAAGTCAGGAACACCTGAGTTCAAATGCAGCCTTAGACACTTACTAGCCGTGTGACCCTGGACAAGTCACTTAGCCTTTGCTTCAGTTTCCTAATCTGTAAAAAAAAAAAGTGGGGATAATAATGGCACCTACCTCCCAGGGTTTTGAATATCAAATAAGATAATAATTGTAAAGCACTTGGCATGGTGCCTGGCCTATAGTAAGCACTATAGAAATGTTGTTATTTTTATAGATTTAGAGTTGGAAGGTCCTTTAAAGGCCATTGGGTCAAACCTTCTCATTTACAGATAAGGAAGCAGACTGAGAAGTGAAGTGACTTGCCCAGGGTCACACAGCTCAGAAGTGTCCGAGGTGAGATTTGTCCCCAGCTCCTCCCAACTCCAAGTGGATAGCCTGCTGTCTATCTGCTCCAGCATGTTGCCCACTTTCCTCAGTTCCTTCAAATAAGTCTTAGCTGGCATGTCTTGAAGCTTTTCCTTATCCTTCACCACCTTCCTCATTGTGCAGAGAGAGAAAGTGAAGTCTAGAGAGATGGCAAGGACTCATTCAAGGTCATGCAGAGAATAACAAGCATTCTGGAAATACTTCTGTGGTTGCTCAGGAAAACCCCACTAACCCTACTGCTACCCAACGCTTGCATACCTGCCTCCCTTCTGTGAAGGGGAACTATCACATCTGATCCTTGCTTCCTCTCCTTCTCCAGGCTTGTGGATGGACTGGATGAAATTTGGTGTGCCATCTCTGTAAGGTTGCCAACCTCTGCCCTGGCCTTACCCCACTCACCAGTCTGGGGCAATTCCAAACACCACTAATGAGTGACAGATGGTGGCACTTCCTTAAAAGACCCATGACTGCCTTTTGCCCTTTGGAGCATGCTTTGCATTTCTCTGCACAACCCCACCAGTGTTGACAACCCTGTCATTCAGTGGGGCTGGGTGCTAGGACTCCCCAGCATCTTTCTGGGCTGCCACTCAAATGCCTTTTGCAAGTGAGGAATGCAGAGCCATTTTTCTGTGCATTATTCAGAGTTGTCCTCCAGGCCTTAGGGGATTTAGCTCACTCAGGACCAAAATGCAACAGGTCTCCTTGAAAGCAATCTCTATCATGTTTCCCAATTGCCCTGGATGCAAAGAGTTAGTCTCATGTTAAATTCAGATTTTTTTCCCAGCTCATTGCAGACTCAGTGACAAATCCAGATTCCATTTACTGCATCTCTTGCCAAGATGCACCCTAGCTGCAGGTACACATCTGCCATCAGACTTTGCAGCAAAGACCAAAGGAACTGCTTCCCAGCTTATTCTAGGCACATATTCAGAAGATTCCACTCTCCATTTAGTCCTTACTTGACCTGACCAGTTCCCCTAAAACCATGAAAAGGAACTTCTTAGGTTCTTAGATTATGAACTGGAAAGTCATCTAGTTATGCTTATTAAACTATGGGTCACATTTTAAGAAGGGGTGAAGGGGTCATGAGTAGAAGAAGTTTAAGAAGCCCTGATCTAGTACAACCCCTTTATTTTATAGATGAGGAAACTGAGGTTCATTCAAGAAAAGTGGTTTGCCCAAGATCACATGGGCAGTAAGCTCACATTTCTATAGCACTTTGCTTGCAACAACCCTGAGAGATAGTTATTAGGATAAGTATTATTAACCCTATTTTATGGATGAGAAAGATGAGCTACAGAGAAAGGAAGGGATTTGCTTTTGATTACCCAGCTAATAAGTATCCGAACTGGGGTTCAAACCCTAGTCTCCTGCCTCCAGGTTCCACGTTCTTAAAAAGGAAATTGAGGGGGCAGCTAGACGGTGCAGTGGATAGAGCACTGGCCCTGGAGTCAGGAGGACCTGAGTTCAAATCTGGCCTCAGACACTTGACACTTACTTAGCTGTGGGACTCTGGGCAAGTCACTTAACCCCATTGCCTAGCCAAAAAAATCCCCAAAAACAAAAACAAAAAAAGGAAATTGATGTACTAGTCAGACACAGAGACAGAGAGAGCACTTGTCCACTTTAATGAGTAAAAATGTCTGGGCCCAGAGAAATTAAAGACCAGAGTGATGAAAGGGCTCGCAGATGCAACTGCAGAACTACTTCGAGTAATCACTGAGGAATAAGAGAGAGTTGGAGAAATGCCAGACAGGCAAATGTCCCAATTCTCAAAGAGATGATAAAGGTGGATTCCACTAACTATGGACTGATGAATTTGACATCAATGCCAGGCAAAATTTTCCAACAGGTTATTAAACAGCAGCTTTGTGAGTACTTAAAAAAGAAAGCAGTGATCACTAAGAGCCAGCATGGATCTCTTTAAAAGAAGTCATGCCAAATTAGCTTCATTTTCTTGTCTCATTTATTTGTTTAGTGTTGCTAGGTTAGATCACAGAAATATTGCTGCTATAGAGGAGCTTGATTTTGGCAGAAAAACATTTGTCAAATGTAACGATGTCCTTGTCAACAAAGCAGAGAAATATGGGCTAGGTAAAATGACTATTACACGGATCCATTCTTAGCTGGTTGAGCAACTTCTCCAAAGAGTGTTGATTAATAGACAGATGGCAACACAGAAAGAAGTCTCTGGTAGTTCTGTTCAATATTGTTACCCATGACTTGACTAATGACACAGAAAATATACTTGTCAGCTTTATGGTGGCAGGGGGTGGGGAGTGGCTTGAGGATAGCTAATACCTTGGATGCCACAATCAGGATCCAGAAAGATCTTGACAGGTTGGAACAATGTAATAAAATTAATAATAATGATAATTTACATCTGTGTAGCAGTTTGAAGTTTAGGATATACATGCCTCATTATGACCCTCTATAGCAAGTTAGCATGCATACTGTTTCCCCTTTTTTTACATATGAGGAAACTGAACATCAGAAAAGTTAACTGACTTGCTTAAGGTCCCATAATATTGGCTTAAACACTAGAACAAAGATTCAAAACCAGGGAGTAATCACCACTCTGCAGTTTAAATTTAATAAGGTCCTGCATATAAGCCAACAGTGGCTATTGAAAAAAAGCTAATGAAAGCAAGCTGAAGCAATAGAAACCTGGTGATCTGAATAGGGATGCTATAATCCCAGTGTCTCGTTGGTGGGACTACATCTGGAATGTTTTGTCCAATTGTGGGCATCACATGTCAAAGAGTGACATAGTCAAACTGGAACCAGTGCTCAGAAGGGCAACCAGGATGGTGAGGGGACTGCATGGACATTTTTGCCTGGAGAAGAAAAGAGTGCAGGAGGTCATGATAACGATCTCCAAATATCCGAGAGGTGGTTTTGTAGAAGAGGGGTTGCATTCATTTTGCTTGGCCCTAGTTGGCAAAACTAGGATCAAGATAGATTTTGATTAAATCCCGGGAAGCCCTTTTTAACAGCCAGTGTTGCTCAACACTGGAAAGGGCTGCCTTCTGAAGTAGTGAGTTCTACCATTACTGGAGATATTCAAGCAAAGGCTAGCTCACTACCTGTCAAAGATGTGGCAGTGGGGCCTCTTGTCCTGGGTGGGAGGCTTGAAGAGGTGACCTCTAAGGTCTCATCCAACTCTAAGTTTCTGCAATTCTCTTTCCCACTCAGGGGCTTGGGCCTCCATGGGGCAGGGCCAGGGTCATTTAGGGCTCTCTTTCTTCATCTTAAATGGCCCTGCTGCCTGCATGCTACACTGGAGAAACCCCAGTGATAGGCTGCTTGGGAGCTATAGTGACATAAGAAAGGGCCCTTATTCATGGACAAAAGAAGATGAGGACAGCAGGAGCTAAATTAGCTGATGTGAGATTTCACTTAAAAAACTCCTGGTGCTACAGTTCTCCAGAAATTGCTGACATGCACTGACCCAGGAAAATTCAAACTGCCCTGAGCTTTTCTAGTGGAAATGCTCTCTCCAGACTGAGAAGGCAGTGGGGGGGGGGCAAGTCTTTAGTCTTCTAAAGAGGGGCTCTGAAACAAAGCTGCCCCTCTCACCTCTGGGAGTTGATGGGCCATTGGGACAGGCAGTGGCCATTGGGGTTTCTGCCACCACCCAGTGCAAACACTCTCCCAGACCCTTCATAGAGCTGTCCATGGTAGAGAGACCATCAATACACCAGAGGAATCCCTCAAAGGAGTCACTCAAGCTGAGACCTGGGGGAGGATAGGGGAAATAGACTTCCCAGTTAAAATTTTCAACTAAGATTATAGCATTGTAGATTTAGAGATAGAGAGCTCCTAGATGAGATGTAGAGCTAGAAGGGACCTTAGATGCCAGTTAGTCCAACCCCCTTATTTTACAAGTGAGGAAACTGAGGCCCAGAGAAATGAAATAACTTGTGCAAGGTCACGATAGAATCTTACATCTAGAGCAGGAAGGGATCTGAGAGATCGTTTGGTCTAACATCCTTATTTTCCAGGTAAGGGAACTGAGGTTCACAGAGGTTAAATGTCTTGCCAAGGTCACACAGATTGAAAGCGCCAGAGGTGGGGTTTGAATCCAGGTCACCTGACTCCAAATCCAGCATTCTTGCCACTGCACCATGATGCCACACTTGGGTTCATGGCCTGTTCAACACAAGGCCTAGAGTGGTTGATGATTTTTTTCTTTGGCATTTTCTAGCTAGATTCATAGGATCATAGAAAGGGCTGAATGTCAGTGCCAAATAGGACAGATGCAGCACACAGCTGACCCAGGCCCTTAGAGTCCATGTTGACACCACCAGCTTGGAACTTGTTCTCTCAGCAAGATGCATTCCCCGTCCGCTCCCTGCCCCTTGCAAGCTCACCCAACTCACCATCCCAGGTGACTCAGGGCTGGCTGGCTGCTCTCACAAACCTCCTTTGGTTCTGCTCAGTCTCCCACCTGGGCTAGACTGAGGTGAGATAGGCCCAGATGCCATGGTGCTCTCTGATTTCCTGAACTCCTTCATCTCGGCAGTTATCAAGGAGCACAACCTCATGGAGATTGCAGGCCCCTTGAGACAGGGTTGAGACACATGTAAGGCTCTGTTTTTGAACTGTCCATGTATGTGCAGAGCAGACAGAATTCTCTAGAATCTTTCAGGTTCTCACCACTGGGACAGCCCCCAACAACAGGGGGAAGATGGAAGAAATTTATCTGAAGGGAAAAGAACAATAAATCTGTTATTAACCTACTTCAATATATTCCGCCCCCCCCTCCCCCGGAAGCTATATCTTTTCCTCTGGCTAGACTGATCTGCCCATTTTCCCCATCTTCATTATTTGTCTATCAGGTAAACAATTTAGCAAGAGCATGAGATTTGGAGTGTGGAGACAGGTTCAAATCCCAACTGGGCAAATGACCTTGGGCAAGTAATTTCACCCCTGTTTGCCTCAGTTCCCCTATCTGCAAAATGAGGAGGTTGAATTAGATGGTCTCTAAGGTAACTTACCTTTTCAAATGTTCTGATTTTTCTCTCATTTGTTTTCTCTGTCTCTTCCATGTTTAGTGCATTCTCTCTCTCTCTCTCTCTCTCTCTCTCTCTCTCTCTCTCTCTCTCTCTCTCCCCCCCCACCTCTCTGTCTCTCTGTCTCTGTCTCTGTCTCTCTCATTGACTTTGCTTCTCATCTTAGGTCCTTTCTTTTTTCATGTCCACTGTACTATATGATGCCAGGAACACTGACATTGGAGTCAGAAGACCTGGGTTCAAATCTGGGCTCTGCTCCTTCTTGTTGAAGTGATTTTCCTAAAGTCTAATTCTGACCATGTCCTTCCCCTACTCAAGAAACCTCACCGACTCACTATTAGCGCTAGGATAAAATATAAACGGCTCTGTTTGACAGTTAAAACTCTTCACAACCTGGCTTCCTCTGCCCCTTTCCAGCTTCCTTCCATGTTACTTCCTTCCATGCACTCTATGGCCCAGATAAGCTCACCTTCCTGGTATTCTTCACACATGACACTCCAGCTCCTGCTTCTGTGTCATTCCTGGAATGTATTCTCTTCTGACTTCTGCCTCTTAGAATCCCTACTTTCCTTCAAGATTCACTTCAATGCTAGCTTCTGCAGGAGACTTATCCCCCAGCTGCTTAGTGTCTCGTTTCCTTTCCCCTCCTCACTCCACCCACCCCTACCCCTGACCAGGTTACTTGTATCTGGTGTGTGTGTGTGTGTGTGTGTGTGTGTGTGTGTGTATGTATATGTATGCATATAAACATACATACACATACATATATGTGCATATGCATGTATATGTGTATATATGTTCACACTGCCTCCCCTGTAAGACCACAAGCTTCTTGAGAGCAGGGACTTTGGCAAATAACTTCACATCTTTGGGGGTGCAATTTTCCCATCTGCAGAAGGAAGAAATTGTTGAAAACAGTAGCCAAGCATTTGATAAGCCCAAAACCATAAATTACTATGGGAAGAACTCTATATTTGACAATGACTGCTAGGAAAATTCGAAAGCAGTTTGGCAGAAATGAGGTTTAAACTGATTTCTTACACCATATATTGCAATAAACTCCAAATGGCCTTGTGACCTGAATGCAAAAAAGGTCATATCATAAAAAAGATGGAGGAGAATGAGACAGTTTGCCCAACTGTGGCTAGAGAGAGAATTCTTAACCAAAAGAGAGTTGACAGGAAAGACAAAATAGGCAATTTTGATTACATGCAATTAAAAAAGCTGTTTCGGCACAAAAGAATTCATGCCCTTGGAATAAGAACAAAAACTGTCCAGTAGGAACAATATTTACATTAAATATCGATGATAATGGTCTGCTATCTAAAACACTTAGGGAAATGACCCGAAGAGATACAAATGGAAATGACCAAGAGCCATCCGGGGATCAAGCGGTCAGAGGATAGAACAGCTTTCAGAAGAAGAATTGCAAGTGCTATGTGACCATATGAAGACATGCCCTAAATCACTAATAGCAAGATGGAAGCAAATTCAAACAGTTCTGACGGTTTACTTCACAATCTCTAAATTGGCAAAGGTGAGAAGAAAATGGGGCCTGTGATTTGGTCCACCTGTTCTAGAATCCATTTAAAATCATCGATCTAGAATTATGAAAAATATTGTTCATGTCCTTTGACCCCAGGGGTGCCTCCACTTGGAATACACGCCAAGGAGGTCAATGACAAAAACAATGCACACCAAAATATTCATAGCAGTGATCTTTGTGGTAGCAAAGAACCGGAAACAAAAGGAAAACTGAAAAAAACCTGGACTTCAAAACTCTGGATTTGGAGGCAGAAGATCTGAGTTCAAATCCTGACTCTGGTATCTGGGGAATCTGAGCCAAGTCACTTTCCTTATCTACAAAATGAGAAGGTTGTTTGGGCCATATGGCCTTTTAAGGGCCCTTCCAACAAACTTGAAATCTATGATGCCATGATTTATGTGCAATATAGAACTCCAACAATGTAAATAATAGATCACTAAAAGAAAACCAAACTCTGAATAAACTGAAAAAGCAATAATTATGTTCTTGAAGAACAGATGATGAAATATGCCTTCTTCTTAGCAGAGAGGCGAGGGTCTACTAGGGTAAAACGTTGTATACGTTGTTAGACGTGGTCACTGGAGTGAGCATTTTATGTACTATTTTACTTTGTTGCTACATAGGGTTTGATTGGGAGGACAGGTTGTTTGTGAAGGGAGGCAATTCCAGAAATTATTGATGTAAAAACATAAACTGTCAATTCAGTTTTTTTTTTGCCCCACAAGATGTGCTAACCAAAAAAAATGCAAGGGTTGGATTTTAAGTTCTCTTTCATGAGAAATCCTGTGATCAAGACCAAGAATCCCAGGAATTCCATTTTGTTGCCAAAAAATAGCTTGTCCCACTATCATTGTTATCATTAACATCAAACATTTTCTGAGAGCCTACTATGTGTGTGGCTGTACTGTGAGGGATACAAGAATGAATAAGATGTGATCACAGTGTTACAGAATTTCAGAGTTGGAAGGGTCCTCAATGACTATCCAGTATAACTCATATCTCAGAAGGAATCCCCATTACAATATGCCCCACAATGATCGTCCATCCTTTGCATGAAGACCTTCACTGATGATGAGAGGGAATCTAATGCCTTTTGAGGTGGCCTATCCCACTTTTTTAAAAGCCTGACTTATTAGGCAGTTTGTCCTTCTACCAAATAAAAATCTACCATTCTGTAACTTCTACTCTTTGCTCCTAGTTCTGCTTTCTGGACCCAAGCAAAACAATCTAATCTCTCTTCCATGTGACATTCTCTCAAATCTTCTATCTATCAGATAGCATATTCCACCAGAGATTTCTCTTCTCCATGCTAAATATCCCCAGTTCCTTCCACTGATCTCAGATGCCATGAACTTGGTGCCCGAGAATTCTCTATCTTGGTTGTCCTCTTTTAGACATTCTCCAGCTTATCAATAGTCCTCTTGAACCCAACACAGTCCTCTAGGTGTGATCTGGCCAGGACAGGATACAGCAAGACTGTCGCCTCCCTGGTCCTGAGTGCTCTGCCTCTCATAATGCAGTCTAAGATCACATTAGCTTGTTGGTCTGCTACATTGCACTGTTCCCTCATCAAGTTCACCATCTATTAAGCTACCCAGAGTTTTTTCAATCAATCAATCAAGAAATATTTTCAAATCTGTATCCAAACTTCTGTCTAGTCATATCTCCTGCCGTCTTGTATTTGTGAGTTGATTTTTTGATCTCAAGTGGGACTTTACATTTATCCCTCGTGGATTTCATCTGGTTATATTTGACTCAATATTGAGATGTCTGTTGAAATCTTTTGAATTCTGACTCTCATCCAATATGTTAGCTATCCCTCCTAACTTGTAACATCTCTACATTTTATATCCATGCCATCAATACCTTTCTCTAAGTCATTGATAAAAATGTTAACTAGCACAGAGCCAAGTACAAGTCTCTGAGACCCTCCATTAGAGACTGCCTTCCATGTTGATGTAGGCTTATAGTTTTAGAGCTGGACAGGATCTCAGAGGCCATCTGGTTCAACTCCCTCATTTTACAGGTCAGGAAACTGAGGCCCACAGAGTTTAAGTTATTTGCATAAGGACAAAAATGTAGTAATCAATCAATCAACAATCAATTAAGCACCTACTATGTACCAGTTCCTGGTTACCCAAAAAGCAATGGAGAGACATTTATAACCACTACTTAGTAAGGGGTAGAAGGTATATCACTGAGGAAATGTATGATCAGAAAAACAGGTGGGTCAGTCATGTCACATGAACAAAAGATAACAGATGGGATATCTTGAGTGTTCTATTGGTATTCTTGAAATATAAAATGACCAAGGGGAAGGCTTCCAGAATGTTGGCTGGATCCTCTCTGGATGAATCACACAAGGATCGCACAAGATGAGAAGGTGCAGATGGGTTCTAACTCGTAGTGATAGAGGGGATACTCTCATGGATGAAATAACAGGTCTATTTAATATTGAGGTTGGTTGATAAGTTCCTTGTGCCTAAGTCTCTTTAATTAACCACCCCCTTTCTTTCTCATTAGAAGTGTTTCTCTTTGTCTTCAGATTTCATTCCTTTTTTTTTTCTTCAGACTTTCATTCTGGAGAGCTTCTCATTCCTCCTGGGCTGATTTTTCCTGTGTAATTTTAGTCTGTGAGATCCTACTTATGCTTTCTCCAAACCATCCTGAAAAATCTTTGTCCTTACCCTCAAGGAGGGTACGAATATCTTATTAACTCAGGGATTTGTGGGGAATGGTTTTAAGGGGTAAATCTCAAAATTCTCCCTTTTAATGTACAACAACTAAACTTTGAGAAGAAAGGTTGTATGTTTAGGACCCAACTGGGCAGTCTACCTAAATTCAATGAAAAAAAAATCCTCAGGAAGAGGAATTTTAATGCAAACCAAGACTGACTCATGAGAGTCCAGAAGAAATTCTGAGATGTAAGCCTTGGTCAGGTCAGTCACTTCTAGGATTATTCCAACTTGGCAAAGGAGCATTATCTCAGGGGATATGGCTATGGTAAACCACAAAAGAATCCCATCTTCCCTCTTTCCAAATCCTTGTCCTGGTTTGAAGTGTGATTCTCTAACCTATGTCTCCTGTGATTCTCCTATCCCCATGGGAGGGTTTGGAAAGAAGGGTGGGGAAAATTTTTACCTATAGCTTACTTCCTCATAGCTTAAAAAATTACCTTTTTTCCCAATGCCCCACCCACAATTTTAAGGTAGAAGCTGCTCAGTCCCCCTCTATTTTATTTTAAAAAGCAACTTGTAATGATGCCCTTTAAAAATGCTACAATAACCCATGCTTGCCAATAGAAACCTTCCTTTTACTGAAGAAAACTAGCTAAGCAAAATAAATTGACTTCACAATCATATCTGGCAGCATATATAACCTTCTGTGCCTGAGGAGGAAAGTATGTTTCCTTAGCAATCAGTCAAGATTGGTCATTCCATTGGAGTTCAGCTATTCTTTAGGCTTACTTCATTTGCATTATTGAAGCTGTATTTATTGTTCCTTTTCTCTCTCCCTCTCTCTCTCTCTCTCTCTCTCTCTCCCCTCTCTCTCTCTCTCTCTCTCTCTCTCTCTCTCTCTCTCTCTCCTCTCTCTCTCTCTCTCTCTCTCTCTCTCCCCTTCTCTCTCTCTCTCTCTCTCTCTCTCTCTCTCTCTTCTCTCCCCTCTCTCTCTCTCTCTCTCTCTCCTCTCTCTCTCTCTCTCTCTCTCTCTCTCTCTCTCTCTCTCTCTCTCTCTCTCTCTCTCTCCCCTTCTCTCCCTCTCTCTCTCTCTCTCTCTCTCTCTCTCTCTCTCTCTCTCTCGGCTCTGTATAAGTTAATGTTTTTTCCGTGATTCTCTGAATTCCCAATATTTAGTGTTTTTGTGGCACATTCCATTTGTTATAGAAAGAGTCTTTGGATGTGTAAACAAGATGTGGCTATTTTGCTGACCCATTTCTCCAGGTAGAATAAGGTAATCAAAGGCAGTCCAAATAGTTCAAGCTACCTGGTTGATCCCACCTTTCCAAAGCTCTGCAGTGAAAAGCACCTTCTGTGTACAGAGCCCTGCTTTCAAGGAGCTCAGGCAAACCTTCACATCACTTATCTTCCTAAGTCTGCCCACTGTCATGATCAAAAGCAGATACTACCAGACTCTACTACTGCCAGTCCTGGGTAACTGTTTTCCACACTCACTGGGATGGGGTAGGGTGGGGTAGAATCAGAAAGATTTGCATGCAGGGAATAGAATGCAACTGAGAACCAGCAGGTAGGTGCAAGCAGCTGAGATTCCCAGAGCCAGTTGTCATTCTGGTGGACATTGGAGACAGCTCATTGAGTCCCACAAGGGGGTGGGTGAGTAGGAAATCAAGTTTAATTCCAGTTGGTATAAGTCAAAGGGGAGTGCAGTGAAATATTCCAGAGGGATGAGTTAAGGGTAGTTTACTGTGAGAGACATTGAGGAAGACAGTACTGAGCAGTACTGCCAAAATGCCTTTGTCCTATCTGTGTGGTCCTGGCCTCTCCTGAAAGCTGTACTTAGTGATAGGATTTCAAAGCATCAGGGGCCTCGTTGGACTCTGAGACCCAACTAAATGGTGTTAGATCTGTAGAGGCCCTTACACAGAGGATCCCTCAAGTTACCTTCAACCCTCTGTATCTTGGAGGGTTTCTTGGCAGAAATTTTAACTAGAAGGCACTAGAGAACAATATCAGAAAAGGGAAGCTACTTAATAATAACACTACATTGGACAGTGTTATTATTATTATCAGCAGTTATATTAATGCTATTATGACCGTTGGTAATATACAGGAAGGGCAGTGACTTCATTGATGACAGGGAAGACTAGCTTCACTCTGAGCTTTTTAGACTTGCAAAGTCTGAAAGCAAAGTGATTAGCATGGGTCACAATGAGCATGATGGAAAGTGAAAGGAATCTTCTCACTGACTCAAAAAGTGGACTGAATTTAAGGATCAGGCAACAGTGCAAAAGACACATTTAATGCCTAAAGGCTGCTCTGGTTGCTCGGGGTCTCAATCACAAAACAGCTGGGGCTATGAGCTATAAGAGCTGATATTTCCCAGCATCTCTCTCCTCCAATCCCCATGCCGCCCACCATGGGGAAGGTACATAGCAAATATAGTTTAATAGGTGACCAGCAGGAGGCAGCATAGGACTCACAGAGAATAGTGCAGTGGAAATGATAGCGCTCTGGAGAGCCAGGAGGTGGAAGGAGCAGGAAGAATAGCCTAGCAGTGATATCAACAGAGTAGCAGTTGACGTCTCTGACTTTGTGGAAACAAAGAGTGGCATCTAGATGGTGCTGTGGATAGAGTATTAGACCTGGAGTCCCAAAGTTGTGGGTTTGAATCACTTAATATTATGTGATCCTTGGCCTCTGTCTGCCTCAGTTTTTTCTATGGTTAAATGGGGATAATAATAGTGCCTACCTCCCAGGGTTATGAGAATAAAATGAATTAATATTTGTAAAGTGCTTTGCAGATGCTGGTTATTTATTAAATGAGGATTCAGCTGGGATGCAGCCCTCAGAGCACGTGCTGCCCTGGCTACAAACCTTCCTCCTCCCATCTCTTCTGGCGTGCATTCTTTGCCACTCCGTCTCCCACCTATGATATGGGAATCTATGGAATAACATACCCTGTGTAAATGAGAGGAGTGTTTCTCTGCGATTTATTGTACTGTGATATTAATTGAATGTCTTTTGCTTTGAATGATTATATCCTCTAATTAGTTGGGTAGAAGAAATATTGCTGTGGTTTCTGAGTGGATGATGATCCAGAAGCGTGCCTAAAATGGGGTGACTTTCAGGGAGTCCATAGACAGTTGGGGAGGAGGAGAGGCTCTGGCTTCAAACATTAGCTCAGCATTTCTAGAAAGTCTTTTCCCTCCACAACAACCCTGTGAGGTAGGTAATGCAAGGATTAGCACCCCCATTTTACAGAAGAGAAAACTGAGGCTCAGAACATTAAGTGAGAAGCCTAAGAAAAACAAGCTCAGCCAGTAAGCAGTAGTACCACGATTCAGATCCATGTGTCTTGACTCAAAGCCCAGCACTCTCTGTAATCAGACCTCAGGCACCTTCAATCACTGCAGTTAAAAACAGCACAGTGATGCATTGGTGTGACGAATCCCTTCATGTAATCAACTGGAACACGTTACCTACTCATCCCCTTGGAATCTCACTAGGATTTTGTTGCTTTCATCTTTGCCGTTCATTTGAAAGATCACGTTGTATCTATGTGGATCAAATGAGTTAAAATATGTAAAATGCTTTGCATGCCTTGAAGCACCTATATAAATGTTAGCCATGAGGATGATTGATAGCTATTATTATTTTCTGTCTTTCTCTGTAAGACTTTGGCCCAAACAAATAGGTTTATGCCCTGAATTGAAGGGAAAATTTGCTGATATTTAGAACTGTCCAATATGGGATTGGGGCCACTCATGAGGTAGTGTTACTTGTTACTAAAAGAATTCAAGCAATCAGACATGCTGAAAGTAGGCTACACAGATGGGAAAGGGGTTAGACTAGGTGGCCTCTAGTCCCTTCTAGCTCCAACATTCTGTACCAGCCTCCTACGTGCTCTGACTTTGCAGCTCTACTTTTCCACCATCTCTCTGATCTGAGTCTCTGTAGCTACCACTTCGACAGACTCGTAGAATGGTAAAGTTGGAATAGACCCTACAGATCTACTGCATCCCTACTCCCTCATTTCACCTTTGAGGAGGAAACTGAGGCCCATAGGGGCAAAGTGACCTGCCCAAGGTCACTCAACGAGTTAGCTAGCACAAATGAGACAGAGCAGATATGGGGGAGCTGATGAGCAACTGGACACAAAGGCCAAGTGGGGAGGCAGATTAGTGGCAGACTGGAAGTCAGATCCCCTGACTCTCAGTGTAGGGTCCTTCGTACTATGGACCCCACATACTTAGTAATCTCTCACATTGCCTACTATTTGGCTCCATGCTAGGAGCTTCTTGGGAGTCAATGACTCAGCTGGTCTTAGAGTCCAGCTTATATGGCCTCTCTGGTCCACTATACCACACTATCGTGTTGTTTCACCTGGTGTAAGGCTGTTTCTTGCCACCTCAGGTTGGGCTTCCAGCCAGCCACCAGTCATTGGGACCATTCTCTTCACTGAGCCACCAGTCATTGGGACCATTCTCTTCACTGTCTACTCTTCTTTAGTTGGACACGGTGAGTTGGCTGCCCATACTGCAAATTCCGAAGCGACAGACCCCCATTGCATCTTCTCAGCCCAGTTTCCTGGTGCTTCCAACCCAGAACAGAGAGACCTAGGGCAGATACCCAACCAGAACAAATAAGATGCAGAAACATACAGGGAACTGTCAAGCAATTGGACACAAAGGCCAGGTGGGGAGTCGATAAGGAAGAATGAAATAAGCAACACATAATTATATGTACAGATTAGAGTAGATGAGATGGCCAAAGCAGTTGAGAAGGATTACTTTGGGGTCAACAAATAGAATTAAAGGCCAGGTTGTTGATTCATTGCAATTCAACAAGTGCTTAGTGTACACCTACCGATCTACTGCGAACAAAGGCTGGGTTGTTGGTTCCAGTGGTGGCCTGGTCCCTTTTCTGAATAGGTCCTTAGGTGTCCTATATAGAAAATTATCCTGAATTAACCATGAAAGTCCATTGTAATTATCCCTTGTGTTTGTACAGTACCTTTTCTACCTCCATTTATTTATTTGGAATCTTATGATGCACTCATGTAGTAAGCATGGCAGGGATTGCCACTCCTTATTCTGTGGAGGTGGAAACTGAGGCCTCAAATCACAGTGAAGAGTGAGAGCCAGTAAAAGAACCCAGATTTCGGGCCTTTCAGTGACTTCTACTTCCCAACCCTTTCCTCCAAAGTGACAGTCAGAAAATTGGGTCTAGTGGAACCTATGGAATCCTTTGAGCATCTCAGGGTCCTGAAAATTGCCCATCCTCACCATAGTGAGTGTGAGCTTAGGGGGAGAAATCCTGGAAAGGGTATCCCATAGGGCCAACTCTGGTGAAGCTGGAAGGGTCTGGCCCATACTGGTCCTATGAGTGCCCACACATATACACAGATACACCCCCAGCTTCCAAAGGTCAATGTTTTACTATTAAAACAATGAAAATATCATGGTGGGGGCAGAGAAAGAGAGAGAGAGAGAGAGAGAGAGAGAGAGAGAGAGAGAGAGAGAGAGAGAGAGAGAGAGAGAGAGAGAGAGAGAAAATCAAGAAGAGAACTAGGAGAAAGGAGAAGCCAAAATTGGAGAGATGGAAAGAAAACTTCACATATAACCACAAAAATAGATAGTAAGACATCTGGTTCAGGGAGAATAATAGTGGAGCAAGCCCATAATTCCCTGGAGGCAATGTCCAGAAAAGGGGCAGTAAATAATAATACTCAAGGTCTCAGATGTCTGTACATGAATGTACAGAGTCTGAGTACTAAAGTTGAATGTCAGGCATTTGAAGGGCTGTCATTGTGTTTGAGAGATTAGAATTGTTCTGCTTGACCTCAGAGGGCAGAGCAAGGAACAATGGGTGGAAGCTGTGACAGGCAGATTTCCGATTGATAGAAGGGGAAAAACTTCATTAGAGATACACAAAATGTAGCTTGCTAGAAGAAGCTAGGTGGCTGCTGGTCACAGCTGTCATAGTGGGGATTTTCAGTCAGGTGGACCTTGGACTGGGCCAGCTTTAACTTGAAAAGCTTTGGTCCCAGGCGGGTCTAGGTCAGGTGAATGTGAGGGAGGGGGGATATACCAGCTATTGTGGATCAAGGTGGAGAAGCCAAGTCTAGGGCTCATGGAAGGTTCGTAATTTGGGGAAGCCATCTAAAGCAGGGGTGGATGGGGTAGGGACATGAGTACTAGGACTTGGGCTAGGGAAGCCTAAAGTGGAAGACATCAGTGAGGACCAAGCAGATCTACAAGAGGGTGCCAGTGATCAGGGCCCAGACCTGATGCTCTATGCCTTGTTTTTGTGCTTTTTTGTGTCTAAGGATTAACAGGGTCTTTGGGCTTGCAGTCAAGAAGATCTGAGTTTAAATGTGGCCTCAGACACTTCCTAACTGTGTGACCCTGGACAAGTCACAAACTCTGTTTGCCTCAGTTTCCTCATTTGTAAATGGGCATAACAGAAGCACCTACCTCCCAGACTTATTGTAAGGATCAAACAAGATAATATTTGTAAAGTGCTGCACAGTGCCTGGTACATAGTAGGCACTTAATAAATGCTTGCTTCCTTTCTTCCTTGGGCCCAGGAGAGGTAGAGCCTGGTGCATAGCAGGAACAGAGGGTTAAGCCTCTTACCCTAGAGGTAAGAGTTGTCTTGCTAAAATATAAATGTGAAGGTTTCAATATGGCTTAAAGAATAGCTGAGGCCTAAGGGAGGCCCAAGAGAGGCCCAAGGGAGTTGTCTTTGGGATGCAAATGTATATTGTAAAGCCCTGGAGAGGAGATCCACCTTCAGGCACTTGGGCAGCGCTGGCTACCAGAGAGGGAGGGATTTGGAGGCCTAGCACAGACACTGGCAGGACCAAATGAACACCAGCATTTACAAGGAGAATTAGGTGGAAAAGCAGAGAAAAGACCATCCCAGGAAGAAGGGAAGAGAGGAGGAAGAGGACAGAAGCAGAAAGGAGCCCAGATGGAGAGAATAGGGAGCCAAAAAAAAAGAAGGAAGAGAGTGATCCAGGATGATTTCAGGGAGAGAGCAGGGCCTGGGTCACAGGCCCTAAAGGGGAGCTAGGAGTAGAACCAGGGCCATACTGACTGCTTGGGTGGGAGAGTAGCACTGGCATAAGAAGCCGGAGGGTTGAACCTGGGACCCCAACAGGAAAAAGCCCTCTACCTGCAAACAGAAGCAGGAATCAAAAACAAGTTGGCATGGCCTAGGATTGCAAAATGGAAGGAGGACCATGCCAAAGAGTGGCATATGGGCCATGCTGCTTTGTCCTTCGAGACCCCAATAAATAGTACAGTGATTGAGGGATGCCAAATCAGCACGAAGCTCGCCAGATGGACAACAGTGCCTAGTAGTCTGCCCCCAGGAAAGGGTTTGAATCTGGAGCCCAGTTCTGCCCCCTCCGCAGCTGCCCAGGAGTGCAGAACAGAATAGGGAAAGGGCTCCAGTGAGAAGCCACAGGATCCACTTGGGGCCTGTAAGAGGGCATCGGTGGTCAGGAAAGGCCTTCCCAACATGGAAGCAGACTGGCTGCTCAGGATGCTGGGTAAGAATGAAAGAGCAGAGGAAAATGGTCTTGGAGAGAAACCCTGGGGCAAGTGAGAACTCCAAGAATGGGCTCTGAGTTCTGTCTTATAGATGTTAAGAAACAGAGGGACAAACAACTCCCACAGCATTTATTTGGAACCTATTGTTTACAGCGCCCTCTGCTAGATGCTAGGGGAGGAGTGAGACGGTAGACAACCATATGTCATTGAGGTCAGAATGTGCTCAAACTGAGAGGGGGTGAAAAATTAAGGGAGGAAAGGCTCACCAGCTAGGTGGGTCAGGGAAGGCCTCAAGGAGAAAGTGGGCCTTGAAGGAAGGGAAGCCTTTCAACTGGCAGCAATGGAGAGGGAGTCTCATTCAGGCATGTACAAATGCATGGAGGTGGGAAGCTGTGCATAGAATTCATGAAGGGGAATAGAGTGAGATCAAGCTCAAAAGGTCAGTTGGAGCTAGACTGTGGAGGGCCTCAAGTGTCAGAATATGTTCTGCAGGAAATGGGCACCACTAAAGATTTTTAAGTAAGAGAGTAACATGGTCACACCTCTGCATTTGGGTTATTACCTTGGCAGCAGTGGAAAGAATAGATTGAACCTTCAGGTGGGACTAGGAAAATATCAGTGGAAAGGGAAAGAAGGGGACTGATATGGGAGAGATTTCAGAGAAACAATCAAAAGGACTTGGCAATTAATTGGATGTGGGGGAGGGAGAAGGAGAAGAGAGAGCCAAAGATGTCTCTGAGGGGTTGAGTCTGGGTGACTGGGCCAGTGATGATGCTCCCAACAGAGATAGGAAGTTGAAGGGGGAAGGGCAGGTTTGAACATGTTGAGTATTAGAAGGACACTCCGGTGGAGATTATCCTGAAGGCAGTTGGAAATTCTTGACTGAAACACAGGGGAGAAAAATTGGGGGATGGAGATGGAGATTTGAGATTCGTCTGCATAGAGGTGATAACTGAAGCCGTGGGAGGGGATGAGATCACCAAGGGAGAGAGTGAAGAGAAGGAAGGAAAGGGGGCTGACAATAGAGCCTTGGGGAATACTGCTACTTAGAGAATGGAAAGAGGAAGAGGAACAAGGGAGAGAGATGAAGAAGTGTTCAGAGAAAGAGAGCTGTGATAGTGTACATCAGAGGAGGTAATATCACCAAAGAAGGGTGTTCAACATTCTGAAATACCACAGAAAGGTCAGAGAAGATGAAGACTGAGAAAAGGTCATGAGATTTGTCAATAAAGAAGTCAGTTGAGTAATAGGGACATAAGCCAGACTGCTGAGGGTTGAAAAGTAAATGGAGGCAGTGAGTATAGACATTATTTTCTAGATGTTTGTTGGTGAAGAGGAAGAAAGAGGTAGGGCAGGGACCTTTTTTAAGGATATAAGGAAGATCTAAGCATGTAGGCAAAGTGGACAGAGGGGGACAAGGAACAGTGGGGGGAATTCTGAAGTCACTAAAACCATTACCCTGCATTGTGGTAGGGGAAAATAGGAGCAAAGAGAAGTGACCGAACAAGGGTCTTTGCTACCAAGGAGGTGCAAGCATGGTGCAGTGGATTTAAAATCCTGGGTCCAAATCTCATGTCTGTTACTAGCTGTATGACCTTGGGCAAGTTACTTCATTCCCTGAGCCTCCTCTGACTTCCTCCAACTATGAAATGAGGCAGTTAGAGAGATCGAAGCTGAAGTTAGGGAGGTCTCCAAGGTACCTTTCAGCTCTAAAATATACGATCCTTATGTGGTGTCAGAGTGGGAAGGGGAGGGAGAAAAGAAAAGGGAGCACCAATTGGTACCTATTAATTATTTTGACATGAGCAACTCTATCTGGTTCTGAGGAGTAGAGACCAGAAACTACTCTTTGAGGAGGTCCCAGACTACCAGGAGATTGTGAGAATTAGCCCAAGTCCAGAATTAATTGGCAACTTGGAGACTCCTAACTTTAGCAGTCCCACCTCAACATCTCATAGAGTTTGATGTACAGTGACTCACGGAGCCAGCTGGAACCCTTCTGAGGGTGATGGAAGTTTCAAGAGACTTTGGGTCCCAAAGCCACGGGTCTGGCTCATAAGATCTCCTTACTCTTATATGCTGAGCCCCCAGTTAGGTATCTAGATTGTCTAAATCCCAGTTCTCACTGCTACCACCAGAGGCAGCCACTAAAAGTGCCTCCTCACTCTTTGGTTTTACATGTCCAGTCATTCATGTTATCTACTCATCCTTCCTTCTCACAGCCAGAGCCACACAAACAACCATAGAGTCGTTCTCCAAGCTAACTTCCCTACAGCTGGAGATAGTTAAGGGGGTGGGGGGATACTTCAGGTGAAGGGAACAGCATGAGCAAAGGTGTGGACACAGGAATGCCTAGGACATGTTCAAAATTAGAATGGATTGCCTGATGAGGTAATGAACTCCCTGTTGCTAGAAGTGCTTAGGCAAAGTCTGGATTCCCACTTTCAAGGGATGTTGGAGAAGAGATTAATGCATTGCACAGGGGGATGGATCATGTGAACTTGACTGAGTTTAGGAGGAGAAAGATGAGGCAAAGGTGACAATGAAATGAAGTGTGGGGGGGGCAAGAACATGAGTTTGATTTTGGGCATGATGACTTTGGAATGCCAGTGGTACATTAATGTGGAAGTGTCCAACAGGCAGCTGGAAATGTGGGACTGATGTTCAGAGGAGAGATCAGAGCTAGAGATCGAGTCATCTACATAAAAAGTGAGAGCAGTGTAGGTGGATGAGATCTCCAAGGGGGAGAGTATAAAGAGTGAAAGGCAGCAAGTGAAAGCTGGGCTAGGAAATGAGCTTGGGGACACAAAGAAAATAAGAAGGAGGAATAGTCATTTGAGGCAGAAAAGGGTCAGAGAAGTCAGCAGGAAAGGGAGAACACAGAATGTCACTGGGATCAAAGGAGGAAGGGTGGTCATTGGCAAATGCCCCAGAGAGGTCTAGGATCATGCAAGGAATATTTGAAAAGGCAAGGGGCTTTGCCAGAGGCTTCAGAAGCACAAGGTTAGTGGAATGGTAGTATTAGAAGCCATATTGCAGAGAGTTAATACAATGAGTGTCTTGTGCCTCTTTGTGACCATGTGTAAATTATTGTATGCCTCCTACCTCCAGAGCTCTGTTGTCTGGTACTCCTTGCCTCTCCAGCACACTAATACACCACCAATTCCTCCCTGAGCTTCTGAAAGCTTTGACCTTTTTAGCGATGAAAAAAACAACCAGAAAGCTAACAAAATTCACAGCTTGGGCTTTTTGGAAAGTCTGACCCTTTCTATGGATCATTCTGATTAGACCTGTGATCCCATATTTATTCTCATAGCCCCTTCCCCTCAATGTTCCCCCCCCAGCACATTTTAAGAAGAAAAATCAGTAGAAAGGCTTTTGGTTCAATCTTTTTCCCATTACTTGGTTCCCCCCCCCCCCCCCCCGGCTTTGAGACAATAACTTCTTTTCCAGCAAGGGGTTCCTTAAGTGAGCCATATTGTGTCTTGCTGGGGCATATATTGCAAAAATTCAAAAAACATGTTTTGTTTTGTTTTTTTCAGTGTGACTACTTCCTTCACTGACAGGGATTGTATCTCCTCCGTGCCCCAGTGGACAGTTTTATGAGTTACTGTGGTTCACAAGAAAACAAAACATCATCTGATGACCAACCCTATGGTGATTAGCCTCTTGAAACTTAGCTAGGCTTGTCCTAGAATGACAGATACAAGGTACATTACCAGATTCTGTACTCAAAGTCTTTCCCAGTTGATAGGATCTGCCAGAGCTTGGACTCCACTGACATAGTCTTTAAGAATCAAAGGTCACCCCTGCATTGCAATGAGCCATCAAAGGAGGATGTCAGTGGAGGCATAAATAGGGTTAAATTAAAACTGCGCTATGTACTTGTTATTACTGTTCAGAGTACGGAGAGGAGAGGGCTATAGGTCAGCACTTATTTATTCCTCTATCTCTAACTGGCTTCCTCTCAGACAGTAAACAAGTGCTGTCCGTGGTACTGAACCATCCAGGCAATGTGAACTGCTGTCCAAGGTCTCAAAGTACGTGAGTTATCTGCTAAATAAATAGTGCTGCATACCAGCTCCAGGCGGTACAGACAAGTCGGTAGTCTCTGCTGCCCACAGCGACACTGTGCAGCCATAATTAAAAGGCAAAGGAGTCGCAAGCCTGGTTGGTCACCTCTCATCCCCACTGGAAAATTCCCTCAAACTAGTGACTATGGTCGCTGATGCTGTGATCTGGCTTTTTAAATTTTTTTAAAATGTGATCTGGCTCTTTAACAGAACCACACTTGCAAATCATCCCTCTCTCATCCTCAGTCTATCTCTCATGACAAAATTAATTTTTTGGTGGTCTTTACCTCCACATACCTTTCATTGGCTCTGGTCTTTTTTTATTTTTTATTTTTTAACATAGTAGTAACTATCTATCCCTAAGAAGTGCCTGCAGGGAAGCAAGCTGGCTGACGATAAAAGGGTTAACCTATCATTTGGAATTTAGAGGAGGACCACACCCAGATATTTAAGGATTAGATGGCACAGCCCTGAAAGTTCAAAAATCAAGTGCAAAAATTGAAGGTGGAGGAGACATAGCTAGAAAGTAGATCCATCTGAAAAAAAAAACACCTGTGGGTTTTAGTGAACTGCAGGCTCGAGATGAGTCAGCAATGATACCTGGCAGCCAAAAAAGTTTTTCTAACCTTAGGGTTCATCAAGAAAGGCACAGTGTCCAGCAGGAGGGAGATAATAGTCCTGTTGTACTCTGTCCTGGTGAGACCACCTCAATCGATTAATCAATCAATAAATATCATTTATTAAATGTTTATTATGTGCCGGGTACTGGGATGATGGCTAGAGATACAAAGAAAACTCGAAGATTTTTTTTTTTTGCCTACTCCCTAGGGAGGACAAGGACAAACTGGAGGAGGGCAACCAGGATACTGAGGGTACTGGCCACCATGAATATCATTTGAAAGAATGTGTAACTTGGGGCAGAAAAGATTTGGGAGTGGGCAGGTGTCTTCAATATTTGAAGGGCAGTCAGGGTGGAAGCCTTGTGCTTGGCCCCAGAGGGCATAAATAAGAGCAATGGGTATTACAGGGAGTTGAGAGGCAGATTTCTGTTCAACATAAGCAAAAGCTTCCAGAGCTAACCCAAAATGGAATTTGCTACCTTAGTGGGTAGTGAGTTCTCTGTCACTAGGAGTCTTCAAATGGGACCTAGATGATTGCTTGTTGAAGATGTGGCTAAGGACTGGACTAGATCTTTTGAGTATTTTTTGCAAATATAATATTTTATTTTTTCCAATTACATGTAAAGATAGTTTTCAACATTCATTTCTATAATATTTTAAGTTCTAAATTTTTCTCTCTCCCTCCCTCCCCCCCCACCCAGATGGCAAACAATCTGATATAGGTTATACATGTGCAATCATGTTAAATGTATTTCCATATTAATCATGTTGTGAATGAAGAAAAAGAACAAAAGGGGAAACCATAGTATTCTTCAATCTGCAATCAGACTCCATAGTTCTTTCTCTGAATGTGGATGGCATTTTCCATCATGAGTCTTTTGGAATTGTCTTGGGTCATTGTATTGCTGAGAAGAGCGAAGTCTATGGTTGTTTATCATTTCACAATGTTGCTGTTACTGTGTACAATGTTCTCCTGGTTGTGCTCACTTCACTTAGCATTTTGAGTATTCTTTTGACTCAGAGTCTGTGAGAGGCCCCGAAGGAAGCCTCCTCCCTGATGGCGATCTTTCTTTACCCTGGTCCCTTTGACTGGTGTTCCTGATCTTGGCTCTGTAACGTGATCCAGCTCCTGAAGGCACTTCTTATTTTCTGTATTTGCTTTGCAACATCTTGACCTCTATGATCTTGATCATAACTCTAACCTTCCACAGTGGCTCAGTAAGCCTCTTCTGAGAAGAAAAGGGAAGGAATTCAGGAGAAGCTGCTCAAAATCAGGATTTCTTTGTCTTTTTTTAATCTGGAGCCATTTTGGCAGTTCTGGTGAAGACCTTTTCTCAGAATCATGTTTTTCAATACCAGAAAATATGGGAGGATGGTATTTGTGCTGCCAAACTCAGAGGGCCACTGTGATGACTGAATGAGGATAGAAAGTACTTTGTAAGCCTTACTGAACTATGTCATCTCTGGAATCATCATTGTGGAAGATGACCAACATGGCATCCGAAGAAAAAATTCTATCAAAATGCAGTTATGAAAATATTGAGGAAAAAGCCAAGTTCACAAATTTCAGGTTAAGAACTCCTACTCCAAATAGTAAGCAAGTAATTCTGAGTGTCTGTAGGGTTTCATAGCAATGGATTAAGTACTTCAGAAGGCAGCATTAAAACCAGACATGGTCATCCCCTCATAGTCTTCATAGGCTCATAAATCTAGATGGGTCATCTAGTTCAAACCCTTCCTTTTCCATATGAAGGAATGGAATTCCAAAGAGCCCTAGTGCCTTGCTCAAGGTCATGGCCAAAGCAGGCATTGATGGCAAGCTTTAAAGCCAGGGCCTCTGACTCTAGAACCAGTGGTCTTTCCACTAAACCATGCTGCCTCCTTCAAGGAGCTTACAGTCTCATGGGAGGCCATTCTAGGGATCCCAAATCCCTCCTCCCATATTTTCAACACTCTCTTGGTCATTATGACTTTGTGGCTTGAGCCATCAACTGGTTGGCACCATGGATAGAGCACAGGACTTGGAGTCAGGAAGACTTGAGTTCAAATCCAACTTTAGACACTTAATAACGTTAACCTCTCTGTGACTCAGTTTCCTGAATTGTAAAATGGGGGTAATCATAGCACTTCCCTCACAGGGTTTTTGTGAGGAGCAAATGAGTTAACACACTTTGTAAACTTTCAAGCTCTACAGAAATGCTTATTATTGTTGTTGTTATTAGCCTCCTAGGAATCCCTACACTTTACTTTGTGATATATGGAGTGATCTGACTCTGATGAAAGGAGAGGAAGGGAGCAGGTGGAATGTTCATTCCAAAGGGGGACTCAGCCTGCCAATCTTGCTCCTCAGTTTCTCCAGCAGCAGAGTAAGAGCTTGCCTCAAGCAGGGTTGCTCCATGCTGATGCTGCAAGAAGGCAGGAGAGCCACTAAGCCACAACTAGCACCAGCCAAGCTCCTTAGAGGAACTGGCCCACTCTTGTAGGGACACAGGCAAGAAGACCCGAACAAAGGTGGTGGGATTGGAGGGGGACCCCACCCCAAACTTATTCTCCACTGACTTCTTCCAACTGCCTAGAATTCAGGAGCCATTCTTTGGGTTTCAGCTTGGTCCTTAGTTAAAATGCACATGCTCTTGTGGGGGGGGGTTGGTGGCTGGGGGATTGTAAGTCATTATCAGTGATTCACACATTATTGTCTAATGGCTAGTCAAACAGGCTTTCCCTGGGGGAGGGTGGAGAGAGCAAGAGAATGATCCAGCCCAACTAGGCCTGGAGTGAGGGGCTCTGAGGGGTGTGTGTGTGTGTGTGTGTGTGTGTGTGTGTGTATGTGTGTGGCTGGAGCAAGCCAGACACCAGACTGCCTACAGCTACAGGTGGGGCTCTCAAAGCACCCTAAGGGCCAGGTTGTGGAGTCTCAGTCCAAGAGTCAGTCCTTAGCAGAAAACCACACCCACCCCTCATGAGGGAAACTGGCAAACATGGCTGCAGAGCTGCAAATAGATGTCAGGGCAAGGATATGCAGCATCTTCTTCTCCCAGTCAGCATATGGGGCCCAAACCACCTAGATGCTCCTAGATTGAGGAAACTGCTCATGAAAATCAGCTGAGGCCTCTCCCACCACACCCTTCCAGAGTCATGGAGGCTTCCCTAGGTCAGCCCCTTGTTCAAAAACCCGTCTGATTCTCCTAATGGTGGCCAGGTTGTGGCTATCTTGATCCTGCAGCCCCTGGCAATGCCTTTCCTATTCCTTAAGTGCCCCAGGTATCCCTGCCTTCATGTGTGACTGGGACAGAAGGACAATTGTTCATCAAGCATTTCATCTGGTTCCTGCTTCTTGGCCAGACTTGGTTAATTGTATTGCTGATGCATGCTTCCCCATTTTATCCATGGATACAAATACTTGTGGGCACTGGGCATGAACACACATGTGCACGCACACAAACATGTGTATGCACACACACCCCTGTATATTCAACCTCAAAGCCTGCCACGGTCCCAGCGTTTTAGAGATGGTGAGCCAAGCCAATGTGCATCACATTTATGCCTAGCACTGTTGTTACTATCTCTTCCTCTAACTGGTCTCCATTAAACATTCCATTTGATGTTATAATTCTCTTCAAATATCACTCTGTCAAGCTGCAATCAGAGTGAGCTCCCAGAACTTTCACTGGCAAGACTGCAGAATCCATCTGAGTGTTCCAGCAAATGTGGTTCAATCCATCCAGTTCCCTGGGTTTACATAAGGATAATTGGGTGGTGTGTGTATGAAAGCTGCTGTTTACTTGTAGAAACCTCCTTTGGGGTCGCTGTGTTGAAGCCTCCATGAATACTTTCCTCCTGAACCTGCTCCCATTAAATTGGGATGGCCTAGCTAATCTACCATCTGCATATCCAGACTCTTTCCTGAGTCTCCGATCACCAGCTACTTATTGAACATTTCAAATAGAATGTTCTGGAGACATCTCAACCGCAGCATGTCCAAAACAGAACTCGTTTCCCTTCTCCCCAAACCCTCCCCTCTTCCCGGAGGTTGAGTAATTTGTCCAACATCACAAAAGTAGTAAGAGGCAGAGCTTGCAGTCGAGCCCAGGTCCTTTGGCCCTCTCAGCTGTGCCCACAAGGCCTTGCTGTGCTTCCCAGTGAAAAGATCATTATCTTTGGTAGAGAAAACTGAAACCAAACAAGCAGAACGACCACTTCTTCTGACTCCTTCCTGTCCTCTACCATTCTCGTTCCATCCATCCCAAGCCACAGTCCTGACTCCCCTCTGATCTTCTGCATGCTCCCATGGCAGTTGAAAAAGTCCCTTTTCTTGTCTCAAGCCTTCATGCCAAACCTGAACTTGTTTTAGATTTTTAGCATCCCTACCCTTTCCTTTCAGAACTGTGCCTGCCTCTTTTATATTCATCATCAGTAACCTACGCCCTCTTTCACCCACCGGGCAGGGTTTGAGGCCTGAGCTGTCTTTCCACATCTATATTGGTCTCTTCAGACACTTTCCCCTTGCTCTTCCTCATTGATTCATTTGTATTGGCATCCTGATAGCTTCCCATTCATCCTCTCAAGACAATTTCCCCTGCAAAATTTTAGGTGAAAGGATCCTATCTAATCTTTCTCTGAACCATTTGAAATTGTTCTCCCCAATCTAGAGTGAGTGTTGTTATGCATAGCTCTTAATTTCATTAACTGTTATGAATTATAAGATGGCATTGTCACTTCCTCCCAAGGTTCCCATTATTTCTACTTTGGCAAACGGTTCCTCCTTATTGGTCTGAATCTGGTCCAGAATAGCACTTTTACTCATTGCTTCCTCCCCCTTTTGAAGAATGAAATTATTATCAAAGCCATCAAAAAAATCTATCAGTCGCCCTACTTTTGGGAGAGAGAGAGAGAGAAAGAGTGAGAGAGGGAGAGAGAGAGAGAGAGAGAGAGAGAGAGAGAGAGAGAGAGAGAGAGAGAGAGAGAGGGAGGGAGGAGGGAGGGAGAGGAGAGAGAGAGAGAGAGAGAGAGAGAGAGAGAGAGAGAGAGAGAGAGAGAAGAGAGAGAGAGAGAGAAAGCTTTAGCAAGTATCTGTATTGTTGAAGTCTTTCCTCCCAATCCTGTCATTATTATGTGATAGTTCTTTTCCATTCTTGTGGTCTGCTTTTGGAAATCACCATCCATTTCTTCCTTCTGGCTGGGTGAGCTGTAATGTATTTTCACCATGACACTGTCTTTGTTTCCCCCCCCCCACATTTATTGTTATCCAAATTGTTTCTATTATGCTTTCCTTCTTTGGGTCATACATTTCCTCACATAAATAAGTCTTTTGAGGATATGACTGCTCCTT
Organism: Phascolarctos cinereus; assembly: GCF_003287225.1. Classification (NCBI taxonomy): domain Eukaryota; kingdom Metazoa; phylum Chordata; class Mammalia; order Diprotodontia; family Phascolarctidae; genus Phascolarctos; species Phascolarctos cinereus. Next base: position 28,075,273 of record NW_027556291.1, read on the forward strand.
CTATCACACCTGCTTTTTTCCCAATGAGAACATACCCTGATTTGATCATCACAATAATCCCTTGAATTAGGCAAGGAAGGGTTATTATCTCCATTTTTATAGATGTGGGAGCTGAGATTCCAGAGGTTGTTACCGAAGGTCAAGCACTTCGTCAGTGGTGGAGCCCCTGTCTTGGTGTGCCCACCCAGGTTTGCCCTTGCCAGTTGGTGCTTTTGCTTCAAACCTATTTTTTCACTGTTTCCATTGTTGACACCAACTTTCCATTGGAAAGGATCTGGCAAACTAATTTACACTCAGGGACCCACAGTATCAGGGGCAGTTAGATGGCACAGTGGATAGCGTACCAAGCCTGAAGTCTTCAGGAGTTCAAATCTGGCCTCAGACACTTACTAGCTATGTGACCCTGGGCAAATCACTTAACCCTGTTTGACTCAGTTTCCTCATCTGTAAAATGAGCTGAAGAAGGAAATGGCAAGTCACTCTAGTATCTTTGCCAAGAAAACCCCAAATGGGAGGTCCAAAGAGTCAGGCATGACTGAAGCGACTGAACAATGATCCAAAAATCACAACTTATTTTATATAGGACATTATAGTTTACAAAGGTCTTTGACTGGTGCCATAATACAACATCCAATGCAGCAAATCTTTATTAAATGTTTATTGTGTACAAAGGGCTGGGCTGGGTGCTAGGGGGGACACAAAGTTAAAACATGGCCCCTTACCTCAAGGGGCTCACAGTCTAGTAGGCAGATAAGACAGAGATAGCAAGAACATTTATTAATATATGACAATCCAGTGTAGAGTTACAAAACAAATTGCTATGGGGTGTGAGGGAGAACATTGTTACTGTCTACGGGTGAGCATGAAGATGAAGGAAGGCTTCCTGGAGGAGGTAGAGTTTTAATTGAGTGTTAAAGAATGAGCAGGATGTCAACAGGTGAAGAAAGAGGAGGAAATTCCATAGATAAGGTGTGAGCACACAGAATTTTGTATGGAGGGTAGAGAGCTATCAAGTTTGGCTGGAACATGAGGAAAAGAATATGAGATAAGTCTGGAATGGTAGGGTGGTGTCAGGTCACAGAGGACCTTGAATACCAGGCACAGTAGTTTGGACTTTACTTGGGAGGTAAAAGGGAATAACTGTAGTTTTTTGAATGGAAGAGTAACCGGGTCAGCTCTATGCATAAGAAAGATTGTCCTGGCAGTGACACGAGGGATGGATTGGAGTGGGGAGAAAGTGGAGTAGGGAAGATCTGTAAAGAGACTATTGCAATAATCGAGGCAGGTAGTAATGGAGGCTCAAACTAGGATTGTGCCAGTGGGAGAAGAGAGCAGGCAAGAAACTCAAGAGATATTGCAGAGATGGAATGCACAGGATTGACTAACTGGAAATGAGAGCAGGAGGTAGAGGGAATGGTGAAAGATAACCTAAGGTCATAAGTATGGTAGGCCATGTGAATGGTCCTATCAGCAGCAAAAATAGTGAAGTAAGAAGGATGAGCAGTTTTAGGGACAAAAATAACGAGCCTGTTTTGCACATGTTTTTAGAATGTTTGTGGGACAGCCAGATGGAGATGTCCCGTAGACAATTAGAGCTGCAGAACCCAGAAGCGGAGGTCAGGGCTGACTATATAGGTTTGGTAGAGCTCTCTTTCTTTCTGCCAAAAGTAGAGCAGCTAATAACTTCTGATTCAACTGAAGCCTCTTCTCCCCCACCTCACTTCTCATCACTGGGTCTTCTTTCCTCCCACTATTGCCTCCCTTCATCTCTGTCTCATATGAAGAAGTAGCCCTTTTCTTTGCTGAGGCATGCCTCTCAAAAACACTCTTGACCCTAATCTTTAATCTCTCAGTATCCACTGGCTGCTTCTCTAGTGCTTACAAACATGCCCATGTCTATCCCATTCTTAAAAAATCTCCTCACTTGATCCAAGCATCCCTTTAAAGATGTCAGCTACTGTTGAAAATCTTTCCTCTATTTCTTGGATGAACTCCCCCACTTCCTCTCCTCTCACTTGATTCTAGACCCTCTGCGATCTGGTTGCTGACCTCATCATTCAACTGAAACTTCCCTGTCCAAAGAGATCTCTCAGTGATCTCTTCAGGGACAGATCTTGACTCTTCTGGACTTCTTTAGAGCCTTTGACGCTGTTGATCACCCTCATCTCCTAGACACTCTTTCCTCTAGGTTTGCAGGATAACACTGAACTCTTTTGGTTCCCCTCTTACCTGTCTTCCTGTTTTTCCTCAATCTCCTTCGTTGGATCTTGATCCAAGTGTGCCACTAACTCTGGGTGTCCCCAAGGCTCTGTTCTTTTCCCTCTTCACTTCTCCTCCTTCACCATGTTGCTTGCCAATCTCATCAGCTCCCATGGGTTCAATGATCTCTATGTAGATGATTTCCAGATCTATATACCCAGCTCTAGCCTTTCTTCTGAGCTCTAGTCTCACCATACCTTTCAGATATCTCGAATAGAATGTCCCATCAACACAAGCTCAACATGTCCAAAATTGATCTGATTTTCTTTCCCCCCAACTCTTCCCTCTTCCCAGCTTCTCTATTACTGTTGAAGGCACCACCATCCTTTCAATCACCTGGGTCAGCAAACTCAATGTAATTCTTGACTCCTCTCTCCCATTCACCCAACATAAGCAATCTGCTGTCAAATCTTGTTGTTTTCACTCTAACAGCATCTCCTGTATATGCCCCGTGGACTATGGCAGTAGACTTTCAGTTGGTCTCCTTGCCTCAAGTCTCTCCCCACTTCAGTCCATCTTCTATTCAGCTGCTAAAGTCATTTTCCTAAAGTGCACATCACTCCATTTCCTGGTTTTGTGCCTTTTCACTGGCTCTCCTTCCTCACCTCTGCTTCCTTAAGGACTCAACTTAAATCCCATCTCTTACAGGAAACCTTTCCCTGTCCTCCTCCACTGCTAGTGCCTTCCCCCTGAAATTATCTTTCATTTTTACTGTGTATATATATATATATATATATATATATATATATATACACATAGATAGATAGATATAGATATAGATAGATAGATGATAGATAGATAGATAGATAGATAGATAGATAGATATAGATATAGATATATCTTGTGTAAACAGTTATTTGCATGTTCTCTTCCCCATTGGAATGTCAGTTCCTTGGAGCCAGGGACCATGTTTTTACCTTTCTTTTTATCTCCAGGGTCTGATACATAGTAAGTGATTCTCACTAACAAAGAACTAGTTTCTGGAGTAGAAAGGATGGGAACCTTGGGGAAAAGTGACTACTACTTTTTCCATAGGAGGGTTTTTCCATAGAAGAGATAAAATCTGGGAATAGTCTGATATGTGCCCTAGATTTGGGGAAAGCAGATTTCAGTAGGTTCAGAGAAAAGATAGCTAGGATCTCATAGACAAAAATGTTTCAGGAGAAGTCAGCTCAGGAGGCATAGAGGGAGCAACCAGTGGGATCTATCTGAAGAAATATGATGTGGATGCACATGGAACTCATCAACAAACTTAGATTTAAAAATAAAACACACAGAATACAGAAGTAAGGCCAGGTAACAGAAATTGAATAGGAATGTGGAATGGTGCTGTCAAATAGTGTTGGGAAAGCTAAAACTCAGAACAGGCTGAGGTTGTCAAAGAAAGTCTGTGGATGGGAAGATGAGAAATGATAACAAAAAGAAGGTAAAGATGTCATTCTTAGTGATGTTGGAAAAATTGTGGACCATGGGCGAGGCAGCAAATGATTGGAGAAAGGCAAATATTGGCTTGACTTTCTCAAAAATGGAAGAGGACAGAGTCTTGATGGCATGAAGTCAGTGAGCTTGACTTTGATTTCTGGGAAAATTCTAGAAAATATCATTAAAGAGGTGGTTGGTGAATATCTGGAAAGGGAAGTAGTAATTACCAAGAGCTAGGCAGTACGGCTTCATCAAGAACAGATCATGCCTAATCAATGCCACTAAGGGCATTTCCTTTTTTTTGGACAGGATTACTAAGGTAATATGTAGATGAGGGGAATGCTGAAGGGCCTAGATTTTAGCAAAGCTTTTGATAAAATATCTGATATTGTTCTTGAGGAGAAGATGGAGGGAGGGAGGGAGGGAGGGGGAGAGAGAAAGAGAGAGAGAGAGAGAGAGAGAGAGAGAGAGAGAGAGAGAGAGAGAGAGAGAGAGAGAGAGAGAGAAGGATCAGATAATAGTACAATCAGTTGAATTAAGAACAAGTTGGAAGGCTGAACTCCAAAAGTAGCTGTTCATGGTTCATTGTCAGTGTGACAGAAAATCTTCAGGGGAGTGCCCCAGAGATCTGTGCTTGGCTCTATGATGTTTCGCATTTTTATCAAAGACAAGTTCATCAAACTTGCATGTGATACAAGGCTTTCAGGGTGGTGGTGTGGATAGCTAACACCATCAGGATCCAAAAGGCTTGAGTATTGGACTAACTCTAACAAGATGAACTTCAACAGGGATAAATGATAAGTCTTGCACTTGGGGAAAAAATAAATGCCACAAATATAAGATGGAGAGGAATGGATAGAGAGTAGTTGTTTTGAAAAGGATCTGGGAGGTTTTTTTTTTTAATGAACTCCAGACTTAATATGAATTATTAGTGGGAAGTAGCAGGCAAAAAAAGATAATGCTATGTCAAGCTGTGGGATGGCTTCCAGCACTAGCGAGGTGATAGTTCTCCCCTCTGTCCCCACTCTGCCCCCATCAATCCTCATCTAGAGTATTGTCCTCAGGTCTAGGTGCCATGGTTTAAGGACACTTCTAGGCTGGAAGGTGACCAGAAGGCAGCAACCAAGATGGTGAAGGATCTTGAGTCTATATCAGTGTGTCATATGAGGAGTAGTTGATGGAACTGGGCATGTTTAGCCTGGAGAAGGAAAGACTGAGGGGGCATAAGGCAGGCTGCTTTGAATTGCTGTCACGTGGAAGAGGGATGATTAACCTTGTTCTATTTGGTCCTAGAGGGCAGAGCTGGGAGCAGTAGGTAGAAGTCATGGGGACAAATTTAAGTTTGATCTCAGCAAAAAAATAAACAAACAAAAAAACCCAACTTCCTAATAATTGGAGCTGTCTCAGAGTGGAATGGGTTGCCTGGTAAGGTGGTGGGATCCCCCTCCATGGAGGTCTTCAAGCCATTCCAAGGTGTTATAGTAAGGATTCTTTTGGGGGACTAGTTGGCCACTGGGTTACCTTTCAACTCTCAAATCTTGTGATTCTGAGTTGTATGGGATAAAGAGCATGGAGTCGTAGGAGAGATGGCAGACTAGAATGCCATGGGCATATGGTAGGAGTGGCTAACTGGAACTTCATTGGGATCCATGTGATGTCAAGAAAGCTGAGGGCAGTCTCTCCCCTTCACCCCCATTCAGGGGAAGATCAATGGGAGGATATGAGTGTCACATGGGATGAAGTGTGGATGAGTTATAATCTGCACCATTGGAGGGAATGCCAATATTGAGAAGCCATAGCTTCATTCCAGGTTCAGCTCCAGCTCTGCCATGGAAATGAGGCCTTTCCTGATCACTTCCCTCCTCCTAGCTGCTAGAGCCTCTCATGTGTACTTGTGTACAGGAGAATTAGTGTTCAGAGGATCTAAGTGCAAATCTCACTTCTGCCATTTACTCCCTGTGTGACCTTGGCTGAGTCATTTCCTTTCTCTGCTTCTCAATTTCTTCCACAAAAAATTAGTCGGTTGATCTAGATGGCCTCTAAGATCCCTTCCAGCTCTAGCTCTGGGATCCTGTGCTGTTCTCTGCTCCCAACTATGGCTAAGCTCTTTGAGGGCAGAGACATCAATTTTTGTCTCTGTATCCCCAGTGTCTGTACGTGCTTAATAAATGGTTGTTGAATGAATGAATGAATGAGCTGTCCCAAAGCTGTTAAATTTTTTAAAAATTCATTTTGAACTTAAATACAAAAAGACAAAAAAAGAACATTTCCATGTGCACAGCACAACATAAAAAGAGGATTCAATATAAAACCATGAATTTCCATTTCACATTGTTTACTTTTTTTCCTTTGGAAAAACTATGTAATAAATGCCACATATAATTTTCAAAGCTATCCTGCTTTTCTGTGCTTCCTTATAAGTTTTCTTTTGTTCTCTGCTGTGCACTTTTTATTTATTTATTTTTTTGTCCCTAAGCTCTTACAAGTTATTAGAAGGACATTCCTGATCAATGCATCCAAAGAATACTTTAAATAGCCTTTCCTATTACAGAAGAGTCCTACCTAAGAGCCTCAACTAATAGTGTTCCCAGAGCTCATTGAAGCCTCTGAGATGTTAGGAGGGTAGTATGGTATAGGAGACACTCAACCGGAGGCAAGAAACCTGAATTCTGCTATTTACTTGCTATATGAGCTTAGGTAGGTCACTTCCCTTCTCTGAGCCTCACTTTGCCTTTCTGTAAAATGCAGGGCTTGGACTAGATGGCCTGCTACTTCTCTTCCTGTTTGCCCATTTGAGGAACTTATGCACACCTATCCCTGAGATGTGAGGGCCCTTGACTCCTCTGATGTCCCTCAGAATGGACTGAAAGCTGCTCTGAGTACCCACAGTACTCACAGAGAAGTTGCCTGTCAGTGCCAAGGTCATGTGGGAATAGCTCAGCATGGCCTTTAACACAGGGAGACTTTCAGAACATCTTAGCTCCTGTCCTTCTTCCCTGTGGTGTTTTACCCCAGGGCATTTTACCCACAGATCATTTCATCCAATGGGAGGTTTTAGCTGAAGGAAATCCCTTGGCCCCTGTATCATTCCAAGCCTGTCCCTTCTCATCGTTGCCTCTAGATGAAATCTGTGGCCACCCAAGGGTTGTTTGGCTAAGAAGATCAGTCTGAAATGGAAGCTGGAGGAAAGATAGAGGAAACCCAGAGGGCTGAAATATCAAAAGCTAAAAGAAAGATTATAAATGAGAACATGTGGAGTCTAAAGAATATGAGCAAAGTAGTAAGATAGATGCCTATCACAGGCATTCAGACACTATAGTTATGTCTTGGTTCATAGTGAATTAGCTACAGAGGAGCTCATTGGATGAGATTATCTGTGGGTGGGTAAATGAAGAAATGTGACCTACATTGCATGAATTGGCATTCTTCATTTTCCAGTCCCTCTGGACCATGCAAGGGGCCTTGCTGGTGGGTAGTTTGTAGGAGGAGAGAGTAAGGGGAGATGCTGCCTGGAGAGGTGTGGAGCAATGCACAGATCCTGGGGTTTGGGTGTAGAGGATAGACCTTGGGAAAGAAGTTGGGAGAGAAGGGGCAGTGACCACAACGGCTCTTCCTGGTAGAATTAGTTCAGAATACTGAGCAGTGGGTGGGTGGAGAGCATGGGCTGAGTAGGAGAAGGAGAACCACTGTGGTTTTGTCCAACAGCAAGCCCTGGTTAAAACATGTGTGTGTGTGTGTGTGTGTGTGTGTGTGTGTGTGTGTGTGTGTGTAAAATGGTGGGCCCAGGACCTGGTCAGAGCAGCACTTGGTATCTTTTTCAAGTTGCTTTTGGCTTCTTGCCCAGGAGGGTTTGTGGGCTTTTCATAGGTTCAGAAGATCATAGGTTTACAGGCAGAAGGGACTTTAGGAGGTGAACAACTCCTTGACAGCCTCAGTGACAAGCATCTACCCAGCCTGTGCTGGGAGCCCTCCAGTGAAGGGGCACCGACCACCCCCTGGGGCACCTGCCCATTCCCCTTTGAGACTACTCTCATTGTTAGGCTTAATCTGACTTTTTGACTTGTAGGTCTAATCTTTCTTCCATATGGAAGTCCTTCAAACTCTTGAAAATAGGTAAAATGTCCTTCCAAAGCCTTCTCTTCATGCTAAATGTTTTCATTTCAATTGAACAATGAGCACATAGCAGGTGCCTACTATGTTGCAAGCACTGTATTGGGTGCAGTGTAGACACAAAGATAAAAATGAAATTGTGCCTGCCATCTGTTGTGGGATTACATCCTGCATAGCCATACACAAACGTTGAAGACAGGGAATTTGACAAAGCTAAGGATTTTAAGAGTCAGAGCTGCAGAAAAGCTGCATCCTAGGCAGTCTGTGCAAAAGCACACAGGTGGGAAATGAAATGCCAGGTTTGGATAAGAGTAGGTCAATTTCATTAGAATATAGAATGCATGAAAGGGAAGAAAGTGAAATAAGTCTGGAAAGATAGGCCAGAGCCAGAATGTGAAGGACTTTAAATGCCAGCCTGAGGATTTTGTATTTTAGCCTAGAAACAACAGGGGGTCTGGAAAATCTGGAGGAGAGTGATCTGTGTGGTAAGAAGATTATTTGGGCAATTGTGTGAAGGATGAATTGAAGAGAGGAGAGATTAGAAGCTGGAAGATCTATCAGGAAGCCATGGCAAGAGTCCTGAGGATGAGGGCCAGAATTAGAGTAATGGGCATGGGAGTGGAGAGAAGGATGAACCTGAGAAAGCAGCAATGGAATTGATTGGATATGGAGGATGAAGGAGACAGCTGAGGATGACTATGATGAGCTTGAGAACTTTGATGACTGGAAGGATGAGGGTACCCTCAACAGAAATAGGAAAGTTTGCAGGAAGGATGCATTTGGAAGGCAGGACGATGAATTCTAGTTTGAACATGTTGAGTTTGAGATGACTACAGTGCCAATAGGTGGGCATGTATAATATGAAATTAGTGATGTGGGCCTGAAGCTCAGGAGGGAGGTTAGGCCTTGGTATAGAGATGTAATTATTTGCATCTAGATGATAATTGAACCCTTGGGAGCTGATGAGATGACCAAGAGAGGATACAGAGAAAGAAGAGAAGAAGGCCTAGGACAGAACCTTGGGGAGCCTCCATGGACGTTAATCCAGCTAAGGATGCTCGGATGAAGTGATCATACAGCTGAGAGGAGAAGCAGAAATAACAGCATCCTGGAAACTGAGAACGATTATCCAGGAGGAGGGATGAGGTCCATTGTGTCAGTTAAAATGCAGAGAGGTCAGGAAAGATGAGGACTGAGAAAAAGGGATTGGCTTTAGCATTGAGATTTCTGGCAACCTTGAAGAGAGGGATTTCAGTTGAGTGGTGAAGCCAGAGCCCAGATTACAAGGGGCTGAGAAGTGAATGAGTGGAGATGAAGTAGAGACAATGTGCTTAGATGACTCTTCCTGTGAGTTCAGTTGGGAAAGGGAAATATAATGCACAGTAGCTTGAGGAGAAGATGAGTCAAGTGAAGGTGTTTTTTAAAGGATGAAGGAGACCTGGGCTGTCTGTAGGCAGCAAGGAAGGAGACAGAGATAAGGACAGGTTAAAGATGAAGTTGAAGAAGATAATTGGAGGAACAACCCCCTAGAGAAGACAACAGAGAGTGAGATCAAGGGCCCAAAGGCACTCCATCATAATGTAAGCTCCCTGAAGGCAGGGACTATTTTTGCCTTTCTTTGTATCCTTAGAATTTAGCACAGTACCTGGCACATGGCAATTGATTGATAAATTCTTGCCGACTAACTGATTAAAAGGGCTAACCTTGCAAAGAGAAGGGCCACCTCCTCATAAAATCCTGGAACAGAGGAGGAGAGATGAGGAATAAGGTAGAAGAGTTTTGAGCTAGACAAGGGAGAAATCAGAGCTCCTGAGTTATGGACCATTTTCTCAGTAAAACATGAGAGGCTCCTTGCAGAGTGAGAGGGCAAAGAGGGTGTTAGAAGGGACTCCAAGAGAGAAGGAAAGCTTCAAAACAAAAGATCTAGGCAGGGTCATAGAGAGTTAATCAGGGAAGAACAGAGCATTGCCATGTAAAAGTTTGCACCCAGTTGAAATTCTACAACATAAATTTGTAGTTGACACAGTTGGTGTGGTTTTGTAAGTCTGAGGTGAGGCTGAAATATAAATTTCTCAGCCCCTCAGCAGGGCTGAAGCACAGGGAGAAATGGAAGGTCAAGGGTTATGGTTGGATAGAAGAATCACTGTCCTGGATCTCAGAGGCAGAACAATTACTGGTGCTGGTGAGATCTAGGGTATAACCATTCCTGGGTGTGGCTAAGGTAGAGTGAAGGTGAAGGTCATGGTGATTGGGAGGCTGATCAATTTGGAGGCTGGAGTAGCTAAAGCATCATCAGACATTTATAGTGAAGTCCCTGACTCTGAGGACAGGAGTTGGGATGGAGAGAGGCTGGGCAAGGAGCTGGTCTCCTTGAGATAGGGTGAGTGAAGGACATGGAGGCTGCTACATAACTTTGACATGGAGCGAACCTCAAAGGACAAGAAGCCATTGGATGATGGCAGCAGAGGGAAGGCCTGGAAGCGGCTGTGGGGACCAAGAAGCACGTCTCTGCTTCCTGTGTTGGGTCATGAGAGGGTGGCTAGAGATGTGGTGTTTTCTCTGGGGAACCAGAGCTCCATCAATGCCAAGAGATGGAAGAAACGGGAGAAAAAGTGGTCCAGAAGGGACATTTGTTAGTGATGAAACACGTCAGACAGTACAGGGAGAGGGCAGGGCTGAAGTGGATGGCTATGTTGGTAGGCAGGGGTGTAATGGTAAATGTTTAATGACTGACTCTTTGGGGGGAAGTATGCATGACATACTTTTGCACTTAACTGCATTAATACCATTTTCTCCATCACTTTCTTAAGTCTAGAGTCTAGATAATCAACAACAACAACAAAACCAAGACCTGATTTGTGGCATTTGCCAACACACTGAAAACACAACAATTGGCTCTAGTGAGCCCGAAGGAGGTGAGTGAGACCTGGCCCTGGTAGGCAAAGGGAGACATTGCTTAGGCAACTCTGGACATTGAATTTCTGGGGTTAAGAGAGGGCAAGGTGGGAGTTTGATTGTCACAGGATGGGGAAGTACTACTTGGCTGGACCTTTCACCATTGAGAGTTCTGGGATGACACAGAGAAGAAAATGATCCCATCTCCTGACATCAAGGAAGAAGGAAGATGAGAGCACACATCTGGGTTAGTATATATCAGGGGATCAGGCCCCAGCAGCCAGCCAGAGCTCACATTTACTGCTCATGCCTTTGTCTTAAGTAGGGGATAATTCAGTCAGGCTGGCTGGCTGAGTGAGCTTATGGTCCTGGCCAGGTTCCTGGTTCCTGGTCCTGAGAAGTATGGTCTCCAGTCCTATCATCATTCTTGTTGTCTTCAGGGAGCAGGGCAGCTCATCTGCATTCTTGCTAAAGAGAAAACTATGTGAAACCATATATGAAAAGTATATTTCAGATTTAACATGGTACTTCCAACACTACCCTATTTATCTGTGTTCCCTTATTAAATGTCATCTTATTGGATTTGGCCCATCATTCTACCCTGCCAAGTTCTTTTCACATCCCAACTTTGTCATCCAGTCTCAGCAGCAAATAAATGTGTTTTCTAGAGCTTCAGCAAAAACACTGACAGATATGTTGAACAGCACAGGTTTTAGGACAGATCCCTGAAGGACCACACTGAAGATCTCTCTCTAAGCTCAGATTAAGCCATTAGTGATTAGTCTTTGGGTCCAGCCATTTTATTCGTTCTAAATCAACCTAACTGTAGAGTCACCCAACCCACATCTCCCTACCTTGTCTAAAAGAATAGTGTAAGAGACCTGGGGAAAAATGCTTTGCTGAAATGTAAGGATACTCAATTTGCCCCATCTCCCTAATGCTCCAGTCTAGTTATCCTGTCTGAAAAGGGAAAAGGGCCAGTCTGCCAGGACCTCTTCTCGATGAAGCTATGTCAACTTTTGGAGATCTCCATTTTCCTTTCTAAATGTTCACAACTATCCTTTTAATAATGTGCTCTAAAATTTCACCATGTCTACAAATCAAACTCGCTGGCCTGTAGTGTACACATTCTCTCCTCTAATGTTTGAAAATTGGGCTAAAAGTTGCCCTTCTCAAGTCTCACATTTTCTGTGATCATTCAAAGGATCAGTGACAGTGGCTCTGCCATCCCATGGGCTCTGGGATATAGTCTGCCTGGACCTAAGCATCTAAATTCTTTGAGTCCTTCTAGGCCTTCTTGGGCTCTGAGTCCTCTCTTACCATTTCCTTACTACCTCTGTGGGTGGTGGTAGTGGGAGTAGAAGTGAGAGGATGGAGGTAAGAGCTATTGCCCAGGGGGAATACACAGGCCTTGGTAAGTGATTGGAGATGAAAGAGAAAAGAGTCAGAGATATTCCAAGTTTGCCAAAATGGCAGACAGGGCAAATGGTGATGCCATAGATACCAACAGTGAAGTCAGAAGTAAGAGCTAGTTTTAAGATGAAAGAGAATGAGATTGGGCTTGAACCCATTGGACTGGGACCTGGAAAGAATCTTAATACTTATCTAGTTCAACGCTCCTCATTTTACAGATGAGGAAACTGAGGCCTAGAGAAGTAGAGTGACTTGCCCTAGGTCAGGGCAGCAGAGTGGCACATGTGATTGAGGCCAAGGCCATGCTCTTTTTCAAAGCCAGTCCTTCCACTCTGGACATTGATAGTATCTCCTTTAGGATGACAATGCTGTTTTGGCTTTTGTGACATCACAGATTGTTGGGAAAAGTATCCCTTTTGTTGGGATGCACCTCTAGAGGTGTGTTAAACCAGCTTTCTTCTTAATGCCCAAGAACCTCCTGCATCTGCCAGTGTGATGCTTCATAGAAGCTGAAGTTCCAGAGGCTGCTGGTTGTCATATTGCTAAGTGAACATGGTCTATGGTTTGCTCCTCACCCTTAGGGCAAAAATCTAGATTTCCTGCTGCACCACTTCCCTGAGGTTGTGCCGGCCATGGAGGCCATGGATTCTCACCATCCCTCTGTCTTTATGATTAGTTTTTCTATGCTGTGGCATAGCAGCCTCTGGCCAGGGAGAAGGCTGGCCATCACTGGGGGCTGGAAGCTGTGTGTAGAGGCACTTGCCTTCATCAATCAGGCCCTATATATAGCAAGGGCCTGGGCCCTGGGTCTTCTTTGTACTCCACTCCCTTTGGTCCGAGTAAGGTACATTCAATGGACCTTACTTCGGCAGGGTATTCTTTCAAGAGCACCATTACATAGACAACAGTCAGCAGCTGCCCTTCGGCACTCTTCGGAAGGAGACAGATGAGCTGCAGGCTATGGTCTGTCAGGGAGCCTGGGCTGACAGGGGCCTCCAGCTCCTGGAGCCTTTCTTGGCTCCCCTGCAATCACCCAGGAAGTTTCTTCCTCTGTTCACCCCAACAGCAGCCATATTTTGGGCCTGACCCCCAAGAAGCCCCGATTCTTTTCCCCAGAACCTTTGAACTTTTGGCTCCTTGGCTATGCACATAAGCATGGGATAAGGGGTCACAAGTTTATTCCTGAACATGGGGTTCCAAGACAGCAGGAGAGGGAGAAAGGACCTCCATTCTGTGCTCCTCACAACCGACTCAACAAGTCCAGAAGTTCCATGCAACTATTGCGTTTTTCTAAGTCGATGCCACAGCATAGAATAAAATGATCATGGATGAAACGGCTCAGAGGGTCCCTGTGGCTTTATTTGTCAGCAGAGAAGAAAGAAAGGGGGAGAGGCAGCCAGGCCTGCTGAATTCCTACCTCTCCTTTCAAACTTACAAGATTTTGACATTTTTGGTAATCCAATACTTGTTCTCTAGGCTGGGTGATCTTGGTCCCTGTTTCGTTTGGGTTCCTAAAGCTAAGCTCTCTGGGAGCTGGTGATTTCCCCTAGGATACAACGACTGCAGTTTGGCTCCATTGCCACCAGGTGGATGGTGGCGACCTTGGAATGTTGATCGAGCTCTTCTATTGCTCTTTCCTATTCTGTCTTGTATTGTTGTGATTTCTGTACCTCTTATCTTTCCCATTATGTGATAGGAGGGCAGAGATAGTATCTACTTTTTTGTATCTCCTGGGGTAGGTAGAACAACACCTGGTATATAGTAAGTGCTTATTAAATGCTTGTTGAAAGTATGAATGAATTGTCCAATAACTGGATCTTGTTTCCAAGGTCACGCTTTTTCTATAGAAAATAGAGCTCTTTCCTAAAGCAGCAGATAAACTACCAGACATCCCTTATCTATAATAGGCCAGCACCTTATCCCCAGTTCAACTATTGGACAGTTCCACGTATTTGGAACACTTCAAAGAACCAGAAAAGGAACAAAAAAGACCTCAGTATAGAGGCATAGCAAAGTCCATGACTTAGTTATAGCCCATGTGTTATATACATAGGTTCTCTGTTAATTCAATGGACATTGTACAAACAGTAGAATATAATCTCTTTGAGGGCAGGGAGTAGAATTCCCTTTACTGTTGCTGTTTTTGAACAGCAAGGATTCAGCACAATGCCTTGCACATTGTGATTCTTCCTAATTACTTGCTGACTTTGTACCTGCTGATTTTGTTTTACATCTAATTCTAAAAATCTTGGTTTTCTGGCAGCTTAGTCCACAGATATTTTTTTCTTTTCTTTTCTTTTTCCTTTTTTTTTTTTTAAGTCCACAGATTAAGAACAACAAGTTGGCAAGGGTGAGGGAAAGAGAAGCTATCAGAGGCATGAGCACATGACACTCTGGTATGAAGGAAAGATGCAGAGAACCTATATAAAGTCACACAAACTCAGAAAGTATACCAGGCTGGGGCCCACTTAGTGCAGGGACAGATAACTTTACCTACCCTGTTCTCTGTTTCATAAGGTAGGAAAGCAATTCATATGTAAAATATGAATCCAAAATAGTTAAAGCCAAATAAAAAGGATTCCCCTTCAAAGGGCCACCCTTTAGGTTCCCAGTAAACTACACTGTCTCCAGCAGCTTGGCCTCCAGGCATTCTGGCTGGAAGAGAGAAAATCTTGCCATTTATAGAACAGTAGGTCTGGAGCCAGGAGGACCTCCGACTCCATGTCATCCAATCCCATTATATTACAGATGAGGAAACTGAGGCCCAATAACTTGTCCTGGGTCATACAAGTATTAAGCTACAAAACTGGGTTTTGGGCCCTTCTTTTATGCTGTCTGCATCTCTTAGAAATAAGAAGTCTTTATATTAGGTGTGGGATTTACTAATATATGTGAGAGTACTTTATAAGTGGTCTGAGTTATATACAGATGAAGGGCTGTCATTTATGTAAATAGCTACAAGCATCCAAAATAAAAATAGGCATTATAGTAGAGTGGAAAGAGCCCTGGGAAGGATATCAGGAGCTCTGGGTTCCAGTGCCAGCTTTGTTACTAACCTCTTGTATGACACTGAGCAAGTCTCTTTCCCCTTTTGGGTCTTGGTCTTCCCACCTTTAAAATGAGATGGTGTGACTAGGTGACCTCCATGCTCTCATTTACTTAGGCCTTCCACGTCTACAGGTTTTATGGTTCTGGCTCCAGAATCTCTCCCCCACTGCCTGAAATGCCTCCATTAGTCTGTTATTGCTTTCAGGTAAAGCATTGAAGGAGCAGCTAGATGGTGCTACAGTGGATTGAGTGCCAGGCCTGGAGTCAGGAAGACTCATCTTCCTGAGTTCAAATCTAGCCTCAGACACTTACTAGCTGTGTGACCCTGGCCAAGTCATCTCACCCTGTTTACCTCAGTTTCCTCATTTGTAAAATGAGCTGGAGAAGGAAATGGCAAACTATTCTAGTATCTGCCAAGAAAACCCCAAATGGGGTCACAGTGAGTCAGACATGACTAAAAAAACGACTCAATATTCAAAGCATAAGTAACAATTAAATGTTACTTGGGAAGAGTAACACATCCAGCCATTCTCAGTCATTACCACCTTCTTGTGAATTAGCTGATCATATTAGACACCTGACAGGGTCCAGAAGATGAGCTAGCTCTCTAAGGGGGTTAAGTTTTGATGAGGAAATAAAGGTCTGGAAATATGGGGTGCTCTATAATTGGGAGGGTCTCAGATCTAAATGTGGTCTGCATTAGGTTTGGGAGTAGACTAGAAGGGAAGGCTAGGGTTAGGGTAGGAGTACAGCAAACCTGTGGGGCAAAGATGAAGGAGAATGGTATAGTGGGAGTATGGGAGTATTCTCTGTCATCCCAGAGTACATCAGAGGAAAAAGATATGTTGCCTCCATGGGGTGTTCAGCACCACATATTCCCAGGGCAGCCTCTGTTTCCCTGAAGCCACCAAGCTTTCGTTATATTTAACCCAGAGCTTTTCAGATGGAGGGCAAGTACACTCTTTATATCTCCTTGCCACCGAGGGTGCCACATTGCATGGAGGAGGCTGTGACTTGAAGGTGATGTCTCCCCCATTAGCACTTTCAAACACTGTTCAGCACACATCAGAGGCCCTTGGGGTGAGGAAGACACAAAAGCAACTGCAAGACTGGAGTTTCGGGAATAGAAGGAAATAGCATAATAATAATAATAATAAAGTCCCCTCTCCCCCGTTAGTGGGGTTTGTGACCTTGTTCCATGGTTCCAAGGAATTGAGAGGGAACAACAAATTGTAATGGCAGTTCTAGAACCATGCCAGCTCACTAACATATAATTGACCACATTGTCTTGGTCACAATGAGCATTAAAGTGGACTTTCCCAAATCTCAGCACTGGAAGGGACCTGGGAAGACATCTCGTCCAAATCGTACCTGCCCAAGAATCTTGTCTACAGCAGCCCTTAAAAGGGATTATTCAGCTTCCACTGGAAGACTTCTAGTGAAGTGGTCCACTCCCTCCAGCATGAGCCCGTTCCATTTTCCACAGTGCTAATTGTTGGAGAGCTTCTCCAGATGTGGAACCCAAATCTATCTCTCTCCTTCCCTTTGCTCCAAGTTCTGACCACTGGGGCCAAGCAGAACAAATCTGCTCCATCTTCCACCTGACAGCCTTTTAAATACTTACAGATGGCTAGTATGCCCCCTTCCCATAAGTCTCCTCTTTTCCAGGCTAAATACCTCCAGTCTCTTTAATCAATTCTTATATGACAAGGTTTCCAGTCACCTCACAATCCCGGTCATCCTGCTCTGGATATGTTCTAGCTTGTCAATTGTCTTCCTGACATGTGGCACCTAGAACTCAATATGACATTCCAGATATGGACACTCTGCATCTCTCTTAATGGCCATTAGTTTATTTGGGTGTTTGCAGTCCATGAAAACTCTCAAGACTTTTTCACTTGAATTGTTGTCTAGCTATACTTCCCCCATCTTCTATGTATGTAGCTGATTTTTTCAAACCCAACTGTAGGCCTTTATATCTATCCCTATTCAGTTAATCATACTAGATTTGGCCCATTGTTCTAAATTTTTTGGATTCCAATAATTCCGTCCTCTGCTGTATACACTGTTGCTCCTAGCTTCTAGTAATTAGCAAATTTGGTAAATGTGCCATCTATGACTTCATTCAGTTCAATGATAAAAGTTTTCAATGGTAAAAGGCCAAGGCCATAGTCCTGGGGCACTCCTTGAGAGACTTCCTTTCAGATGGACTTTTCTCTGTTAAGCATCATTTCTTGGAATCATTAGTTTAACCAACTTAAAGTCCATCTAACTTTGCAATCATTTAATCCGCGTCTCTCTGTCTTGCCTATCAGGATAGATATACTTGTCTATAGCATGTCCTAGCATCTACTGATCAAAGTGCTCAAAAACCAGCCTTTCAATAATGAATTCCAGAATTCAGCCAGGACTAGAAATCAAGCCCATTAGCCCGTACCTGCAGATTCTAGCTTCTTCTCCATTTAAAAAGTCAGAACATGTCCATCTCCAGCCAGGTGAGTATAGATTTTAGAGCTAGAAGGAGCTTTAGAAGTCATCTTGTCCAAACACATCATTTTATAAGTAAGGGTGGAGGGCCAAGTAGGCGTGGACTTTAGACTTCTCCAACGAATCAGTCATAGAACAAGGCCCAGATATTAGCACTGAATCAAACATCCATGCATTCACCACACACATCTTAAAGTAACTACTTTAACTGGATGGGATGGGAACACTTCTATTGAATCAATCTAGCAGTCAACCAACCAGTTGATCAAAGGACATTAGACCAGATGAGAGAATTCAAGTCTGGTGACCCCATCCTTACATGTGGATGAGGGGTGTGTGTGTGTGTGTGTGTGAGTGTGTGTGTGTGAAATCACTTGCTTAAGGTCACGTGACTACATCCAGGACTTGATTAGTGTGAATAATGAATCCCCCTGAAATGGTCACATGTACTCAAATTCATACTATTCAAACTTATAATTATATGTAAAATATGGTAATTGGTTCCAACCCAATGGAAATATGCAGTGCAAATTCAAATAATCGGGCTACTTCAGGGGATTCATTATTCATATTAATCAGGACTTAGCTGTAATAGGTAATAGAACCGGGGTTCAAACTTAGATCCTTTGTCTTCAAATCCTGTACCTTTCCCACTGTGACACATGACCCTTGTTCTTTATTCTTTTTTAAGATAAATGCCAGGGGATCAGTAATCACCCCCACTAGTTTGTTCATTACCCTAGGATTTAATTTGTCTAGACCTGGTGTCTTGAACCCACAGAGAACATGAAGATGTTATCTTACCACATCCTTATTTATCTTGGGCCTCAATTCCTTGTTGTTTATTTTTGTCCTTTATTTCCCAGTCATTAGATTATTCTCTTTGGTAAGGAAAACATAAGTAAATAGTGTTCAGGAATTCTAATTTCTGCCATCCCCTCCACCCCAAGGAATTGCATCCCCTTCACCCAAAGCAATGGTCTCATACTTTCTTTGATCTACCTTTGCCCACAACATAGCTATAAAGGCCTTTTTTTTTATTTTTTTGCTGTGCTTAACATTCATCACCAGCCTCAGAATATTTTGGCCTTAACATTCCTGACATTTTTACAGGACTGTGTCCCTCTTTTTGTATTCATCCTCTGTTCTGTACCCTTGCTTCTGTCTTCTGTACATGTCTTATTAAGATCAGCGGTGGTCGATGAAGTCTCTGTGTATCCACATCGGTCTCTTTTTGACAGCTTCCCGTTTTTCTTTTTCATTGGAATTGTTTGTGCTTGTGTTGTTTAGAATGTTATCTTTGAGAGTGTCCCATCACTCTTGAGCTGACTTCCCCTGTGCAATCTGAAGAAATGACAACCTACCTATCCTTTCTTTGATCTCTTTGATATAAAGTGTCCCTAAATTTCAGGTGAGTATCAGCTTCCACCGACCTGGTTTTCCCCTCCTTGTTTATTGTGAACTCTGATGGCACGGTCAATGTCTCCTCAGGTTCCTTTGAATGGGTCTGGTGGAAGTGTCAACAAGCCTCTTTCATTTTGAAGCCCAGCACAGAATCCTTCCTTGTCATGATTGTGTGAGTCTGGGGGAAGGTCAAAAGAACGGAAATGATTTCATGTAGTGAAAATGAACTCATTATCGAAAGAAAAACTCTCAACATCCTAAGTAAATTTCAAAAGGTTCAGAGTTCAGTACAGAGAAGTATCCAGTCAAGCAGGCAGACTGGAAGTGTGATGGCCTAAGGCAGGGGAAGGGGAGGAGGAGAATTCAGCTCTCTGGCAGGAAGGGCACAAAAGGTTTGCTCCTCTCTATGGGGCTTCAGATGGCATATGTTGTTAATACTTCTGAGTTGAAATGGGAGGATTAGACTTAATATCTTGGTGGTTTTTCTGTATTGCTCAAGTGAATATGGCTGGAAATTGTCAAGTGGATAAAACTCCTTATGGTATTCTATTATTTCCATTTCCCCTACTGATCAGGCCTTGAAATGGAGAGCCAGGGCAGAGAGTCAAAGCCTGGCAATCTAAAGAATATTTTCTTAAGGAAAAAAGGAAAAAAAATCAAGTGGGTGAAACAGGGGATGAAGGTTGCTGGCATTTTGAGTCGTGTTTCTCCAAAATGATTTCTAGCCCCTTTGGGTTGGGTCCATGACCCTGCATCGTGTTGTTGCAACTTCCATTTGAAGGACTGAGGATTTTCCAAAGGGAAGTTCTTTAGCTGTAGCATGCCAAATAGCTGTTCTTATTCTTTGACTGGAGGGTCAAATTGCAGTACTAGTGGTGACATTGCAAAGGGTCTCTGGCAGCACACAGACTGCACCAAGGTGAGAATGAGGTAGGCACCTATTTCATTATCTGGCTGTGACCAGAGCTGGTGGGGATGGAACCAGTGAGAGATGATCCAGAAGAGACCCTGTCAGAAGTGCTCTTAGTGGAGACACAATGGTTGTCTTCGAGGGAAAAGATGGGATAGGATGTGTTTTGCTAGGCCCCACGGGACAGAACAAGGAGTAATGGATGGAAGGTATAGAGAGGCAGATTTTGGCTGGATATCATGAAGAACTTCATAATATCAGTAGAAGCTAACATTTCAATAGCACTTTACATATGTTATCTCTTTTGATTCTTATGACGATGCTGTGACAGAGGTGTTATTATTATTATTATTATTGTTATTATCTCTACTTTATAGCACTAAAAATGACTCCAAATGGAATGGTCAATTGAGGAGGATGGAGAAAGTCTTTTTGCAGAAGGGGAGATTTTAGCCAAGACTTGAAGGAATCCAGGGAAACCAGGAGGTAGAGATGAGGAGAAAAAGCATTTCTAGATATGGGGGATGGCCAGTGCAAATGCCTGGAGTCTAGAAATGGAGTGTCTTGTGCAAAGAACAGGAAAGAGGCCAGTGTCACTAGATCCCAGAGCACTCAAAGGGAGCCACTAGTTAAATACATTGTAGAGAGGGCTCTTTTGTGTATTAGCAGGACTGTGTGGTCATTGAGCTCCCTTCCAACTCTGAGATCCTGGGACTCTGAGCAGAGGGGATCTCCCTCAGTACATAAATGGACAGGTCAGGCAAGAGACAATTAAGAAAAGTAGAGAAAGAAATCAAGAAGAAAGGATGCCCAGTGGTCGTTCCATTGGAGCAAGCCAGCTTCAGGAGCTGAGAGATATAGGCATTGAATGAATTGAGAACTAGGCAAGGCACTCTGAAGCAAAAGGTTAACAGGCAGACTTTTGATGAGGAGACACAGATCACAAGACGAATGAGTGTGGAGAAGGGAAGACAGAAAGAAGGTGAGACAGAAGGAGAAAGAGGAAGACAAGGAGAAAGGGCTGTAGATGGATAGCTACCCAGAAGGAGCTAGGGATGATTGAATGGACAGAAGGGAGGTTACATAAATAGACAATATGGTAGATGCAAATGAAAAGAAGATTCACTGAAACACATTCATTGGAGGCTCGATGGAAAAAGAAGCAGACAGGAAAAAAAAACCCTGGAAGAATAGTGGATAAATGGCACTAGAAAAACACTTTACCATCTTTTAGTTTGCAGAATTAATGAATCTTCTCCTTAATGAAACATTTGTCTTCAAACATTGCATTCTTCCTTTGTCCTTGCATGTACTTGGTTGGGATCTATGCAGTGTATTGGGAAAAGAGCTGGATTGGCAGGCAGGAGACTTGGCTCAAATGTGTACTAACTGTGTGACTTTGCATAAGCCCTTTCCTTCTCTGAACCTCAGTTTCCTCATATATTAAATGGGGAGGTTGCTGATAATCATGTTGATCCTTGTGCTATCACAGGGTTGTGATGTAAGCACTTTGTAAGCCTTGAACCACAACAGAAATGAAGTGTTATTGTTATCTTCTGGGCATCAAACAGAGCAGGAGTGGAATTAGATAAAGTCATTTATATTGTTTCTTTAATATCCTAATTTCTCTAATCCTGACACTCAGCTCACGAAGCTCTTGAAACAATCAATATCACATTGGCTCCGACTTCTTTGCCAAACCAGTGATTGATTGTTGATATTTCACTGGCTTCAAGTGTTTGGCCAAACCAATGATTGATGGCTGATATCCCATTGGCTCTGAGTTCTTTGCCAAACCACCAGTCACTGATATTTCACTGGCTTAGAGTTTTGGGCCAAAGTTACAGCTGCTGTTCCCAGCATAGGCTTCCTCTGGTCTTTTAGGCCAATGAATATCCTGACTCTAGCCAGGAGCCAAACTGGCCTCAGACCACCCTTTAGGGCCACACCTAGTCACAAGTCTTCAGTTTTCATCAGCCTTCTTTCCTCCTCCCCTTGTCCCTTTCTCTCTTTAAAGGAAGGCACTGGCACTGGCTGAAGTCCCCCTAAGGAGACGTGGTAGACTCTGTAGTGTAAGGGGTTGGAGTGGTGGAAGGAGGGAGAATGTCTTTATACTTCTGTTTGAAAGACTTTCACTTAATGGCAATAATGCTGAATACTATCAAAAGGTTCAGGAATACTATTGCAGCCACAGTTAAATGGACATTGTTTCTTGGACCATGCTCCAAGGGAAAAAGGTGGGAGGGACTGGATAGCAGCATTCCTTTGGATGAAGCAAATGCTTTCAAATTTTCCATGGCCAGAGAAGCTGACTTGGCCATCCTACTCTCTAGAAGATGGGCTGGAATCCTCTATATGGACCTTAGCATTAAAGTCTGCCTGAAGCTAGTGTAGTCCTAGGCTACATTAAGAGAGGTCTAGTAATAGAACAAAGGAGGTGATAGTGCTAATGTGCTCAGTCCTAGTCAGATCACATAGGGGTACTGAGTTTATTTCTGATGGCCATATATTAGGAAGGATATTGACAAGCTGGACCAAACCCAGAGGAGGAGGGGAAGGCATAGTAGACAACAACTTACCTAAAAGATCTAGGGTCAGTGGAACAAACTAGATAGGCAAGAGTCTGAAATTATTGACCAATAGCTAATTGACTAATACCCTAATGCTTGATAAAAACCAAGGACATAAACTACTTAGGGGAGAGCCCCCTATTTGACAAGAACTACTTGGAAAACTAGATAGCAGTTTGACAGAAATTAGGGTTAGACCAACATGTTATACCACATACAATAGACAAGCCCCACATGCATATGCTATCTGAATATTACGGTAATGCTCACATCATTTAAGAGAGAGAGAGAGAGAGAGAGAGAGAGAGAGAGAGAGAGAGAGAGAGAGAGAGAGAGAGAGAGAGAGAGAGAGAGAGAGAGAGAAAACATGCTTCCTTTAACAAGCACCTGTGGGTTAGGGAGAGGATTCTTAACCAAACAGATGGAGAAGCTCACAAAAGATAAAGCTGATAGTTTTGACTATATGCAATTGAAAGGCTATTGCATGAATAATGTCAAGGCAGTTGGAATAAGGAGGGAAACTGTTGATTTGGAGGAAAATCTTTGCACTAAGTATCTGACAAAGTTCTGATATTCAGGCTGTCTAAGGAACCAACACAAATATATAAAACCAACAACCAGTTGCTAATGATGAACACGTGCTCAAAGGATATGCTCAAAAGAATGTCAAACTATTAGCAACCATATGATAGAGTGTTCCAAATGACTAATGAGACATTCAAATACCAACAACTGGGAGGTTTCGCCTCATACCCAGCAAATTGGTAAATATGATAAAAGACAGAAATAGTCTATGTTAGAGGGGCTACAGTAAGACAGGCACATCTTAGGGTGATAGGATGGGATGGTAAGAGTTGTGGATTTGTTTAATCATTCTGGAAAGTAATTTGTAATTACAGTAAAAAGTGACCAAACTGTCTATATAGCTTGACCCTGACATCTTGATGCTAGGCATATGCCCCTGAGAGGTCAAAAAAAGAAAGAAAATTCCCATAAATGCCAAAATATTCATAGTGGTATCTAGTAACGTAGCTGCAAATGAGAAGATGCCCATTTATTGGGGAGCAGCTCAACAAATTGTGGTATATGAAGGTAATGGAATGTTACTGTGCTGTGAGAAAGGACAATTATGAAGAATTCATAGCAGCATGGGAAGACGTATAAACTGATGTAGGGTGAAGGTAGAAGAATCAGGAAAACAATGCATAAAATGACTACAATAATGCAAATGAAAATACCACCACCACCTAAAACTAAACTGAATGCTATGAGTATAATGACCAAGGTTGGCTCCAGAGAAGAGTTGGGAAAATGTACCTCTGTCTCCTTTATGCAGAAGTGGGGATCTGTGGGTGTGGACCATTGCATATATACTGTCAGGATTGAAGCACTGGTTGTTTTTACCAAGCTGCTTTTATGGTCTTTTAAAATCTTTGTCAAAAAGGATGACTACTGGGTAAGGGAGAGGGAGAGGATATATGTGGGAGTGAACATGGCATAAAAGATCAATAAAAAGAAGATAAACTAGATCATCCAAACTACAGTAATGGAGATCTAGAGGTTGATGGTGTGATATGGTAGCCACAAAATTGTTTCAAGAGGCATAGGATAGCTCTGCTCTCCTCTATCCTGGATGTTATATTTTAGAAGAACATTGATAAGCTGGAGAGTGTCCAGAGGAAGGCAACTAGGATGCTGAAGGACCTTGACTCCATTCCATTGGAGGATTGGTTAAAGGAACTAGGAATACTTATCCTGGTGAAGAGTAGACTCTGTGTGTGTGTGTGTGTGTGTGTGTGTTAGGGGGGGCATGATAGTTATCTCCAAGTATTTGAAGTGCTGTCATGTGAAAGAAGAGGTAGACTTGTGCTATTTGGCTCTAGAGGGCAGAAAATAGGAGCACCAGGCACAAGATAGAAAGAGGCCAGATTTTGAGTTGATAACTGGCAATACTTGCTGACAACGTGAACTGTCCCAAAGTGGGATAAAATGTCTCAGGGGATAATAGACTTCCATCTTTGGAAGCCTTCCAACAAAGGTAGGATGACCATTCATCGGTTATATTACGGTAGGGATTCTTCTTGGGAATAGGTCAGTAGAGATGGCCACTGAGATCCCTTCCTTTTCTGAATTTCTGGAATTCTGAAGGTGACCAAGATGGTGAAGGAAGCAGAGAAATGTCATGCAAGTCTTAGTTGAAGGAACTGGGGGATGGTTTACCTGGAGAAGAGCCTTAATGGAAATATAATCTTTGTCATCCAATATCTAAAGGGTTGCCATGTGGAACATGAACTCAGACTTGTTCTCTGGCTCCAGAAGGCAGGTTTGGGCTCAGTAGAAGGAAGACATTCAACAGGTAGTGAACTCTTTGCTTCTGTAGATCTTCCAGCAGGGGCTAGCTGACCACCTGTCTGTGATACTCCAGAGAGGAACTTCTGTTCTGGGGTGGGGGGGGGGAGGGTGGACTAGTTGGCCTCTGACGTTCCTCCCAGCTCCACCATGTCACGGCTCTGTGATTCATAGGTCTTGTCTAATCTCAGCAAGAGCATGTGAAATGTCAGCAGCAACACCTCAAAAAGTCAAGAGGCTCTGCTAGGGTTCCATCAGAGACTGAGGCACATGGAGCCCAGCAGTGGGCGAGAGCTTGGAGCCCACTGCTGAGCTGAAGCTGCCATCTGCGGAGGCACAAGCATCTGCTTGGGTGAAGGAAGCAGCTAGAAGAGCTTGATTCTGGCCAAGCAAATGTGATTAATGATGACGCTTAATAGTGTAGGGACAAGGCTCTGCATCTCACTCCTCCTAATGATTTACCAGTTATACAGCCCAGCCATGTTCTCAGAACAAAGGGTTGTGAGTCAGAATCATGGCACTGTTGAGTCCAAGGGGCCCTTGGAAGGCAGTTGGGTTAATGCCCTCATTTTCCAGAGGGGGAAACTGAGACCTAGAGAGAACTTGCTGGCTGAGGTTACACAGAGAAGTAGCAGAGGTCTTGTCTCCTTGTCTCCTCTCTTCTCACTTGCCTTGATTTTTCTTCTTCCCTTTCTGCCTTTACTTTCTTTTTTTCTTTTTCCCTTCTCCCCACCTCCTAACTGGTACAATGAAAAGAGCTCTTAATTAAGAATCAGAGGACCTGTGTTAAAATCCCACCTCAGGCACAACTACCTGTGTGATCTTGGGTAAATCATTTCAACTCTTCTGGCCTCGGTTTCCTTCTCTGTTAAACAAAACGCTTGGACTAGGTGGTCTCTGAGGTATCTTCCAGATCTAGATCTATGACCCTATGACCTCATGAGAGGCCAGTCCCAGCTCTTGTAGGATTTGCCTGATGTAAAAGATTGTCTGATGCCACTACGCCAGTGTGGCTCTTCCAGTTGAGGGAGTACAGTTCCTTTACCTCAGTGGCCTCTTTAGGGCCCCCTTCATCCCATTCTATATCCCTTGGTACTGGCCAAAAGTCATTGCCCACCATAATCTGTACCCCCTAACTCCCTCCACAAGCACACATACGCATACACACACACACACACACACACACACACACACACACACACACACCACATAGACTCCAATTTCCAATACCATTTGTGGCTTATCAACAGCAGTTTGTAAACCTAGGCTGCTTTCCTCTGCCCCCCGATGGGCTGCCCATCTGTGCTGCCTCCACCCTTCCTATCCGTCACTGGGAGCCCAGAGAATACAAACTCATCTTCATGTCAGCTGGAGCAAAACAACTCAGAAAGAGGTTGGGCTGTAGCAAGAGGTGGGTTTGTGGACCGTGAGCTATAAGGATCCTGGGAGATCATTTAGTCCAGGGGTCCTCAAACTGTACCCACAGGCCAGAGCCGGCCAGCCACCTGTTTTTGTTTGGCCCCTGAGCTAAGAATGTTTTTTTTACAATTTGAACTAAATCTTTATTGTCTTTAAATATGTAAAACCCACTCTTAGCTCACAGGCCTGGGCTGTGGTTTGCTGACATTCTCATTTGACAGAGGGAGAAACAGGGCAATAGGGTGCTTTCCCAGTCACCAATGGAGTGAACAAGGCTGTGTGCTCGCTCCCATGCTTTTTAGTATGATGTTTTCAGCCATGTTGTCAAATGCTTTCAATGAGGATGAACGGTGGCACAAGGTCAGCTACTGCACTGATGGTAAAGTCTTCAACTTGAAAAGCCTACAAGCCAAGACCAAAGTGGAGGGAGTGTTGGTATGTGATTTTCTGTTCGTAGATGATTGTGCACTCAATGCACCCTCTGAAGCTGAGATGCAACAAAGTATGGATCGATTCTCTGCTGCCTGTGCTAATTTTGGTCTAACAATTAACAACAAGAAAACACAGGTGCTCCATCAGCCACCACCACACCATCCATACGGGGAGCCATTGGTTACAGCAAATGGAGAAGTTCTGAATGCTGTGGATAAGTGCACTTACCTTGGTAGTGTATTTTCCAGGGATGTACACATTGATGATGAGGTTGATGCATTCATTGCCAGAGCTAGCTCAGTGTTTGGGAGGCTCCAGAGGAAAGTATGGGAGAGAAGAGGTATTAGACTGACCACCAAACTGAAGGTCTACAGAGCTGTTGTGCTGACCTCATTGTTGTATGCCTGTGAAACCTGGACAGTATACTAGCGCCATGCCAGGAAACTGAATCACTTCCATTTGAATTGTCTTAGGAAGATTCTGAAGATTACCTGGCATGCGAAGATACCAGACACTGAGGTCTTTTCTTGAACTGAACTGCCAAGCATTCAAACTCTGCTTCAGAGAGCACAACTCCGATGGGCTGGCCATGTTGTTCAAATACAAAACGTATGCTTACCAAAAATACTTTTTTTATGGAGAACTCCCACAGGGCGAGCATTCACATGGTGGTCAGAAGAGCAATGCAAGGACACTCTCAAGGTCTCTCTTAAGACTTTGGAATTGATTGTGTGACAGAGGAGACATTGGCACAGGACCACTCAGCACTGCATGTCCGCATCAGAGAAGGGGCTGTGCTCCCTGAGCAAAGCAGAATCGAGACAACTCGAAGAAAATGCAGGATACGCAAATTTAGAGAATCCACCCCAAGTGTTCACATGGACCATTTGTGCCTGACCTGTGGTAGAGCATTCCAAGTTCGTGTTGGTCTGATCAGCCACAGTCGGACACACTGAAACCTGACTCTAGCATAGTGAAGGCATTCTGGTCCTCTTCAAGAATGAAAAACAACAACCAGCCACCCACCCACCCAACCATTTGACAGCAGGAGAAACAGGGCAATAGGGTAGAAGTCACTTGTCTTCCCACAGGGGAGTAAAAGTCAAAGGAGGAATTCAAACCCAGGTCCTCTGGTTCCAAATCCCAAACTATTTCCACTGTAATCACAACACTCCGGAGAAGCAGGGGTCGCCAGGCTTATCATCCCCAATCTTTAGAAGAGGAAAATGAAGCTCCAACAGCGGAAAGGACTTGCCCAGGGTCATGTAGCTGGTAAATTGCAGAGCCAGGATTAGAACCCAGCATTCTTTCCACTATCCGACTCTGTCTTCTTGCCTGCCAGGATGGATGCATGTATGCATGCATACATGTATGTGTGTGTGCATATTTGTCAGGAATTTTTTTGTGGGTGTGGGAATTCACTCCACTGACAGAATGCAGAATGTTGATCACTTATCTGCTAAATCTGAGAGAGATGCCTAAAGCTCATAGAGATTAAGTGACTTGCCCAGGGTCACACAGCTAGTAAGTGTCAGAGACAGGGTTTGAACTCAGTTCTAACACTCAGGTATTCCATATAACCCTGCATATATAGACACACCCCCATAGACAGTATATATATTTAAGAGGAGTTGATGACTAGGGTAAATTTTAGCTTATTATCAAAATACTTTATTTTTCAAAACCTTTTTTTGTACGTAGGGACCTAAATACATACTTATATTCATATGTATATACTTTATAGATATTTTCAAAATATCTTATTTCAGAAACATAAGGGAAAATGTTACTAACTTCCTATTACAGAAATCAGTACTGCATGTTGAGACAATTATGAATATCTGTAGTACAATGGGCACATTTTAGGCAAAATCAAATTGCCGACAAAAATTCATCTCACTTGTTGGCTCTCCCACTTGTATTTCTATGTGTGTGTTTCTGTCTTGGTAGGTTGGCCCTACCAAGTTGGAAGGGCATCAGGACACAGGCCCTCTCACTTAGGTCCAGTCTACTGAAGTTCGATGATACAACGTAATGGCCTAGTCGATGGATGATGAAATCTTTGACTGCAATTCTTCTTTTTTTTTTTTTTTGCGTTTTTGATGAGGCAATTGGGGTTAAGTGACTTGCCCAGGGTCACACAGCTAGTAAGTGTTATGTGTCTGAGATCAGATTTGAACTCAGGTCCTCCTGACTCCAAGGCCAAAGCTCTATGCACTGCGCCACCTAGCTGCCCCAAACTGCAATTATTCTTAAAGACCAATGTGAAATCACGCAGAAGTGGTGATCAGCATTGGTGGAGAGCATAGGCTCACTGATGAAGTCATGGTCCTTGAAATAGATGCATAGATATAGAACTGGAAGGGACCTTAGAGGCTATCTTGTCAACCCCCTCATTTCACAGAAGAGGAAAATGAGGCTCACAAAGGTTAAGTGACTTGCCCAAGGTCACATAGCTAGTAAGCGGTTAGAGCCATGATTCAAACCTAGGCCACTAAATCTAGTGGCACAGTTGAAACACTGTGAGATGTGTGTGTGTATATACATGTGTATGTATAGCAACATATATTGAGCTATGGATATTTAATATAGGTTCACAGAGCTGGAAAGAACTTGAGAGGCCAGTTACATGCCTACATTTTACAGATGAGAAAACCAAGGCCCAGAGAGGTTAAGTGAACTGTCCAAGGTCATATAGCTAGGAAGTGGTGGAGGTAAAATTTGAACCCAGATCCTTTTCTGCATCCAAATCCAACATTCTTTCCATTGTATCATATCTTTTTTTTTTGGGGGGGGGGTCTCCGCCTGTGATATTCTTGGCATAGGGAACTATTGGTAAGGGACAGATTGATACCTGGGGATACAGTTTAACTGACTAGGCCAAGGTCATACAGCCAATATGTGTCAGAGGCTGGACTTGAAACCTCATCTTTTTTACTTCAATGTTGAGGCTGGTACTCTATCCACTGTGGTATATATTTCTCTTTCTCTCTTTCTCTTTCTCTCTCTGTCTCTCTCTTTTTCTATCTCTGTGTCTTTGTCTGTCTGTCTCTCTTTTTCTTTTTTCTGTCTCTTATCTCTGTCTACCTATTTCTATCTATATAATTACCTACCTGTCTTTATCATATCTCTGTCTATATCTATCTATCTATCTATCTATCTATCTATCTATCTATCTGTCTGTCTGTCTGTCTGTCTGTCTGTCTGTCTATCTATCTATCTGTCTGTCTGTCTGTCTGTCTATCTATCTATCTATCTATCTATCTATCTATCTATCTATCTATCTATCATGTTCCAGAAATCTTAGTGTAGCTTAAAGCTTTGATAGTTTAAACCTGCAGTAAGACTTTTGGGACACCCTGTATATCTGTGTTCATCAATTCAACAAGCACTTATTAAGTAAGTGCTAGGCACTGGGGATGCAAAACCAGAAAAGAAATAGGACCGTGTGCCAAATAAATATCACGGGGGTCATTGCCATCTGAGGGAGTCAGGAAAGGTCTCATGAAGGAGCTTGTGCTTGAACAGAGCCTTGGAGGGAGCTAGGACCTCCAAGAAGGAGAAGGGAAAGCATACAAAGGTATGGTGGTGGGAGAGCAAATGTTGTGGGCAGAGAACAGAAAGTAGATCAGTTGCTAAACTGTTGAGTGTTTGAGGAAGGCTTCTTATTCCTGCAATAAGTAGGGAGAGCTTGACTGGCACCAGCTTGGGAAGGGCTTTGAATGCAAAACCAGGGGAGACTGTATTTGATCCCAGAGGCCATAGGTATTCGCTGAAGCTCTTTGAGCGGGAGAGGGCTCCAGTCAGGC
Organism: Phascolarctos cinereus; assembly: GCF_003287225.1. Taxonomy (NCBI): domain Eukaryota; kingdom Metazoa; phylum Chordata; class Mammalia; order Diprotodontia; family Phascolarctidae; genus Phascolarctos; species Phascolarctos cinereus. Next base: position 28,105,800 of record NW_027556291.1, read on the forward strand.
TTGTGCTTTAGAAATAGCAATTTGGCAGGAATGTGGAGAATGGAGTGAAGAGGGAAAAGACTGGACTCTGCAGACTCATTAGGAGGATATTGCAATAGTCCAGATGAGAAGTGATGAGAGTGGGACTCTGGGTGGTTGTGGGGTGAGTGAAGAGAAAGGGATAAATGCTATGGGGATGAAATCAACAAGACTTGACAACTGATTGGATATGGGGGGGGTGAGGGAAAGTGAGCAGTGCAGAATAACCCAGGTAGTGAGCCTGACTAACTGGGAACATGGGGGCATATTGGGCAGAAATGGGGAAGTCAGGAGAAAGGGTGGGTTTAGACATGCTTTGGACATGATTTCAAGATGCCTGTGGGCCATACTAGTAGAGATGTCCAGTAGGCAGCTGGAGATGCAGGGGAGAGACGAGATCTGATTATGTAGATCTGGGAGTCATCTGCATAGAGATGAGACTTCAACGCATGAAAGCTAATGATGTCACTGGGTGTTCGAGAGAAAAATAGAGAGAGAAGAGAGCTCAGCAAAAAGTCCCTAAATTGTGCTTACCCACTGACCCAGCAACACCACTATTAGGCCCTAAGAGATCAAAGAAAGAGGAAAAGGACCCAGATGCACAACAATGTAGCAGCTCTCTTCATGGTAACAGAAAACTGGAAACTGAGGAGGCATCCTATTGGGGAATGGCTAAATAAATTGTGGTATATGAATGTAATGGAATATTATTATGCCACAAGACATAATGAAATGGCCAGTTTCAGAGGAAACTGGGAAGACATGTTTGATCTGATGCAGAGCAAAGTGAGCAGAACTAGAGGAATAATTTATACAATGACAACAACATTATTGAGAAAAACAGCTTGGAAAGACTTTCGAGCTCTGATCAATGCCATGATAAGCCATCAGTCTAAAGGAATGAAAATGAAACACTGCTTACCTCCTGCCAGAGAGGTGATGGACTTCAGATACAGAGAGAGGCATGTGTGTGGTGATTTGTGTGCCTGGGCTCTCTGTGTTTGTGATGAAGGTTTCAGTTCTTTATTTTGCTCGATACTGGGGTATGGGGAGGAAGTAAAAGGGACAGATTATGAAAATTAATAAAATTTTAAAACAAATAAGTGAAAAAAAGAAAAGGGCTCAAGACAGAGCCTTCGGGTATGCTAGTATACAGGGGGTGGGACCTAGCTGGTGATTCTGCAGAGGAGATTGAAGAAGGCTTGGCCAGATAAATAGGAAAAGAACCAGCAGAGTGAGTGTCATTAAAACCCAGGGAGGAGAGAGCACGTAGGAGGAGGGAGTGGCCCACGGTGTCGTGTTGAGTACTGCAGGATGGGCAGGAAGGAGGGGGACTGAGGAAAGGCTATTTGATTGAATAAGAGATTATATAAATATACAGACATGGGTTTGTATTTCTATCCATAGCATTCACATATGTGTGTCTACATGCATTTTCTAGATGTATGTGTGTATATAATGCAGATTTTCCACATATGTGTGTGTATGATATATTTTACATATATATATATATATATACATATATATATATGTGCATGGGTATATCTCTTTTGTACATATTTATGTGTGTAGATATTTCACATCTATCTGTCTATCTGCCTGTCTTTCAATCCTGTCTATCTACCTGTCTGTTCTATTTATCTACTAGTTATCCATCTATCCTCTCTGTCTATCCTGTCTATCTATCTATTTATCTATCTGCCTGTCTGCCTATTTGCCTGTTTTCTATCCATCTGTCTGTCTGCCTATCTATTTGCCTTTTCTGTCTGTCTGTCTGTCTGTCTATCTATCTATCTATCTATCTATCTATCTATCTATCATCTATCTATTTGCCTATCTGTCTGTCTATCTATATTTCTGTCTGTCTACCTATCTGTCTATTTGTTTATCTATCTATTTGCCTATCTGTCTATCTTTTTTATCCCTCCATCCATCCATCCAACCATCCATATATTTCATTCTCACACACAGTCATACTCATCAGGAGAAAAAATGGTTGCGAATGGTAAGGCAGACAATATGCCTGGTTTGCCTAGTGACAGAGTGGGTGAGGGAGAAGGAGAGTGGGCGGGAGAGAGAAAGAGAAGCAATGGCAGAGGGAGTATAGAAAGAGAGTGACCTCCAAGAGCTCAGGTTTAATAGAAAATACAGTCATCGCAGCTGAATAATAATAATAACACCACTGCCACTGCCAATAGCTGACATTTATATAACATTTTAAGATTTGCAAAATGTTCTGCATATACAAACTCATTTGAGCCTCACAGCAACCCTGGGAGCTAGATGTGATTACCGTCCCTATCTGACAGAGGAGGAAACTGAGGCCCATAGAGTTGAAAGGACTTGCTCAGGGTCACAAAGCTGGTGTTTGGAGGGGCTGAATTGTCTCTCTGACTTCCTGGGAAGCTGTGGCTCTCTCAGGGTCTCTCACATGAATGGCTCTGTGATGCAGGTCTCAGAGTAATCTGTATTGTCTTTCAGCTTGTGAATTTCAACTGCCCCTCTTCCAACCCCTCTTGACAAATCTGGCTAACTGAAGAAGGCAAGTAGATGGAAAAAGAGGAGGCAGGAGGGGTGGACAAACAAGGCACAATAGAATTCTAGCCTTTATTGGAAAGCATCCAGCATGTAGGGTAGGAACTCCAGCTGGCAAAGTTCCACCTTGGGGACTGCCATGCCATCGAGTCCCTCAGTCTATACCCTGCCTCCAACGGTCTAGATCCCAAGTGCTCCTGGAGTGTGAATCCCAGCTCTGCCACACCCTAGCTGGGCAGCCCTGAGTGGACTGCTCCCCATCTCTGGGCCTTTGCTTTGTCCATTGTGAAATGAGGGACTAATTGAAGTAGCCTTTAAGCTCCCTTGCAGCAGCGAATCAGTGTTTCTATGATAGATATGCTTAGTTAAATACTTTAAGGGACCTATGATTCCATTGGTGTGGGCTCTAGGGGCTCTTCAGGCCCTGAATCTAGGAGTGACAGACATCTTCTAATCCATCATCAATCAATAACCACTTATCGAGAACTACTATGGAGGGGATAAGAGAGAAATGTTGTCCATTGTCTCAGCCCTCAGGGGGATCCTAACTGTTGAAGACTGGTATGAGGACAAATAGACCGTCCAGCCCAAGGCAGAACTTCCAAGGCCAAATGAAAGGCCTTGCAGATGTTTGGCTGGGAAGGGTGGGTAGGCTTCAGATTCAATTAGAGTCAGTGAGTATTTATTAAATGTCTAGTATGTGCCACACACTGTACTAAGATGGTAAAGATAAAGAAATGAAGCAGTCCTTGCCCTTGAGGAACTTTCATTCCACAAAGGAATTTATACAAAAGGTAGACAAAGCAAACATAAAATAACTTCTGTGTGTGTGTGCGCGCAGTGTGTGTGTGTGTGTGGGGGGGGGGCAGGGCAGGGGAAACAACCATGGCACAGAGAGGGAGACCAGCGGCTAGCCTTTGATGTGTGTCCAGCAAGCCCTGGCAAGTGGGGTAGGCCTTTTGGAGGCCAAACACTTCAGTGCAGAACCCTGGGCCTGCACTTGCCAAAACATGAGATGTGTCTATCAGGAGCCCTCCTCCAGCCCCTTCTTTTTGTGTCCCTCACACTCCAGTACCCTCCTTCACACCCATTCCTACAGGAACTTCCTTCATAGGTTCAGAATTTAGAGCCAGAAGCGACTTTCTGAGCTATTTCACAGATAAAGAGACTGAGGCCATTGAAGTGAAGTGATTGGCAGGATGAGGATTTGAATAGAGATGCTGACTCCAAATCCAGGGCTCCTTCGGCTGAATCATCTTGTTGAAATGAAGCTTTTGAGCTGGAAACATCATCTGTCCACCACCTCGTTTTGCAGGGGAGGAAACTGAGGCCCAGAGAGAGCGAAAGGACTTAGCAGTTCCATTCCCTTGGTGCCTTTTTCTTGGCTTCTGGTGCCCATGTATTTGTATTTGAGCAGTGGCACAGTGAACCTCCAGTGCTCTGTAGAAGAGTAACCGGAATGGTGGGAGCTGTAGGCATTGTGATAGGGCTGGTGGGATTTCAGGTCAAGGTGGGAGGCTCAAAATCTAAGCAGGTCTGTGCCTATGGAGGGTTTCCAGGTCTGTGCCTATGGAGGGTTTCCAGCTCCACACCTGGTTAGGGGGCTGCCACCACCGCTGCTGGTGGGATTCCCGTATGTCTCAAACCATTTCTCCTGCCTTCTGAAACAAAAAACCCTTGGTGGGAGCTTGTCCAAACATTTCCAAAAAGAAAAGTGTGTGTGGGGGGGAACCTCCTTATGCTGCTGCCTTTTTAATGGTTGCTTAGATTCCATTAGATCAGAACCTAGCCTTTCTTGGAACTGGCTTCGGCTGACAGGCAGGGGGCGGCAGAAGCCGCTGAACATGCAAACTGAAGGGGCACTGGGAGGCTCCCTCACCAGATGCCTGGAGAAGCTTCCTCCCCTACCCCTCTGTCTTGATCGCCTGTGCTCCAGCCTCTCCCTCCCTCTAAGGACAGACAGCAGCCCCCAGATCAGGGGATGGGGGAGGGAAGGAGATAGAGCCAGAGAGAAAGCCCCGGCCAGTGATGCCTGGTCAGGGCAGCTGGTCCAGTATTAATTTAGCTGAGCCATTGAGCCAAAGCCCTCCTTTCTGTCCTTGATCTCTCTCCTTCCAGGAGTCTCAGGCTTTCTCTGTCGCTCCAAATGATTCTCTCTCTGAATATTTGTCTGTCTGTCTGTCTATCTATCTATCTATCTATCTATCTGTCTGTCTGTCTGTCTGTCTATCTGCTTCTGTTTAGCTCTAGATGGCACAAGGGAGGGTCACCCTTCCACAGGCATCAGGAGACCAAAATCCTAGGCTTAGCTCTATCAGTTGTGGGAGCCTGGACAAGTCTCTTCCTATCTCTGGGCCTCAGTTCCCTCATCTGTAAAATGGGGGAGTTGGCCAACATGGTGTTGAAGGGCCCCTCCAGCCCCAAATAGGATGGTCTGTTATCTGTGAGGATGTCTTATTGGTCCCGCATATGTCCCAGCTGAGCAAAAATTGTGTATTTATTTGGGGAGGAATGAAAGGGGAAGACATATTTATTTTTGGAAGGTCTAGGTAGTCTCCTTTTGTCTATAGTAAAATATCTTATCCTCCCCCTTCCCGACCCCACTAGTTAACTAGTCTCATTGATTTTAACTTTGAGCCCCACAGTACTTTAAAGCCCCTGTGGGAATTCACAAAACATCTGTATCTCTCTGTCTGCTCTCAACCCTTCCTGTGAATCTCTCCTGTGGCCTGAATATTTTAATGCATGCAATTCCTCCACTTCCTGAAGAGCCCCAGGTTAGTCACAAAGTTGTCAATGTGAAGGCACCCCTCCTCCCTTCTACCTGGGAGGCCCCCTTCCCAGTCTGCCTGGGGTCGAGCTCCATCAGATACAAACATCCTCAGGAAGAGCCAGCTGCTAGCATCTTCTCCCATAGCCCTTCTAATTAGAAACAATAGTTGAATGTTCTGGTAGGGACTGGAGGCCATCTACAGCATACAAGTGGTAGAATATTTTCATCTTCATTGTCTACTGAAGGAGCAACCATCCCTAGGCAACCAATAACAGGAGTGATTGGTGCAGGGAAAAAAAATCCACATCATTGTTCTGTTGAGCTTAGGAAACTGATGTCTTGATTCTCTCCAATGCCTCAGTTGCTCCCTGGTGGAATTCCCCGGAAGGAAGAGGAACAGGAAGTTAAAAAAAAATAAGCCTGGAGGATTTGGGAGCTCCTTAGAAGCAACGTCTCTTTGCATGGAAGATAGATAGACTTCCCTTTTTAAAAATTTTTTTGGGTATTTATTTTATAGTTTTCAACATTCACTTTTATAAGATTTGGAGTTCTAAATTCCCCACCTCCCCAAGACAGCATGCAATCTGATATAGGCTATACATGTATGATCATATTAAACAAATTTCCACATTAGTCATGCTGTGAAAGAAGAATGAGAACGAAAGGGAAAAACCATGAGAAAGGAAAAAAAAACCCAAAAAGAAGTATGCTTCCATCTGCATTCAGACTCCATAGTTCTTTCTCTGGATGTGGACAGCATTTTCCATCATGAGTCTTTTGGAGTTGTCTTAGATCATTGCATTTCTGAGAAGAGCCAAGTCTAACAAAGTCCGTCATTGCACAATGTTGCCGTTGCTGTGTACAGTGTTCTGGTTCTGCTCCCTTCATTCTGCATCAGTTAGTGTAAGTCCTTCCAGGTTTTTCTGGAGAGGTAGACTTTTTCCCACTGCCTTTGCCAGCTGGGGGCCCCAATGCTGGGGGTTGCTTTAATGGAGAAGCCACACAAAAGTTCAGGTGCTCAACACCTTTATGTACCTAGCTTCTTCTGCAGTGAACTCTAGGAGATCTCCTTTTTGGAGCTACCTGCACTCATCTCTGGACTTATGGAATCCGAACTTTTAGGGACTGAGATGGGTCTTTTTTGTGATTGTGGGGAATCTCTCTCCCTTCCCTTGAGGGAAACCGCCTCCACCACTGCATATTAGCAACTCTTTTGTAATGGGGAGGCTTGGAGAGTAGCCTACAGCACAGAGAGGTCAATTAATTTGCCTAAGGTCACATAGCTAGCATATGTCAGGGGCAGAACTTGAATCCAGGTCTTTCTGGATGTCAAGACTGACATTCTATGGATTAATCAATCACCAAGCATTTATTCGGTGTCTGCTTAATATGCAATGGGGTCACAAAGACAAAAAATGAAACAGTCCTTGCTCTCGAGAACCTTATATTCTATTGGGGGAGATAATTCACCACATAGTTCATAGTCTAACTGTTTCCTTCCACTGAGGAGAAAACTGAGGCAGCCCAGAGAGGGAAGGAAGTCCTGGAGCCTAGTCAGCTCTTTTGTGCTGTTGCCTATCACAGGTGTTGTATCGTTGTTGTAACCCACGTGGCTTGACGTGACAAAATCTATACTTACATCCCCTGGAATTTTCTGGCCTTGACAATATGGGCATTTATAAAAAGTAATAGGAGACTGTTGTGCAGGCAGCTCCCTTGTGAATCCCCAGTGAGGGTGAAGGAGTGAGAGGAAAGGACAGGAGGATGCTAAGAAGCACAGCTGTTAGTACTTTGGGGCAAGAGCGATTGCCCAGTGAGTTAATGCTGCAACCACCACCATACTGACGTTCTCATTGTACATAAAACCAGCAGGCACCAGGCAAGTCACAGCTCAGAGGCCGGAGGGCTCACAGGTTCCCCTCAGAGGGGTGATTGTTCATTCAGTGCCCCAGGGCAACAAAAACTTCCTGGACATCCAGCGGTCTACCCCCTGCAGCGTTCACGATGGGCGTGACCAAATGGCTTTGTACGAAAAGTATGGCAACTTAGCTTCCACAGGATAAAGGAACAGAGAGATTCTAACAACGACAACTGGATGGGAGACTGCAAATTAAATTAACCTTGATGTAGCACAGCGGATAGAGAGGTGGACCTGGAGTTGGAAAGACCTGAGATCAGCCTCAGACACTTATTAGCTGTGTGACCTTAGGTGAGTCAATTAACTGCTGCCTGCCTCAGTTTCCTCAACTATAAAATAGGGATAATAATAGCATCTGCCTCCCAGCATTTTTGTGAAGGTAACATGAGATAATATTCGTAAAATGTGCTTAGTACAGTGCTTGACACAGTAGGCCCTTAATCAATGCTTATTCCCTTCCCCTCTATCCACTATGTTATTCTGCCTTAAAAATTGTAGATACTTAATACATTTTTGTTGGATTGAATTTTTGATTACCAACATCTATTTGCTACCAGGCAAGGTCTGAGGTCTCTCCCTGAAATCTCCTCAGCACATCACCACCTCAGTTGCTTAATCTTTGATATGTATGGCCATTCAACAGACTAAGCTAGTAAACCACACAGAAAAACAAGAAACCAACAAAGTGGGTGAAGAACGCATACTTCCAAGACCATGGCCTGTCCCTGGGTGGGTAGCCTGGTGAGCTTAACTTAGGACTTCACTTGTTCTGTCACCACAGATTGACAATGGACTGGGCCCGGGAGTGAACAAATGGAGGAGAGAGGTTGGCTCAGGTTGCCTACACTGCTTAAAAGCCCAGCTTCCAACCACCAATATCCTTCTGGCATTACAAACAGGGAATTACAATGGAGAAATTATGTAAAGGATGCCATCAAAGAAATAATGTGAATGAAAAAGATGAAGGGCCAGTTACATGACAACAGGCAGACAAAACTGATGGCCAGCCTGCATATGCCTCTGGTATCATTCAAGATTGCAGGAGAAAGTAAGGCAGACCCCTGTGTTAGGTGGACCACTGGTGTCAGACTTATGGGAGGAGGCTTACAGGATAGATAGGAATGGGTGGGTTGTGATCAGCATCTTCGGAGGGAATGGCCACATTAGAGAGATCGCAGAGTCATTCAAGGATTCTCCTGGCTCTCATATATGGCTGTGCACTGGGCCCCAGTTTCCTTGTCTATTAAAAGAGGGGATTGAGGAGATGATCACTGAGGCTCCTTCCAGCTCAAAATTGATCACTCCAAATCATAGAACAGCGCAATCTCAGGAGAATCAAAATTGCAGTCGATGAAGAGTGATGGGGAGATTGGTGGTGGGATAATTCACATGGCTGAAGAGGCCCAAAATATATAATCCATGACACGCATGACCAGAAAGGGAGGTCTGCTTTTCATATAAAGAGGGCAAAGGGTGATAGATGGATAACCAGCCATGGAGTTGAACTGATATCCATGCAATATTAAAAGAGCCAGAGGAACTGGGTAATTCCTCCGTGGAAAGTCTATGAAGACAAGGATAAGAAGCCCACAGGATAGGGGCATGGAGTGGGCTGCAATCAGTAGCAGTAGAGGGAATGCCCATAGTAACGAGCTCATGGAACCATCAAAATAAAAGTAAGACACCATAGGCAATGAGGCTGCCAATCTTGCCTACATCTAGTCCTGCTTCTGCCAAGGTCCCATAGTTAGGTAGGGGGCAGACCCAGGACCAGCGCTCAGGCCTTCCTACTCCCAAGCTGTTCTATTTCTAATGTGCCATGCCCTATTTCTCTCTAAATTTCTCTTGTCTCTTGAACACCAATGGAAAAAGGTTTACTTGTGTGGGTAACGAGACATTTAAGAATGCTACCTTGCTAAAGGATGCCAATCCAAAGGTTTTCCAGTTCTCTCCCATTCTCAGCCCTCTCTCTGGCTGAGACCCTGGCTGGATAAAGGACTGTTTCAACTCTTTGGTTTCCATTTTTTCTCATTTGTTTTTAGTTATGATCTCTGGTTCTTTATTTCGATTCTCTCTTATTCAGTACAAAGTGCCAATGCCCTGGAACTAACTAGAGAGAGAGGCAGTATGGTACTGTGGGAAGTACAGAGGATTTGGAGTCAGAGGATTTGGCCTGGGATCCCAGCTCTACCTCTAAGGATTGGCAAAGGCAAGCTACGGCCCACAGGCCACATCCAGCCCGTGGCCTGTTGGTTTTGGTAATTGTTGTTTTTCCTTTTAAGGCCCTTGAGCCAAGAATGGTTTTTATATCTTAAAATAAAGTTTTATTGTATTTTAAAATGGGAAAACTATTCTTAGCTCAGGAGCAGTAAGAAAACAGGCAGCCAGCTGGATTTGCAGACCCTTGACTATGTGACCACAGATCAATCATTTTGCCAGTTTGGGCCTCAATGTCTTCCTCTGTAAAATAAGGAGGTTAGAGTAGATGAACCTTGAACTCCTTTCCAGTTCCAAACCCTACAGGCCAACTATACTTAACAGGTTTTTTTTTTTCACTCTGCTTATGACTTAATTCATCAGAAGACTTTATTTACTCAAATCTTGAAAGAAAGAGATAATAAGGGGCAGCTAGATGGCCCAGTGGATAGAACACTGGCCCTGAAGTCAGGAGTACCTGAGTTCAAATCCGGCCTCAGACCAAACACTTGACACTTACTAGCTGTGTGACTCTGGGCAAGTCACTTAACCCCAATTGTCTAAAAAAAAAAGAGAGAGAGAGATAATAGAAAAATGCAGCAGTTCCTTCTGGTAACCTTTTGATGTAGTCCCAAGGTTATGTTCCATCAGCATCAATCTCTAGCCTCAGCAATTAGTCTTTTGTTTCCCCCAAAATGAAATCTCCAGAATGTGCTGATTTTTCCTGATTTGTATTTTAACCACTAAGAGCCAATGACCGTGTATCAGAATGGCAAAGGGGACCTCCATCAGCAGCAAGAGTACACAAAGCTGAGGGGATTGGCTTATTGATGGGTAACTGAGTAGGGTGAGGAGCTGAGCTCAGGGCACCAAGGATTCCCAATGGGGATTTTCGTGTACCAAGGATGAGGACATCTAGAGACTACCTGGAGAAGACTCCTCTCACCCACTACACCAAACTCCTACTCATTGGGTTGATTGAGGTTGAAATTTCTTGAAAATTACAAAAAGAGAGAGTACTTAATATGAATGTATATGTAGAGGATTGCACGCCATCTTGAATGGGGGAGGAGAGAGAGGGGAAGAAAATTTAAAACTCAAAATCTTATGAAAGTGAATGTTGAAAACTGAAAATTAATTAATTAATTAATTTTTTAAAAGAGAGAGTACTCAGCCTTAACCACCCCAATGAGTAGGGTAGGAGGGGTCTTGAAAACAAAGGGGTGATATAAATTGGGGAATGGCTGAATAGCTTATGGTATATGAATACAATGGAATATCACGCTGAAAGAAATGATGAGTATGAGGAATTGGAGAAGCATAAGAAGACTTGTATGAACTCATACAGGGTGGACCAGACAGAAACAGGAAAACAAAATGCGCAGTGGTGACATAATAATAGCCAGAACTTAAACAGTGCTTTCAGAATTATCAGGTGCTTTACAAATATTATTACATTTGATTCTCACAATGAGCCTGGGTGGTAGGTGTTTTTATCACCCCCATTTTAGGGATGAGGAAACTAAGGTGGAAAGAGGGCAAATGACTTGCCCAGGGTCGCACAGCTAGCAAGTGTCTGAGGTTGCTGCTGTGGCTGATTTCCTGGCCTGTGCTTCTCTGACTCAAGGGTGACAACATGGACCCATACTACCAACTTCCCTTGGCAGGACCTCACCAAGATCTGCGTGCTGCAGAGTGCATTGTAGATCTTAGATGAGTTTGCTTTGTACCATATCACTGGAGTTCCTATAACTTTTACCCATTCCCTTTGGAGCTTGCTCTGGGTCTCGAATCCGTGATGGTTTCAATTATTAAAGGTCATAGTACAGTGGAAAAAGTAACAGGTTTGGGATCAAGAGGACCGTAGTTCAAATCCCAGTACAGACCCACCTCAGTTGTGTGACCTTGGGCAAGTCATTTCCCTTCCTCTGAGACTTAGTTTCTGCCTCTGCAAAACAAGGGAGTAACCTGACCTCTAAGATCCCTTCTTGTACTAAGTCTGTTTTTCTCAGTTGTGTCCAGAATGTGGAAGACTGGGTAGAACCTTGTTTGGTTAGTAAGCTACCTGGCTACCACTGTATTTTGAACAGATTATAGAAAAAGGTTGGGGGTGAGTGTTCAAGGACCTTTAAATCGCAAAATCTCTCAAAATCAGTCCTAGATTTCCCAGAGAATTCCTACAAACAGCAGTCTGTTTCTTAAGCCAGCCTTCCTACCACCATCAACATTTTCAAGGGTTGCCATAAATCACTCACCTGAACTGACATTGATTGAATGAGGGCACAACAAAGCATTTATGAAGTACTTACTATGTGCCTCCTATGCAAGGTCTCGCCTGCTCTCTCCAGTTACACATGCACTCTTTCCTTCTCAATGATTCTGGATTATCTTGTATACACTTTGGGTGCATGCTGTATACAAGTAGACTACTCTATTGCTTTTTTTTGTTTGTTTTAGGCAATTGGGGTTAAGTGACTTGCCCAGAGTCACACAGCTAATAAGTTCAAGTGTCTGGACTGAGACCAGATTTGAACTCAGGTCCTCCTGACTCCAGGGCCGGTGCTCTATCCACTGCACCAACTAGCCGCCCCCTACTCTGTTGCTTTGTCTATGTGTCTTCAGTGTTTACAATGCCTAGCCCAAAGTAATAATAGCTAGCATAGTCAGAACTTTGAGGTTTGCAGAGCCCTTTATAGATGTTAGCTCAGCTACTCTGAGATGTAGGTGCTATTTTTATCCCCATTTTATAAATGAGCAGACTGAGGCTGAGAGAGTTTAAGTAACTTAGCCAGGATTACACAGCCAGAAAGAGTCTGAGGCAGGATTTGAGTTTTCCTGACTCCAGCCAAGTCCAGTGCTCTATCCATTACACCACCCAGCTCCCTAATAAATGTTTGTTGAGTGGAATTGAATCCTCAGCTCAACATCTTCTCAATAAAAATGACCAGTAAAATGGGGCAGTCATGATCTGGAGCCCAAGTATCACTAGCTGTGTGCTTGGTCCCTGCTGGGACATCCAAGGGCATCGGGAGGCCAGCCACTTTGACCAAGTCCCAGTGGGTGCAGAGCCTCAGTGTGGCGGGTGTGCTGTGCTGGGGAACAAAGCTAGGTGTGGCTCCCGATGTGGCTCCCTCCAAAGGTGAGGCACTGTGCCACTGCCCAGCCAAGTGCTGCCTAAATGGGGCCTCTAGGAGGTTGCCAAGGGCAGTCGGCTGTGGAGTGGTTGCATGACTAATTCTTACTGAATCCTCAACCATTTTTATTAGGCAGTGAACAAATTGGCCTGATTAACCGGAATTGTAAGGATTAAGCCAGTGGTTGTGGAAGGAAGAAAAATCAATGAAGTCCCTTCAAATACAACTTTTCTGTTAGTCTCATTTTGATCAGCTCAATCAGATCAGTACAAAGGACTCTGATGCAACTCTAACATTCTGCCAAGCTTGTAACGAACTATTCCGATCTGGCTGCATATTTTAGTAGTAACAAAAGGAAGCTGGGCAGCTTGCAAACACCTTCCCCCTTCCAACTTGGACCCAGAATGGCCAATTTCATCTGATAGGAGGGCAACTACATGGAGCCCAAAGGGAAACTCACCGCCATCACTTTCTTTTCCTCTCCATTGCCTTGTTCCATTGCTATCCAATGAGGCTGAATCACTGGGCAGTCCTGGAGGCGGGGCAGAGGACTCTGGTGGAGTTGGATTCAAACCCCCAACCCTCCATCTACTGCTCAGGACTTTGCAGTACCTGAAGGTGGCTTCCTTCTTGCCCATCTGGTATACCTCCTTCCTTCCCCCAAGCCCTTCAATCTCACATTGCTTCGTCTCAGTGTCTGTCCAAAGGTGTTTCTGAGGGAATCAACAAATTGATCAGCAAACATTTCTTGAATACTTATAGGCTCTGTTAATGGGCTCTGCCAGGCATTGTGCCAGGCTCTGGTGATACAAAGACGGTACCTGCACTCAAAGAGCTTATGTTCTAATGGCAGAGACAACATGTACATAAATAGATGCATACGAGATCAATACTAATTATAGGAAGGTATTCTTAGAGACGATTAAGCACCTACTATGTGCCAGGCACATTGGGGATACAAATGCAAAGAATGAAACAGCCTCTTCCCTCAAGAAGCTTACATTCTAATATGGGGTATATTTAAGATATATACAGAGTTGAGGGAAGGTGACCTTAGAGGGGTTAAACACCTACTATGTGCTGGGAACTGTACTAGATACAAAGAAGGAAACAATCCCTACTCCAAAGGAATTCACATTCCAACAGCCACAAGGAAATCCCACTTCTCTGTCCTCCTCAGCCTCTCTGTCCTTTCCTTCAGCGCCCACCTGCTTTCTGGGATGCAAAGACTTGAATTGAATTTTCCCATCAGAAATTCTCACTGCCCAGGGACTCCCTTGGTTAGTGTTTCAGTTAATTAGATGGAAGGATGCTCATTCTAAGCAGGACGTAGTAGCCCCTCCCTTCCCACCTTTCCACTTTGTATTATCTCTGCAACATTTACCAATCATAGCAAGATATTCATCCTTCTGGGAGCCTCCAAAGACAATGGCATGGGGTCTCTCTGCCCCTCCTTTCTTCCCACAGCTCATGAGAGTACTCCCTAAGTAGCCAATATTGCTTTCGATTCAATTCATGTTCTCAGAGCAGAATATCTTGAATTTCTTCTCTTCCTGCTGAGTGAGCTTGCCTCACTTTCTGCATTCTGGGGGCTTCCCCTTGCTGCTCAGGATGAGGCAATCCACACCAATGGCACAGAGCACCACTGGTGCCATTTCATGGTGCCATATTCCCTTGCCAGGAATGCCAGGCTTGCCCAGCCAGGACTGGAAATCTGCCTTCAGCTGCATTCCTTCTTCCCCAAACACAACCCCTCCCCCTCCCAACCTCAGATCCCTTTCCCCAGGAACAGAGGAGCTTTGAGGGGAACCTAATAGGCAGAGTCATAACTAGTGGCTCAGGTTATTAAGGCAAGAACCACACAGTGTACTTGGGGCAAATCATTGAAACTGGGAGTGGGCAGGAGGCAGGGATTGCAGGGAAAGAGCCCAGACCTTACCCAGTAGCTTCCTATTTTTACTCCTTATTTCTACTCACTAGGTGTGTTACCTGTTGTTCCTTGCTAAAGGGATATAGGTAAAAGAAGAGCCTTCTAAATGTTGGGGCCCTGGGGCAGATCCAGGGACACCCTGCTTGGATACAGCCCTGCTTGGATATCATCTAATAAAACTCCTTCATGTGTGCTTCATAACTGCCCGAGGAGAAACTGAGGCCCAGAGAGGTGAATTGTTTTGCACATATGTAACAAGTGGTGGAGATGGGATTTGAACTCATGACTTGGTACTGTCTGTATGGCGTGTGGTGCCAAGAGCACAGGACTGAACCACAAACACATTAGGGCATAGACTCACACTGTCACCCACTCAGGCCCCTCCCCCCACCCCTGCCCTAGATAAGTGCTATCCTTGGCCCTTCTCCATACCCTCTAGGGAAATGGCACGCTGGCACTTTGTTCATGTGGGTGTTTACCTTGCCCTGCCTTTGGGGCTAAGGGAGCTGCATGTGCCAAGCACTTCGAGGGCTTCCTTCCTGCTTGCCATTCTGCTGCCTGTTCTCCCTGGTGACCTCCTGTGAGAGCAAGGCCTGCAGGTTGATTCCATGCTGTGTAAAGAAAAGTATTTCTTTTGATGGTAATTAGTTGTTACTATAGGATACATGAATTATTGTGACTTATTACATTATTAGGAATAGAATGCTTTTTGCAAGCCTTGGAGTGCCACTTGAAAGAATTATCCCCCAGCCACATGCCATGGCGTCACACCATCTGCAGCCCACAGGGGGCAATGTTGGAGGAGCCTCGAAAATGGTGGTTGGCCTTGCCTTGAGCCAACCAGAAGCCAGAGAATTCTGCCTCAGAAAACAGATAAATTATGCTCTAACCTTCCCCTTACTGAAAGGGTTCTTTGGCAGATTTATTTCAATAGTGAATGCCTCTATTACCTTTATGAGATGACTCAGTTTGGGCCCAGCTTCTCCAGGATATATCTTCTTGTCTAAAGTCAAGTACATAAGGAATTTCAGATGCCATTGGGCCTCAGATTCTGTCTGGCCCATGCCATGGACATTGGCTTCTCCTCCATCACTGGGGCATCCTGGTCTCCTCTCTCTACCTCTTCCCTCTGTCTACTGTTGGAGGAAGTCATGAAGCCATGCTGAGTTGGTTCAAAGCAAATATAGCTTCTTCAAATCAATTTAACAAGCCAAGCCCCATAGTAGGATACAAAGACAAAAGTAAAACAGTCCTGGCCCTCAAGGAGCTTTCATTCCACACTCCCCCTGAGGAAATCAAGGCCCAGAGAGGTAAGGTGACTTCCCAAGATCACACAGGAAGGGAGGCAGTAAACAAGCATTTATTAAGCACCTACTGGATACCAGGCGCTGTGCTAGGTGTTTTACTAGTATTATTTCATTTGATCCTCACAACAACCCTGGAAGGTAGGTGCTATTATGACCCCCATTTTACAAATGGGGAAACTGAGGCAGGAAGTGGTTAAGTGACTTGCCCAGAGTCACACAGCTTGGAAGTGTCTGAGGCCTGATCCTGACTCCAGGCCCTGCACTTTCTCCATTGCATCTCCACACAGCTAGCAAGGAGCAGAGTTGGGATATGAACCCAGGTCCTCTTTGACTTCATTCCACACTGAATATGTATCATGCTTTCCTGCCTCTCGGTCTTTGCTAACAACTTGAAATATCCTAACCTCCCACCCACCCTTCTCATTTTTTTTTCCAGTTGAATTCTCCAGTTGAATCCAGGAGGTGCTTTATGGTCTGGCTGGAAAGACCACCTGATCCTTGAAGTCTTCTCTGATCCCCTGTGGGGTGATTCCTCCCAGCTGACTGCTTTATGGCAATCAGTCCCGACTAACTATAACACAAAGCAGAATGTGCTGGGTCTTTTTCCCCTTAATAAATGCGCTGGCACAGTGACCTAAGTTTTGGACAGCAGCCCCATAAGGGAGGTACTCCAAGTGTTTAAAAATATCTATTGTACAAATGAGGAAACTGAGGCTAGGGGCTGCCCCAGGTCATACAGTTAGCCAAGTGCCAGGGGCAGGATTACCATCCGAAGCTTTCCTGACTTCAGGCTCATTACCTTGGCGCTCTGTAGCACCATCCAAATGAGGCTGTGAGCTCACTGAGGGTAGGGACCCAGGGCTTTATTTATTTAGCTTAGGGCTAGACATGAAGGAGGGACCCGACTAAGGTTTCTTAAATGGTGTGAGCTAGAGGGATTAGGAGGATATTTCTGATGCCAAGAGGGGACTTAGGAGACGGTTTTTGCTTCCTTTTCCCTCCCCTCCCCTCCCCAGCCCTGATAACAGGAAAACATTCAAGTAGAAGAGAATCTGGGATTAACAGAGCCCAAGCCTGTTTCCTCTGGAGGCAAAAGGATGTCTTCTAACCTCATTTGTCATGTTCTTGCATGGTGTGATTTTCCAATGTCATCAGCAGAAGTCTACAGCCCACTGGGGAGAAGCAGCCATAATTGACTGGCTGCTCTCTCTCAGGGAGTGAGTGGTGGGGAAGCAGAGTGGAGGACTCTGGGATAGAATCTTGGGAGAGAGCCATGATGAAGTGAGAGGAGGAAGGGGATGAACCAGTGTAGAAGACAGAGGAGCAAGGCTGCTGGCTGGGGTGGGGGGTGGGGGGCTAACTCCCCTAGCCTGAGCGATCAGTGCAGGGAAGCCTGGGATGCAGCCTAGGCTATATGTATACTCAGAGGCAAACAGCACACTGGAAAAATGATGGTGTGGGGAAATCCAGTGGGTATGGAGGAGCTGTCCAAAGATAGGAATTCACAGTGGTTGGGAAAGAGGAGAGGACTGACAGGATCCTCCCTGGATCTAATCGATTGAGCAATCCATGAAGCCATATAGAGTGACTCCTCTATTCTGAGCCCTGGGCAAATCACTGAGAGTGAGCTGATGAATTCTTCAAGCCACCTCCTGCAGGTGCCCCCTTCTACAGAAGGCCTTTCTGGATTCACCCAAGTTGCTTATTAATGTCTGAGAATTTAGTCTGAGACTGTAATCAATTTTGTCAGGGAAGTCACCTTGAGTCGAAGCCTCGATTGGTGAGATTCACTCTCTCCCTCTTGAAATGACCTTGTGCAGGGGCAGCTAGGTGGCGCCCTGGAGTCAGGAGGACCTGAGTTCAAATATGGCCTCAGACATATGATACTAACTAACTGTGTGACCCTAGGCAAGTCACTTAACCCCAACTGCCTTACCAAAAAAAAAAAAAGAGAGATGACTTTGTGCATTCTTTTTTTGGCTCAGTTACTTGTGCACTGATAGCACCTAGTAGAATGGAAACTCTTTGAGGGCAGGGTCTACTTCTTTTTGTCTTTATACCCCTTAGCATCTAGCATAGTGCCTGGTAAAGAATAATGCATGCTTAATCAAAGAAGATATGGGCCCTGCCTTCAAGAGATTCCCAGTTTAATAGGGAAGGTAAGGATGCTACCCATAAAAATAATGAGAAATTCAAAGTACCCCAGAGTTACAGAACTCCAGAACTGGAAGAGGCCTCAAAGACCAACCTTCCACTCATGCAGGGACCCCATTCTATTAGATCTCCATTAGGCGGTCCTCTAAACATCTATTTGAATACTTCCAGGGATGAAGAACCACCAGCCCACCTAGATCTAACAGGACCTTGCAAGGATATACCCCTCAGAGTTTGTAAACTGCTCTGACTCATGCTGAGTGAGGTGGGAAGGATGTTTATTTTTGTCCCCATTTTATAGAGGAGAAGACCGACGCTTATAGAGGTGAAGTAAGTAGGCCAGGACAAAATCATGTTAAGTTTCATGTCCTCCCTAAAGTGAATCTCCCTCATTTTTGGTCGAGGGGTGGGGGACTATGGGGGTAAAATGCTATATACACTATCAGCTGGTTTTGCTTTTCTGTCTTTCTTGGTTACCACTGGGGGAGACAGCAAGAACCCAAATCTAACCCCTAGTCCATCGTGCAGCTCTTTTCATGGTGGGTTGAGAGACAGGCAGAATGCCAGAGTGAAACTGTTTGGAGTCCCTTCTCCCAGCTGCTCCCCAGAGCGGCATTCCTAGCCATGGTTGATTCCCCCTTCCTTTCTGCTGCCCCCAATTTCCTCTATTCATGGTGGTAGTACAGTGAATGTTGTTATTGACAGATGTATTGACACTCAGCTGCAATGCCCTGATCAAGAGGCCCTCCTGGCCCAAGTGTCCCCTGGGGGCTGCCCTTCACATCTCCCTGAGGGCTCTTTTACCGCTAAAGGAGTGCTTAGACCAGGTTGGTAGTCAGTTTTTCCAGGACCCAGGCAGAATCTGGCCAAGCCCTTCTTCACTTTTCTAGGAAAGGCAAGTTAGTCTTCTTCCTTAGACTCTCATAGGAATTACCTCAGCGAGCAGCTCCCACAGCTGTCTAGGCCAGTGAATTTGTTTTTTTTTTCAATTTTATTAATTTATTGATTTATCAACAATCACTTCCATATGCTTTAGAGTTGAAAATTTTTCTCCCCCCTCCTCCCCCCCACCCTCCCCAAGATGGCACACAATCTGATATAGGCTTTACATTTACATTCCTATTAAACATATTTTCACATTAGTGAAGTTGTAAGTAAAAATTAAAACCAATAGGAGGAACCATCAGAAAGAGGAAACAAAACTCAACAGAAGGTAAAAAGAAGTAATAGCTATTTGAGTTCCATAGTTCTTTCTTTGGATGTGGACAGCATTTTCTTTCCCGAGGCCTCTGGAGATGTCTTAGATCCTTGTAATGCTGAGAAGGGTTCAGTTTAACAATATTAGTTATCGTACAATGTGGCTGTTACTGTGTACAAAGTCCTCTTGGTTCTGCTCACTGCACTCAGCATCAGACCCTATAGGTCTTTCCAGGGTTTTCTGAAGTCTGCCTGCTCATCATTTCTTATAGTATGATAGTATTCCATTACATTCATATACCACAAGTTGCTCAGCCATTCCCCAATGGATGGGCATCCTCTCAATTTCCAATTCTTTACCACCACAAAAAGAGCTGCTATGAATATTTTTGTACTAGGCCAGTGAATTTGGAAACACATCTGGCCAGCTGGCCTCTCTGCCAGGCCATTTCACAGCTTTGGGAGCTTCAGAAACCACTGCATAGAGGCAGGTAGCCTGACTGCTCTAGTACAAAGAATGACGAGTCAACTGGGAGTCAGGAGACTTGGGTTTAAGTCTACCATGGATTAGCTGTATGACTCTGGGCAAATAGCTCGCCTTCTCTGGGCTGCATTTCTTCCCCTGTAAAAATGAGGAAGTCAGGAAGACCTGAGTTCAAATCCAGCTTCAGAAACGTACTATGTGACCCTGAGCAAGTTACTTAACTTCAGTCTACCTCAATTTACTCATCTGTAAAATGGGGCTAGCTTGGAGAAGCCTGTGGACCCCTGCTCAGAATTATGCTTTTAAATGCATACAATAAAACACATAGAATTACAAAGGATACTAATTATAGCAAAATACAGTTATCAAACTATTTGAAAAAGCAAGGTTGAGGACCCCAAGTTGAGAATCTCTGCTTTCTCGTCTATGGGGGGGGGTGGTGGTGGCAGGGAGTGAGGGCCAGATAGGGGAAGGGACTTGTTAAAGGTTACATAGCTAATAACAGGTGAAGAGTCTGTGCTCCATATTGACAGGTATTAACGCCACTGAACCAGCCTTCTTTCATTAGAGAGGTGAGGGGCCACAGGTGGGAAATGCTGCATGCACTGTCAGACATGGGCATTGGGCCTTTTCTTAACTATTTTCTTTGTTATAAGGTGGTTCTTAGCGGGTGGTGGCAGCAGGTTTATACAGAAGTAATGGGGATGTGAAAGCCAAAGGCATCAGCAAAAACTTGTTTTTAAAAATGTCCTTCAAATAAAAGTAGCTGTTAATTGAAGCATGAAAAATAATAAAGCAAAGAAACTGAGGCTTCCTTAAAGCTTGAATAGGAGATCTCAAGTTGTCTTTTCCAATTTTCTTGGCAAAATTGCTTGTAGCCTTGGACTAAATTCTAAGATATTCATAAATAACAATTATAGCCCTTTAAGGTTGGGAAAATGCTTTCCATCCATTAGCTCGGTTGGGTTTCATGACACCCCTGGGAGGGATGTCCTAATGGTTTTATTACCCTTTTACAGATAGGGGAAACTGAGGAGCAGAGAGGTTAAGTGACTTTCCTATGGTCACATAGTCCGCATCAGAAGTGGGCTTTGACATTGTGAGTCTTCCATGCTAAATTACCTTTTGAGGTGGCAAAGGAGAAAGAGACAGAGACAGAGAGAGAGAGAAAGGGATGGAGGGAGAGACAGACAGATGGAGAAAGCCAGGCAGCCAGAGAAAGACAGAGACAGAAAGAGACAGAAACACAGACACACATAACAAAGTTCATTTGGAAGAACAAAACCAGAGGAAAAAGATATAAAGGAGGCAGATTCAGCAGTATCAGAGCTTAAATTATATTACAAGGTGAGAACATTGTTGAAATGTAAAATGGATAATTTCAATTATTTTAAATTAAAAATTTCTTGTGTAAATAAAATCTATGTAGCCAAGAATAGAAGGAATGCAGAAAATTGGGGGAAAAAACTTTCAAAGACAGTCTCTCAGATAGGATGGGTTTGGGTTGGAATATTGCTGTAGGAAATGATGAACTGGTTGATTTAGAAAAACATGGAAGGACTTGGACCTATGAAGGAAGGTGCTATTCACCTTCAGAGAAACAGAAGACAGTTAGAAATGTGCATAGTGTGGTCTTATATACATGTGTATTAGTGTATATGTGTGTATATATATGTGTGTGTGGGTGTATGTTCATAGATATCTATGTATATGTACGTGTATGTGTATATGTATGTGTATATGTATATGTATATGTATATGTATATGTATATGTATATGTATATGTATATGTATATGTATATGTATATGTATATCCATGCTTAATTGTAGCATTCTTTAGGGTGTGGAGAGGGAAGGAGGGGAAAAAATAAAGTAAAAAGTGCATAGCAGGGGCTAGTGCACAGCTAGATGGTGCAGTGGATAGAGCACTGGCCCTAGAGTCAGGAGGACCTGAGTTCAAATCAGACCTTAGACACATAACCCTCACTAGCTTTGTGACTCTGGGCAAGTCACTTAACCCTGATTGCCTCACCAAAAAAAAAGTGCACAACAGAGAACAGAAGAAAACCAACAAGGAAGCAAAGAAAACTGGACAGCTTTGAAAACAATGTGTAGTATTTATTACATAGGTTTTGTAGAAATAGAAATTTTTTGTTTTATACTGCATCCTCCCTTATGTTCTGCTGTGTACATGGCGATTTTTTTTCCTTTTCTTATTTTGTATTTAAGTTTAAAATAAATAAAAAATTTACAAAAAAAGAAGCACAGACACAGAGAGACAGAGATGGACAGGCAGAGAGAGAGAGAGAGAAACAGATGCAGAAAGCTAGAGAGAGAAAGAGAAAGAGATTGAGAGAGAAGGAGGGAGGGAGGGAGAGAGAGAGAGAGAGAGAGAGAGAGAGAGAGAGAGAGAGAGAGAGAGAGAGAGAGAGAGAGAGATGACTTGCAAGAAAATGAGATGGGGGATACAGCAAAAACTTAGACCTAAAATGAATAGCTGCTTACAGTGGGGACAATTCTGGCCTGGAAAACTGGCTGATCGAATCAGACTGGGCACTGCTACTTATTTGAAAGTGAAGTCCCTCCAAAAACAATTAAAAGGTACAAAAATTGGTTTCCAAGTTCTGCTCTTGGAGAACACAGTTAGAAAATTCATTTTGTCAAGATTATTTGACATAGGCTAAGTGAGCCCTCTCAAGGTCATGACAGATTGTGAGCTGGGAAGTACTTTGGGGAGCATCTAGTTCATGTAGTCATTTAGCAGAGGAAGGTATTGTACGGAGAGAGGCACTGCCTCACCCAAGGCCCCTGGAGTGGAGCAGACCTTTTTAACCTTTATTGCTTGTTATGACCCCCGTGGGCAGGCAGGCTGGTGAAGCTTATCAGTGGACCCCTCCTCAGCATCATGGTTTTTTATAACATTTACAGTCAACATTTAGCTAAATTTCAGTCAGAATTTAGAAAAATCAAGATGTGTTTTTCGCCTCTAATTTCCCAGACCTCCTAAGCAAACCCCTGTGGGTGAGATCACCATGGGGAAGGTTGCATGTGCCTCTGACACCCCCTAGTTCTATCCCAGGAGGCCAGGGCTTGAGCAAAGAGGTAGAGGTGGGAGAGCCATAGGTGCATTTGTGTGACAGTGTGACCGGTGCAGAGGGTTTATTTGGAAGAGAAGTGGGAGGTAAGATGGGATAAGTAGAATGGGGTCAGACCAGGGAGGGTTTGGAAGCCAAGCCAAGGGGCTTGGTCTTTCTAAGCAATGATGAGCCAAGGAAGGTATCTGAGCAGAGGAGAAGCATGTTCAAAGCGATGCCTGAGGGAAGCTCATCTCTCTTTGTGTGTTCCACAGCACACAATGTTGAGCCCATAAGGAATTCAGCTCCTAATGCACTTGGAACATGTTATCGAACAGAATTGGATTGCCTGGGGAATTCACCTCCCGCCTTGGTAAAAGGACTAGTCCCCAAATCCCCTAGCCCTTTCTTTCACCTCTTACTTCACCTTAGGCTCTGGCTTTTCACTTGCAGAACTTAGACCTCCAAAGCATATCCTTTAATCAATCGAACAATAAATCTTTCGTCAGTGTCTCCTCTATGCCATGTTCCGTGCTAAGCACTGGAGGGGGCAAACAGAAAAAACAAAAGGTGCCTCACCCTGAAATGGCCAGGGGAAGGGTATGGGCTGAAGTGAAACGGAAGATTTTGTTTTTATTTTCATTTCCCTCCTGAGCAGTGATTTGCATATTGATCATTTACATCTCTCCTTTGGAAACCCGCTAGCTCGTGGTCTTGTGCCATTTATCTATTGGGGAAAGACTCTCAGTCTTCTGTTTTTTTAATCAGTTCCTTAATCAGTACCTGGAGATATCAGAGACTATTTATAAACCCGTGGTATGAATCTCTGGCTTGGGAGGTGGCAAGCTCCTCATTACTGGGGGTCTTTAAACTGAGGGTCAGGGAGGTATAATGTGGAAGGGATCCTGGGTTGGGCTTGAGTTGACTCAGAGGAGCTTGGAGGCTCTGCACCTCCCCCGCCCCAGCCCTGAGAGTCTGTGGCTCAGTGATTCAGTGTTTTGGAAGCTTTCGTACATTTTGTACCTTCAATTATGCATCTTTTCTTCTTTTCTAATAACCTCCCGCCTTACTTTGTTGGCTCGGGTCCCCCTTCCTCTATGTAGCCTTTATAGATTTGAAAGCCTCGTTCACTCTTTTCTTTCTTAACTGCCGAGGTGACGCTGGCTACCTACGCGCACATACAGGGCTAAGCCTCCTTATTTCCATACGGCTCTCATCTTACTCACCACTGCATAGTCCCTAAGCTCCATGCCGGCTTCTGCTCATTAATGGGGTTATTGCTTAAGCAGGAAGTGGGAAGAATCTCTATTCTCTCCTCCGTGGAGATGGAGACAGCTAGCTCCCCCAGCATTCTGGTCTTCTCCTAGGGCACCATCCCTGGGCAATTCTCAGTATGTGCGAATTCAGGAGCCAATGACTCCCCCCCCCAAAAGCAGGCAAGGCCAGGAGAGGGGAGTCTTGGAATGTTCTGCCATTCTGGCTCAGGGTTCAGCTGCCTAAGGAAGAGCCAGGACCTGGCATGCTGCCACTATTGTCTCTTTTCCCTGCCCTCAAGAAAGCCCCCCCAAATCCACCCAGCCTCACATAACCAATCGGACTCCCGAACTAGTGCCAAAGCAGACAGGCAGACCAGCGCCAGGTTCACCCTCTCCACAGCCTGGTGATTTATGGACCGATGTGCAGGGATAGGGGTCTCTGGGAGTCAAGCTGTGGATGGGTTACCATGGAGATTGGCTAATAATGCACCCAGCAGCCTCTGCTAGAGAAACAAGAAGCAATAGGAAAAAAGGCAAGAGCTGCAGTGAGAGAACAGTGGGAAGGGGACAAATTGAACGCATATGGTTTTGGGAGAGGCACCTTTGCCTCGATTTACTGGGATGATCTCATCACATAGGGCCCTTGGTGAAGGTGGGGATAGCCCCAGTGACACACCTCTAGTGGGGACACCCATCTGTCTGGGGGAGATAGTGTGTTGAGAGAGATAGCAGCAGCAGCAGCAGCAGCAGCAGAAAGGGGTGGGGGGGTGGGAGAGAGAAAGAGGGAAGGAAAACAGAAATAGAATGAAAAAGAGTAGATGGCAGGCTACATCCAGAGACAGAGACCCGTGGAATCAGGAAGGGAAGCAAGAGAAGATGAGAGGCTGGCCCAAAGACATGATGATGATGAGAATAACGATAAATAGACACAGTGAGAAAGCCGCCCCCTGCTCCCTCCAGCACGTCGGGTCCCATAAGTTTGTCACAGGGGGAGTGGCACAGGACAGACAGGCATGCATGGGTTGCCATTTGCATCACTGGAGGAAATGTGCACACAAATGAGCTCACAGCTTGATTGTTGTAGATGAGTAGTAATAATCACTCTTACGTTTGTAGGGTGCCTGTAGCAAGGGAGGGGCTAGTCCAAATGTCTTCTGCCCTATAATGAGTGCATCTGGAGGACTAGGTTTCTTTCTGGGCAGGGAGATGCATTTCAGGAAGAATTCAGATTAGCTGGAGGATGTCTGGAGGAGGGTGACTACAATGGTCAGGGGATGCTGGTGCCCCACATTCATCCTAAGTGGTAAATGATAGGGATCATTTAGCCTAGCACCCTTCATTTACAAATTAGAAAACTGAGCCCCTGGGTGGTTAAGTCACCTGTTCAAGATCACACAGGTCGTCTGGCTCCCGCAGGTATCTTGTATGTACCATGATTCGCCTATTGCTCTCCATCTCAACTCCCCCCCCCCCTGCCCCACCTCTGCCGTAGCAGCTTCTTCGGGACTACAGGGAGAAGAGGGAGGCAGAGGTACCACAGAGAGGGGAGAGATAAATAGAAGGGTTACTGCAGCACATCAAAGACAAGCTGCCCAGGGTTTCTCCAGCTTTTTCCATCTCCATGACCTTTGGTAAGGCGAACTTAGCCCAATCCTCAGGGTCCCTCACACCCACAGCAGTTCAGAGTTGGATGGGAGCTCAGAGGCTGCCTGGTTCTAAGCACACCTGAGATCAATCCCCTTGGTAATATCTCCAACATGTGGTCCTCTAGTCTTTTGCCTTATATCAAGGTTACAGCTTTTCCTGAGCGATTTTCACTAAAGAGGGGCTTCCGGAGCCACCATGGGTTGGGGCAGGCCTCCAGTTGGCATAGCGGCTTAAGATGACAGAGACAACAGTCTTTCACCCTCCCACCTCCCAAAGCCAGTTCTGGAACCATAAACCATGAACTGACTTTGCCATTGTACCTGGATGGGGCATGTTCTTCTACTCCCCAGGGGCTCACTTACAATCCCGGTAACTTTTGGAGTCAAAGTGACCTTCTCTAGCCACCACTCCCCACTGTGCCATTTCTCTCCATAGAAGATTAGCAACTTGAGGGAAAGAACTGTCTTTGCCTTTGTATTTGTACTCTCCTCTGTCTCATAGGGCAATTGTTGGCACATTATGAATACTTAAGAAATGGTTTTTTGATTCCTTTTCATTCAAGTGGAGAAAGCAGAGAAAATGGAAGCCAGATGATGAAAGAGTCAGGGGGATCCAGCTGGCTTGTGGCTCATTCTGGACCAAGGCTGAGGAACCTGTGGCCTCCAGGCCACATGTGGCCTACTAGGTCCTTGGGTGTGGCCTTTTGACTGAGTCCAAGTTTTATAGAACAAATCCTTTTATTAAAGGGATTTGTTCTGTGAAGTTGGGATTTGGTTGAAGGATGGCACTTGAGGCTGCAGGTTCTCCACATCTGTCTGGACCCACTGTAGGAAGGGAGTGAAGAACTAGTTAAGGGCTATAGCACCCAGGGAGTTAAGCACGAAATTCATCAATCTTCGATGGTGGGATCAGGAGTAAGAAGCAGGGTAGACTTGGAAAAAAACTGTAGCCTTCTCTCAAAGGGGCTTCATCTTTTAAAACACCGGGACTGAGCACAAATGGGACTCTTGGAGCTAGGTATCCAGGACTGAGGGATCTCTAAGCATAACTTCTTTCTTATGCTGATAAAGCCAGATTCTATTATCTCACCTCAGTTTCTGAGACAGTGTGGTACAGTGGAAAGTGAGAACTGTATGGCAGAGTCAGAAGATCTGGGTTCCAGTTCCACAGACACAACTTCCTAGTCATGTGACCCAGGGCAAATCATTCAGCCTGCTTGCACCTCAGTCTCCTCATCTGTAAAATGGGACAAAAAGAATACATAGCTTGCCTACCTCACAGGGTATTTGTGATGCTCCAGAGGCTGGGAAATTTCTTCGTCACTGTAAGACACCAAGCAGATGTAAGTTGTTACTGGATTGGGACCACCATTAGCTGTGCCCGTCTGGGGATTGTGTTCAGCCTCAAAGGAAGGAAGGAGAGCATCGGTTGCTGCCCTCAAGATGACTGACTCCAGAGCCAGTCCTATTTCCTCTTTCATCTCATGGTAAGTCCTGAACTGTAACACACGCTCTCCCTGGCCATGAGGGACAAAGGAGATTTGGGGGAAGCCCAGGCTGTTGGGTGGTAGCAGTAGAGCCTGGGAGCTCAGTCACCACAATCCGGAAACAGCATTAGCACTATCTTCCTCCTCACTATCACCATCTTCAGCACCACCAGAAAGCATCAAGTCGCTGGAGCATACTTATAGGTGGGAGAATGGGAAAAGGGCGCTCTAGGTCCCCCCAAAAGGAGAGATGCCATCCACTGATGAGCTGGTTGGGAAATACGTTCTTGATTTATGCACTTTGTCTCCCCACCTATGGTGCTGATAAGCCTGACTTTCCTATTAGAGTAGCCTCAGTGTCCTCATCTGTGAAGCATAGATAATTTGAGTCATTGGCCTGTCTCAAAAGGATACTGAGGACACAGGTCAAAAGCATTGTTTGAAATTGATCTTCAAAAATGCAATGGAGGAGATACCAAGCAAAGGAAGTCCAAAGTAAACCCTTGCAAGAGTTTGGACTCATCTGCCAGACTTTTTGGTATGATATCTCTGGTGTCGGAAGATCACAGGGGAGTAGAACATATCTGCCAGACCCACGGGACACAGGCCAAAAATGGAAAATCAGCAGTGGCTGGGACTGAGCTGGGAGGGGAGGGGATCAGAAAAAATGTGTACAGGTATAGGTAATACAAGGAACCCCCCCCTCCCCCAGTTCTATTCCAACCCA
Source organism: Phascolarctos cinereus (assembly GCF_003287225.1). Taxonomy (NCBI): domain Eukaryota; kingdom Metazoa; phylum Chordata; class Mammalia; order Diprotodontia; family Phascolarctidae; genus Phascolarctos; species Phascolarctos cinereus. The sequence continues at coordinate 28,133,636 of NW_027556291.1, forward strand.
TTTGATTATATTTATGTATTTCCAAATTAGAGGCAGCATGGTATAATGGAGAGCTAGCCTCAAGGCCAGGTAGATCTGGCTTCAATTCCTACCTTTGACACACCGTAACTGTATGATCCTGGCCAAGTCACTTAACTTCTAATCACTCTGGGCAGCTTTCTAAGACATCTAAGTTGCAGTGACGGTGCTGGCCTGCATTGGTGGAGGGAGTTTCCTCACCTGGAAGCTCCCAGAATAAATGAAAGGTCCAGTTCTAATCCCTAGCTCTAAGGACTACCTCCAAATTGGGAGGCTGTTTCTCAAGCCTGACTCAGCCCATTCAGGAATCCTGTTGCCACCTCAATGGGACTGTCAATTCTGAGACCTTAAAGGGGGTCTTTGGTTCAAAGAATGCCTGAGAACACCTGTGCTGCCCCCTCCACTTCCCTTCCCAGAAGCCCCTAGCCCTTGAGGGGCTACAAGATGGTGGCTGCTCGTTATTAATAAAGGTCTCATCAAAGGAAGCCACACAGTCCTGGGAGCCCACAGCCAGCTTGACAGGCTAGAATGATGAGCCAGATGTACCAAGGTGATATTTAGCACAAGGCCTTGCACACAGTTGGCATTTAGGAACTTAATTAGCGGGGATACATGCTAAATCCTGTGCTTGGGTTCAAACTCTTCCAGGCTTTGAACCAGATGGCATTAGGGTAGGACTTTCTGAGGAAGAGAAAAGCTCTGCCTTGCCCTGTCTTGGCAGCACTTGTCCTCTCTGACCCCCGACCCAAGGCACTGAAGCAAATCAATCATTCAATCAAAAGACAAGCCTGAATTAAATGACTAGTAGGTGTCTAACACTGTGCTAGGCACTAGGGGTACAAAGACAACAGTATAATGAGCCCCACTAGAAAGGACTGGAGGGATGAGTCATTCACTGGCCTCCCACCCCAAATGGGGAAATGATTTGGGGCCACTGGGAAGAATGAGAGCTATCCGTTTCCTGCCTTTCCAAAGGGCTTGCTCCCAACATGACAGCTATTCATCTCTGTTGTTTTTTGGGTTGTTTTTTTTTTTTTGGCTAGGCAATGGGGTTAAGTGACTTGCCCAGGGCCACACAGCTAGTAAGTGTTATGTGTCTGAAGGCAGATTTGAACTCAGGTCCTCCTGAATCCAGGGCCGGTGCTCTATCCACTGTGCCACCTAGATGCCGCCTCTGTTGTTTTTTCAAGAAGTCTTTATCACCTGATTTCCTATAATGGGGGACTTCAAGAAGCAGAACCCAGTGTGAAGGTCGTATTCCAGAGTGCTCGCCTCTGGAATATACTTCTCTCATCACTAGCCCATCACTCTCATCTCTGGCAGTATTCCCTGAGTGGTGCCCACTAGCCCTGACCTGGTGTTATTCATGCAAATCCTCCCCAGTGAATCATACAGTGAAGCAAAGGACTAGAGGGGACAGTCTGTCTCCTTTGGAGACAGAGTGGAAGAACTAGGTTCAAATCTGACTTAAATTAGACACTTAATAGCTTCGGGGCTTCAGGCAAGTCATTTAATTGCTCTAAGCCTCAGTTTTCTCATCTAAAGAATGGGGATAGAGAGGACTGAATCACAGGCAGCTGTGGCAGTTTCCAGACTTCTCAATCCATGAACTCCAAAAGCAACTGAGAAGGTCAGTGGGGGTGCTGAGAGAGGAGCACAGGGTCACAGCTCCAGTTACCCAAGAGCTCAGCCTGGGGGTGGCGGCTGCCTCCTGATCTTCCAACCCACAGACTGAGGGGGAATCCAGAGGCTGATCAGAGGGGGATTTCAGGGATCTATTTGCCAGTGCTGAGGCAGGAATCTCTTGCTTTGCTTGTGCTTGGATCTGGGTAACAGTTCTGGGCGCAGTCCTGGGGTGAGGAGGACTACTGGAGGGGGGGAGCTTGTAGTGGTTGTGAGAGGAAACCTTCCTCACAGTTCCAGGACAGAAAGGAGTGCTTGTGGTCACTAATAGACCAGAGCACAGGCCAAGAAAGGAGTAAACTCCTCACCCCTTATCATACCACCTTGGAAGAACTGAAAATTTACAGGTCCCTACAAGTATCTCTGAAAACAGCTATAGAAACCCCTGAAGCTTGGGACAGTACATTCTCCACATTGGAAGCAGACTCTTACCTTAACAAAGAGTTTAAAACTCAGGTAATTTGGCCGGGATCATGAGCAAGCAGCGCAAAAAAAGTCAGACTATATTACCTTACTTTGGTGACAAAGAAGATCAAAACATACAACCAGAAGAAGACAACAAAATCAAAGTTCCTACATCCAAAGCCTCCAAGAAAAATATGAATCCGTCCCAGGCCTTGGAAGAGCTCAAAAGGGATTTTGAGAAGTAAGTGAGAGAAGTAGAGGAAAAACTGGGAAGAGAAATGAGAGTGATGCAAGAAAATCATGAAAAACAAGTCAACAGCTTGCTAAAGGAGACCCAAAAATAACACCTTAAAAAATAGCCTAACCCAAATGGCAAAAGAGGTCCAAAAAGCCAATGAGGAGAAGAATGCCCTAAAAAGCAAAATTGGCCAAATGGAAAAGGAAGTCCAAAAGATTACTGAAGAAAATACTTCCTTAAAAATTAGAATAGAGCAATTGGAAGCTAGTGACTTTATGAGAAATCAAGACACTATAAAACAAATCCGAAAGAATGAAAAAATAGAAGATAATGTGAAATACCTCACTGGAAAAACAACTGACCTTGAAAATAGATCCAGGAGAGAGAATTTAAAAATTATTGGACTATCTGAAAGCCATGATCAAAAAAAAAAAAAAAAAGAAAAGAAAAGCCTAGACATCATCTTTCAGAACCAGAAGGCAAAATAGAAATTGAAAGAATCCACAGATCTCCTCCTGAAAGAGATCCCCAAAGGAAAACTCCCAGGAATATTGTAGCCAAATTCCAGAGTTCCCAGGTCAAGGAGAAAATATTAGAAGCTGCCAGAAAGAAACAATTCAAGTATTGTGGAAACACAATCAGGATAACACAAGATTTAGCAACTTCTACATTAAAGTTGTGGTATATGAATGTAATAGAATACTATTGTACTATAAGAAATGATGAAAAGGCTGACTTCAGAAAAACCTGGAAAGACTTGTATGGTCTGATGCTGAGTGAAGTTAGTAGAACCAGGAGAACGTTGTACACAGTAACAGCCACGTTGTGCGATGACTAATATTGATAGACTTAACCCTTCTCAGCAATACAAGAATCTAAGACCTCTCCAAAGGCCTCATGATGGAAAATGTTATCCACATCCAAAGAAAGAACTATGGAGTTTGAATGCAGATTGAAGCATACTATTTGCTATTTTTTTTCTTCTGTTGTGTTTCATTTCCTCTTTCTGGTGGTTCCTCCTGTTGGTTCTAATTCTTACTTACAATGTCACTAATGTGAAAATATGTTTAAGAGGCATGCATATGTATAGCCTATATCAGATTACCTGCCATCTTGGGGAAAGAGGTGGGGAGGGAAGAGGAGAAAAGTTTAAAACTCAAAAGCTTATGGAAGTGATTGTTGATAATTCAAAATAAGTTAATTAAAATTTAAAAAATAATAAAAAATAAAAATATTTTAAAAAAATAAAGAATGGGGACAATAATAGCATTTGCCTCCCAGGGTGGTTGTAAGGATCAAATGAAGCAGTGCACCTTAAAGTGTTATATGAATGTTAGTCATTATTATTCCTATATCCTGCTCAACTTAGAGGCTTCCTAGGCTGAAGAAGAGGAGGCTAGTGTTCCATTGGAACTGGCATGGATCTTCTTATTCCCCTCCTTTCAAGGCAGGGTTATCCCCAAATCCCTGAATTAACAGCCCTCGATGGAAAACCTCCATTGGCAGAACTTCCCCTCCTGGTAGCGAGCCTAGCATGGCCTCTGACCTTGACCCAGGCATTGTGCCTTGCTGCTCCTTCACTTCCCCAGCCTGGCTTTGATTCGCAGACCATGCATCAATTTGCTGCTAATAACTACTAGCCTTGGTTTCTTCCTGTGACTTTCCCTGTGTCTCCATCCTGTCTCTACTTGTTATCCCATGATTCCTGACCAGGTCTTGCTCTGCCTTCTTCTAGGATTCAGAGTCAGAGGACCATACTAGCTAAAGGGACTCTGAACAAGTCACTCCTGGCCTCAGTTTCCCTATCTGTAAAACAGAGGGGTTGGATTAGGTGACCACTAAGATTCTTTCCAGTCATGATCCTATCCATGCTTTTTACCTCCCTGTCACCTGGCCAAGTGTTGGCCTGACCCTAGTCTAAGGAACCAGTCATACCACATGTACACCAGGACCAATCCTCCCATCATCTTCCCCCATATCCATTACCCAAGCCTGCCCTTCCCCCACCTTCCCAGGGAAAGTTTGCTCTTAATCCTAAATCTACTTAGTCTTAGCTGAAGTCAGCCCATCTCAGGAAGTGCTGGTTGCTTATACATCATGTGGGTGGGGCACACCAGAAACACTATGGCCCCTAGATTCCTCACCTTGGAAGCTCTGGTGGGGATGGGTGGGAAGGGGGAGGGGTGGCATTTATGATTGAAGCTTTCAAAGGGCCTCATTCTAAGGTAGGCTTGCCCATAAGATGGTCACCATAGTATAGTATGGTATATAGTATGGGCCCCAGTAACAGGGAGACGGTGAGACTGATGGGCTTATTTCATCTTGGGTTTGGAGGTATTTTGAGTACTGAGAGTACTGTTTTTTTTGTGACCTATCATTGGAAAGGTGGACACACTGGTGAATAAAGTTGCTTTCTAAGGCTTTTCCTAGCAACAAACACTGCCTCATTAAGCACATTCTTCTTTCTAATGAATCCCAGCTCAGACCACTCTCTGCCAGCTCCCTTCAGGTGATGGATAAAGTTCTGATTTTCTAAAGCGGCCCCAGGTGAAGCCATGCCTTCTTATTGATGGCATTTCCAGCCTGGCTCTCTCAAAGAGCCATTTCCATGCAGACTTTGCATCTTTATTAATGATGGCCCCATAAAATACTCGAAAATCAAACGGAGGGATGGCCTTTATCGACTGGGTGTGGGCTGGTTTTCCTCCATTCCTTCAAATGAAGAATGATCTTTCCATTCCAAGATCCCTGACTTGCCAGACCTTCTGTAGCTCCTAGCCACACATTATGAAAAAGAAAGCTTAAAAAAGGGACAGACGAAGGGTGGGGTGGGGATTCAGTCTGCAGTATGGTCCAGAAGGGATTGGAGGCTCTGAAAAATGAAACTGTGACTCTGTAATACCAAGTGATCCATTCCAATGGGAAAGATAAAAGGTAGGGAGTCACTTCAAGGTGAATCTCAAGAAGCCAGCATCTGACAGAGTCTCTTATGGCTTTCTGGTGCCATGGTGTCAAACAAATAGAAATTGGGACCACAAGTCTGCACGTGAGGAGCAACAAATTAACTTTGTTTTAAAATATGATGTTATTTATGTTTCACTGTATTTTTGATTTATTTTGTTAAATATTTCCCAATTGTGGCTTAATCTGGTTCAGGGCACACTAGAGAATATTGTGGACTGAATGTGGCCCACCTCCATGTGTTTGACGTTTCTATCCTGGTGGAGGCTTGCTTCAGTCCTTTTTTAGTCCTCTTCTCTCATGGGAGTGAGGACAGGGCTGATGTTACTCTTGTAAGTGCATCTCCCTTGCATTTGCCAATGTCTCTTCTTTTCCTCATCTGGACCCCCTTGGTGAACCAGTTTAACGCTACACTGTGTTCTTCTTTTGAACCCCTGGCCAATCATGTCCTGCCAAGCCTTAGCTTTGGATGACTCCCATCATCTGCTGTCTTCACTCCTCCACATGCGCTATTGAATGAAGGTAGAGAGAATCATGCAACCATTCTGATCAGGTCCACTAAAAATTTATGGTTCAAAACATTAATTGGGTCCTCACTGCTGCTAGGTAATTCGAACATGTCTGCCTTATCAAGTCACTATCCCACTCTTTGCAGTAGCTTTTCCAAACCTTTTCCTCCCTCCTCAAGCCTTCCATGGTTCCCTCTCTCCCTACCATCTCAGCTGAGGGCATTTCTATTTTTAAATATGCCTAATATTTTACAGAAAAAATTGAGATCATTCACTGTGCACTCCCCCTTCTCTCTTCTTCCTCATCTCCAGTCACTCACATGCTTTCTGCCACTCTCCTCCTTCACTCCTGTCTCATATGAAGAAGTGCCCTTATTCCTTAGCAAAGATTTCCCTTCTACCTAAAGAAGTTATTCCATTTTATCCTGCCTCCCCCCAACACATTGCCCCCCTGTCATATTCAAGCTATTATTTATTTTCAATCTTCCCTTATCTACTGCCCATCCTCAAAAAAATCTTCACTTTATCTTTCCATCCCCATTGTCTTATACCTCTTCTGCCCTTTGTGGCTCAACTCCTTGAGAAAACAGTCTACAAGCAATGCCTCTACTTTCTCTCCTCTCATTCTCTTCTTAACTCCTTAAAATCTGGCTTCCAACCTGGTCATTCCACTGAAACTGCTCTCTCCACAGCTATTAATGATCTCTTAATTGTCAAATCTAATGGCATTTTTCTCATCCCTCATTCTCCTTGACGTCTCTGCAGCCTTTGATACTGTTTTTTGCCTTTTTTTTTTTTTGCCAAGGCAATCAGGATTAAGTGATTTGTCCAAGGTCATACAACTAGTAAGTGTCAAGTATCTGAGGCCAGATTTGAACTCAGGTCCTCCTGACTCCAGGGCTGGTGCTCTATCCACTGCACCACCTAGTTGTCCCGACACTGTTGATCACCTTCTTCACCTTGAAACTTTTTTTCTCTCTAGTTTATTGGGACACCACTCTCTTTTGGTTCCCCTACCTATCAGACCACTCCTTCTCAGCCTCCTTTACAGGTTCCCCATCTAGATCATGCCCTCTAATTGCAGGTGTTCCACAGGGCTAAGTCCTGGACCCTCTTCCCTTCTCCCTTTATTCTACTTCACTTGGTGATCTCATTGGCCCCTAAGGATTTAATTGCTGTATGTTAAAGATTTTCATATCTACTTATCCTGCCCTAATCTTTCTACTGACCTCCAATCTTGCCTCTCAAAGTGCCTTTCAGACATTTCAAACTGGATGTCCAATAGACATCTTAAACTCAACATGTCCACAGCTGAACTCATTCTCTTTCCCCCTGAACACTCTTCCTTTCCTAGCTTCCTTCCTATAGAGGGCAACACCATCTTCTGAGTCCCTTAGATTCCCAACCTAGATGTCATCCTTGCCTGCTCACTGTCTGGTCTCCCCCTCTCTCCTTCCCCCACATCCAAACTGTTGCCAAAGCCTGTCAGTTTCACCTTTTCCCCATGTCCTAAATATGCCCCGCCTTGTCTCTCCTCTGATACTGCCATCCCTCTGATGCAGGCCCTCATCACTTCATACATAGACTAATGCAATAGCTGCTGGTGGGTCTGCCTGCCTCAAGCCTCCCTCCACTCCAATCCATCCTCCATTCAGCCATTGCAGTGATTTTCCTAAAGTGCAGGTCCAACCCAGTCATCCCCATTCCATAATAAACTCTAGTGGCTCCCTGTCACCTCCAGGATCAAGCATAAAATCTTCTGTTTGGCATTCAAAGCCATTCACAACCTATCTCCCTCCTATCTTTCCAGTCTTCTTACACCATACTCCCTACCAGGTCCCTCATGCCGGCAATGCTCTCACCCTTCATCTCCACCTACTGGCTTCCCTGGCTTCCTTTAATTCCCAGTTAAAACTCCATCTTCTACAGGAAGCCTTTTCCAGCCTCTCTTAATTCCAGTGCTTGCCTTCTTTTCATTTTTCCTATTTATCCTGTCTATAACTGGTTTGTACATATTTGTTTATGTGTTGTCTCTCTCATTAGATTGTAGGCTCCTTGGGGGCACAGGCTGTCTTTTGCTTCTTTTTGCATCCCCAGAACTTAGCACAGTGCCTGGCATGTAGTAGGCACTTACTAAATGCTTACTGACTGATTAAATGACTTTTGCCTCTGAGGCATCATTACTTTCTACATTCTAAGTCTTATCCATGTCCTCCTTGAGTTTTTCAAAATGGATCTACCCAAGGCACTGGAGACTTTCCTGTGGAGCTTTTAATATTTCATAGCTCTCAGTACTGCCCTTGGGCTGCCCATCTGTTATTCTTTGCTCTTGCCACATGAGTGGTTCACCTCCTTTGCCAGTTATTCATATCCTCAGTGATATCTTGCACACCACTTTTTTCTTGTGAGTCATCATTGATCATATATATCAGGTGATTCGTACCCACCATGCAGGTCTCTTCACTGTGACACCCACAGTTTTGATTCTTTGGAGAGAAAAGACATTCCATGATTTGCCAGAAGAATACTGATGTTGAAAAGATGACTAATGTTGAAAATATGGGCTTGTGTATCAGGGCACATCCTGAGGCTATTGAAAGTACCTCACCTTTTCCACCCCCTTCAATTCTGGTCCCAGCATTTTGTCCATCTGCACTATCTGCATGAGATACCTATATCAACGGACCAACTGCATGTCAGAGTCTGGTGACTATTTACCTTTAATCTACTTGGTTTTTCATGTATTGCTAGATTAGGTTGGCTTCTTTTGAGAGGTCATAGATCTCATTGAGGAAAACTTGAAATATCTCATCCTTGTGGATAAGATGGTAAGATGTGGACTTGTGGTGATTGAATAGTCTCATGCTTGTGTATGTTAATGGATGGATATAAGCTTGGAAGGAGATCTCTGCTGGTGCTTAGGTGACTCTGAGGAAGATGGTAAACAATATTGGTTAAAGGGCAATGACTCATATGAAAACTTGAAAAGACATGCTTATAGATATTTTGGATATTGTAAAGCAAGGAGAACTCACTGTGATGAATGACTGAATGGTGATTCAGAGAAGCGTAGAATCTTACAGCTTGAAGGATCCTTGAAGGTCCAGGGCCAAACTCTGTTATTTTACAGGTAGGAAAGCTGAAAAGGAGGGAGCTGAAATGGTAGCTGAAACCAATACTTGAAATCAGACCTTCTGACTCTTAATCTAATGATCTTCCCAAGTCTGGAATGGCATCTTCTATGGGTTTCAAAATGGTCATAAGTTTAGGATTGGGTGGTGGTTTGGCAGAAGTTCATATAAGGAAGACTTGGGGTAGGCCCTGCACTTAATAAGTATACTTGGGGATAGGTGCCATTGATGGACCATGAGTTGGGCCCAAAGTTGAGGAAGCAAGATGACAGAAGGTTGGATTGCATTTGGCAAATGGTAAAGGATTTTCAATGATCCACAACTGATTGTTGACCCTTGCTCCCCCTCCCACCTTTAGACTTTCTCTTTTAACACCAATAATATCCCCAGGATATTACGCAGCTATTGATCTTGGATCACTACAACAGGAGAAATAAAAATGACCCAAAACCCAAAGGACAATGGACAGAAGTGGACATAAGTAAGCTATAGCATGATATTAATGGAGACTTGTGGGTGAACAGAAAGAAAATGAGGTCAATCTTGTATCAAGTAATAGCTAGGAGGGGAGAAGATAGTGGAAAAAGCACTTGATGGGGAGTCTGGATACCTGGGTTTGAATCCTAGTTCTGCAAGTTACCAATTTTACAGTATAGGCCAAATCATGTCACTGCTTAGAACCTCAAGTCTTCTTATCTGTAAAATGGGGACAATAATACTGGCACTATATTACTTACAAAGTTGTCATGAGAAAAGCATTTTGGAAACCCTAAAGCCTTATTGAGATACGGGGGCGGGAAAATCTGTATTTTATGTTCTAGGCACAAGCCTGCCAGAAACAATTTTTATTAATTTAGGTGAAACTAATTCTAAACATTAAGCCATTTTGGTCTTGCCATCAAGACACTTACTAGCTAAGTGACCCTGGGCAAGTCAATTGTTTCTTCTATTATTCTTGTAATATTCGAAAATAAGAAGATAAAAGTCCTGTTAAGATTGAACAAGGCTTCAGAGTTCAGGTAACAAACTCAAGAATTGGGGCAGGGGTGGATATCCTAGACTCTAGGGCCTAAAGAATAATTTTCCTAAAATCATCACACCACTCTACTCTAAGGATTTTCCTTTCTGCCTTTTTAAAGAACTTGAGATACTTCCATTAACTGAACGAATCAAAGATGTCTTCTTTCTCTTAGCCTGAGCATTATTATCGTGCATAGACCAAAGCATGGGGAAAGAAGGTGCTGCTTGCAAGGAAAACAATGAAGATCCCCTTGCCCTTGTTCCATCTGGTCACCACCAAAATTATGTTAAAAGTGAGAATAGTATTCCCCTCCCCCTTCCATTTTACTCAGTTTCCTCAAAAAAAAAAAGTGGCTAACAAACCTTTAGTTGGAGGGGGTGGATGGAGGGAAGGGACTTAGTGCCGGGTATTGTTTCAGAATTGTTGGTTAAATAAAGATTGATGAGGGTTTCTCATTCAGATTAGGCCAAGGACTTCAGACTCAAGTACTATCTTCATATTATTTTGCGATATATAGCCTAAGGAGAAAACAGGGCCCCTCAGTATGCTTCCGCGGATATGAATTCTTATTTGCTATTTTCATTTTGCCTCTGCTTACAAGGCACCCGTTAAAATGCCTGCAATAGCTAGGAAATCAACATTGTATTAACCTTTGTATATAACAAATACAAATTTCAGTAATTATTAAAGAGCACAGTTAATTATTTTCTCCTAATTTAAGTGCTTAATGACAGACACAAATGCGGTTTCCATGTGGCAAATGGAATTGGCAGTTGCTTGAGCAGCTTAAAGGATAAAGCAATGAAGCCCATTAGAAAACACTTCGTTAGGTGCAGATCTACTCAAATCAGGGATCATGCATGGTACAGTGGAGAGAGTGCTTGATCTGGAGACAGAGCAGCTGAGCTCCAGTCGTGGCTTGGCTTCTTACTGGTCATGTGACCGGGGGGAAAGTCCCATCCCCTCTTTGGATCTCAGTTTTCTCCTCAGTCCAGTGATGAGGTTGGACTAGTTGACCTCTCAGAATCCTTCCAGCTTTAAATCTAAGATGTTATGATTGATCTTCTTCCTCCAAAGGGATTTTGATTGAGTTAGCTTGACCCATGACAAGTCATGCAGGTAGACAGACTTCTTTTTTTCTATTAATTTATTTTGATTTATCAACAATCACTTCCATAAGCTTTTGAGTTTTAAATTTTTCCCCCTCCCTCTCTACCTCTCTTTCCAAGACAGCACGCAATCTGATATAGGCTATAATATACATTAACATATTTTGACATTAGTCATGCTGTAAGGAAGAATTAGAACCAATAGAAGGAACCACAAGAAAGAGGAAACAAAACGAAACAGAAGGAAAAAAAAAGAGCAAATAGTCTGCTTCGATCTGCATTCAAACTCTATAGTTCTTTCTTTGGATGTGGGTAGCATTTTCCAACATGAGACTTTTGGAGATGTCTTAGATCTTTGCATTGTTGAGAAGGGCTAAGTCTATCAAAGTTAGTCATTGCACAATGTGGCTGTTACTGTGTACAATGTTCTCTTGGTTCTGCTCACTTCACTCAACATTAGTCCATACAAGTCTTTCCAGGTTTTTCTGAAGTCCACCTGCTCATCATTTCTTATAGCACAATAGCATTCCATTATATTCATATACCACAGCTTGTTCAGACATTCCCCAATTGATGGGCATCCCCTCAATTTCCAGTGCTTTGCCACCACAAAAAGAGCTGCTATAAATATTTTTGTACATGTGGGGCCTTTCCCCACTTTTATGATCTTTTTGGGACACAGCCCTAGAAGTGCTATTTCTGGGTCAAAAAGGTATGCACATTTTTAGCTCTTTGGGCATAGTTCCAAATGACTCTCCAAAATGGAGATCATTTCATTTCACAATTCCACCAACAATGCATTAGTGTTCCAATTTTCCCACATCTTCTCCAACATTTATCATTTTCCTGTTTTGTCATGTTGGCCAATCTGACAGGTGTGATGTGGTACCTCAGAGTTGTCTTGATTTGCATTTCTCTAATCAATAGTGATTTAGAGCATTTTTTCATATGACTATAGATGGCTTTAATTTCTTCCTCTGAGAACTGCCTGTTCATATCCTTTGACCATTTATCAATTGGGGAATGACTTGTATTCTTACAAATTTGACTTAGTTCTCTATATATTTTAGAAAAGAGGCCCTTATCAGAGACACTAGTTATAAAGATTCTTTCCCAGTTTTCTCCTTCCCTCCTAATCTTGGTCACATTGACTTTGTTTGTGCAAAAACTTCTCAATTTAATGTAATCAAAATCATCCATTTTGCAATTCATAATGTTCTCTATCTCCTATTTGGTCATGAATTCTTCTGCTCTCCATAAATCTGACATGTAAACTATTCCTTGCTCTCCCAGTTTGCTTATGGTAGATAGACCTCTAAGAAGAAATTAAGAAAATGTGCCATTCCATTCCAGGGCATCATAGATTATTAAAATTTTGAAATCCTTAGGAAAAAATGCTACTAGAATGTTTCCATTAATCAAGTTGTCAGAAAAGATAAACAGTATTAGCTTGCAATATGATTTTCTTATTAATTATTATTGTTGTTAGGTGTGGTGGTGGCACAATCTGTAATCCCTGTTACCAGGGAGGTGAAGACTGGTGGATCACTTGAGCTCAGGAGTTTTGAGCTACATTGGGCTGAATCTGGCACCAATACAGTGAGTCCTCAGCAGTAGGGAACCACCAGGTTGCTTGAGCAGGGGCAAAGTGAACCAAGTTGGAAACAGAGCAGATCAGAGCTCCTGATCAGTGGTGGCATCAGGTCAGTGAGTAGGCACTGAACTTCGGGACTTAGCGAGATAGGGATACCCAGCCTCCCCCCAAGTTCTGAGATATAGAATTGGAAGGAATCTCATATACAACTCCCTCATTTTGTAGTTGGGGAAACTGAGGTTCAAGATTTTATGTGACTTGCCCGAGGTCACACAGGTAGTAGGCGCAAGAAGTAGGATTTGAACCCAGATATTCTGACTCCACACTGGCTCTCTTCGATGATGGTGATGGTGATGATTATGAAGATGGTGGATGGATAGCCCTAAGTCATAAATTGCTCCTCCAAAAGTATTAAAAGAAGTAAACAAAGGTTTATTTTAGCTCTAAATCTGTGATCCTGTGAACCTTAGGCCTCTTTGAAGCAGCTGGTGGTGCAGTGGACAGAGTGCTGGGCCTGGAGTCAGGAACACCTGAGTTTAAATTCAGCCTCAGACACTTATTGACTGTGTTAACCTGGGAAAGTCACTTAACCTCTGCCTTAGTTTCCTCAACTGAAAAATGGGGGTAATAATAACACCTACCCCCCAGGGTTATTGAGGATAAAATGAGATAATATTGGTAAAATGCTTAGCATAGTGACCGGCACATAATAGGCTGTGGGTAAATCCTTACTCCCTGTCTTACCCCTACTCCAGTGCATTTGGTACGTCCTCTATGAAGGACTTATGGGAAGACATTAATGAATGGTCCAGGATGAGAAGGCATGAAGATGTTAAGACCTGCAGCAAATAGGGGTGGATACCCATATCGATGTGCTCTTGAATTCTTCAAAGGACCAAGCCTCAATCTAAGCCAACAGTTGTGTGCAATTGCTTACAATTCTGCATTAAGAGGTAACCAGTACCCAAACACTCTATGCTTAAAGTGCTGCACTCAGCTCCAGGTACCACATGTAAAAGGAACAAATTGCATTATATTTGAACCCAGAAGAGTTGGGTTCAAATCCAAAGTTTTCTACTTATTACTTGTGTGACCTTTCATGAATCAGGAATCTCAGAGTAGGAAATCATTGAATTCAATTAATACTTGACCAAGAGTCCCTTCTAAAACACTCCCCTCCACCAATAAGTGGCTATCCAGCTTTGGCTTGTGAGGGGGAAACTTAATTAGGTAAGTCACTTCCCTGCTCTGAGCCTCAGTTTCTTCATCTTTAAAATGAAGAGGATGGATTAGAACGGTCTCTAGGGTTTCTTCCAGCTCTAGGACATGTGAGCCTATAATTTGGAGCAGATTCAGAAGAAGGCAGCCAGGAGGGTGGGGGGTGGGGTTTGGAAACCACATGATATATGAATGAGTTTATGATATTGAGCCTGGGGAAGACTTAATCGAAGCAACATTGCTCTTGATCAGTATCTGATGGGCTGTGAGGTGGAAGAGGATGCAGGCCTTGGCATTCTGGGGGATTTAAGGGTAGGATACCAAACTGGGAAGGAGCAATGGGTGGAAGTTGGTTTCTGCTGTTGGTTTTTGCTTTCAGAGCCCGTTTGGGAGCCACAAAAGGAAACTAGTTACCCTACTTTCTACTCACATCTTGTATGTGATCAAAAATAGCATTCCCCAGCTTGATCACCCACCTCATTTGCCAGGTTTCCCTTCAAATGACTTTTGCCTGTTTCCAAGCAGTCAAATCCACAAATATTCATTGAGTGCCTTTCAAATAGTAAGAGCTCAGAGAAAATTGTCAGTTCAACCTCCTCTCTCTTAAGAGGAGAGTTGTCACCACTGAGGAGATTCAAGGGAGCATGACCCAGGCTATGAAGATAATTCTGAAAGGGGAAGGGTGTCCCCAAATGGCCTGAGCAATGGCATCCTGGGGGAATCCATGTGTAGCCTCCTTAAGAGATTTCTCTGAATGGGACCTTACTCATGTGTGGACATTGACTTTTTGGTACAGTGGAATGAATATTGGATCAGGAGCTGGAGGACTTGTGTTCAAATCATGGCCCTTTAATTTACTAGTTTTATAAACTTGGGTAAGTCACTTCTTTTGGGGGTCTCACTTTCCTCATCTGTAAAATGCTAGGGGTGGCCTAGACAGCCTAGGTGACCTCTCTAGTCCTTTCCATCTCTAGATCTATGATCCCCTGCCCAACTTCCCTATTACTATCCAGGGTGTCACCAGCAGGGGCAGTGTGGTGCAGTGTTTGCTCTTTGGAGCATTGTTTCCGTAGCAAGAGAACATGGGTTTGATCCTACTTCAATCAATTGCTACCTGATTAGACATGGCAGAGTAAAAGGAAGCATTACAGTCCAGCCCTTCACCACAACTATTCCAGCAAAGATCTGGAAAAAGCACTAGACTGAGTAGTGATTGGGGGAAATCAAAGAAGAAAAAGTGAGTCTTTTGCAAGCTCAGGTCAGCAGAGGGAGATAGACAGAGATCTGTGGGCACTGAGGAGAGAATCCAGGCAGCAATACCCCATGCAGAGCTTTCTAGTACTGGGATTGGACTAGGGCCTGCATTTGTGAACCAGGGAAAGGAGTGATAAGGGAAGGCACCTGCTAATCTGTACTATGGACCACGCAGGGAACTGGAACAGGAGCCATCTAGCAGGTGTGTTGCTCTTACCCCAGAACCGGTTTGATGATCCAGTGTTAAGGCTGAAGAGGGTGCCTGCACCTTGGAGTGGCCAACCTAACTTGTGGTTTTGTACCTAAGAAAGGAGTGATCCCAGGCCTGAGGTTGTTACTGGGCAAGGAGCAGGATAGAAGCAAGTAGCAGCTGTCAGTCAATCAAAAAACATTTCTTAAGTGCCTATGTGCCAGACACTGTGCTAAGTGCTGGGGATGCAAAGAAAGGCAAAAGACAGTCCCTTCCCTTAAGAAGCTCAGTCTAATGGGGAAGTCAGCAGCTGTGTACCAACAATCTATATACAGGATAAATTGGAAATAATCAACAGAGGGAAGCCACTAGAATTAAGAGAGATTGGGAAAGGATTCCCTATAGAAGGTGAGATTTTAGCTGGGACTTGAGAGCATTCCAGATATGGGGGATAGCCGGTGAAAATGCCCAGAGTTGGGAGATAAAGTGTCTTGCTTGAGGAACAGTAAGGAGGCCAGTGTCACTGGATTAAAAAGCACATGGTTGGGAGGTGGTGGTGGTATAAGGTGATAGAAGACTGGAAAGTCAGGGGTCTAGGTTATAAAGGGATTTGAATGCTAAACTGAGGATTTTGTATTTAATCCTGAGGGTGACAGGGAGTCACTAGATTTTATCAAATGGGATAGGTGGTGGTAGTGACATGGTCAGACCTACACTTTAGGAAAAATCACTTTGGCAGCTAAAAGGAGGATAGAATGAAATGGGGAGAGACTTGTGGCAGATCTGACTTTGTCCTACAGCAGATGATTTTGGGCAAACTGAAAGTTTGTAGGTCTTTGGCCTGAGCCATTCCTGGGATGCCAAAAGAATTCATCACTCAGTACCTGGAGAAAGCAACATCAGGACCCTAGGGAATACAAATCAGGTTCAAACAAAGCCTCAACATTCCTTCCAGAAGTGTGCAGGACTTGGCCCTAACACAAAATCTCATTTTGGGAAGTAAGGCTGGAAGAATGAGTAAACAACAACAAAAAAGACTCCCATAAGAAAGCTATTATGAAGATAGCGATACCCAAGACACAAACCCAGAAGAAGGTAATGATTCCAAAACAGCTATAAGCAAAGCTTCAGAGGAAAACTTATTTTGGACACAAGGTCAACTGGAATTCCTGACAGAAATAAAGCAATAGTTTTATTTTAAAAAGAGTTAAAATGATTTTTTAAATGAAATGAGGGCATTAGAGGAAATAAATGGAAAAGGAATGGAGCTCTGGAGGAAAGATTTGGAAAGAGAATTAATAGCTTAGTATAAGAGGGACAAAATCATATCCAAATAACAGCCTCAGTAAAAATAGAATGATCCAAACAGAAGTTAATGACTCTTTGAGATGATAGGAAGTGTTAAAGCAAGGTGAAAAAAACTGCATAGCACAGCACCCGGCACATAGTAAGTGCTTAATAAATGTTTGTTGACTTTAAAAAATAAAAATGGTGACTCATGAAAAACAACTGACTTGGAAAGCAGATCAAGGAAAGATAACTTAATAATCATTAGATTATCTGAATGCTATGAGCAAAAAAAAAAAGAATCTGGATATCATATTTCAAGAAATCCTGAAACAAAGTTGCCCAGATCTATTAGAACCAAAGGACAAAGTGAAAAGAGAAACAATCTACTAGTCATATCTTGAAAAAAAAACCCAAATGAAAACTCCCAGAGGACTATAGACAAAATCCATAGTTTCTAGGTCAAAGGGAAAATCCTGAAATCAGGTAAAACAAAAGGGTTCAAGTATAGAGAAACCACAGTTAGGATCACACCAGTTTTAGCAGTTACTTCAATAAAGGAATGTAGAATGTAGAATATGGTATTCCAAAAGGCAAAAATATGTTCTAACAAGCAAGAATAACTTACCTAGAATATAATACTATGAGGAGAAAATGGATCTTTAATGAAATAGAGTATTTCTAATCATTACTGGTGAAAAGACTCAAAACAGCACAGAAACTTTGAAGAATGTAGAAATATATTTAACTTAACAGGGAAATAATAGGGAACAGGTGGGGGGAAGGGAAGACTAAGAGAGAAGGATTAGGCATAAACAACAGACTCTAAGTTTTTGAACAACAGACTCAGGAAAAACAAAATTTTAAGTACTGTATAAAAATCAGAAGGAATTAATCAACAAAGAAGTGTTTACATTCTAGTAGGGGGAGATGATTCAAGTATTTCCTCATAACCCTGATGCTATCAGGGTTCATAGAGGGAGTTAGACAAGGCAGAGCTCCTGGGAATGGTTTTGTTATATTTTGATCACCTTAAAAGAAAAAAGGAAAGGGAGAGAAAAAGAAATATACTAGGGATAAAAAGTGAGGGGAGCGTATCTTACATAATCAGGATGCACAAGGAGAAGACTATACAAACAAGGAAGGAGTAGAAGGAAGGGGTGACACTTGAACCTTAATTTCATCTGAACTGGTCAAAGGAGAGTAGAATACACACACAGATTGAGTGTAGAAATATATTTAACTCAACAGAGAAACAAGAGGGAACAAGTGGAGAGGGGAGAGGGAAGAATGAGAGAGAAGAATTAATCATAAGCAAAACAAACCCTAAACTAAAGGGGTGAATTGTGAAGAGGGGTTTAAAATGTGAGAAAGAAAGGGCAAGAATCTGTGGTTGGGCACTGGAGGAGGAAAAGAGAAGAGGGGCAAGGGAGCAGAAGCAGATTGCATCTGTCATTGAGCACACTCTTTTCCCTCCACCTTCTTCTGCTTTGTAAAGAGGATTGTGGAAGACAAAGATGACAAAATGAGGATAAAGGGAAATATACAACTAATGATCCTAGTGAATGGGATGAACTCATACATAAAATAAAAGAGGGTAACAGAATGGATTAGAAAGTAGAATCCAACAATTTGTTGCTTACAAGAAATACACTTGAAACATAAGTATTCACACAACATCAAAATAAGAACTGGGAATAAAATCTATTGTGTTTCTGCTTAACTCAAAAAAGCAGGGGTAAGGACTGTGATCTCAGAAAAAGTAACAGCAAAAATAGAATTGAGTAAAAGAGATAAACAGGAAAACTACATTATGCCAAGAGGTACCTAGACATAAATTACTATCAATACTTAACATATATGCAACTAATGGCATTGTATCTAACTATCTATAGAAAAAGCTAAATGGGATATAGGGAGAAAGGGACAGGAAACTATATTTGTGAGGGACCTCAATGTATCCCTTTAAGACCTAGACAAATATAACAAAAAATACACCAGAAAGAAGAACCTGCATAGAATTTTAGAACGTGTATGTACAAATAGGGCTCTGGCAGTTATTGAATGGGAATAGAAAGGAATATGCATATACTCAGCTATGCATGATGACTTTACAAAATTGACCATAGATTAGAGCCTAAAAACCTCATAAATAAATGTAGAAAAGCAAAAATATTAAACACATGTTTTATTGACCATAATGCAACAAAAATTATATTCCATAAAGGGTTTCTAAAGAAAGGAATAAAAAATCTTTGGGGGCTAAATATCAATCCTAAAGAATTGGTGGGTCAAAGAATAAATTATAGAAACAATAGATAATTTCATTAAATATGACAACAATGAGATAACATGCTAAAATTTTTGGGATGCAGCTAAAGTGGTCCTTTGGGGAAAATTTATCTTTCAAAACCCCCTACAAATGAGAGAAAGAACAGATGTAAAAATTGGGCTTTTAAGCTTTCAAACTAGAAAACCAGCAATTTAAAAAAATGTACACCAAAACAGAAATTCTGAAAATCAAAGAAGAGATTAACAAAACTGAAAGCAAAATTGAATTAATAAATAAAACTAGGAGATGATTTTAAAAGAACCAACAAAACAAACAAGCCACTAGCCAATTCGATTTTAAAAATAAAAGAGAACCAAATTACCATTATCAAAAATGGAAAAAGGAGAATTCAGAACAAATAAAGAAAAAAATAAAGAATATGACTAAAATAATTTTGCTGAATTATATGCCCAAACCTGACAATTTAAATGAAATTTAAGATGACATACTAAATGAATATTAACAAAACATAAAATGCCCCAGTTAGCAGAACAAGAAATAGAGAATATGAATAGCTTAATCTGAGAAAAAGAAATTGAACAAGCCAAAAATGAACTCCCAAAAGGAAAAAATAAACCAAGACAGATTTACAAATAAAATCTATCATATATTCAAAGAACAATTCTAATATTGCACATTTTTTAAAAACAGTCAAAGAAGAGATTCTACCAAATTCCTTCTATGATATAACTATGCTCTAGATTGCTAAACCACAGAGAATCGAAACAGAGAAAGAAAATCGTAGACCAATATTCTTAATGAACGGTAATGTAAAAATTTTACCTTAAACATTAGCAAAGAGGCTATAGCAACATACCACAAATATTTTACACACACACACACACACACACACACACACACACACACACACTCCCACACTACTACTACTACTACTGCCAGGTTGGATTTATGCCATAAATGTTGGGTTGGATTGATATTATGAAAACTGTCAGCATAATAGACAATATAAATAACAAGAACAACAAAAATCACGTTTATATCAATAGAGGAAGGAAAAACTTGTACAAGCAACTGATATGGAGTGAAGTGAGCAGAGGCAGGAGAACAATTTATACAATGACAGCAACATTGTGAAGACAACTTTGAAAGACAAGAATCCTGATCAGGGCAATGATTAACCAGGATTCCATAGGACTGCTGAAGCCTGCTGCTCACCTCTCACCAGAGAGATGATAAGACTCAGGGTGTAGAATGAAAGATGTATTTTCTGTCCGTGGACAATGTGGGAATAGTTTTGCTTGCATATTTGTTACAAGGGTTCTGTTTTTCTTTCTTTTTTCTTTCTCGATGAGGAAGGAGGTAAGCAGGACAGAAAATAGATTTTTGTTCACTGAAAACAATGAAATTAAATATCACTTGCTATCTGTGTCACTTAACCTCTCTGAGACTAGGTGATCTCATCCATCTATGATATGATGACTTAATTTTTGTCTTTGGTCATGCCATCCTGAATATTCCTGATCTATGTGGTATGATCTCAGAAGCTAATCTTGGTTGTCAAAGGTCAATATTTGGATGGGAAGCCATTTGGGAATATCAGGTACCATAGGTTTTAAAGGAGGCAATGAAGTTTAGTGGATGGAGCACTGGATCAGGATAAGAAGACCTGGGTCCAGATCTAGCCTGGGATACTTATAGTTGTGTGACCCTAGGTAAGTCACTCAACCTCTCTAGCTTCAGTTTCCTTATCTGTTAAATGAGAGAGTTGGACTTGACCTGTAAGGGCCCTTCCAGTTCTGAATTCATGATCCTGTGAGCCTTCTAGTCATTCAGGCTCACAACCTTGGTACCATCCTTTACACTCTCATCTCACACAGTCAATCCATTGCCAAATCCTGTCATTTTTATGTTCACAACATCAGTTGTATACATCCCTTTCTCTCCCTGTGCAAACCACCACCCTGGTGCAGGCCCTTAGTATCTCTCACCCGGATTACTGCAATATGCTTCTAATTGGTGTCTCTGCCCCAAGTCCCTCCCCACTCCAATCTATCCTTTGCTCAACTGCCAAAGTGATGCCTAAAGCTTAGTTAGGTCTGGCCGTGTCACCTCCCATTGACAAAACTCTAATGGTTCCCTCTTACCTTCAGGATCTAATGTAAAGGCCTTCGTGTGGCATTTGAAGCCATTCATAACTTGGACCCTTCCTGTCTTCTCAGTCTTATATTCTACTGTCTTTCACGTGCTCTGTGGTCCAGCCATACCGGCTTACTCAATATGGCGCCAGTGTCCCTCAACCAGAACACTTCATCTCCCATCTTTGTGCCTTTGCTCAGACTATTCCCCACACTTGGAATGCTCTCTCTCCCAGCCCATGACTCTTAGAATCTCTGTCTTCCTTTAAGACTCAGCTCAAGCACTCCCTCCCCTTTCCTGGTCCCCCATCTGCTAGTGCTGTCACCTCTAAAGTTACCTTCCATCTACTCTATTTACCTTCTTTATTCTGATGAATGTAAATTGTTTCTCCCATTAGAATATAAGTTCATTGAGAGCAGACACTGCATTTGCCTTTCTTTATATCATCTGCATTTAGCACAGTGCCTGGCACATAGTAAGCACTTAATAAATTCTTGCTAAATATGATTTGTATTAACTGGCCTCCCCACCCCTTTTAAAGTTGTACCTCCCATACCTTATCTTCCTGGCTTCTTGCCCACCGAGACCAATCTTTCTACCCTCTCCCCGCAGTATCTTCCAACCCAAACTAGAAGTGGAGTGGAAAAATATCTAAAACAGACAGTGGGGGGTGCTTTGCCCTTCACAGCCTCAGCTTGTTGGATTGCCCAGGAGCCAGGAAGAAGGAGGGAGCTAAAGGTGGGAGGAATATCTCACAGGGTGAAGGGCTTCTTTGGCTGCATGGAGACAAGCTGAGTTGATGCATATTCATTACAAGAGTTTTATTTTTCTTTGGTTTTCAATGGGAGAGATGGGAGGGAGAGAAATGGAATTTTGTTTATTGAAAAAGAAGTAATTTCAAAAGAGAGACTGAGCTTCCGGGAATAAGGAGGTGATAATAGTCTGTCTGTACTCTCTCCTGGTCAGACCACATTCTAGGTGCCTGGATGCTGATAGACTGGAGAAGGTCCAACAGAGGGGGGACCAGGATGATGAAGGATTTCCATATACAAAGATGAATTAGAGCATGTGCAAATGCTTCATCTGGAGAATGAAGATTTAGGAGGGGCATAATAGCGGCCTTCACCAACTTGAAGGGCTGTCTTGTGGAAGAGAAATTAGTCTTGTCTTGCTTGGCACTGTAATGGAGCAATGGCGGGTGGGCGGGGCACAAAGAGGCAGTTGTAGGCTCAACATAAGGAAATGCTACTCATGATTGGAGCTATCTAAAAGTGGAATGGTCTGTTTTAGGAAGTAATGGCTCCCCTCTCACTATACTTTGAGCGTGATTCTGCTTGTGCCTTCTGCCAAAGTCTGTTGGGAGGGTTTGTTTTCTTGTGGTCCCTCTGCACTAGTCACTGTAGCCCTTCTTCAGTAATGGCTGCTACCAAGGACTCTTCCTTCTTGGCATGGCAGGTGGACTTCAGCCCTGGCAGCATTGCAAGTCAACAAGGGGCTTGGGCTCCCAGCT
The DNA here is from genome assembly GCF_003287225.1 of Phascolarctos cinereus. Taxonomy (NCBI): domain Eukaryota; kingdom Metazoa; phylum Chordata; class Mammalia; order Diprotodontia; family Phascolarctidae; genus Phascolarctos; species Phascolarctos cinereus. The sequence continues at coordinate 28,156,193 of NW_027556291.1, forward strand.
TCCCCTGGAGGCTGCCCATACTCTGCTTGCCAGTGACCTCTCTGGGCCCTGTGGAGCTCTGCAGTTGGACCCTTGAGACCTAGAGCTTCTTGCTCCGGCCCTTCTGTCTCCCCTTTCCCAGAAGCTTCTTGTTCTTGCCAGCAGGAGGGAGAAGAGGGGTTGTTGCTCTTAGATCACCCAGTACTATTTCCCTTCTGACCCGCACCCTATCCCATCTCCCAACTCTCCTTTCAAAACAGAACCTCGGAGGTGAGCTCACCTATGCCCACAATTCAGATGAATTGTGCTAGGCAAAACCTGACCTTATATCTAACTGGTCATCATTGTTTGCACTAGCAGCAAGGCTATAAGCCACACTTTATGCACTGTCTCCATTAGTGGGCTGCTTTGGAAATGCCACATACTTCTCAGTCTTTAGATTGCTGCTGAATGATTTAGGGTTTCTCTTGTTGAAACCCAGATGACACGAAATGTTATGGCCCTCAGTGGCAGCCACCAAGACCTGAGGCTTCATACCAGCTAGGTGGCACTGTAGTAGATAGAATTCAGGACCTGGAGTCAGGAAGACCCGAGTTCAAATATGGCCTCAGCCGCTTACTAGCTGTGTGATCCTGAATAGGTCACTTTATCCTGTTTGCCTCAGTTTCCTCATCTGTGACATGGGGACAATAATAGCACTTACCTCTCAGGGTTGCTGTGAGGATCAAATTAGAAAATACTTGTAAAGTGGTTAGCATAGTACCTGGCACATAGTAAGTGCTATATAAATGTTACTTATAATAATAATAATAATAATACTTATTATTATTACCTAAGGGGATATTCTACAGAAAACAGGTTTCTAACTTGGAAGTTGATGCTTATAAGCCCAGCTGAGCCCCAGTTACCAGCCGTATGAACCTGAGCAAGTCATTTCCCATTTCAGATGAAAGTCATTTCCCATTTCAGATGAAATCATGCCGGGAAAACCCTCTGTTTCTCCCAAATGTGATGAAAGTGCCAGATATTATTATCAGAACTACCTAGTGGGGCAGCTAGGTGGAGCAGTGGATACAACACTGGCCTTGAAATCAGGAGGACCTGAGTCCAAATCTGGCCTCAGACCAAACACTTGACACTTACTAGCTGTGTGACCCTGGGCAAGTCACTTAGCCCCAATTGCCTAAAAAAAAAAAAGAAAAGAAAAGAAAAAAAAAAGAACTACCTAGCTATCTTGTGTTCTCAATTGACTTTGTCCTCTGTCAGGCCCCAGTGAGTCAATAAGCATCAATGCTGTCCAATGTTCATGTGAAGCTACCTTTTTTTCCCTCCTCAAGCAGCTGACTTGCCAGTATAGATAATAACCAGTGTAAATTGCTACAGCAATCTACTCCAGGTTCCAGGGAATGCCTAAGAAAACCACGTAGAAGTCATCTAAGGAGTTTGACTGTGATATGTACCTAGGGGTGTGTGTGTGCACATGCGTGTTGGTGTGGATGTGTGTTGGGGATGGTGGTGGTGAGGAGAAAGGAGTATCTGAGGGATGCTGTATGTACAAGAAACTGCACGGGGCACTGAGTAATATTCTGTAGTAGGAGTCCCCATGGCTCTATCACTGATTCTATTTATACCTTGTCTAAGAGCAAGCTATAGAGTTTCTTTGAGTCAGTGTCTTCTGTTTCCTCTCCATTTCCTACTCAGCTGCACTCTCTCGGAAAAATGGACTTCTTCATCCTTTTCCCTGTGCCTCCCCTCCTCTTGCTTTTCAGATTCCTTCATGTGTTGTGTTCCCCATTAGATTTTAAGCTCCTTGAGGGCAGGTACTATCTTTCTTTTTCTTATTAGTATATTTGTAGCACAATGTCTGCATGTAGTAGGCATTTAATAAATGTTGAAATGTTAATTGACTGTCCCACTGACTCACGCTCATTTTCTTCCTCAGACATGTATTGGCTGTGTGTCCTGGATCAAGTCACTTAACCTTTCTCAGCCACAGTTTCCTTATCTGTAAAATCAGGATAATGATAGCCCTACCTCACAAAGCTGTTGAGAGGATCAAATGTGATTACACACGTATGGTCCTTTTCAAACCGTAAGGTGCTACTATAAATTTATTATAAATTATAATTATTATAAATGCTAGCTATTATTATTTTTCAGGAACCTTTCTTGGTTGAGAACTGATGGGAATTATAGATATACATTGATTGTTATGCTTTGGCCACCATCCTCTGTGCTTGGAGGTGTTACAGAATCAGCCTGGGGGGGCCTTCTTCTCCCTTGTCCACACTCATTCTCAACTGAGGTGGGAGTTGGCCTTCTGGCATAGCTAGGAAGGTGAGAAGATTGGAGGCCTGATGTTTTGTTGAATGGACAGGGGATGATAGCCAGAAAAAGAGAGGCCTGTGTGTGTGTGTGTATGTGTGTGTGTGTGACACTTCTCTTCAAGTATATGAAGTATTGTCATGTAGAAGTGGGAGTAGCCTTGGGGGGCCAAGATTGAGAAGCAGTGGGTAGAAAGTATGAAGAGACATCTTTAGGCTTGTCAGGAAACACCTGCTAGCAGCTTGATCTATCCCAAAGTGCAACAGGCTGCCTCAGGAACAGAAACACCTGCTTAGCAGCTAGAGCTATCCCAAAATGCAATAGTGTGCCTCAGGAACTAGTGGGGTTTCCTTCCCTGAGGATCTTCAAACAGTCTGGATAAGCAGTTCTCTCTCTTTTTTTTTTATTTGACAATCTGTCAAGTTTTATTGTCTGAGTCAACTAGAGGGGTAGAGAAGAGGAAGGAGGTCTCCACCTCCTTGGACAAAGCCTTGCTGGTTTCCTCTTCCTCAGCCTGTATACGCTCTTCCAACACTTTTGTGCTTCCTTAGTCTCTGATCCGAGCCTCAGCCTAGTCAGCCAGGAGCTTCTTCTGGGACTTGTCTGCCTGGTGGGGCTGGGGCCCAAGACAAGATCTTTCCTCCTTGACCCAAAGGGAATATGGCTCCCATTTGTCTACATACCCCAGCTCCTTATCTCCCTTTGAAAGCCTCAGCCCCACCTTTTGGCCTTACTTAGATGCCTTCCAGTTCCCTTCTTTACAAGCCCTATAAAACACTTCCTGTTCCCTCCATTATCTATTCCCATTGTCTATTCAATCTCTCAGACCTCCCAATCAGAATTCTTACCTAGACCCTTTTCCCAGCCCCCTTCTCTGGCCACCCAAAGTTACTTCAGTGTATAAAAATTCCACCCTGGCCCCCATTCAGATGCTGAGAATCTCTCATGACCCAAAGGCTGAGCTTTTCTCATGCCCACTTGTGCTTATGGGCTTACCTGGCCTATGTGTTTTATCACTAATCAACTTTTCCTCTGGCTGGAAGACAATTTGAATTGAATTCATTCAGGCAGGGCCTGGCATTGCAATCTCAGGGGTTCCCAGTGGCACCCCCCAAACCTTTAGACCTCTTCATGCCCACTTTCAGGTACAGGCTGTGGTACATAGGGTGGCCAATCTTTTTGGATTCACAATATCTTTGGAGTAAAGTGATGCAGAATCCTCCTCCTCACTGGATGAGCAATGAGTATGTTGTGGAAGGCATTTTTGGTCAAGTCTGGGTTGGATGAGGTGACCTTGGCAGTCTCTTCCAATGCCAGGTTTCTGGGTTTTCTCTTTTCTTCTGAACTTGGAGCTCCCTGATGGCAGGGCCTAAGTCTTCCTCATTTCTATACCCTATTCTATTAGAAACACATTGCCTTGATATCACTAAATATTTGTTGAAGAAGGGCAGGCAGAAGGAGTGGCATTCAGCAAAGGGAGTGGAGCTGATACAAAACAGCTGAGTGGAAGATTTGTCTGAAACCCATTGAAAATCACTCCTCCTCCATGTCCTCCCCTCCCCCAAGAAAACCATGAGGTACTTAAGCACAAGGCCTAACAGTACTTAGTGAATACTTTATCACTCTTTTTAAAGAGGAGGGGCCTGAGGTTCAGACATGTCGGTTCTCTGACTCTGAAGCCTGCATTCCTTCCATTCTTCCTGGAGACTTCCCAGAACTGGCCAAGCTAGACAATGACAGCATTGCTGGAGACAGAAGATCTTCTAAGGGCCCAGTTGTGCTTGAATACTCTTTCCTTTGCCCTCTGTTGGTGTCCAAAGGAGACCACCAGTTCATCCAGCAAAGCGTCTAGAGAGGAGTGTACTTCAGGCATGTCAGTAACCTCGACTGTGGTGGCCCACATGGATGACCGATTTCCCAAGTCTGCAGGAGACTGTAAGCACTTGAATGGCAGGCTGCTTCAGTTTTGCTTTTGCAGTGGCAGGATCTGGCACTGTGCATGTAGTGGGCATTTCATAAGTGCTTATTGAATCTAATCAAACTAGTGCTTTGCTTTTTTGCTTTTTTTTTTTTTTGGTGAGGCAATGGAGGTTAAGTGACTTACCCAGGGTCACACAGCTAGTTACTGTCAAGTGTCTGAGATCAGATTTGAACTCACGGCCTCCTGACTCCAAGGTCGGAGCTATATCTACTGCGCCACCTAGCTGCCCCAAAATTAGTGCTTTGGGCAAATGATTTCTTTTTTCTTTTTTCTTTTTTTTGGTTTTTGTTGTTTTTAGGCAATGGGGTTAAGTGACTTGCCCAGGGTCACACAGCTAGTAAGTGTTATATGTCTGAGGCTGGATTTGAACTCAGGTCATCCTGAATCCAGGGCCGGTGCTCTATCCACTGCGCCACCTTGCTGCCCCTTAGGCAAATGATTTCTTAATCTGGGCCCAAAGTCTATTTCTTTATTGGGTTCAAGCTCCCTTACAAAGCACAGTTCATGGAACATTGCACTTTTCCATGGGCTGGAGATGAGTAGGATGAATTTTGGAGACTCTCAAAATAGCAGGTTATTTATCAGTCACTTTGAAGTAGACAACCCAAGAAAAACTGTCACCTTATCTCTCTTCCATTTCCCTAATATTCACAGCTGTCCATCTGTGACATGCAGAATTCCCATTGGTCCCAGAACAATCTTGGAACCCACACAATGATCAATGCCCCCTTAGATGATGTTGAAGAGGAGGCAGCAAAGGGTGTCAATGGGAGAGAAAAAGGGATAGGGAGAAGATGAAAGGGGGTAACCTGATAGCCTCCTACAGGTTGATAGGCGAAATGAGGGGCATGGACTAGACCAGGGGTGGGGAACCTTCGGCCTTGAAGCCACATGTGGCCCTCTAGGTCCTCAAGTGTGGCCTTTTGACTGAATCACAACTTCACAGAACAAATTCTCTTAATAAAAGGATTTGTTCTGTAAAACTTGGACTCAGTCCTTTGGGAGAGGGCAATGACCAGTGAGTCAGGAAGACCTAGGTTAGAATTCCACCTCAGATACTAGCTGGAGGACTTGGGACAAATCACTCAACATCTGTTTCCTCATCTGTGTAATGAGGATGATGGTAGGACCTAGCTCAAAGGGTTGTGAAGATCAAATGAGATTTTATAGACATAGATATATGTATGTATAATATGTTGCAGACCTTAAGGCTTGATATTATTATCTTATCCCCCTATGGTACAATACTGTGAGCTCCACAAGAGGTGGGACAGCATTCTATGTGAATGCTGTATCTTCCCCAGGCCTCCCTAACCCAGGGTTTTCCCACATAGTAGGTTTTAAATAAAGATTCATTGTGATTTAGGAGTGATTCACTATGTGACTTCAGGCAAGTTCTCTTCCCTATTGAGATCCTTAGTTTTCTCATCTGTTAAAAAAAGGGGGTAGGGCTAGACTCTGACAATATAATCTCCAATGGGTTTCCCCTCAATCTAAACTGAGGCGTGTTCTCTTTCTCTTTCTCTTTCTCTTTCTCTTTCTCTTTCTCTTTCTCTTTCTCTTTCTCTTTCTCTTTCTTTCTCTGTCTCTCTGTCTCTCTGTCTCTCTGTCTCTCTCTGTCTCTCTGTCTCTCTGTCTCTCTGTCTCTCTGTCTCTCTGTCTCTCTGTCTCTCTGTCTCTCTCTGTCTCTCTCTGTCTCTCTCTGTCTCTCTCTGTCTCTCTCTGTCTCTCTCTGTCTCTCTCTGTCTCTCTCTCTCTCTGTCTCCCTCCCTCCCTCCCCCCTCTCTCCCCCCTCCCTCCCTCTCTCCCCCCTCCCCCCCTCTCTCCCTCTCCACACATATATAATATACACACACACACACACACACACACACACACACACACACACACACTCACATGTAATCAAATATCCTCCCCACCCCTGGTTGAACATAGCTCCAATCCAGAACAAAGCTCCCCACTCGGAATCATAAGCACCCACTTGACCACAGGCATAGCCATGATTCAGACACACAGCTACAGGCACAAATTCCAAAGAGCAGTGAGAGGTGGGGGAGGTGGGGATAGGGTGTCTAGCAGGATGGTTATCTGAGAGTGAAGAAGAGACGGGGGAGGGGAGGGTGAGTGGTCAGTGAAGCGCTTATTGAACGGAGTTGTAATTACAATCGCCAACCCTTTGGGGAATCTGGTGTTGAGATGATTAAAGTGAACAGACCCCCACCCACCCCCACCCCTCCCTGCCAATTTAGATTCATTGCCTGAAAGGGCTGTAATTCTTATACCTGGGGGCAGGGGATGATGCAGAAAGTCTAAACATGCCCTCCCCTTTGGGGAAACAAAGGTTTCTAGGTTACACATAATTGTATCATCATGTACCCAGATGAGACTTGGCACCATCCTTGTCATAGAGAGAGGGCAGGGAGGCTCCTTTTCTGGAAGGCTTTTAAAACACCTGTCTTCAATGGGTCTAGGTAGGAGCAGGTTTAAAGGCAGGGGGGTGGATTAAATGACATTTCAAGGTCATTTCTCACCACAGAAGCCAAGAAATGTACCCAGAACAACTAGCTTCTTTGAAAGTGCCCCCTGGAGGAGTGGAGTTCTTACCATTTGCTGGTGGCAATGTGGTCTTTGTTGTTAAAAGGAAAATGTTAGTAACAATAACAATAACTGACATTTAGATGGCACTTAAAGGTTTGCAAAGTGCTTCATATTTCTCATCTTAAATGAGCCTCCTCACAATTCTGTGAAATGGGCAATGTGGATATTCTGAACCCATTTTAGAAATGGGGAAACTGAGGCTTAGAAGGGTGAAGTGACTTGGCCAGGGTCATACAGCTAATTAGTGTCAGGAGGAAGGCTCTGAACTGAAGGCTTCCTGCCTCAAAGTTCAGTACTGTTTCCAAGTGGGTGTTTAAACCAGAGTTGAGCTTCATTTAGTCTGTACTACCCTGTTCTAGGGCAAACCACTCTAGGATCTCTGCCAAGAAAACCCCAAATGGGGTCGCAGAGTCAGACAATACTGAACAACAAAACCTCTGTTCTAAAGGTAATTCAGGAAGTTAGGGATGGAAAGCTCACCTCATCCCACCCTTTCATTTTGTACAAGAGACTGCTGAAGCACAGAGAGGGCAAAGAATTTGCCCAAGGTCACACAGCTAGAGAGTGATAAAGCTGAGAATGGAACCCAGGCCTCCTGAGATCCCCCCAGGGCTCTTTCCCTACCAGCCTGCCGCTTCTCTCCCCTGCCCCAGTATTCTAGTTCAACAGGTAGGAGTTTTTGTTTTCCCTTTAAAATTCCCCTGTGCCTGGCAGCCCACTGGGGCCCAGATCCTTCCTTGTCCCCTTCAGGAGGCTTTAAAGGCCCCGTTTGGCCTAGCTCCTGGCTTGTTGGGCTATTCTGGCCTACAGCCTGGCAAATAGTTATAGGTAGCCCAATGCTATAGGCTGTAGCATTTCTCACCTAGGTGTGTGGGGGAGTTGTGTGAAGGGGGGGGGGTTGAAGCCCTGGGAAGGATGTTGCGTGCCTCACTTTGATAGGTGTGGATGAAGTGCCCCTGATGTTCATTTTCTGTGTCATTGCACCCCTTTGAGATGAAATCTGGAGAGGCATGATTGTTAAGCCCTTCTCTGGAGCTGGGCAGAAAAGGAGAGGGGGAGGGAGGGATGAAGAAAGGGAAGGAGAGAGGCAGAAAGGGAGGAGGCTCTCACTTCTCATTACCAACCTTAGAACAGCCAAAGAAGGAGTACCATCTCTGTCCCTATAATAACATACACACACAGAGCTCTCTCTCCCTTCTTCCCTCCCATCTTCTCTCTCTCTCTCTCTCTCTTCTCTCTCTCTCTCTCTCTCTCTCTCTCTCTCTCTCTCTCTCTCTCTCTCTCTCTCTTTTCCCCCCTCCCCCTCTCCCTCTCCCTCCCTCCCTCTCTCCTTCTTCCTCTCTCTCTCCCTCCCTCTTCTTCCCTTCTCCCCCTCCCCCCTCCTCTCCCCCTCCCTCTCCCCCCACCCCCAATCATCCCGCCCTCCTCACTGCTGGTACCTTAAAGAATAAAACACTTTAGTCTCAACCGAATTGGGCACAGATCCTGACTGAGCCTGTGTTCCGAGCTCTGGAATAGCAGCAGCGTGCTCAAGCCGCTGGTGAATGCAAACCTAGCCAGCCAGCCAGATAGACAAGACAGACAGAGAAGGGGGAGGGAGGGAGGGAGAGGGAGAGGGAGAGAGAGAGGGAGAGAGAGAGAGAGAGAGAGAGAGAGAGAGAGAGAGAGAGAGAGAGAGAGAGAGAGAGAGAGAGAGAGAGAGAGAGAGAGAGAGAAAGTAGGAGAGAAAGAAAAGGAAGGAAGCCCAGCACCGCCAGCCCCCAAGCTCTAACTTGTTTCAGTCCCTTCATCTTTGTCTCTTCCTAGCTTCAGGGAAGTAACTGTGGAGACTGGTAAGACATACAAATGTTTCTTTCCCTTCTATCCCCCTAGTCCCTCCCCACTGCTCGAGCCCCCCCCCCCCCATGCTGATCCTCCTTTCCTTGTGCTGCCAGGCAGGGGCTGAGATGCGCTGCCCTCGGACGATGTTTCCCCCCCTTCTGGTGGGGTCAGCCCCCCCACTCCATGACAAATGGGAACAGGGGTGGGGGCTAGGGGAGCCCTGTCCGGGGATGCGGGGTGAAGGTCGGGGGCTTCAGGAAGACTGACTAGAACTGTTGGGTTCTTTGTTCGCTCTTCGTTCCAGTTTGGAAGCAGGTCAGACTTGACCTTGCAAATTGCTCCAGGAAACCTGGCAGCCACGGAATAAAGAAACAAAAAGCCCCCAGCCCCCTCGTGGACCAACTGTTCCCCTCCCCCCCCCCCCCCCCCCCCCCCCCCCCCGTGTAAGAGCTTCTCTGCCCTGCCCCGATCACCCAGGAGCTGGGGACTGGGAAGGAATGGTGAATGGCTGGTGTGTCTTTAACCCTTTCTCAGCAGCTACTCCACAAAGAGAAAATCCATCAGAGAAACAGGACCTCCTGCTTAACTGCACTTTCCCTCTGTTCCCTCCCTCCCTCCCTCCTTCCTTCCCTCCTCCCTTCCTCTCCCTCTCTCTCTGCCTGCTTGCCAGCTGCAAGTGTGCAGCGAAGTTGTAAATAACAGCTCCTGCCTGGGGACAGGAAGGAGCCCGCCCTGGTACCCAAGTGGGGATAGGGACGAGGGCCCAATTTAAACACCCTGGGAGCTGTTGAGCACGGTTGGCGGCTGGTCCTTAGACTGGGGACTGGACACTTGGGACAGGTAGTTGCGACCCTGAGACTGGCATGGGGATTTAGGCAGATTCCGAAACACTCCCTCCCCCTCTCCCCTCCCCACGGGGCTGGCTCCTTCCTTAGTCCCTCCTCCTTTAGCAATGTGGGGGAAACGCAGTGGCTGGGTGAGCTGTACCCTTTGGAAGGGGGACCAGAAACACCTGCTGGCTTGAGGGATTGACTTAGGGAGAGGCCCTTGCTCCTTCGGTTGTTCCGGAGTGGAGAAGTCAGGTAGGACTGTGAGTGGGAGGGACATGCTTCTTGGGTTCAGAGGTGATGGGGGGGGGGAAGTAGGGGGAATGCTAACTCTTCCTTCAAGAAACAAAGCAGCAGTTTGATCTGGGAGGGAGAGCTGAAAAAGGCAGAGGGTAGTAGGCTTGGGAAGAGGCTACTGTTCCCAGATGCAATCAGGGCGCCTTCTCCTTCCCTCCACCCAGCCTCCTTCCCTCTTTCCCTTCCTGTGTGGACTCAACTATGGCCTGATGATAGTAAAGAGTTATGTAGCTCATTCCCCTACCTCCCCTGGATCCCTAAAGTCTTGGGGTCAGGTTCATGATCTGGAGATATAGGGGACTGGAGAAGTTTTGTTTGCTTTCTTCCTTTGCACTTGGCTTCTGGGGATTGTGATAGTGGTTGTGCTTGAGGGGTATTGCATGAAAGGTGACTCTGTTCTTGGAAAGTGAACTTAGCTCGGCGCGCCCCTCCCCCCCCCCCCCCCGGCATCTTCTATGCCCTTCCCCTACGGGGGGAGGGGGGGAGGAGAGTTGAAAGTTGTTACTAACCAGAGGCCAGTGGGCTACTAGGTGAAAGGGTGACAGCAAGTCCTAGGCTCAGGCCTGGGGAGGTGGTATGGAGTAGAGCTTGGGACTGCCAGCCTTTGTGCAGACTTGTACAAGTGCTGCTCAGAGATGAAAACAGTGTGGAAGTCGGGCTTCTAGCTTCCTGAGCCAGCTTGTTGCAACACCTTCCCTCCCCCTGAACTGGAAAAATTGCCTCAAAGACACACACACACACACACACACACACACACACACACACACACACACACACACACACACACACACATGGTACATCACCCTGATGTTCCCTGATACCGGCTCAGTAGAGCAAAACTAACAGAGTAGGTCATTGTCTGGCTACTACTCTACTATTCCTTACTTCTAGAGAGCCCGAGACAGCCCATGACTGAAACAATGCATAAAGGACATGCGCTGCACCTTGGACAGCTCACTGTCAAAATTCAGCTGGGATGAGACAGAAAATGAAAGCATCTACCATTCTAGGGGACCATTGTACCTTTTAGAAGTAGTTTGAGCCCTAAGGCCAATTATTGGTAAGATGAGGGGATATTCAGCTTATGAAAGGAAAGAATTGAGGACTGGTAACCTGGAAAGGGGGGGTGCATTTATGATTCATCCCATGTATGGGGAAGAAAATGCCAGAGATTAACTTCTAGAGGAAAAGGGGGCTCAGTAACAACCTTTGTAATCAGACTCTTATGGTCTAGCCTCAGGGCTAGTGCTGGAAAAATACAGGAAAAATAATGTCTTGAGTGATTAGATCCCTCAATTAACCAGCACCTATTCCACCCTTCCCTCCTCTATCTTTTAAAGGAAGGGGCCAAATGACCCAGTTTATAGCAAGGATTCAGTGAAATCCCTGAACAGAGTAAAGGGCCTTTGTGTCCTGGGATCTGGGTATAGTCAACCCAATTTCCTGAATTTTCCCCATTTTCACTTTCCATTCAGAAAAGTGGGAAAGGAATAGATGAACAAAATGGTAGATCTGTCAGCTCCTCCTTTCCTCATCATCTCACCAACCCACTCATTTTTTCAGAGGAGGAAACTGAGCCCCAGAGGTGAGGAAGGGGCTGGCATAAAATTCTGTGGCTCTGGCGTGGCAAAGCTAGGACCAGAGACCCAAGTCTGCTCTGCCTACTTCATCTTAGCTTGCCTCTGACCCTGAGGGGCCCTGCTCAGAAGCCTCCATCAGCAAGCAACCATTCAATCATTTTTGCTGGACTAGACTTAATGAAGAAGCCAGGGGAGGGAATTCAGGCATTCTCAAAAGGAGCCCAACAAACAGGGTTGAAACGAAAAGGGTTTCTGCTTTGCCTAAGTCAGCCAAAAATCCAACTGGCCCTCTATTTCCCAAGGAGCTTTAGTGGATGGAGGTGTGACTGGAAGGAGGAAAGTCTGTGCCCTTCAGGGGCGTCAAGCTACGGGAGAGAGTTTAAATGAAGTTCCCCTCCTTACAGATCTCCCCATCCCTTCATGGTAGAGTTAACCAGAATGTCCCCCTGGAATTCAAATGTGGGCCACTTGATTCTGCCTATATTTCCCCACTACAATTGTCCCAATGGGCTCATGGATTTGCCCTTTCTGATCTGAGCTGTGAGAGATTCACCATACCAGGAAATAATAATAGCCTACATTTATCCTCACGATAGCCTTTCAAAGGTAGGTGCTATTGCTATATGTATTTTACAGATGATGAAGCTTTGGCTCAGAATGGGCAAATGACTTGCTCACAGTCATATAGCTAGTCAGTGTCAGAAACTTCAGGTCTTCCTGGCTTCAAGACTCTGTCCAGCACATTTCCCTTTAAAATGGAGTTATAATTCTAAAGGGAAATATGTAGTCATCCTGATATTGCTGTAGTGTTTTAAGGATTTCAAAGTGCTTTACAGACATTATCTCATTTGAAGCTCATGATAACCTTGAGAGGGATGTATTATAAGTAATATTGTCTTCATTTTAAAATGAGGAAACTGAGTCTCAGAGAGGCAAAGTGACTTGTCCATGGCTACACAGAGAGTAGGTGGTAGTATGTAAGCTACAAACACAAGTCCTCTTGCCTCCAAGCCCAGCATTCTTTCCATCTTACCATGCTGCTCTGAAGAGGGAGGACTGGTAGCTTCAACAAATGGTAAACTCCATAAGGGCAGGGACCATGTCAATGGGCACTTCTGAGTCTACTGAAAACTCTCTGTTGGGTTTCAATTTAATATAGAAAATACCATCCTAAAATCCAACGAAGGTTTCCAGTGCTTATTTAACCTATCAGTCAAATACTGTGACAGGTATCTGAGCTCTGACCAAGGTGCTGAATTTGGGAGTACCTTCTAGTGGCCTCTGGGAAGAATTGGAGGTTTTTGCCTATCGGATAGCCTAAAAGGCTCAGAGCTAGTGGTCGGAAGCTTTTGGGGGGAAAAGCCAGACTTGGTATGTTCTAAGGTCTGTGGTAAACCTGTAAAATGTGTGATACTTCTCCAATCGTCCATGTTCCTAGATTCACTAATGGAAGCAGGGAGAAAATGGTGCCTGATTACTGTAAATTAGAGACAAAATGAATGCCCACTCAAGAATCTTAAACAGAATTGTTTGCAGTGCATATTTCTGGAGGATAATGGTATTAGCTGGAGGAGAATACTGATAAATAAAGGGGAAATGTAATCTACAATTGATCACAACCATTTTAAAGGCACTGATGTCTCCACACTGTACATCTCACCTTACACAGCCCAGAGAGGAGAAAAGCTCTTGATGATATATTTTCCCAACATTTATATTTATCTCTGAGAGTCAGTGTGATATAATGAAAAATGTTCTGGACTTGTAGTCATAGGACCTGTATTCAAATTCTGCTGCTGTGACACATTCCGGTTGTGTGACTCTGGATGTGTAATTTCACTTTTCTGAACCTGAATCAACTTTAAAAAAATATCTACTAAGTTATAGACAAGTTGAGATCTGAGGAGGTAGAGGGAGTTCTGTAGCAGGGATCCTTCATTTTTATGTGTTGTAGAATTCTTTGGCAGTCTGGGGATGCCTGTGGACCTCTTTTCAGAATCATGTATAAAATAAAATACATTTGATTATGAAGAAAACCAATTATTTTGAAATAGTTATCATAATATTAAAAAACCCAAGTTCATGGACCCCAGATTAAAAACCCCTGTTTTATACTAGAGAAACCACTGATCTTGACATGGTATTTATTTCTCAACTGAAAAGGGTGATATACTGGAAGGCATAAGATATGGCATAGAGGTTCATGTGGTATCTATGACCTCCTGAAATGGACGCCTCTCCAGATTATAGGAGGGTCCTTTGAGGTCACCCAATACAATCCTGGTCACCATGTAGGAATCTTCTCTATAGTACCTTTTTCAAGTGGTCATCCATCCTTTTCTTGATCACTATCCTGCTGTGGGGAGCTCTTTGGGGGGGGGAGGGAAAGGGAACAAGCCTTTATTAAGCACCAACTAAGTGCTAGGCAATATGCTAAGTGCTTTCCAATGACTATCTAATTTGATCCTCACAACAACCCTATGAGGTTAAGTGTTATTATCCCCATTTTACTGTTGGGGAAATTGAGGCAGACAAAGATTAAGTGACTAGCTCAGGGTCACACAGCTGGCAAGTGTCTGAGGCAGTCTCTTTACCTTTTGAGACAGTCCATTTTACTGTTGGGTAGCTCTTGTTGCCAGAAACATCTTCCTCATACTGAACCCCAGCTTCAACTATGGCAAGTTCACCTAAAGTCACCTAAAGAGGTATTATAATGACATGGAAAGAGGTGTGGGATCAGAAAACTTCAGCTCTACATGCAGCTCTGTCATTTGCTAGTTTTGTGACCTCTGAGTTCCAGTTCCGCTATGTATAAAATGGGCCTGGGGGAAGTTACCATGTACTACGATGCGTGAAGCAAATGAGAGTGTCCACATTTTTGGCTTCTAAGGAGTCTGCCCAATGGAGAAGGCCAATGATAGTGCACTTTAAGAGGCAGGGAAAAGCAGTTGCGTACTTGACAATATAGGGTACTGAAAGCAAATTTGGAAATACTTCTGGTAGAATAAGAGGAAAATTCAGCTTTCAGCTCAGAAATGGTTGAAACAACATGTCTGTTCAGCTAGAGAGAAAAGCATCAAGGGTTCCATGATGATCTAATATTGAGTGGAGTGGAGGAAGACACCAGGGTTTCATTTTAGTGCTGCCCTCAGGGTCCTTGCTACAGGTCAATGGTATGGGGGAAAAGTGGGTACCTCTGGAATTTCTAGGCACTAATTTGTTTGGACTGAATGAATCTCAAGAAAGATCAGACTTAGACCAATTTCTGTGTTATAATAAGGCTTCCATGTTACACTGGTTGTGTGCTAGGTGTTTACATTGAAATATATTGTTTATTACTCAGAATAATAATAATAATCAGCTTCTTCAAAGTACTTCAAGCTTCACCCTCCACTAAAGCCCTTCTGCATAGCTGCATTGTGCCGGGGAAGTCACCCCAAACTCCTAGTGACTACTCCAGGGGAGTCAGAGCTTGAGCAGGGCCTAGCAGTCCAAGAAGGCTTTGGGTGCAGATTGGGCAATGGACTAGAAGTCCGCTGTCTGAGTAGCAGCCCATCTAAGTTCAGAGAGTCTCAATACCAGACTGATCACAAATGTCCTTGGCCGTGTTCACTCTTGAAGAGCATCTACTAAGCTGTGGTAGGCTGTGAACCAGGAAGAGCATTCATGGCAGCAAAAGTCACAGATACTTGAAGCGTCAAAGGTGCACAAGGCATTTTACAACCAGGATTGCATTTGATCTTTACAGTAGGTTAATTATTAGCTCTTCTCTCCCATTTTACAGATGAAGAATCAGACCCCAAATGGTTAAGTGCCTCCTTAGCCATTTAGGGGTGGGGATAGGATTAGAATCTAATCCATTATACCACATTATTTCCTGATCCTGAGTTCATGAGCATGGATGTACTCTCTACCCAAGATGTATAGACTTGTTCTGCCTGGCCGCAGAGGGTACAACAGACTGGAACAGTGGGTAGAAGCTTTAAGCAGATCAAGTTAGGGTTGGTGTAGGGAAAACTTTACTAGCAGTGCTGTCTAAAGGTGGAATGAGCTGCCTTGGGGGCCAGTGGGTTCCCGGTCACTGGAGGTCTTCATGCTGCATCTGGATGACCATTTACCGTGTGCGGTGTAGTGTTCAGGTAGGGTTGGACTCCATGGCTTCTTAACTCCCTTGCAACTCTGAAGTCATTTGACATGGATTCTAGCCCTCCACACCTTAGTAAACAACTTTAATGAATTGCTATGGCCAAAAACTTCACTACTTGGTGGACAACCTTCTGGTGATGGGCGTCCCTGGACTTTGTGGGGCAGGCCTTCAGGCAACAGATGCACAGTTGGCCACTAAGTCATATTCTAAACTTTTCCTTCGTGTAGGACTGAAGGTGGAACATTGGCCAACATCTGTAGCAAGGAACAACAATTAGCAAATGATTCAACAGAGGTCTAGTTTACACTCTTCTTAATAAGGCTGATCTTTTTTTGTTAAGTGAGGTATTTAGACTTGCTTTAAGCCACTGGCTCCCAGGGGAAAATGCAAATGTGTTTGAACAGATTTGAATCTCATGCCTTACATTTCATAACAAGGACCTAGGCTGAGGCAACACTTTCAGAGACTAGAATCTGCTTTTAATGTAGAAGTTCGTATTTCCATTTCTGAAATAAATTTGATATCTTTTGCTTTTACACCTGAGATGATATATAACCAATAAACTATTAGTTATTAAATTTAAACTAATTAACTATCATCCTTCACAATAGAATAGTTACCAACAGATAGTAAGGTAAGCTCCTTGAGGGCAGGCATTCTCTTTCATTTTGTCTTTGTATAGAGGCGCCTTGCACTCATGAGACACTTACCAACTATTCCTATTGGACTGAACCTCCAGTTGGCCTTTGCCAGAAGTTTGTTAACTGGTTTTCTCTCTGCAAATAGCAGCCACTGTTACATCTTTAGCTCTGGCACATGTATTGGCTGCCATTTTCAAAGCGAATGCTCCTGATCACCAGCTCTGCAGGTATTAATGCAAAGACCAATGGCCTTTGTGTCCATTTAGTAAACAACACCATTGCTTAAAGGGGCAAGGAGGCTTTTGCATGTTCTTAGGGAGAGTTCACAAATGTATGTATTGTTGGCATGAATGGAAAAGAAAGGGGCGTGACACTTTGAGTCTTCCTGTGAGCAAAGGTTTTAAGAGTTTTGCTTCAAGATAATAGCATGGTCCTCCCTGCTGTGGAAGAACCTGTAGGCTGGATGAGTGAAAACCAATGGTTGCTTTTATTTTCTGGTTCCAAAGATTAAGTGCTTATTATGAGGGCTCTAGTTGCACAGAAAGGGGCCCCAGCAGCAAACGTTCCCTTTTGATCCAGAGACTTCTGCTGTTTGGATCCACACGGCACACTAGGGCCCTTTATTCTTTGGGAGAAATGGTGCTGAAGGAGACTGTCAGATGTCCATCATGGTCTGCTGTTGTATCTCCCAGTACCGCTGCTCTCTGCAGACGTCCAAATGATAGGGGCAACCCTACCAATGGCCATCTCATTTCATTTCAGGCACTCTAACCAAAGCTTGGTGACTTCTCCTTGAAGTTCATTGAGGTTATTTGTTGACCTGTAATTAGCCCTGCCTTCTCTTTCGTTTGCACAAGGGCACACATTTCTGGCCATAAAAGGGAGACAGATACCTTGTTCTGGAAGTAATGGAACTAAGGCCCCAAATCAAAAAGCTAACAATGTGTTTGGGTGTTAGAGGAGGCATGGAAGGCACTCTAGGGGTCATCTAGTCCATGCCCTTATTTTGTAGATGGGGAAACTGAGGCCTAGAAAGGCTAAATGACTTGACTTGCCTAAGGTCCTATGGTGAATTAATGACAGAGCTGTGGCTAGAAAATCAAGTATTCTGACTCTCAGGCTGTGCCTCTTTTATTATACCTGTCCACTGGAAACTTCCAATTAAAGGCAGATATTCTGAAGTTTGCCCTAGCACACACTGTATCGCTGTCTCTCTGTCTCTGTCTCTGTCTCTGTCTCTCTCTCTCTCTCTCTCTCTCTCTCTCACACACACACACACACACACACACACACACACACACATCTGTGTGTGATGCATGAGCAACAGTCCAGGTAAAGTAGCATTTCAGGAGTTTGATTTGGGAATGTGTGTATGGATGAGAGTGGGAAGGTAACCGGCACTTTACCTCCTCAGCTGTGACTGACAGCCATGTTAGGTTTTGGCAAAGCTGAGAGATCTGGGCATGGTGGTGTATGTCTATAATCCTTTCTGCCTGAGAGGTTGAGGATGGCAGATCTCTTGAGCTTGGGAATTCTGAACTGAAGTAGGCTATGCCAATCTGGTGTCTGCATTAAAGCTGGCACCAAAACAGTGAGCCCCTGGGGGAAGGTGGTTAGGGAGGGAAGGGAGAGGAGTGCCAGGTTACCTGAAGAGTGGCAAACCAACCCAGGTCAGATATGGATTGGGTCAAAGGTCCCATGAGGATCAGTAGAGTGATCACTCTCGTGAGGAACCCCTATACTTCCAGATTAGGCAAGAGGAGGAGACTCAGTATTTAAAAAAAGCAAAAAATGGGGGGATTATATGGTCCATTCATCCTTCTCCTTGTGTCAGTTTTACAGGACTTCTGGGGACATCAGACAACCTAGATTAGCTTCTGCCCCACTCTCTGAGAAATGTCCATAAAGTGATTTACCTCTCCTCCTGGAAGAGGTGAGAGCAATACATTAAGCCTTAAAGGTCCTCGTAAGAATACATATGAGAGATTGGATCCTGGCACTGAGGCCTTGCTGATCTTAATTGGTTTTCTGGGGTTATCAGCTCCTCTTTGAAAGCGAATCCTTGCCCTTGAATCCAGAGAGTTCATCTTTTAGTACTTTCTAAGACTTTCTTAATCCTTAACCTCCTAACTTGAGACTCTTGAGTTCCCTGCCCTTTCTAGCCTTTGAACTTGCTTGGCTCCTGGGGTTCTAAGACCTGCCATGCCTGGGCCCTAGTTATCTTCTTCTGCCCCTGCCACTATCAATGACCACTTTGGCCTGGCACCTGCTCCTCCTCTCCCTACTTACCCCTGCTGCCACACACTCAAGACTACAAGAGTGGGTTCTCTGGGGCTTATTCACAAGGAAAAAGAATCTTCACTTTTGGAAACAATGTATTGTAGATGTTCAGTCAATTTTTTCAGTCATGCCTGACTCTTCATGACCTCATTTGGTTTTTTTTTTTTTTTGGCAAAGATACTGGAGTGGTTTGCCATTTCATTCTTCAGCTCATTTTGCAGACGAGGAAATTAAGGCTGAAGTGACTTGCCCAGAGTCACACCACTAGTGAGTGTCTGAGGCCAGATTTGAACTCAAGAAGAGGAATGTCGATTCTAAGCCCAGTCCTCTATCCAGTGCAGCACCACTGAGCTGCCCGTAAACAATTCACTGGGAGAATTTGGCGCTATGCAATAAAAGTACCCAATCCTACATTGGATGATGTCAAGGTTTTTGAAGGGAATGTTTGACTCGGGTGTTCCACATCTGTTTCTCTGGGTCAGTAATAATAAGCTCCCTTCAGGTCCCATGAGGGGATGGCAACTTTCGACCTTGATTCTTTACAATGATTAATCATACCTTCAAATTGCATTGAGGGAGGGGGGGAGGGTCAGATCAAGACTTCTAGTCTTGGATCTATCATGAACTAGCTGTGTGACTTTGGGCAAGTCTCTTCCCTTCTCTGGGCCTCAGTCACCTCCTCTGCATAATGAGGGCTTGGCCTAGAGAGTCCTTTCCATCTCTGATGGTCTGCAACTCAATGATACCCAATGCCTCATATTCTCCTCCTAAAAGAAGAAAACTGCAGAGACAATGACCTAAGACCTGCATGGAGTTGGGGAGAAAGG
The DNA here is from genome assembly GCF_003287225.1 of Phascolarctos cinereus. NCBI lineage: Eukaryota > Metazoa > Chordata > Mammalia > Diprotodontia > Phascolarctidae > Phascolarctos > Phascolarctos cinereus. Next base: position 28,175,496 of record NW_027556291.1, read on the forward strand.
AAAACAGCCTGGATCTAAGGTAAAATTGGCCAGCCAGCCTCCTGGAGGGGATGATAGTAGCGGAACCCCGGAGGCCATTGGTGCAATAGTCCCACAGTCCATTGAGCACACCTTCGGCTTTCGTTTTCTAAATGAAGGGTTTCCTTAAGCACCTTTTTGTCCTCCAACTTGGGAACGTGAGGCACTGCCAAGCCATGCTGCTGGCATCTTCCTGGGCCCTCTCCTAGCGCATTGCAGTGGGCTCTCTCCATGCAACCAAACGGGGACCCAAGGATGAGGGCTTCTCCCATCTCCTATATTCTCATAGATTAGCACAAGAGAAAGCCAGAGCTTCTGGTTTCTAACACAGGCTATAGGTGAGGCCTCTTCATTTGGGAATGTCCCTGTTTGCCCCAAACTCTGCTTTTTCAATGTATGCATCCCTCCGAAAGTGTTCCACAATGAAGCTACATAGACTTCCTGTCCCTTCCATCTTGCCTTTTGTCCTCCTTCAGCCACCTCTCTGACCCCCCCCTTCCCCCCCAGCCTAGCCTCTGGCTCCCTCTCTTTTGCTCTGAGTTCCCAAAGTTGAGGTGTTTCCATTCTTCCTGCCTTGCCTCTCCCTTTTCTCCTATCAGCTTCCCTTTTCCCCATCCCTGTTGGCCTATTCTTCCTTGTTGCCAGGTGGTATCACTCTCTCCCAGCACTCCCCCCTCCCCAATTCAGTCCTCTTGGTCTTCCAGCTCAGAAAAGAATCTCACGTCCCCTGCCTTTACAGCAGTTGCTGGCCTCTGGCTAAAGGTCAACCAAAAGTAGCCCATCATACAGACAGGCAGGCAGCTAAGTGATAAAAGAATGGTCCAAATCTTACTGAAGACCTCTTTCCCCTCGACTCTGGCTTTTTACTGGCTCTCTGGGCTCCCATTAGAAATCCACAAGCAGCACTGAATCAACCCATATATGTGGGCATGTCACAAGCTGGTAAGGCTGTGGGTTCGATAGGGATGCTTTTGGTGCCATGGGCAGGTAGGGGGAGGGGAAGGGGGTACGGGGATGTGCTGAGTCACCATTTGGGGGTATAAGTCCTGGGGCTCAGTTTGCTCGCTGTAGGCCCCCTGCATGGTGCCTGTGCCCTGGGTATGAGGACAAAGCCAGCTGTCCAATGGAGGCAGAGTGCATGGCTTGATATATGAGGCTGCAGCAGAGCTATGCTGCTGCTTCTCCCAACTGCTGAGAAGGACTGGATGGGGTGGGGGAGGCTGAGCCAGAGCATTGCAGCTGCTGCCAGGCCCAGCCTGGAATCACTGGCTGCACTTGCAGCTGGGCTGGTGAAACAGGGGCTGGCATGGAAGGGACCTGGGAGTCAGGGCCCCTTCTGCCAGCTGGGGGTGGCAAGGGGGAGGGGAGTTGTAAGGCAGGCAGGCCCTGGCGGGGGTTGTGCTTGCATCGAAGTTGGGATGTCTCTCACTGGTGATTCTGTTTGTAAATCAGTGCCTATAATTGTCCTCACCGTGACTCAGTGTCTGTCTGTATATGAGGCAGTGGCTGCTGCGTCTGGGGAGGCCAACTGTCTGCGTGGTGAGGAGAAAATGCCGGCGGGCCCCCTCTGTGGTGGCTCCCAACATACAGATGTTGTGCATACTTTAACCAAAACATCTGGACAGCTGCCTGATCTTGGGATGCTTTACCAATCAGAGCCAACATGCAGACAGATCTTGAGGGTTTGCAAAGCACCTTTCCAATATCTCCTAACTAGAGCCTCCCAACAAGCCTCTGAGGTAGGTTCCATCACTCAATAAGCATTTATTAAGTGCCTCGTATGTGCTAGATACTGTTTTAGTCACTGGGGATCCAAAGATGATCATTAGAGTCCTTGCCCTCAAGGGGCTTATGTTCTATATGATGTAGAAAATAAATACAAGGGATTTGGGATGGGGGAGATCAGGCAAGGCTCCAGGGAAAGCTATCTTTTGAAGGAAAGGAGTTTCCAGGAGGTAGAAGGCAGTGGGTAGAGTCTTCCAGGCACTGAGAGACAGTCATTGTGAAGGCACTGAGAAAAGAAGAAAAGCAAGGAGGCCGATATGGCTGGGCCATAGACTGCAGGCTGGAAAGGCATGCTGGGAGCAGAGTATGAAGGGCTTTAAAAGCAAAACAGAGGAGTTTCTTTTTTCATCCTACAAGGCAATTGGGAGCAATTGGAGTTTATTGAGTAAGGGAGTGACATGCTCAGACTTGAGCTTTTGGAAAATCACTTGTAACTATGGAGAAAATGAATCAGACTGTGATAGTACTGGTATTATTACCCCTACATTACAGATGAGGAAATGGAGGCTGAGAGCGGCCAAGTGACTTTTCTAGGGTCACTCAGTATGTAAGTTGCTGAGGCAGGATTTGAATCTGAGAATCCCCACTGCCAGGCCAGCACTGCAGTTCCTCCGTTCCTCTGCCATGCTGTCTCTTCTGTTTTGGGCCAGTATGGAGCTAGCTAGCATCTGGTTGTAATTTTCAGGGTGTGAGCTGCTGAGCTGAAGTGTCCCCTCTTGGGGAGATGGTATGGGAACAAACATACCCCCTTTCTGTGTTTTGGGCTGCCAATAAACCCCTGCATGCAGGTTGAGGACAAAAAAGCTCCGTTCCTTCTTTGCTTTCTCTGAATATGAAGCAACAAAGGTATCTGGTTTCTCTATGTGCCCCATGCCTTTGTCCAACTTAGCAGGTGTCTCATCTAGAAGAGTGTCAGGGAAAAAGAGTTCTGGGATGCCAACCTACTTGGAGATTGCCATGTGTCTGTGAGCACCTGGGTGGGAGAACTGGGTGTGTGTGTACGGGGTGGTGTTGGGAAGTGTTTGTGGGGTGGGATGAGAAATTTGCAAGTGTGAAGCCTGCTGAGTTGGTGTGTATTTTGAGATTTCCTGGGAACTGGCAGGGTTGGATCTCAGGTTTCTTGAGGCAAAGGAGTACCTTATCAGGGGCATGGAGTTGGACTATAGTTAAATAGGGCCAGCTGTCTTGACATGGCCCTCTGTAGGAGGTCATCTTGTGAAGAGCAGCTCTCAGTTCAGTGAGGAAAAGGCAGCTCTGTCTCACGTTTACCCTGCTATTCTGACAGTTTCATGTTGAAAGGGAGGTGAAAAGTCAGACCTGTAACCAGACGGGCTTGAATGCACCATTAATCCTAGCCTGATGGTTTCTAAGGTCTAGTGGTATGCCTGCAACTCCACCTTCACCTGGCAGTTGCAGGACTTTGTACCCAAAGGGGTTCTATTGTTGAGCCAGCTCTAGGTTCTAATCATGGAGGGCCACCACCATCCTTCTAGTCATCTCTGATTCTCCCCAGTCTCTTCCTACCCCTTTCCATAGCCAGGCCAGTAGACTGGTGATTCTGTCCACTGAGAGCTCTCTCATATCAGCCTCCTTTCACTCGAGCACTTATTAAGTGCTGACTATGTGCCAGGCATTATGCTAAGGACCAGGGATATGAAGAAAGGCAAAAAACTAGTCCCTGTTCTCGAGGAACTCTCAGTCTACTGGAGGAGAGAGCATGTAAACAATTCTGTACAAATAAATACAGATCAAGTAAGTTGGAGATAATCTCAGAGGGAAGGGAAAGGGAACAAGCATTTATATAGTGCCTACTATATGCCAAGCACTTTACCTTGTCTCATTTGACCCTAGAAAGAATCTTGGAAGGTAGGGGCTATTATTATCCTCATTGTTGAAGAAACTTAGGCAGACAGAAGTTAAGTGACTTTTCCAGGGTCACACGACCAGTAAGGGGGAGGGGGAAATAATTTTGTAGTAATTAGAGAATGTGTCTAAGGCTGGATTTGAACTCAGGGTTTTCTGACTTCAAGTCCAGTGCTCTGTCCATTGCGTCATTTTGTATTAAAGAGGATGGGGAAAGACTTCTTATAAAAGGTAGCTGAGATTTTAAGGAAACCAGGTGATCTAGGAGGTGGAAATGAGGAAGGAAAGAGTTCCAGGCATAAGATCAGCCAGTAAAAATGTCAGGAGATGAGTATTGTGTGCCAGGAACAGCAAGGAAGGCAGAGTCATTGGATTGAAGAGTGCGTGGGTTGGGGGGAGAGTTGTAAGGTATAATAAGACTGGAAGTGTAGGAAGGGCTTTAAAGGCCAAACAGAAGATTTTACATTTGATCCTGGAGGCAACAGAAAGTCACCGGAGTTGCTTGAATGGAGAGAGGGGTGATGCTTTAGGAAGACTGATTTGACAACTAGGTGAAGACTGGATTGGAATGGCAAGAGATTTCAGGCAAGGATACCAACCAGCCAGCTACTGCAATAGTGCAGGTATGAAGTGATGAAGGTCTTCTCCAAGATGGCAGTGGTATCAGAGGAGATGAGGTGGGGTGTATACAAGCAGGGAGAAGGGCTACCTCTTTTGTGAGGCAGGGGCTAAGGAGGGGAAAGTGGTAGAAGGCGTCTGGATGATGTGAGATGAGGAGGAGGGGAGGAGAGGGGGCTCTCATTAAATTACTTCAATTTTTTTCAGTGAAATATGTGGCCAGGTTTTCAGCTGAGAGGGTGGGAAAGGAGGAAAGCCATGAGAAGTTTGAGAAGGGATGAAAAGGTTTGGAAAAGCTATTGTGCTGAATGGAATGAGTTAATTAGGAAGATATAAAAGGATTGCCTTGCTCCAGTGAGGGCCCAGTCAAGATTAAGTAACATATATTTGTAGTGGACCCAGTCAGCACAGTTTCATGATTTTCTTCATCTTCTTTTATCAGCATATGAGTAAGAACAAAGGTAGTGGATGGTAGGAGTGATCCAAGCTGAGGCTTGGCAGAGCAAGACCTTTGGGGCAGGAGATCCAAGAGAAGAGGACAGCATAGAGTTGGATTGGTTCACCAAGGGATCAAGATGGGATAGCAAGGAGATTGTGTCTAGTGCAGGGGTGGTGGCCTAGGAAAGAACTGAGGGGTCAAGAGATTGGAGGCTATTGTGAAAATGAAGAACAGAATTTGGGGTTGCAAGGCAGAGGAAGAGGTGGGTGGGATGACAACAGACTTTGATCAGATAAAAGAATTTCAGATTTCATGAACATGGAAGTAGTGCATTTGTAGCTGATGGCAAGATCAAAAGTATGTCCATCAGGGCAGCTAGGTGGCGCAGTGGATAGAGCACCGGCCCTGAAGTCAGGAGGACCAGAGTTCAAATCCAGCCTCAGACCAAACACTTGAAACTTACTAGCTGTGTGACCCTGGGCAAGTCACTTAACCCCAATTGTCTAAAAAGAAAAAACAAAACCAAAAAAGAGTACGTCCATCTCTGTGTGTAGCTGCAGTGGGATAGAGGAATAGTTCATGGGAAATGACTTAGTTGAGGAACTGAGAGGTTAGAGTATTTGAGGGAGTATCAGTAAGTATGCTGAAGTTCCCTAGTATGAGGGCAGAAGTTGAAGAGGAGAGAAAGACAGTGATCCAGTCACTGAACTCACTGAGGAAGGAAGGAATGTATCCTGGAGGTAGATAGACAACAACTGCCAGAATCTTGATTGGATCATAAATATGGATTGAGTGAACTTCAAAGGATGAAAGATTAAGTGATGGTGGAAGGGGGAGAGCCTGCAAGGAGCAATGGGGAGCCAGGGGTATTACAACTCCTCCAACATGACCTATTGTGGGGTATGAAGGAAAGTGGAACCAGTGCTGAAAAGAGCAGCCAGGCCAACTGTGTCATCACGAGGGAACCAGGTTTTGTGAATGCAAGAAGATGGAGGGAGAGAGAAAGGAAAAAGGTTTAACATGAAAGCTAGTTTGTTAGCCATAGATTAGGCATTCCAGGGAGCTGCTCCAGTGGGTGGAGTGGGTAGCTTTAGAGTGGGACGTTGGTGGAGTTAGGTTGAGGGGTTTGGGAATAAGTGGTCAATGGAGAGGACCCCAGAATGGGATTTGAACAATGGCAGCCAGGGGTCATATTTTCATTGTTCAAAGAGGTTCAGCCAAAGGTGGAGTTGTCCCAGAATACCAGTCGACAGTATGCAGGGGGAAAGGGATGGTGATGGTGGGTAGGTGCTTGTTTAGAGGCAAGACTAATACTGTGGGGCCTGAGAGAGTGCCACAGCCATGCTGTTCTCCCCACCCCTTCATCAGATTTACCATTGCAGCAGCTTTCTAACTTGGCTCCCCTACTTCCAGACTCTCCCCACGCTTCCCACCTGGGCCAAGACAATCTTCCAAAAGCACAAGTCTCACCATGTTGCTCTCCTCTTCTAAGTCCTCAGTGGTTCCCCACTTGAAGACATTTCCAATTTCATCCGTGTCCTTCTCCCTCTTCTCTGGAAGAAATCTGATCTCTTCTCTCACGCTTGGGAATTCTCCTAGGCACTTATATTCTAACTTATATTTGTGTCCAAGTCTTATCCCTTTAGTCCAGGCCTGCACAACCTGTGGACTGAGCCATAGGATTTCCTCTACATACAAAGGATGTTTTCCTCTACATTTTTCATGGGCCCCCTGAAATCCTTTGGCCTACCCCAGGCAGCTCGAGGGGCCCAAGGGTTGCAGGTTGTGCAGGCCTGCTCTAGTAGGTTGTAAGCTCCTTGAGGGCAGGGATTGTTGTCTTGTCTCAGCACCTGGAAGACTTAATAAATGTTTGTTGAGTTGAATTGAATTGAATCGTGAGGCATTAGAGGGGCCTGTTATCTTCTGGAAGCTACTGCTCATAGCTTCTGGGCCTATGGAAGCTGGCTGAAATGGAGAGTTGAGGCAATTATTCTGATTTAAAAACCACCCACACAGAACTCCTGAGCAGAAAGGAAGGGTTGAGGTGGAGGACAATGAGTTCGATTGTCTCTAGTGCCTGGAGGCAGGGGATAATTTCTTGGCTGTTCACCCGAGAGTTGACTAAGCATTGGGTTGACTGTGTGTGTGTGTGTGTGTGTGTGTGTGTGTGTGTGTGTGTGTGTGTGTGTGTTGGGAATAGCATCATAGCTTTAGAGCTGCAAAGAACCTTTAAGATCTAGTAAGAAATAAGAGGGTTGGGCTTGACCCCAAAAGTTCCTTCCAACTCTTCATCTATGAGTCCCACCTAGTTCAACTGAGTCATTTTATACAGAATGAAGGGCAGGCCCCAGGTCACACAAGTAATAAGGCAGGAGAGTCAGGATTTGAAGTCATCCCTACTGACTCTAGATCCACTGCTTTTTCTTACTACAGGCTGCTGACATCTAATTCTGTTTCTAGCTAGCCCCTGTTGTGTGGCCGTGGGCAAATCACTTCCCCTCTGGGTTTCAGTTTCTCCATCTGTAAAATGAGACATTTGGACTAGAGCAGGGGTTCTTAATCTGAGGTTCATGAACTTATTTTTCAAAATATCTTAACTCTATTTCTACTTGGTCTCCTTCCTTATTGTACAGGTTTTATTTTAGACATGTAAAAACATCATTTAGCAGATTGTAAAAGGGGTCCCTGGCACAAAAAAGGTTAAGAATCATTGGACTTGAATAGGACCCCTGGACGAAGGTCCTCCTTTCCAGCTCCGATGTCCTGTTGAGTCTGTTCTTGGTTCAGCCAAAGCCAACTGTGTTCCCCTAGGTGAGAGGAGTGTGGGGCTGGACCCTCTATTGATCAGTGAAGATCACAGCATAGAGGTGCTCCCTGGTCCACCATTACCAGGGTACCTCAGGAAGCCACTAGGGGCTCCTTCCTCCCATCCTCGCCTTGGCTCTGAATCTGGAAAGAAGACAGTGACCAGTTATTGCCAACTGGCCTGGCTGCTCTGGTTCCTGCCTCTGTGAACACAGACTGAACTAAGGAGGTGGGCTTTCTCTTATAAGCAGAGAATTCGAGGGATATTTCCTGTAGGGTAGTTTAATGAGTGGCTAAGTGCTGATTGGGGGCCTTTTATGGGCAAAGGTGCTGGAGGAGATAAACTTCAAAGAAATAGAAAGTACCCTCCCTGCACTCCATGAGAGCACACTAGCCTAGGGAAACAGGCACATGGACACAGAGAAACTGGACAGAACTAGTCCAAAGCTCTGGATCCAGGACTGCATAATGGTTAAGTGCTGAGGGCACAGGCAGTCAAGGAATGATCAGAGTGCAAGTGGGAGGTAAGCAAGGAAGGCATCCTAGCAGAGGTGACTCTAATTTCAAAGGTGGTTTGCTGGACAGAGGTTGGCTAAGAGCAAGGGTAGGGCAGCTACAGGATCTTGGAGAGCACCAAGTCCTACCCCACTCCCCCTTTCCTTTTTTTTTTTTTAACCTGTTGTTGCAAACATCAGCAAGAGAGAGGGAATGATTTGCCCAGGGTCATAGAGCTAGCAAGAGGCAGAGCCAGGCCTTTGACCCTGGACTTTTGCTCCAAGTCCAGAGCTCATTCACCTCTGTCACACTAGCCAAGTGCAGGGGATGGCTTGAGCAGGAGGGCCAAAGACTAGTATGAGCAGATAGGTTTGGCTGCGGTGGAGAGGCCCATGCAGAGGAATAATCTGGGAGGAGCTTAGAGCTGCATTTGGCAGGGGCGGGGACCAGTTAATGGAAGGCCCTGAAGGCCAGACTGAGAACTTGGGATCTGAGACAATAAATGAGACAAAGGCACTTTAGGCTCTTGAGCAGTTGATGTGGTAAAATGGTGTTTGAGGAAGATCCTTGTTGAAGGTGTGTGTGGGAGGATAGATGGGAGCATTAGAGGCACCGGGAAAGCAGATAGGAAGCTACTGGAGTCCTTCCAGAATAAGCTGAAGAAGGTCTAAGCAGGATTGCTGGTGTGGGGAGGGAGAGGAAGATACACTGAAAAACCTCCTTAGTACTTGGTGATAGAAAGTGGGAAGAGGACAATAGTGAAACTGTCCATTTTGAAACAAGGGAACTAGGAAGCTGGTGCTTGGGAAAGGGGACTGTTTTAGGAGGAAAGATAATGAGTCTCAATTTGGACTTAAGCTTCAGATATTGATGGGGTATGTGAGCAGAGATATTCTCTAGGCAGCTGGCGATGACTCCAGATGAGAATCACTGTGAAAGGTCAGAGCTGGAGCTGTCCATTTATGAGGCATTAGGCTGGCTGAACTACTAAAGAGAGGGCCTGCAGAGGGAGGATAGCAGAGGGTAAGGGGCAAGAAAGGAAGATACAGGGAAGGAGGTCCCAGAGACAGAGGAAAGGACTAGCCGGCCAGGCCTCCATTGAACAATCATTAAGGGCCTGCTTTACACAAGGCCCAGTACTATGCCTTGGGTATACAAAGACAGAATGATCTCTGACCTCAAGCAGCTTCCATTCTCTTGGTAAGGTAGGGACTTTTTTGCTGGGTTTTCATCCAGGTCATGCCCACTAAATGAGGGCGTCTCCCAAAGTTTTGCCCTGGGCCCTCTTATCTTTTCCTTCTGGGCTCCATAAATTTTTTTAAATTAAATTTTTGTTAAGATTTTGTATTTCAATATAAGTGGTTTCCTTTGTAATCCCATGTATCTAATGCATTTAAAAATATTGTTCAGAGAAAGGGTTCACCAGACTGCAGAAGAGGGCCATAACCCAAAAAGGCGAAAACCTTTGCTCTTATACTATCTCTATTGGTGATCTCCCAAGCTCCCCTGACTTCTGTGATTATCTCTTGGCAGATGACTCTCAGATTTGTTTATCCAGCCCTAATTTCTCTTCTTAGCTCCAATTCCCAAATCACCACCAGTCATTTGAACATCTTCAGTGAGTGTCCTGTAGGTACCTTAAACTTGGTATGTCTAAAACAGAACTCATCTTTCCCCTCAAACCTTCCCAAACTTCCCATTACTGCCCTGAGCATCACCATCAACTCAGTCATCCAGGCTCACAAATCCTGGACTCCTCACTGAGATACGCCCCACATACCAAGTCTACAGTCGGTTCTTGTCATTTCTGTCTTCACAACCTCCCCTTCTCTCCATGTACACAGCCACCACCCTAGTTCAAGCCCTTGTTAACCCAAGGCTGGACTATTACAATAACCCTCTGATTTATCTCCCTGCCCCAAATCCCTCTCCACTCCAATTCATTTTCCACTCAGTTGCCAAAGTTATTTTCCTAAAACATAGGTGACCATGTCAATCCCCCCCCAACTCAATAAAAACCCTAAGACTTTATCCTCCAGGATTAAATATAAAATCCTCTATTTGGTGGGTAAAGCCTTTTGCAACCTGGCCCCTTCCTTTTTCAAGTGCCCTACTATCCAATGTTATTGGCCTCCCTCCATCCCCTGTCTCTGCCTCTTTTCTGACTATCACCCACACTTGCAGTGTTCTCCCTCCTTACATCCACCTTTTGCTTTCTGTGGTCTCCTTGAAGATGGAGCTCAAATCTCAACTTCTACAAGAGGTCTCCCAGGTTCTACCCATCTCTCTTCCAGGTGCCAGTGCCTTTCCTCTGAGATTACATTCCATTTACACTGTGTGTGTATATGTAATGTGTATATCTATCTGTGCTTTACATATATCAGTTTGACAGCGGTGTGAAGGATGGATTGGAGAAGGAGATAGATGGAGTCAGAGACTCATTAGGAGGGTATAGTTCAGGCATTGTAGCCCTCTGAGTGCTAGAAGGCATTCTTGAAGTGATTGGAAGTGCATAGATAGCCCTATCGTTTTTGTTTTCTTTTCATTGAAGGGTATTGGAGTAGGACTGGAGAAGAGGCTCTGGCCCAAAGCCCTTTGCACCTACTCAAGCTCCAGTTTTCTTTTACTACTTTCTGTAGTCTTAAGTCATCTCTAAAATGATTCCTGTCCTGGGCCAAAGCAGAGCTGCTGAAGTCGATGGGGCTATGGACCATTGTGAAATCTTTTGCACCATGATTGAAGAGTCTGACTAGAGGGCATGGATGGATCTTTGAATTGTACTTCTCTTGGTCAACCAGTTGCTGGGTTGAAGAGGAGCACAAAGTCTCTTTCATAGGAGACGACTGAGTTTGTGAGCAAGTCAGCAAAATTCATATAAAAAAACCCAACAAATGAAGGGCTGGTGACTCGGCATCACCACCAACCTTGATTGGGCCCAGATGGGCAGTACAGGAAATGAGGAGAAACTGTCACTCATCCAACAGACAACACTCTTTCCTGAGTTTAGGGACTGCTGTGTAAAAAGCCCACTATTGGGTCTAAGGGGGAGGCAAAGAAGGATAAGCCAGCTCAATACAGGGTCTAACCAGAAGAGTCATTGGAGGGTATCTAATGCAAAGTGTACCTAAGAATCTTTCCTGTAGCTTCTACTTGAGAGGATCCCTCCCCCCACAGCTGGAGGGCTTCTCACTCCTTCAGTCCACTGATGTGGAGACTGAGGCCCAGGGGTAATGGGGAATGAGATGTTTTGGGATGCTTCTGAAATACAGTGTGGCATCATCTAGCCATAATCCTACCTCCCAGTTGCCCATGGGGGTGGATTACTTTCTCACCATCTGTACACAGCCAGAGGACTACAGAGGGAAAGAGGGGAGCTTTTCCTCTTTGGGTACATGTGCTGAAGGGATTGGCAGGCCCTGCCTTGAGCATCTTGGGATGTGGCACTAGAAGGAGGTAGAAGGCCCTGGGGAAAATGGGCTCCTTCGGGCTGAGGGCCCTTTAAACAGCAGAAGCTTACTAGCCAGCCTCGTGTATCCACTGAGGATTTGCATCTTAGTTTCTTGATCTTTGAAATTAAGTCCAATTGTGGAGATATTGGGAGAGGAATTAGGGTTAAAACGGGCAGCAGGAAGTGGAGAGGATTACTGGATGTGGCTGAAGCCAGAATCCTGGGTGCGAGGGCTCTGTGGCTTGGGCCCCCTTAGATAGCTGTAGCAGACTTCCTAAATCTTTTAGTCCTGGTTTCTCCATGGTTTTACCAATATCTCTCAGCCTTGCAGCATTCTGTTATCCCCAGCATGAGCACACCTGCCCAGGGCCAGGGCTAGACTCTGCCTGTCCTTTGTACTGGTGGGCATCAGAAAGTACCAATAGGCAGCCTGATTCAAAGCTTTTCCTCTCCTCATGAGCCTGTCACAGTGCCTGAACTTCCACCATCAAAGTCACTACTGGGGGCCTGTGCATTGAAATGGGATTCGACTTGGGAGGAGGAACACATTAGCTAGATGACATATTAGTAGATCTTGGCTGAGTAAATTAACTCATTATCACCTGGCAGGCAGCCCTCATAATAGAAAGAGCCCTGGACTTAGTCACATGACTCCCATCAGAGTGGGCTCTGATGCTTATTGTGTGATTTGGGGCAAGTCATTTAAGTTCTCTGAGCCTCAGTTTCCTTATTGGTAAAATGGACCTTAAAGTTCTCATACTACCAATTTCATGGGGTTTCCTAGCTATAGCTAGGAAAGCACTTTGTAACCATTCCTGTTCTGTGGAAATATGAGCTGCTGCTGCTTTGGGAGCCTTGGTTTTTCCCTCTGTAAAATGAGCATAAACCCTGCCTGACTTCACAGGATTGTTGGGAGGAGCAAAGTAGCTAATATATGTGGGGAAGAGCCTTGTAAGTTATAAAGTGATGAATCTAAATGGGAGATTCCCAGGAGCTCTGAGGGACCCAAGCCAAGATGCCAAAATTTTCTGGTAAGGAAAGGTACAGAACAAGGCAACATGGCATAGTGGATAGAGTACTGGATCTGGAGACCTGGATCCAAATACCAGCATTGACACTAGCTATGTGGTCTTTATGCCGCGTACAATCTGTAAGTGAGAGGGTTCAACTTGACCTCTGAGGTGCCTTTCAGCCCTAATTCCATGATGCAATGGAGCAGGAGTTGCAGCTCAGCTGTTGTGGAGTGGCCTAATAAGCCAGGAACAACACGAGGACATCCCTTGCTCTAAGGGGAACGTGTGACCACTCAAGCACAGAACTCCAGATCCCATAGCCAAAAAGCTAGGCCCAAACCCTAGCTGGAAGTAGCTCATTGTGGCCCAAAGTTCCAGGAAAGTGAGGGGCACTTCCCTGAATGGGGTTAAGGCATGAGTTCTGGTCTTAGAATTACAGATTTTGAGTTGCATGGCTGTGTAGTCAATGGAGTGCAGGAATCTGAGACTGGGAGCCTAGAGTTTAAATTCTACTTCTGCCTCAGGCCTATATGAGGGTTGCTAAGTTTTAAGTCTCCTAATATCTCTGATCGCTCATGTATAAAATCAGAATAATAATGCCTGCAGGCTTCTACCTTTGGGGGAGGAGGAGGGGAGGGGGAGGAGGATTTACTAGCCTCAAACCCTAAAGTCCTTCCAGTTGTCAGCTCCTATTTATTTCTCCATTGGATGGTAAGATCCTTGAGGACAAGACTGTTTTTGTCATTTATTTTTTTGTATCTCTGTCACAATGAATGTTTGTTGGTTTGAACTGAACACTTTCATTTTATAGAGGAGGAATTTGAGACTGAGAGAGGGAGAATGGCTTGGGGGACAAGAGAGTCTTATTGGAGTTAAGGGACTATTGCCCTTGACCCAGTCAGCTAGGTAGCGCTGCAGTGGATAAAGCATTAGGCCTAGAATCGGGAAGACTTGTCTTCCTGAGTTCAAATCTGTCCTCAAACACTTAGTCGTGGGAGCCTAGGCAAATCACTTAATCCCATTTGCCTCAGCTTCCTCATCTGTAAAATGAGCTAGAGAAAGGGAATGGCAAACCACTCTAGTATCTTTGCCAAGAAACCCCCAAATCGGGTTGTGGAGAGTCAGACACAACTAAAACAACTGAACCAAATCCCTTGACCCTCCTGTTATTGTCTCTGGGAGGGAGATAAAAAGAGAAAAAAGGCAAGATGAACCCTGGGGAAAATTGTGAAGAAGGCAAAAGATCCCTTCCATTTGCCTCTCTGCACTTGTCTCCTACTTCCTACTTTACAGGTTCAGTGCTTTCTGAATCCCCAGGGGCTCCCCTTCTGTCACCATCCTCTACCCTGTCTCTGTTCTCAATTACCTATCACTCCCCCCACTTTTCTCATGACTTCCTAGCTGTGTGACCTTGGGCAAATCAATTCTTCTCTCTGGTTCTTGGCTTCACCATCTGTAAAATGAAGGGTTTGGACTTGATATTGGGAGTTTTTTAACATGGGGTCCATGAACATGTTATTTTTTTTTCCCTTTCTAACTCCATGTCAACATTATTTGTTTCATCTGTAACTCTACATATTTCATGTACTTAAAAACATGATTCTGAAAAGTAATCTCCAAGGCTTCTCCAAATTGCCAAAGGGGTCTTGGACATAACAAAGGTTAAGAACCTTTGAACCAAATGGTCTCAGAGCAACCCTTCTGGATCCCAAATCCCAGAGTTCTTGGTTCCTCCAAAGGGCAAGAAACCCTCATTCCTTTAAGATGGATCTTAGCTAGGTGTTAAGGGTCATGGGCAGCTGCTTGCGCATTAACTCAAAAGATTCCCTAAACTAACAGAATTCCAGCCAACAGCCTAGGGATTTTTTTTTCCCAAAGGAGTTTGGGAAATTCTCCCACTAGCCTGACAGTCTCTGGAAAGCCTGGGGAGGAGGGGAGGAGGCAGAATCTTCCTACCATCTACTTCCCTTAGCACCTACCACCAGCTAATACTATCTGATCCTAATCTTTACTGACTCTACCCTAAATAACTCCATCCACCCCACCATGAGCAGAGGAGGCTACCCCCACCCTATGCCAAGGACTTCACCCTGGCTGTGGGAAGAATAGGGCTGAAAAACCAAGAATCTCTTGGGTTAGAGACTCCTGGATCTTCCCAAAGGCCCCATTAGAATGGGGCAGGGGCTGTTTGGCTTGGATTTGTATCCTCCAGCTCCTGGCACATAGTAAGCATTTAATAAATATCCCCCCCCTCTCTTCCCCCCTCCTCTCCTTCCCTCTCCCTCCCTCTCCATGTTCTCTGTCTCTCTCCATCCACACATCCAAAAAGCTTTTAGCCTGCTTACTTGTGTTCATCCCCTTCCCCAACCCCAGGTGCCCTCCACCTTCTCCCAATCTATCTCCTTCAGATCCTCTGTCCCCCTCTCCAGCACTGACTGAGCTTTGAAGGGAGCCTGCCTCAAGGGGCGTAGGCTACTGAAGACAAATTACCTGCTTCCGCTTTGCTGAGGGCAGGCCCCAGGGCTTTCCCTCTGGGCTAGCTCCTTGTCTCTCTGAGCTGTCTTCCTCAGCTCTTGACAGATCCAGCACACCTCAGCTGCACTCAGCCGTCCCTGGCCTGATAAACCTGGACTTCCTCATCACCTCTGTCAGCAGCCCCATACTGGCCAGTAGCTGGGCACACCTTCTAATTGTGGGGCTGTCTGCAGCCTTCCTCATGTTGGTCAGCCAGCACCTCTGGCATCCCTCCCACCGCCCCCATGGGCCCTGGCCACTCTAGCGAAAACACTCCAAGGATTCTAAACACAACACAGGCCTCTTTTCCCCTCCCAAACAGCCCCCAAATACTGTATGCCTGCAACTGGGGATGTGACCAAAGCTAAACCCAAAATATTTACGTACAGGCGAGGTCACTAATGAGATCTAAGGGGCAAAGGCACCGATAGAGTGCCATTATTGGCAAGCCAAAAGATGCTGCCAAAGGGACTTCCACAAGGGCTGAGTTTAGCAATGTCAAATAAGGCACAATTCATGACTTCAAGGGAGCTTACTAGCTAGCCAAGGTAAAGGAGGGCTGGTGAGAATGGTCCTAAATAGGATGATAACCGACATCTGTAAAGTTTGCAAAGCAATTTACATAGAAATGATGTAACTAGATGACAGTGGCCAGAGCCCTGGGCTTGGATTCAACTCTAGCCTGGGTCACTTTGGCACTGGGGATGTCCCTTAGCTTCTCTCAGCTTCAGTGTCCTCATTTGTAAAATTGGGGGGGGGGTAACCAGCATTCTTCACCTCACATATATAAAATGCTTTTCAAATCTCAAAGTGCTATGTATATAAATGCATAAAAATAAATATAAGCATAAAAATGCAAATTAAAAAACCTGTATGAAAAATCTTTTAAAGAAAACAAAACAGAACAAGGTGTCTTAAAAATAAGGCAGTATTTTTGTAAAGTTATATTGTATTATTTTTGATGTATGCCTACCTATCCACATATGTACGTATACATGTGTATACACATGTACATATATGTATGTATAAAGAGATCTCATTGTGGGAGTAAAGCTTATACTCAGAAGTAGCCTATATTTGGATCAGTATTAGTATGTTATGCTACCATATTGCTATGGTACCGGAAAGTAGAATATGCTGAATCCATAAGAGGGGAACAAATAAAATGTCTTGAGAGTTTAGAAGGAGGCACTGTGATGCAGTAAGAATGCTGCATTTGGAGTCAGAGGAGCAGGGTTTGATCCTGGTTTCTCCACTTAGTACCTGAGTAATGTTGGGTAAGTCTCTTAACTATGGAGGGAGTGAGGCTAAGTCTCCGTCCACCCTAAATCTATAATCCTAAGGAAGAAATCTGCTCTGACCCAGAGCAGGAAGGGATGACTTCCTGGAGGTGGTGTTCGTGGATGGATGAGTAGGATTTCAGCAGGCAGAGATGGGGTTAAGGGCATTCCCAGTATGGGGAATGACATGACTTAGCCGTTCTAAGATTCTACCTGACAAGAGCCACAGCAAAACAAAGAATCCAATTTAAGGGGAAAAGGTCATCCCTCGAGTGACTCGGGTCTCATTTAAGCTGGCATTTCATGATTTGGAAATATGCAGCTGTTTATCCTAGCACAGGCAGAACACTGAGGTTGCTGACTTTTCTACTTAAATGTTTGGGTGTTCTGTGGACTCAGCCTATGAATTTCACAAAATGTCAGGCCATCTGCTTCCTCATTCTGCAGGGGAAAAAAATAGAAACCCAGTGAGGGAAATTAGCTCACTCAAGGTAGTGCCTCAGTCTCCCTGCTCGAAGTCCAAGGGCCACTCCATTAGCCCACTCTAGCTTCCTTAGGTGAGCAAAGGAAGCACCTGGTACATGCTGGTGGGACCCTGTTGGAAATACAGTGAGTGACATTGGGATTGCCAGATCTAATTAACTTTGTCAGAAGCCATGTTTTAGATGACAAGTTGGGGAAAAGTGGAGACTAGGGAGCTGATAATTTGGTAAGTGGGCTGCCGTAGAAACAGGAAGATTCAAATGGAATTGAATATTGATCTCCCTGTTTTCTTTCTCTTGTCTACTTCTTTCCCTTCTCTTCCAACCCCCTCTTTTCCCAGCTCTCAAGCTTTTCTCATACAGGTCTTTCTGTGTTTTTCCCTGAGAAGATGAAGCTCCCAGGAATTCCTCCCATAGGCCTTGGGCTTCTCCTTGTGATGGCCACTCTTCCAACTGGAACTGGGCAAGAACGGAAAGAACCAGGAGAGTTTGTGAAGCAGGACATTGGCGGGTAAGGACGGTAGCCAGTAGAGCATCATCTCAACCATTAGCTCTTGGTGGAGGGGGACATTTGGGCACCTTAAACTTCCACAAATGGTTACCCAAAGTCAATGTCTTCACCCCTGGGTCCTTCAGACCTTACTCTAGTGTGCTATCTGGTTACATCCAGTAGGACATGGGATACACAGAAAGAGCCGATATAATCCTGTGGACATAGGTGTTTTTCTATGGGATTGCCAGAAAGTTTGGGCAAGAGGACTAAGAAACTATAGAATCGTTTTTTTCTCCTTCAAAGTGACAGATCTTTGAATTTTGTGGCAACTTGTCCATGGGACCTAAAGGTTGGTTACTGAAAAACAAAAACCAAGAAAACAAACAAAAAGCCCAACCCTTTGGAACATTCCTGCTATTACAGTATGTTCTTTACTCCTTCCTTCTCCATTTGGAATATTCCAGTATGATATGAATATATATCTATATCTATATCTATATCTATATCTATATCTATATCTATATCTATATCTATATCTATATCTATATCTATATCTATATCTATATCTATATCTATATCTATCTATATCTGATGCTATCTTGGACTATTTTTGGGTGGTACCAGATGTTTAGAGGGCCTATTTGTTATCCCAAGGTTCCTATGCTTCCCTAAAAGTACTCCAGGTTTTTCAAAAACCTTTTAAAAGATATCTATTCTACTTCAGGCCCATTTCATTCATTCATTCATTCATCCAATATTCATTGAGAGCTAACTACGTATGAGAAAGGCCCTTTAGAGTAGAGGATACACTAAAGTGAATGAAAACAAAAGTTTTTAGGGGAGAGGAATTGGAGGGAGAACAAATAAGTACCAAATTTTTAAAAAAAGAGAGAAAAAAAGGGGGAAAAAAGCTCCTTAGGGAGCTTACAGACTAATGGGAAGATGATGAGCACACACATAATGAGGATAAGGAATGTGTTCTGTGCTGTGGCAGGGGTAGCCAAGTGCTAGGGGGGGCTCAGGCTGGGAGGAGGGGTTGCATCCGGTTGGGGGTGAGGTGGGAGAAGCATGAAGGAGGTTAATTGAAGAGGTAGCACTAGAGTTGTCCTTCATGCTTGGAATGCTGTCCTTCTGCCCCACCTCTTGGCATCCCTGGCTCAGTTTGGGAGTCATTTCCTCTGTCAGGACTTTTCCAGTTCCCCCAATTGTTAGTGTTCTTCCCTTGTCCCCCTTCACCCTGGAAATCACTTGGTTTCGAATTGGTTTATGAGGTATATTTACTCACCCCAGTAGAATGTAAGTTCCTTGAGGGTAGATAGACTGTCCATTATTTTTGTCTGTGTATGTCTAGAATGGAGCTCAGTGCCTGATACTTAGTAGGCACCTAATGAAAGCTTGTTGACTTGAATTTGCCTTGAAGGATAGGCAGGATTCCAGTATTTCGCTACCGTTGCACATTTTTGGGATGCTCTGTGTGAAAACAAGGCTTCCTCTCCGTGGGTATCGAGGGACAGGTCCCTTTCACACTGTTTGACTTGTTCGTTTAATGTTCCAGCTGCACTTGCAAAATATTCTTGGTGTTCCAGCATTCTAAATACGGTCATATTTTGGTTGAATCTTGGTTAGATTCTTGGCTGGGAAGCAACCCCCTCCCCCCTTAATTTGTCTCTTATCAAATTTGGAAAAATCAACTCAATTCAATGAACAGAGGCCTCAGAATTGGAAAAGACCTCAGAAGCCATCTAGCCCAATCTACTTCCTTCCCAGGATACCCTCTGCAACATTGCCAACAGACCTTGTTTTGAAGATCTTTAGTGAGTGGAGAGCCCACTACTTCTTGGAGGCAGTCCATCCCACTTTGGGACAGTTCTCATTGTCAGGAAGCAAAATTCAACCAATATTTATTTTTTGAATAGTATGTTATTTTTTTCCAGTTACATGTAAAAACAATGTTAACATTTGGTTTTTAAAATTTTGAGTTCCAAATTCTCTCCCTTCCTTCCCTCCGCCTTCCCTGAGATAGTAAGCGATTTTATATAGGTTATACATGTGCAATCATGCAAAACATTTACATATTGTTCATTTGACCAATATTTATTAAGAATATACTATGTGCAAGGCTTTGGGCTAAGTGCTGGGGGGTACAAAGATTGATATGACATGCCCCCTGTGTTTAAGGAGCTTAAAATCTAATGGGAAGAAAGGATAAGTGTAAAATAATGATACAAAGGTGAATGTAATCAGTGCAAAGGAGGGGTCTGGGCAATGATGTGAAATTACAGGAATGAAAGTTCCCATTATCCTTCAAGGCAGTTGGGGAGGTGGGGAAGGAGGCTAGGGAAGGCTTTATGGAATAGAGAGCAGCTGAGTTAGGCCTTAATGGAGGAGAGATTTGAATAGGCTGAGATAGCAAGGGTGTGAGGTGCAAAGCTCATTCTACAGCAGGGAAAAGACAAACAGATACAGAGAGAAGAGAGGGTAAGATGGGAATGGAGGCTGGATAGGAGTCCAGTCTAACTAGAACACAAGAGTCTATGGGAGGGTCGTAGATTTCAAGCTGGAAGAGCCATCTAATCCAATCCTTTCATTTTTACAAGTTACTCCAAAGAGGTTGTGACTTGCCCCAGGTTACAGAATTTGTAAGTGACAGAGAAGAGATTAGTGTCTTTTATTTACTAGGCAAGGAGAAGTGACTGATGTTTTTGAGTGAGGAGTGATCAGAGCACTATGGTAGGAAGATTGCTTAGGCAAAACTAGGAAGGATGAAGGAGGCTATTACTGTGGTTCATACAAAAGGATAAGGGGCTAATTTAGGCTGATTTCAGTGGGAGTGGAAAGGAAGAGGCAGATTTGAGAAGTCTTGTTGGAGTAGAATCAACAGAACGTGGCAATTGATTGGACGTGGAAGAGGGAGGAAAAGGGAAAAAGTCAAAGATGAGTCAAAGGTTTTGAGACTGAGTGACTGAGAGGTTGGTGATGCTAGCAACATAGAGACATTAGGAGAGAGGGAGGCTTTGGGAAAGAGAAATAAGGGGTTAGATTTTGATGGACTGAATTTGCTGGTAGGATAGTCACATGGAGATGTCCAGCAGGCAGCTGAAACTATGGAATTGGAGCTTGGGGGAGAGGTTTGAGGGTAGAGAAGCAGACTTGGGAGTCATTGGCATAGAGGTAAAAAAAATTCCAGGGAGTGGATGAGAACACTAAAGGAAAGAAAAGAGACCGGGGCAACTAGGTGGTGAAGAGGATAGAGTGCTGGCCCTGGAGTCAGGAGGACCCGAGTTCAAATCTGGCCTCAGGCATTTGCTGTGTGATCCTGGTCAAGTCACTTAACTCTGATTGCCTCCCCCCCCCAAAAAAAAAAAAAAAAAGAAGAGGAGGGCCTAGGGCAGAAGTGTGGAGTTCAGCTACAGTAAACCACCATTTATCCAGTAACATTGGGGAATCTGGTA
This sequence comes from Phascolarctos cinereus, assembly GCF_003287225.1. Taxonomy (NCBI): domain Eukaryota; kingdom Metazoa; phylum Chordata; class Mammalia; order Diprotodontia; family Phascolarctidae; genus Phascolarctos; species Phascolarctos cinereus. The sequence goes on from NW_027556291.1 coordinate 28,196,201, forward strand.
TTCTACATCAGTAAAATTTCGAGATAACTGGTGCACCTTCTAAAAGAAACTCTTTATTTTAGCCATTTTGAATGAAAATCTTTCTAAATTTTACAAACATAAGACATTGAATACAATTTAACTTTTTGATTTTTTTAAAATGATGACTGGGATACATTCTTCCTTAGTAGAATGGAAGCGTTTTTGAGATCAGGGACACTTGTTTTTGTCTTTTGACAGTGCCTGGCACATTTAAAAAAATGAAAACCTAGATCTGTGATTTCCTTGGTGTAGGGAGGGCCTGCTGAGGAAACTTCTCTACCAAAGCAAAGTAGATCAGCAATTGTTGCAACTTCATAGTCTCAGAGAATTTTCTGGAGCACTGAAAAGTTAATTAACTTGCCCAGAGTCATGAAGCCATATGTGTCAGAGACAGAATTTGAACCCAGGTCTCCTTTACTTTTAGCCTGGCTATGTCACCACCACACCATGCTGCTTTGCATATAGGAAGTGCTTAATCAGTGCCTGCTGAATGGAATAGAATCAATCTGAATCTGTTGCCCATTGCAATGTGCAGTAATACAGGTGTGTGCTTACTTTTAGTGTTTCTGCCTCTTCCCTGGATGCTGGACAGGCACCTGTCACTTTTCGGTGCCGTTGTTACACCTGTTTCTGGTAGCCCCTCCACCCATGTTCCCCTTCTGCTGCTAATATGTTTAGGCTAAAAGAAAAAAAAAACCCAAACAAAACCAAGCATGCTTAGAACTGCATATTTAAAAATGAGTCAGCAAAGGTCTGAGTGCAGCCATCAGGAATAAAGTACATGATCTTCAGAGAGGGGCTGTGTGACCGAGGCCTCATTAGTTTTATTTCCAGGTTTGGGCTGTGTGATCTGAATGGAGATTGAGCTTGCTGGAAGGTTGACCTTGGAATGTGTGGGATGGTAGATGACTTAATTCTTGTAATTGCATAGAAAAAAAGGGCCGAAGAAAGCCTCGAGTCTATAAGGTACAAGCTAACTGTTTTCCTCTGTAATACAATTTCTGAAAATTACTTATTTTTCCTAGCTGTTCTTTGGAAATTTCTTTACGTGGTGGAAAAATCATTTTCTCTGTTGTTCCCCACCCCCACCCCAATCTGGAGGTTTGTTTGGTAAATTGCAGCCACTGGCTATCCCAGCTGCCTTTAATCAATCAATCAGTCAGCCTATATTTATGGAGTCCCTATTCTCCTCAAAGCCAATATAAGGGATTCTGATGAATAAAACGTAATGCCTGCCCTCAGGGAGTTTATAATCTCTGTACCTAGTGGAGAGCCAGGCAGGTAATAATGGAAATGCAAATACTGATTGAATTGAAGCAAAGCCAATTGATTCTGCCTGGTGCTATCTGGTCATATACTCTCAGACCTAGAAGGGGCCTTGTAGTTTTATCTGGTCCAAGATTCCAGGCTTTTCAGGAATATAATCTATTCCATCCCTGGCATCCAACCATTGTGTGAATGCTTCCCTTGATAGGGAGCTCACTACTTTGCAAAGGAGTCTGTTCCATTATTGACTAGGTGATTTTTAGAAGGCTCCTTCTCAAACTACACTAAAATCTGCCTCCCTGTGACAGCCCTTATTCTCTTGTGATAGCCCTCATTCTGATGCTACACAGAATAGGTATGGCACTCATTCCTTCCACGTGATAGCTCTTTGGGTATTTGAAGACAGCTATCATACCCTTCTTTCCACTCCTTCTCCTAAGTCTGTTTTTCTGTATAGCAGGGGGTTTTAACCTTTTTTTGGTAAGTGTGTGTCACATCTGGTGAAACCAATGGCTCCCTTCTCAGAATCATGTTTTAAACACAAAGTAAAATCCATAGGATTGCAAAGAAAACCAATTATGTTGAAATGCAGTTTTCAGAATACTAAAAAACCAAACAAATTCCTAGATCCCAAGCAAAGAGGCCCCACTGTATAGATTAAGCCTTTCTAAGTCTTTCAACTACGTCCTGATAAGACATATTTTCAGGGCCCCCACCTTCTTTTGGACATTTTTAGCTTTTCCAATGTCTTTAAATATGCTGCCCAGAAGTAAATAGGACAGTCTAGATATGACCCATCTTACAATAAGCACTGGATGAAGGGACCATCACCTTTGGTATGTGGACACCAGACTGTAATTGGCATCGGATCTTTTTGGTGATGACTCTGATCCACTGTTGACTCACATTGAGCTCGTAGTCTACCAAAACCCCTTGGTCTTCCCCCCCCCCCCATGAACTGCTATCAAGTTATTTGTTTTCCTTTCTTAGACTTATGAAGTGGATTTTTAGACTCCAGATGTATGACTTTACACTAACCTCCATTATATTTCATGCTGTTAGTTTGAACCCATTTTGAATCTGGGATATGCACATTCATGAACTCTATAAGCTCAAAGCTGGAAGGATGTTCAGGGCTTCACCCTCAGAAGCAGGGCCTAGCTGTAATCTCCCTGAAAAGCAGGCAGAGAGCTTTGTCTTGCTTACTTTGAGTGAAAAAGAACTCATTACCTTTCAAGGCAGCCCTTCTACTTTTGATAGCTTTTTTTTTTTATCAGGAAGTTTCCCCCTCCATCTAGTTTGAAATCAGTTTCTCTGCAACTTCCATATTCTTTGTTCTGCCCTTTGGAATCAAGCAGAATAAATCCGATCTTTCTTCACATGACAGCCCTTTAAATGCTTAAATTTAAGTATTCTTCCCTAAGTCTTCTCTTCTCCATGCTAAACATCCCTAGTTCCCTCATTCACCCTCCTATGGCATGGTCATAGGTCTCCTTACCATCCTGGTCATTCTTCTCTGGACCCATCCTTGGTTGTCAATGTCCTTTTGTCCTGGGCATGATTCCTATACCTGCTACAATGGACCATGTGGATCCTGAGAGTTCAAAGAAAATGCTACTTTAATAAAAATACACTCAATGACCCTCAAGTAAAGGCAGCCCCAAGAAGGCAAAAGTAGCCTACAAGGAAGGTCGGCAAGTTTTCCTCTTGACCTATAGAGTGAATCTTATATACTCCTTGCCTGAAGGGCCCACAGTGACCTGGGTTTCAGGTTAATATATCTAGAGTCAAAGATAACTAAAACTACCCTATCTATTCCATAGCCTCCTGACTCATGATAGCCCTGGTTGTTGGTGTGTGGGTGGAAGGATGTTAACTCAAGCTATACTAAATCTATTAGCCTCCTGGCCTACAGCATTTTTCTAAAATATAGCTCCTAAAACTGAACACCTCCCTCATTTGTGACACTGGCATTTATTTAATGTAGCTGAAGACTGCATTAGCTTTTTTTTTCCCCTATGGTTACATCACACTGTTGACTCAGCCTGGAGTTTATTAAAACTCTATCTTTTTCACAGTGTTTGTTATCTAGCAATGCTTTGTCCATTCTGGACTTGTTTAATTGACTTTTTGATCCTAAGTATAAGACTTTGCATTTATCTTTATTCAATTCCATCCCATTATATTTGGCTCATTTTTCTAATTTATTGAGCTGTTTTTGGGTTCAATATTTTATCTGCCTGGCCCAGCTTCAAATCATCAACAAATTTGATATGTATGCCATTTGCGTCTTCATCCAAGCCTTTGGCAAAAATGTCAACAATCATAGGGCTAATTAATGGATTAGAACCCTCTCTTCTAGATGATATTAATTCATTAATTCAACCCACCTGGTTGTACTGTCTTCTAGCCCATATCTTTCCATCTTATCATATCATAAGATTTAGAAATAGGAGGAACTTTAAGGTTATCATGTCCAACCCATTCACTTACAGGTGAGGAAAATGAAGGCCAGAGAGGTTCCATCACTTCCCCAAGATCATGCAGTAGTAAGTGGCAGAATCTGGATTTGATCCCAGGTCCTCTGATTCAAATCTAGATTTCTTTCCATTGCACTATCTTGTACAGAAGGATAGTATGAGATATTTAGCACATCTACATTTCAGGAAAGCAATTGACAGCCGCCATCACAGTTTCCTCAGCTCTTAGTTTAGTGACCCTGCTACTGGAAAGAGGACATTAGTCTGGCATGACCTGTTCTCAATGAAGTCATGCTGGCTTTTAGTGATCATAACTTCATTTTCTAATGCTCACATTCAAATCACATCCTACAATTTTGTTAGGAGCTGAAGTCAAGTACACTGGCTTATAGTCTGTAGTTTCTACTCTGCTCTTTGTTTGGAAAACCGGGACATTTGCCAGTTTCTGGTCCCAGAGCTCCTCTCCTGTTCTACGTGATTTTTCATAAATCGTCAGCAATGATTGCAATCATATCCATCGCCTCGAAATATAGTTTATCCAACCTTGATGACTTGAGCTCAATAAAGGCAATTAATTGCTCTTCCCATTTCCTCACTTATTCTCACTGTCATCTGTACAGCAACCACCTTTCCCCCCATCCTTCTTAGTCCTGAAAATCATTTTCATTGGCAGAGAAAGTCAAAGCAAAGTATGAACTGAGTAGTTCTTCCTTCTCACCATCATATATTATCATTGCCCATCCACCCTGAACCATTACCTTCTTTGATCTGTCTCTTTCTTTTTCTTGCCCTTAATATGGAAAAAAAAGGTCTTTGTGTTGCCTTTTGCATTTAGGACTCTTTTCGGGTCACTTTGAGCTTTAGTCTTCCTGATAGCATTCTTCCAGTACTACTCTGTTCTTTTCTGTTTAATCACGGCTCCCTGATCTTGCTTCCATCTCCCATACGTGCCTTTAAAAAAATCTAAGTTGGACATTAACTTTATGCCTCTATATTGGTCTCTTTAGAGAATATATTCTTTTCTTCCCCCTTTGGAATTGCTTATGCAGGATTTCTTGAGTTCTTTCCATCTTTCTGGCACTGTATCTCCTTATGGAATTTTAGACCAGGGAATAATATCCATACTTTATTTGAACCCTTGAAATTTGCTCTTTAAAAATCTAGATGTCACGTCAGAATTTATGATAAGGAAAGAGAGCAAAGGTGGGAAGAGGCTAAGATGGACTGGTTCTCTTCTTATTGAGGGTTTCATAATTCTTACCCCAGCAACTAGTTTCTCCTTGTTGCTCAGACCTATGTACAGAGGAACATTTCTTCTTGTTGCTTCCTCTACCTTTTAAAGAACAAAAATTATCATTAAGGAGGTAAAGAATTTATTATTTGCTCCACTTCTGAAATAGTGAGGATTCCAGTAGATGTTTGGATAGCTGAAGTCCTATATCACAACTATACCATGTCTTCTTTCTAGGTTTATGACGTGTTTCCTGAACTACTTATCTATTTCATCATTCTGGATGGGTGGTCTGTTTATCATGCGTTCTGTTTATCCATCCATTGATATTCTCACCCAAATGCTCTCCACTTTGTTTCTCCACTCCAGTTCTTAGAGTTCCTTGTGAGATTGACTTTTTAGAGGTAGCTAAGACCAGAGTTCAAATCTGGCCTCAGAGGTTTACTAGCTATGGGACCCTGGCCAGTCATTTAACCTCTGTCTGACTTAGTTTTCTCATCTGTAAATTGTAGATCATAACAGTACCTATCTCTTAGGCTTGTTGTGAGGACCAAATGAGATATTGTTGTAAGGTGCATTGCAAGCCTTAAAGTGATATATAAATGCTAGCTATTATCATGCAGGGCAATGCTACTCCATCGTCATTTTTATCCTGTTTCATTTGAATAGTTTTCTGTAGATATATCACATTCATGAGTCCTATCCCACAAAATCTTCATACTTAGGAGATCATATTTCCCTTCTTTTTAAAGATCTCCAGTTACCTTGTTTAAGACCCATAGTTCACACATTTTTTTGTAGGTACAATAAAGTAATAATAGCTGATTGGAGAAGGAAATGGCAAACCCCTCCAGCATCTTTGCTGAGAAAGAAAACCCCAAATGAGATCACGAAGAGTTGGACATGACTGAAAGACTGGACAATAATAGCTGATATTTACGTAGTGTTTGAAATTTTGAAAAGCAGTTTGTTTATTATCCGATTTGATCCTTATAACAATCCTGTGCCATAGGTACTATAGGTATTATGATTCCCAGCTTTTAGATGAGGAAACTGAGGCTCAGAGAGATTAATTGACTTGCCCATGATTTTGTACAGTCAGTGTCAGAGGTAGGCTCTGAAGTTAGATCTTCACTATTCCAAGTTCAGCATTCTGTTTATTATACCACACTGACAGATGAGATTCTGGGTTTTATTACAGGCACCTTTATTATGTCTGGTGAATTATTGTTCTTCTCTGCTGCTTTTCTTTTCCTAATGTGATACCTCTAAGCCATAAGTTACAGAAAAGGTGCTGATCTGTATTGGTAGAGGAAATTCTGTACTAGTAACTACCCTCACTGAGATGGTCTGGTTGAAAATAATTCTGATTCTCTCTGTGGTACCTGGCTTGGCGGATATATGGGGGTAGTTTTTTCTGCCTCACCTTCTATTTTCAACTTAAATCCCACTAGATCAGCTTTGTAAGCCTCCAGGAAAATATATTTTTACTGGCTCTTGACATGTGCATTTGATCTCTGACCAAGATATCACTGTTCCTATATTTTAAGCCATAGTCGTGTCAGGTTTGTGGGCAGCTAGGTGATGCAGTGGGTAGAACACTGGGCCCAAATTCAGGAAGCCTCATCTTCCTGAGTTCAAATTTGGCCTCAGATACTTAGTAGCTGGGTGACCGTGGGCAAGTCACTGTACCCTGTTTGCCTCAATTCCTCATCTGTAAAATGGGCTGGAGAAGGAAATGGCAAACCACTCCAGTCTATTTGCCAAGAAAACCTCAAATGGGGTCATGGAGAGTCGGATACGAGTAAAGGTTGACGTATGGCTGCCTCACTATCCCTCAGCAGAGTCACCAGCCATCAGTCCTTTCTCTTCTGTCTCCGATTCTTCCTAGGTGACTTCTCTCATACTGGCACTTGTATATCCCCATCATAATTTCTGGGAGCCCAAGAAAGAATTTCTTCTAATGAGGTTTCAGCTCTTCTCTCTCCAGGAAAAGCCTTCAACCTATTCTACAATCCCAAATGTTCAGTGGTCCTCTTTTTTCCATTCTTTCCCTGTGCTTTATTGTTCCTCCCTCCAGGCTCCTGACATAGGTTATGCTTCCTCTGTGCCTTTTCTGACTCTCTCCCCTCTTTGTTTTCTCTTTAAAAAATTCCTCCCAAGTTTCTAAGCAGCATTTTATTCTCACCATTTCCCTAGAGAATAGAGAGGCATGCTTCTAGCTCTTCACTGTCTCCTCTCCAAGGAAGATTGACTTGCATTTTTGCATGGACATAAGCATTATGTGGCACTGGAGGCAATGCCAACAGCACATTTGTTGCTATTCACTTCAAAATTCCTTTTGGCCTCCATGGCTTTTGGAAGTAAAGTCCTCAGCCCCATGTCATTCTTGTCGGTAGCTCTTGTGGCTATGTCTCTTGCCAAAACCATCTACTTTTCTTGTGTTTGCCCTTCTGGATGTCATGAGCAAAGCTTTCTTTATAGGGGACTTATATTTTCTTGTGCTGCTCTTTTGCTGAGCTGCCTTAGATTCCTTTGCAATCTCATATGCAAACAGAAGCTGCCTTCAACTGTTGTCCTTGAGTAGGACTCGGACAGAAATCTAACTTCCAATTACTTCCCACAACTTCCTACCTCTTCTGTCTTTTCCACACTGATTAGATTTCAGATTGACTTTCCAATCTTGACACCTCTTTGCCTGTGTTCTCTGTCCAAGGACAGTGATCATCTCTTCCAAATCTCAGATCTTCTCTTACCTAGTCTGACTGTGACTTCTCACCACCCTAGTCATGCTCCGATGCCTGCTCTGTAGCTGCCCAATCTCCCATCTAAACGGTGGGACTTGGAGCTGAAGGCTCCAGATGTGGCCTGACCAAGGCAGTGTACCGATCACACTGTTTTTCACATACATGAAAGCATGAGCACAAAGAAGCCAGGTGATTACTCTGTCTAGGCGTGTGTACTAATTTTTAAATCAATATGCAGCAGGCAGGCCCCAACATATGTTTATACATGTGTGTGTATATATATATATATATATATATATATATATATATATATATATATATATATATATATATATATATATATATATATATATATATATATATATATAAAACTGACTTTACAAATGCTCCTAGAGTTGGCACAGTGTGGTTGTTATGGCATCAGAAGAACTGGGTTTTTAATCCTGAGTCTGCTACTTGCTACTTGTGTGACTTGAACAAGTCTCTTCCTCTCTCTTGGCCTCAGTTTTCCTACTCTATAAAATGATGGGGTTGACCTCATTTATAAAGTTGATAAAGTCCCTTCTAGACCTCTAGCCTCCACTCTACTCATAAGGATGGCTAACTTGTACCATGGTCTGATCAAGGGGGTAGGGGTTCACATTGCTACCGTGTTTCCTTTTGTTTCATGTGGCATGGTTCAGGGCAGGAGAGGACAGCCAGGATCTGGAGTAAAGCTACTCAAGAATGAGGGTGACATGGAGAGTAGATGCAGAAGGTCTATAGGAAGACAAGGACTTAAGGCCAAAGGTCAGATTGATCCCAGAAACAAAAGAGTACTGCTATTCATTCTGGGAGGCAAGCAGAATCTCTGATCTGGGTGATGAGCCAAAGAGCTGCAAACTGGCCGGTGACCTTTAATCTTAGAGCTGAAGCTGCTTTGCTTTCTCCCCCACTTTCGTTTCAAGATCCCAGCTGGGTGTGAACACTCACAACCTCCATAATGTAACTGACCAATAGTCCTAATACAGAGATTTTTCTGCCATGTTCTGGGTTAAATAGGCCTTTGTGGGCTAGCTCAGGAGCCCACGTATGACTCTAAATATTGTTCATTGGAGAAAATATGCTCTGAATATTCCAAACATGCACATATTGGACAGACGATGTGTTTGGAAATTGAAGTCCCATTATACACCAGCCTTTACTGAAATCCAGCAAGAAAATGAGTTCTAGTGAACAAATGGACTAACATGATCTGGTTGGTCAGCCATACATGTTTTCCTCCCCAAATCTGTCTAACTCTCTCCCTGGATGCAATATCCAGTTGCTAAGTAGCCATGCAGGACTTGGTTGGAGGGAACAGGCAGAAAGCTTTTTGAGGCAACATTCCTCAAACAGCCAGGTGCTTCTAGGTGCCTTCCCACTGTGGAGGGGATAGTTAAGAAGAAGGCAGCTCTCTTTTAAAGATGTTGTGGGTGCAGTCTAGCCGGAAGGCAGTTAGCCTTTCCCTAGCCATCTTTAGGGAAGATTCTAGAACATCTCTTATGAACAAAACAGTAAGATGTCATGCTGGTCTTGAGGTCAAAAATTTCTGGTGCTTTCCTGCTAATTTGAAGTATGACCTTGAGTGAATCACTTCATAGGCTCCAGAACTGGAAAGGACCTTTGAGATCGTCAAATTCACCCTTCTTTTTTTTTTTTTTTTAAATATTCACTTTATATTGCATTTTGAGCACTGAATTGTCTTCCTCCCTCCCTCCCAACCCTTCATTAGAAAAGGTCAACATTTGACACAGATACGTGTGTGGAACCATACAATACAAACTTCCATATGTCAGTTCTTTCCTGGAGATGAATAGCATTTTCCACCTTCATAGTTGAGTTGAATGTTCATATTACTCAAAATAGCTTACTCATTCATAGTTACTCTTGAAATAATATTGCTATTACTGTATACTATGTTCTCTTGGTTCTGCTCATTTCACTCTGCATTATTTCATGCAAGTCTTTCCATGTTTTTCTGAAATAAATCAGCTCATCATTTCTTATAGCACAGTAGTATTCCATCACAATCATATACCACAACGTGTTCAGCTATTCCCCAATTGATAGGCATCCCCTCAATTTCCAGTTCTTTGCCACTACAAAGAGAGCTACTATAAATATTTTAGAACATATAGGTTCTTTTCTTTTTTCCCTGATCACCTTGGGAAACAGACCTAATAGAAGTTATTACTGGGTCAGAGGCTATACACAGTTTTATAACTCTTTGGGCATAATTCCAAATTGCTCTCTGAAACAGTTGGATCAGTTGACAGTTCCACCAACAGTGTAGTAGTGTCCCAACTCTTCCACATCCCCTCCAATTTGTCATTTTCCCCTTCTATCATATAGCCAATCTGATAGGAATGGGATGGTATCTCAGAGTTGTTTTAATTTACATTTCTCTAATCAACAATGATTTAGAACATTTTTTAATATAACTATGATTTGATGTCTTTTTCCAAAAACTTCCTGTTCATATCCTTTGGCCATTTACCAATTGGGGAATGACTCATATTCTTACAAATTTGACTCATTTCTTTATGTATTCAAGATAGAAGGCCTTTATCTGAGAAACTGTCTATTCTCCTCCCCCCCCCCGCCCAAATTTTCTGCTTTCCTTCTAAACTTGGCTATATTGGTTTTATTTGTAAAAAACCTTTTTAATTTAATGTAATCAAAATTATCCCTTTTACATCCCACAATGCTTTCTATCTCTTGTTTATTCATAAATTCATCTCCTATCCATAAATCTGATAGGTAATATGTTCCATGCTCTCAACCTCTTCTTTTTAATAGAGAGGGAAATGATGTCTCAGAGAAGGAAAACAATTTGACCAAAGTCATGCATACAGTAAATGGAGCCAAAATTCCACCCCACGTCCCTGCCTTCAAATTCAGTGCCGTCTCTTACGTCATTCTGCTTACTTCCCCTTCCTGAGTCTTGTTTTCTTCTCTGTCTCCAATGAGGGGCTTGACCCTGCCAGCTCTGATGTTCTTTGGGTCCATGTGTGGCTGTTGTTGGATGCTCTGCCTCTGGGCTAGTCTACACTGCCACGGGGTAGTCAGCATGGTGGCAGTGCTAGGGTTGGTCTCAGTCAGAATGGCCTGAGGTTCAGTCATTGCCAGAGAAGGAGTTTCTGGACTGAGTGAGAACCAAGAAGCTCCCATCCATTCAACTCGGGCGGGAAATCCATTAGCAGCTGAGTGTAAGATCACAGAGAGATCTGTTGAAAAGAGGGTTGGGGCTATATCACAACATTAATTAACTCCTGTCTTAAAAGGGACTCACATTAAATCTGTAATGGAGAAACACCAGTGGCACTTTGTCATAGACCAAACAGAGAGTGGCCATAAATTTTGATGAGCATTTGTGTTCCTGTAAGAGGGGGCAGCATGGCATGGGGCTGTACTGGGAGTCAGGAGGCCTGGGTTCTATACCAGGCTCTGCCACTCTCTGTGTGATTCTTGATGAATTATTTTCCTACTCTGGGCCTCACTCCTCTCTACCTGCTCCCTGCTGTACAATGAGGGGTTGGAAGAAAGTGAATTCTGCAGGCCTTTCCACTGTGCTCAGAATCCTTGGTTGGACGGGGGAGCTGCCTCTTCTGCCACACCTGGGAGATGGGCACAGTACTGAGGACATCCTCAGATTGAACAGGCATAGTTGGATGCTGGGTAAAATGAGGATGACCCAAACAACACGCGAGAACTACCATCCCTTGTTTGGAGAAGAAAAACAAAGAGGATTTGAACCTGCTTCCTTTTGGCATGTTCCCTCCCCCATATCCTCCCTACTCCCTTCCCTTCCCTTCCCTTCCTTTCCCTTCCCTCTTCCCTTCCCCCTTCCTTTCCTCCTTCCCTCTTTCCTTCCCCCTTCCCTTCCTTTAGCTTCCCTCTCCCTCTCTTCTCCCTTCCCCTCCCTTATCTTCCGTCTCCCTTCATTGTCCCTTCTCTTCCTTGGAAATGAACTTTAAATCATAGAATTAAAAATTCTTAGAAGTGAAGAGAGGCCAAAATCCCCCTCTTCCCGACATCTCCCAATAGTGTAATGGGATAAGGAGAAAAAAGGAAAAAGCAATATAAAGCAAAGGATTATGGAATAGTGACACAGTATGTTTTCTTCCTTTGCATAGCCATTACTTGGGCCCAGACCGGGGTAGGCAGGAATATCAGGGGACCCCATGGAGTCTCAGCCTGGCCTTTTGGAAATAGATGGGCACAATTTACAAAGCCATTAACAATCATTTGTGTGTCTAGTGGTCACTTTGCTCACTCATCTTAATCAATGCCCGCTTCCAGGTCATTTCTTTCTCTCCTTAGCAGGAGCACATGGATTTGTCAGCTCTGGACTCCAGCCCCCACCAGATGAGGCTCTTGCACCAATTCCCACAATCCATCTGCTAAGCTGCCATTCCTCATGGGCCCTTTCCTCTCTTCCTCTAACTGCAGAGCAGTGATTTGTCATCCTTCCCTCTGGCTCCTAGTTGCCCATGGTGGCTTTACTCTGTTGACTCCCACTCTGTCTCCCATCAATCAGGAGGCTTGCTGAGTGCTGGGAAGGGGACTGTTGCTTGGGGTGGGGCTCAGAGCTTTCCCTGTTGGCCTTCTCTAGATGGAGAGGGGATCCAGGAAACCACACACATTGCTTGAGGTTGGGAGTGTGCTGGCCTGACCCTCCTTGGATTCTTTCTTCCTCCTTCACTTGCCTTGTTTTTATGCTATAAAAAAATTTGCCATGGACAAGAAGTACAAAGTTGAGATGCTGTAGCCCTTGCCTGAACTAGGCCAGATGTTTGCCATGACAGAAGAACTTCCATAGGAGGGGATGCTGGGGAGCTTAGCCTAGTCCCTTTCCCTCTCTGCATCTAAGGGGCCTCCCAACTCTAATATTTTATGATTATGCTAGGGAATACAAATTTGGTTGGAGCAGAAAGAGCACAGGGTTTGGAGTGAGATCAAGCCCTGGCTCTCCTCGTTGACTACCTAGGTGACTTTGGGCCTTGGTTTCCCCATTTGTAAAGTGGTGGGCTTGGGCTGGGTGAGCTGCAAGAGTTCTCTGAGATCATTTGACCAAGTAGTGGTATCAAGAAGCTGACTCAGTTTATCCTGGCAGTTTGGCCCCTCTCATTTTCCATTAGCTTCCTAGCACTCAACCTGGGCTCTTTTCCACTACCATGTTGCTGGGGAGGCTGAGGCCTCACAGTTAGGGATGAGAAACCTTCTGGGCCATGAATCCTCTTGCAGCCACCTCCCCAGGGCTTTGTAGGAAGCCAGGATCACTGAATATGGTCTTTCATTCTTTTTTTAGCCTTGGTTTTTTGATCTTCCAAGGTTTTCTGGGAACCCCATCTCTCAGGCCTACAAGTCGTTACATCCATTTCTCCCCCCTTGCCATTTTCCCAGGCCTGTATTCTTCATTTGAGCAACAACCGATAGCCCTGTATCTTTGCTCTGCTTTGACTAGACTCTGAAGCCTGCCTCCTTTCTATGACCCCCCTAGTGCCTCACCCTCAACTCTTGCAGAGTCTGTAGCTCTGAATGTCCCAAAAGGAATCCCAAAGGGTTTTTAAGGGGTAGTTCTGCAAAATAGTCCAGGCTGGACTTGGAGATTGCCTAATTTCTCCATCATACATTTGGTGCCTGATGCCAGAGGCTGCAACGGTAAACCAGCTTGGGCCCTGGCACCATCATCTGGCTGGAGGGCTATGGAATCCAGAAAACTGCAGTCAGTACTAAGTCAGTGAGATGTCTCCCACATTATCTTTGTGCTGAATGGCAGGAGACATTTCTGTCCCAGGCTGTAGACACAGGGTCATATCAGAGAAAGATGGACAATATTCCTGGAGAAAGTGAGAACTGGGTTTAAGAAATTTCAAAGAAGATGAAGAGAGTGGGCCTGAGTAAAGGCATGGGATTATATCTCCTGTTTACATTTGTTTTTTTTCTTCCAATGCTCTAGGCTATCTCCAAAGCATGGTCCAGATATTCCGGATGACAGTACTGACAACATTACCATCTTTACCAGGATTCTGGACCGTCTGTTGGATGGCTATGACAACCGGCTAAGACCTGGGCTCGGAGGTGAGTCTCTAGGTGGGAATCATGTACCATATTAGTTGCTGTCATCTGCCAAATGCCCTGAGCTGTGCTGTTACAGTAGCATAGGCCATGTTCAGTTAGCATGGTCTCAGTCTTTGGATCTTGGAGACTAGGCCTTTGGTCTATGGTGAGGGTTATGGGAGAAAGTCTTGTGTTGTGCTTAATGGGAGCTTGGGCCTCTTTCTCACTGTTTTCCCCATGAAGCTCTATCCTTAGGTAGCTTTAGTATAGAAATGTGTCACCATTTACCTTTTGGAAGGGCAAACCTCAGCAGCAGTGGCCCGCTGGCCCTGTCTCTCTGCCTGGGCTTGGCAGCTTTCATCAGGAGTGTCCCTCGGGCAGTGGGTCAGGACTTGCAGCCTTCTTGGGTTTCACGTGGGGTATTTCCCCTTTGGAAGTGAGCAACAGTGTTCAGCTCATGGCATATTCCTGCTAACAAAGAACATGATCTTCCCTGGGGAGCTCAGCCTGGCTTTTCCTGGCAGAGGCAGCAGGAGCAGCCAGCAGCAGGGAGAATTGCCTTTACCTCAGAAGCCCTGGGCACTGTTCAGTTTGAAACTCAAAACGTGAGTAATTCACTGGCTGAGCTTCCTCAGTTTCTAGTCTAGAAACACTCTGCAGGATTGGTATTTTGTGTACTGATAGGAGAGGGGATGGCGGCAGCTGGGCACCTTGCGTGCAGGGCTTCTTTATGTTGCCTGGGTGGCCTGAGAAGATTTGTCTATACCTATTTTCTAGAGTGGGAAGTGACCTAGGCATGGCTTATGTGCTTCTCTGGTCACTCACCTCTTGGGGCTGATTGGTTCTAGACCTTTGGTTAAGTGAGTTTCCTCACAAATTGGGGCTTATGGGCAAAGGCATGGAGGCAATTTAACTAACATTTATTAAATACCTACTATACGGCAGGCCCTGTGGATATAAAAAGTCATCCTAGCTTTGTTACCGAGTCATCATAGCTACGTTGTCGAAGGGTTAGAATTGGAAGGCACCTGAAAGGTCATCTAGGGCCTGTCTTCAATGAGCTTGTTTCACTGGGGGTTACTTCTAGAATATGCATGCAGATGAGTAAATGCAATGTTGTTTGAGGAAAGACAGAGGACTGACAAGAAGTATTATTAAGACAGGATTTTGATAGGGTTTTTTTTTTGTTTTGTTTTTTGGTTAGACAATGGGGTTAAGTGACTTGCCCAGGGTCACACAGCTAGTAAGTGTTATGTGTCTGAGGCCGGATTTGAACTCAGGTCCTCCTGAATCCAGGGCCGGTGCTGAATCTACTGTGCCACCTAGCTGCCCCCAAGACAGGATTTTGAACACAGGTCCTCTGACAGCATTTTTTCCACTCTACTTCTTACTAAAAAGCTTCAGTCCCCCCATGATTCTCCAAATCCAGATCTGGGAGGACTGAGCATAGGAGATGTGCCCTGCTCTGTGCCTCTTGGGCCTAGAGGAAAGGGTTAAGGCATCAGGCTAGCCCATCCGTCCACTGGGTTTATCACTTTCTTCCAGAATTAACCACAATCCCACTAATAGCCTTGCTTCCTTGCATTTCTCTGATGAGTGGATCAATACAGGACAAATCCAGCTGAAAGGGGAGCTGGGGGACATTTGGGCCCTGTCAGGACTCCGTAGCAAATACAGCTCTTTGGAAGCTATTAATAAGAGTGGTGGAGGGCCTCTGGAGATCTCTTTGAGGCCCCTGATTCAATGACTCCCTCGAGCCTTTTCTTTGTAAGATTTAAAACCCTTCCTCAAGCCATTTTGGTAGCCTGGAATGCAATGGATGCCCTTGTCTGGATAACCAAACAAAGGCCTTTTCCCACCAGAACCAGATCAAACAGATCCTGTATGTGCCAAAGTTACTGGGTTCAAAGAAGGGGAGAGGGGGGACCTTGGGGAAGTTGGGCTGCTAAGACATTGTATCTGGTTCAAGGGATCTCCAAGGGAAAGAACCTTGCCTCTGCTTTCAGAGGACCTGGGTCCAAATCTTGGCTCTACCTGTGTAACCTTGGATAAATCATTGGATCTCTGTGGGCCTCAGATTTCTTTTGTGGAAAATGAGGAAATTGGATGAGATGAATTTGGAGGTCCCTTCCAGGTTTCAATCTGTGCTCTAGGCCAGGCAAAATGATGTTCTTCAGCCAGGATGAAACTCAAGGACCATCTCCTCCTTTCTCTGATCTTGATTCTCCCCGCTAACAGAAAGCGAGCTCCTCTTCAAATCAGCTTAGCATGCTTTGCTCTGTCTCACTCTGCCTCATAGTATCCTTAGCTGTCTATACACTGGATCCTTTCTATTGGATCACAAGTTTTCTGAGGGCAGAGATCAAGCCTTTTCTCTGGAGCTCAGAGCCCGGCACTTAGGGAATGTTTGGTCAGTTGGACTTAATTGCCAGTCTATGGGCTGGCACCCAGAGGGCCTGAAAGAGCTAATTCATCTTCCTCTGCAGCGTCATGGAACCCTCTAGCCGGGAATAACTGCCTTTAGTAAGAGGCTCTGGCTCACTGAGCATATCATCCTTGTCACGGCTTCTGATTCTAGTGGGTGTCTGGGCAAATTGGCGGCCTGGGCAGGAATCAGCAGACATGTCAGACTGGGATTGGGCCCCAGGTGCTGCCTTTTTACATACAAAATCAGGAGTCTTCTGGACAAGAACAAAGCATCAATGAACCGGGTTGGGGAAAGATCATTTCCTAAGCATTATTCAGGCAGAGGGCAAGGGATTAGAGCATCGAACTTTCCAGTCCAGTTATTTTAGGTTGCCTTCTTTGTAATGGGGAGGGGCATCATGGTAGGGACCATTATCCCCATTTTACAGATGAGGAAACTGAGGCTTAGAGGAGAGAAGCTTTTAGTAAGGGGCAGAAGTGGGGCTAGAATCTGGGTCAGGTCATCTTATTTTCAGCTCAGTATTCTGTGGATGAGACAGCTCAGGACTGAAGTTCCTAGGGGGATTCCAATCAGATTCATGGCCAACGAGACAACTAGAATGGGTTGGACCCACAAAAGAAATGGCCCAGAACCCCAAGTGAGTTGGTAGAGTTCGGTGGGAAAGAAGGATTCTAACAAGAACAGAGTAAGTGGCCAGAGTGGGATTGTGGCTAGGAATTTTGAGGGGCAGGTCACCTGGGTTCCTTGCCCCCATGCTATGATCTGGAAGTCACTCTGGTCGGCTCATTCCTGCTCCTTGGATAGAAGGCCAGATTAAAAATAACTCCTATTTCCCAAGTGCTTTAAGGCTTACAAAGCACTTTCCTTGACACAAGCCCATAAAGTGGGAAGGCCAAGGAGTATTAGCCTCATCTTAGAGATGAGGAAACTGAGACTCAGGAAAAGGGAATGACATGTTCCCATGGTCCCATAGGTAAACAAATTTCAGAGACAGGATTCAAACCCAAGCCTCCTGACTCCAAGTACAGTGTTCTTCCCATCACACTAAGATGTCTAATCTCTGCTGGGGTACCATCACTCCTCTCAGCCTCACTGCATATTATCAGGTCCCCTATTTGCCTTCTCTGCAGATTTGAGGGCAATTAAATGAAGCTGGCTCAATGGATGCTGAAAAGGAATGGGGTAGGTGGGAGAAACCTAGAGTTGGTGTCTTCTTGTCACTTGTATTCAGGGTGATGAAGCCTTTGCCTTTGAGAAGAAGGCCAGAATGCAGATGTCAGGCAGATTGCTGACGATGGCAGGCTGGGGTCATCTAAGCAGATGGCTCATTCCTCCAAAGAGAGTGCTGAACAATACGCAACCATTCCTGAGCTGGTTGGGAAGGGAAGCTAGGGGAATAGCGTTGGACACTCAGCTGGAGTGGGGGCCTTGTGTTAGGGGGCAGATGAGCTCTGGGCTCCTGGAAGGCAGAAAGAATTGATCTGGGATCTTCATAAGAGAAAGGTTAGTAGAGAATGGAATAAGAGCCAGTCTCTTCCTTCTCCAATCCATCTTTTACATGGCCACCAAAGTGATATCTTTAAAACCCAGATCTGACCACATTACCCCCTTACTCAAAAATCTTCAGTGGCTCCCTATTGCCCCAGGATAAAATATAAAATCCTAAGTTTGACTTTTAAAGCCCTCCACAATCTGATTCCCATCTGTATTTCCAGTCTTGTTTTATTTTATTTCCCTGTATTCCTTCCCATTCCAGTCCCATGGCCTGCTTGCTGTTCTTTGTGCACAATGTTCAATTTCCTACCTCCTTGCCTTTGCACAGCTGGCCTCTCCCCATGCCTGGAATGCACTCCCTCCTCACCTCTGTCTTGTAAAATCCCTACCTTCCTCCAAATCACGACACAGATGCCACCTCCTATACAAGGCTTTTCCTGATTCCCCCCAGTTATTAGCTAGCTCATTCCCTCTTGAAATTACTGTGTGTTGCTTTACAACACAAATTTACATTTACTTACTTGTGTGTAGGTAAATACTATAGAATGTAAACTCCCTGAAGGCAGAGGCTTTTTATTTTGTTCTTTTCACTATGCAACTTGCACATAGTAGGTGGATAATAAATGTTTGCTGATCATTTTGCTGAAGGAGATTTACAGAAAAGTAGGGACATGGGACTTGGTGAAGAAGCTCTGACAACACCTGATCACATGGGGACTCTCTGTAACTGGTCAACTAGCTACTGTTGGGTTGCCATAGGCAATAATTTACCACCGAAGCCCACAATAAGTAGTCCTTCAGTTTCTGCTTGACTGCCTCCAAGGAAGAGGAACCCATCGCCCACAAAAGCAACCTGATTCATGTTTTGACCATTCTAATCATCAGAAAGTTTTTCTTGATTCCTAGCTGAAATTGGAATCTCAGCAGCTTCCACCCAGTGTTCCTGGCTGTGCCCCCCGAGACCAAAAAGAACAAGGCCAACCCTTCATGTGACATCCCTTCAAATATTTGAAGACACTTTCATGCCATTCCCTGAGTCTCCCCTTCTCTCCATTAAACACGCATCGGTCCTTCGTGTCTTCCTCTTGTGTCATGCGCTCAAGGATCTTCACCATCCTACCTGCCCTCCTCTGAACACCCTTCAGCTCATCAACGTTCTTAAACAGCGACTGTGGCATTGAAGCTGGCAAGGATGGTGAAGCAGAGTAAGAACACGTCCTGGAGGACATTGAGGAATTGTCTTAAAAGACCTCAGGGGAGAAGAGGACACCGAGAGGTCAGGAAAAACAAATCCCAGACTATATTACTAACCAAAGATTATAGATTATATTATTAACCAAAAAAGCCAATTGAAGGCACATCCATAATTACTGAGCCATATGCCTAATTTTTCATATGTATAAAATCTTTGTTAGAATGATCTACAGCTGTATCTGGGGTATCCCTTGATGAAACTACGAGAAGGAAACAGACAAGGCAGGCCTTTACAAATAATTTTCTATAACAGATCGCCATCTTTACAGTCACAAAATTAACAGAAAGGTACAAAAAATACAAGATCCTGCTGGGTTTCTTACTTGTTGATTACCAAAAAGCATATGACTCAGTAAAAGAACTGAGTGATTTCCCAGAAGCAATTTAGCCTCTGCTCTTCTCCCTATTCAGTTATGGGCCTGACGTGCTATTTATCTGCAGTGTTTGTCCTAGATATGTGTAGTGATATATGAACCCAACAGACTGGCCATCCAATTGCATGTCCTCGTCTGTGCAGTAGGCCTTATTCATCATTGAATTTTTCCTGTATGGATTGTAGAGAACCATAAACAATTCTCTTCAGCAGAGTACATCTTTCTAGCCACACAATTGATTGCAAGGTGCTGGGAAAACAAGGTCCAGCTATTTTGGTTACTTGCTGATCACAAACAGGCATTTGATTTGGTAGAACAAAACTCAGCCTTAATGTCTCTCTTCCAACAAGGAGTCTCTCATGCATATGCTAAGATCAGTCAGGATTCCGTGATAATTATGAACACTGAGCAAGGCATAGGACTGGGAGATGTGTGCTAATCAACGTCAGGTGCCATTGACTTGGAAGGGCTCCTCCAGAGAATCCAGGTGTAATAGGGAGTAGACAGTGAGGTCATCTACATGCTCCAGTTTGTGGATGACATTGTGCTAGTCGAATCGAGTCTCAGAACATTATAGGGCCTCCTCAATGAGGTCTGTGCTTACTCAAAACAGATCACCCCAACAATCCGCATAGGAAAATCAAAATGCATAAAGAAATGTCCACCGTCCAGACTGAGATGTACCATTGGATGGCACATCCATTGAATTAGTACGCACGTCTAGGTCAGATTCTTTGGGTGGACAATGGATTGAGCCCAGAGCTGAGTAGGAGAAGAAAGGGGTGTAGATTGTATTTGGGAAGCCATGCAGTGCCTTTAATGATCTTGAGCTGTTCCCCACCATGGAAAGCTGTTCTTTTAATAGACATGTCTTTCTGGTGATGCTCTGTAGTTGTAAATGTTGGAGCACCACAGTCTCTAGGCAACTGAAGATGCAGATGATCTAATGGGCAACAGGGAGATTCAGGCTAAGTGAAAGTAGCCTGTAACAATGGTTGACCTATGCACAAGAAGTGCTGGGAGGAACATAGGTTTGGAGCCATATAAATGGGAAAGCGAGTTAGCTGGCCATGAAGTGAGAGCTGGGGAGTAATAGGTAGAGAGGCTGAATGCTACCTTGGTGCCCACAAAATGTAAAGAAGCCTAGAGGAAGACCTTCACATGTTTGGAAGATCTTCTGTGAAGGATCTAGGGAAGAACACAGACAAGAACTTCAGAGAATAGAAAGGTAGGAATGAGTTGTAATCTGCTTCAGTGGAGGAACATCCACGTTGATGATGGCACGCTAGAGTTTTGGGAAAATTCCAGATTTAGAATCAGAGACCTGGTGTCAAATTGCAGGTAATAACATTACTCGTATGGTCTTGGGCAAGTCACCTAACTCAGGGCTTTAGTGTCCTCATTCCAAAAAAAATAAACATCAGGAATATATTTGATGGCCTCAAAGTTTTCTTCCAACTCCAAATCTCCAATCCTATGATCTGATGTCAGATTCACTCAATACTTATGCTTTGGTCATTATAAAGGATAAAGTAAAGAGTTTTGGCTGTATTAAAAAAAAAAGCAAAACTGAGTGTCAACTCATGCAAGTCTACATTTGTTGATTATCCGAAGCTAAAGGAAAGTTAGCCGTTCAGAATTTGAAGTCATTAGCTAAGCACTCGAACTGCAGGTACCCAAGAGAAGAGGTCTGGGGACTTCCAAGACTAACTCCCCCAAGGAGCTTTGCAGAAGCTATAGACTATTGCCTGATACATGCTTGTTGACTGACTGATTGATAGCTGAGCTTCACTATTGCTTGTTTCTGTCTCTGGGGAGCCTTGGAGAAATATTTAGTAAGCAGCAGAATGTTGATGTGGCGACTTTCCCCCTAGATATGGCACTGTTTTATTTATTGTCAGAGTCCTTCTGTTTTTCCCATCTGGTCTCGACCACTCCATGAATGTGCTGTTCTGCCTGAGGGTGTGGCTAAGAGTAGGACCAGTCAGGGGTTGAGACCAAGAGCCTTCTGGGGTGCAGGAGAGGCTGGCTGGCTCTGGTTCTGCCCTTCTCTCTGAGCTTCAGCTCTGGACAGCTTCTGGTTACCAAGAGCACTGCCCCCATGGAAAATGGTTGGGTCTTCATGGTGGTGAAAGCAGAAGGTCTTTGTATGGATGATGGCTTTTTCTGGGGGGGGGGCAGAGTGGTGTCTTCTTGACAAAGCTTCTTGGAGCACAACCTGGCATCAAATCCTAGGGTGAGCTTAGTAAATGTGGCACTTCCCTGTCCTTAAGGAAGACTCCAGCTCTTGTTGTTCCTGACCTATTCTTAGTCCTTTCTCCTCGAATCTCAGAGTAGGGACTTCAGAAATCATCTAGTCCAACCCATACCTGGCCAAGAATCACCTTAAAAATCTCTCTGACAAATGATCATCCTGATTGCATTTGAAGATGTTTGGTGACAAGGAACTCACTACTTTTTAAGGCGGCCCATTGGACTCTTGGACAACCATGATTTTTAGGAAGTTTTTCTTTCTTGGGCCAAAGGCTGTCTTTCTGGATCACCCAATGACTAAGTTTAGTTTTGTCCACTGAGGCCAAGTAGAATAGTCCAATCTTTTTTTTCAGATGATAGCAATTCCAGATTCTTTGGGGCTGACAGTATAGAGGTCACAGAACCATAGAATGTTGGACCACGGAGGAACTTCAGAAAGTGCCTAGTTTAATATCTTCATTTTACAAAGGAGAAAACTGAAGCTCAGAGGAAGGAAAAGACTTGGCCAAGGATATACAACAAGTTTGTGGTAGAGCCTAATTTGGACTTCAGTTCTCCTGACCCTTCATGATGTCATGAAAGTGAGCATCTTTTGTCCTCTTGGTTGTGATGCTGGAAATGTTAATTTAGCTTTCAATATTACCCTTCCCCCCAGTTTCTGCTCTGGGCATTCATCCTGAGAAAGGGAGGCGGATAGCTGGGATTGCAGATTAGGGATCTGGGAGGAGCTCATTTGTGGGAGGAAGGGGCAGGGGGCATAACACAAGGAAGATGGATGTTAGCTGGGAGGTTGAACTGGATGGCATTCTCCTGCCTCCACCTGGATGAGAAGAAGAAAGTGACAGCTGATGGAGTGTGATTTCCTCCTGGGAAGCCATGTGGTTCCCAAGCCAGAGGAGGAGAAAAAGTGGGCCCTTGAGTCAGGGAGACATCTGCCCCACCCTCAAAGAAGACAAACCTCAGAGGAATGGGATGGTTTATGAGCAATCTGTCTGTTGAGTTGTTCACTTTCCAGATGTTCCTTCCACCCCAATGCGGATTTCGAGGGTGTGGAGAAACTTGTAGCCTGCCTACTCCAAGGCTGTGGGCATGGCTGTCTGGGGAGCTGTTCCCTCCTTTGATGGTACCCAAGCCCAGCCATGCCCCTGGTCTTGTGTCCCACCATAATGAACAGGAGGAAATGGTCTTTCCCAAGCTGAGTGGGCTACAAGGGATTGTTTGGAATGGGAACCAATTACCTAAGGTGAAGACCTATAGGTGACTCAATGGTACCCTTAAAGGCCCAGGGAGTTGAGTTCTCTCTAGAGGTCATTGGCATACTTGCTGATCAATTATCAACCAGCAGATTTTAGCTCCTTTGTGGTGGCTGATAGGAAGGGAAAGGGCAAGCGCATGGGGAGCTTGTGAAACCAAAATCCCATAATTCAGTCCCATATCAGCATTGTGGCCTTTTTCTCTCCGCTCTGAAAGTGGGAGCCCCAACTCTCATTTACGTAGGCCCAGAAGGATGAGTAAGCACAGAAATAGAAGCCCCTTTTGACCTCTAGAAGAGGGGCAGTGTTGGGCTTGGATCCATGTTTGAATCTCGCCTCTGACACTGGTTAGCTATGTGACTCTGATCAAATGCCTACCTGTCTCTGAGCCTCAGTTTCATCCTCTACAAAAGAGGAGTAATGATACCCATAATACCTATGTCACCATGTTATTAAAAGGCTCAAAGGGGGGAGTAAGCTATGTAAAGGGTTTTGCAGACATGACAGTTATTATTTCTATAACACGAGCATTTCCACTAAGAGGCCCAGGGCCAAGAGTTCCAGTAAGACACAGTAAGCTCCCAAGCTCAAGGATCTCATATGCTCCTCTGGCTAAGGACAGGAGAGAACAGAGGGGGCAAAGGCAGCCGCCTCCCTCCCCCAAGCACTTCCTTCACTGTACCAGCATCCTCTAGGATTGATCACCCATGTTGTCGTAAGCTGTGGTTTAGTGACCCTTCAAGAGCAGCAAAATTCAGCTGAAAAATATCTTCTAAAACTCTGGAAAAACAATTGGAGTCATTAAGGCCAAGGGAGGTAGGAGAAAGGAGATTAATTTCCCCATGTGAACCAACTTCTCTTCTGTCCTGATGGGTTGATTTACTTGGAAACAGCTTCCCAAAGCTTCTCAGCTTGAAGGTGCTGTACAGGCCCAGCAAGCAGATTCATTTGGGGGCCCACTCCACTGGTTTTTCTATTAAGCCTTGGTGACAGATTGATCGCATCTGGAGGAGATTTCCTAAAGTGGATTGAGTCCTACCTTGGTGGAAATCAATGCACAGCCCAAAAGATAAATGAGTCTGCCAGCTGCCCAGCAAGTGCAGCCCCTGGCCCGAGCAGCAGTGAGTGCAAGGGCAGGACCATAGAATAGGTGTAACAAAGCGCCTGCACTGTCTGATCAAGCTGGAAAGGTGGTGGAACCAACTTTCTCATCAGCTAATGTCCTGTGCAGGGAAAAGCCTGCTCATTCATTTCTTCTTGTTGATTTTTTATGTATGGGCTCCTGGAGGTGTGTTTGAGGAAAGCCCTGGGCTCAGGAGTTAGGATGCCTAGATTCTAGTTTCAGCCCAGCCACGGACTTGGGGCCTGACTTTTGGCATCTCCCCTCACTTAAATGGAGGTAATCATGCCCGACTTTGAAGGTCATTTTGAGCATAAAATTAAGTGGTAGATTTAATTCAACAAATATTTATAAAGTGCTAGACTTAGAATCAGGAATTAGAGCTCCGAGGTTTATTGGCTGTGAGGCCAAGCCCAAATCACTTTTTTCTTTCTCTGAGCCTCAGTTTTCTCGGCTATAAAATGGGAATAATAATATTTGTAGTACCTTCCTTGCAGGGCCACTGTGAGGATCAAATGTAGAGTACTTTGCAAGCCTTAAGAAATGTAAATTTCAGCAATAATAATGATAATTATTATTATTACTATTATTATTATTATTATTATTACTAGGGCAAGTATTCACATGGTGGTCAGAAGAAGCCATACAAGGACATTCTCAAGGTCTCTCTTAAGAACTTCAGAATTGATTATGTGGCATGGGAGGCACTGGCACAGGACCACCCAGCATGGCATTTCCTCCTCAGAGAAGGTGCTGTGCTCTATGAGCAAAGCAGAATTGAAGTAACCCCAAAAGAAATATGAGATGCGCAGATTTAGAGAATCCACCCCAAGGTTCACGTGGACCATTTGTGCCTGACCTGTGAGAGAACATTCCAAGCTCATATTGGTCTGATCAGCCACAGTTGGACACACTGAAACCTGACTGTAGAGTAGAAATGTCATTTTGGTCCTCTTTGAGAATGGACAACAACCTTCGTTGTAAGTCACTGTACTAGGAGTCGGAGAGTCAAAGATGAAGAGAGAGTCTTACAGTGCCTGACACAGTAGGTGTTTAATAAGTGTTTGTTGATGGCTCAGGTTAGACCCTTTCTAGTGATAGAGGTTGCTGTGCCGCCATGCTTGGTAATGTTCTTCATGAATTGTGTCTAAAAAGATTTCTTCCTGTGGTTGAGCTGAGCCTCTCTGACCTAACTCAGCTGGGCCTCAGATGACAGGCCTAAGATATGCCACCCTGCGTGTGCTTGAAGCTTCCGCAGTTTGGAAAAGGTCCATGAGAGCTTGTGCTGCTCCTTGGGCCTTTCCTTCGAGACCCCAGGGCCTGAGCTGTCACAGCAAGATGAGGCATCAGAGGAGGGTTTTGGTAGAGCCGTGCATGTACTGAAATAACTCAAATACCTTACGTGATATTCTACATGTACAGTGATATCCCAGTTCTCCAAAGAGCCAAAGGGTAGAACACTTAATTAAGCTTCTGATTCCAAGTGTTAAGAAAATGTAAAAGGTACTCTCAAAGTGTAAGGCGTGGTTTTGATCTAAAGTGGGCCCCTTAGCAGAGGGAAGGAGCAGTGAGGCAAATGACCACTTTTCCTTTTCTCTTATCAATTCTTAGGGAACGGATTGCAGTACATGGGAGGTGTATGGCAACTTCAGTGATCCTCAGGGCCTACATCAGTCCCGGTTACCTAAGGGTTAGTCAGGAGAACTATGGAAGTCCAAAGATGCTGTTCCAAGAGCATGCCACTTGGGCAGCTGTTACCTCAACAGTGAGATCACTGGAAGATTGTTTGGATGGCATCACATCCTTCAAAACTTGGGACTTTCCAAGGGTGTCTATCTCAAAAGGAAATCAGTCTACCTTGGAAGAGGCATAGGTTCATAGATTTCAAGCTGGAAGGGACTTTTGGGGTCATTAAATTGTTACAGCTGAGATAGGAGAGAGGTGCAGGTGGTAAACAGAGAAGTTGAGAATTGAGCCCAGGTCTTGAGTCCAAGCCAAGCAGCCTTTCTTCTTTCCCACAATAGGAGAATGCCCAGCCCACTCTCCATCTCTTTGACAGTACCTCCTGTGGGTGCCAGTCCCTTGGTTGAACATGAGGAAACATTAACAGGAAGGGAGAGTTGGCATGGGAAAGGGCACGTGTGCATCAGGAATCCAGACAACTTATTTTTAATAAAGCAACTTCTATAATCAGCTTAATTATCCTCTCAACAAATACAAATGGACAAATCAAGAGAATATTAAATCAAACCCAAATTGAAATTGCTCAAGCTCTTTGAGCCTGTGAAGAGCTGTGGGTATTATACCTAGCCACAGGGCCTACATGAACTACAAACCCACTCGTTGGGATTTCTCTGGGCAACCTTCCCCTCCCCCAGTCATCCATTTGGTCATTTAGAGAAGCCCAGGCATTCTGTGCTCTGGAGACAGCAGAATGGCAGAAATCACTGCTGAAGGTGAGCAGGGCAACCCAAAGAGAGCTATTTCTTTGGAAAGCATTGGCTTCAGTTGGTTTTTCTTTTTTCTTGGGGACCAAAAATATAGCAAAACCCACTGGAACTGGGAGACAGGTAAGTGTGATCAGATGCTTACTGAGCTGGCCCCAGGCAGAGAATTCGAAGGGACCTCCGGGCCTGAGTCCAATCCTCTCTCCAACACCCCCCCCCCCAACCAGGAAAGCCTCTGAAGACTCCTGGTGATGGAGGACTTACTACCTTCTGAGGTAATTAAGAAACTTTTCCTGCCATCAAACCTAAATCTGTCCCTCGGAAATCTCCACCCATGGTTCCTGGTTCTGCCAAAGAGAAGAAGTTGAGGGGGCAGCTAGGTGGTGCAGGGGATAGAGCACCAGCCCTGGAGTCAGGAGGACCTGAGTTCAAATCTGGTCTCAGATCAGGCACTTGACACTTACTAGCTGTGTGACCTTGGGCAAGTCACTTAATCCCAATTGCCTCACCAAAAACAAAAACAAAACAAAACAAAACAACCAAACCCAAAACCAACAACAACAAAAAAACAAAAAACAAAACCCCAAAACAACAACAACCCCCCCCCAAACAAAGAGAAGATGTTGAATCCCTCCTACACAAGGCTTGAAGACAGCTATCATGTCCCCCTCAATCTTTTCTCCAGGGTAAATGTTCTTAGCTGTCTCAGTGGGGTTCTAATATGGTATGGACTTCAGGTCCCTCACCATTCTACTTTCCTCCTTGGGACCCTCTCCACCTTATCAATGACTTCCCAAATGAAGCATCCAAACCTGAACTCAGTCCCCTAGATGAGGTCTGACCAGGGCAGAGGACAGAGGGGTTATAATCTCCCTAGCCCTGGACACAGTGCTTCTCTTAATCCACCCCATGATTGGGTGATCTTTCTAGGCTTCTGTATATGATAAGAATTCTTTATGTGGAATTAGGGAATTAGAGATCAAAGTATTTAACCAGTCTCCAATTGGGACCAACCTTGCCAAAATTGTGAAATCATAAAATTTTGTGTTCTATCCTCCCCTTCACTCTTAGTACTCAAATCTTCAGATGGTCCTAATTTCAAGATCTTAGTACCCTAATGCTTCCCATGCCTTTCTTTTCTGTCATCAGTCAGCTTGTCAGTCAACAAGCATTTATCATGTGCCAGGACCTTTATTTAAACTCAGGCGCAAATGGCTGAAAACAATTAGCAATGGAAGGCATTACACTTTATTTGCTCAAATGAGCCTCTTGATATCTGAGGCATTAGCCATGAAGTGAGGCTTAGGCATGGGTCCCTTGCAATCACATTATGTGGGCCAGTCCTACCTTTCATCAGTCCCTTTGAGATTAGTGGGCCCCTAGGAATGAACACAGATGCAAAAGACAAAAAAAGATGAATGTAGTTTTGTGAACAACTTCACTCAGTGGAAGGAATAATTTCTTGGAGGCTCCAAATGGACAAGGCACCAAATGAGTCCAAGGGAAACTATTCGGGCAGGTTTAGAACACACCAATCAGCTTCTTCTGGGAGGCTTTGTAGGGAGGAGAGGATAGGAAGGAGCCCTGTCAGAAGACATCTGGCATGGGGCCTGGGGTGCCACACAGCACTGACAGCTGGAGCTTTCGAGCCCGGGGAGGGCTGGGAGCAGCTTTGCTTTACCCATCTGTGCCCTAGGACGTTGTCAGTCTCCACTTGGAATCAAGATGGGACTCAGGGAATTGGTGCTGGGCAGTGGGACAGAAAGGGCTCAGCATACATTGAAAAGATGATCAGGGAAATGACCGAGTAGCTGTTTTTAGAGTTTTCTCATGGTCAGAGAAAGGAAAGCAAATGAATAGAGGGGTGGTGTCTCCCAGATGGGCAGAGCAAGGCACCCACTCTTCACTGGAAAACTTTGCTTTTCTGTCCCAGTAAAAATAAGGTAGAAGAGCTATATAATTTCTGGCTGTGGGCTTCATTTCCTCCCGTGGATTAGGAGAGAAATAACATACAGAGTGCACATAATGGGCCAGCATTTATAGTATTAGATCGACTTTGGCAAGGAACACTGCATGGAATTATTGTGCAAATTGAAAACGCCGATGGGATTTTTTTACGCAAGAGAGAAGACTCTTAACTACAGGAGACATTGCTTTGGCAAGACAAGCATACAGATGGGCCTTCTTGGTTTCCAGCTACAAGGGGATGAAATGGAGAAGGAATTGGTATTTGGTTCAAGAGTCATTTGGTTGAATAGTTTTCCTCCCCCACCGCTCCGTTGTTGACCACGTGTGGCTGGTGAACATTTAATTTCAAATAGGCTAGGGTATTATTGGAGCTATATTACTTACTATTCATAGGCTTCATGTTGCAATCACAACCATGGAAAATCTCTGCTGGTACAATGGCTTCGCTTTCTGGGAATTTGGTCCTAAGCAGTAAGCCAAATATGTGGCCTAGTAGTTGTCCCACCTCCCTAGGCATGAGGTCCCACCAGGCTGTCCCTTACCCAAATGCCAAGTGAGGAGGAGAGCTAGGGAAGTATCTGAACTTTCTATTAGTCCAGGTTCATACCCGGTGTATATATCTAGACTAGCAGTGTTATTGAACTGAAGGGGATTGGCAGGTTAATTTGGAGCTCCCAAATGTCGTAAGTTAGGTCTCATGCCATAGGGTATGAAATGCAAGAGCTGACTGCTAGATTCTAGAATCTCATATTGAGAAGTAACCTCAAGACTTCCCGTGCCATGGAGGGGGCTTCCCCTCTGTAATATTTGTGACAGGTAGTAAGGGAGATGATGAGTGGCCCTGATTTTCTTAGTAAAATAGAGCTAAGAGAAGGGGTCTTGGAGAGGCATAGGGGGCTTGAGGGAGGGGAATGTTTGAAATAGCTGCCTCAGGGAGTGTGATAGGTAATTGGGGAGGAATGAAAGGGTTGACATGCAACAGTGAAGGCCCAGTTGAGATTAAACAACAAGAACAAGAAGGGGGCCCAGTTGGAACAGTCACCTGACTCCTTCCAGCAATGTTCAGCAACACTGAATTAGAAAGAGAAATGGAGGATCATGGGGGCTCCTCAAGATTGAAGACTAACAAAATTTGAACAACAGAAGACTAGGGGGTAAGGAAATAGAGAGGAGAAATCAATACTGTGAAGAAAAGAAAGTGAGGTTGGGCCAGGGGTAATAGTTTGGAAAAATAGAGAAGTATGAAAGGACTAGAGGTCATAGTGAGGAAGAAGACTAAGTTCATGAGTGAGGCAGTGGGAAAAATGGAAGGCAAGGAGACTGTGATTAGATAGGGGAATTTCAGAGTTCAAGATGGTGGTGGGGAGATCTCGGGGACGACCACCTCTGTGGGTGGTGAGGCAGAGTGAATATATAGTTGAGGTGTCGAGATTAATGAAGTGGATGGCCAGGATGGATGTTTAAGGAGATATGAACGTACGTTTTGTTGGCATCCCCAAGTGTGAGGGCAGGGTAGCGATGGAGACAAACTGAGCCAGTTACTGAACTCCTTGAGAAGGGGAGGAAAATGACCTTGAGTCTGATATACTGTGGTGACAGGAATGTGAATGGGGATGATAGTCAAAGATAGAGGGAACTTTAAAGGGGAAGTTGTAGAAGATATAGAACGTTGGCATCAGAGGGAGGGTCTGGAAAAGGCAGTGAGGGAGTCTGGTGGATGTCCACTCCCCGTCTTGGCCAAATTGGTCAGGGGGCATAAGAGAAAGAATAACCTACATTAGCCAGAGATACAGAGTCTTGTAGGGAAAACTAGGTTTCCATAAGCACCAGGAGATAGAAAGAGTGAGATGAAGAAATCTAAGATAGAGGGGAGCTTCTTCATCAGAGTGTTGGTTCCCGAGGTCCTGATGGAATCAAAAGATACAAGTGAATATGAATTGCAGAAAGCTAGGATGGAGGGAAATAAGAATAAAATACAAGAGCAGTTGAGGAGCAGATGTTGATTCAGAATCTTGGAGAGGAATGCAGTAGGACCTAGGAGTTGGCCTTTAATAGGAGTGGGTGAGAACCTAACTGGTGGGAATCTCTACCCTCTGGGGCCTGGGATTACTGCTGTGGGGAGCTAGCATTGCTTTCCTCGGCGGTGAATGTTCCCCGTCTTTGCCAATTTGCGGGGGGGGGGGTTGTGAGGTCTAACCTCAGAGGTGTTTTGATTTCTATTTCTCTCACCATTAGTGCTTTTGAGCATGTTTTCAGCTGGTCGTTTATGGCTTACAACTCTTTTGCCAATTAATCATATTCGTTCATATTCCGTTGGGGAGGATGATGTGCTTTGTGCTGATTCCTTGAATATTTTGGATAACAGACTTCTATCAATGAGATTTGATGTCAATATTTTCTTACCTCTACACTTTCTCTTCTAATTTCATCTTCATTTATTTTATTATTGCAAAAGCTTTGGAATTTTATGTGGCTAAAATTGTTTATTTACTCTTTTATAATTACCTCTCTATCATGTTTGGTTAGGAATTCCCCTAGCCATTACTGTGAAAGGTACAGTTCCTGATATGTAGTTTTCTTCTTCTCCCCCTCCTCATCCTGCTCCTCCTTTTCCTTCTCTTCCTTTTCCTTCTTCTTGTCATCTTCCTTTAACATTCAGGGTGTGTACCCATTTTGATCTTATTGTGGTATGTGGTATAAATTGTTGGTCTAAACCTAATTTCTTCCCAACTGTTTTCCAGTTCTCTTAATAGTTCTTGTCAAACAGGGAGTCCTTCCCACACTAATTTCTGTTCTTGGGTTTATCTAGCAATTGCTTTTGTCTCCTATTTATCTAATTTGTCATCCTGATCTACTTTTCTGTTTTATAAAACTAGTACCAAATAGTTTTTTATGACTACTGCTTTATGTATAGTTTGAGTTGTGGTAATGCTATGTTCCCTCTGGTTGTTCTTTTTCTCATTAATTTCCTTGAGGTTCTGGACCTTTTGTTCTTCCAAATTCTGAGAGTTCTCCAGAGCCGTTTCCAGTCATGAATCACATCTTCTCAAGGCTCAGTGATACTTAGGAGGTTAAATTTGCCTCCTTTTGCTAATTAACATCTCTCTTTGATTATCATCCATACTTTCCGTATTTGTATATAGACATCTGAGTAAGGATTTTTATCACTGGCCGTCTTATCAAATATTATCTTTCATCATTGTAGAGTGGAAATAAAGACATTTTCTCAGTGACTTTAGGAAATTTTTTCATCCATTGGGTTCTTTCAGATGAAAAAGAAACATCAGGAGATATACTCCTACTATTCCTACCGGCATAGGGATTGATTGATTGTTTACTGCCTCCCCCAGTACCTCATAAATTGTGTTGCACATAGTAGGGACTTAAGAAATGCTTGAATTAACAAATGACAATTCCATCCGACAAATATCCATATTAAGCAGTTAACATGTACGAGACACCGTGCTTGGTGCCAGGAACGTGAAGATGAAAAATTACACAGGCCCTTAAGGAGAACCATCTAAGATCCTTCATCCCAGTAGACTGTAATAATTGATTGGATCACTGACATATAAAAATTTCATATATCAAGTCTCTCTCTAGTAGTAGTATCTTAGAATCATAGACTATTGCAGTTGGAAGGGCCCTTAGACGTTATCTAGTTCAACCCCCTAATTTTTTCGATAGGGAGACTGGCAATGATTTTAGATGAAGCCTGCCTAGACCCAGGGGTGGGAGTGGACCACCTGATCTCTGGAGGTTCCTTTAAACTATTTTCTATGAATACTGATCATATATATCTGTCTGATGTAGTGCTCTGGCCTTCTCAGGAGGAATAGAGAATATAAAGGCTAACAGCATTAAGGACCCAAATATGGTTTCAGACTAGGTTGATGATGATGCTTAAAAAAGAAAACTAACCCACCAAATGATTCCAGTCAAATTACACATTAGAAAGGCTTTTAAGAAATGGGGAGGGGGAGAGAAAAACTTGGCAAGTATAGAAACTGAGGCCCACAGAGAGGGAGTGACTTGCCCAAAAAAGGTGGCAGAACTGGGATCTGAGCCCATGTAAGTTGACTCCAATTCTGAACCACACTCGATACCTGAAGATGTGTTTCTCTGTTTAAAAAAAAAATTACAGCTAAAGAAGGGGTTCATTCTTTGCAGGAAACAAGGGACAGAATGAATGGGGAAACACAACAGAATCAAGTGTCTGGCAGTGCATACTTAGGACACAGCAGATGAGTCCTGCTTGGGGGGGAGATGGGAGAAGCCAGGATCCAGAAATTGGGTAGCGGTTGTTCCAAATGGAGTTAGGGTAATATATAGAAAGACCCTTGATTTTGAGCATGCTTTCTCTTAAGGCTTCAAAGAAGATGATATTAACATGGTGAGAACAGAGGAACTTGGGACAGGTTGGAACCGTGCTGGGTCTGAAACTTACTGGATATTATTGAGAGCTGTGAAATGGGTCTTCTCCTTCCTGCTCCCAAGGGAGAAGCTCCCGAAGCCTTCATGGGTAGTGGGTAGAGAACGTTTCCTTGGAGCTTTAGAATTGTCGCTAATTAGGAAGAAGGGTAAACATAGCCAACGAACATGAAGACAGAGAGGCAGCAGGGAGGTGTCCTAAATTCCCAATTGGTCATCCTTTTTCACAAAATAAGGTCAGATAGAATTAGAAGCTTAATATTAATCTCAACAGAGGAGGTAGAGCTGGGGAAGTTGGCCCTGAGATTGAATGGATTAGGGCTGTTCAGTCAAGTTAGACGGTTTTAAATCGGCTGTGGCTGACGAACTATGCCCTAGAGCACTCTAAGGACAGACATGAAATAGCAGAGTCTATAATGATTATATGTGAGACCCTGCAGAGGACTGGTGAGCTCACAAATCACTGAGAACTGGTGACGATGAACTATGTATTTTCTCCCTCCCTCTCCTTCCTCTTCCTCCTCTTCCTCCTTCTCCTTATTCTATCACTCTTCCTCTTTCTGTCTCTTTTTCTTCCCTCCTCCTCCTTTTCTCTGTTTCTATCTGTACCTCTGTCTTGCTCATAAAGATTTAAGACTCACCCTTCTCTTCCTCTTTGCTTTCCTCTCCTTCCTATAGCTAGGAATGAGATGCCATCACCCCCTCCCCCTCCAAATAGTCTGAATCATTCAAAAGCAAGCACCTGGAGGATAGGCAGGTGTTAAAGTAAAGAATAATCCCAACTCATCACGACAAAAGCCAAACAAAACAAGCACATATTTTGGTTTCTTTATTTTTGATCATTGTCGACCAAAAATATTGCATTGTGGATGAATATGGGAAATAAATAGTCTGGCCTCAGGAAGGCTGGGCTATGTTTTTTTTTTCTGAATATGTATCAGAGAAAATCAAGCTCTAACAAGACAGATCATACGGATGGAATGAGACAAAGGGGCATTGTCACATTGCAAAACCCAAGCCTATCGTCTGTGAAGGTCATAGGCTCATAGGTTTAGAGCTGGGGGGAAGCTTAGAGACTCACATTTTTAGAGGACAAAACTGAGTCCTAGAGAGGAGGAGGTAAAGGGCACAGTGAGGACTTGAACCCGGGTCTGGTGTCTCCAAATCCAGCCCTCTTTCCACTGCATCATTCAGTTTCCTCATCTGTGAAATGAGGATAATGCCCCTTCCACTGCCTACTTTGAAGAATTCAGATGTCCTCATCTTAGACACTGTGTTCTTGTCTTTTTGAGTGGATACCTTTATCACTGGAAAATTTTTAGAGCCGGCCTCTCCATCCCAACCACTAATTAAAAACCATGATGGGTGTGGGTATGTGGAAAAGCATTCAGAGAAATGGCCTGTCTCTTCTTTCCCAGTCAGTCATATGTGTTTAGGTAGCATAGTAAAAAGAGTCCAGTTTTTGAGTTAGGGGCCTCAGGTTCCCATGCTAGCCCTGCCGCTTCCTGTCTGTTTGACTGGGATCAAGGTGCTTAATTTCTCTGGTCCTGACCTGTATAGTGCAAGGATTGGGTTAAGTAACTTCTAAGATATCTTTTATTTCTAAATCTATGATTCTTCCCCATGCTCACCAAGAAAAGATGCTAGATCCTTAAAACCGGACCCAGGAGAGACAGTGTAGTAGAGTGGAGAGAGCCATGGGTTGGGAAGAGTAAGACCTGGATTCTCTGCCCCTTATAAGCCCTGTGACCTTGGGCAAGTCCCTTCCCTTCAATCAGCCTCAGTTTCCTCATCTTTAAAGTGGTAATAATACTACCTTTATGACCTACTTCATAGAGCTGCTGTGAGTAAAGTGTTTTGCCAACTGTAAAGTACTCCAGAAGTGAGATAATCCATCAGTGTTGTTACATTCAGTTCCCACATGGAGCACCCAATGTGTGCCTTCTCTCTTGGGGATTTCTCCTACCTGCTTCCCTCTGTGCCACAGTCATGGCCAGTGTCCCTGCTGCCACCTCTGACCTATAGCATCCTTGATGCAGCCTGGGGAGCTTCAGAGAGTTGCCCAAAGTGGCCAGCATCTTGGTGTAATTCTGACGAGAGCCAGGGCAATGAGGAGAGTGATGGCACCCTCAGGCCACATTTCCATAGGAGCAAGACTGACTTTGAGAAGGGGTTTCACAGGACAGAGCCCACACTCATTTCCTCCTTTTTCTTTCCCCTTTCTTTCTTTTCCCTCTCTCCTCCCCCTTTCCCCTCCCTTCTTCCCTCCTCCCCTCTCTTCCCTCTCTTCTCTCTCCTGCTCCATCATCCTTCCCTTCTTCATCCTCTGTCCCTCCCTCTCTCCTCCCTCTTTTCCCTTCTCTTCTTCCCTCTCTCCTCCCTCTTTTCCCTTTCCTCTCCCTTCCCTCTCTCCTCCCCCTTCTTCCCTCCCTTCTCTCTCCTGCTCCATCATCCCTCCCTTCTTCCTCCTCTGTCCCTCCCTTTCCCCTCCCTTCTTCCCTCTCCTCTTCCCCCTTCCCTTCTTTCTCTCTCCTGCTCCATCTTCCCTCCCTTCTTCCTCCCTCTCTCCTCCTCTGCCTCCTCCCTCCCTCCTCCTCTCTCTCTTCCCTCCCTTCCCCCCCTCCCTTTCTTCTCTTTTCCTTGCTCTCCCCAAAATGGGCCTTGCTTTTTTTGTTTCCTATACTGCTCTTTCCTCCACTTTAATCTATTCCAAATGGTGGCAAGGGCCCAATTCTTCAGACACCTCCCTCCCTCTTCTGCTCATTTCCCTGGCTCTCTGTCACTTTCACATTCTTGGGTATTTCAGGAGTCCGTGAACAGATTCCTCTCTCCTTTCCTCTCCTCCCTCCTCCTCTTCTGCCTCCTCTTCCTTCACCACCACATCCTCCTCCTCCCTCCTCCTCTCTCCTCCTCCTCCCTTTGGCACTTTGTAATCTCATTATCAAATTGGCTGGCTCATCTCTGCTCCTAATTGTCAGGCCTTGCTTTTTCCAGCTTCAGTCTGGGAGGATCTCTCTCCCCTCCTTCCCTCCCTCCCCTCCCACTTTTCACGCAGCCACTTTCAGTCTCGCCTCCCAACCTTGGTCTCTCACTGTCTCTGCTGGTCTCTCGTTATTTTTGTCCTACCTTCTGTGTTTGTTTCTCTTTTGTCATTTGCCTGACCTCCTTTGTGTTTCTGCCTGGCTGGCTGGCTGCCTGCCTGCCTGTCTGCCTGCCTGTTTGTCTGTCTGTCTGTCTCTACCGCCTTTTTCCCTCTGGGAACTCCCAGGGATGGCACCTCCTCATTTTGCATGGCAGCCATAATCAGAGGCTGCTGGGAGTCCATCCTGAGATGAGGAAAATGATTTCCCTTTTAAGAGTCTTGTGATCCCGTGGGAGATTATTTGCTGACGATTCCCCAAATCCCTTAGCATTGGGCTAGAGAATCCCTAACTATAAACATGGCAGAACTGAAAGAGATCTTAGGGATTCAGTTCAACCCCATTTTACAGAGGCAAAAATGGAGGTCCAGAGTGGGGCTGCAATTTCCCCAAGAATGCACAGCACCAGGGCATCAGAGTAGATGGGGTTAGAAGCCTGATCTGCTGTTGTCTAGGCCAGTGTCCTATCTGAGAGCTGTTCCTCCCCCTTGACATGTGAGATGCCAATGAGGGACTTAAATAGAGAGCAGGTGAAAGCTGGAGTGAGCTGGGCGTTTTGGCCCTGACCCAAGCCCAAGGCTGTAGTCATCCGTGATTATCAGGGTCACGTCTAGAAATTAACTTAATTCCTGACAAAAGGCCCCCAAAGGGTGGACTGGACAGAATAATTCCAGAAGAAGAGCAGACAAGAGCATGGCGGGGAAGGGGGTGGCACTGGGGATTTAGGCCAACTTGGGCAATGACTCCCTTAAGTGCATGATGCTAGCACCAGAGAGGAGGAAGAGCAGATTCCAAAAGAAAAGAAGAGGAGGCTTTGTCCAGTATTGATGGGGTACATAAAAAAGTGAACGCTTGCTCTGGGAAGACTAAAGAAGTCAAGGGGAGGAAGCTGAGAAAAGGTGCAGGGGAATCTGAAGGCGCCTTTTGTCTCCCAGGAGGGAGCAGAAAGGAAGATAGAAGGCAAGAAAAGGGACGAGATCAGCAGCAGCCTGAGTTCTCAAGAGACACTGGAGAGTTCTGATGGAAGGGGGTGCACCCTTCTTCCTTCCTCTTTCTCTCCAGATGCTACCAGAGACTCTTGCCAGAGCTTGACCCAAACCTAAACACTCCATCCCCCCCCACCCCATTCTGAAACCGGGTCGTTGAAGCTAGGCCATACTCCTAATGTAGGCTTAAGAATCTCTCCTGTGTTGAGAGCTCCAAAGCAGATCGTGCTGTAGTATCCAACTGTCTAAACCAGGGGTGAGGAACCTGCAGCCTTGAGGCCACATGGGGCCTTCCGGGTCCTCAAGTGCAGCCGTTTGACTGAGTTCAAGTTTTACAGAACAAATCCTTTTATTAAGAGGATTTGTTCTGGGAAGTTTGGATTCAGTCTTCCTTTGCCAATTTACATGATATAAAACTGCCGGGTTGTTTTATTTTATTTTTTTTTTACTTTTCAGGTATTCATTTATATTTTGTATTTCTTCTTTTGAGTGCTTTTCCCCATATTCTGGACCGCTTATTTATTAGGAATGCCTCTTGGTATTATATATTTGTGCCAGTTGCTTGAATATTTTGGATAGCAGACCTTTATCAGTGATATTTGTTGTGAATATTTTTCCTACTGTACTGTTTTTCTTTGAATTCTGCCATGATTGATTTTATTTGTGCAAAAGCTTTAAAATTTTGCTTATTCAAAATTGCCTATTTTCTCTCTTATGATATCCTCTATTCCTTGCTTGATTAGGAATTCTCCCCTTAGCCGTAGTTGTGAAAGGGACTTGATTTTATTCTTTTCTCTTTTTAAAAATTGAGTGACCTTTCCTATTCAGATTGGTATCCATTTGGGCCTTATTGTGGTATATGGTGTAAGGTATCAGTCTAAACCTTATTTCTGCTAAACCACGTTCCAAATTTCCCAGCAGTCCTTGCCAAACACAGAGCCCTCTCATTTATGTTCTTGGGTATATCAAACACTGAATAACTATTTTTAATTGCTTTTATTTCTTCCTCATCTATTCTGTACATTTGGTCCACTTTTCTGATTTTTTAAAATAGTGCCAAATAATTTCAGTGATTAATGCTTTATTATATGGTTTGAGGGCTGGCATACTATATCCCCTTCATCTGTACTTTGTCTCATCATTTTCTTTGAGATTCTAGACCTGTTTTTCTCCTAAATGAATTTTGCTATGATTTTGCCTAGTTTTAAAAGTATTCTCTCAGTAGTTTTGTACTAGCACTAAATCTGTAGATTAATTTAAAGAATATCATCATGTTTATTATATTAGCATGAACTAACCATGAGCAGTGAATACCACTCTGATTATTTGTCATCTTAGATTTCTGTGAAGAGTGTTTTGTAGTCATATTTATAGAAATCTTGTATGTGTCTTGGAAAGTTAACCTCCAGATATTTTATTTATTTTGTAGTTATTTTGAATATAATTTTTATTATTATTTCCTTCTGGTTGATGATGGAGCATGGATAGATTTTTTTTATCCTGCTACTTGACTGAAGCTGTTAATTATGACACTTTGTTTCTTTGCTGATTCTCTGAAATTTCCTAACTACATTATCAGGATACCTACAAATCAGGGTAATTCCATCTCCTCTTTATCAAGATTTATGCCTTTGATTTTGGTCTTTTATCTTACAGCTCTAGACAGCATTTCTAGAACTATGTTCAATGATAGTAGGGAGAGTGGGCATAGCCTAGGTCTACTGAGTTCCAGTTTAGAGTTTTTTTCCCCTGCATCTTCCTAAATTGTACATTGAAATTTGAACCAGTAAAACTGCAATGATCTGTAACCCAGAGGATCTACATCTTTCTGGATAATTGGAATTTCCAGATATTGATTTATCACACTTAAATTTCAAAACATTTTATTTGGCTAGTAATCTTTAAAAAAAAAACCCACATAATAAACTTTCCTATCTTGTTAAATAAAGGACACAGGATGGCTGCTCAGGGTCCTCGTCGTGAATGTTAGTTATTGTCCTGGCTATAAAATCCAAGGATGATCTCGGGGTCTTTGGTGTTGTGTAAGGGCTTCTTTCTGGGGTCTGTAAATTCTTGTGTATGCTTCTTAGATGTTTTTTTCTTTCTCCTCACCCACTCTCAGCTGTCACTTTCTGTTTATTGGCAGGGTGGCTGCCTCTAGCAGACAATCTCCCTCCTTTTAATCCACTGTTTCTTACTGGATATAGACTAAACAACGCAGCAAGCCAAGTTTATTAGAATTGTGTGTGAAAGGGGAGTAAGTGGTCTTTCAGTGGCCATCTGAAGGGCTCTCCTTAGAGTAAAGTGATTGAGCCTTTCCTGCATGGCCTTAGTGACATTGATTTTTGGCTCACCCAAGGCTTCCTTTGCTCCCTTCTTGGTTCTTGGCCATGTTCCCGATGGATGAGGTTCTCTGAATAGCCCAGTCCTAGTTCCGTGAGGTATCACTGGATAACACCCCTCCCTACTGGTAACTCATCATTTAGCTCCCTTTACCATCTTTCTGGCATTTTTAAAACAGTTCTCGCTATGAATATTCCAAGCTTT
Source organism: Phascolarctos cinereus (assembly GCF_003287225.1). NCBI lineage: Eukaryota > Metazoa > Chordata > Mammalia > Diprotodontia > Phascolarctidae > Phascolarctos > Phascolarctos cinereus. Next base: position 28,235,725 of record NW_027556291.1, read on the forward strand.
AGGAGGTGGACTTCCCTTACTGAGAAGGGATGCATCCTGCTGAGGCCTCTTTTTGTTGTCTTTATCCTCTCTTCACCTGTCAGAGAAATGTGTGTCCGAGTGGGTAGCTGCCTTTACACAGCACACAAATACCTTCTTCCTTTGGATTCTCAGGTCCTGCATTGCCTGTGGTCCCAAGTGAAAATAGATTTTGAGAGTTCGAGATGTCCCTGGAAAGGCCTGAGGCAGAGAGAGGCATTCTAGGAACTTACTTCTCTGAAATTGCATTAAGAAGGCTGTGAGCACAAATACCTCAGTGAAGGGGTGGGGGCGGCCCCTGGAGAATCCCTCCGATGTTATTTGCTGCGCCTTGAGCCTCTAGAGGACTGTGAGGGAGAGGTACTGGGAGGATGTTCAGCGCATGGAACGGCACCATCCCCCATCCCAGATAGTGGCACCCTGGAGCAAAGCCCCAATAGCCCTATGCTCGTTACAACGGGGGCTTGGGGCAAGAACTCTACAGTGAACAGCTCCAAACTGCTCATTTCTGCTTGTGTCTCCCTACCCCCACTCCTCATGCTTCTAGGCAAGTTGGGTTTGGTTGGCACCAGCACCCAGTTAATGGGGAAAGAACACCCCTATTTGGGGGCAGGCCTGGCATTTTAACATTCAATTAAACAAACTTTGTTAAATGGTCATGGTGGGCTAAGCTCTGGGAACAGAAAGCCAATGGATCTTGTTGTCTGGAATGGACCTACTCAGTCCCTGGGAATGTTGGAACCCCCGTGAGCCAGTGACACATATTACAAAGGGTGGGATGTTTCCAACCCAGAAGCCCCTCTATGGGCCTGAGCAGCCCAGGATATGACCCCTGAAGCAGTAATATAGTGTAGTGCTAGTCAGAAGTTTCTTGGCTTCTGTGTTAGAGGGGCCACTCTGCTCTAAAATGAGTCTTTCATCATCATTCTCATCTTTGTCCTCACTAGCATTTCTATAGCACTCTAAGGTTTGTGAAGCACTTCATAAATATTATTTTATTCGATTCTCACAACAACGTGGAGACTTAGGGGCTATTACCACCCCCATTTTATAGATGAAGAAACTGAGGCAGACAGAGATACGGTGACTTGGCCAGGATCACACAGCTACTAAGTGTCTCCAGCTGGATTTGAACTCAAGGCTTCCTTAACTCTAGACTCTATCCACTGCAGCATCATCTGTTGGCTTCTATAATTCCAAGCCAGGGTCCCTGTATTTTTCTGTGACTTCTTTTCCCATTCATTTCAGTTCTGCAAACAGTTATTAAGCTACCACCCTGTGTAGAGCATGGTGCTGGATGTTGGATCATCCATTTAGAACTGGAAAGGATCTTTGAGGCAGCCCTCTCGTTTGGTTGTGCTATAGGTAGTAAGTGTCGAAGTTGGGATTTGAACCCAGGCCTCTGACTCCAAATCCAGTGCACCTTCATAATCCCTGACTTCTTGGAGTTTACAGTCCTGTAGGAGGTTATGCCAAATGTGCATAAATATACGTGATTAGTATATCAGAGAGGTGCAGAGTGCTAGGTAAGGTCCAGGGTGGAAAGGTGACCATTCCTTTAGGAGATCAGGGGAAATGCTGTTTAATTTAGGCTTTCAAAACTGAGTTGGAATTGAAAGGGAGGGGGTACAGAAGGAAAGGATGGAACTCATAAACTATATAGTGCAGAGAAGATCATGTGATCATTGCTTTAAAGTTGGAAAAGACCTTTGAGGTCATCTAGTCCAACCCCCTCATTGTGCAGATGGGAAAACTGAATCCCACAGGGGTGAAGTGACTTGCCCAGGGTCACACAGCTAGTAAGATGTGAGGTAGGATTTGGATTTAGATCTTATAACTCCAAAATTAATGATCTTTCCAGCAGTGCCCCACTGCCTCCTCTTCAGTGCATCACTGAACACTAGCATGCCATGGCACTGAAAGCAGGAATGGGACAGTGGGAGACAAGTGTCCCAGCCATTGCTGCAGCAAGCGAGATGAGAATCCTTGGTTAATGGTCATTTACAGGAGGTACTGGAGGCAGCTAGGTGACGCTGCAGTGGATAGAGCGCTGAGCCTGAAGTCAGGAAGATGAATCTGGTCTTAGACACTTCTTAGCCGTGTGACCCTGGGCAAGTCACTTCACCCTGTTTTCCTCAGTTTCCTCACTTGTAAAATGAACTGGAGAAGGAAACGGCAAACCTCTCCAGTATCTCTGCCAAGAAAACCCCAAATGGGATGACAGAGTCAGACGTGACTGAAATGGCTGAAAAACAATATAACAATAACAACAACAACAACTTCTCCTCCTGAATTCTCTCTCCTTTCTAGAGCTTCATGACATCACTCCCCCTGGTTCTTCTCTCTTTTGCTGGATCTTCATCTAGGTCATGAGCACTAACTGTAGGCATCCCCCCAAGGCTCAGTCCTGGACCCTCCCTCTATGATATCTCACTCGGTAATCTCATTAGCTCTCCTAGGTCAATTATCATCTTTCTGCAGATGATTTCCAGATCTATTTCTCTAGCCCTAGTGTCTCTCCTGAGCTCGAGTTTTACAAACTGCCTTTTGGGCGACTTAAACTTCATATCCCATAGACATCTTAAACTTGATATGTCTAAAACAAAACTCATGCCTTTCCCCCACACTTTCCCCCTTCTAAACCTCCCTATTACTGTCAAGGGCACCGCCAACCTCCCCATTACCCAGGTTCACAACCCTGGTGTCATCCTCCACTTCTCCCTCTCACTCACCCGACAGCCAACAGAGCCAATCCATTGCCAGATCTTGAAGTCTTGTTTCTGCCTTCACAGCCCCTCTCATATGTGTCCCCTTCTAGATCTTCACGTGGCTACCACTCTAGTCCAGAGCCTCATTACCTCTTGCCTGGACTATTGCCTCCTAATTGGTCTTCCTGCCTCAAGTTTCTTTCCATTCAGCTTCCAAAGTGATTTTCCCTTTCCCCATTCACTAATCCTCAGTGGTTTCTTATTGCCTTCAGGACATTTAAAAGTCTTCAGAACCTGGCCCCTCCCTACTTTTCCAATAATTTTACACTTTTAGTACCCTCCGTGGACTCTAGGATCTGGGCACCTTGGCCTTTTTGGGGATCAAGGTAGTGCAGTGAAAAATGCTGGCCTCGGATTCAAGAAGACCTGAGTTCAAATCCGATGTCAGATGCTTACTAGCTGTGTGACCCTGGTCAAGTCACTGAACCTCTGTATGCCTCAGTTTCCTCATCTATAAAATGGGGATAGTAATAATAGCACCTCTCCCTCAGGGTTGTTGTGAGGATCAAATGAGATCATACTTGTAAAGCTCTTAGCACAGAATAAGCATTGTATAAATGTTAGCTGCTGCTGTTGCTATGATTGTTATCACTTGCTATTCTTCACGCATGACATTGCATCTTCTGTCTACCTCTGTGCCTTTGTACTGGCTCTTCTCCATGCCTGTAGTGCCCTTTGCCCTCACATCTACCTCACTTTTCCTTGGTTTCCTGGGATACTCAGCCCAAAGCCCACCTTCTTCCGGAGTCTTCTCTTGATCCCCCCAGATGCCAGGGCTTTCAATAGCCATCCAATCTGTACAGATTTTGCATTCAGATCTGAATAGACCTAGCTATTTTCATATTTGCCTTCTCCATTAATAACAATAATAAGGATGATGATGTTAACTAGCATTTATATAGCACTTTAAGGTTTGCAAATCATTCCCCATAGGCTCTGAGCTCTTTGAGGGCAGAGCCAGGGTTTTTGCTTTTCTTTGTACCCCTATTGCTGACTAACTGATTGACTGATACCTCATCTTGGAGCAACCTCCTTTCCTCAGAAATAAAGGACTATCGGGTTTCAGTGTGGTGATCAGTTGCTTGGAATCAGTCACTCGGTCAATAACCACTGATTACATTCCTACTGTGTGCTTAGTGCTGGCATCTAAAGAAAGGTAGAAGGCAGTCATCTCTCTGAAGAAGCTCACAGTCCAATGGGAGACAATATGCAAACAACTCTGTACAAACAAGTTATCCTGAGAATAAAGGGGGAAAGATCAACAGAGGGAAAGCATGGGCTTTACGGGGAATCAGGAAAGGCTCCTTGTAGAATATGGGAGTTTAACTGGGACTTGAGGGAAGCCAGGCAGTGGAGACAAGGAGGAAGAGTGTCCCAGGTGTGGGGGATGGCCAGAGAAAATGCCTTAGCGATCATCCCATCTGGACACATTCCACCAAGAGGGAAAGTGAGCTTCAGAGAAGGGCAGGGATTTGCTCAAGGTCACAGGACTAGTTATGGATGGCTGGGACTACTGCCCAGAGCCCTTGGCTTCCCTCTCTCAGCTTAGGACTCTTTCCATTCTGCCTCTTCTGTACTACAGGGGGGCACCAGGGCAGTGTGGGTCAGGGGGGCGGTGACAGTGGCAAGCATAGGTGCTGAGTCTTTACCATATCACAGAAGCTGTGCTCCAGAGGCTGTCCCTGAGGTTTGCCAAATATAGGGGATCAGGCAAGACAGCCAGCCCATGGGTGGATGCAATAAAAAGGTGGCACCCAGTAGTATGCAAAGAGTGCCAGATTTGGATTCCAGCTTACCCTGCCCCTGATGCTAATTAGTCGTGTTGCCTCCCTCCAAGCCTCAGTTTCTTCATCTGTCCAATAGGACTAATAATTCCTATGATGCATACCTCCCATGGGTCTTGTAAGAAGCACATGTGCAAAGGGCTTTGCAATCTCTGAAGCGTTATTGGAATGTCAGCTGTTACAACCTTTGAGGACCCATTCATAACCCCCTTAAGGGGCTGATCTGGGAGTGGGGGTCAGTGCTTATATTTTTCAACAAAGGGCTTTCCTGACAATACTTTTAAGAGACAGGTACCCAAAGGGTACCCCAAATGCTGCTTCAGTTCAGTAGAATGTAAGCTTCTTCAGGGCGGGGATGATTTGCATGCCTTGAGTCTTTGGTTAACACAGTGCCTGACACATAGTAGGTGGGAAATAAATGCTTGTTGGTTGATTGATTGATTGATTGCTAGATGAAGGCAGTGAGCCTTGAGGCAGTGAGGTGATGTGTCCAAAGGTCACATGGCAGTAAGGGTCAGAGGTTGGAGTCAAACCCTGATCTCTTGACCTCATGCCCAGAGTTCTTACCATGTCAACATCCAGAAGACGCGAGTCACTAGTGGGCATTGGCTGTGCAGACCAGGCCTAGTCTGGGGAGACCTGAAATAGAGGAACACATTGAAGAGTGACCTGCTCATGCCTGATGGCTTCCCTATCAGCCGTCTGCTTGGCTGCTGCTCCCTAGCTGATAGATCTGATTCCACTTTTGTCCTGGACGGCCCTATGTGCTAGTTTCCCTAACATGGGCATTCTGTATCAGGGAGCAGCTGATTGGTTAATGGCTCCCCGCCCCCCCCTTCCCCTTGTCGTTAGGCAGCTTCCCACAGGTGGGAGCACAGATGATGGAACAAAGCCTTCAAAGTTTTGGAGTGGGCTTTTGATCAGTACCGCCATGCTGGTGACCCTGTGTTTAATGTCTATTGTGATGGGCTGGCCCGGGGACAGCCAAGAAACCTTGACTTTCATTGGGCTGAAAATGCCTTTTGTTTCCTGCTCTAGGACTCTTGAGGACACTATAGATACTTGCTGACTGATGAGCTTTCTTTAATTTCTCAGACTGGGTGCCACAGAGCCATCTGAGCAAACATCCCAGGGGACTGGCCAGTGGCATAGCTAAAAATCCCTGCCCAGGTGGGGGACTAGAAGCCAAATGCCAGGTCTGGCCCCTACGTGGGGGATCCTAGCAATGCACATTTAAGTTATGTCAGCATGCCCAGCTCTTTCTTTCTTGTTTTGTCCTTGGGGGTCCGCCCTCCCCAGCATGTCCCTTACATCACAACCTAGATGTAATAGTTGATTGGAAGTCAGAGCTTGCTGTGTCTGTGCCTGCGAAAGAGATTTCTGAGGCTTGATCTGGATACCTGCCTTCACTAAAGCCTCCTCTGATGCTTCAGCTGTCTGGGTAACTAGAATGGCAGTCATCTAGTCCAATCAGCTCATTTTTACAGATGAGGAAACTGAGGCCCAGAGAGATGAAGTGACCCAGGATCCTAGATTTGGAGCTAGAAAATATGTTTAAGATCACCTCCCCCAATTCCCTCATTTTACAGATGAGGAAATGGCAACTTGCCCAGGGTTCCACAGGTAGAACATGGCAGAATTGGGATTGAAACTTTGGTTTTTTTATGCCAAATGTAAAATTCTTTTCACTGTATTGTGTTACTGGCATCTGGCTAAGTGTGGAAAAGCTTGTCATCACCCAGATAATGGCCCAACCACCAGATAGTGGATTTTTTTTCTTGGACATAGTAGTTCACAAAATGGCCTGCTAAGGCATGAAAGTGCTGTGACCTGTGTTGTCAGCGGAATCAGTCGAATCCTGGGCTTTTTGCAGTATTAAAGTGAGATAATAGCATGGGACTTTAAGGTAATGAACAGAGAAGAGAGAGGCCTCAAAGAGACCCACTCCAGGGGCTCCTCCTCTGGGAGCATTAGGCAGAGCTTAGAGTGGCCGAGTGAGTGCTGAGCCTTGGCTCCCTTCCCTCTAAGACCTGCTGAGAGAGAAAAGCCCCTGGCATATTTATGCCCCATGGCATCCCCATAATGCCCCTTCCATTCCACAGGCTCAGGGATGAGTGGTTCAATTTAGTTAAAAAAACATCCATTAAGTGCACCTTCTACACAGGGCCCCTTGCTGGGTGCTGAGGGGAGGCCAATAATCAATGAGGCCCAATCTCTGCTTTCAAGGAGGTTACAATCTACCAGGAAAGAGATTTCCCAAATAGCTGTAATCTTGAGTAAATCATGTTAAGTGCACAGGCGAGGGGTGAGAAAAGTTCAGTGAGGAATTGCAGGAAAGAGAGCACATTTTCAAAATGGAGGAAATAGCTGAGTTTTGAGAGATGGCTCTGGTTTCAGCGGGTAGAGGCAGAGAAAAGGCACTCACACTCAAGGAGTAGGGGGCTGTGGAGGAAGGAAAGCAGGGGATGAATTCAAGGAATAGGGGGAGTTCGGTTTGATTAGATCCTTGGCGAAAGGGAGTAGTGGGAGATAAGGTTGGAAGTAGGGGTTGGAGCCAGATGGTGAAGGGCATTGAATGCCAGGCTAAAGAGTTTGACTTTATCTGCATCAAAAGGGTTGGAGATGTAAAAGGGAAAAGAAGAGAGGAAACTGCCCGCAGCGATCTGCCTACGCTGATACTATTGAGAGCAGTAGGTGTAACACAAGAATGGCAGGAGGGACTAACAGTTCATGGAAGATAGTATGCAAGATGAGACTGGCAGTAAAATGGGTGACCTTAGATAACTGTATCCAAAGCATGATGAACTAAGGATCTGAAAGCAAGGAGACACACTGACCTCATGGGCATCACTGAGATCTGGTGGCATGGGCCTTGTGGCTGGAAGGGGGCTCTGCAAGGCTAGATTTATTCAAAGGAAGAGAGCTAGGTAAAGAGCATGGTGGAGGAGCAGGAAATCCAGGGACCCACGAGGGCTCTGCTTTTCTCCTAGGCCTTTGCTATGTCCCATTCTGTATTCTAGAGAGTTGGCTATTGTCTCATCTGCTCACTGTACAGCCTTTTAGAGAGGAGGAGCTGATTGGCAGCCAGGAGATGTGGATTCTAGTCTTGGCTCTGCTCAGACTTGCTGTGACCTTGGCCAAGTCCCTTTTCTTCTTTATTAAATGAGGGGGCTTAACCAGATGATCTATCCTTCTTCCACATGGTAGCCCTTCCAATATTGGAAGACAGTGATTATGTCCACACCCCCTACCCCCTGCCCCAGTCTTCTCCAGAATAAACATTTAGTGCTATGCATGAAAGGTTATGTGTTGCATGGGGACTGGCCATAAATGGTAAGTAGCTGCTATAAATGTCTGTAATTTCTGTTGCTTTTACATAGCCAGACCAAGTTGTTACACTTTTGCTCATCTCTTTGTTAGCTCTCTATGGGCAAGAGTACTGGCCTGGAGGGCAGCTGAGCCCCCAGCCCGCTCCCAGTCTTGGACTTTTTTCATGGCATTGTTGCAGATGACTAGGGCAGCATCAGATAGCTTTGCTTCAAGAACTAGAACCAGACGGCATCTCTGGCTTTCAGTGAGGCTGTTACAATCTCCAAGGGCCATTCTTATGTTCAGGTAGCTCCCTGGGCTTAGCACCTATCCGATAAGGCAGCCAGGTCCTGCCAATGCCGGTGAATTGCTAAGCTTTGGGAGGAGATAGAGGAGGGCAGGTGAGATGTGCCTCCCCTCCCCCCGAAATGTACCCCCCAATTGTGGTTAACCTTCTGCTAAGTCACAATGGGGGCCAAATCTGCTTAGCAGGGGTAAAGACTAGACTGTGATTTCTTTGCTATAGGAAACTCCCAGTGGAAAAGTGCCTTCTAGCATACTATTTTCACTTTATTTTTTTCTGGTTTTTTTTCCCCCTTTTGGTCTGTTTCTTCTTTCACAACATAACTATTATGGAAATATGTTTTACATGATTGCGCATGTATAACCTATATTAAATTGCTTACTGTCTTAGGGAGGATGGAGGAAGAAAGTTTGAAACTCAAAATTTTATAAAAAATAAATGTTAAAAATTATTTTTACATGTAATTGGAAAAAATAAAATACTATTTAGAAACAAAGAGAGAAAGCGCCTTCTACAAATGCAGGTCAGCACCTTCTCTGCAGTTTAGAAGCTCAGAGCAGGAGAAGTTAAGTGACTTACCCAGGGTCATACTGCAGTCTGGGTTAGAGCTGGGCCTTCCTGGCTTCAAGGCCAGCTAGCTAGTTTTTTACATCATTATTACATCATTTTAGTACCATGACTATCCTATAAGGGAGATACTACAGGTATTGTTATCTTCATTTTACAGATGAGGAGACTGTGGAAATGAATTACCCAGGGTCACATAACAAATAAATGGCAGAGGAGGGATTGGAACCCGGTTCCCTGGAGGCAGCGTGGTAGAGGGAAAAGAGCTGGATTTGGAACCAGTCAGTGCGAGAGAAACCGGAGCTTATTATCTTAACCATACGTGATTCAACATTCACGTAACAAGTCTTTGTAACCTCCTGTGTGCCAGGTGCCATGTTAAGCTCTGGGCTGGGGATCCGTTGGCAAGATGGCCCCTGCCCTCAAGGAGCTTTCATTGGATCAGGGGAAAACCACTCGTACAGAGACATCAGTGCAAGTATGCACCAAGTAACTGCTGAAGGAGGTGGCACTCAGCTTTGAAGGGAGCTAGGGATCCCAAGAAGCAAAGGGGGAGGGACAGAAGGCACTGGAATGACCTGGGTAAAGACATGGAGGTGATAAAAGGAGACAGAGTATGTCAGAAGGCCCAAAGTGGGCTCCCTCCAGGCTTCTTTCAGGGACTGCAACAAATGGTTCCATCATATCTGCTTTGTAGTTATCACACCTGCTTTCCATGCTGAAAGTTCTGAGTTCAAGCCTCAGTGGAACCATGGTTGTACTTTTAGAGGCAGCCAGGTGATCTAGAAGATAGAGCCCTGGACTTGGAGTCTAGAAGGTCAGAGTTCAAATCCTGCTTCTGAGACCTGTCAGCTGTGTGACCCTGGGCAAAGTTACTTATTCTCTCTGTGCCAGTTTTCTCATCTGTTAAATGAAGGTATAGACTCAATGCCCTCTAAGGTCTCTTCTAGCTCAAAACCTCTGATGCTCTGATTTTTTCCCCTGGGGACCAGGGCAGGGCTCCCCTCTCTCTCCTGCCACAGCTGCCCAGCAATACATATTCTATCAAGTCTTTAACACAGTTCAAAGCCTAATCCTCCTGAGAGTGCCTCCAAGGTTGCAAAAAGGAAAAGATATTTCTGTTCACCTTTTGTTCCAAAGGCTAAAATTGGAAGGAAATTGAATTCCCAAATGAAAGAGTGGGAAAAATGAAGGGGAGCCAAAGCTCCCAGGTGCCGCCCCTGAAGCTGATGCGTCAGCCCTGGAGACTGGGCCACAGGGCGGCCTCAGCTCCCTCTAGAGCCCCCGTGGTTCAGTGTCAGCTCCTCCTCCATCTCCCCTTCTAGAGTCAAGGCTGAGACAAGGTTACTTTGTGAGCCCTCCAGGGTGTAGCCTGAGCTTTGGGATCCCCTACCTGAGCAGAGACCCTGCTGCCTCTCACCTTGTGCCAAATGCTAGAGTGTCCCGGTGCCAGTGATTCCCAGGAGGGCAGGTAGAAGGGCTGTTAGAAGACCTTCAGACCTTAGAAGGTAGCACTGCTTAGTGGTTAGAGGGCTAGACTTGGAGTCAGGAAGACTTGGGTTTGAATCCTACTCAGATACTTATTAGCTATATTGTGTGTGTGTGTGTGTGTGTGTGTGTGTGTATGTGGAGATATATATATAGATAGATAGATAGATATATATATATATATATATATATATATATATATATATATATATACACACATACATATATATACCTCTTTGAAACTCAGTCTTCCCCTCTGTAAAATGGGCATCATGATAACTGCAATGGCTCCATCATTGTTGGTTATTTGTCCTTTGTTTTTGAAGAGGGTCAATGACGTCACAATGTGCTGGGTTGTTCTGAGGCTCAAATGAAAGCGTGACTTTAAAAGGCTCTACAAATGGCAGTTGTTATGATCTAGGCCCAAACCTTCATTTCCAGAAGCAAGAAGTGGGGACCAGAGCCAGGAGAGGGGCATTCTTCAAGGCCACACAGCTACCAAGTCGCAGAGCCCAGACTAGTAGCTGCCTCCAGGCAGGCCCTGGGAGCTCTCCATTAGATACCAATTGCCTGTGGACCAAATGCACCCCCTCCCAAGTGCTCCCTGGCTCAGTGCCAGGCCTCCTGGCCCTCAGGTTCCAGATTCTAGGTTCAGTGCTGGGCCTTCTAGCCCTAAGGTTCTCATCTCTTATCAGCTCAGTTCACAGCACTGAGCTCAGTATGGGAACCCACTGGCCTGGAAATTCTAGTATGTCACAGAAGAGAGGAGAAGGCTGACTGCTTCCTTTTGCTGTTTACTGCATGGTGTCCCTTTTGCCTCACCCTGACATCCCTCCCCCCATAGGAGGCAGAGAGGAGGTGGGTCATCTTCCAGCCCTACTCAAGCCGGGTGTTTCTGCGTTTCAGTAAAAATAGCCCTCAGTCCTTTGGTGCAAACTGTCCCCCCCCTTTGCTCTGGGGAGAAGTGAGAAATTTCAGGAATGAGTGGCTGGTGAGGGGGTGGCTGTCTGTCTGCTCAGGCTGGTGAAAGCACAGGCTGGCAGTTTGCCTGGGCCATGGCTACAGCAGCTGCTGCTGGGCCCTTGGGAGCTCTGGCCCGAGCACCAGCTGTGCTGGATGGTGGAGGGCTGGAAAAAGGGGGTGCAGTTCTTGCTCTCGCGAAAGAGGCCCCCTCTGCCACCCTCATCCCTGTCCTGATCCAGTACAAATTCTGAGGAGGCAGAGCCAGGGCTCTTTCAGAGGCTCCCAATCTCTGCTTTGTTTTTAATGAGGCAGAGGGCACCTATTAAAGAAAACTGACGGGTTGAAAACAAACTCTGCATTGATGGATTTCCGTAATAACACTTCCCCCAGCAGGCAAGCAGTTAGTACTGAAGCAAAGGAAGACAGAGGGACAACCCTTGCCTCCCTTCCCCCCACCCCTAGCAGAGTTGGCCATTGGGCAGGTCATACCACCCCCTCCCATGTCCCCCAGGCTGCCCATCAAGCATCATGACAGTGGGTCCCAACCAGGTCATTCTTCTTCTACCGAGGGCCCCTTCCTGTCACATTAACCTTACTGCAGGCAGGCCTGAGGGGCAGCTCCATGGTCCACGTGGCATTTTCACCGCTGATGCTGATGGCCACAGGTTCTGAGCACTTGAAACCCAGACCCCCAAACAATGACTCTGACAGTGGCTAAGCGTCTGTGGCTTCCCAAACTTCCTATTCAGATGCCAGTCTTTTCTGGCAGCCTTGGGCAACTTGCACTTTCATCAGCACGCCCTTTTGGCTCTATGCTTCGGCTTTGTCCTTCCTGAGCTCCCTACAGCATTGGACAATGCTCATGCCCTCTCTTCCTGGATAGACTGTCCTTTCCAGATTTCCTGCCACTGCTCTGTCCTGGCTCTCCTGCTACCTATCTGACTGCTCCTTCTCAATCTCCTTTTCTGGATCATCACCCATTCCACCCGCTAACCATCAGTGTGCCCCAAAGCTCTGTCCTGTCTTCTCCCTCTGTGACACCAGCTCCCATGGGTCCAATTGTCATCTCTATGCAGATGACCCCCAAATCTGGGTATCTAGCCCAAATGTCTCCTTAGCTCCACTCCCATATCACCAATTGCCTTTTGGATGCTGGATATTCTGTAGCCATCTCAAGCTCCACATATCAAAAACAAGACCCATTATCTTTTCCCCTAAGCCACCACTCACTGAAAAGTCCCTTGTTTCTGTTGATAGCACGCCAGTCCTCCCACTCACATAGCTTTGTAACCTTGACACATTCATTCTTGAATCCCTTCTCCCTCGCCTTCCACATCCAATCACTTGCTAAGTCTTATCAGTTCTACTTTAACAACATCAATTTCTGCTGCTGCTGCTTCTTCCTCCTCTTCTCCTCCTGCTCCTCCTCCTCCCCTCCCCTTCCTTCTTCTTCTTCTTCTCTTCTTCTTCTTCTTCTTCTTCTTCTTCTTCTTCTTCTTCTTCTTCTTCTTCTTCTTCTGCTGCTGCTGCTGCTGCTGCTGCTGCTGCTGCTGCTGCTGCTGCTGCTGCTGCTGCTATTACTATTACTATTACCACAGCTAGCTAGAATTTATATAATGCCTATTATATGCCAGGAACTGTGCTCAGCACTTTACAAATATCTCATTAGGATCTCACAACAACCCTTGGAGGTAGGTACTCTTATTATCCCCATTTTTCAGTTGAGGAAACTGAAGTAGACATAAATTAAGTGACTTGCCCAGGCTATAGTTAGAGTCATGTGGTCTGAAGCCAGATTTGAACTCAGGTCTTCCTGACTCCAGGCCCAGAACTCTATTCACTTCGCCACCTTTGCACTGTCTGCCCCCACCCCATAATCTGGAATACTCTCCCTCTTTATCACTGCTTCTTAGTTTTCCCAGTATTTTTCGATTTCACTTCTTTAGGGGGCCTTTCCAGGTCTTCCCTACCTTCTCCCCACCCAGCTGCTAAGGCCTTCCCCTATGAGACTCTATCTCTTCTACTCCATGTATATCTTATATGTCTCTATTTCTTTCCATCTTGTCTCCCTTAAGAATGTAAGCCCCTTAAGGGAAGGGCCTACTTTTGTCTTAGCACAGTGCCTGGCATGTGGGAAACACAATAAAAGCTTGCTAATGAACTGATTCAGCATTCCACATTGCCACCGCCCAGTTCAAGCCCTAATCGCCTCTCACCAGGAACATTACAGCTTCCTCTTGATTCCACTGCTGAATTCTGTTTTCTCTTCTCCCAAATCCACCTCCTTGCAACTGGCAAAGGAATCTTCCTAAAGCACAAGTCTGACCATATCACTGCTCTGCTCAAGAAATATCAGTGGTTCTCTATTGCCTCTTGGATTAAATAGGAATACCTCAATTTGTCATTGAAAGCCCATCACAGTCTGGCTTTAGCTGTGAATAGGGAGCATTATTCCCCATTCACATACACTATGAGTCAACCTAAATGGCCTGCTTTCTAGTCCCCCAACCTGCTTTCATTCCTGGAATGCACTCCTGCCACCTTCCATGACAACTCATGGGCCACCTCCTATGGCGAGCTTTCTGTGATCCACCTGGGTGTGAGTTCTCTTTCTTTCTCAAATGCTCATGTATATACTTACCTGTGGACAGTTATATCCTCCAGTAGAATGTAAGCTCCTTGAGGACAGGGGCCATTTTTTTTCTTTTGCCATTTGAGTTAGGGATGGGGAAATAGCCTGCTGGCTTTTCAGTGGAATGGGGACATTGGAAAGCAGGAAGGGGTTGTCTAAGGTTGTACCCTAGCCTAAGTGAGGTACAGTGGGTCTGTCTTCTTCACTATGACAAAGAAATATGGGTTCAGCCCTACATCCCCCCCACATCCCCCCAACCCCCCCCACATACACACACCCACACCCACTCACACCCATCAGCTAGGACAGCACTTTGAACGTAATCCCACTCATATGAGCTTGGGCAAATCACCTCTCTAGAGTTCGGTTTACTCATGTGTAAAAAGAGGGAGTGGGAATAGATGGCCTCTGATGTACCTTCCAACTCTAAATCTATGATCCTATGATCCTACCTGTGTGATTTTGGCCAAGTACTTTTCCCTGCCTCTGGGCCTCCGTTTCTCCATCTGTATATTGAGGAGTCCTAGGTCTTCTCTTGTGTCTCTTTCAGTGGTTGGATCTCATACCATTGTGAGACACTGGTAAAGAGGATAAAGTTCAGTACCTGCCCACTGTTGCTTTGGGGTCAGTTCTAACCCCCCTATATCCTCCCTGCTCCCTCTCCCTTCTGCCTCTCCTTTTCTTCATCTCTGTGTGACTTGGCTCCCTGGTGGGGGTTCAGTCTGGCTTGCCTACAATTGCAATTACATTGATTAGTTTAAAAAGTTGTTATGTATTTCACATGTGTCCTGCTTAGAATATTGGATTGAAATGTAATTGCAGTCGATTGGGCTAATTAATTTATTTTGTTTTATGTGCTTGGAGTTAGGGCCTCGAGCTCATTATGCAAATGCACGGCACAGACTAGGCATATGGGCCTTTGCTTTGGGAGCCAAGGTAGTGGGTATGCAGGATGTAGGCAGGCAGCCCGCCTACAACCTCACTGAGGGACTTTGCCTTGGGGGGGGGGTTGCTGGGTCTCTAAAGCTCTGCCTTCTTTACTTCCAAACACATTAGTGGCTCTGGGTAAAGCGTTTTACCAGATGAGAACCCACTCTTAATGGGGTGTTTAAAAAACATCCCCAGCCTCTGAGGACTAGCCCCCTAAGACATACACATTATTGGCTAATTAAGCAGGGGGTAGAATGTGTGCCTGGGTGACTTGATTACGGTACAGCTGATTATGGGATGGTAATAATTGTCTCATAAAATGGAATCTTGGTGAGTGAGGAGTGGTACATTGGTGCCACAGGTGGTGGTGGTGGGGTCTAGGCCCTTCAGGAGAGCAAAGGATGTCTCTTGGGTCTACTCTTGTCAATGCTGCTATTGGAAAGATGGTTAGGAGTTCTAACTTCTGTTTTACCACTGCTGAGCTATGTGGCTTTGGGTAAGACATGCCATCTTTCTGGGCCTCAGAGTCTACATCTAAAAACTGAGAAATTGAAGTGGCTTTGAAAATCTCTAAGGGCCCCTACTAGCTTATTATGTGACTACATTTCAGTGCTACAAGAAGCCAGTGTGTTTATTCCTTGTGGGTCCATTTCTGCAGTCCAAGTAAGCTCTTTGAAGGCAGGTAGTGGTTGTTTTGTTTTGTTTTGGCTGCTCCAATTCCCTCCACATAATCTAGGCTTAGTGAAAGGTTTTTTGTTTGTTTGGGTTTTTTGGTGGGGTGGAAATGGCAGAGAAGCCAGCACCATGGACAGCAACTCAGTCCCCCATTCAAAGCCTCTCTATATTCATCAGGTTCAGTTCTGCTCCAAGTTAAATAACATCCAGAAAGGGAGATGCAGTGGGGCTTCTTCAGTATAATTGAGAAACATGGGGCCAGCCCTACCCCCCCCACACACACGTACACCCACACGCACACGCACACGCGAATGCATACACTTTGCAGTAGTATTCTAATGGAACTAGAAACAGATTTTTGGTCATAAAATCCCTGCTCCCCTTCCAAGACAGTTTTCTCTCAGGCTTTTTCCTTCTCTAAGGCTACTGTGTCATGGTCTTCCCACTCAGCAAAATCCTTGAGCCAGGAAGGCACATGGCCAGAAGATGAGAAGAGAGCTGAACAAAATTAGGCTTTGCTCGCAGGCCCCCAGTTAGTTCCAGGCTTAGACCCTATGGGAAAAAGGCAGCCCTGTTGTGGCACCTGCTTTCTCCAGAAAGGACTTCTATGGAAGCCCTGTTTGGTTTCTGTGGCTGGCAAGATAGCTCAAGCAAAAGTTATAGAGCAAAGGGAGGCTGCAAGGAGGCTTTCGAGCCCCAAGCCTGTGGCTCCAGAGACCTAGGGGGCTCACTTACCTTGGGCTCTGCTTGTCCAGCACTAGATTTGTCTAGAAATCAGATCCTTCCTTTTGGACCCCAAGGCCAGTTCAAAGCTCCTTACCCAACAGTTTCGAGTTGGGGACTGAGACCATTGTTGTTCCTGACCAGCTGCCTCTCAGACCACAACCAGGCCTCAGAGGCCTTTTGATGGCCAATTGCCCTCCCTGGTCTGTCTCCACTAGGTCAGAGGAGAGGGAACCAGTCCACCACAGAGTCCTGTGGAGTTTTTAAATTGGTGTTTCCTGCATCTCCCTGCAGCCTGTCAACATCCGATTTCCCAAACTTCAGAATCATTAGTTGGCTGCACCTGGCCACTGACTGCTATGGAGTTTGGGCAAAACAACAGTAAAGGAACTTTTGGGGGATGAGAGTCTAGAAGGGGGAGGAGGGCCTCACCTCTTGTCACATTGGGTCAGGAGGCTATTCCAAAGCCCCCAAAAGAGGAGATTCCAGGTTCAGTTGGTGAAAGTTTCCCCTTATACTCTCTTTGAGGTGAATTTTAAGCATGGCATAGGTTTCAGTCTCCAGGTAGCATATGGCAGGTCAATTGCCTACTTCATCAACTCTGTTACAGCCAAACTGCCAATGCAGGATGGCTGGATGCTGAATACTATACCCACAGTGGTAGAAAGGGCTAGTCTTTTCTGGCCAAGGTGAGAGGGCTTTCTTATAGTTGCAGTGTGGACAGTTTGGAGTCCAACAAACCAAACTGGGAATTCACAGTAAATAGAAATAGTCCTTCAAGACCGGAGCTCCAAGCTGTGTTTGTTTACTCCAAAGTGATTTAGGGATGTGGAAATAGCTTGGTGGCTCTTCAGTAGAATGGGGATATTGGAAAGGAGGGAAGGGTTGTTTAAGGTTGTATACCCTAGCCCAAGTGAGGTGTAGTGGGTCTCCCTCACTAAAACAGAGAAATATGGGACCAGCCCTTACACACACACACACACACACACACACACACACACACACACACACGCACACACACACACACACACACACACACCCTGCAGCAGTGTTATAATGAATAGAAATAAGCTTTGTGCCATAGAGTCCTTCTTTCCTTTCCCAGACAGCCTTCTTTCCTTTCACCTTCCTGACTCCTGTTGACACAGAATTTCCTGGAGGGTGGTACAGTGAAATGAATGCTATATCTGGAATCAGAGGATATGGGTTCAAATCTTGGTTCTATTATTTACTGATTGTGTGACTTCAGACAAATCATTTGGGCCTCAGCTCCCTTACCTATAAAATGAGGGCACCGGACTCAATTTCTGAGGTCCCTTTTGCTGATCTGAATCTTTGATCCTATGGAACATAAATTTAGAGCGGAAAGAGATTTGAGGCCATTGAGACTAATACCATCATTATATAGATATGTTGAAGGTTGAGGTTCAGAAAGGTTAAGGGACTTGCCTAAGGTCACACAATCAGAAGTGGCTGAGCCAAGATTTGCACCCAGGTCCCCTGACTCTAAGTCCCCTAACTCTTTCCAGTGTAACACAGTGGGCAAGATAGGATTTGGGTGGGGCTTCCTTCCATGAGCAATCATAAAAACATCTGATCTATCCTCCATCCCCATCAGATGGTGAAGTCTCTTCCAGCAGGAGCTCACTCATATGGTAAAACCCCCAGCCCCTATAAGGCCATCCCATGAAATGTGGCTTCTCTGTGCATGTTTATTTATGGTGATTGTCAGAACCGAAAAAAAAAAGTTTCTTCTCATGTATTGGTGTGGGAAACCTGACTTTTAGCCTAGAAAATTGAGAGAAAACTTAGTTTCACAATCAAATGAAGCCTTTTTTATTACCCATTTCTCTTCCTCTGTTACTTTCCTATGGCCCATGGGGTTCGACTGTGTGCCATCCTCCCTTAAGCACTACAAAAGAGACTTGCTTGCCTCTTCAAAATGCCCACTATGGGTATTTATTATCATCTATTTTGGTTTAACCTCCATTAACGAAGCAAGAGGAGATAAAGCAATAGCTATCTGGGAACCCTTTGCTGCCACAGGCAGCTTTGGGATCCTAATCAGGGCAGACATGTATCCTTAGATTCAAGCCATTAAAAAAGAAAGTCTTGCCAGAATGCATTAATCTTTTTTCCTTTCTTTTTTCTTCTTTTTTTTTTGCTGCTAGAATGGGAAGCTTCTAAGTGAAGCTTTTTGTGATTGCAAAATGGATGGAAACTTCACAGTTAGTTCCTCTGGGGTCTTGTTTCCAATCTCTGTAGCTTGGGAATCTGGCCTCTGCCCAGGGCCAGCTCCAGGCAGAACTGTGAAGTCATCAAGTTTGGTGCTCAATCCTGCTGCCCCCTCCCAACTACTTTCTTTCCATCCCTGTAGAGGCATCAGAGGATTCAAAGACCATGTAGTTAAATGATGGGGTTGGGCTGTTAATGTCCCTCTAATAGATGAAGAAACTGAGGCCCAAAAAAGTCAAGTGACCCCCCCCCCAAGATCACACAGGTAGTAAGGCAAACATTCCCTCTTTGGTGCTCCATTCTTTTAGAAGCTCCTGGTCCCCCTCTTTCCTGCTAGGGGAGAAATTAACTTGACTGAAAGTGAGAATGCTTGATAATGGGTTCACAGGTCACTCAAAATGGTAATTTTCCATTTTGATAGGGGCCTCCTATGCCTTCCCTTAAAGGAGCCTTCAGAATCAGGGCTGAGAGTACAGCCAGAGCTGGGTTGGGAGGATACCAGGAGTCTAAACATAGGAGCACAGCCAGGGATTGAGTTTTTTAAGGGTGGCCATGTGAGGCCAGAAAGTTAAGCCAAATTTGAGAGATGAGCTTCTGGGTTAAAGGATGGGTAGGACTAGAACTTGGGTGGGGAACCTGCAGCCTCTGAGCTACATGTGGCCTTCTAGGTCCTTGGGTGCAGTCTTTTGACTGAGTCCAAGTTTACGGAGCAAATCCTTTTCTTAAGGGGATTTGTTCTGTGAAGTTTGAATTGAGTCAAAGGACTGCACTTGAGGACCTAGAGGGCCACAGGTTCCCCACCCTTGGATTAGGTACTCTTAAGATGAAAGGTATCAAGCCAAAGAGAGATAGGACAGGAAATGGGAGAAAGGCCAAGTGGTCATGTGATCAATGTCTGGAAGGTACATGGCAGGAAGCATCGAGGACCCAGTCACAAGGAAGCCGAGGTCCAGCTCGGGATACTGAGCCAGTAGCAGAACTGGGTTACAAGGCAGGAACAGGAAGGGGAGGGGGATGGAAACCATGCCAAGTAAGGAGCAGGAATCGGGGATGGTTAGCCTATAGAAGAGAAGACATGGTAACTATATTCAAAGGGCTTCCTTACGTATGGGATAGAGATTACATTCGCCTCAAATAGAGCAAGTAAGAATGCAGCCAGGGTGATGAGAGGCACAGAAGTGCGTTTAGACCTTTCTAACCATTAAAGTTGCCCCAGGGTTGGGAGGTAATGGGTCGTCCAAGCAGAGGCCAGATAACTTTTGGTTGGATATCTTCCAGATAGACTTTCTGTTTGGGTACAGGTTGTGCTGCAGGTCAGCGTGGTCTGGGGTGCTTTGGGTTCAGGCCCCTTCATGCCAGTCACATAAGCAGCAGCCTACTTGGTCTTATGTAAGGTCAGTCTTGCATGCACAGAATCTTGTCTTTCCTGCTAGGGAAGCAGGTGGTGGTGTTGAGTCATTTCAAGTGACTCCTAAATTTTGTTGTTTAGTTGTTTTTCAGTCATGTCTAACTCTTCAGAACTCCATTTGGGGTTTTCTTGGCAAAGATACTGGAGTGGTTTGCCATTGCCTTCTCCAATTCATTTTACAGAGGAGGAAACTGAGGCAAACAGGGTAAAGTGACTTGCCCAGGGTCACACAGCCAGTAAGTGTCTGAGGCCAGATTTGAACTCAGGAAGACTAGTCTTCCTGACTCCAGGCCTAGCACTCTAACCACTGCAGCGCCACCTAGCTTTCTGGGAGAAGTAGGCAGGCCCATAAGGCACTCCATTGTTGCTACACTCTCCCACAGGAACAAACAAACCAGACAACATGTCATCTTGATTTTTGTCTTATCTGAGAATGGAAACAGTACACGGTGGAGTTCTTGCTGACTCTGGACAGTAAATAGCTCTCATTCTTTCCAGGGGATTCATAGATGGTAAATTCAGGTTGGTTCTCAAAGGGCCATTGCAGCTTCTTAGCCCTCCTTCTTTGAATCTACTCTGTGGAAAAAAGCCAAAGGGAAAGAAGCACCCACATAATGGGGACAGATTTCCATGTAAACAGGATCACACATTTTATTTTTTTAATTCAATTTCATTTTAAGTTCCAAATGATCTCCTTCCCCACCCATTGAGAAGGCAAGAAGAACAAAACCCATTCCAAATATGCATAGTCATGTAAAAGAAATTCCCAAAAGATCATACATTTGAGAGCTGGAAGGGAACTTCCTTTCTACCCCTCATTTGGCAGATGAGGAAACTAAGGCTCAGAGAGGCCAAGTGACTTGAATAAAACCCCATAGATAATTGATTGTAGAACTGGGATTTGAATTAAGGATCTCAGCTTCTGAAGCCAAGGCTCACACTGCTTTCTAGCAATAGTGTTTATAGGAGCATGAGTAGATAATACTATAGTGTACTGAAAAAAAAAAAAGAGGATTTGAGAGTTGGAAGATCTGAATTCAAATCCTGGCTCCAATACTTACTATCTGTATGAGTCTGAGGAAGCCACTTCACTGCTTTGGGCCTCAGTTTCCTCATTTGTCAAAAGAGAATAATACTGCATCTGACTCCCCAGCTCCTAGGGTTGTGGTGATAAAAGGGCTTTCTAACCTGGAGTGTGCCATTTCCATTACCATTTATCTACTTGTGGCATCTCTTGGCATTAGGAGTTGGGATTCTCAAGGTTTAGGTTTGGGAGAAGTGACAGCCCCAGCCCCTAAATAAGATGGAGCCAGTGGAGGAGATGGGGGAAACCAGAAACTGAGGGTTCCTGGGGAATGGGAGTTTGATGTACACACATTTCCTCTTTGCTTGGGAAGGCTCTGATCCAAGCACTTGAGACACAAAGTAGTGACTGATCCGTGGCCTCCTCCAAGGAAAAGCCCTACTTGGTGGGGGCTAGAGATCTCTGTGCAGCAGGCCTCTAGATCCCCTCATCTATCCAGCCTGCTGTCCCTCCCCTTCTCTGGCTCAGGGAAAACAAAGTACCATCCAGCACTAGGGAAGGAGGGAGAAGGATAGAGAGAAAGAGAGCGTGGGTGGGCAGGCAAGCAGGCAGAGCCCATATCCGTGAGAAATGAGGAACAGAGGGGCTTCTGTAGAGAGGGGGAGAATGCTCACAAATGAGGAACAAATGGAGAAAAAGATGTTTGAGATGGCAGGACAAATCCTAGCTAAATTTACTGAGCAGATTATGTTAAATTCAATGTTCCTTTCCCCTAAAAACCTCTGCTCCTGTGATTGCCTGGTACTTGACAAACTCAGGGCTCCCCTCTTTCAGGCTCCTGAGGTCCCATTCCCTATTGTAATTTTAATCAGTCAACAAGCATTTATTAAGTGACTACTATGTGCCAGGCCCTGGGGATTCAGAACTAAGAACTGATCAAACACAGTTTGTAAGGAGCTAATCTTCCTAAGGGGAAGACCTTAAATATTAGTACACACAGACTAAATATAAAGATAACATAGAAATACTTACAAGGTAGTTAGGGAAGGAGGGCAGATCACAAAGGCTGGTGAAGGGGGGGGGGGTTAATCTGCATATTGGAGGAAGGCATTCCAGGCATAGGAGATGGCCAATGCAAAAGCGTGGAGTTGGGAAATGGAGTGTCATGTGTGAAGGACAGGAAGATGCTAGTTCAGCTGAATCATAGTGTGGAAGAGAGAGAGTAATGTTCCAGGGGCTGATGTTGGAAACGGGTTGAGAGGGCCTTTCAGAAGTCCAATGGGAGTTTATGTTTGATCTGAGGCTATAGGAAGCCACCAGAGTTGAGATGGAGTAAGGGCTCGACATGGTCAGATCTGTATTTAAGGAAAATCACACTTGCAGCTGTTGAAGTTGGGAGAGTGGTTAGGAGGCAACAATCCAGGCAACAGGCAAGGAGGGCCTGGACTAAAGTGACAGCTGGTTGATGACAGAAAAGGGGTCAAGTGTGGGAGATAGGGTTGGGTGGGAATGGTGAGATCTGCCAATGGATTAGATACGTGGGAGAAGAGAGAGCAAAGAGTCCAAGATAACGCTGAGATCAGAAGCCAGGAGACTAAGGATAATAGAAATAGTGAACTTTGGAAGAGAAGAGGAGTTGGGGGCAAAGATAATGCAGTCACTTCTGGCCACATGTGGTTTCTCAGCTCCTGAAGTAAGCCCCCACTGGGGTTTTATTATAGATAACCTGAGTCAACAAGCGTTTATGAAGGGCCCGTTGCCAGGCAGTGGGCATACAAAGATGAAAAAAAAAATGACTGTCTCTACTCCCAGGCATCATAGATTTAAAGCTGAAAGGGAAGAAGTGAACTACTAACTTCTACATCTTACACCTAAAACAGGGTTTCTTAAACTTTTTCCACTGGTGATCCCTCCAGTACTTCTTAAACAGGGAGGGGGTCATGAACCCCCCCTCCCTCCCATTTAAGAACCGATGAAAAGAAACTGAGAAAAAGAGAGATGAGGGAACTTACCCATAATACCACAGGCCATAAGTAGCCCAGCTGCAATTTGAAGCTTGGCTCCTCTGGCTGTATGGAAAAAGTTACCTGGAGGCACTGAGGTGATAAGTGACTTGCCTAGGGTCATACAGTCAGTTTAACCTCCAATGCTGTGATTCTGTAAACTCAGCCATTAGAGTCCTTAGGTCAAAGCAGGGAGAGCTACTAGACTTAGACAAGAATTTCCTTGTTGCAAGTCTGGCCTCTATCCGTTCTATTGCACCTCCTCTCAAGTAGTATACAGTCTACTGGGGCCATGTAGACAGATGAATATAATATCCAGTAGGGAGTAACAAGGGGAGAGATCCCAGTGGGTTAGGCCAGGATGATTTGGGGAGCTGGAGAACACTTGCAGAGGAGGTTCCATTGAGGAAGAGGCCCTGACTGGATTCCCAAAATGAGCTCTTGGCCACTTCCTCCAGGTATATGGGGAAGAGTACAAGACACCAGGACCGCATAGCTAAGGGGTGTGCGCCTCCTCCTTTGAAGTATCTAGCCCATAAACACTCATTCTTTAGCCTGCCTGTGCCAATAGTCTTGTAGTCTGAAGAGAAGTGTTGGCCATCCACAGTTTGGCCATGGGCAGTTGTTCTAGGCCGATGCCTCAGATCCCTGTCCCACCTCTTGACCCTGCCCCTTATATGTACCCTGGTTCTTCACTATCCTCCTGACTCTTTTTTTTTTCTTTTTTCTTTTGGCTAGGCAATGGGGTTAAGTGACTTGCCCAGGGTCACACAGCTAGTATGTGTTATGTGTCTGAGGCTGGATTTGAACTCAGGTCCTCCTGAATCCAGGGCCGGTGCTCTATCCACTGCGCCATGTAGCTGCCCCCTATCCTCCTGACTCTTGAGAATAAGGCACTCAATTAAAAATTATACTTCAGGGGACAGAGATAGCCAGTATGGAGGCACTATACCACCTCTGCCCTAACATGAATGAATGAATTAGTAAAGTATTTATTAAGTGCTTACTTTGTACCAAACACTCTTCTAAGCTCTGGGGATACAAGCAGAAAAGCAAGGCAGTTTCTGCTCTCAAGGAACTTACATTCTGGTAGGGGAGACAACACAAATAGAAATTTTCAGTGCCAAGGCAGATGTTAATGCCTCTTCTTTAATATCAGTTCAACTGATAAAATGATGTGTTTCTGATGTTTAACCACTTGAAAGTGCCATAAACATGAACACCCATGGTTGAATTTTGTCTGTGCTTTCAACACCTAGCCAGGTTGTTCCATGGAATGGTTTCTAGGGAGGCAGCCTGTTGTACAAAAAATTGTGTTGGACTTGAAAGCAGGAAATGTGGGTTCAAATCCTACTTCACAAATTAAATAACCAAGGGCAAGGCTCCTAATTTCTTTGAGTTTATTTTCTGCTATGTGAAATGGAAGGTCATGATTGCACTGTCTCCCTCACAAGTTAACTGTGGAAGAGAGTGTATTGCAAATATTAATGGGCCAAGAAGACTGGGAGTAATTCTTCTTCTAAGCTCCCATCAGGCAGCTACAAGGCTTTGGGCAATAAAGGGGCAAACAAAATCTCAGAGACCTCATTTCTAGGCCTACATCTTCCATTAACTCGCTGGGTGACTTTGGAAAAGTCACTTAACCTCTCTTGCCCCTCCATCTGTAAAATAAGGGATTGCACTAGATGAGCTCTGAAGTCTTTTCCAGCTTTGACATTCTCAGATTTCTATGATGCCAGCACCTGAGGATGGTGGAGAAGATCAAGAAAGCAACTGATGGTGGCTTCTAGGTGGAAAACTTTGCTCTTCCTAATGGACCATTCCCTATCCACAGGAAGGGATCAGGAGGGTCCATTTTCCTTAGCCAGGAGTGTAGATTCCTGTAGAATATCAGCTCCTTGAGGTCAGGGACTACTTCTCCTTCATGCCCTTATTTCTCCAGAACCCAAGACAGTGCCTGGCACATAGTAGGCACTTACTGATGCTTGTTGAAGGCAATGGACTAGAACTGAGTGACAGGTAAGCTAAGGGACTGCTCACTGTTTGCTCACCCCCAATATACCTGGTGAGCAAATGGCTGACTAGGGGCTGGCTGGCTGGCTCCTGTGAAGAGCTGTATCCACTCCAGGAAGGACTCCTTCCAAAACAGTCCTAAAGAGAGACAGCAGGCAGGCAATCAGCCAGCAAGCCGCTCCTAGCACCTTTGGTCCTGGCCTCAACCAACACTGAGGCTGATGTAGGCCATAGGACCCTCTGGGACTGCCCGAAAGTACAGGAGGAAGTAGTGACTCAAGCAGTTTGCCATAAACAAAACTGACGGTCAAGCATGGCTGGCGGGGGAAGACACTAAATAAATGCTTATTAATATCGTGTGAGATGATATATTTTGCACAGCTATATATCTGCAAGGAGAAATGCCATGAATAATAGATCTGATGGGATCTCAAGAGATCATCTAGCCTAGACAGATGGTGATCTATTTCATTTTTAAACATTGCTCAGTCTCCTTTGGTTGGGGCCCAGCATTTCATCATCCGAAGAGTCAAAAAGTTCAACTGTATGCCTTGCCAGGGCCCTTAGGTGCAACTTACATCATCGTAGGATGTCCAAGTTGGAAGGGACCACAGAAGCCATGTCCAGGCTCTACCTGAGCAAGGTTCCCTTCCACAGCATTCTTGGTCATCCAGGGTTCACCTACAGTGATGGGGAGCTCACTACCAGGCAAGGCAGTCTATTCCATGTTGGGACAGCCCTAGATGATAGAAATCCCATTGTTTGCTCATCCCTCAAAACTATGTCTATTCATTTTTGTCTTCTTTAGATTTCAAGGGGATTTGGGAGATCCTTTTCAGGATGACAGTGTAGACTTCAAGATCATAATTATTCAAGATTATTATTCTTTTCCCTTCTCTCCCAAACCTTATCTTCCCCAGGCTAAATGCCCTAGTTTCACTAATCTTTCCTCCTTGAAACTTATGTGATTGTAACTCATTTGCATTATACCTCTCTAGGTTCCCCTTCTTCTTAAAAAAACAAAGTAAAATAAGCAATATACATGAATTCTGTCTCCATTACTGACTCCCTGTGTGTATGTGTGTGTGTTTCTCCTCTCCCTTGGGCTACACATATCTGTTGGCTCAGGTAGTGCTAGGAGACTAGATAGCACATAGCCATGCTTTTCTACTTCCTGCTGCATGGCCGTAGGTGGGATGGGCAGGGTTGGCAAATAGCTCGGGAATCATATTGCCTTTCAGGGAAGAGGTTTTGTCTTCCTATACGTTCACCCCCACCGCTCCAAGATTTCCTCAAACCAGCTGGAATCCTAGATGTTCTTCTGGCATACCTGGCCTACTGGGAACCTCCTAAATTACTAGGGAATGTCTGGGCCCAGAGCAGTACCTCCTGGGGATGACTGTGGCAAGAGAATGCTCTCTCATTCCCTCAAAGGTTCATCTTATGGCTCTGGGCTAGGCCTAGTATCACACTGAATGGGGTTTGGAATCCTCTTTCTTTTGATGCAGATTTTCAAAACTTCCCAAGTTTTCTAGCAAATATGGCCATTCTCCATCTTCTTGGATTTTCCCAGAATCACTCTCTAGAGGGATGGATCTGGTTGTACAGTAGGCACACTGTCCTTTGAGAGACAAGGCTTGGCAAGAGAGGGATTTCTTTGGGTTGGCTCACGTGGCTGGTGTCCCTTCCCAAAGACAGGCTGTGACTGCTGGCCAGCATTCAGGATGTAGTCGTGAGAATCAGATTGGCTTGCTCAGCAGTCTGGTGGCCTGCTAAGAAAGAACACAACTAGCAATAAACACTAAAAGCTTCTCTAGGGCAAGGCAAACAGCTCTTAAATCATGGTGCCATGCTTTTTCTCTCCTCTCTGCCCCAGACACTGTCACTGAAGTCAAGACGGACATCTATGTGACCAGTTTTGGCCCTGTCTCTGACACAGACATGGTGAGTACTGTTTCCTGTCCAGGGAAGGTCTAGAAGGGAAGTAAAAGTAGCAACTTGGGACAGAGGTTGTGCTGTAAGAGATCTTATCTCTCGGGCAACATACTTGGCTCTTTGCTGGTGCCGTCCTACCTTTCCTTAGCTCTTTGGACATGCCATGCTCCTCACCACCTCCTTGAAATTGCCGGTGTAGTGGAAAGGACATTAGATTTTAGACTGTAGGGGCAGCTAGGTGGCGCAGTGGATAGAGCATCGGCTCTGAAGTCAGGAGGACCTGAGTTCAAATCCGGTCTCAGACGAAAGACTTGACACTTACTAGCTGTGTGACCATGGGCAAGTCACTTAACCCCAATTGCCTAAAATAAATTAATAAATAAATAAAAATTTAGACTGTGGGACCTGACTGCTACTTACTGGCTACGTCACTAGGGGCAAGTTACTTCCTCACTCTGAGCCTCAGGTGGTTTTTATTTCTTTTATTTCTATAAAATGAAGGGGTCAGACCAACTGATTTCTGAATACCATTCTGAATCTAATTCCTATGATCTTACCTGGATGAAGATTAATAATACACTGTAGGATATTGGTGAACCTATGGTCATACTCAATACTCAAGCTTTCATTTAAATATGTATGCATGGATTTATGTCAAATAGCATTTACTCCAAGTTTACAGAAATCCTAATATTTGGTAAAAAAAAAACCCAACAACAACAAAAATATTAAGCCATTTTTTCCCATGCCTATTCTCATAGAAAACTGGCCTTTGCTCATTTTAAAATGGTCAGCATTAATTGGTCATAGATAGAGAGCTTGAAACTACTCTAGTCTAACTCTCACTTCACAGATGAGAAACTGAGGCCTAGAGGAGAGAGTTGAGATTTCAGCTCAATCCAGCAATCTTTCCACTGTACCACATGTGTAGGTGTGGGATGAGAACAGACTTGCTTGTATTACAATCTGATGTATTCAAGGAAAATATCCTTCAAACTTTAATTTTGAAGATAATATGTAAACAAAATCATTGTTTGTTGAAACCCAATTGGAAAAGCTGCCTTAAAAATGTCAGTTTGTTTTTTTCAAAATAATCGTTGATTTTGTTTCACATTTGCTCATGCCCCACCCCATCCCTCCACTTTCTCAGGTCTTAGCTATCCTTTAATGTCCGGCCCAGGTACCAAGGCTCCCCTGACTATTCTAGTCCCTTAGTGATTTCTTCTATCTCCAAAGACTTCTGTAACCTGGCAGTCCCACCACTTTGTGGGACCACTTTATTACCCACTGCTTTGGATTACTCTCCAATCATCTGTGTTGTAATTGTGCATCTTCTCTTCCAAACTAGATTGCAAGCTCTTTGAGTACAGGACCAATGTCCTAAGCTTCTCTGTAGTCTATAATCCTCCATAACGGTCATATCAGAGAAACTCATTCAATACATGCGTTTGAACACTTTCCCTTTCAATGCCCAGAGACTCTTGATCTATGAATGGCTAAGGGAAGAACAGTAGTCACTTGACTTGCCTCTTCTTCTTAACTCTCCTGTTTCTGGGGGGGCACCCCCATTGTCCCAGGCTCCCCAGCTCATAACCTTGGGATCTTCTTTGATCCTTCCCTCTCCTGCACTCCCTACATGTAATTAGTTGCCAAGATGTCAATTCTAACCCAGAGCATCTCTCCAAGCTATGCCCTCCCCACTCAGAGTTCCGGCCCTCATCAAGTCTCCAAACAATTATGACAGCCTCCTAATTGGCTTCCCTCTCTTCACCCCAGCTTCCTCAAGCTACCAAATTAATATTCCAAAGGCACCATATCAGTTCATTGTTCAGAAACCTTTGCCTGTTACTTAATCCCTCGGATGCCTGGTTCCAGCCTACCTTTCCAGATCTATTTTACTTTATTTTCCTCATTCCCCTCCACACCAGGCAAACCAGCTTACTAGCCATTTCTCAAACTCAACACACCTTCTCGTCTCCGAATCCCCTCTTCAGGCCTCAGTTCAGGTGCTGTCTCTGATGTCCCTAGCAGAAAGCGTTCTTCTCCTTGCCGTTCTTCCCTAGCACAGTTTGTCTGGCTCTCTCCTTTGCTCTCATCACACTGTACCTTGTCTCACTGTGTACATGACACTGATGCTTCCTCTCCCCGCCACCCCCGAATAAGGATAGGGGCTGTTTCATTTTGTGTCTTTGTGTTTCCAACACCTAAGCACAGTGCCTGTGATACAGTACGTGTTCATTAAGTATGGGATCATTGTGTGCTTCCTTGGGGCCTGGCACAGTGTGAGGTGTTTGGAAGATCTGGCCAGAGTACCAGACACTATCCTTCCCTTCAAAGAGGTAGTAACCTTGTTGGTGGGCAACCATATGCTTTCTAGAAGGAAGATTGCTTATTTCCTGCTGGCAGTCTGTTTAGCCATTTGTAGGGGCTTGAAGTTTTGCCAAGCATGCTGACCCTCACCAACCTGAAGGAGATCTCCCCATTTTCTGGGCTCCAAGCTGGGAGTGACTTCCTTGGGCCACATAGCTCAGAAAAGGCTAAGGGATTTCATTTGACTTCCAGACTAGTTGCTGTGAATTGGTGGCAGGGCTCATCACGAGGAAGAAACTAAAGCTACCCTTGGCGTGGCTTCCATGAACACCTCGGGGCCTCTAGACAGTTGGCTCTGATTGCCAGACGATTTTCCTGATGACAATTCAGCATTCCCGTTGTCTCTCTGTCTTTGCTACTCATGACTGAGTTGAGGCTACATGTTCACTCTTACAAATTGGAGGCTATACTCTGGACAAAGAACTCTCCAGAGTTATTTTTAGCTCCTCCGCAGTCTTACAATATGTCTGAGGAACTGGGGAAACTCTAGTTGGAGGGAAAGTAGAAAACACACTTGCTGTAGGCTTGGGTTGGGCTTTTTTTGCTTCCTTCCTAATTTGCTATTTGGTGGATGTATGGGGATACTCCAAGCTCATCGATGCCCTAGAGAGGAATGTTTCTTGAACCAAACTGCATTTCTCTGTCTGGGATACCTTGTTCTACATGGAGGAGAGCTCTTCTGGATCTCAGAGGGATGTTTGGCCCCCAAAGGCAGGAGGCCACCATCTTCCCTACCTCTCTGGAGAGAGCCCTGAGGTAAGTAGACTCAAGTGTTTGGCAATTAAGGAGGGGAGCTGGTGGGACCAGTTTGGACCTTAAGGCACACAACTGGCTGACCTAAAAGTTGTATAGACAGAGACAAAGAATCTGCCAGGAACCTGAGAGACGAACTAGTACAAGCCATACGTCAACAGGAATCTCTTCTACTGAATTCATGGTGAGTGGTCATCCAGCATGTGCTTGGTCAATGTCCAATGAGGAAGAGAGCTCACTACATCCATTCACAGAATCACCAACTCAAAAACATTTCCTCTTGTGTCATTCCCAACAACTAGCCATTCAGCTTCTACTTGAAGGCTGTCAGTGAGGGAACCGTTTCCACTTTGGGGTAGCTCTAAGTGTCAGGAAAATTTTCCTTTTACTCAAGCCCAAATCTACTTCTCTGCAGCCAAGCAGAACAAATTTATAATCTCTCTTCCATATGAATACTTGAACACAGACCTCGTATTACCTTCCATCTCTTCTTCTCCAATCTGGTAGTGGATCCTCACACAGTCAAAGGCCCTACACTGTCTTAGGAACTCTCTTCTTGATGCTCTTTGACCTATCAATATCCTGAGAGAAGGTAGAAAGGTGGTAGGTGAAATATCCCTTGCTTTGCTTCCCAGATAGGGAATGACTTCCCTCCTTGGGAATGACTTACCCGGAAGACCTAAGTGCCTGTTCCTCAATCCCAAGGATTTTCCTTCTCTATTTCACCCCAGTTCCCACTCCTATCAGGGGCTCAAATACTTGACTGAAATAAAAAAGAGCTAACACAGAAAATCCAGGAAAGACTGTCAGGCGAGTCAGGGGAAGAATAAGCAGGGAAAAGCTGTGAAACATTTCTCTAGGTATTGTAAACTTCAGGATCCTGTCCCGAGGGGACTTGTACTACTCAAACATCTGTTAGGTAGAAAACACCTCCTGACGGTGATCCACAGACAGCCTCCCAGGTTATATAGGACACCAAAGTGGTAGTGTAAGTCCACAATCCATCAGAAGCCTACCCATCTTATTTAACAAGGAAAATAAAATGGAGGCCTGGGAAATTAGGAGGTATTTGAAACATTACCAGAGTCATTCTAGAGAAGTCAGATGATATCCATTTTCATCTGACAACGGATTATAAAATGTTATGCAAAATACCTGAGGACTGGAAAGTGAAAAAAATAATGCTAATTAAAAACAAGTTAGCACCATGGCCAGGGGCTGTACCCGGTGCATTTCCTGGTGTCCCTGCGCTTGACACTGATGAGCTGGCTGCCTCATGACCATTGGAGGGAAGCTGGCTTGTCAATTTCAAGCCTTCCCCTGCTCTAGGGAGAAAAAAGAAAGGGGAGGGTTTGCTTCCCCGGGACCTGTTTGGTGTCACTTTTTCTTTTGCTCTAGTCTCTGGCACCCTTGATTTAGAAGGAGGCACATGTCTTCAGAACTGGGTTGACCATACCTCACGATATGGCAAGCCCTGCCAGTGGGGGTGCTCTAGGGGGCTATCTACCCTGATGCCCCAACCTATGTTTCCTGTTGGCAGCATGGCATCATAGATAGGGAATTGGCACTGAAGTGAGGAAGACTAGACATGGAATCCATATGGCCCTAGGCAAGCCATCTAACCTCTTAGACTGAGCCTCAGTTTCTCTGTACAGGACTAATAATCGAGGATCAAATGTATGTCAGTGTTTGGCAAACCTTAAATGATTACTGTCATTGGCATTATTATTTCCTCATCTTTCAAATGGAGGTAATATTCCCTGCCTTGCTGCCCTCCAAGAGCTGATTTTAGGAGCAAAGGAGGTGTGTGTGTGTGTGTGTGTGTGTGTGTGTGTGTGTGTGTGTGTGCTTTGAAATCCAGATGTATGTACCTAGAGATATTTGAATCATCAAGAAAAAAAGAAAAGAAATAAGGTTTCAAAATAAGGGAGCCAGGAATGCTGGGGTGGGGGGAGGCAGGGACAACAGCAGTACATAATAACCAGGCTTTCTGGGGCTGGGGCACCAGACGCTGTTTGAGCTGAAGCAGCACTAACTGTAATGAAGCTGGCATAGCAGAATGGCTGCAGTCCTTTTCCCCAGGAGGGAGGCTGCAGAGGTCTCTGTTATGCAGTACCATAGCTCAGAACACACTGAGAAGGTACCCGAGACACTGTACACTTGCTTTGCTGGGCCTGTTTTGGTTTCTAATGGTTCAGAAAGCATCCTGACCTCTCTGCTCACTCAGGGGAAGAGGGGCTGGTTTGCATAGCCAGCTTCCAGGGTTCGCGTCTGCCCAGTTCTCTGCCCCTCTGATCTTGAGATCAGGCTGCCGGTGTCACCCTGCAGAGTAAAGGAGGTGTCCTCAGGGTCCCAGGATAGCCCTATTTCTATCGATGTCATGCATAAATTGAATTTCCCTAAACCAAATCCAACAAAACTTTTTATATTCAGGTTTGTTTGTTCTGGACTTAGAAGACTCATCGCTTTGGGAAAATCCTTATTTTATCATAGTCCATTGTATGGACTAAGTCAAGTATCTATGAAGAGATTTTTCTGCTTTGCACATCACTGACCCCAATACTTAGGTAGTGCCTCCTCTGCTGTTTACTAGTTGTGTGACCTTGAGGGAGTCTCTTCCCCTTTTTGGTACTCCCTTTCTGCATCTGTAAGATGAGGAAGTAAGACTAGCTGCCTCATAAAGTCCACTCCCCCTCCCCACCCCAATCCTAGATGTGTGATTCCTCCTTCTGGACAATCAATATATGAAGGGCCTCTCTCATCTCTTGGTGAATCCCTTTTGGAATCTCCAGCTTCCTCCAAGGCATAGAGCTGTGCCATCTGCCCATGAGGCTTTCCTGATCACACCCAATCGTTAGTGCTCTCTTTCTTGTGAAGGAACTTTGCACTTGCTTACTTCTGTACCTTTTGTGCTTTCCAGTAGAAAGAAACCTTCCTGAGGGCAGGGACTGGTAAAAGCCATCTGGCACAGTGCCTTGTAGTAGAAGTGCCGTAGTAGATGCTTGTTGAATTGAATTTCATCTCTACACCTCCAACCGTTTCCTGAACCAAGTAGGCATTTGATCAATGTTTGTGGAATTGAATTTGTGAATTGTTTTCATTGTCCAAGCCCTCCAGCAAGAGGAGCCCTTATCTGTCACCAGCATAACAATGGGCCTTAATTTAGCACTTAATGCACTCAGGCACCAGGCTAGGGACCAGAAATACAGAGATAATAACCAAATAGTCCATTCCCTCTAGGAGCTTAAGATGGGGGGGGGGAGGAACAGAAGGGGAATGGATCTGACAGGTACACAGATGAGTGAATAGAAAATGTCTATAAGGTAATATGGGATATGGGAGGCACTAGCAACTGGGCAGATCAAGAGTGGGAGGTAGCAGCTGAGCTGAGCCCACAAGGGAGCAATTCCGGGCATTGGACCTAGTCTCCTCAAAGTCACCAAGCCAGGAGATGGGCGTACCATAATAAAAATCCCAATATAGGTAGTATTTATGCAGTGCATTTAGAGTTATCACACTTGATCCTCCCACTGATCCTGGGAGGTAGATACTATTATTAACCCCGTTTTACAGATGAAGAAACTGAGGCAAACAGAGGTTGTCACTTGCCCAGGGTCACACAGCTAACAAATTTCTGAGGCTGGATCTGAACACAGGTCTTCCTGACTTCAAGTCTAGTACTCTCTCCGCTGCACCACCTGGCTTCCAGAAAGGGTAAGGCTGAGTCAGAGTGTCTACAATTGCATCATCCAGGCCAAATCTGAGCTGTTGGCATTTGAAAAGCCATAAGGAACCCTTGAAACTGATCTGATAGA
The DNA here is from genome assembly GCF_003287225.1 of Phascolarctos cinereus. Lineage (NCBI taxonomy): Eukaryota > Metazoa > Chordata > Mammalia > Diprotodontia > Phascolarctidae > Phascolarctos > Phascolarctos cinereus. The sequence continues at coordinate 28,269,442 of NW_027556291.1, forward strand.
TTAGTGCTGACCTAAGTTAAGCAAAAGGAACAAGAATCAGTTGGAATTTATGAATCAGAAATGACAAAGACTCGTGAGAATTCAGAGCCTGGTCTTTCTTTGCCTCTTTTTTTCTTTCCTAGGAGTATACCATCGATGTGTTCTTCCGGCAGACCTGGCATGATGAGCGTCTCAAATTTGATGGGCCCATGAAGATTCTCCCACTCAACAACCTCCTGGCTAGTAAGATATGGACCCCAGATACCTTCTTCCACAACGGCAAGAAATCTGTGGCCCATAACATGACCACACCCAATAAGCTGCTGAGGCTGGTGGATAACGGAACACTTCTCTACACAATGAGGTTAGTGGATGCTGTGCAGAGGGTGATGGAAAGCTCTTCTCCCTTCCCTGCCTCCCCCCACCCCAAGCCTTTAGAGACTGATGCATGGAGGGAGAGGAAACGTTGGGTATGGGATAAGTAGGAAGGCTTAAGGTTAGGCAAAGAACCATCCTGGAGAATCAGAACAGGAGCTGATACACATGAGGAATTCAACTCAAACATTTCTTCAGCACCTGATATGTGCCAAGTGATGAGAATACAAAGAAAACAATACAAATAGTCCTTACCCTCAAGAATCTTACATTCCCATGGAGGGAGATGATAGACACACAAAGAAGAAAATAGAAAGTATACAAAGTAATGTCAAGAGGAAGAGAATATGAACAAGTGGAGGAGGGGCAGAAATCACAGAGGAGCTGACTGCTATGGATCTTGAAGGGAAGGTTCAGTGAGGCCGAGGTGTGGAGGGAACACGGTCTATAAAGCAAGGAGGTTGGAGATGGGATTTTTTTATGAGGAACAGCTGTCAGGCCAGTTTGACTGGAAGAATGTGTGAACAGTTCATTTCTAGTTCTAGCTCCCATGATAGGTAGTAGAGGGGAAATGAGGCTGCTTTCCGTGGCTTTTTGTACCACTTCCAGTGATCCTGGGGAAGTATTTAACTTGCAGGAACCCCTAGCTTTCCTGAGCCCTTCAACTATGTCATCCTGGAAGAAACCTGGCTCCTCAGACAGCCCATACTTCATGGGGAAGGGGGAAAGGGAGAGAGAAAGAGAGCAAGAGCCTCATTCTATTTCTGTCCCTGCAACTGAGTCACTTTGTGACCTTCTGCAAGTCACTTAACCTGTCTATGCTTCCTCCTGGGCCTGATTCTGTGAAATGGGGATAACAATAATGCCTGCCACTGCTGCCTGCCTTTTAACATAGTTGGCAGAGGGCTTTGAACCCTTCCGGAACAGATACTCTGCAATATTGGAGACACCGTCACTGTCATTATTCTGCCCCTCGGTAGCCTGATCCAAGCTTCCTGCGAAGCTGGAGGGGTGGGGGTTGGCTCACACATTACTTCACCAGGGGAGCCACTGGAAAAGCCCAATTTAATCACTTCGAGCCTTAGGGTTTAGAGTGTTTGGGGAAAAGCCATTGCTGCCCTCGATGATGCCTCAAGAAAGGCTTCTTGTGTTGGGTCTCCATTGTTTTCTAGTACAGGGATTTTGTTGAAAGGAGCGAAGGACTAGGAAGCCCTTTTCCAGCACCAGCTCCATGGTAGGTACCTGGTAAGAGCTTGTTGAAAGACAAAAAACCCTCAGAATTGGAAACGAACACCAACATCTACTTAGCCTGTCGGAGAGCACATTAGCAAGAGGCGTAGACGTGTTTGGAATCTAGTAACCCCATCCCTGCCTCCTTTCCTAGAGGCTGGGTCTGTCTGGGTGGATGCTTTGAACATTTGTGTCCTATGAGGTGGAAAGAGTGAGCAAAGCTGAAGGGTCATCTTGACTTGGCCACAAGGCTACAGTCCTGGCAGGCACTGGGTTGCACTCCCCTCTCTGCTCCCCATGCAAACAGCATATAATCTAGCTCTTTCATTATAGAGAAGGACTATTAAATGGAGGGGGGGCCAGAGAAAGTACTTGGATGAGATGACTTGTAATCAGCTTAACAAAGCCCTGATGGCTTCCCTGTTATGGAAGTCTTCCTTGTAATAGTATTTGCTACAATGGGATTTTACCTGAGTTTCTTGTTCATTACCTTTAATGCCCCCCACAAATCCAAATCTAGCAGGCTTCATCTTTTCAGGCTGAGAGAAAGAGCAGGAGAAAGTGTGCTGCTGGCCACTCATTGTTTGGGGAGGGAGTGGTCCCTGGGATTTTCTTGTTTCTGCTGTTGTGATGGGGTGCTATAGAGTTCCCACTGGCTCCCCGGCAGCAGCCACGATCTTGACAGCTTTGCATACCAGGTGACTGGCTCCAGCTGCCCCTTTGAAGGAACACTCCCAGACCAGGTGACCACAGTCAGCAACGCTGGTGGCCAAGACAGGAAGCAGCTGGGCTGGCAGAGCAGAAGCCCCAGGGTGGGTGGGTGGGGGGGAGCACCAGGGTTTCTCCTGAGCCGGCTAAAATGGAGCTTTTCCAAGCTGGATGTTTCCCAGCACTACCCTCACTGTAAGCCCCAGACTGAACACCCGATGGATTCAGGGGCCTGTGCTAGGCACCAGGGAGGGAAGAAAAGGAAACAAGAACTTATTAAGTGCCTACTATGTGTCAGGCACTGTACTAAACACTTTACAAATTTATCTCATTTGATCCTCACAGCAACCCTGCAAGGTTGGTATTATTATCCCCATTTTACAGATGAAGAAATTGAGGTAGAGAGAGAAGTTAAGTGACTTGCCTAAGATCACACAGCTAGGAAGTGTCTGAGACTAGATTTGAACTAAGGTCTTCCCGACTCCAGCCCCGTGCTCTATGGTGCCACCAGCCTAGGGAGAGAGACATAAATAAGAGAAATTCTGTGGCCCTGAAAGCTGCCTAACAATCCCAGGCTGCACTGCTCAGCACCAGGCAAGTGGGACACTGAAAGTCAATATGATCTGGCGGAAAAGGGCACTCACTGGATCTTGAGTTGGGGGACCTGAGTTCAAGTCTGGCATTGCCACTCCCTGGTTGTGTGACCTTGGGCAAGTCACTTCACTTCTAGGTATCTCGATCCCCTTATACAGTAAATTAAGGGGCTAAGACTCTTCCCAGTCTTGTTCTGGTCCTAAGATACCAAGTAAGCGCAGTAGGAGGACAATCCAATAAACAAAAAAAATCAAACCAGCCCTGCCTGTAAGGAGCTTATATTCTGTGTGTGTGTTTGTGGGGGGGGGGGGGGTATGACATGCACACAGTAAATAGAGATTCTTTGAGGCAGAGGGGAGCAGACACTACCAGTGAAGACTGGGGCTGCCCTCGGGGCTTTAGGCCTTAGTGCTTCCTTCTGTGATTCTCTATTCCCCAACCAGCCAGGACAACTTCTTTTATGATGGAGCAGTGCTAAAGAGGCAGTTGAAAATAAGTCTGGATTTGGAGTCACAGGAACAGCTGCCTCCACTACTTTAAGACTGAATGACAAGGTTCAGCTAGCAGACTTCTATGGGCCCTTGCAGGCCACAAGTGAATGAGCCTCTCCTTGTAAGAGATCTTCATACAGGTGATCAGCAGACCACCAGGGGTACCTCCTCCTCCAGATCCCAGCTGCTCAGGCCAGCACTGGTTTGTCACAAACCCTCATCACTATCTGAGGCCAGGAAAGCAAGGGGTTTCTGTAGATGAATGCGTCACTTGCTTTGGCTCTTTGGGCTCATATTTCAAGTGACTCACCCTCTGCAGATAATAGCTGTTAGTGATTTACTGTTCTTTATTCCCAGTAAAGCACAAAGACAGCTAGTGCGACAAAGCGCCCTTCCCACGGCAACTACAGTGATTCTACAACCTGACACATCATTTACCAAAACTGCTTGGCTGGCCAGGGGAGAAGGGCTGGCTGTGGCCAGGGAGAGGCATGGCCCTTTTGGCCTGTGCCATTCAATCCACCTCAACCAATCATCATTGAGTATCTACCGTGTGCTCTGCCAGGCACTGAGAATGCCAAGACAAAAGGGAAGCAGTCCCCATCCTCAAGGACCTTACATTCTGTTGGCTTGGGAAGCGGGGACTGATTTGATTTGACATGAACACAAGTAACTAAACATGAATGTCAATTCAAGGAGAGAGCAGAGTGGAAATCAGGAAAGGTCTGATAGAACAGGTGGCTTTGGGGGCTATGCCTGGAGGGAAGCTTGGGATTTCACACCTGGGGCCAATAGCTCTCGACATTCCCAATTCTTAGCTGTTCCTTGACACCACACTAGCAGAAATGCCAACTGTCCTTCTCCCAAAGACAAGGCTCCCAGTTCTCAATCATCCAACCAGGAATGAATCTGTCCATCCAAGGCCTGGTGCTGTTAGACATACAAAGATGACCTAGTCATGGCTCCTGCCCTCTAGGAACTTTTAACCTAGCTGGGGAAACAATCCCAATCCACATGGAGCCACCGAAGAAAACCAGGAGTACTTTTGATCATGACCCTTTGTGGCAGAGATAGGACACTATAAGGAAGGGAGAGTTAATGTGCTTTGTTCCAGAAGCTTCAGTGGCTTCCTATTGCCCCTAGGACAAAGTGCAAAGCCTCAGTCTGATCTTTAAAGTCCTTCCCAGTCTGATTCCTAGTTACCTCTTCAGTCTTAAACTACTCCACTTCATGTACTTTGTATCCCCAGCACATTGGACTACTAGCTGTTGCCCATCCATGCCATTCTACCTTCCTCCTCTAGACATTTGCCCAAGCTCTTTCTCCTTGCGTAGAATGCACTGTCTTCTTCCCTTTGCCTCTTAGAATCTCTAGATGCCTTTAAAATACAGCTTAGATACCACTGTGTCTAAGCATACCATTGTATGTGCTTTGCATTTTCTTCTCTGCATACCTATTGTGTGTACCTGGTAGAATAAGAAGCTTCTTGAAGGCAGAGGTGGTTGTGCTTTTTGTCTTTCCCCAGGACCTAGCACAGGGCCTAGCATAAAGGAGACAATTGATGAATTGAATGGAATGGCTGCAGAAGACAGAGAGGGCTTTATAGAGGCAGTGGAACTTCAGCTAGGCCTCGAAGGATGGAGAGTTTATAGAGGAGATCACAAGGCATTCCAGAAGGGAGGAACAAAAGAAGTCAAAGGTGGCCCCATGCAGAGAACTCTCTCTAGAATGAGGCCTGGTCATTTGCCCCAGGCTAGGGGCAAGCAGAGTCTTTGACAGAGTATATCATCTGAGTGGGTTCTGACAATCTCTGGCTTCTCAGGTTTCTCAGGAAATCCAAGGAGCCTGCTCACTTGCCTTGCTCCTGCCAGCCAGGGCTTCTTGGGATTATTTATGTCGTGTACCCCCTTGGCAGTCTGGAGAAGCTGATATACATATGAAGGTACATATCCACACACCCCTTCCTAGAGCCAGGTTTTTCAATGCATAAAATCAAATTCCTAATGTTAGAAAGGAAGCCAGTTATAGTGAAATACTGTTAGCAGAATATTTAAAAAATGTTCATAGACTCCAAGTTAAGAACCCCTAACCCTTATTTTGTAAAAGAAACTGAGGCTCAGAAAGAGGGAGGTACTTACCCAAGGCTGTGCTTTGACCTCAGGCCTAACCCAAATGATGCCAAATCTAGTGTTGTCCCCAGCAAGCCACGCTGTTGCTGTCATGCTGTCCTCTTGTGATTTCTATCTTCCTAAACATCATAGAGGGGCTGGTGGAGGGAATGCCCAGGCTGATGAAGTCACAAGTTCTTGACATGAAAAAATATTATGAACCAAGAGAGATGCCTTCAAACTCTAGTATTATAATTGATCTTTAAAAATCTTCCTGTAACGCTAATACCCCAGGGGCTTTGCGAGCTCAACAGCCTGGATATTCCTTCCAACGAAGCAGGAATGCCCATCCATGCCCCCTAGCAAGTGACTTACCCTTAATATAATGCACTGATAAAATGGAAAACGGACTTAAGGTTTCATTCGCCTGTCGGCTAACATTTTCACCGGTATAGTGAGATTTTTATCTGTCCATTGGCCAACAAGCATTTTAAAGTACTCCGAGCACCCTGTGGGGCATCGAGGCTGCAAAACAAAAATGAATGAAATGGCTCCTGTCCTCCAGGAGTTGATGTTCTTCAGAGGAACAGCTAGAGGGTTGGTGCCCTCTCCTTTCATGTATACATCTAGGAATATAAAAAATGTATACAAAGGAAACGCAAGGTAATCAGAGGGAGACATCAAAAAAGTCCTCATGTAGAAGGGCTGTAAGGAAAACCAGGGATTCTGAAGGGTGGTGATGAGGAGGGATGGCATTTCTTGCATGGGGTACAGCCTGTGCAAAGACATGGGGGTGGAGTATGGAATGGCATTTGTGAGGAAAAAGAGGAGCAATTTGACCACACCATACAATAGGAGTTCTTGACCTTTTCTTGAGTCACAGACCCCTTTACCCATCTGGTGAAACCTACGGGGCCCTTTCCAGAATAATGCTTGTAAATGCACAAAAGAAAATACATAGAATTACAAAGGAAATGAATTCTATTAAAATAGTTTTCAAAATATAAATAACAAAACAAGTTCATGGACCCAAGGTTAAGAAGCTCTGCAAAGGGTATGTGAGGAGGAATGATGGACTGTGGTCAAAGCTGGGCTTTGCTACTTTGGTAGATGCATAGAGGACGGATTGGAAAGGGAGTGCTGAGTTGGAGCATCCAATTAAGATGCTACTGCAATCCTTTTTTACACTTTACAAAGGAAACCAATTATATTGACTACAGTTATCAGAATATTTTTTTAAAAAAACAACCAAATTCACAAGACTCCAGGTTAAAATTTTCTGACCCTCATTTTAGAGAAAAAGCTGAACCTCATATAAAAGGTAACGAGGGTCTGATAAATCTCCAGGTAAGCAAGGAAATGGGGCATTGCTTATGTTGGGGAGGGCTTTACCCTCCTAACCCAGGGGTAGGGATCCTACGGCCTCAAAGCCACAGGTTCCTCATCTCTGTCCTAACCTTTGGCCATAGGCTTGATGGTATAGCCAGGGCAGGGGAGGTCACTAATACTCCAGTACACTCACTCCTGGGCCCCCAAGGCTATAAAATGGCAAACTTCCTGTCTTAGAGAGGAAGAACCCCAACCTAATCCCCCATCTCCCATTGAAATCGGGGATTTCTATGCTGTTCGATGACCCAGCCCTGCAGGCACTGAAAGTAATGAGGGAGAAGGAGTAAGAGCTGGAGTAGGAGAAGAACCTAGAAAAGGCTGACTGAAGACTTGCTTGCCTTGTGAGAAGAGAGGAGGTATTCTGATGGGAATGGCTGGTTACTCTTCTAGTCCCCTCAAGGGGGCACTTTGAGAAACCAAGATGGGCTAATCAAGCTTTACATTCTTAGAACCTGTTTATTTGAAGATATCAATTTAAGTTTGGATTGGAGCCTGGGCTTTAAGAGGAGCTAGCATATTCTGTGCACAGTTTCCCATGTGGTTTCCAACGTTATTAACACCTTTGTTTTAATCCCACATCCTCTTGGGAAGCAGCTGGCACTCTTTCCAGGGAAGCCATCTGCATTTATAGATACATAATGACAATTTCCAGTTGCTGTCCACGGTACTGAGTTATTTCTGAGACAAATGATCCTAAATGGAAAACAATGATCAGCTGAGTATAAAAGCGCCAGCACACTGTTTATGAGTCACTGTAAACCTTAGTTGCAGCACATTAGAAGGAAGTTTCCTTGTCTTCCAACCACTAGAGAGTGAGAATGCTCCTTGAGGATGATGGATTCTTAGTAGACCAGTGGTAGACACTCCCAAGCATCTCTTTAAAGCTGTAGGTACAGAAATGATGTGGGTTCACCCTGGCACTTCCAGGTCACTAGCATTTTCCACAGAGAGTGCCTGCTCTACATACGTGGACACACGAGCCCCAGGAAGAACAGGGAGGGCTTGAAATCATACAAGTCTAAAGCTGGATGGAACCCTAGAGCATCTGACCCTTTGGTTCTAACCACAGGGAACACTAAAGCCCAGAGATAGATGAAGTAGCTTTTTCAATGTTATGCAACTGGTTCATGGTAGAGCCAAGATGAGAACCTAGATTTTCTGTTTCCCAGGCCAAGGTTCTCTCCATCACACCACACTTCCTCTCAAGATCCTGACTGTGCAGCCCTTTCCACATATCGCTCAATGAATCCACAGACATACCAAGTCATAATTCAGCTTTCTGCATTTGATGGGTGAGGGAGCAAGTACTGGTGATCCTGCCTCAACTCGGGAATCAAATCGAGGTCTTTGAATGCTGGGGTTGGGGGTGAAGGGTGGATGGGGAACGCTTCCTTCTCAGCCTAGCTGTGCTGCTAGCAGCCACCCTCCAGCTGGTCCAATTGGCCAACACTTCCAATGTGGGCAGAAATGCACACAGTCTTTGAAAAAAAAATTGCAGTTGAACATATGGATTTGTGACAACCTTCCAAAAGCAAGCAAACCAGCAGTTTCCACTCAGAGTAGCTGTATTGGTGAACGCTTAAGTCTAAGTCACTGCTAGATGCACTTATGGACCACCTGCCCCCATGCTCTAGTAGGCCCAGGGTAGCTAGAGTCTTCATCCCATCATTTCCTCATCCTTTAGTTTTGCACCTTGAAGGCATATGAACAGGGCCTTGGCAATTTGCAGGTTCAGGAGAAGTGAGTTTTGCTGACGCGCCGGCTTCTTGTGTTAGATGTTATTTATTGAAAGGATTCCAGAAAGGTTTAATAAAGAAAATTGGGTTCCCTCCCTCAATGTATATGGATATTTGGAAGATTCAGCCTCTTAGGTATAATGGCAAGGGAAAATTATACTGCCAGCTACCTTGCTGCCCCAAGAACATCAAGAGTAATGTACGGGTAGATAGATGATCTATGTGGGGTACCCGGTGCATACAGAATATCCAGTTGGCAAGTATGTTGATTGAAAATCACTGCCTTGAGAGCCAGTGGGGTATAGTAGAAAGGAGATCTGGGTTTGAGTTCCAGCCCTACCACTTATTGCAGTGTGACCTTGGGTAAGTTCCTCCCAGTCACTAAACCTCAGTTTTCTCTTCTATAAAATGGGGCTTAGAACAGAGCTTCTTAAACAGTGGGTCTCGACCCCAATGGGGTCACAAAAATTTGGCAACAGTAAAAGGTTCCTGAATGCACAATGACAAAAAGTTAATTAAAAATCAAATGTGTAGTGAATCCGAGGTGTTTCTGGCAGTGCTGGCCCATGTTGCAATGTGCAACTTCACTGCAGCCTTGGTTCTGAACACAAAGTGTGCACACTTTGCCCCGTGCATGCCCTCAGGCCTCGCAATGCCAAGGAAAGCTGCCAAAAACAATGGGAAAAGGGGTCACAAGTGGAAAAAGTTTAAGAAGCCCTGGCTTAGAAGATGTATACTACCTTACCTCATAGGAATGTCCTTTGCAAACCACAACATGCTACAGATGGGGGGAGGGGCTACATTATAGATGAGCCATTCCCTGCTCATCTGCCTTTGCCCTGGTTAATACACATTAATTAAGCACCTACTGTAAGCCAGGAATTTTCTTCGATGGATCCTGGAGATGCAAAGACAAAAACAGTTGCTGCCTTGAAGGAGCATTCGATGGCTATAAAACATACAGGGCAGATACAAAGAAACCTTGCAAAGTTGTGGGGGTGCTAGTGTCTGGGAGAGGGAGGACCATGAAAGGTCTTATGCTGAAGGTGGCCCCTGAAGGAAACTAGAGATTCCAACACGGAAGTAGGAGGAGTTTTGATGTCAAACAAAGGCATCTATATCTGATCCTAGAATTAAGAGAGAGCCACTGGAAAGAAGTGGCGTAATCAGACCTGTGATGTACAAACATCATTTTGGCATCTGTGGGGAGGATGTATTGGAGTGAGGAGACTCTTGAGGGAGGGAGACCCATGAGCAGGCTATTGCAATGGTCCAGGTAAGAGTTAATGAGAACCTGACCTAGGGGTGGTGGCTGTGTGAGCCAAGAGAAAGGGACACACGAGAGAGGTGGTGGATAGGTAGAAATGATAAGATTTGGCAACTGGTTGGGTACACAGGGTGACTGAAAGTGGGGAGCTGAGGATGATACCAAGGATATGAGCCTGGGTGATTGAAAGGATGGTGGTACTTTCAAAAGAATTAGGGAAATTCAGAAGAGGGGTGGATTTGAGCAGAAAGGTGATGAGTTTTGCTTACTTCCTGTTGAGTTTGAGGTGCCATCCAATTGTATGCATCCTAGAGACAGTTGGTAATATGGGACTGAAGCTGGCCATAGAGATCTGGGCATCATCTGCATAGAGATTGTAGTCAGAACACTGGCAGCTGGTGCCGTCAAAAAGTGACAGCAGGTCAAGAGAAGGGAGAATAGGATCCTGGACAGAGCCTTCTGGGGTCATAGCCATAGTTAACATTGCTGATGATCCAGAAAAGGAGACTCATCTACCCAAACCCAAACTAGGTAGAGCTGGCCAGATGCTGGGCTTTGTAGATATCTTGGGAAAGTCTTGCCGTTTGATATGGAAGGCATTTTATGCTCCCCTCACCAGTTACTCAGCCTTTTAGCCTCCTTACCTCTGTTCATATTATTCTTTCCCCTTCTTGATCTAGTCAAGTCTTAGCCAACCTCCAAATCCCACCCCTCCCTGGTTACTCCAAGCCACACTGACCCCTCCCTCCTCAGAGCTAGCAGAGACTATCTGTGAAATTATAGGAAGAAAAATGAGAACAATAGCAGGAATCCCAGTAGTTGACATTTCTGAAACTCTTTCAGGTTGAACCAAGTTCTTTCCTCCTAATAGCCCTATGAAACAAGCAGTGTGAGTGTTGTTGAATCCATTATAGAGATGAGAAAACTGAGACTCAGAGAGGTCAAACATTTGGCACTTAGCAAACATGGTCTTGTACTTATGGCGTAATGGGGGGTGTGTGTGTGTGTGCGCGTGTGTTTTCTCCCCACCTATAAGCTCCTTGAGGGGAGGAACCACATTTTATTCACTTCATAGTTCCCTTAACATACAGTACTAGGCATTTAGTACCTAGTATTTCAGGATCATTGGATTTGGAACTAGAAGGGGCCTTACAGATCAACTTAGTCCAACACTTTCATTTTACAAATGATGGGTGAAATGACTTGTCCAGAGTCACACAGATGAGTAAATAGCAGAGCCAGGATCTCACCCAAAGTCTCTTGTCTCCAAATGTAATGCTTTTCTCACTCCATTAGCACTCTTGGATTTTCAAAAGTTAACTTGCTGGCCTTGGCATTGCCCCCATGCTTTACCATTTTCTTGCCAGCTTCTTGGCCCCTAGGGCACTGGTCTCCCTCTCTTTGCCATATTTGTAGGGCTTTCTCCGAAAGGCTCCAAAGAATGAGGTCCACCATGGCAGCACTAGGCTTAGCCCAGGTTGCCAGGAAACTTGCAAATGGAGCTCCTGTGGCCTGATCTCTGCTCTGCACGTAGAACTATATACACAGCATGTTGATTATTTATTACAACAACACGTCACTTTTCACTTGAGCTGCCTCAGTAATTGCCTAGGAAGTGAGACATATTCCTCTTGGCCTGACATCTTGATGTTTCATTAAGCAAGACTCCTGGTCCCAAGGAGTCCTTGGGCCATACATGGAAATGAACAGCAGGGAAGGGGGCTGAGCAGGGTTAAGAGTGGCAAGGGGGGGGGGTAGAAGTGATGCCAGGATTGATGGCTTGGCTGTCATCTCATTAGAGTTTAGGAAGGATGACATGAAAAAATATTTAGGATCCAAAGGGCTGACTGGGAATTGCTTAACATAGCTAGAGTTGTGTGTCTTTCTGCTGTGTTGGTACCATTTCAGTTTTGGGGGCTTCTATCTAGGCCAAGGAAAGTTGGGTCAGGTAGGGAAATTAGAGAGGAACACTTATGACTGCAGGTGTTCAAATGGCAAGCATTCCCTTCTCCTTCACCCATTTCATTCAGCCAATAACATCCTATAGGGAGGGCTATCCACCATGTTTCAACATTTCAATGAATCCATAGGCTCATCAATATGCATCACCAGAGCCATAACAGCCACTTGTGCACTGGGGACAAATATTAAAAAATGTCACCATGAACCAACTTAAAAAAAAGAAATCCCATTGATCCAGGGCGGGGCTGAGGGTGTAGGATAGAACAACAGGGCGAGACACGGGCAGGCAGGGAAGGCAGGGCCTCTGGAAGTTTTCGATTTTAATCAAGTAGGTACCTAAACTCAGTTGTTTCTCTGCTACCGGAGGATTTGCAAATTCTATCCCCCACCCTTTGAATTTCAGTGAGAAGAGGAAAAAGCCTGGTTCCAGCTGCACAGATCACAAGCCCTCCACACCTTACTCCCTTTTGTGCTTGCTAGTAAGCACCAAATCAATGCCTTTTCATTCCTTCATTAATTCTTGTCTATGTATTCCCACAAATCCTCCCAAAGTGAGATTTACCCAATGTGCCCAAGGCCATCCTCTTCCTTTGAATATATTCTTGATACCAATGCACCTCCTTTACATGTGCCACAACCATCTACTCCACATTAATACTCCATTATTAATACTCCCCTATGCCTTGAGAATAACAGATTAGGCTAGAGTTGCTGAAAAGGTATGATTTTGTGCTTTTTCATAATAATAAGAGTGACTCAGTGATTTTTCTTACAATCTGGCTCAGTGACCCTCCTAGAGGCCCATCATAATTCCTTAAGGTGTGACATTGAGAATTCCAACCAGGTGGGAGCTCTACCAGTGTCAGAGAGAAGTGAGAAATTTACTTTAGCTCAAAAGGGTGTGTGGTGTCTGGCTGTCAGATGGGAAGTGATCACTTTGTTCAGGGATCAGGAGGGGAGCCCAAAGAAAATGGATAGTGGAAAGCAAGACCCTTGCAAGTTTCCAAGGAAGGGAGGGAAGCCGGGGTAATTTTCCACTCCCCCCCACCCTCATTCTCCTATGGCATCCTCCTGTGGGAACTCGAGACCCCATATGTTGCTCCCCTCTTCTCCTTCCTAGTACAGTATCCTAAGCAGCTCTGGGAGGACAGGCGAGCTCCAAACAGATGCTTGATTCTGGTCAGAGCCAAGAGAAGGGGAGGAGGTACAGGCAGAGCCTTTCTTCCTGGGCTCTGCCTTTCAGAGCTGGAGGGATGGAATCATGTGAAAGCAAAACAACCTGCAAAAAGGCATTAGACCAGCCCAAATGCCCTCAGAGCTAGTCCTTGGGGCCAGACTTCCTGTAAATCTGCTTCTTGCTGCAAATCACATCTGGTAGCAAATGATTTCCAAAGAACCATTTCTGCCACAGCCCTCCCTTGCTTAGGAACCAGCAGTGACTGCCCATGGCCTACAGGAGAAAGTCCAAATTCTTTGGCTTACCATTCAAGGATTCCATAACCTAACTCCAGCCTCCATCTCCCACCTTACCCCTGGCTCCTCTCAAATATGCCCCCTCCACTCGAGGCAGCCAAGTCTCCTTGCATGTGCCATGTGTTTTCTCCTCTCTCTGACTTAGTCTGTTCTTCCTGTCTGGAGTGCCATTCTTCCTCCTCCATACTTATCCTAATTCAGTCCGTCCTTCAAGGCATGGGTCATATCTCACCTCTGCTGTGAAGCCTTCCTAAGTCATCTCTGTAAAATGAGCCAGTTAGATTAGCTGAGCCATGAGCTTCTGTCCGGCTCAGAATCTTCTGTTCCCAAGATTCTTCTGATAATACAGTACATATTGCCTGGAGTATCCTTTCAGTAACATTTTGATGTCTTACATGTTTAGTTCGGGGCAGCTAGGTGGGGCTGCAGTGGATAGAGTGGCCAGGCCTAGAGTCAGGAAGACTCATCTTCCTGAGTTCAAGTCTCAGACATTTCCTAGTTGTGTGGCCCTGGGCAACTCACTGCACCTGTTTGCCTCAGTTTCCTCATCTGTAAAATGAGCTGGAGAAGGAAATGGCAAACAACTCCAGTATCTTTGCCCAGAAAACTCCAAATGGAGGTCATTAAGAGTCAAAAATGACCGAACAACAAAAATGTTTCATTATTTTCTTAAGTACGTGAGCCTTCTCTCTCTAACTAGACTGTAAGCCCTTTGAGGGCAGGAAGCTGGTTCACCATTTCTTGGTGTCCTCTGATGCCTGGGCTTCAACCTTGCATGTAGTAGATGCTCGAGTGATTCTTGATGGACTGCCTGGCTGAAACTCATCAAGCAGGTTTGCAGAAGGACCTCACTCTGGATCAACAGGGAAACGACTGAATCAAGTCACAGAAATAGTTGGTTAAAACAGCCATGGCAATGAATCAAGAGGGAAATGGGGGACTTGAAGTCCAAGTCCAGGGATATTTGTGGTGTGAATACCTTGAGCCCTCTTATGAGGAATGTAGCAGATGTGGTGTTCTGATCCCGGGCTTGTCTTTCACCAGAGCTGTAACTAGAGTGGGACAACTGGGGCTTGTCCCATGGTGGTGGAATTTATGGGGGGCTCTGACAGTACCTTTGGTCTTAGAAGAGGCAAGAAATAACTGAGCTTAGCACTGAGTTAGCAAGAATAATGAATTAAACTAGGAAGCGATCAAATGCCAGCTTTCTCCTCCACTGCCAATCTTGTTTCCAGTTCTGTGCTACTACCATAAGCCGCTATGCAGATTTGGGCATAAATGGGGCCTTTCTTCCTGTCTTTGCCCTCCTGGGGGTAGATGTCTAGCAGTGGGTTGTCTGGGTCAAAGAATATGGACATTTTGGAGCATATTTTCAAATTGCTTTCCAGAATGGTTGGAGCACATCACAGCTCCACTCATAGTATATTAGCGGGCTTGTCATTCTTCAGCCCCCCCAACATGGACTAATTACATCTCTTGTCATCTTTGCCAATTTGCTAGGTGTGAGGTGAAGCTTCAGAGTTGTTTTGATTTGCATTTCTCTTATTATGAGTGTTTTGGAGCCATCTTTCATATGGTTGTTGACAGTTTACAATTCGTTTCTTTAAATAAATTTTATTGTGATCACTTGTTTGTAGATTGCTTATATCTCCCCACTATAGTCCTCCTCTTCCCAGAAAGCTATCCATTATAATGAAGGATGAAAAAGGAAGAAAGAAACAAACGTTCCGCCAAATTAAAGAGAAAAGCCTGAGATGTGCAGGTTCCCTCCTCCCAGAAGCTCCCCCACCTCTGCAGGAGGGGGACTCATATCACTTCCTTGGGACTGAGCTTGGTGACACCATTCAGTTTGGACAGTTTTGTCATTTTCAGTTTTTCCATGTGCAGTGCTATAGTCGTTGTGTGTATAACTAATATACGTCGTGAATATCACTCTGTGGTCATCGTGTATATTACTTTGCTGGTTCTGCTCACTTTACTTCCTTTCATTCATCATGCTCACCATTTCTTCCAGCACAGTAATATTCCATTACATTCATGTACCACAATTTATTTAGCCATTACAGATAGCTAGGCTACAAACTGGATAGAATTCTGGGCCTGGAGCAAGGAGGACCTGAGTTCAAATTTAACCTTGAACACTCACTAGCTGTGTGAGACCCTGGGCAAGTCACTTAACTTCAGACTGCTTCCATTTCCTCATCTGTAAAATGGGACTAATAATCGCACCTACCTCTCAGGGTTGCCATGAAGATCAAACGGGATAATATTTGTAAAGTGCTTAGCACAGGAGCTGGCACATAGTAGGCACTTGAAAAAATACTTGTTTCCTTCCTTCCGTTCTTCAATCACTGGACATATATTTTGTTTTCAGTTCTTTGCTGCCACAAGGAGAGCTACAGTGAATATCTTGGTGTATATGGTACTCATCTGTCTACCTTTGACAACCTTGATTCGAATTTCTCTTATTATTAGAGATTTGGAGCAGTCTTCGTTATGATTGTTAATCATTTACAATTCCTTTTTTTAAAGATGTTTTTCATGTCTTTGGATCACTTATCTGTTGGACAAATTACACTTAGTCTTATATTTTTGTGTTACGTCCCTAGATATCTTTCAATCAGACCCTGATGAGATGCATTTCTTTGTATCCCCAGCAATGAGGGATGGCTAAGTGGCACAGTGAATAGAGCCCCGGACCTGGATCCCCGAGTTCAAATCCAGCCTCAGACACTTACTGGCTGTGTGACCCTGGGCAACTCATTTAACCCTGTTTGCCTTAGTTTCTTCATCTGTAAAGTGAGCTGGAGAAGGAAACGGCAAGCCATTCCAGTATCTTTGCCGAGAAAACCCCAAATGGGGTCACAAAGACTCAGACATGGCTAAAGCGACTGAACGACAATAGCCCCAGCAATTAGCACAGTACCTGGCACCTGTGCGTTAATAAAGCCTTATTGACTGACTCAGAGTTTTTGATAGCTTCCCTCTTATTGATGTTTTCAGTATTTTGCATCATGACTTGTTCTTAGTAGTTGGTTTATTACATTGCATCGTTAGTTTTATTAGTACATTGCATTAGAAGTTGCATTGATTTTATTAGTGCAAAAGCTTTTCAATGTCATGCAATGGAAATGATCTCCTTTCTCTTTTTTTGATAACCTCTCCCACCAGTCTGAAAGATATCTGATCTCATTTTCTTTTAATTTTCTTATTATCTGACCTTTGTCATTCAGATCATGTATTTTCTCTGTACTTGCTATGGATGTATGATACAAGGTGCCATCCTAAGCCTCACTTCTGCCAAACTGCTTTCCAGGCCTCAATGTATTTGGAACCACTTGCCTCAGGCACAAAAATTGCTAATCATGACTATGGGGTTTTTTTTTTTATTATAGATTTTTAAAGTTTCTATGCTACATTTATGATTGAAACTTTATAGGTCTTTTAGGACAATTTACAGTCCTCTGATTAAACCCCGATGTCTACTGGCATTTCTCCTGAACAACTTAAATGTTTCAGGGATTGGTTCCCATCACCCCAGAGGGTTTCTCTCTGTGTGTGTGTGTGTGTGTGTGTGTGTGTGTGTGTGTGTGTAGTTCTTTTTTTAAACAAAAGAAGCTCTTTAAGTAAGGGGTTTTACTGGGGAAAAGATGTAGTGATCCATCCCAAAGGCATCCTTCCTTACCTCTCTGTCCTTGGAGGAATTCTGGGGCTTTAAATAAGGAAGAAGCTTGGGGGCAGTTAGGTGGTACAGTGGACAGAGCACCAGCCCTGAAGTCAGGAGGACCTGAGTTCAAATCTGGCCTCAGACCAAACACTTGACACTAGCTGTGTGACCCTGGGCAAGTCACTTAACCCCAATTGCCTAAAAACAAAAACAAACAAACAAACAAGCAAAAAAACCAAGGAAGAAGCTTGTGGGGAGGGCAACCACAGATAAATGGACCATGCATGATCACCTGCCACTTAGCCATCTAGCCTAGACTTCTGTATTTGGCCCTCAAAGTGCCACCATCTCTAGGCAACCTTATTTTCCATGATCATTTATTTTGTTGAGTCCCACAAACATTTCACTTTCCTTCCTGCTGCCCCTTTCCTGAATGACAAAATGCTTGGAGGATTGCAGTATGCTATCAAGGAAAGTAGTTTGATGTGGACTCAGGAAACCTGGGTCCAAGGCCTGACTCCACCATTGTGTAATACTAGGCGAGTCTTTCATCCACAGTTTCCTCATCTGTGATATGAGAGAATAATTAGCTCTTGGTATTATAATGCCTTCCATTTTTCACTATTGCTTCCTGTGGATGGGTCTTTAAAGGAACCCCTCCCCTGGGTATTCATCAGGGAAGTTCTTAGTTTTCAATGTCTATCCTGGGGAAAAAAAAAAAAAACCAAACTCTGCTAGGTCCTACCAAGCTGGGAAGGCTTTGAATACAAGTGTGGTGATGGGCTGTGTATCTGTCATCCAAGGACCAACCTAGTTATGTATGAAGACACTCAGCACCAAATGCGTTGGGGGAGGGGGAAGAGCACAGCAACTCATGAGAACCATTGTGATGAAATCATGTATTGTAGGATCAGAAGATCAGAGATTTAGAGAGACCTTAGAGGCCACTTAGCCCAAGTCACCCATTTTACAGATAAGGAAACTGAGGCCCAGAGAGTGAAAGCAATGTTCCACAGATAGGAAGTGGCAGAGCCCTAGTGACAGTCTCAGTGACAACCTTAAGTACATTCCTGCTCTGGGGCAACAGTGTGGTATGACAGAAGAGGTGCTGACTGGAGTCAGGGAATCTGTCTCTTCCTACCTGCATGACCTTGTTCAAGTCACAGCCTCTTGGACCTTAGTGTCCTCACCTGGGACCTCAAAGGTCATTTCTAGCTCCAGATCTGTGTGATCTCGCGAATCTGGGAGCCCACTTTGGATGGCCACTGACGGCAGCAGGATGATAGAAAGGACATTAGTACTCACTGGGCCCCAGAATGCCCATGCCCAGAGATTGGAAGTCATTTGCCCAAGGTCATACAAAATAGCCAAACCTAGAGTCAAACTCCTGACATTGGGCTCCAAATTCAGGGCTGTCTCTAAGGCAGGTTTCTGGAGCTTGAGATCCCCTCTATGCCCAGTTACTATGTAGCATCGCATTTTCTTGCCAACCTCTTTCTTCTCCCAGCACACATACAGACACAATTCATCTATATTCTCCAAGAACAGTCGCTCTTCTCCACTCCCCCCTGGGCACCCCCCCCACCATGGAGCAGGCAGTTGCAGCCCATCCCCATCAGAAGCATCTTAAGTGATCTTTCATTATCACAGTAAAGATATTCATCCCTTCAAATCCCTCTCCCTCTCCCTACCCCAATCATTAATTAGTTAACTCGCAAGACAGCTTGCTGAGAAGGATCAGTGTTATTAGCCCCATTTCAGAAAGAATTAAACTGAACAGGAAGGTGGTGAGTCACGGGCCTGCTGCAGTAGGCCAGCCAGGAAGTTTGCTCTCAGCTTGCTCTGCAGTTGCTAAGGGAGGGAACCCAAGAAGAGCTTTATGTTTTTGTTTCCTTTTAAATGAATTTTGTTGGTACCCTTTGTTTTTATTACAGTCATTTCCAGCTTCCCCTCTCTCCTTGCTATTGAATCCACCCTTCTAGCAAAGAAAACCAAGCAAAAACACCCAATCCAGCAACTGTGTCTGGCATTGTATGCAGCATTCTGCCTCTCTGCCTAGAGGAGGAAGGTCCCCTATGTTTTCCCACTTATTCAGAGTCTGACTTCTTTTCAGTGGTCTTTTCATTTGCATGGCTGTGGCCCCTGTGCATGTTTCCCTCCTATCTTTCCAAGATGGCAGGGTGAGGGTCAAGTCTGCATCACAGAAGCAGAAGACAGCAAGGGCTCTTGGAGAAGTCATCTAGTCTACTGCCCTTCCATAAGGGACATCCCCTATTCAGAGCTCTCCAGAGATGGAGCTGGGGAGCTAGTCTGAGCATCTAACAAGCTTCCTTGTAAAAGTCCTCCTTTGCAGATGACCTAAATCCTGGGTACTGAAGCTTAAGTAGGTCATTGACTTGTTTTGTGTCTTCCAGGTTGACCATTCATGCCGAATGTCCCATGCACTTGGAAGACTTCCCCATGGATGTTCATGCCTGCCCACTGAAGTTTGGAAGCTGTAAGTCTGTTCTCATTGTTCACTGGCCCTGTGGTCTTCTCCATAGGAGCCAGCAACCCCAAAGGCTGGGGCCCCAGGGTTTATCCCAAGCACTTTTGCTCATTGTTTAACATGTACCCACAGGTGACTGTTACAGTGATCTGAGCAGCAGAGAAAGGGGGCATAATGGGGTAATGACTGGTCAGGAGCTAAAGAATCAGCTTCAAGCTCAATCCCATCCTGGTCTCCTAGTCTGCAAAATCTTTGCAGAAAACCAGAATCTCTCCATTTCTATTCATTCCCATGGAGATGGGAAAAGACCAGGGGAGTGAAGTTCAAGTGCTGGGTGGGGGATGAGCCCATAAAAAAGGAGTAGAGATCTTCTTAGAAAGGGACTGGGCCTGAACACCAGGACCTGGACCCAATCAATGGCTTGGGCCCAAAGGGCAAACTCAAGCTCTACTTTTTACCAACCATGCAGAGCAGATGGTAAGTGCTTCCCTTTCTTGATGGCCTTCTCCAGTGGTTATCAGGTTAGGCTTCTGGCATGGTCCGACATGTAAGGAGCCAGTGGCCTGAGTCATGGAAGCAAGAACTTTGGAGCTGGAATGGCCCTTGGAGATCAAATAAAGGGGATGAACTGGATGACCTCTAAAGCCAGGATCTTGTGTGGTCCAACTCATTGATTTGGTGGATGAAGAGCTGGAGCCACCTCCCCCATTTCTCCCCAGGCATGAGGCCCTCATACTCTTCTCATCACTAGCAATGATACCTTGGGGAAAATCCAAACACTGGAAAAGAAGAGTGTCTCAGATAGCTCTGTCCTGTGCTCTACCCACCCCGACCCTCGACCCCTGAGTAATATTGACCCCTTTGACTGTCCCTTCTTCCAACTTGTTAGCACTCAAGAGTTGAAACACCAATGATACTGGCAGCAAGAGTGGTGCAGTGGCTGATGCCAATTTAGAATCAGAGAATTTGGAACTGTAAGGGACTACTGAGATCATTCAGAACAGGGCTATTTTACCTTCATTGTGTCCTGGGCCCCTTGGGCAGTATCTGATGAAGCCAATCCCCACCCCCACCCCCTGTACATTTCTGTGAGAGGTTAGTGGAAATTAAGATGGATTTTTCCCATCCAAGTTTACATTCCCCCCAAATTTATGAACCCTCAGGTCCATGGACCCCAGGGTGAGAACTTCTGATCTAGATTAACTCCTACATTTTATGAGTGGGAAAATGACCTGGAGAACTGAGGTGATTCGCCTAAGGTCACACAGTGAGCTAATGCCAGAGCATGATTTGAACCAGGGTCTCCTGACTCTAAAACCTGGTTTTTCCTCTACTATAAATCCCGGCTCCCATATGGTATCTATATATGCCCTAGGGAGTAAGGCAAGCACTGCCCTATGGGATGGCAGAGAGAGAAAAGCCAACTGGGGAGGACTAAACTTAGAGGTAGGCATTGAGAAAATTATTCTCCCATTTTGCAGATGAGAAAAGTAAAGGTAAATGACTGAGCTAAGATCATACAGTAAATAGGCAGTAGAGTTAGTTAGGACTTGGACCCAGGTTTTTGAGGTCCACCTGAAAGCCACTTTCCATGTAAGGTGAGATGAAAGCTTTCGCCATACTTGGCCATATTCGTAGTTTGGAAGGTTCCAGATTTGGTCAAGCTGATGGTCAGGCAAGTTCCTCTAGAAACGAGAAGCTGAGAATAATTGAAGGCACACTAGCTATTGAGATTGAATGGTGACAGAGGGGGAAGAACTGAAGAAAGGAGAGCCTGGACTTTGAAGAGAAAAAGTCACACCAAGTAATTCAGGGGATTGAAAGGTCAGCAAGTAGGGATATCAGGGAAACACTTGGGGAGGAGTTGACACTTGACTTGTGTTTAGAAGGAAGACCAGGCATTCCAAAAAGAGGACAAGAGTTCATTCTAAACTTGGGGGACCACTTATACAAAGGTATGGAGGTAGGAAATAGAATGTTGCATATGGCAAACAGGAAGTAGCCCAGTTTGGCTGGAACATTGAGTGTGTGAGGAGGAATGGTGTGACCGAAGACTGAAAAGGATAGTAATAGTCATGTGACAGAAGGAAGGAAGGAAATAAGTATTTCTATAGCACCTACTATATAGGCACTGAAAAAGCACTTTATAAATTTGATCCTTGCAACAACACTTTAACTACTAGTTTAAGCATGGATGGCCAAGAGATTCACCCCTCCCAGGAGGGATTTTAAAGATTTTAAGAGCTTTTAAAATCCTCCCCAAAGAAGAGCTTGTTAATCCCTGGTGAGGTTCCAGTGGTGGGGTGGGGAGACCATTGAGCAGGGTCTTTGGGGAGGGTGGAGTCATTGTTTACTTCAGACCACTATTGGGCAGCCCTTCACCTACTGAAATGCTGCTTTTTTGGGGTGGAGGGACAGTGCAAATAGCTGGAAGCTCCCAGATTTTTACTCAGTAAGCCCATGCAGCTCAGAAAAAAAAAACAAACAAAACAAAACAAAACAAAAAACCAGGAAAAGCAAAGCAGCTTTGAGAATAGGGGCATGAAGAGCCTGTAAATGGAGAGAAGATTTCCTCCATTCCTTGTAATACATGCTCTTGAGCACGTCCAAGAGTGAGGACTTTAGAGCTCCCTTCTGTTGGACTGCTTAAGCAGTACCGAAGAATTCCTGCAGAGGGCACTGAGACCCACTACTCAGAGCACCGGCCATAAAAGGAATGGCAGTGATAGCTCCTGTTTGTGTTAGGCTGGATCTGGAGTTAGAGCATCTGGGTTCAAATCTCAGCTCTGCTCTTTACTCTCCAGGAAATTTTGTCAAGTAACTCAACCTCTCTGGGCCAGAGTTTCCTCATCTATCAAATGAGGGGCTGGACCAGACAGCCTCTGAGATCCCCTAGAGCTCTAGAGCAGCACTTCTTAAACTGTGGGTAGTGAGTGGAAAAAGCTTAAGAAGTGGGGCCGCTAGGTGGCACAGTGGATGGAGCACTGGCCCTGGAGTTAGGAGGACCCGAGTTCAAATCCAGCCTCAGACACATAACACTTACTAGCTATGTGACCCTGGGCAAGTCACTTAACCACTGCCTAGCAAGAAAAAAAAAAACACCTTAAGAAGCCCTGCTCTAGAGTGCTCATAACATGGACAGTTCAGTAACCAGATTGCTTCACAGACACAATCTCAATGGGTCCCTCCACCCAACAACTTTGTGAGGGAGGTGGGGCAAGTGGCATTTTTCTTCCCATTTTAGAGATGAGGCAAGTGAACCTCCACAAGGTTAAAGGACTTGGCCATGTCATAGGGATAGAAGGGATGGAGCCCAGATGAAAATGAGGCTATGGGTTCAAGCCCAGCCAGAAAGAGCACACTGATTAAGTGCTTGGAGCAATCTTTGGGCACCACGCTCCTGGACCAGGGTCATTTAAAATGAGTTACAAGGTGATGTCATGAACTAGGGGCCATCAACTCAACGTGACAAGCATTTATCAATGGCAAACATGTGCCATGTGGCTGGCATTATGCTAGGCATTGGGGATAGAGACAAAAACCAAAATGTTCTTGTCCTCAAGGAGCATACATTTTACTGGGGTAGTAGGGCAACATGTGCACAGATGAATTAACACAAAGCATATACAAAATAATTGATGGGGGGACTAATAGCAAGCAAGCAGGAAAGGCTGGCACTTGAGCTGAGCCTTGAAGGGAGCTAGAGAAGCTCTGAGGTATGGCTCAGGAGGGATGGCATTCCTGACATAGGGGACAGTTTGTGCAAAGGTCCAGAGGCAGGAAATGGAATATTATCTATGGGGACCACCAAAAGGCCAGTTTGGTTGGAATACTGAAGGTGTAAACAGGAATTACATATGATGTGGAACTTTCCTCCAGTTAGGAGAGTTGGTGGGGTTTTAATATGTTCCCCTAGGTTCACTGGAAAGAATGGGTTTGGCTAGCCACAGAGGCAACTGCATCATGGGATACATGTAAGAACAGGGAAGAGGAGTAACACTGGCTATCACCTAAAGGTGCCCCTTACACTCTGAGCCTCCATTTCAGTGTTCCAGGTGGCTTTTTGCAGCCTCCTTTGAAAGACCATTGACAGGGCTCCCATGGCCTGGGAGCTGGAGTGGATGGATTCTCCTGGAGGAAGAGGCTCAAGGTCAGCTGTCTCTGGGTGGAAAAGTCAAGACTTGGTTTGCCTTTGTGTCTTGCTCTTGGAGAATCAGCTGCGAAGGGAAGCGGATAAGCTCAGGTTGGGAACAGTACAGCAGGGAGAGTTCTGCCTAGACTTTCTAGTTCAGCTCCTGGGCCTCGGCCTGAACCTCACCAGGATTTATTGCTCCCCCTTAAAAACCAAGGGTAGCCATTAATGAGCACTTCTTGATGTGAGATTAGGGTCAGTTCTTGAGGCACAACTCGGTGACCAGGAAAAAAGAGGTTGAGAGTGCTAGAGCATCTCTGGAGAAGCTTAGGCAGCATGAGCTTGAAATCTAGACTCCAACATTTTCAGCCTTGATTCAACATAGGAATGACATATGGTACCACCAACACTTTTGCCATACTTTTCCCCAGGGCATGTGCCAGGAGGTGGAACCATAAAACTAGCGAGTTAGAGACCTTAGAGGTCATCTAGTCTCACACTCCCATTTTTTCACCTAGGGTAACTGAGGCACAGAGAGATTAACATGCTCTCCCTGTGTACCAGTCTGTTGTATGGCATTAAATGCAGTAAGTTGTGTCTTCAGGGCTTTGGGGGATGGGGGAGGAAAGAAGGGAGGTAGGGAGAAGGAGAAAGCCATACATCACCAAGCTGGGATAGAAAGGGGGTTCCTAGACGTGGCGTTTGCTCCAAGGTCCGCTTTCCTGGGTCACATAATTTTAGAGTTGGAAGAAGCCTCAGAGGCTAAGGGCTACCTCATGCCTGACAAATAGTCATCCAGCCTTTGCCTGAAGAGCTCCAGTGAGCGGAAATTCACCACCTCCCCTCACAGCCTGTTCCATGTTGGGATAGCTCCAATTATTAGGAAGTTTTTCTTGACATTCATCCTAGATAGACTTCTTTGAACCTTCCTTCCTCCCCATCCCAACCCACACTGCTCCTAGTTCTTCCTTCTGGGAATAAGCAGAATAAGACTAAACCCTTTTCCATCTGACAAACTTTCCAATACTTGAGCAGAGCTAACCATGGCCCTGCCCTGCCCCCTCCTCCACCAAGTCTTCTCTCCTAGTTTAAATATCCCCAGTTCCTTCAACTGATATTCACATGATATAAACACGAAGCCCTCCACTACCCTGGTTGCCCTTTTCTAGACACCTTCAAGTTTATCAACGTTAATTATAAGATGTGATCCAGAAATGAACACAATTCTTTATATGCCATTGAATCAGTGCAGAGGCCAATGGGATGGTCACTTCCTGATTTCTGAAGGCTGTGCTTCTCTGAATGCAGGCCAGCATCTTAGATCAGAACTGGTTGAATGTCCATGCTCAAACTCCTCATATTATTTAGCCCACAGCTCTATATATCCCACAAAATAGTATGAGATACCTTATTAAATGTTCAGCTAAAATGTAGCTGAACTCTATCTATAGCACCCCTCCCATCTGCTAATGGAGTGATCATGTCAAAGAAGGAACTAGAAGTAGTATGGTATGGCTTGCTCTGGATAAAATGATGCTGGCTTTCTGATCACTGCCTCCTTTTCATTTTTTTTTTTGTAGGCAATGGGGTTAAGTGACTTGCCCAGGGTCACACAGCTAGTAAGTGTTATGTGTCTAAGGCCGGATTTGAACTCAGGTCGTCCTGAATACGGGGCCTGTTCTCTATCCACTGCACCACCTAGCTGCCCCACTGCCTCCTTTTCTAGATGGAAATAATGCATCCTACAATTTGGCCAAAAATCCAAGTTAAGTTCACTGGCCTACAGTTGGTAGACGCCATTATCTTCCTTTAAAAAATGGCATAACAGAGGCAGCTAGGTGACGCAGTGGATTGAGCACCGGCCCTGGAGTTAGGAGGACCTGAGTTCAAATCTGGCTTCAGATACATGTTATTCACTAGCTGTGTGACCCTGGATAAATCACTTAACCCCAATTGCCTCACAAGAAAAAAAAAAGTTTAAAAAATGGCATAATAATTGCACTCCTCCAGCCCGGTTGTACCTCTTTCATTTTCTACCATCATTTGATATCACTGCCTGTGGCTCACCAATGATAGCTGCCTATTCTTGTAGTAGCTGAAGATGTAATTTATTTATCTGCCTCAGTTGACTTGAATTCATCATGGCACAACTAGGTATTCTGTTACTCTTTCCTTACTTATGTTGAGTACCAACTCTCTATTTGTCAGTCTGTCTGTTATTACTAGTACAGTGGTCCTTATTCTCAGCAGGGAAAACAGAAGGAAAATACGAATCGAACATCTCTGTCCTCTATCCAGTGGTGTACTGGAGCCAGTTTGTATTGGGTCATTAGAACCGATTGCTAAATTTTCAATATAAGCATTTATGCCAAGGAAATAAGCAAATGCAATAAATAAGAGCTCAATTTATTGTTTTCTTGATTGTCTTGACTTTGGAAAGTGTTAATAATGCAGATTAAGCTTGCAAGTATGTCAAGTGGACATTTTTTCCAGAGAGCCAGTTGTTAAACATTTACTACCACACCTATCTACTATCTCTGTTGTCATTTACCATTGTCCCATCTACTCAAAACAACTGTCCTAGTCCTTCTCTGATTTCCCCTCTTTTCCCAATATAGTTTTTCTAAATCCCTTTTTCTTTTTGTTAGCTTTGCTTTTGAGCCTCAGCTCATTCTGATCTTGAACACTCCTGGCTCTGTTGTTACAGAGTTGTCCCTCGCTTTTATATTTATCTTTTGTTAACTGCCCTTGCGTCCATAGTTTGCATAGATTTTTCTTTTTTTTCCTTTTATTTATTTAGTATTTTATTTTCCCCAAGTTACATGTAAAAACAATTTTTAATATTCATTTTTACTTTTTTTTTTAAGGCAATTGGGGTTAAGTGACTTGCCCAGGGTCACACAGCTAGTAAGTGTCAAGTCTTTGGTCGGAGGTCGGATTTGAACTCAGGTCTTCCTGACTTTAGGGCCAGTGCTCTATCCACTGCACCACCTAGCTGCCCCTTAATATTCATTTTTAAAACTTTGAGTTCCAAATTCTTGCCCTTCCTCCCCCTCCTCCATTGAGAAGGCAAGCAATTTGATATAGGTTATACATGTGCAGTCATCGCACAGATAATGTAAAAATCTAAGTTAATTGGTGAGTTTCCTGTGCATCCACATCAGTATCTTCAGATAACTCTTGTTTTACTTCATATGTATAGTGGGTGTTATATTTCTTGCCATCTCAATGGTTGGGGGAGGGAGGGAGAAAAATTTGGGACTGAAAATAATTTTTTAAAAAGATTACTGCTGTTTTTGTTTCCTCACCAAAATTGTTTCCCTTTCTGTCTTTAGAATTCCATTCTCGAGAGTTTCCCATCCCTGAGTTGACTTCCCCCATAGAATTTCAATCCCGAAGAATCTACCTATTTTTCCTCTGAACCTTTTGAAATCTGGTCTCCCCAAATCTAGGATGTATGTCAGACCTGGCTTTCTTCTCCTCCATCCCCAAATCTGCAATGGAATGGTCACTTTACTCCAATATTCCCATCATTTACACTCCAGTAATAAGTTCTTCCTTGAGTTAGGGCCTCTAGTCCATCTTGCCCGTTGCCTGAATTTGGGGCATTTGTGCAGAGTTATTATTGTTATTTGTCCTTCATTCTCAAAGAGGACCATGACATCAGGGAGATGATGCCATGACATGTAAGTGAATTGGATGTAAGTGATGGAGGGCTGTACGTAGTCACCAGCCTCACTTTCTCCTCCAGAGCCATCTGGGTCCAGTGGCCAGAAATGGATCAGGACAGCTGGAGATGCCCCAGGATGCAGTGGGAGACCTTGGCCTTTTCAAGCTCAGGTCTTTAACAGGTCTCAGTGTGGGATGTACTAGTGACTCCTTTCAAGGATTTTATCTCCTGTGGATTTCTGGGAAACTCCTTTCCTCTTCCATCATTATAGCTATTCTCTATGGAGTCTAGTTGGTAGATAAACAGAGGCAGCTTTCTCTATCCCATATCTATTTTAGCCCTTTTGATTAGATTTGCAAAACATTCACCAAATGCAATCTTACCAGCCCTTGTTAGTTACATTCCATCCCTAGATGTCTCTAGATGCTGTTGTAGAAACCCCTGGAGCTTAGCAGTGACATTCTGAAAACCTTTACTAATTAAAATAATGATAATAACGACAACAATTAATATTTGTATAGCACTTACTGTGTGCCAGGCACTGTGCTAAGCACTTTACAATGATTATCTCATTTGATCTTCACAACAACCCTGGGAGGCAGGCACTATTGTTATCCCCATTTTATAGATGAGGAAACTGAAGCAGATAGAGTTTAAGTGACTCACCCAGGGTCACAAAAGTTGTAAGTATCTGAGGCTGGATTTGGACTCAGGTCTTCCTGATTCCAGGTGCGCAGCTTTACCCACTGACCCACTTTATTCATCCAGAAAACATGCAATGCTACCAAATGAATATTGAGGATATTCCTTGCCTGTATGCTTAGCAACTAGGAAATTCCAAGGTCATAAGCAGTGGGATGGTGTTTCCAAGAAGCCAAAGGGATCAGAGGAGAGTATAGAAGAGTTGTTGTAGCAAATTACACATTTTTTAAGAATAAGAAGATGGAAACTTAAACACCTGGGCTAGATTTGATCATCTTGATTCCAAAGACATGGAACCTTTTAAAGTGCATAGATTGGAAGAAATTGAGGTGAGACATCTTTACTTGTGTGGACCTTAGACCAGTTGTTCTGGGTCTAACAACAATATAACATTCTTTATGAAAAGCACCATGAGAGAAAGTGTCATACGAGGAACTTCAGAAAATTTTTTTCCAAGTTCTTTCCTCTTTTGCTGGAGTTTTTTCAACGTCTTTCATTCTTCAGTGCTCCTGTCCTTGAATTCCAGGGGATGCTTCATTCCCAAGTCCATATCTCAAAGGATAGATGTTCTTGATGAAGCTATTTTGTGAGACCACTTTGTGATCACTGCTTCGTTTTCTAAATGTTTACTAACCATCCATTTAATAATATGGTCTCGAATTTTGCCAGGGATCCAAGTTGAATTCTCCTGCCTATAGTCTGCACTCTTTACTATTTTCCCATTTTTCAAAATTAGGACAGAATTGAACAAAAATAGCCAGTGGGGAATTGATACTTAATAAAAAATAGGAAGATAGTAAAAGAGCTTCTAGCTTTCCTTGACAAGTTCAGGTCTCCAGTCCCAAGTGAACTACAACCTTGGACATTGAAAGAACTGGCAGATGTGATTGCTGAGTCACTGTAAGTGATCTTTAAGAGATATTGGAAGTTGACAGAGGTAGAGCACTTTTGGCAAAGGGCAGATATTCCAAGTATCCAAAAAGGGAGCTGGTTGAATTTACAAACTATAAGCCTGTGAGCTTGACTTCTATTCCTGGAATATTGTAAAAAAAATTAAGAGATGATACATGAATATCTAGAAAAGGAAGTAATGATCACAGGAGCCAGTAACATGTCTTCAAAATCAGATGATGCCAGACTAACCTCATTTCCTTCTTTGACAGGGTTATTAGACTAGATCAGGGTGCTGTAGATATAGTTTACCTGGATTTGAGGAAATTATTTGAAAAATACTCTAATGTTGTTTGTGTAGAAATATGGAAAGATAAGCACTAGAAGATATTTACTATTTGCTATATTTATTTATTAAGTGAATTTGGAACTGATCAAATGGCTACCTTGGAAAGAAGTATCTATCAGAGAGCCCTAAGTATCTGTGCTTGGTTCTGTGTTGTTGATTTTTTTTCAGTCACTTGGATAAAGGCATAATAAGTAGGATGCTTATCCAAATTTCAGGTGACAGAAAGCTGTGAGGGGTAGCTGGAAGACTCAAGCAGGTCTAGAACACTGGGGGTAAATTTAGTGGGTTGAAATTCAATAGAGTTAAATGTGAACTTGGATTCAAAAAATCAACAGCACAAATCCAAGATAGGAAAAGAGTAACTAGATAGCAGTTAATGTGAAAAATATGAGGGTTTTGTTGCATTGTTAGCTCAGTATGAATCAGCATCACATGTAAGTTATAAAAGCTATGATGTCTGCAATAAGATACTCATAGTGTCTAGGGCAAGGGAGGAAATAGTCCTTCCATTATCTTCCCCTGTCAGACCACATCTAGAAGGTATTGTATTCAGTTCTAAGTGCTACATTTTAGAAAGGACATGGATAAGTTGGAGAGAGATCAGAGGAGGCTGATCAGGATGGTGAAAGGTCTGGAGATCATGCTATGTAAAAAGTGATTAATGGTACTGGGGATATTTAGCATGGAGAAGGGAAGACCCAGGGAGGAGATGGTAGTTGTCTTCAAGGATTTGAAAGGCTTTCCTGTGGGAAAGGGATTCTGTTTTTTTCTATCCAGCCCCAGAGGCAGAAGCAGCAGCAAATGGGTAGAAGTCACAGAGGCAAAATTAGGCTTGATGTAAAGAAAAACTTCCCAAGAAATCCTTGAGTAGAATGAGCTGCCTCAGTAGGTGGTAGCTTCCCTCTCACTGGGATCTCGCTTGAGATCATTAAGGAGACACTGGATGACTATTTGTCAAGGATATTGTTTAGGCATAGTTTGGGCTAGGTGGTCCCTGAAGTCCCTTCTAGCTTTGATGTTTCTGAGATTTTTTTGGAGCAACCCCCCCCCCCCCATAGGACTTCCACCAAGCATTGTAGAACAACCCAGGTCTGGACTAGACCCACCTGCGTAGGTAGCTCATATAGGGCTGGGATGTGAAGACAATCTGGAAAGAGGTTCCCTGGCTGAGAAACAGGGGCCACTCCCTTGCCCTCCTCAGCTATTGTTGCCACATTCTCTCCTTGATATGTGCAGCAGGGGCTTTGGAACAGAGGAGCAAACTTGTAGTGCTAAGCTAAGAGACACTGACCAGTGAATCATCTTTGATGAGAAAGCAGGGGTTTTCTGGGAGAAGGGACCCATACTTTCCTTCCTCAAGAGAAGGAAAAGCTTAAACATCTGGTGGCTGGACAGATGTGAACGTTGACAGTTGGAGATTGAAGAAATGTCCTCGGGTAGGAGAGATTAAATGGTATTATGCCTCAGCCTCCTATCTTATGGTTAAAGGGTGACTCTTTTGCTTTCCCTCAGCTGCTTCATCTTTTCCTTCCTCCCCTTCTCCTCCCTCCTCCAGATGCCTACACGAAGGCTGAAGTGATCTATTCCTGGACTCTTGGAAAAAACAAATCTGTGGAAGTGGCCCAGGATGGCTCTCGCCTGAACCAGTATGACCTGCTAGGCCACGTCGTTGGAACTGAGATTATCAGATCTAGTACAGGTACCAGGTTGTGGTGGTCCAGCCACACTCCCTAATGGCAACAGAGGCCACAGTGTACTGTGCTGGGAAGAAGAAAGCTGGGTGGTGGTTCTAAAGTTATTTGAAGGTATATGAAGTGGTTATTTGCATAGCTCTGTCAAGGCTGAGGATGCCTGTCCATCAGTTCTGGCGTGCTGTGCCAGAAGACAGACTGGAGCAGAGGGCATGAGTGGGATCTTCCATCTGATTGGCTTGCTTTGGTATCCATAGAGGGGTTCACTTATGCAGTATTAGCCACTTTACATACTAGCCTGTCCAGCAATGTCCATTTTCTCGGGCTAAAGTGCCTTCATTCTGTGGCCAAGATATTGAGAAATAAAAATATTGGCTATTTAAAATGGCACCAAGTCTAACCACTATAGTAGGGAATTATGGTGAGCTTCAGGCCCTCTTATACATGCCCAGGAAGGGCATGGCGATGTATGACATTTTAGAACCCGACATGTCACTTTACCAGTGTAACTGAAGAGCAGGTAGCCCATTCGTTAGCCTCCATTCTGGTTGGGTTGGGTTGGGTGTAGTATTTACTTTCTCCATCCATGAGTTCCCATAGCAGCAGATGTCAGCCTGACCTTAGGACACTGAGAGGTTAAAGGATTTGTTTGTCTGAGGTCATTGCTAGCATTCCTTCTGAATCTACTTCAGCTAATTATGCCAGTAACCAAGAATGTGTCTCTAGCAAATATTTTCTGATTTAATGAATATTATTATTTTTTCTATCTGCAGTGCTTCATTTTTCCTAGTTGCCCATGTTACAGGGAGCTTCAAGGGTCCTTTGTTCTCCTATTCCCCCTCCCCTCCCTTTCTCCATAGCTCTTCTATACTCATTCCTCTTCCCTTCTCTTTTCCTCATTACATTTCACGAATATTTTACCACCGGACAGACCCCAGGGATCTCTCCCTTCACTGTGGAGTGCTTTCCCTCTAGTGTTCTTGATATTAATAGACCCTGCCTTTAACAACCTGTATCTTCTCCCTAACTAGACCCCAAGGGCACATGGGGGAGTCCAAGAATTCGTTGTCAGAATGTCTGATCCAGGTCTATTTCTCCAGAGAAGAACTAGGAAGAAAGAAAGAAACAAACTTTTATTTTATTATATGCATGAGTGTGGTGGTAGTGAAGGGAATTCAATTTGAGAAGTATTCATTAGGCCTTCCCTATGTGCCAGGTGCTGTGACATGCAGTGAGGATGCAAAAACAGCGAGTCAAAGTTTCTGCCTCCAAGTGGCTTACAAGCTACGAGTGTGTGTGTGTGTGTGTGTGTGTGTGTGTGTGTGTGTGTGTGTGTGTGAAGATGGACAAAATGTACGCGAATAAGTAAATGCAATGATTGCACATTAAACAAGTCATTTCAAGAGGGAGAATACATTAATAACTGGGGGAGGGCCGGTGGGAATCAGAAAAGCCCCCATGGATGGATGGATTTGTCTTTCACCCAGAGGATGTGAAACCCAATATGTTCTTTGAAGGAAGCTAGGGATTCATAGAGGCTGAGGTGAGGAGGGAGTGCATTCCAGATATGGAAGTTCACCTGTGCAAAGACATGAAGGTGAGAGATGGAACGTCATGTATGGGAAACAGCTAGCAGATCAGTTTGACTGGAACAGAGAATCTGAAGGGAAGTAATATAAAACAAGTCTAGAAAGGTAGGTAGGAAATAGATTCAATGCCAGGTTAAGGAATTTGGGTTTTATCCAAGAGCCAACAGAGAGCCACTGCAGATTTTTCAGTGAGGAGTAACTTTAGGGAGATTACATTGGCAGCTCTGTGGTAGACTGGAGGGGATTGGAGAAGAGGAGAGAGAGCCTAAGGGCAATAGCTGTAAGTGTAGAGAGAAGGGGAGAGATGCTGGAGATGTTGAGGAGGTCAAATTGTTGGCTTGGCAATTGATTCGATGGAGGAGACATAAAAGAGAAGGAAGAGCTAAGGGTGACTTTGATGTTGCAAACTTGGATGATTGAAAGGATGGTGGCTCCCTTAACAGAAATGGGGAAATTTAGAAGAATGGGATTGGGAGGGAAATAAGATGACTTCTGTTTGGACTTAGATATGGACATTCTTATGCAACCAAATCAATAGCCCTAAAAACTATCCATGCCAAAATGACCCACAGCAGAAACCGGTCACTTTTCTAGATCATTTGTTACAGGGTACATATAACTATGGGATGCTCATCTACATGAGAGTCAAGTGTTCGCTGGGTCGCACTGTTCTCAGTACTCAGTGATTTAATCATTGTCTTCTTCCCCATCCCCTCATTTTGATATAATGAATTTTATTTTGCAAAGAGCTTTTGCTTTTAGTTACTTCATTTCCTTCTCACAATGCCAATACGGGGTGGTTAGGGCAAGTGTAATTATACTCATTTTACAGATAAAGAAACAAGAGAGGCAGAGTGACTTGCTCAAAGTCAGCCAGAAAATAGACACCAGGTATCTTGATACCTTCCAGCCTTCTATTTCCTCCATTTCTGTTGACAGCACCATTTTCGTTCCAGTCAGTCTGTTTCATAACCTCAGAGCCATTCAGAACTCTGCCCCTTCTCCCTTCTCTATTTTTTATCAGTTGCCAAGTCTTATGTTCTTTCCAGGGTATGGTCTCTCATCACGTCAGCCCCATCCCCCAGGAGTTCTACAGCCCCTCTCTATCAATTCAAATGACTACTTGGCAAATAGTCACTGTTTATTGGAGCAAAAAGAAATCCGGTGATGGTTAACAATGTGTATATGTATGTGAGGGAAAGATTGGAAATTTCACACCTGGTGATGAGAGCTAGCTAGGTCTGGCCTCCATGGTGATGCCAACAGTGTTGTTTTCTGCCTAATCTGTTCTCTCCAGGAGAATATGTCGTCATGACAACCTACTTCCACCTTAAACGCAAGATTGGTTACTTTGTGATACAGACCTACCTACCCTGCATCATGACTGTCATCCTGTCCCAGGTTTCTTTCTGGCTTAATCGGGAGTCTGTCCCTGCTCGTACAGTCTTTGGTGAGTGTTGAACAAGAGTGGAAGAATTCCCTGTGGAGGGCACTGTGCTCCCAGGTGTGGCCCCTAGGCAAAGCAATTATACTAAAGGGTAGAACCCAGGAACTGGGGGTCATCACCTCTGAGACTGCAACTTACCTCTTTCTGCATGCAGCCTCAGGCTTCCCAATCATTTGGTTGGAGTCCATTCAGGATTCCATTCCTTCCAATCCTGTCTGATGACCCATCTCAGAGAGGGAACATTTTGGACACTAGAAAGGAGGTAAAGGGTCATGGGGCAGAGATTTTAGATGTGGGAGGGACCTAGGAAGTTATCTAGTTCAACTGCTTCTTTTTTACAGATGTAGAAACTAAGGCCCAAAGAAAAGAAGTGACTTGCTCTAGGTCACATGCCTAGTTCATGGAAGAGCTAGGGTTTGAACAGAAGCCTCTTGATTCATTTATCTGGCCTCTGTATCCTACCAAGGAACCAATCACTCAAACCTGTTGCCAATCAAAAAGTGTTTCTCGGGTCAATCCAAGTAAACAAGCATTTAATAAGCTCCTACTGTGTGTCAGATACTGTGATGAGCTCTGGGGTACAGAGAAAGGCAAAATACAGTCCCTGCTCTTAAGGAGCTCATGACTACTGGGGAGGGAGACAGTAGGCAAACAACTATGTACAAATAAGATATATGCAGGATAGACTGGAGGTAATCTCAGAGGGAAGGCACTAGCACGAAGAGGGGCTGGTAAAGGCTTCTTGGAAAATGTGGAATCCTAGCTGGAACCTGAAGTAAACCAGGGAAGCCAGAAGCCAGAGTTGAGGGGAGAAAGAGAGACTTTCAGGCATGTGGGACAGGAAAACATAATGAGTTCAGTTTTGGATATGTTGAGCTTAAGATGTATATGGGACATCCAGGTTGAGATATCTAATAGGCAGTTGGACAGGAAGGGCTGATGCTCAGGAAAGAGGATTGGGCTGGATAAATAGATCTAAGAATCATCTGCATAGAGAAAATTGAATCCAGGGTAGCTGATGAGATCGTATGGAAGTGAAATTGTATGGAGGAAGAAAAGAAAGCCCAGGACAAAGTCTTGAGGTACACCCACAATTAGTAGGCATAACCTGGATGAAGATCTAGTGAAGGGGACTGAGACAGAACAGTAAGATAGGTAGAAGGAGAGATCAGTGTCATGAAAACCTAAGAAGAGAGAATCAAGGGGAAGATGGTTATCAACAGTGTCAAAAGCTGCAGAAAGGTCAAGAAGGATGAGGACTGAGAAAAAGTCATTCCATCTGACAATTAAGAAGTCATCCTCAACTTTGGAGGAGCTGTTTCAGGTAAATGATGAGGTCAGAAGCCAGATTGCAGAGGGTAAAGGAGAGAGAGAAATGGAAGTGGAGATGAAGATTGTAGGTGTCTTTCTCAAAGAGTTGCCTGGAAAGGGAAAAGGATGATAGCTAGTGAGGATGGAAGTGATGGGGTTGGTTTTTTTTTTGAGAATGAGGAGACAAGGGGTGCTCTGTAGGCAGCAGGGAAGCAGCCAGTAGACAGGGAGAGATGAAAGAATGAGAAAGATAATGGCACCAGTCTGGTGGAGAAGAAGGAATAGAACAGGATTACTTGCATATAGAGAGGTTGGCCTTGGCAAGGAGAAGCATCACCTCTTCTGGTTAGATGGGGTGAAGGAGGAGATAGTAGGGGGAGACATCTAAGTGATGAGAGAAGAGGAGGAGGGGAGAAGAGGGAGCTCTTGGTGAATGGCATCCAGTTTGTATGGAGTCCTATGCTCAGGCCTTCCAGGGATGCAAAGATGCAGTGTCCCTGGACTGTTTGGGAGCTTGTTCTTGAATCGAGGTGACCAACCAGACATAAAAAACCTGCCCCAGCCTTGGTGATGGGAAGCAAAATGATAGAACATGCCCCAGGTTCAGTGTCAGCAGACCTGGCTTGAAGTTCTGGCTCTCCCACTAACACTTTCTATTGACTTTAGAAATATCATTTGCCCCTCTTGGTCATTTAGGTTTCCCCATCGGTAAAATGAGGGAATTGGACCAGGCAATCTTAACAGAACTTTGTGGATCAGATGTTCTCCATTGCAGGCCCATCTCATCCCTTCTTCTTCAGTGGATGGTTGTGTCTCTAGAGGTCAGGAGCTTTTCTACTCCAATGTCATCTCTTGGGTTAAGAGGGAGAATAAGACCTCTCCCAGGGGGCCTCCTATGTCCTTTCCTGCCCCTGGCCCTCGTACTTTGTAAGGACCCTTTGTTGTTTTTCCAGGTGACTGCTAACCAAAAGGGCTTGCTCAAGATGGTGGCACTCCCCAAACTCACCCCCACACCCCTAGAAGAGAAGGCTACTCATGACATTTCCCTGACAGACCCAGAAAAATATGCATCCTCCCAAATAGAACACTGTGCCTGCCTGTGGTGGGCAGAGGGTTGCTGAACAATTGGGCCCATTATCTTAGCTTGCCAAGCTACAAATTCAGTTAGTGTGTTAATTAGTCGCTAGCAATATTATTAATTTATTGGGCTGATTCCTGTCATGGCTCAAAATTTGTCTCTGCTAATCAGCTCCCTTGATGATGCCCTGTTCAATTTGGAGCTGCACATGGGCAGCCTCAGATGGTTAGCCCTCAGTGGAAATAGAAGAGCATGTTTTATGCACTCACCCCCCCCCCCAGCTCTGGCTGGTGCTCCAATGTCCCTGAGAAACATCCCTGGCTGAGGAGGTTGGGGCCTGAGAGATTCTTTGTGTTCTAGTTCTTGCCTCCTTCCCTCTGTCTCCAAAGCACCCCATCTCCTGGTACTCCAACTACGCCTTCCCCTCCTCCATCCCTAAATGTTTGCCCTGCATTATAATTCTCAGCAGCCGTATCCTAGTTACTGAACTCTCTGACCCTCCCAGCACCCAACTCACAATTCCCTATGTGGAGAACAACCCTCCCTTCCACATGGAAAGTAGCGACAGTTTCCAAAGCAACTTCTTCATTCTCTCACTGAATCCCAATTACCCATTTTGGAATTCATACCCATTTTACAGATGGGGAAATTCGTTTCCTCCTAGAGGCTAATAGAAGGCTTTGGAAAGAACACCGGACTGGAGGTTAGTAAATGAGGAGAGATTTGAACCCAGGTCTCTTGATTCCACTGCACCAAACTTGCCTCCAAGATCTATTGATGCCCCATGTGTATCGATTTCTTTTTCCATATACCCAGAATCTCAGCATTGGAAGGAGTTTTGTCTAGTCCAACCCACATGTGAATAGAAGCCACCTTACTAAGTGATCATCCGGCCTCTGCTTGAAGACTTCCATTGGTAGAAAACTCCTTCAACTTTTGGCTAGCTCTAATTCTTAGAGGGTTCGTCCATATATTGTTGATATGTCTGTCTCTGTGTTAGGATCCTAGATACAGAGCCAGAAGGGTTCACGAGTCCAACCTCATTTTACAGCTAAGGAGACTGAGGCCCAGAAAGATGAAGTGACTTATTGTCCAATTGAAACCAATCTAATTCATTTTGAAAATATCTGAAGATGGCTATTGCATCCTTCTTGAGCCTTTTCTTCTCCTGAGTATAAAGTTCCCTGGTTCCTTCAACTGCTCCTTGTATGGCGCCATCTCTGGCCCCAAGGCTAGCCTGATTTCTCTCTTCTGGATGCTGTCTGGCTTATCAAGGACTTTCCTAAAACATGGTGCCGAGACCAAACTCAGTGCTCCAGAGATGGTCTGCTGAGGGCAGAGGACAGCAGAGACCGATCCCTCCCTTGGTCCTGGTTTCATGCCTTTGGTAATACAGCTTCACTGGCTGTCACATCATACTGTTGACTCATATGGAACTTGCCATTCACCAGAGATCCAAATTGATAGTATGCTGGGCCCAAACTAACATGATTAAATTTAACAGAGATAAAGGTGAAGTCTTCTACTTGGGTTTTTAATAAAATCAGCTGTAGAAGCAATAGCAATTCATATAAAAAAGGCTTCAAGGTCAACATAAGCCAACAGTGTCGCGTGGCTGCCAACCAAGGTACTGCAGGCCTGGGCCGCGGTAAGATGGAAGGAGCATCCAGCATGTGGGAGGCGACAGCCCCGTGACATTCTGCTTTGGTAATACCCACATGTACGACAGGATGTTGAGTTCTAGAAGGCTAATGCCAAGCTGACATGTGTCCAGGGGAGGGGGAACAGGACACTGCCATATGAGGAGCAGTTCAGGGAATGGGGGGATGCTGATCCCTCTTAGAAAAGAGAAGACTTATCATGGGGAGGGGAACAAATGTGACAATTACCCATCCCATGGAGCAGTGAGTAGAGTGAAAATGTGTTGTAATGGAAAAGGCATCAGATTGGGATTTGTGAGAACTAGATTCTAGTCCTAACTTGGGCATTAGAACTATGTGACCTACTGCAAGCCATAGTCCACCCCCACTCTAGCCCTCAGTCTCTTTTGTAAAATGAAGGGGTTAGCTTAGACCTCTAAGATCCCCTCTGGCTCAGAATTCTTATCCTGTGACTTTTCTCTGGGGCCTCAAGGGGGAAGAACTATGACAAAAGTAGCCAGGAGGCAGACCTACTTGATGAAAGGAAGAACTTTCTAACAATGAAAACTACCCAACAATGAATAGTCTGTGCTCTCTCATGAAATGATGAACTTCCTGTCACTAGAAATGTTTGAGCAGTGGCTGGATGGTATTTGTTTGGAGAGGGCATTCTAGCCCGGGTAGAAGGTTAGACAATATTACTTTGAGATCACTTCCAGCTCTGTGATGCTTTCTGGTTTAGATGACTTCCTTTGAAATGGCCCCTCTTTCCCCAGGTAAGACAGGTGAGCCCACTTATCAGACTTAGCATCTTCTGATGGTGGTGGATTCTTCCCTTCTCTCCCCACAGGGGTCACCACTGTCCTCACTATGACCACCCTGAGCATCAGCGCCAGAAACTCTTTACCTAAGGTGGCATACGCGACGGCCATGGACTGGTTCATAGCCGTCTGTTATGCCTTTGTGTTTTCTGCGCTGATTGAATTCGCCACTGTCAACTACTTCACCAAACGGAGCTGGGCTTGGGATGGCAAGAAGGTGATAGAGTCTCAGGAACAGAAGGTGAGTGGCTATGGGAAGAGGGCAGAGGGAGGGGCTAAGAAGCAACCCACGAGTGAGCTGTATTGGGACCAGGAGTGGGCAGCATGCAGCCTGCTGGTATTGAATGAGGCTGTGTTCTATTCACTGGGGTCATCAATCCAGGTCTTGACTGGTATGCTTCTTGGCAGCTAGGAGGGAGGGAGGGGGCAAAGGCTGGAGCAAGCTTGGAGGAACCACAGTACTGGTGAGCAGGAGTGTGAATCCCCAGCATATACCAGTCATGTTGGGGGAAGTACACGAAGGATGACAAGATGACAGAAAGAAGATAGAATGGCTCAACTCTGATTTTGCTTCTATTTTCTCTGTCCAGCATAACAACTTTCAGTTCAGAAGGGATAGAATAAATCTGGTTAAGTGGGAATTGAATCTCAAGACAGGCAAGGAGATAGTAAAGAAGCAGCTGGTCACTAAATAAGTTGTAGCCCAGATGAATTACATCCCAGGGAACTCAAGCAATGCTCAGTTATCATCACCTTGTGACCAATGTCAGTCATCTTGGAGAAATCGTGGTCAGAGGCCAGAATACTGGAAACAGGAAAATTTCCCAATGTCCAAAAAAGGGGAAAACATGATTTTCAGAATTCATTAAAGTAAACCTTGATACCAGTCCCTGACAAATTCTAATTATGGATTATTAGTCAAATGGTTTGTGGGCCTTTAAGAATACAGAGATGCCAGGAGCCAATATAGGTTTACTAAGACCAAGTCATACTAACCACATTCCCTTTATTTGGCAGAATTACTAGACCGGTAAATCAATAGCAATGCTATCAACACAAAGGTGGATCTTGATTTCCACAGGGCACTTGACAGTCTCTCATGTTCCTGTGAACAGATGGAGAAATGGGGGCTAGATTATAGTAGATTTAGGTGGATTCATAGCTAGCTAAGCAACAACTGTGAGTGGTGATTAAGGGATTGATACTACCCTGGAGAGGAGTCTCTAATGGTGTATTGTATGGCTCTGTCCTTGGTCCTATCTGGTTCAACGGTTTTCTTAATGACTTGGACAAAGACATGGAGGGCATGTCAACCAAAGTTACAGATTCCATGATATGAAGCTGGGAGGGATAACAATCGAGCTTCTACCATATATCAGCAGACTAGAATGATAGGCTGAAACACAAAACATCACTTTAAGGAAGATAAGGTCTTACATTTGTGTTAAAAAATACATTGCACAAATACAGGATGGAGGAGATGTGGCTTAGCAACAGTTCACTTGAAAAAGAAAAAGAAACCTTGGATTTTTAGTGGCCTGCAAGCTCAGTGTGAATCAATAGCGTGATGTAGCAGCCCCAAAAGCTAATGCAATCTCAGGCTGCATTAATAGATACACAGTGTCCA
The DNA here is from genome assembly GCF_003287225.1 of Phascolarctos cinereus. NCBI lineage: Eukaryota > Metazoa > Chordata > Mammalia > Diprotodontia > Phascolarctidae > Phascolarctos > Phascolarctos cinereus. The sequence goes on from NW_027556291.1 coordinate 28,309,857, forward strand.
GAACAAGGAAGATAATAGCCCTCCAGTACTCTGCACTTGTCAAATATTATCTGAAGTATGGTGCTCACTTTTGGGCACCACATGTTAAGAGAGGCATTAATAAGTGTGTTCAGGGCTGAGTTGCCAGCAAGGTGAATGGTCTGGCAATCATGCCATATGAAGAACTGCTGAAGAAATTAAGGGAGATCAGCCTGGAGAAGGGAAGACTTGGGAAAGGGAAGGATGGGGAGGAGGGCACGAGAGCTGCTTTCAAATAGCTGAAGATTTGTCATGTGAAAAAGGAAATACAAGTGTCCAGTGTAGCTCCAGAGGCCAGACCTAGGACCAAATGGGAGGCAGATTTCAATTCAGCAGAAAGAATTTAACATGTGGCTCTGTTCAAAACTGGACTGGGGTCTCTTGTGAGGTAATAAGCTCTACATCACTAGAGGTGTTCAATTAGAGGCTAAATCACTACCTCAAAGGGACGTTCTTGCATTGGGGTAGGAGGAGACTAGACCCTATAACCTCCAAAATTCCTTCAAACTCGACTACTCCCCACTATACTCATCCTCCTAACTCATTGGGCCCTCCTCTTTGCCCACACCCTTTCTACCCTCTCAGCAGCATGGCTTCTCCCCACTCCCATACCCTCCACTGGTTCTGACCAGTGAGAAAGGAGAGGAAGCAGAGTAGCTTCACACCCTCTTCCACACTTCAAGGGTGCTGAATGGGAGGTTTGTCTGGTGCCAAAGGAGGGGAAGGGAAGGGAAGGATGCCTTGTAATTCCTTAGCCCTTCCTCTAATAAGGCATCAATGGAGGAATGAAAGGCTCTTAAGGGATGGAAGGTGACTTTACAGGCTCCTGGTAGAACTATGCCTCAAGTAGCTCAAATAGCATTTGTTTGAAATCTTTAACTACCTTTCATTTAAAGATCTTGGTGTCTACCCTGTTACCTCTCTCGCTCTAACCTGATTTTAAGATTATAGCTTTTAAGCAGAAAGAGATCTTAAATTTCAAGTCCAAGTCTCTTGTTTTTGACAGATGAAGCAACTGAAGCACAGAGAGGGAACATGACTCGTTCAAAGTCCCACAGGTAGAAAGTGCCCAGGATGAGGATTAAAACCCAGGTCCATTGACTATCAATCCAGTCCTCTTTCTATTACTTCTCCTAATCATCTGCAGAGACCAACTGTCTCTGGATAATTTTGTATCCATTTGATACCATGAAGGGGGACCTTTGTACTCTCTTCAGAGGCTGGATAGGTGGCCATGCTGAATATATGGCTTGGCTGCCTAGGCTGTCCTTACCCGTTAGAATTCACCCTTTAGGCTTTGAGGAAAATTTACTGAGCAGGGAACTAGGAACAGCTTGGGGAAAGGTTTGGCACCTTCCTTCCTGGGCATTGGCTTTCCCCATAGTTACTCTCTTAATTTCTGGGCAAATAACTGCCAGACAGCTCCTCCATCACCACACCCCTCAGCCAATCTCTATTCCAACCCTCTCTGCTTACAGAAAGTGCTTACTCTAGCACGACTGGTCCCGTCTTTTTATTAGTGAATCAATTCTGAAATCAAGCTTTGTCCTTGACATTCATTCTGGAGGCTGGGCTTGGGGGATGGCAGTGGGGGTGGGCAGGGAGGAAACTCATCAGAATGTGCTTTGTGGGTCAGATAGGGAAAGGAAAAGGAGAGAGGAGGGGAATGAGATTCTTGCCAAAGCAAGGTGCTCTTTAGTCCTAGGGGCAAGTGCCAAGAGGTGAGCCCATTGAAACAAGGGCCCTAGTTCAGTAGCTTAACTGTTAGAACTGACCATCATCTTAGAGGTCATTTAGTCCAACATCTGCTTCTAGCACCTAGTAGGACCCCACTACTTATTCATTGAACTGAACAAGGACACCAGTGCCCAGACTGTCTATGAAATTTGCCCAAGGTCATCCAATTAGTGGCAAGTCAGTGGATTTGAAACATAAGTCCCAGAGAGGGCAGATGGCTAGATTGAGGAGTTGGGGCTGCATTTTCTCTGTATTTCTATAGGATATGTATTTTTCTGTCAAGGGCCACTGAGTCACAGGGGAAAAAGTAATCAATCTCAAGTCATATAAATGAAAGGAAAATTACTTTTGTCCTTTTAGGAGGACTATAAAACATCATCCCCATGTACTTTTTAAATTAAGGGGGCATAAAATACCATCCAATAAATAGAATAATACCTAATAAAAACATATACTTTGGTTCTACATCACGGCCAGTTAAATGGACAGAGAAATGGGGAATCAAAAGAGACCAGGATAAAGGGAGAGAGGCAACTTCCTTGTTTGCCAAAGAGGTTTTCTGGCCATTTTTTTCTTTTCAATGAAAAAAAACCCACTAACTTCCTTGTTTTGAAATTGGGAGACAGTCACATCCCATGTAACAGAGAAAAAACTATCTGTTTTCATAGAATACCATCCCTGTCTTGTAGCCATGGTCAGTCAGTCGGTCAAGAAGATTTAAGTGCTTATTCTGTGCCAAGCATTGTGCCAAGTGCTGGGGACTGGATGAAATTAAGCCCAAGGATGGCTTCACCCCATCAGAACCCATGCTCTGTAGCAAACATCAGTGGAAGGCACCTTGCTTTGACAAAAGTCTCCAAGGGATTTGGAAGGGGCCAGGGAAGATCAGGTGGCTTGCTTAGCCAATCACAGAGGTGCTTGGCACCTTCAGCCTCCAAGTTTAGAACTGAACAACTGTCTTGCTTGTCTCTTCTGGGACAACCGGGTTTCTTTGCTGAACTTGTATCATCTTAGGAACAAGTTTCAGGTCAGGCTGACCATGCCTAGCATTCAAGGCAATTGGAGATCCTATGCCACTGGGTCATTTAGATGTCTGGTTTAGACATTAGTAGTTAAGTGAACTGGACCCTTGGCTATGATCCCACCCAGTTTAAATAATTTGGCTTTTGTTATGCTCTCCATGTTTTCCCTCAACACTTCCCATCCTGCCTCAAAAGCAGAGCAGTGTCCGCCTTGGGGGAAGGAACATCCTGGGAGTTTTGAGTGTGAACTGAGAATAGCATCAGTCTTTGATCAGAAGTTCCAGATTCCCCCAGGAGGTTGTTCCACTACCTACACATAACCAGAATTCCTTGCAGGACCCTAAAGTGGTATGTCCTTCTTACCCAACCATAGGAGGCCCCTTTCCTGAACCCAGTCTGGGAGTTGCTGGGAATGTCTTCTCCCAGAAGACTCTAGGCTGCCTGAGTCTCTGGCCCCTCCAGACCAGCTGGATAGCTTCAGGGGATTGGGACTGGGACTGTCTCCTGTGTTTGCCTGGCATTTTGAGTCATAGGCCATGTTGTTTTGGTGCCGTCTGGCATGAAAGTTCGCTACTGATTCTGTCTCGTCCTTTAATTAACTCTACCCAAAACAACTGTCAGGAGGAGAGCTGAGGAACAGATTGCCAATGGACAGGGAATAGCTCTGGGCTGCATTTTCAAAGTATTCTTCTTAGTGGTAATATATATATATATAATATATATATATATATATATATATATATATATATATATGTATATACACACACATATATACACACGTATACGTATGTATGTGTGTATATATACACACACATACACATATGTATGTATGTATGTGTGCATATTATATATACTATGTGTGTGTGTGTGTGTGTGTGTGTGTGTATCTGTATACACACACACATATGTGCATACCCCACCCAAACTCAGGCAAGGTTCAATCTCCTTGTGGGATTAGAGGGGTCTTATTTTGGAGTGGGTGTTAGGGAAGGATAGAAAATTATAGCTAGCATTTATATGGCATCTGAAGCTTTTCAAAGCATTTCATCTCATCGGATCCTCACAACAATCCTGTGAAATAGGTTATGTTTTGTTGTTCAGTCGCTCAGTCGTGTCTGACTCTTTGTGCCTCAGTGGACCATAGCACACCAGGCCCTTCTGACCTGAGGGGCTTATCTTCCAATGTCATCTCTTTTAGCATTTGAATACTTGGGGTTTTCTTGGTGAAGATACTGGAGTGGTTTGCTACTTCCTTCCCCAGAGGATCACCTTTTGTCAGAACTCTTCACTATGACCTGTTCATTTTGGGTAACCCCGCCCAACATAGTTCATAACTTCATTGAGTTATACAAGCCCCTCTGCCATGACAAGGCAGTGATCCAGGAAGAAAGGTTAAATTATTATCCCCATTTTATGGGTGAGGCAGCTGAGACAGACAAAAGTTGAATGATTTGTCCAGGGTCACACAGCTAGTATCTGAGGAAGGATTTGAACTCAAATCCTTCTGAATCCAGGTCTATTGCTCTATACACTGAGTTACCAAGCTGCTTTAGTGGATCCCCACTTTGATGTCTTTAGAAGCCATAGCTTACTAGGGCCCTGGGCCAGAGGGAGCTTTCTATATATGGCTTTGTATATTGGGTGACCAGGGGTCCCCTACTGGCATGATCCTGGAATACAGGAGGTGTTCAAAGAAGATTTATCGAATTGGAGCAAGATGAAGGCCATGCAGGAAAGTTTAGCATGAAGAACCCTGGCCTAGAAAGCAGGAGACCTGAGTTCTACAGTCAACCTTGCCACCAAATTTCCTGAGTAACCTTGGGCAAATCTACTACCCTCTCTGGCCCTCAGTTTTCCCATATTTAAAAGGAGGGCATTGGATTAGATGGTCTTTTAAGGCCCCCCCGAACTCTAACAGACTCTCTGAATTCTCTCTTACAGTAGGGGGTGGGGTCCAGATGAGGTGGGCTAGAGCACCTGGGACCAGAGAATTCTCACTTTGTGGTCCAGACAGCGTCCTTGGATCTCCCTGATTTCCCTAAATTGTCGCAGAACCAGGGAGCAACACTTCAGTTTCTATACTCTGCTGGTCGTGTGGGGCTCACTTCTCAGGGGAGCATCATTGCCCCAAAGGCAGGACTTTATTTTCTCTGTACTTTCTCCCTTGGGCCTGAGAATTGTTTGCAGTCTGTAGGAGGGAGGGGCTGGCCAGGTCAAGCCCAAGTAGGTCTGCCCTGCCCTGCTATTGCCCAGGGCTGCTGGACAGCTCCTTAGGTTTGAAGCATCTGACCATCACTCTTCCAAATAGAATTGTAGTTTCCTCTGCCACTAACTCAAAAATCAATCCCTTGGATTGGAGAGGAAGGGGCATTCTCAGCATCTTCAGTTGATAGTGTTGGTCTTTGTTATACACAAAGGCAGTAGATAGCAGGGCCCTCAAAGGAGATGGGCTAACTTGTCACAGGCTTAACTACATGTGCTACCTACCCTCTACAAGCTTACATTCTTAACTGAGTAGCATCAAGCAGGGAGAGGAGCACTACAATACTGGTCCGAGAGAAGTATTGGGGATAGCAGGCAAACCATGGGATCAAATATCTCCCATGACATTTGCTAGCTAGGAGATCCTAGGCTCCACCCACGGTCTCATTTTCCTCATCCTTAAAATGGAGATAATAATAGCTGCATTCCCTAGCTTACAGGAAAGTGCTTTGCAAACTTCAAAGGCTGTAGAAATGTTAGAGATTATTGGCCCAGAGACCATTTCCTTCTTTTAAGAAAATTGGACAAATAACTCTGTGAAAATAAAGTGAAGTCCTGAGAGTGAGAATATTTGGGCAGCATAAAACCTATGATTAGGAGCCAGGAAACTATGTCATCCAAGAGAGTTAAGGTGGTACAGCTGTAAGAGACTAACCTCGAAGCAGAAGTCCTAGGTACAAATTCTGTATTGGCCACTTATTTCCTGTGGCATCATCTACTGGCCACTTCATCTCCCTGGGACTCAGTTTTTTCATCTGTAAAATAAAGGGGGGGGGTGGACCAGACAACTTCCGATGTCCCTTCCAGCTGTAGATTTATGGAATTGGGGGTATTAAGTTTGGAGCAGAGAAGAATTCTGGGTCAGGGTTGGGGGTGGGGGTGGGCAGACTGACAGTCTTCAAACCCAGCAACTTCCTAACAATTAGAGCAGGGGTGGGGAACCTGTGGCCTCGAGGCCACATGTGGCTAAGTACTTGGACTCAGCTTTCCAAAGTAGGAATGGGCTGCCTTGGGAGGTAGTGAGTAGCTTGAAGACTGGAAGTTATGAAGAAGATGCTTGTCTAGGTGTGGGCTGTGTTGGATAATTGCATATCTTCCAACTTTTATATTCAGAGGGTCATAGTGAGGCCTCTACTAGGGTGGAAGACATGAGGTTTGGCAGTGGCCCCAAGGAGGCAGTAGGTAGCAGGGCCCTCAAAGGAGATGGGCTAACTTGTCACAGAATTGTTCTAGTGGGTATATGTGGAGGAGGAAAGGACTCTCTGCTGTCCTGATAGCACATTATTTTACCTTGTGACACTCACAGCGCTCTCCCAAAGAGTGCAAGTTGCCACTTGTCTCTTTTCTTCTCAGGAAAGGTGCATCTCACACACTGGCATTTGCAAAACCTTTGGTGGTGATCCCCTAAAAGCTCGGTGCTGCTTATTTGCAAGGCTCACAACTCATTTCCTGCTAGGCTTTCAAACTCCAAAACATCCCAAGTGATGTCATTTACACTTTCAGAAATCAAATTTCCATAGGAAGGAAAAATGACTTTTGGGGGGTTTGGCATTGGTTTTGCTGCTATTTCCTTCTGCCTCCTTCTTCCTCTGTCACTCATAGTGTAGCGAGGCCAGGATACTGGCAACAGATTTGTCTCTGGCCGTTCCTATCAACCCTCCTCACCCTTCTCTCTCCATATATGTCTCCTCCAAGGGTCTTAGCAATCAATAGACAATGTTTCCAAGGGCTTAGAGCCCTGAATGAAGGGCGGGGAGAACAGACAGAAACATAACTGAGATTGTGAATGAGCTGCACACTGGGTCTGGAGACTGCTCCATGGTCACAGAATTGTTTTTTCTAGTCAAGCCTGATCATGATGGACTTGGAAATGTGGCATCACTGGAATTTGGGGACATTACAACAGAATCATAGAGTGTTAGAGTTGGAAGGTATCTTAGAGATCATCCTAGCCACCCTCACTTCAATTTTACACGCGGGGAAACAAAGGCTTTAGAGCTGAAACTTCCCTCACTTCCAGCAGAGTTCTCTTTCCATCACAATGTTCAAAAAGTCATCTATCTTGGAGTTAGGTAGAGATACCAAGATTAGGAATGATTTCATTTCTCCCTACAGAGCCAAGCTTTTGCCAAAAGCCCACCCACCTCAATTTGGCATATAGCCATACCATCTTAATATACACAAGGGACAAGAGCCTGTTTATGTGGTGTTGGAATGGTGTTTACATGGATGCCAACAGGCATCACACATCAGTGAGACCAGAGAGCCTGACTGAGACTGGTAGAGAATTAGTTTCAGGAGTTGCTCCAAGTGTCCTCTGAAGAAGTTAGATGTGGAATTTTCCATCTGTGGCCCAATACCTAGAGCCAAGGATGGGGGCCTAAGAAAACCCAGCTATTTGGCAGTATGATTCCAGACATTTGTCTTTCCATGAGTGTTAGTGTCTTGTGGCTATAAAAGGATGAATTGTACATGTTTTCTCTGCATCATAAGAAAGGAACACAAGCTAGAGACAGCGGAGAACAGTGATAGTAATGACTGCAATGTCTGTAGCCCTTGGAGGCTGATAAGGGGTTTTCCACGCATTATCTCATTTTATCTTCAAAACAATCCTGCAAGGTAGCTAGTACAGGTATCATCACCCCCAGTTTACAGATGAGGAGACTGAAGCTCAGAGGGTCTTACCCATGACAATGAGTGTCAGAGGGGACATATGAATCTAAGTACTTTGCTCTTTCTAATATCACATGTTACATCTCAGAACTAAAGAAGAAATGAGAAAAATTGTAAACTTCAGTACGGCTGTAATGTGAATATTTAAAAGTAATATGAATTAGAGTCATTGAAGTCTGGCTCCCTTGGCATACAACATCTATCAGGCATAACATTAAATGTTTAGCCAGGAAAAGGAAAGACTTGGCTGGAGGAGGAGGAGGAGAATGGGGGAAATGACAGCTGCCTTGGAGTATTTGAGGGGTTCTATCAAGTAGAAGGGGAATAGAGCCAGTTTTCTTGGCCCCAGAGGGGCCATGGGTGCCCTGTGATGGGTAGAACTTTCAGAGAGGCAGACTGTGGCTTGATGACAGGGAAAGCTTCCTAACAATTAGTGCTGTTCCAAAGTGGCACAGGCTGCCTCTAGAAGTAGGGGTTTCCACCTTATTGGAGCTTCTTCAAACGACTGTTGGGTGGCCAGTTGCCATAGAAGATAGAGAGGGGATGCTTGTTTTAGGTACAAATTAGACTAGATGACCTTTAGGGGCCCTTCTACCTCTGAGATGCTCTAAGTTGTGCTGTCTTCATTGTAGCTGTCTGCTCAGAACTTAAAAAAAAAAATTAAGCCTGGTCCCATTTTAAATCACACATAGGAATCTTATTGAATTAGGGCTATGTCAGTAATTCTCATTATGAGTATATGTTAGTAGTTGTTAACTGAAATTCAAAATCTGCCATGGAAAGTATGCTCACCATTCACTACCTCTCAACTTTGAAAAAATAACTTGCATTTGACTCATTCATTCATTCATTCATTTGCTCATGCAGCCAACATCTATTGCGCACCTACGGATATATAAGGACCAGTGTGTGGCTCATGGACCACTTGGAGAATCTTGAGGTTTGCTTCTCCCTGGCACCTGGTCCTCTGACCAGTGTGGGTTTCTTGAGATTGGGAGAGCATACAAAGAGCAAAGGGGGAACTTTGACTATACTTCCTTAAGCCAAATTAGCTCTGCACCCCCTACCCTGAGCAAGCACAGTCATCAGGATCTGATGCCATGTGAAGAATGGGTCCTTCTGCCTTTAGACTTGGCCAGAGTCAGCAGAGAGCTTGAGGCTTGTTCCCCAAGTGTTTCACGGTTTGAGTAGAAAATGTGCATCTGGGGAAGTATCACGTGAGTCAACCACGTGAAATCCAAAGCCCCAAAGCTGTGAATGACATGCCTAGGAATTCTGGGCTGCTGGAGATAACTTGAGCTTCCTTTCCCAGTTGCTGTTTCCCATTGCTGCTCTTTTCCCGTGCGGGCTTAGTCTCAGAGTAATTCGAGGGCAGCATCAATGGTAGCTTTTAAGAAGTAACCTAGTAGGGCACTTGTGCTGTCTTCTGGGCTGAAGGCCCGGGGAAAGGTAGGTCATTCTTAGACCAGACCAAGCCCTTCCTGCTCCTCCAGATTGTCAATCACCTAGGAAGGTCACCCCGTGTGTGTCCATGTATTGCTTTGCAGCATGATTTCACCCTCTCTGTTTTCCAGGACCATCGCCCTGGACAGCTCCATGACATGGAAAACAATGAACCCATGGACCCAGTAGCTTCTTCCTCACTTTGCTGCTGCCCCTCCCTTCCTGTCCCTGTTCCTGAGCTGAGGGCGAGTGCCTGGGCCTTTCTCCCAGATAGCCCTGAGCTCTCATCCTATTCTTTTTGTACTGTTCCCAAGTCACCTGCCCTAGCCACCTTGTCCCGCGCTTCCACATGACCTACAGAACTCACTCATCTGAGGCTGTGGGTAGTGCATACATACTATCATATTGATGAGTATTGCATGGTAAATGTGCAATAAATCGATAGTCCAAGTAGAGTCACCCCCATTTTATAGCTGAGGAAACTGAGGCTCATTGTCACATAACTTGCAAGTGGCCAAGTGAAAACTTGAATCCAGGTCCTTCTGACTGCAGATCCAATGTTCTTTTTGCTACACCACGTTTATTAGACCTTAAACGTAGAAATCTGGAAAAAAACCGCTAGATTTGGAAACCCAAATCTAGAAGAACTTGGTTCAGATATTGACTCTGCTACTTGTTGCCTATGAGACCTTGGGCAAATTCCTCCCATCTGGGCTTCAGTTTCTTCCTCCTTAAAAAGAGAAGTTTGTACTTCTGTTTAAGGTAGATTACTTTTCCTAACTAAAATTTTTCCTCATTTCTGTAGTCCCAGGCTGCTGCGCAGTCCAAAGGGCCCTGACTCCTGGATGATATTGTATTTGGTAACAGTACATTGCTCCCCATCATGAGTCATCATCCCTAACTGTAACCCTGGCCCCCTACTACCATTAGTTCCATGACTCCAGTGTCCTACCTCCCCCTTCTCTCCCCAGCCCTCCATATTGGTTTGTACTATGGAAATAATCAGTCTTTGTTTTGTTCCCCCTCCCCTGTTTTCCCACCCATCCACTCACCCATTCCTATAGAAGAAAGAGCCGATGACCTTGGCCAAGAAAGCAAACAACACCTACAACATCGTGGGGACCACCTATGCTCTCAACATTGCCAAGGACCCTGGCCTTTCCACCATCTCAAAGAGTGCTGCAGCCACTGCTACCGCCTCAGGGGCAGCTATCTCCCCACCCAAGACACCCCATGTGGTAGAGAGTCCCCCTGAAACCAAGAAGACCTACAACAGTGTCAGCAAGGTGGACAAGATCTCCCGCATCATCTTTCCTGTGCTCTTTGCCATCTTCAATCTTGTCTACTGGGCCACATATGTCAACCGGGAGTCAGCCATCAAGGGCATGATCCGGAAACAGTAAAGCCACAGTTCCACCCACTTCATTGCCAAGAAGCATCCCAGGAGACAATGGCCATGGGTCTGCACCCATTCCCTTCTGAACATATAGGCTTTGCTTTAGAAACATCAGCCAAGTTGTGACTCTTTCATTTGGCTCACTTCAGGCTGTCAACTTCAAAAAATGTCAATAAGGAAATCTGCCTCTAACATTGGGAGTCTGCCCTCCATCAGTACCATTTGCTGCTACCAGTCTTTCGGTTCACTAGCTTCCCCATCTTGCCCACTCCCCTCAGCCCTGCTAGTCCTCAAAAGAAAGTCAGTGTGCACATTCCCATGGTTCCATGCTAACATCCTACAGTTGTATATACCTCTATGAGTATCCCCACCCCATACCTAGTCACCACGTATTCACCATGGAGTACTTTGGCTGCCCTTGGTACTCCAAGGTGATGAAGCAGTACTTGGGGGCCTAGGCCAGACTCATTAGCCTCATGGGTGTATTTAACTGAAATTCCATAATGGGGATAAACAACAGTTGGATTCTCATACTATCTCATCTCGTGTTGTTTCTTCTCAAGCCTCCCTTCATGCCACAGGGGTCACTGTAGGTTACCAGAGATCCTGGGCTGTGGAAATAGGAGAATAAGAGTGTCTGAAGAACAGAACCACCAACTCCTGGGCCCTGGCCATGCCCACTTGTTTTCCCAGCAACACCATCTCACCCTGGCTGCCCTAAGTATGGCCTGCATGGAGAGAAGTGACTGGCCTCACCTGGCTGTCCACCGCCCTTCTGCATGTCCTCAAAAAGCATACCATGTGTGCTCCTAGGAAAACTTCTTTCCCTGGGAGCCCTGGTAGGATCCTTCCTCTGTTTGCCTTGCACTTACCTGGAGGCATCGATTTGTCTGGCCTTATTGGCTCCTGCAAATATTTTTTTAGTCCCCAAATTCTCTCCTGCAAATTCTTCAGAAAGAGAATCAAGTATTTTTTTCTTGAAGAAAGCAAAACCAAGACTACCACCAAGGAAAAGGCACTCTCCAAAGACAAAAGAAATTAAAAATGAAACTGACAAGATAAGGAGCCAAAAGCTTGGGGTAGGGTGAGATGCCAATCAGATGGACTGGTAGGGCTCTGAAAGGTTCTTCTGGTTTAGGTTGCTAAAGCCTCAATGCTGTTCTCCAAGATGAACATGACCCATCCCTCATCAATCAGACTCTTCATAAAGCAGCCAGAAGCCAAGGGGGCTTGTGTAACTTGGAGAGCCTTTTCCTGTGGAGAGGGCAACCAGCTAGATGACAGGGCTCCCCAGAGTTCTGTCTCAGGTTGCTGAAGCCTCCACCTTCTCCAGTTTCTCTAGCCCACCCCTGCCAAATCAAACTGCCTGCTGAGACAAGAAACCAGCAGCTGAGGGGGCAGAGGGTTGTAGCTTTGAAGTCACCCTTGGAGTGGGCAACCAGCTAACTAGATTAAGTCCTACTTGCTATCCCAACATGCTGAAGGCTCAACCTTCTCTCTAGCCAGCAACACCCACTCAGACTCTCTGTGAAGACAAGAAGCCAGAAGCCAAGGGGGCTATTGACATCTGGGAAGGATTCCTGTGGAAATGGATCCATCAGATGGATAATCAGGATGGCTGACTCCAAGGAATGCTGCTGTTCCGGGCTGCTGCCCCTGTACTGAGGTTCTCTGGTCCTCAACACACTGAACCTCCTGACTTGGGCATTGTCATCAAGGTAGCCCCAAAATGAAGCCTCCTCCCCCAGACCCCTCATTTTGCCTCATTGCCATTAAACGGTTAGTCTGCATGTTCTTTAGATTGGGAGATCCCAGAATGGGGCTTTTGAGTTCTGGCTGTCTTTTTATTTCTTGTCCTTCCCATCCCTTGCCCCTCAATCCTAGAACCCTGGGATCACCCAGATGAAAAACCGACTCTTCCTTTTTCCCAAGTCAGGGCATCATGGAGGTCAGAAATCCCAAGAAGAATAAAAACTGATAGGGACGGAGGGAAACCCTAAAAAACTGTATTCAGTGGAAGATGTAATGAGAATAAAAACTGTCTACTTGAAAGCCTACCTAGATTCCAATCCCTCCCACACTGATTTCAGATTGACTCAGGGCCTCCATTGTAGCCACCCCTCTCTGCCTCCCTCTTTGTAACCAAACTGGGGACAATTTCTTACTCTCCTCCCTGCCCTGGCCCCCCACTTCTCTCCAGTGAAGCCTATCAGCCTAGGGCACCTTCTCCCCATGGAAATCTCAAGGTCTTCCTCCAAATGAGCAGTCACCTGCCCTGCATGACTGGCTGGGATGTGACCTTTTCATTCCCTCCACATTTATCACAGAGGGTCAGAGCCTCATTTGGTTAAATGCCATTGTCCTGCATCCTGTGCATACTGATGTGTCTGCAGCCTGCAGGAGACAAGATCCACCTGGATTCCAAGGGAATGGAGGACTCAGAGTGGGAAAACACCAGGGATGAGTATATGCAAGGGGAGGGAGGAACTCTAGGTGGGCAGAAAGAGAAACAGCCTTCCTATTCTCTCTCAAACCTCAATAAAATGAGCAAAGGGGGGAACTAATGGAAGGACCTGCCTGGATATTAAAATCAGAAGCAGAGCCATCCTGAGAAGCACATTGCCACCCCTTCCTTCCCCTAGTCCTTTTATCACTAATTCTCCCAATAGCTCCATGGAGCTTGTAGGGATAGAGAGAGAATCTTTCGTTTTTAGATCAGGACCATCTTAAGAGGTGCTGTTACTCGTGGCTAAGGATGAGAAGTTGGTTTTGGCAGAAGGCAGGATTCAGATAGTGGTCAGGAAATTCTAGGAGGAGAGGAAAGAGTGAAAAAGGAAAGGACAGGCACACATATGGAGTGCCACCTAAAGAAACAGTAGTTATGGTTCTCATCCAACCAATAGCACAGCCATGACTTAGATTTCTGTTAATATGGCTGATTATTTGAATAGAATAATATGACAAGCATTTATTAAGAAGCTACTCTGCGTCAGGTACTGCACTAGGTACAAAGGATATATAACCCAATACAAACATAGGAAGAGGCTCTGCTTGGCTAAGACCACCAGGGACCACGAAGGTTTTTAATTTGCCAGGGATATTCGATTTTCAGAACAAGAAACCAGGCCCAGCCAATATACTCTTTGGTACCTGGGAATCTTGAAAAACAGTGTTAACTCAAGGTTAAGGTATTACTTAATCTAACCCATAATCAAAGCATAAGGTCTTACTTGAACTAACAAATGATTATCCTTCCCAATAGAATTGTAAACAAAGCTATGAGTCCTGTCTTCTCTGTCTAATGGTTCTTCCCAGCAGAGAACATTATCCTTAGTTGTAACATGTGTATGCAGTATGTGTGGCGTGTGTGTGTGTGTGAGAGAGAGAGAGAGAGAGAGAGAGAGAGAGAGAGAGAGAGAGAGAGAGAGAGAGAGAGAGAGAGAGAGAGAGAGGCACACCTTCAGAGGCTAATGTTCTCAATAGGGTAGAACCTATAGAAAATTCATCAGAATTTCTTTTTGTAGTTGGTTGTAAAGGATAGCTACTTGCTAGTTCAAAGCACATCCTGATTAATAGAAAGTCTTTCCAAGTTCAAAGGGATTGTTATTTACCATAAACATTTTAATGAAAAGAGTTCAAATGAACCCAATGTTAGAGTTCAGATGGAAGGTGTAAACAGGAATTTATATGATGAATTGGTTAATTGCCCACCTCTGTTGGAGACAGCCCAAGGCTTTTGCCAGGCCACCCAAATGTGCATAAGATTAGCATGGAACTAGATGTAGACAAGGATGTGTATTTGTATGTTTTATTAGCATAGATGCAGACCCCAGCAACTCACCTGGGTCGGCAAGGGTTTTTAGTCATGTATTCATTTGTGAAGAGAGGCTGGGGGAAGAAGGGGGAGAACAATTGAGTATTAAAGGAGGATGTGAAGTTTTCTGATGTGAATATGAATTACGAACAAATTTTTCCAGTGGGAGTTGTTTGGAACCACTTCAGTCACCTCCTCTGTCATTCCTGCCGTCACTAGGATTATTGCTATCGCTGTTACAGACGTTAGTATCTGAGATTGTTGAACATCAAGCTTCTGAAGAGCTCCAGACAATTACCTATGCCTCATTTCTCCTCACCTCCTCAGAGGGAACAATGAAGCAAGGTGTGGAAGAGGGCAAACATCATTCTTTCCACTTTGGAGGTAGAGAAGCTGAGGTGTCAGGAGGTCAACTGACTCACTCCAGATATTCTTCTATCTTTTTTTTAACCCTTAGACTTCCCTTACTTTTTTCTTAATCCCTTTCTTCAACTTCTTCAAAGTCTGTGGCTTTCCCCTGCTCAGTCTAGACACTTTTCTTCATATGTGGCTCTTCAGGAAAGCCTCTTGGTCACTGGGGCACTCTCTAGAATGACTGACGCCTCTGAGTGCCTCCTCTTTCCCCTCAGAGCTGTTCCTAGCCTGCTTTCATACCCAGGTCCAGCCTTCTTGCACTCATGTCTGGTTAGAACTTTCTCTTCTAGGGTTGTTCTTTTAGAATTCCCAGTAGGAGAAAGTTTCTTTTGGGGTTTCTCAGGATTAGCACACTAACACCGCTCTTTGCCCTTTTATAGACAATGTTGTGTGGCCATCTCATTGAACTCAGGAGCCAATTTCTCCCTTCAGCTTCCTAGATTCAATTACCTATGCTGTCTGTGTCTCCTCCCATCCCCCATACCTTCTACATGGGTAAACTCTGGTGTGTCCAGGCCCAATTCAGGACATTCTGCCCTTTTGTCAGCTCAGCTCCCCAAATTGTGCATGCAATTTCTTTTGCAAATACAGTTTTGCTGTGAGAAGTGCACTTTGGAAACAGTTTTCTGGGTGCAGCATTGGGGGCAGAGCCAAGAGCAGTGGTCATGCTGAGACCTGTTATCAATCAATTAAAGACACAGCTATTCTCAGGGATGCATGGTAACCCAGTGCTCTGAGAGACCCCAGGCTTCCGGTCAAAGTATTCTCGGAACAATTTGTCTAGTAGAGCGAGCCTCATGAGACTTGGACACTCAAGATAGTACTTCTTCTCGTGACTTGGGAGCCACTGGAAAACTAACCTGGTACTTGCCTGGCTGAGAAAATGGTCTGCATGTGATCTGCAGCAGCTCCTCTTGCATTGAGGTCCCTTCCTCATTCCTAAAGCCAGCATGCCCTGCTCTTCAATGAGGACTACTCCCCTCCTCCCCTGCCTCTGCCAGGCTAGGATTTTGGCTTCCAAACTGTGAGAGCCACTGTGAGGCAACATCCCCATCCTGAAGTGAAGGCAACTCAAGAGAAACAGATAGCAATCCCCCAACTAAGAAACTGCCCCTCCGACTGGACAGACAGACTCCTAGAGCCATCTCGGCTCCCTACATACAGGTAATCAGGCCACCAACCACTTTAGTCACCCTTCCACTTTCTTTTCACATTCAACACCCTGCCCGGTTGGGTCTCTAGCTACAGGGGCCCTTTGTAGTCTTATCCTATTGCCCCCCTCAACCTTCAACCAAAGTCTGAGCTGACCTGATTTGTCTATAAGGCAGAAATTAATCTTGTCCCCTAGCAGTAGCATGAAAGGAGAGAGGGCTCTCTACTTGGAAAGGAATAGGCATAAAGTTGTCAGCAACATTCTTGAAGTACTAACCCCCTGGCTAGCTGTTGTTAGTATATCAGCTATTCTGGACAAGCCCATCTTATTAATATTGGCCTTACTGGACCAAGCCTGTTAGTATATACTGAACCCCAAACCAAAACCACTCTAGGTTCCTTTGCCTATAATGGAAAGATAGACAGTAAGGATACCCATAAGATAGAGCTTCTGCCCAATTACCAGGTGAAAGCACCAACCTGGTGACAGTCTGAAAAACCCAACTTTTCTTTTACCAATCTACCCAATGGCTTTGGGTCATCTACCTGCTGACTTAATGAATGGATGGATCTCCTATCAGCACTGATCAACAGATTGATAAACTGAGCACTAAGCCATGGCAAAATGGGAATGACCCGACTTGGAAGAAAGTCCCCCATCCTGCCAAGAGAGTGGCATGTGCTTACCCATAGTTTCACTGTGACTCTTCATGTCCTGAGCTATGATTTGGCAGGCCAAGTAATAGGATTTGAAAAGAAAAAAAAAGTTCACCAAGACATCTCTTTCCAAAAGAAAGTAAGAAATACTAAACGCATGACAAGGTCTACAAAAATGATTTCCACCATTTTCCATTCCTCAACAAGCAGTACCCTAGCAGGACATGTCTCAAGTGAACAGAGGGCTTTCAAGGTTGTGGCCTTGGCAATTCCAGTTTGGCATGCCCACACTGGCCTCTACCCAGGCATAACAAAAACCACTTCATTAGGCCATGGCTAGGAGACATACTCTCCCCCAACACCCTACACACCCCCCTTTGCTAGTTGCCTCCTCTCCTCTTCCTTGCTGTCTGCTTTGTTTGTCTTCCCTTCCCTATGAAAGAGACCCGGAGCCATCTACAGTGGTAATGCATGACAATCTCATTATTCTCAAAACTGTGTCTGTGAAGTAATTAATGGCTAGAGAAATGTACACTTTATTGAATGGGGGGTGGGGTTAGGGTTAGTTTATTGAGTGGCTGTTAACGATCTTAAAGGAATTTCTTATGAAAACTGTGACCTTTTCCGCTCTGTAGAATTGTGTTTCCCCATGCTTTTGGTGCAGTGTTTAATGCCTGTTCAATACAGTTATTTCTGAATTGTATTTCTAGTCTTGGCTGGAAAATTTGTCCGACCGATTTTTAATTGAGAAGATTAATTGAGTGTGCTCTGCATGAGCCCACACTCCTCCCATCCCACCCTTACCCTTAGCTTTCTCCACACAGCTAAAGTGAGAGGGAGGAAAGGTACCTAGAGTAAATGGAGACAGATTATAGCATCTCAAACAAACAAAGCCTCTATGAAAGCCCAGATTTGATTGGCTGAGGAGGATTTCCCCCAGTAAGATAAAGGATTCTCACCTCCCAAGAAGATGAAGGAGGCAGGATTCTGCAGCCTCTGTCACATGGGCTCACAGTCATTGCCATCACTCTAAGGCTGTTTTCCTGAGGCCTAGTGGGTGGGCAGGGCTGGGGAGAGTTGCCACAGTTTTCCAGCTACAATGTATGCTGGGGAGTGGATGCCACTCTTCCTGATATGACAAAGAATCCCCCAGAAAACCATGATCACAATGGCTGAAGGATGGGTCAGAACTTCTTTGGGATGTAGGGACATGAACCAGAATCTAGTCCAGCCCTATGATTATTTATTTCTCTGCCCTCTTTTTCCTCTCCCCCACCAAGGTCCCATCTACATGCAGATACTGTCTTTAGAAACCTGTCCTCCCCCTCCTCCAACAGGCAGCATTCCAAATGCCCCCTTATCTTTAGGATACAGCGACACCCCGCCCCCAGCATCTACAACATTCCATCAGCCTCTAACAACTCCACAGCTTGAGCAGGGTCCTTTCTATATGGTCACAGTCAGCCAATGTGGTCCTGGGGATACTTGGTCATTCTGGAAGGATAGGGATGAAGGGAGGATTGCGAAGAGGAAGCATATCCCTGAGTTGATTGTGGGGCTGATGGGCTTCCACAATGCCACCTGCTTGATTTCGCATTGGTTCAGTGACTGTGGTCATCTCTTCATGACCCAAGCAAGGGAGAAAGAAGAAAAATCCTTCAACTCCTGGGGGTTTGATGTGTCCCCTTCCAGATACTGAGTTCTGAGAGTTAGGGGTGGGGGCTGGCTCAGAATTGGGAAGCTGCTGGTCTCTGCACCTTCAGAACCTGGACACCTTTCATCCCTAGATTCTCCATGCCCAATACCCTTCCCCCCCCTATGATTTTCTGATTCCTACATGAAGCCTCACCAGGGTTTGTGGGGGCAGGATGCTATCAATAGGAACACTTTGCCAGAAAGTTCCAGTCACAGGCAGGGGGCTTCTGGCCACCTAGGCATCCCCAATGATTGTGCCCTTGGAGGGAAAGAAGGAAAAAGAATGGCCCTTCCTCTAGTCAGGAGACTAGGAAAGCCAGAGAGGGGGAAATCTCCATTGGCCAGCAGGCCTCGATCCTTTGGCTGAGTCTCAGTTTCCTCCTCTGAAAATGGAGTTCAGACTGGGTGAGCTCTCAGGTCCCATGCAGGTCCTATCCTCGGATCCTCTGAGATGCCTTTGTCCTCTCCCAGCTGGCACGAGGACAGGAGCCCTTCAGCTTCCCAAGAAGTGCTCTTTCAAAAACAAACACAAATCCAACAAAAGGCAGGCAAGCAAACTCCAAATCACCAGCACATTGTTTTGAAAAAAATCTGCCCGATTTCAGTAAGACTCATAGATTTCATGCCAGTAGGGTTACAGCTGAAGGGATAAATAAAGGAGGAGCATGTTTACCCTCCAAGATTCTCTTCTTTGAAACTCACAAAACATCCCCCTCACCCCCCCAGCCAATATGCTACTGTTTTCGAATACATTGTGCACTGAATGTTAGATTTATGTAAATTAATTTTTCTAAAGCCCCGATTGCCAAGCCCAAATGAGAGGCAGCTTGGAATAGCGGATACAGAGCTGGCCTTCCTATAGGGACAACCTGGGTCCAAATCTCACCTCTGACACATACCAGCTGCGTGACCTTGGACAAGTCACCTAAACTCAGTGCGCCAAGGAACTGTCTAATACTCTAAGTGGCAGAGTAGTGACTGATCTGTTTTGGTTAAGGGAACTACCTCACTGGGAGTTCCCTATGTTAATGAAATAGCAAGTCTGGTATGAAAAAAAAATCCAACATCTCTGCTTGAACAATCCTGGCACTGAAGTTTCATCCTGTACTCAGTATTGTAAGTGTCATCCTGTGGTAGGCTACAGGGGAGACCATTTCTTTCTTCCCACTTGCCTCTGAGCTTCCCAATTGGGTACAATGCAGCAGTTAGCAGTGCCAGACAGACAGATCCACCCAGTGGTGACTGTAGTGGGGGTGGGACTGGGGTACTTTAGCACCATCTCTCTCCCAACAGCGCTTGAGGCTACAGATGTGGAAGCTGTGTTTCTACCAAGGATGGAGGCCTCCAACTCTGAGGGGCCTCTGCAGCCATCTAGTTTAATCTGTACCTAAAGAGGAAGCCCTTCCTGACACACAGGCCTGACAAGGGGCCCTCCAGCTTTTCCATTCCATGCAACACAAGTATTGATTAAACCCCTTCCTAGTACTGGTGCCTGCACTAAGCCCTGGGGGTGGGAAAACTGAGACAACAGGTTTTGCCCTAGAGGAGCTTATGTTCTGAGAGGCTGCAAGATGCACACGAATAAGGAAAGAGAAAATGTGTCCAGAGTAAATTCTGGTGGAGGTGGAGCAAGTGAATGCGCAGAGAGCAGAGCATCTAAGATCTAGAGCCCCAAGGAATCTCCAAAATCATTGAGTCCAGGCCCCTCATTCGAATTTGGGGTTCCCTGACTCTAAGCCCAACATTCTGTCCTCCACATTCCACTGTGAGGCCTTGTGTAGAAGGTGGCACTCTAGCTGAGTCCTGAAGTGAGGGGGAACCCAGCATCTTCCCAGAAGCACATCTGCCTTTCAGAAAGCTCTCATTAATTACCAGGCTGTTTTTTAACTGACATCAAGCCAAAATCTGCTTCTTTGCAACCCCTACCCAAGGCTCCTGGTTCTGTCCTCTGGAGACCGAGCTGAGCAAGACTAATCCCTCTCCCACATGACAGCCTTTCAGATATTTGACAGGAGCTAGCAGGCCCTGCCTCCTCCCCCATGTCAGTCCTTCTCCAAGCTAAACATTTCCAGTTACTTCAAATCCATCCTTATATAGTGTGAATTCAAGGCACCATCTTGGTTACTGTTCTCTGTGGCTCTGTCCAGCTTCTCAATGCCCATCCTAAAATGTGGCCATCAGAGCCAAGCACAGTTGTCCAGGTTTGACCAAGGCAGGGTACCTCAGGTGTTTCACCACATTCTTTCTTGGCTCTGCCAAGGCTCTGCCACTGATTGCAGCCTTTGCAGAGTAATAGCTACCTAGCCGTATTCTTCCCCCACACTTGTACTAGTCACATTGATTTCTAGAACCTGAGAGCAAGATTTACATTGATCCCCATGACATGTCATCTTATTTTATTTGGTCCATTGGTTTGGCCTGATGAGAAGTTTGAGGCTCCTCAGTGTCAGACAGTGTATTAGTTATTCCTCCTAGCTTTGTATCATCCACACATCTAAGAAGCATGCCCTCTATGCCTTTATACGTGGTGTTGATAAACAGGTGAAACAGCTGAGGGCCAAGGGTATACCCCCAGGACACTCCTCTGACAATGGCAGTGCCCTTTGTGTTGGTCACCTCACATCCGGGTGCTCCATTGACAAACATGAGTACTTCCAGAGCAAGGCGACAAGCATGGAAAGCAGAGTCTGAATAAGAACAATAATAATTCATTTCTCGAGAGTTTATTGTTAGTGCTTATGCCTCATCATGACGTGGACAAGACTGTGGGTGCTCAACTGAGCATCATCTCTGGAATTCTCAACCAAGTTGAAAAGGTTCTGGGTAAAGGCCCAATGAGGTCAGTCAGCTGAGAACCAGACAAGGCTCTCACCACTAGTCACCAGAGTGGTAACTTTTTCAGCTGTAACAGCTTTGAAGCCACTCTACTAATATCACAGGGAAGACATTTTGATCTAGGTCGGGGGAGGAAGGGTCCATAGCAACAAGACCATGCCTGAGACAAGGGTTTGTAACCTAAGTTCTACAGGCCCACAAGAGTCTGTGGATGATTTCAAGTACTTCATGGGGGAAAAAATGACATCGTTATTTCCACTAACTTCTAACTGGAGTTTACCATTTCCTCCAATGATTTTAAAATGTCATTCTGAAAAAGAGTCCATAGGCTTCAGTAGACAACCTGCCAAAGGGGTTGATGATGCAACAGGAGGGTCAGAACCTCTAATCTAAGGCTTACAAAGTACTTTGCTCACAGCCTGGCCCCATGCTCTCCACTTAGGTCTTTTTAAGCTATAGCTCCCATCCTTTACCCATAATTCCTCAGGATGCTTGGTGGTATAAGCCAGATTCCCTCCAGAGGCATAACTAGGAATGTTTTTGCCCCAGTATGGTGAGGAAAGAAGTGGACAGTGAATGCACAGGACTTGGCATGTGGCATGTATAATTGAGTTGGGATGACCTGCCCAAATTTCGCTCTTTCTTTGTTTGGCCCATGAGACCACCTCTTTTTTCCCCCCAAGGATGCAACCTTTCCCTCCCACCAAGAGGTGGGTTAGGGAGCCAGTGGCTGCCCCTGAGCTGTCCTGGGGAGGATACATCTCCCTTCATGTTAACAGCTGGGAAGAATTCTTGCCACTTACCTCATTCTGGCTCTGCCCAAGGAGCCAGCATCCCAAACCACTGTAGGTTATTATGCTTACCCAATTTCAGAGAGTTATTTGCATTTTCAGTGGACATGGACAGTAGCATTTGTCCTCAGCATGAAAAGCAATTTTTACAGGACTTTCCATTCCACAAACACTTTCTTTGTGCTGAATGAATACAGGTTTTCTAGTTTAAATTGTCTTTTGCTCGACTATACATCCCAGTCAATCACAAAGCAACCAATAGCATTCACAAGGCAGCATCGGAGTGGGTGCTTAAACACTTAGCAAAAAGGGACCCAATTTCCCTCCTGCACGGGGTCATTTCCTTGTTCTTTAAGCCAAAATCCCATTGGAAATAGAGAAAAAAATTAAGGTCTCAGTGTCCCAATTCTTGGCTCCAAGAGCCTCCAGCAAAGTGGGGATGCTATGGTAAGGATGTGAACATGGCATACCTGGTGCTTATGCCCACACACTAAAGCAACAGAGGTACTGAGTCTGCCTCAGAAACCATCTGGTCCCATTTGTACCTGAACAAGAATCCCACCTAAACAACCTTAACAAAGGCTTGTCCAGCCCTTGGGGATCTCAATGCCTTCCAAGGCAGTCCATTTCACCTTTGGACAATTCTACCTGTTGGGGGCCCCCAAATCCATCTCTCAGTAGACCCCATCCATTCTTCATAATTCTGCCCCCTGGACCAGGAAAACAAGCTCGCCCCCTTTCTCCCTGCCATTTCATACCACTCCTTTTTCTTCTCCAGACTAAACATCTTCAATTTCAACACAAATCAGCATGATATGAGGAAAGCATGATATAAGACTTGGAATCCAAAGACCTGGACTCAAATCCTGACTCTGACACTTTGGGGCTGTGGGACTGTGTTTAAGTCGTTTAACTTTGCTGAGCCTCATTTTGCTCATCTGTAAAATGGAAATAATAATAAATAAAACTCTCTACCTCACAGTGTCACTGTGGATATAGGCCAGAGTAGTCATTGCCATGGAGATGAGAAGAGGAAAATGCTTTTAAAACTTCAAGCATACTATTAACATAAGACAATTATTATTGTTACTCACCAGCTCTCTGTAACGAGATTGCTTGCAGTTGTCTTTCCCAAGGATGGTATCCTTTGGAGGTGCTAAAGTCCTCCTTCCAATGTGATGTCCAGGCCTGAATCCACTTCCCCAGATGTGCTTTAGCCAGAGCAGAGGACATGGGACTCCCTGTGGAGTCTTTCTTGATCACCTAAGCTAGCTGTCTTCTCTCCTCCACATGGCCACAGCACAGAGATCCTCACCTGGAGCACAAAGGTTCATGGACACTAAGTATAGAGTTTTATTTCCCAGTAGAACCTAAGCTTCTTGAGGGCCGGGACTGTTCCATTTTTGTCATTGTATTCTCAGCTCCCAGGACAGTGCCTAGCACAGAGTAGGCACTTCATAAACTTAGCACAGTGCCAGGGGGTAGTATTAATTGATTGCTGAATCCAGATACACTTCCTGGGCTTGTTGGTTCTTTGAAGAGAAGGCTATGTACTATGCTCATTAGTCTTTCTTTACCCTCCCCACTCCCCCTCCCCAGCACACCTCCATTTTACAGGGTCACATAGAAAAAGGAGGATAGGGACTGTAACTATGATTTCATTAATATAGGGTACTTCCAGGTTAGGAAACTCCTTCTATGAAGACACGTCCATGTGTTCTCTGAAACTCGTAGTCTTGGCTGTTTAGAGCACTGGGAAGTTAAGTGACTTGCTCAGGGTCTCACAGCCAGTACGTGCCAGGTCTTCCTGGTTTCCTGGCCTCTATCCACTATACCACTCTGCCTTTCTCACACAGAGAAAATAATCAGTAAATGTTTGTTGAGCAAATCAAAGACTCCAGAACACTATTGAGGACCCTCGGAGCTCTTTGGGGGACCATCATTTTGAGGTGACATATTAGAGAGCTAACGATATGACCCTCCTACAACAGGCTAGGGTACTGAGGGTACCATTGGCTTGACCCTCAAAGGAGGGCTGGAAAGAACACCACAGATCCAATGCGTGCTAAGTCCCGGCTCATAAAGCACAGGGAGGGCTGGAGAGATTTCCTCCTGACCCCTGCCACTCACTCACTGCTACCCCCCAATACCCTTTGGTGGGTGTCACCCCTCTGACACTCTGACACTATGAAAGGTAGCACTTCCAGGGGGCATCTCCCATGGGGTCTGGGAGAAAACTAAGTTCTCTCCTTGTTTAGGTGACCTCAGACTGACCTCTTTTGTCAGTGGTCCTTGCTTTGAATAAAATTAATAATAAAGGGGCCTACTGGCAGTAGCAACTGGGGAATTTTGGGGTGGAAAGGCATGTTCTCCATTCAGCCCAAGGAGCACAGGATTTAGAGCTAGAAGAAACCTTAGAGAACAGCCAGCCCAAGGCCCTTGCTCTTGGAGATGAGGAAATGGAAAGAGAAAAAGAAAGTGGCCTGCCCAAGGCCTCACAGACAGCAGAGCTGGGATCTGGGACCAGCCCTGTGGACTTCCCCCCTCCTTCACTGTGCTACCTCCTTTGCTGACATCCCTTCCCCATCCTTTGCATTCCTACCTCCCCCCAATCACTCCTTCCAGTCCCTTCCCATTGCCCCAACTGGGTGGTGCCTTGGGCCTAGAGAGGAGGCCACTTGACCTCACACTGCTCCTCATTGGGTAAATTGGAGCCCCATGTAGGCAGTACCCCTCCTTGGACTGTCAGGTCACAAAGGGATTTTCCAAGCTATTCAAGGAGAGATCTGAAGGCTGGAATATGAAAAACTGTCCCCTGTGGTTCCTAGGCATTGCTAGGAAAAATCATCTTCCCCAGAGCCCAGTGACATATCCTCTGAGAATGGAAATCCTTTGGGCATTCAGGCCTTGGTTCAATTTATTTAATCAGATCAGCACCTGGCCACGGGGCTGCCCAGTAAGTGCTTGTGGAATGGAATTGAGTCAGACTCAGTCAAAGGGACTCATTTCCTCTTTTGGAAATAGGGAACTAGGTAACTTCTAGGGGCCCTTCCAGATCTCAGTCAGGGCTTCTTCACAGTCTGGTATCCTGACCCCCTTGGGCAATCTAGTGAAGCCTAAGAAGCCCCCTTTCCAGAATCATGTTTTTAAATCACTGAAGGAAATGCTAAATTTCACCTGCAGGTTAGTGAAAATAAAGTTGTCATTTTTTTCCTATCCAGGTTCCTGGGCTATGTAAAATCTAACAATAGACCATGGGTCCCATGTTAGGAAGCCTATGCCTTTAAATCCTGTGCCTAAGAAAAAAGGGAGAGAAATCAATAGAGATCAGAGAGTCCTTCCCTTGGCAGACCCTCCTTCCCTTGACAAACCATCTTCCCCTATCCCTTCCCCTCTCTGTCCTCATTAGGAAGGATGAAATGGGTACCCTTTCTCCTCTCCTAGCACCCTCATTTAATAGAGGGGGAAACTGGGGCCCAGAGAGGGGAAGCAACCCCTTGAAGGCCTGGGTCATTGTGCTTTATTCAGTTTCCCCGAGAGTGCAGTAGCTTCTGGCTGTTCCTTAGGACTAAGGGAGCAGGTGTCCTTACCTGAGCCTTGTAGAGGCTCTTGCTGGGTAAGCTGGGGCTCCAAGCGGTTGAGAAAATCCTCTCCTCCTAACACACACATTTGCCATCGCAAGTCTGGGACCCCAAGCTGCAATGACAAGAGCTCCTACCATTTTCTCTGGCTCAGGCAACAGTGGGGAAGATACATTGAAACTCTTCCTCTCTCTGATCCAGGCTCACTTCCTGGAGTGAGCACATGTATCTCCTCCTTCAGCTTCCTCTTCCCCTTCCCCTTTCTCATTTGGTCTGGGCCACAGCTAGGAGCCAGCATTACTGCCTGCCCCAAGCTGGAGCCTCCCTTCATATGCATTCAGTCTCTGGGGCCTCCTGGTCTTCCCAATTCAAAACACAATGGGCTGGCCCCAGGAAAAAACCTGGAACAGTTGAATCAGAAGAAAGATGGAGTGCAGCAGTCCAGTAGCCCAGGTAGCTTGAGGGATTAACTGGAAAGGCCCCTCTTACCCTGGGGGAAGGGGAGTAGTACAGAACGGGAGGTGTCCCAGCAAGCCAGTGGAAAGCTCTATCTCAGCATACTAAGAGGAGATCCTGAAGCTCAGGTGGTGGAGCAGGCAAACACCAACACCTGGACCCCTGAATGCTTCATTGAGGAGAACCGGTGGAAACCAGCTCAGAAAACCACCAGGTGCCTCAGCATTCTACAGCAACTGGCTCTCACACAAAGCCAATGACCAGGCCTTAGGCTCCCAACACAAGAAGCTTGGGTCAGTGCCCTCTGCTCCCTAGCAGGAGAGCCCAATCTCTTTAAAGGCCAGGAAATAAGCAAACACCTTGAGCAAAAAGAAATGTACAATAGATTCTTATTATGGAAAGAGTGAAGATCAAGACAGAAATTCTGAAGAGGACAACATTGTCATCAAACCCACATCTGGAACCTCAAAAGGGAATATGAACTGGTCTGAAGCCCAAAAAGCCTTCTTAAAAGAGCTCAAGAAGGATTTTAAAAGTCAAATGAGAGAGGTAGAAGAAAAAATGGGAAAGGAAATGAGAGGTATGCAAGAGACAGTCAATAGCTTGGAAAATGAAGGAGAAGAAAAATTAACTGTAAGAAACAAGTCCTTAAAAAATATAATTGGCCAACTGGGAAAAAAAGTACATTGAAGAAAACAAGTCCCTAAAAAATACAATTGGCCAAATGGGGAAGGAGGTACAAAATCTAATAGAAGAAAATAATTTGTTAAGAAGAAAATAATTTGTTAAAAATTAGAATTGAGCAAATGGAAGCTAATGACTCTATGAGACAGCAAGAATCAGTCAAACAAAAACAAAAGAATGAAAAAATAGATGAAAATGTAAAATATCTCATTGGTAAAACAGCTGACCTGGAAAATGGATCCAGGAGAGACAATTTAAAAATTTTTGGTCTATCTGAAAATCATGATGAAAAAAAGAGTCTGGATAGTATCTTTCAGGAAATCATAAAGGAAAACTTCCCTGAGGTCCTAGAACCAGAGAGTAAAATAGCCATAGAAAGAATCCACCGATCACCTCCTGAAAGACATCCCAAATTGAAAATGTCAAGGAATATAGTAGCCAAATCCCAAAATTACCAGGTCAAAGAGAAAATACTTCAAGCAGCCAGAAAGAAACAATTTAAATATCATGGAGCCACAGTCAGGATTACACAAGACCTTGCAGCTTCTACATTAAAAGACCATTGGGCGTGGGAATATGATATTCCATAAGGCAAAGGAGCTTGGATTACAACCAAGGATCAACTATCCAGTGAAAATGAGCATGATATTTCAGGGGAAGAGGTGGATATTCAATGAAATAGGGGACTTCCATACCTTCCTGATAAAAAGACCAGAGCTCAACAGAAAATTTGATCTTCAAATACAAGACACAAAAAGGTAAATGGGACAGAAAGAAACAACATGTTATTAATAAGAGCAAGCTGTTTACATCCCTACAGGAGAAGATGACACTTGTAACCCTTGAGAACTGTATTGTTATTACACCATGTTAAAGGGGTATACGTAAAGGGGGTGAGTATTAAATTGACTTTGATCTAATGATGAAAAAAATCTAATTAAATAGATTAAATGGATCCAAGTAAGTGAATTAATCTGATCTAACTAAGAAAATGTACTGAGAGAAAAGGAAAGGAGGAGGCAGACAAGGGTAAATTACATCACAGGAAAAGGCACAAAAACCTATTACAGCAGAGGGAAAGAAGGGAGGGAGATGAGCATTGTTTGAAACTTACTCTCATCAGATTTGGCTTAAGAAGGGAATAATGTAATCAGTTAGGTATAGAAATCTAACATGCCCTATAGGCAGTAGGAGGGAAAAGGGGGGAAAAAAGGGAGGGGGCTAATAGAAGGGAGGTGGGAGTAAGGGAGGCGGTGGTCAAAAGCAAAACATAATGAGGAGGGAAAACAAGACAGAAAAGCATAAATGGGAGAAAAAGGATGGAGAGAAAGACACAGATAGTTATCATAATTGCGAATGTGATATATGAATGTAATGGAATACTATTGTGCTATAAGAAATGATGAACAGGCAGACTTCAGATAAACCTGGAAAGATTTGTATGGTTTGATGCTGAGTGAAGTGAGCAGAACCAGGAGAACATTGTACAAAGTAATAGCCACATTGAGTGATGATTGACTTTGATAAACTTAACCCCTCTCAACAATACAAGGATCTAAGACATCTCCAAAAGCCTCATGATGGAAAATTCTATCCACATCCAAAGAAAGAATGATGGAGTTCAAATGCAGATCAAAGCATACTATTTGCTATTTTTTTCTTCTGTTGTGTTTTGTTTCGTCTTTCTGGTGGTTCCTCCTATTCTAATTCTTACAACATCACTAATGTGAAAATATGTGTAATAAGAATGTATATTTATAGCCTATGTTAGATTGCACGCCACCTTGAGGAGGGGGAGAAAAATTTAAAACTCAAAAGCTTAGGGAAGTGATTGTTGATAAATCAAAATAAATTAATTTTTTTAAAAAAGAAAAAAACACAACAAGCCATCGAAAAAATAAACTACTTATCTAGGTAGAATGACAATTTAAATATTTAATAACCCTTCTTAATGCACAGCCTTAGTGTTAACACTAGGTTTGGACAACCCTAGTAGGGTCATTCCTAGATGTAGTATAGAAAGGTTCTTAGGGATGATCTAGACTGGAGTAGTAGAAAGAACCTTAGAGGCCCCTCTGATCCAACTGGGCCATTTTACAAATGAAAGTAAATTAGGCTTCTAGAGAAGGCACACAGGGAAGACCTGGGAGATGAACACACATCATCTGACTTCAACTCCGGAGTTCTGCAGTTTTACTGCAGAAACCTAGCTGCCAATGCTGTGATTTTTTACAGATGAGGAAACTGAGACCCAGAGTGAAGAGACTTGTACAAGACCACACAGGGAGAAGGTGCCCAAGCTAGGACTCAGCACTTTCTACTCCTCCATGTTTTTCTCCTGGCCAAAGAGGGTTTATCACAAGCTGGCACTTGGCAGATCATTTATGAGCAACTCCCCATGTTAATGCTAGCATTGGACACAGAAAAAAGCTTTTCATTACCAGTCATCTTTTTGGGGGGATTTCTCCATGAAGATGCCTGTTATCATGCAAAGACCACTGAGGTGGAAGTCAGGAGACCTGATTTCTGGTACCACTAACTACCTCTTGGTACACGATGTTCTGCGCTTGGAGTCAGGCAAAGCTGTGTGGCTCTTGGAGTAGGGTGGGGAGCTGACTAACCTATATGAGAAAACTTTGGTTGTTGAACAGGAGTGATAGACAAACTCCGCTCCAGGACTCAGCCTACTGCCAGCAATCCCAGTGACCAGAGAAAGCTCATCTGACTTTGACCAAAAGCTTTATTGAACCTTCCAGGGCAGGTAAGCTTTGCCTTGGGCCACTCTTTTGGGTTCACAATGCCACAGGTAAATTGTTCCAAGAGACTACTTTAGAAACTTGGACAAATGTCCTTTTCCTGGTCCCTGGGTATAATACCTATGCTATTTCCAGTCCATAGAGCATTTCCCGCTCTCATAATGTATTCCACACATTGCTATCTGTCTCTGATGGACCATTCTCTGTACAATTGGCCATTCTATTATCACAATAGCTCCCTTAGCCCAGCCCAAAGTTCGGCTGACCAATAGTGTGGCCTTATTCAACGGCCTCATTCAATGTCCCCAAATGGAAACACAAAAGTGAATGATAATGAAAAAGATGAGAGCCAAGGAGAGAACAGTTTATTCTTATCATCTCAAATACAGCAGGCCTTTTGTAACCTAGCAATGAGGACTTGGCCTGACCTTTCCAGCTGAGCTGGATCAGGCTTCTGACTGTGCTCACATGTATGTGGGAGGCACAGTTGGATGCGTGCTAGAGCCGTGACCTAATGAGTCAGACCGTGGGTTTCCTACATGTGTGTGAGTGTGAACGTGTGGGCATAAGAAACCTACTGGGTGGCTAATTGTCTCAGTTGCTCATATCACAAGAGTAATGAGGTCGAGCCCCTCTAGGTGAGATTTCTTCTTCTCATATTACAACCATAGTTGCAAGCCCCCGAATCCTCCTAGTGAGTTACCCAGTCTTAGAGCAATGGTCCAACCCAACAGGAACGAGGCATTGAAGGATGGAGGTCTGGGCTGACAATTTATTTCAACAGTCAGGATGATGCTACAGAATTCAAATCTCAGATCTTGCTGTCTAGTTTGACTCTAAGCAAGTCTCTTCACCTAATTTTACCAGGGAAAGTGCACTGAGAGGCTAAGGAAAGTCTTCCCATAGGAAGTAATGCATTGGATAGATGGCCAATGAGGCTGAATAATGCAAACCTAAGGAGCCTTGAGGGGGAGTTAGGCATTCTAAGAGGCAAGGGTGGGTGACGAAGGAGTGCATTCCAGGCATGCATGACAACATGAGCAAAAGTATGGAGATGAGAGATGAAATACTGAGGGCAGGGGACAGTTAGCAGGCCAATTTGCCTAGAAGATGGAGTGGGGGAAGGAGAGTAGCCTGAAATAAGTCCAGAAGGTCAGAGATAATAGGGTTGCCAAGGGCTTTCCATGCCAGGCTGAGCTGTTTGTCATCCATCCTAGAGGCAAGAGATAGCTATAGAAGGTTTTTGAGGAAAGGAGCTACATGGTCAGCCCTGAGATTTATGAAGATGATCTTGGTAGTTCTGTGGAAGATTTAAAGAGAGATGTTGGAAACAGGGATTTCATTAGTCATGACACGAGGTGATGAAGTCTTGAATTAGGTTAAATGATTGTGGGAAAGTGGGATGGCTAAGCACGAAAGTGGGGTGGCTGAGCACAACATTTCCCCACTGTTTGCAAAAGACTCTGAACTGTTTGAGAGTAGCAAGGGACTTCTCATTGTATATGAAGCCTAAAATGATATTATCAATGTGTCTAACTGATTATCCACAGTAGTGGTAGGGACCATTAAGCACTGATAAGCAATAAATCAACCAGTAAGTATTTCTTAAGCAGTTGCTGTGTGCTAGGCACTGGTGATACAAGGACAAAGAATGAAACCGTTTCGACTTGCAATGAGCTTACATTCTAGTGGGGGATACAATTGGGAGTGTCAGGAATGTCTTACAGCTTGAACTGACTGCCTGTGGGAGTCAATAATTCAATTTTCAACATAAGCATTTAAAACTCAGAAATCAGCAAATGCTGTAAGTCAGGATTTGATTTGATGTTTTCTTGATTGTCTATCCTTAAGAAAGTGACAGAAAAAATGTTAGTAAGAGATTCAACCTAAAAGTTTTGCATACATTCCCCACCTCCCAGCTGGTTGTTAAACATTTACCAGCAAGTTACTAGCAGCTAGTATGTATAAAAATATATGACATAAAGAACAAGTTCTTATATATTTAAAGATGACTGCATATATATTTAAATATGTGAATAAAAATACATCAATACATCTATGTATGTATAGATATGTATATATATATATATATATATATATATATGTATAGATCTATTTATCTATACACACAAAGTACTATGCTTAAATACAGAGTGGTTTGGGAGGGAGAGGCACTAAGAGGTGAAGAATCTGGAAAGGCTTTGTGTAGATTATGATGCCTGAGCTGCCTCTTAAAGGAAGATGATGTAGAATTAAGGACAGAGTGATTCCCATGCAGGGGGTATGGCCAGTGCAAAGACAGGGAGGTAGGAGATAGAGTGCCAAAGAGAGGAGAGGTTGGAAACAGAGAATTCACTAGTCATGACAAGAGGTGATGAGGTCTTGGACCAGGTTAAGGGCTGGAAAAGTGGGATGGCCACAGAGGGAAGACCCGTATGGGCTGGATCACAGAGTGGAGGAGAGGGTAATGGCTAACATCCCAGGAACTTTCCTCATGGCCTCAGAAACATCAGAGTCATACCATAGTTGAGTACTGTATTCAGCACTGGTACCACATCACCAAGCTGGACAGCAGCTTCATCAAGATGGTGCAAGGCCTTGAGTGCTCAGGCCATATGGAGATCTACTCACGGAACTGGGGATGATTAGCTGGAGAAGAGAAGCCTTGGGGAACTCCAGCAATTGGCGATCATTTGCACTTAGAAGAAGAATCACACTTGTTTGTTTTGGCCCCTGAGGGTAATAGATGGAAGTAGAGAAGAG
Source organism: Phascolarctos cinereus (assembly GCF_003287225.1). Lineage (NCBI taxonomy): Eukaryota > Metazoa > Chordata > Mammalia > Diprotodontia > Phascolarctidae > Phascolarctos > Phascolarctos cinereus. Next base: position 28,342,006 of record NW_027556291.1, read on the forward strand.
GAAGATTTAGACCTGAAGTAAGGACCAGAAGGCTAAACAATTAGGAAAAGGGTCCCAAAGTGCGTTGAGCTCCATAAGGGGCAGCAGGGGTTTCCCTTCACTAGTGGTCTTCAGACAAAGGATGGATGACCACATGTTGATGATGATGTCTGGTGATTCTTATTCATATATGTTAGTTGGACTAGATTAAGTCCTTTCCAACTCTGCTATTCTGGGATGTTGGGATTTTGAGCCTCAAACACAAAGAGAGGAAGGAATACTATTATTATGATTACTAATAATGGTAATAACAGTTGGTCTTTAAATGGCACTTTCAAATTTGGAAAACATGCTTGATTCATACAATGAACCTCTAAGTGAGATACTATAGGTATCATTGCCTCTGTTGTACAGATGAGGAAACTGAGGCTCAGATAGGCTAATGTATGGCCACACAGGGACCACAGGAGGAATTCAAATCAGGTCTTCCTGATTCCAAATCCATCACTTTTTTCACTGCAGTTTGGGCATTGGGGACAGTGACTTTGGGAATTTTCCTCTACCCACCTTTGTGCTTAGCCTCTAAATGACCCTCTTTCAAATTCTTTATCTTGTGCCACTGAGCAACAATGAAATTGCTGGAAAACTAAAACTAGTCAGCTCAACAAGCAAATAGAAAAAGGCAATCTAACTGTTCCTCTCACTGAGGTCAGCAACTTGTAATGACTCACATCTTGTCTTCAGCCGGGGCATGATGAGCACAGCAGGAGAAAAGTAGCTGGAAGCATGGCAATCAGGGTGACCAGGGAGAGGCCCAACCAAGGGAATCGACTCTAAGTTTGGAAGGAGGGGAGCATGCCCAAGGGGCATTTGGAGAACCTGAGAGTACCTTGTACCGCTGTTCCATGCTCCTGGAATACCCACCTACCCCCACTTGTCTGTGCCTGCTGAAATCCTTTCTGTCCCTCCAAGAGGCCTGCTTGCTACCCCCCCCACTTCCTATACACACACACACACACACACACACTTCATGTGGCCCATACTACCCTTCACCATATCTGGAACTTTCTTAGTGATTTTGTGTCTTTACCTTATTCTTACTTGTATCTGTTTTATCTCTTTATCAAGTGAAATAACATATGTAAAGCACTTTGCTATGTATCATTATTATTATTACTGTCTTTTCTACTAGACTCTAAGTTCCTTGACAGTAAGACTTGAGTCTTGTTTCCATGTGTGTCCTCACCTCCCTGGTCTGCAGCAGGATGCTTTTTATTTTTAATAGTATTTTATTTTTTTTCCCAAATTACATGTCATGACAATTTTTAGCATTAATTTTTTGATCTTTTAAAATTTTTTTATCAATTTATTTTTAGTTTTCAACATTCACTTCTGTAAGCTTTTGAGTTTTAAATTTTCTCCCCCTCCCTCTCCACCTCCCTCCCAAGACGGCGTGCAATCTGATATAGGCTCTATTAAACATATTTTCACATTAGTCATGCAGCGTGATGCTTTGCATATATTAGATACCAAATAAAAGTTTGATGAAAGGCTGGACGTGTTGTGTACTGCTAGGAGCAATCACGAGGGCCGATGAGTGGGGGATACATGGAGCTGGATTAAGGCTCAGTCTAAGGAAAGGCATATCAATGGACAGAGCTGCCCAGCATGAGAGGTATTCAAGGTGTTCAAGTCTGAGGGAGCCCCTGTCCAGAGTGCTGGAGTAGGAATTCCTGCATGGGATAACTGGAATAATTCCAAAGTGAATTCCAGAATTGGTGGAAAAACTTTTAAGACCCCTTGGTGAGGGCTGGGGGTGGGGGTGGGGTAGACTCTCCAGTGACTTTCACAGGGAAGCTGAGAAGAGCCCCCAGAGCCAGCTAAGAGAAAGCAGCCAGGTGGTGAGTTGTCCAACCCTGTAATCACCAGCCCCCTGGAAGCTGGACCCCTAGCTGAGAACAATTAGTGGTGACCTCAGGGGAGGGGGGAGCCATGGGAGTTTGGGCAGGGCAGCCAAGGATGAGGAGGCATGCCCTTGTTCTCACTGACAACTGGTCTTCGAGGTGAGGATTGTATGAGGAGCCAGGGCTGGGGGTGTAGTAATGTAAGGAGGGCCAGAGCTAGAATGCACACTCACAATTCCCTGGTTCCTTGGAAGGTAGAAGGGTCAATCAATTTCTTCACAGCTTGATAAGCCCAAACTGGAAATTTTCCAAATTATGGCCTCTGAGAGTCACCATCCCTAAAGAGTAGGAGATGGCTCCGTGCCCAAGGCTATAGGTTATCCAGGCAAAGGCAGGCTCATGAGGAGGCTTCCCAATGTCTTGGGGTGTCTTCTAGGCCCATTTTCAGGGGGATGGAAAAAGAGGTGGAGTGAGAATGGCCTGCCCCCAGTTCCTCTTGAAGAATGCTGCTAATATGACTGGTCTAGTTAGCTAAGTCTTAACTGGGCATTCTGGTTCTCAGGAGAAATTTAGAGTGTGTTTGTATGTGTGTGTATGTGTGTGGGGGGATGCATTAAAGGCATGGAGACAAAGTCCAGAGAGTCAGAAGCAGAGCTAGGAGAGGTATAAAGTATGGCTGGCCTGGGCCATATTTCCCCAAAATGGAGGTTCTAGAAGGCACTCACTAATGAGAGAAAGTGGGCACAGAGTAGATGAATGTTCTGGGGTAAGAAGGCCTCAGGTGCTAGAAAGGGAGGTAAGCACAAAGTTGTAAAGGTCTTTCAAAGCCAAATAAAGGGTCTCCTATTTGATCCTGGAGATAAGGAGCCACTGGAGTTTACTGAGTGGAACAGGGGTAGAGGTAGGGGACATAGACCTGTGCCTTAGGGAACATCTTGGGTCCTGGCACCTTTAAGGACTGGGTGGAACACTATGGCTAGGTGATGCTGAATTCCCCCACATTATGGACCAAGAGGCTGCTCAAATACAACCTAACATTTCCTTATTAATTTCTTCATTTAACAAGCAGTCATTAAGCATCTACTATGGGCCAGGTACTGGGGATACAGAGACAAAACCCAAACATCCCTTTCCTTCAAAGAGCTTATATTCTGATCTTTCTCTGGCCAGCTCCTCCTATGCCCTGGGGAGAACCGAGGCTTGAGTTGTCTAAGGGCGCCTCCTCATTCCTTTGAATTAGGTCCATCTGCCTTCTATTGTACATGTGATAGAAACAGAAGGCTGCTGGAGTATGGCAGTAAGAGCACTAGCTTCAGAGTCAGAAGACCTGGGTTCTAGTCCTAGATCCTCAACTTACTCGGGCCAGTGGGCAAGCCACTTCCCATCTCTGAGACTCAGTTTCCTCATCCAGAAAATGGGAATAATAATCCTGGCTGTGCCGATCTCATAATGATGTTGTGAGTATCACATGAGATCAGGTAGGTAAAAGTGCTTTAGAGACAGTAGAGTGCATGCAAACATGAAATGGCTTATTGTTACATGAAGCCAGACTCTAGAGCCCCCTCCCACCTGAATATGGGACCCTTCACTCTACTCAGGACACAAAAAAGTTGTGATCTACTAAGACACAGGGGAAGACAAGGGAGAAATAGCAGTCTGGGGACCAAGGATGGTCCCCAATCCAACAGTGCCATCTTCAATGAGAAAGACATTCAGAAGACTCCCCTGTGCCTAAGAAAAGATGTCTGACTTCCCAGCTTGCATCTCTTAGAGCTGTCTTTCCCTCTCTGTTCTCTTCCTTTCTCTTCTCCCCTCCCTTCCTTTGTCATGAGCTCAGCTAAGCTGTTGATGGTACAAAAGGCACTGGTGCTTTCTCTGATTGTCTTGGGACATATGGAGAGGCAGGAGATGTGGTTCTCTCTCTTTGGTCCTAGAGAGGGAATAATCATGTCCTAAGTGGATTATCCTTGAGTTATGGAGACAAATTTGCATCTTAATTTCCCTTCTGTGAGTCATATTGATGTAAAAACCCGTTACCGTGCACGTCAACACATGCGTATGTGTGCATGAGCACAGCCACAGAGGCAAGAGTAACCCGAAGCTGGGGAGGAGGTCCCCATTGACCACTTCCAGCCCCCAGGAACCAGGTAGCCCCTCAGCCTGAGCCTGTCATTGATTCCTCCCCCAGCCCCGTCTCTGTTCTCAGTACTGGGCCTGGGCAGTTGTCAAGCAGGACAAGCCAGGCTGGTGAACTGAGCTAGCAGGAGAGGCCTGGCAGATAGTGTGTATATAGCAGGCAACCATTTCCTAAAGGCTCTGAAAGGCTGTCACATGAGAGAGGAATCAGCCTTATTCTGCTTGGCTCCAGGGGCCAGAAGTACAGCCAGTGGTGTAAGGGGCGGAGATGTGGATTTGGGCTCCATGTGAAGGAAAGTGTCCTAATAATGACAACCGTCCCAAAGTGGGAACGGTATGCTTGGGTAGATAGTGAGTTTCCCATCCTAGGAGGTCTTAAAGAGGAGATGACCGCTTATTGTAGAATGATTCCTCTTCTGATGGGAAGACAAGATGGTCTCTGAGGTCCCTTCCAATTCTGTGATTCTAAAAAGGGCATTTCATGCCCTAATGCCAGGATTTTTTTTCCTCTGGGTTTCTTGCAATCTGGTTTGCCCATGCCTAGGGTAAATTCTGGCCTTAGAATTCCTTTCCTCGAAGTCCGAGGTTCTTAGCCTTTTTGTGTGTCATGAGCACATATCCTTGGGCAGTTGGGGGAAGCCTATGGGGCCTTTCTCAGACTCCTACTCTTAAATGCTCAAAATAAAATACCTCCAATTACAAAAGAAGTCCATTATATTGAAATATAGTAATCAAAATCACTTTTTCCTCAAGGAAAGAAACTCTGCTCCAAATTCACCTGCTCATTCTCCCCCCAAAGTTGAAGAAACATCTAGTTAATTGCCCTGTCCTGTTAGTAATGATGATAATGATCATAATGACTATCATTTATATAGCACCTAGTATGTGCCATGCCCTATGCAAAGCGCTTCATAAATATCATCTCATTTGATCCTCAAAAACAACCCTGGGCCGTAGGTGCTATTATGATCCTCTTTATAGTTGAGGAAATTGAAGTTAAGTGACTTGCCCAGGGTCACGCAGCTAGTAAGTGCCTGAGGCCAGATTTGAACTCAGGTCTTCCTGACTCCAGGCCCAGTGCTCTATTCACCACACTGCCTAGCTAGCTAGGATAACCTCCAATCTCTTACACCCATCTCCTTCTGTACTTCCCTGCAGCCAATACCACAGTTTAGGCCATCATCACCACTTACTCAGGCAAGTTACTACAACTAATCTCTTTACCCCTAGTCTCTCCCATCTCAGGTCCATCCTGAGGCACAGGTATAACCGTCTCATCTCTTGCACCAAAATCTTCATTTGGTCTCTATTTCCTCTTGGATAAAAAATAGGACATTCAAGGTCTTCTCAAATATGCCTCCTGTCATCTGCACAGCCTTATATCATGTGGCTCTCCTCCACAGTCAAATCCAACCAAAGTAGGCCACTGGCTCTTCCTCAGACTTGCTCTGCCATCTTCCACGTCTATGCATCCATAAGGCTGTCCCCAATATCTGGAATGCACTCTCTCTTCATCTCACTATTTCAGGATTATTAGCTTTCTTCAAGGCTCAGCTCAGATGAAATGCAGTGGATAGAGTAGTGGACTTGGAATCAGGAAGACTTGAGTTCAAATTCTCCCTTAGACACTAGCTGTGTGAGCCTGAACAAGTCATTTAACCTCTCTGGGCCTCAGTTTCCTTATCTGTAATATAGGGATAATGAAAGCCCCTAACTCATGGGATCATTCTGAGGATCCCATGAGATGGCATATGTAAAGTGCTTAGCAAACCTTAAAGCACCATATTAATGCCATGTAGCGATACCATCTCCTTGGTGTAGCCTTTCTTGCTGCACCCAATGGAAAATAGCTTCTCTTCAAGTGTTTCTAGATCTTTCCTTTTTCTTCATATTAAATTTATGCTTATGTCATATATGAGTTCCATTCACTACTACCCACTCAAATGTAATGGCTCCAGTGTAACATTAGCTCCTTGAGGGCAGGGATTATTCATTTTTCCTTTTGTACCCCCAGTGTCTAGCACAGTGCCTGACACATAGTAGGTGATTAATAAATGTTTGTTGATTTGAATTGGAGGTTCCTAGAATTTTTACTTCATACCAACCATTTCTTCCTTACAGGTCAGAATCAGTTCTGAATTTTCTTTCCTTGTTTCTAATTTTTGTGAGAAATTCTCAACTTGCTTTCTTGAGAATTTCAAAAGATAAGCTTTTTAGAGAAATGCAGTTTTTCAACAGATGTTTAAATAGCAAGTAGAAGTCCCACATCACCACCATAACTTGTCTCAGAGCCAATTTTGGGATCCGTATTAGGAAAATATCTGTTGTATCCTCCACCTGGCTAGGCTGTCCATAGCATACTCCAGAAATAATATCATTCTTCTTTTAATGCTCTCTGCAGTGATTTTTCTCCCATGTTAGCTGATTTCTATATGACTAACACACAACTTCTTTACTACTCTCCCCCTTCTCTTAAATGTATTTATTTTGAAAAAGCATGCTCTTCCATTGCTTTATTCTAAGCATGATTCCCTTCTCACTAAGACTTAGTGATACCTATGAGATTTTATTTATCTTCTTTCATCAAAATCTCAAGTTCACTTTATTACACTATTCTGTACATCTTTATATTGACATCTGAGGTCATAAGTGTTGTCTCTGACCTTCTTCATCTGCAGATGTTAATGAAACCTTTCTCTTCCCAAGAGCAGGAAGATGCCATCCTTGAACTCCTTAGCTCCAAACCTAGCCACCCCAGAAAGTCAAGGTGACAAATGACTGGAAGAATGAACAACCAGCTCCCTACGCAGAGAAAAGAAAAGAGCCTTGGAGATTCAATCAAAAGACCTGTCTTGGTTTAAGCCTGAGCTCTCCTGCTCCTGTGTGAACCCAGGCACATCTCTGAACAGCTTTGAGTCTGTTTCCTCCTTAGGGAAAATCCTCACACTACCTATCTCACAGGGCTGTTCTGAGGAATCCACTGCATGTAAAACTTGTTGCACCCAAAAAAGTACGGTATAGATGTCAACTATCTTTTGGCCTGAAATATGACTACAGGAAGGGGAAAGCATTTAATGCTACCTCAAAACACAGCATTCACCTTCAGAAGTCATGAAGGAAATGAACCTCCCCAGTAGGAACTCTTGGGTGGACAGCCTGAGCAATGCTACAAGTGAGATACAGAGATGATTGCCTTTCTCCACTGCCACCTCCCTCCTTGGGTGAGCCGAGTGGTTGGGATTAAATGGAAAGTATCCTGTTGTTGGACCTGACAATCAGGACAAGCTGAGTGAGCTATGCCTGCATAGTTAACATTTCCTGGGTGACCTTTCCTGCTGAGTGAACTTTAGGAGCAGGCATAGAATATTGACAGGGCTGCCATCCCCAGCATGCTACTATTTGCTCAAGACATACAAGAAGTCTGAGTGATTAATGGGTTTGAAATGCAGACTATCACCTTGCTACCCTGCTCTACCCTGCTCTACCCTGCCCCTCTCTCTCTCTCCATCTCTCTGTCTTTCTCTGTCTGTCTCTGTCTCTCTGTCTCTCTCTCAGCATCTGCTTGTTTTCCCCACTGCATTTATACACTCAAGTTTCTGTTCTTCAGGATATGTTCCCCCCCGTCCCTCTGTTCCCCTCCCAATCCCTTGGACCATGTATACCAGTGTATGACTGATCAGGGGATAGAAAGAGCAAATGATAAAACTTTAAGAATCACCCAATGCCCCAGTATATGCCATAAGTGGACCATACCTGGTGGGGGAGGTGTTGTTGTGAGAAGCTTATATCTTAGAATGGGTCAGGGCTTCTCCCCTGGCTTCCAGGGAAAGGAGAAGTTTGCTTGGCTTTTGGAATGGACACAAGGGTAGTAATCACAAGGCCAGAGACAAGAGTAACTGACCACAACCAGCAACTGATATTATTGCTTAAGAAAGTTAAAAACAACAACAACAACAACTCTATTGTTGTCCAGAAATTCTACTTAGCAGCTGAGTTCACACAAGCCAGCTGGTAGTAGTTTCCGATTTGGCTCTCTTGTGCCTGGCTCGAAGATTCACAAAGTTTCCTACTTCTCCTTCTGCTCCCTTTTCCCTCCCACTGCCTCCATTCTGAGTCCTAGAGCAGTGCCCACAACATTTAGGAAGGTGCATATGCTCACATAAGTCATTCTACTAGGATAGAGTGCTTTCCCTTCCTCTGATGTTTCCACATGACATGAAGGTGACCCTGGAATCTCAAAGGCTATACCAACAGAGCCCAAGCTGTGGAAAGTCATCCCAAGCTTTGGGTCTAAGCCTGGAGATAGACTATAGCTAAGTTCAAGGGATCTTGCCATCAGAAGGCTGGCCAAAAGCAGAATGTTCGAGAATATGGCTTCCAAGAAGACCTGGTCCAAGTTCCTCCACAAGTCACTTTAGTGCCCCAGGCAACTCTAAATTATAGAGAAGGTGCAGACCTGCATTGGTACAGTTTCCTTACTCAGGAGTTCCCAGTGAAATCACAACTTGAGTCCTATCCCTATCCTCTTAAAGCCCAAACCCCTCATCATCTCTGTTACCCATGCTCTTGGGCTGTATCAATCAGGCTGGGGAAAAATCAGTCACATCAAGGGTGTCCTGATGCATGCACACACACCACACGTGCGCCCTGGCCCCAGCTATGTCCTTTCTTGCCACTGATGCTGTGTGTATTTGTGGCAGTTGGCCTTGGTTTCATGGGGCTGCTCCCTCTTGTATCTGCATTGTTATGTGGGTGGGTGGCCCCAGTTGTTTGTATCGGCAGAAGTTAGAGAGCATCTACCCAGTTCCTATCAGGACAGGGTGCGAGCAGCTACAAAGCTCCACCATCAGATCTAGTCTGTCCCTGCCCATCAGATTCCCACCAGCCAAGTTTGCTTCTGGTTCCCACCCCAGAGAAGAGCTGCTGGCCCTGGCTGCGTGGACTACAAATAACACTCCTTTCCCACCCACCCCATAAACCATCAATAATCCTCCTTCCTCTAGCTTTGTTAAATCACCTCCTACTCATGGGATGATTTTTTCTTCAGATCTCAACTTGCTCCCATGAACTGTAAGGACTACTTATCCTCCACCCCTCATCTCCCAACTCAGGTTCTCAGCTCCATTGAGGAAAGCCCATTTGCCATCTACCACTAGCTCCTGCCTATAAGCCATCCCAATACAAGTCCTGGTACTTGGAATGCCTGTCCTCTTCCCTCTACCAATCTTCCTTCCTTCCTTCCTTCCTTCCTTCCTTCCTTCCTTCCTTCCTTCCTTCCTTCCTTCCTTCCTTCCTTCTTCCCTCTGTTGAATAAAAAAGTGGATTCAGAATCAAAGAATCTAAGTTTGAATCCTAGTTTTGTCTCTTACTACCTAAGTGACCTTGACCAAGTAATTTCACCTCCCAGAGTCTCAATTTCTTTATCTGCAAAATCAGGGCACTGTCCTAGATGATCCCAAGTATGACTCTATGACACTAATGCAGGGGACTATCCTGGGTACTGGGGGATATGGGTCTGAAGAAGGGATGCATTATTGGCTGGAAAAATGGAGAGGAGGAGGTAGCAGGTGCTACCACACCCAGCTGTGTCTCACCTCTACCTCCTGCTTGGCAGAGGGGCTGGAAGCAAGGAGGCCAGCTAGGAGGCTGCTGCAGCAAGCCAGGCATGAGATGATGAGGAAGAGGTATGGCTTGGACGCACTGCGGAAAAAGAATCAATGGCTCAGAGATGGATAGAATATGGGGGGGGGAATAAAAATAGCTCCTCAAGGAGGCTCAGTCTGGTTCAGAGGCCATTTGGAGCAATTCTCAGCTTCTGGTTCAATTGTTTTTTAGAAAATATGGAGCTTGCAGACCAGCTTCAATTGGCTCCTGAGACTTTTTGGGGTTTGTTTTTGGGAAGAAAACAAAAAAGAGAGTTCAGTTGAAAAATAAATAAATGCTGATTTCAATTCCATTCAGTTCAGGGCTCAGTGAGTTATTCCTGTTCAGGGCTCCTGGGTCCCTTGGAGTTTCTGTCCCAGAGCACCGAATAACAACAGCAGCCATCCCTTACACTAATCCAGCTCTTGACAGTTTTTAAAGCCTGTTCCAGGACACTCTGTCCTTTGATTGTCACTAGAGCCCTGGGAAGGAGGCAGCGGGAAGGGGGGAGAATAAAGGGGTACCATTGACAGTTATGGAGACTGGGAAGAGGGGATGGGGGTGTTCTATTCATGGGGCTCCTCGGTCCCTGCATTCCTTCCTGGAGGAAGCTTGTGGGCTCTGTACCAGGCAGGCAGGAAGGCCCCTACCCCTCTAGTCCAAGGCCATGAGCCAGAGCCCCATGGTCATTCAATAAATCTGAAAGTCAATGCCTGCCTCAGCAGCTGAATGAATCAAATTCCAAGCCCAGAGGAGTCCAAACCCAAGTTATTTGCTTTGGCAGGCAAACCCCATGGTTACAAATCCTTAATAAGATCCTTTGTCCAGAATGAAACAGCTTTATAGTCAGATCGAAAAGGTTCAAGGGAGCTGGCTTGTGGAAGAAATTACAAAAGTTGTCACTAGTGAGGTTGGCGAGGAAGCCCACTCCGGGCCTTGGCCACATCAGCCCTGCTCCCCAGGATTTGAGTTCCATAGTTCTACTCTCACCTCCCTCACTTCAGTCTACTCTCTTGCTCCTTCAGCCTCAAGGAAGAGGAAGAAATGCTCCAAAAGAGTCAGCCAGTCCACAAACCTCTGGATTAACACGGGCATGATAATAAACCAACCAACCAATACATGCTGATTTCAACTCAGTTTCCCCATAACTTAGGTTCCAGGAGCTAGAATGGGAATCAAACTTTCACCCTACAGAGGAAGAAACTGAAGCCCAGAGTGGGTAAAAACCTTATCCAACATCACACGAATGATTTGAACCCGAGTTCTCTGGCTCTTTCCAATACCCCAAACTTACCGTCTGTGCCATGGTACCTGTTGCTCAGCTCAGTTCCATGGGCAGCTTTTTATCAGGTGCCCCCCTTAGTTGCCTATAATCTGTCCATCCCCCAGTGTCAGGAGGTGATGCTGAGGGTCACGGTCAAGGAGCTAGCATGATGCCTACATTAGTTCAATCTGTTCTGGCATCTAACATGGTAGTCATTCCTCCCTCTACACTTCATACCATTGGCAAATCAGACAAGCATGTCATCTATACCTTTTTCCAAGTCTTTAAGAAAAATGGTCAAAATGGCTCAAATCCCTGAGGTACTCTACTGGAGACCTCCTTCCAAGTTAGCATGAAGCCCCTAACAACTCCCCTGCGGGTGTAGCCATTCAACCAGCTGCAAATTCATCTGATTGTATTCTTATCTTGCTCACGTCTCTGGATCTTGCCCCCTCCCAAGTATAATATGAAAGACATTGTCAAATGCTTTGCTAAAATCTAGGTAAACTCTATCTACAACGTTCCCCTAATCCACCAGTTAAATAACCCTGCAAAAGAAAAAGGATATGAAATTGACCTGTCATGGCCTGTTCTGGATGAAGCCATGCTAGCCCTTTGTGATTACAGCTTCCCTTTATAGATGTACACTAACCTTCTTTTTAATAACACATTCTATAATTTTGCCAGGAGGTTGTCAGTTTGGCCTGGATGACAGAAAGGATGGTGGAGAGTCAAATGAAACAGGGAAATTTGGAAGTGGGCGGAGGAAACTGATGAGTTCTTTTTCTGGACATACCAAATCCGCAGTACCACCAGGACATCCAGAGGAGTGTTTAGCAGTCGGAAGTACAGGGCTAGAGTTCAGAGGTGAGGTTAGATATTGGTATGGATACTCTCTTCACTAATACATGTTCTGATCCATTCTCCCCTTCTCCTCCTGTGCAATTTTTGACCATAGCTTCCTATCAGTTCTCCACAGAGGATCCACCCAAGGTAGATCCAAGTAGATTCTGTAGATCTTTTAATATTTTGTGATTTTGTTTCATGGTCGACCATGGCCAAAAAATTTACCTCCAAATGGCCAACTGCTGTTGAAGAACTTCTCTACATTTGGCTAGACTGGTCCAGTCTTCTAGTATAGGCCAGGACACTTCCACACCTGGATGAGATGTTGAATTTTAAGGAAGAAACAATCTCATTTTTAAATAAATTTTTATTGAAATATTTTGTTCTTACATCACCTTAATTTTCCTAATACATTCTACCCCCTTCAGTCACCCTTTGTAACAAAAAGTAAAGACAGCAAGAAGTTCAGCAAAAATATCCACCAAGTCTGATATTATATATAATGTTTCACATCCATAGTCCCCCAACTCTACAAAAAGAGAGGGATATGAATTCTTATATGTCGTCTTTGGGTCTAACCCAACATTCATTTCCATTTTTGTCATTCTTTCCACTTACATTGTTATTACATGTTTTTACATGTTTTCCTGGTTCTGCTGACTTCACTCTGCATCAGTTCCTATGTCTTCCTGTGTTTCTCTGTATTCATCCTACTCATCATTTCTTATAACACAGTGATATTCTATTATATTCATGTGTCACTAGCTATTTACCCAATCTCCAGTTGACGGGCATCCATTTTGTTTTTAGTTCTTTGCTCTTACAAAAAGTGTTGCTGTAAATATTTTGGAAAATATGGGCCCTTTTTTTCACTGATCTCTTTTGGGTACATACCCGTCAGTGGAATCTCTAGGCCAAAGGGTAGGGGCATTTTAGGCACTTGCTTAGCAAGGCAAGGCAAGGTAGCAGGAATTTATTAAGTGCTTACTATATGCAAGGCATTGGGCTAAGCTTAGGGGATACAAATACAAGCAAAAAGAAACACTGTCCCTGCCTTCAAGGAGTTTACAGTCTAATGAGAGAAGGCAGTACACAAAGGGTAACTGGAAAATGGGTGAGAAAGGGAACCAGCAAGCAGGTTCTTACCTGTAGTAAGCAGGTCCTTACCTGCTGGGCAGCTAGTAGGGAGCTAGAGCAGTCCAAAGAGTGAGTTGAGCTGGGAATAAAGTGAGTAGCAAGTCTGGGGCTCCTCAAGAAATGGCAATCCTTTCAAATCTGGCTTCAGACACTTGATCACTTGACACTTACTAGCTGTGTGACTCTGGGCAAGTCACTTAACCCCAACTGCCTCACACACAAAAAAATGGCAATCCTAAGCAGGGACCAATCATCCAATAGATTACCCATCAGTGAGAAGCTATCAACTGATGAAAGAATATCTTGTCAGCCAACATCCATGCTAAAAATCTTATAATCTAAGATTTATGGGGAATTGATACAAATTTATGAGAATAAGAACTGTTGCTTAATAGACATGTGGACAAGGGATGTGAACAGGTAGTTCTCAAAAGAAGAAATGGAAGTTGTCAACAATCATATGAAAAAATACTCCAATCACTAATAATAAGAGAAATTGTAACAAAAACATCATGTGACACCCATCAGATTGTCAAAAAAATAACGAGACAAAATGGCAAATATTGGTAGGATTTTGAGAAGAGAGGTACACTAATGCGTTGCTGATGGAGTTATGAACTGGTCTGGAAAAGAATTTGGAATTGTAGTAGAAAAGTCACTATTACACCAGAAAAGTTACTAAACTGTGTATACTCTGAAGAGGCAACAGATAGAAAGACCTCATGTATACTATGGACTAGATGTGTGCGAGGTAAGAGTACAGATTGATTTAGAACTAGCTGAATGGCTACATTCAAAAGGTAGTCAGATTTTATATACCAGAATATTTATAGCAGCACTCTGTGGTAGCAGAAAACTAAAACTAAAGTAAATGCTCATCTATTTAAGGCGATGACTGAACAAATTATGGTCCATCAATACAATGGACTGCTATTGTGATGTGAAAAAGTGAATGTAACACACTTAGAGAAACTTGGGAAGACTTAGGTGAACTGACAGTATAAAGCAAGAAGAACCAGAAAACTATATACATTATTACTACAGTCATGTAAAGGAAAGCAACATTGAAAGACTTCTGAACTCTGATCAAGGCAGTGAGTGATCACTTGACTCAACAGGATTGACAAGGAAACATACTTCCCCCTTCTCAGCAGAGAAATGGGTGGGCTACAGGTGTGGAATGAGACGTGCACTATCAGACATGGTTAACATGGTGGTTATTTTGGATTAACTATATTTTCATATATGGGAGTAGTCAATGGGTGGGTGTGGGGAGAGGAGGTTGGCATTTGGACCTGACAGTGATCTAAAAGAAAGCATGAGAGAGAGAGAGAGAGAGAGAGAGAGAGAGAAGAGAGAGAGAGAGAGAGAGAGAGAGAGGAGAGACTATATCTAGGCAGGAGTTTTCTAAGGATCCTCTAGTCTAGGCCCCAAAAGACAGAACAAACTTTTTGTCCAACAGGAGGGTAGAAGAGGCCATTGTAACTGAGAAAGGTGGGCATGCCTGTGGGCTGTTTTGGAAAAAGCCCAGTCAGGCTGCATGTCCCAGCCAGTCCCAGGAGGGGCCATTTATCAGGAGTAATTGACATTTCTCTAAAATGTCAGCTCCTTGACTATGAATTCCAAAGTACCTTGGATTATATTTGCTTCTGGAGAGAGGTCTGAGTCCTCACAGCTCCACTGACTCTGCGGCCCAGGACAGTAGGTATGATAGGCTTAGAGCTAAAAACAAAACAAAACAAAACAAAACAAAAACTGAGGACCATGAAGGGGAGTGACTTGTTCAAGGTCACACAGGAACTGTGGCCTAACAACAAATACTGGATTTGGAACCAGAAGACCCAGGTTCAAATCCTCTGACACTTACTATCTGTGACTTCAGGCAAATCATTTCATCTCTCTGGGCTTCAATGTCTTCATTTATAAAATTCAAGGGTTTGGGATAGATGTTCCTTCCAGCTCTAAATATATGATTTTATGATTCTCAGTTTTGAACCCATTCCAATTCCAGTGTTCTTTCCAGTATGTGACACAGGTAGGGCTGTGTGTGTGTGTGTATATGTGTGTGCGTGTGTGTGTGTTTGTGTGTGTTTTAGGCCTTTACAGAAGTTATTCACATAGAGCAGCTCTTGGACCACTAGTCTCCAGGACCTTGGACAATACTCAGGGCCTGTTGAGTTGAAGGAAGACAAATCATCATTTCACAGAACAGGGCTTGAAGGGACCTCGGTAACCCAGCTAACCCATTCCTCTAGCTTCAGAATGGCAGCCATATTCCCTTCTCTCAAACACCCCAGAAGTAGAGGGCTTGCAGTTTTCCTGAGGAATGGATCCTAAAGTTTTGCCAAAGGGAGAAGGAGGAAAAGAGAGAGTGCCACAGATCTTGAAATGGACATAGAATAGAATCTCATGCCAACTGCAAAAACAATACTTACTGCCTTTTCTGGGGGCAAAGAAGGAATTGTCACACACACAAATGCCTACCTCTGCCTTCCAGTCTTCCCGGTTGGGAGAGCTGCCTTGATGAAGTACAATCAAATTAACAGCTTTTGAACGGCACAGACAGGAGCAGAGGTCAAAGAGTGGTCTATTACCAGCCAGCGACTGATGAGAGAGGGGCGGCTCTGGCCACATGCCCCAGCTCTTAATGAAGTCACATGCTCTTGTACACAGGCGACCTGGCATCGCTGAGGCAAACATCCATCACCCCAGTCCAGCACAGCCACTCTGTCGATTTCAAGACAAAAAGAACAAGCTTAATGTCAGACGTGGATGAGATTTGGAGGAGGAACATTGATAAGAAGGGGTGCAAGCCTCTCCCATGTTCCTGTGTCTCCTTCTCTGGTCCAGGCCCTCATTGCCTCTGGGCTGGACTTGTGCAATGGCCTCCTAACTGGCTTCTCTGCTCCCTAGATCTTTCTTCTCCAATTCCCATTAGGCACAGGCTTCCAGACTCATCTTCCAAAAGCACTACTTTGCCCATGTTGCTCCCTGACTCAAAAACATTCAGTGGTTCCCCATTGCCTAAAGGCTAAGTTCAGATTCTCTAGCACGTCATTCAAGGACCTTCACAATCTGGCCCCAATCTACCTCTCCACCTATCTCCCAATTTAGGGAGTGGCTAGTCCTCAGATTACAGACTGGTGTTCATCACTAGGCCTGTACTAAGTGTCAAAACTTTAAAATATTTAGCCAGATTGGTTGGAAGATCTTTCTCCAATGATACTTTCTCCAACATACTTCCCTGCCTTCTGAGATGGAGGGCCCTGAACATCATTTGACCTTTTCTTGATGACTCAGGATCCTCAGTAAGAACAATAGTTGTTGTTTTAGCCTGAAATACAATGCTACCTTCAGGGCTCAGTGAGGTGTGGCAAGCTGTTGGCCCCTGCGCTGAATGGCCCCAGACTGTTGCGTGCATCAGTCCACCTGCCTGCTTTTTGCAGTTGTCCTGTCTTCTCTCTTGGTATCAGGTTGTCAGGTTTTGCTTTGCTTTGAACATGCCCGCCTCTGGCAGCCTCCAAATCTATACTCCTTTGCCCTCTGTTCTCTCTGTAACCCAATCTTCTGCAGGGATGGCCCCAGCCCTTCCTTCCTCTTAGAGATCACTGCAGCCTCCGTAGTCCATAGGAATGGTCCTGCTTCCTGGAGTTCCACCCCTGTGGGAATTGTGTGAGAACAGGCAGCTCCCCAAAGGCAATGAATGAGCAGCTGCCTTTCACCGTTGCCCACAGTGAGGTCTGGCCAGAGGCTCAGTGTGCCAGGGCCAGCTGGTCCTTTGGCCCAGAGAGCTAGCTGAGCAGTAATAAAGCAAGACTCACATAGGGGTCACCCCTTTTATTGAGACTACTGAATTTCCTTTCCCAGTAGCTTGGAGATAAAGCAGGGGCTTGTAAGAACACTGCATCCACTTGGGATCCAGAGGATGTTTCGACGTCAGCCTGTGACAGCTTTAAGTAGGTCAGATGTTGGGCCTAGTAACTTTGAGTCCCCTTCAGAGCCAGGCAGCCACCACTTATGATTCTAGTCACTTCCCTCACTCTCTCTAGCTTTCAGTGGTGGCCAAGGCCTGGTACCACTCTTTGTCCAGAGCTGGCACCTGCTCTCAGACGCTTCCTCATCCAACTTCCTCGTCTTCATTCTCTTCAGATCCCTACAGTTGGCCAGTTGCTTTTGCCTCTAACCTCAGCTCAGCCTTCTAGGATCCTTGGGTCTGCTTTCAAGAAAATCATGAGGCCTTATCTGGCTTCGTTGTCCCACTTTTTCTTTGGCCTAGGCAGAGTAAGGTACATTCTCCCAACTTTGAATCTCAGGCCTTCTAGTTTCCTGATGGGCACTGAGGCTTCTCTTCCTTTCTCACTTCCCTCCATTAACACACTGGCACGCCCACCTAGAGGCGTGTCCAGACAACAGTTTCCATAAAGCCTGTTCTTACTTTCCCTCACAAGAACCTGAGCCTTCTCTCACCGGCTCAAGCCCGTCAAGAACAGGTGACATGGCCAACTTGCTGCAGTTGTCTTTACTGTGGTTGATTACCATGGTGAGAAGGACTGACTGTTGGTTTCTCACACTCATTGAGTTTATTGGTTGAAACTAAAAGAGATCATAGAATTTAAGCACGTACTTCAGCCCCTTTAGCTACTGCTTGTTTCCAGAGAACATATCAACTCCTCACAAGATAGCCTAGTCTAGCTTCTTAAACTGTGTAAGAAGTGCAGTTTAAGAAGTGCTCAAGGGGCCACCAGTGGAAAAAGTTTAAGAAGCCCCGGCCTAGTCTACCTTTGGACAACTCTAATTAACAAGGCCTTTCTTTTTTTTTTTTTTGGCTAGGCAATGGGGTTAAGTGACTCACCCAGGGTCACACAGCTAGTGAGTGTTAAGTGTCTGAGGCCATATTTGAACTCAGGTCTTCCTGAATCCAGGGCCAGTGCTCTATCCACTGTGCCATCTAGATGCCCCAAGGCCTTTCTTTATCTTGAGCCGAGAGGAACAAATCTAACCCTGCTTCCATGAGAGAGACCACCTCTCCTTGGGGTCATGCCTTCTCCAGGCCCCAAATCCCCAGCTTCTTACACTGATCATTGCATAGCATGGCTCCAGCCCCGTACCACCCTGGTCATCCCTCACTAGATGCATTCCAATTTATAGATGTCTTTTAAAATGGTGGTAACCAGAACCAAATACAATCCTCCAGATGTGATCTGACCATGGTAGAGAACAATAGAAACATCACCTTCCTCATTGTAGATGCTAGTCATGTACTCTGGCTGGGGTAAGAAGGAAGTCAGAGCCTGTGATTTCTGTGACTTAGACAAAGAACTCCTGGTGAGGAGAGTCACTTCACCCATGTGGATCAACAATTGTTCTGCAACTTCTAGTCTTAGAAAATTGCCCCAGGGGAAGAAGGGGTACTAACAAGGTAAGTGACTTGTCCAGGGTCACCTGGTCAGAAGCAGGACTTGAGCTGAGGGCTCTCCCAACTCTGAGGCTGACTTAGCCTTCACTCTACTCCACTGCCTCTCTATTAATGCACCTCTGAATTAAATGAACTTTCTTAGCAGCTATGTTGCCCTGTTGGCTTTTCATCATCTATTACAGATAAGTTGGCAAATAATGCATCTCCCTCCTTCTGACTTTGTTGCCTTTCAGCTCTGATTCTCCTGAATGGCTTCCTTGGAGAAGGAGGCCCACCAAGGAAGGGGGGAGATTGTGCCTTCCTCCTTGTGAATAATGTCATGAGTCACTTAGTGGCCTGGTTAGTTGATTAATTACACATTGTCACCTTGGCTCCATGGAGGCCTCGCCAGGATTAAAAACCCATCCAAGAACTCTTAATTGGCATCATCGGATAATGACTCAGTAAATAAGTATATTCTGTGCCCTATTCTGTGACTAAACTGCCTTTAATTGGCCCCAGGCCTCGGCCAAATCAAAAAGTCACAAATGACAGCTGGAAAGTGGCCAACCTCAGGTTCTCTTGGTGGGGTAGGACTTGGTCTGAGGGCAAGAGAATGTCAAGAATACAAGAACATTGAGCTTCAGCCTCCAAGGGTTTGAGGCTCAGCCTCTATACCCAGATGAGGCAGCTGCTTTTAGATGGGGCTGCAGTGGCAGGCTCACCAGGGACCTGAGGAAAAAATAAGAAGGCAGGAGAGTTCAATCTCCTGGAAAGGGGGTTCAGGTCAGCTCTCCCACCAATTAGATGAAGCCATGCTTGATGCTGCAATTCAATTCGATTCGATTCAATTCAATTCAGCAAGCAGTCATTAAGTGCCAGGCCCTGTGCCAGGCTTAGGATTCAAAAACAACAGAATAAATCAGCTCTTACTCTTAAGGAGGTTGCTTTCTCTTGGGGGTGGGGGGTGGCGATGGAGAATGACATGGACGCAGATCAATAATACAGAACATATACAAAAAAAAATACAAAGCAATTTCTGGCACAGTGGATGTCTGGATGCCTGGAATCAGGCCCAAATACTTACTAGCTGTGTGACCCTGGGCAAGTCACTTAACCTCTGTTTGCCTCAGTTTTCTCATCTGTAAAATGAGGATAATAATAGTGCCCACCTTGCAGGTTATTGTGAGGATCAAATGAGATAATATTTGTAAGAAGTGCTTGGCACAGTGCCTGGCACATAGCAGGTGCTATATAAATGCTTATTCTCTTTCCTTCCCCCTCCCCACTGTGAAGATCAGGGAAGGTCTCATGTAGTTTCTGAGCCTTGAAGGAAGCCATAGAGTCCAAGAGGCAAACATGAGCAGGAAGAGTATTCCCAGAATGGAGAAACAGCCAATGCAAAGGCAAGGAGGTGGGAGATTAAATATTGTGTCTGGGGAGATTTAAGAGACCAGTTTGGCTGTACTCTATAGTACATGAGGGGTAATTATGAGAGCAGTAGGCAGGCCATTACAATCCTTAAAGATGTGCTAAGTTACCCTGGTACAGCTGGAATACTCTCCCAAATTCCATAATCACAGGTCCTGGAAGTCCTAGCCTCTGTCACTGCCACCTTTCCTAGGCCATATGTCCAGGAACAATGTTGACTAGGATTGATGGGGGCCCAGAAGCTGTAACCCTTGCTCTGACCTAGTGACACTGTGGCCTGGGTCTTCACCCCCAGGAACCCTGCCCTCTGCCTGGCTCAACAGCATCCTTCCTGCCCTACTAGGACACCATCCTGGATAATCAGTGGGCCAGAGGGTGCTAAAGAGCATGGCAGCTGTCAGGGTCCCCACAGAAGGCTCTGTACCTTTGAGGAAGATAGTGTTACTGAGAAAAGGGCCTGGAATTCATCTTCTCAGCCCCAAGGGCACAACTGACAGACAGAGCAGGGACCAGGTCAAAGGCCAGTCAGGACTGAGCAGGGAGGGCTGAACTGGCCCAGCTTAAAAGGCAGCAGAAGCACCCACCGAGTTTTTAGAACTCCTTTCACTGATCTCCTCCCAGGTCTTATCCTCACAGAGGTTCAGGAGCATGATAGGCTTGAGCCTCAGACTCCTTTTTTACCCTTGCTCCACTCTCTGGCCAATGTCTCCTGGCTCCTTGGTGGAAGCTTGGGCATCGAAGCCCAGGGGGCTGTGATCGAAGGAGATGATGAACACTGGTGAGTAAGAGAAAGACTTTTACCTGAGATGGCCAGCGGGACTATGGTGGGCCATGAGGACTTCCATCAAGCCCATCTCTGCCTGCCACCATTGGCCACACAAAGTTGGGGAGGCCTGGCTGAGTCTGAACAATAAGGCAGAGGGTCCTGGAGCCTCACCCTGGGAGGGTCTACCTGCACCACCGTATGGACTTAGCTGCCTACACCCAGCTCCAAGATACAGTCCCCAGGCTCCCTGCCCAGACCCCATCCTCTACCTTTCTCTTGTGTCACCTGTAAATCCCAGACCCTGACCCTGTTCTCTGTACTCAGACTCTGCCTGAACCAGCGCCTCCTCGCCTGGAATTAAGCCCACCATCCTTGTATCCTCTGGGTCTCTCTGCTTGACCTTGCATGCACTCAATCATTAACTAGCTTAGATTCCTGTTATTTAAGAACAATGCAAAGTGTTAGGATTTCTGGGTGTTATTTCCCCCATTTTACAGATGAGGAGACTAAAGCTTAAAGAAATGAAATGGCAGATCCATGGTGGGGAAGTCAGGACACCTGGGTTCCCATCCCAGCTCAAAGTGCTATAGTTCCCGCCATGCCATATGGCCTTTATATCTGCACATATCTCACCCCTTCCTACCTCTGTACCCTTTGAGGGCAGGGCCTGTGCCATTCTCTGTATCTGTGCTCTCAGTGCCTAGCACTGGACCTAGTTTGGGATCAATGTCATTTGACACTCAGGATACCCTGACCTTTTCCCTGTGTTTTGGCTTATCCCCTGGACACTGACCTTGGATTTTTTTCTTTGGGCTCAAAGTACAGAGTAAGGGAGCACCCTCTTCCACCCTCTTCCTCTGGGGCTAACTTAACAACTGTTCCCTCACTCATTATCCTCCCCTCCCCTCCCAGCATTGTCCTCTAGCCTCATCTCTATCCCCCAAGCCTGGTCTAGCTCCAAGGCCCAGGTCCAGTTCTGATTCCTCTTGGCCTTTCCTCTGCTGACCATCCCTCCACTGCCCTGGGTTTTCAGAGGTTCCTGTAGCCTATTAGGGACTTTATTGGTGCTTCTCAAAGGGCTGCACCTTTTTTTTACAGCTGAATTTTCCTCCAGCATGTGCTTTCCTCTTTCCCAAGCTTGAAAAGGAAGTCAAAAGTCAAAGGCTACATCCCCTCCCCTCTCACTCCCTTTTCAGTATAATGGGATGTCAGTTCTGGGAGAGAAGCTAACTTCAATCCTACAATGGCTCTGCAATCTCATTGATTTGGGTCCAGAGCATACTCCAGCCACAGCTTCTTATCCAGTACAACCTTTGCTAATGCCCTCCTCTAGGGGCCCATCCGACACACTGGGCCAGTTCTCTAGATGTCTTGATGTTGCATGGACACTGGCCATCACTCATCTCCCACTGCAGTTACAAAACCAACCCACCTCCCTTTCCAGTCCTATATCTCTCTGAAGCTGCTCCTACTGTGGGACCCCCGAGACAGATAGGAGTGATTGGAGGAGCCATTCTTGCTCTAACTTTGTGCCATGTAAGGGCAGTTGTCTTTTCCAACCTTCTGTAAATCAATGACCACACCCTTCCCGACTGGACAGTTTCTGTCTCCCCCTCATGGAGGAGACCCTGCTCTCTTTCACTCTTGGGCAGCCTAGCTGGGCCATGTTCTCTCTTTCACTTGGAAACATCCAGAGAGGAAATCTCAATGTTCTCAAAGACCTGAGGGCAGAGGGGGTATATGTTGGAGCTCTGCTGATGCCCTGTGACCTCAGCTCTGCTTTTTACAGTCACCGCTCTCCCCTCACCTCACCCAGAGTAGGCAATGGACCGGTGGGCCAAGCCCAACTTCCTACATGACCAGCCTCCTCTGCCCTCCACCTGAGACGGGATCTGAACAGGCCTTCTCCTCTGATGACTGTAGTGGAAGCTGTCTCTGCAAGGCCCACTTCTCACTCAAAGCTGTTGCTCTCCCCATGGTACCTACCCCCCACTGCCCCTGTGCTCTAAGCCAGGAGCTGGGGAAGGGATTGACGTCAGGGCCCCTGCACTCCTGAGCAGAGCTGGCCAGCCAAGGGCAGCAAGGGAGAGATTGGCCTTATCTGAAAGGGCCTGCAGCTGGCGATTACATTGCTCTGAGCTCCTGGCCCCCCTCTCTGCTTCCAGCGGTCAGCTGCCAGTCAGTCAAGCTACTGTTCCTTATCAGATCCTTCATCCCCAGATTCCTCTGCCAGAGCCTCATGCTGGCTTCACAGAGATGCCATGGCCCTATAAAGTTCCCACAGCAAGAAAGATCAGTGCCTTGGGTATACAGAGCCTAATCCTGGAAGGCCAGAGCTCACACAGGCCTTCTGTCCCTCTCTCCTGCCTCAGTGGCTCTCTTGCCCCATTGCACTGACCTTGGATCATACCTACTTGTACCCCTATCATATCCTCCCCATCCCTTCCAGGTTGTACAACTCCCTCCTTCCATTCATCTCATAGCAGCAAGCAGTCAGCTAGTCCCTACTCCGTGCCAGGTACTGTGCTGGCATGGAGGATACCAAGGCAGAGACTGTGAAATAGTCTTTGACCTCAAGGTGCTAATGATCTATCAGGGTATAAACCATGTGAATGGAGAAGTAAAGACAGGATCATTTGAGGGGAGGAGACAGAGGGGGGAAGCATTTTCTAAGCACCTGCTATGTGCTAGGTACTGTACTAAGTGATTTTCAAATATTACCTCATTTGATATGTAGAGGGAGAGAGTACTAATGACTAAGGCAATCAGGGAAGGCTTCCTGAAGGAGGTGGCACATGAGCTGAGCTTTGAAGTGAGAGCAGAATTCAAAGGAGAAGCAAGAAGCAAGAAGGAAGCACATTCCAGGCATGGAGGACCATCTAGGCAAAGGCCTGGAGGTGGGAAGTGTTTCAAGTTAGGGGAATAGGCTGACTGGAAATTAGAATGTGTGAAGGGACTTCCCTAATAATGGGAAGCACAATGAAAAGGGAGGCTGGAGCTAAATTTGAGTGAAAAATTTTCCATGCCAAGTTTCTAGACACAGCAGAGAACTTTCGAAGATGCTTGGTCAGGAAAATACTCCCAGCACTTTGTACAGGGCCTGGTACCTCGTACATAAGTGCTTCATAAGCATTTGTTGGAATTCAGTTGGAACTTGTCACCTCTCTGCTCCCAATATGGCTCCCTATCCCACCTCAGCTAATGCAGGGAGAGGCCATGTGCTAGATGAAACTGACCTTCAGTGAACACAGGCCTCCTAAGATCAACCCAGAGACATAGAATGGGGAGGGCTTGGGGGGCCTCCTCTCTTCCTCCTGGGGGCCCTCCCCACCCCCAATTCTTCCTGCTGCCCTCCTTAGGACAGACAAAATACCCTATAGCTCTGGTCACAGGGCATGCCACAATCCTTTTCCCTAGGTGTGCCAGAGAGAAAGGGAGAGATGCAAGAGATGTTGAAGGAGCAGGAATGATAAGATTCAGCAGCAAAGGTTAAGGAGAGGGAAGAGTCAATGATGATGCCAGGGTTCAGAGCCGAGGTAACTAGGAGAGTGGTGCCCTCACAAGGAAGAGGAGAGAAGAAGGCAAAAGTCCAGGCCTCCGTAGAGGAGTTCAAATATGGGCTCTGCCACTTACCGGCCAGGAGATTGTGGCTACGCCTCTTCCTTAATCTCGGTCTCAGCAGTTTCCTTATCTGGAAATTGAGGGGATTGGAACAAATGAGCTTTAAAAAGCTACCCTGCTCTAAATCTTATGATTCGAATTGTCAAGGTATACTTCTACAGTATATACAGCATATAGCATATAGTATACAGTATATATGGAAGATAAAGGAAGAACAGAAGGACAGAGACAAGCATTTATAAAGCACCTATGTGCCAGGTGCTGTGCTAAGCACTTTACAAATATGATCTCATTTGATCCTCACATCAACCCTAAGTTGCTGTTACTATCCTCATTTTACAGAGATGAGGAAACTGAGGTAGAGTTTAAGTGACTCAACCAGGATAACAAAGCTAGTAAGTGTCTGAGGCTGGATTTGAATCCAGTCATCAGCTGAGTTCTAGTTCTGCCTCAGTCACTAACTGACCAAAGTACTTGACTCAGTTTCCTTATTTGTCTAGTGGTCATAATCCAAACTTGCATTCCCCACAGGACATCATTAAGATCAAATGAGCTAACAGCTATAGACCTGAGCAAGGAAAATGAATTACAGTGGAAGCAGCCAGAAGACATTCTATGCCAGGGGTCATTACTATCTTCTCCATCAAGTCTGAGTAAGCTCCTTTAGCGTGAGCACTCCTTTGAAGGAATAGACCTGCTTCTAGACCAGAACTAGAATGGGGCAAATGAGGCTCTGAAACAGGATGCTGATGCCTGGGTGGGTCATGCTTCTCTCCCCCTTCCCCAGACCAATCCTCACAACTTATTTGGCCTAGAAACATTATGGCATGACTATCCCCAAGGTGCCACCACTAGTGTCCTGAAGGAATGACTCTCCACTTGCCATAGGTGAGGATGAAGGCTGGGCTGGCTTCTGGAGAATAGGACCCTGCTCCTCACCTTGCCTGCACCCACAATCCACTGCCACAGTGCAGCCCCAACTGAATCTGTCCCAGGCATAATACTCTCACTCACAGTTCTATCTTCTTCCTACTTGGGGATATGGGGGGAGGGAGCCACAGATGTGTATTACACTGCTGATTAGGCCAACAGCTGATGGAAGACTGCTGCAGAGTATACCCAATCCCATCTTACTTTACTAAGGCACTCACTTAGATGGATTGGTGTGGGCCAGGTCAAGTGGTGGCACTTTAAGTACCTGTCAAGATGAAATTTTTAATGCCCGGCTGTCAGCCAAGTGCGGCCCAACCAAGTAAAGAGAGTTGATTGCTAAGGAATGAACTGTTTGGGCCCCAACAACTCATGAAGAGTAAACTGTCTACTAAGGCACTGAGGGGTTCTAATTTCTGTCAGAGGAGGGAGCTTCTCATCGAGGAATTGAATTGAATCATAGGATTCCAGCTTTACATGAGGAAGGAAGGAATTGGGTCCAACTCCCTCCTTCTACAGATGAGGTGACAGGCCCGGAGTGGATGAAGTGACTTGGCCAACATAAAAAAAAAAAATGGCAGAGCTAGGACCCAGGTCCTCTTACTCCAAATCCAGGGCTCTTTCTACTGTTGTTGTTGTTCATCCTTCATTCTTGAAGAGGACCAATGACATCCAGATGGTGATGTCTTGACTTGCAAATGAATTGGATTTAAGTGAAGGCAGAGAGCTGTTTGAAGTCATCAGCCTCACTTTCTCTTCCTCAGTCATTGGAGTCCAGTGGCAAGAGATAGGTCAGGATGACTGGTGGTGGCCCCAGATTCAGTGAGAGACCTTGGCCTTTTTAAGCCAAGGTTTTTCCCAGTTCTCAGTCTGTCTGAGACAACACCCATTCAGTGATTTAAGACTAGGTAAGAATTGAGGCAAAAGATAGCCTAGTTTGCCTTCACAAAAGAATCGGTCTGGGAGGGGAAGACCCTCAGAATTTCTGGCCAGAACAGAAACACTATTGCTATTTACATTTACTCTGAAATATCAAAACCCAAACAACAAGCAAGTGAGGCTTGGGCTAAGACCTATTAATGGCCAATCAGTGGAAGAAGGCAATTTCCCTTACTGCCAGAGATACAAGCTCTCTATTTTAGGAGATAGTCTTAATGAATTCATCACTGGATTCAGTACTGGGAAATGTTAGAGCCTAGGAGGACCTGCCATAGGACCATACTCCACTGGCAGAACCACTGGTACCATGCCATTCCATAATGTGGGATTAGGAGAAAAAGCAGAGCACACTGAACACCATTGAATCTCTCCTTGATTAGCCAAGGTCATCATTGCCAACATCAGATATTGCATGGGTGATGACTTTGGGGTCTACTGAAGTATGTAGACCTGTTTGCTCCTGAGTCAAATAGTGCCAGACAATAATAATTTTCTCATTTCTTCTTTTATCAAAAGTCAATTACAAATTAAAATCGCAGTCAAAGAATTTAAGAACTAGAGAGGACGTCAGATATCTTTCTGGCCTAATTGTGCCTACCTCTAGCAAAACTCCCTTCCCTTCTCATCTGCTGTCTTAGGAAGACCTCAAAAAGCAGAAGACCACACTTGTTAGTACTGTGTATGTAGGAGGGAAGGGTTTCCACTGCAACTCCAATGAATGTAATTTGAGAGAAGTCAAGTACCCTGAACATTGAATGAAAACAAAGGATGCCACACAGGAAATATTTTGTAATTGGGTGAAGACAACTAGCAGTGCCCAATGGGCCTCTGCATAAGTAGAAGACTAGTCTGGGAGTAACTACCATTTCCAAGAGCTGAGATCTTGGAAAAGTATTATTATATCTAATCTAAGATCCTCTGGCTACCAGCAAGGCAGCCTCTTGTTCCATCCAGAGTAGAAAAAAGCTTATTTCCCTGCTCTGTATATGAATCCTTTTGATATCGATTAGTCTCCTTTCAGTAATTTCTTCTCCCAGCTGAATAATCTTAGTTCACACTTTCTGACCCTTTATGCCACTTTATAATGCCCCTCATGCCATAGAAGAGGTCAATTATCTTCCTGCTCTCCTAGGAGCTGCCATGTTACCACTCTGTGTTTTTTTGACTTCAAGTTTTTCATCAACTATTACCCTAATCCTCAGCGGTGAGGGTGGGAGGAAAGGGAGGTCATCTTTATTTTATAGGTATGGAGGCAGGACCATCCAGTAAAGGGTAGGGGGAGGAGTCTTAGAGTAGAATTCAGGAGGACTGGGATTCCTCTCTCTATGTCTCCCTTTTCTCATCCTTAAAATGAAGATGTTGGATTAATTATTTTGTTAAGTCCCTGCCTGACCCCACATTCTCTGACTCAGAACAAAGAAGGCGCAGGAAAGTGAAGTGACTTCCCCAGCAAGGCAGCATTGAAACTAGACGTCCCACCCATATACCTTGACCCCAAGCCCAGTATCCTCTCTCAGATTCAACTTTTGGTCATTGATCCCCCACTATTTAGCATCATGTGTGATTCTCTGTCCCAAGGGGTATGCTTCTCTGCAGGGTTTGAGCCAACTTTACTAAGGGGAAAGCAAAGCCTGCATCTCTTCCTCTAGGTATGTCATTCTGTAAGCTCTTGGAAGAGGATGCTGAGCTCACTGAGCAGGGACCTCTCTGACCACATAACCAGCCCAAGAGAGCCCAGAGCAGACCATGATGCTGGCCACCAAGCTTACTGTGACCATGCCCAGTCTTGTCTGCAAACTTGTTGCTTTCCCCTTTTCACTAAGGATCATTCTCAGCACCAAGAGACACAAAAAGGCCAACAAATGGGTGAAGGTTGGTAATTTCCCCTTTCCTCTTACCTCTGCTGCTCCTCTTCCCCCAAGCCCTGGCGGTCAACATCATGTCTGCTCTGGGCTCTCTTGGGCTGGTTATATGGTCAGAGCTGTCCCTCTCAGTGAGCTCAGCATCCTCTTCCAAGTGCTTAGAGAATGACGTGTCTACAGGGAGAAATACAGGCTTTATTTCCCCCATAGTAAGATTGGCTCAAACCCTGCAGAGAAGGTGAATGCCTTCTATCTGTCACAGAAGTATTTTGTTAGGGTTTGCACCTGGATCTAAACTCCAAGGATCCGGGGCAGAGAAAAAAAAGAACTGAAGATGATGAGCCAGAAGACTGGGATTCAAATCCTGCCTCCAGGATTTACTAGCTTCGTGTCCCAGAGCAAGCTGCTTCCCCTCTCTGAACCTCAGCTTTCTCCTCTAAGAGCTGTAAGGAGGGTATGGTGATTGGCATTTTGCCTTGGGGCACTGGAATCGAATATGTGCATACTGATATCTCTGTGGAAAGTACTAATCTCAGTACCTGACTGGCCAGAAGAATATTTTAAATAGGAAGTGGCCATGTAGCATGCTTCCTCCCACTGAAGACAACATCCCAGGTGAGTCCCTTCCCAGCATGACCCTACCTTGCTTCCCTTCTCTTCCTCCTTCTCACTGAGTGACTTCCCCTGCCCAAGCGATGGGTGTTCCAGTTCTGTCCTCCCCATAAGACCTTGGATCCCTGGGTCCTCTCTTTTCCCTAGTCAGCTGAATTTGTCTTCAAAACATACATAAGCTT
The DNA here is from genome assembly GCF_003287225.1 of Phascolarctos cinereus. Classification (NCBI taxonomy): domain Eukaryota; kingdom Metazoa; phylum Chordata; class Mammalia; order Diprotodontia; family Phascolarctidae; genus Phascolarctos; species Phascolarctos cinereus. The sequence continues at coordinate 28,370,653 of NW_027556291.1, forward strand.
TGTGTGACTTACCCCAGGGGCAGCAAGTGCTACTTACGCCTCTGCTTCCTCTCAAAAGAAAACAAAACAAAACAAAAACAAGAGGCTTAGGCTAGATGTTCTCCAATGTTTGACCCCATGGTTCCTTCTCAGGTCCTGTGGCCTTCCCTACGCCTCCTGGAGTATTCCACCTATGGAAGTCACCTCCCAGACATCACAAGTGGGCCTTCCAATGTCTCCTTTCCTTAATAGAGGAGAGCTTGAGCTGCTGCATTGCAGCCCTGGGCCAAAGGCCTGCATCCTATACTTCTACAGAGGGCCCTGGGGCTGGACTGCTCTCTTAGCTTTTCCCTTTCAGCCCCTCCAGATTGGGGTAGCTAGGACAGTGGCTGGGCCCAGGGCCCAGGGCCCAAGCCCTGTGGAGAGCAGGCCATGGACACTCCTTTGACCTTGAAGGCATCTCTAGAAGTGCCTTCAGGTAGGTCTGAATTGGTATCTCCCTTCAAGGCTAAGTTCTGGACTTAGTTGTTTTGTTTTGTTTTGTTTTGTTTTGTTTTGTTTTGTTTTGTTTTCAGCCTGACTTACTCCAGAAGGGGAGAAATACATTCGGCAGCTGCTTTCATTGATTTATAGTTTTTTCCATTAAAAAATAATGAAATGATTTGCAAGAATGCTTTTTCCGAAAGAGAAAAGGCTAACTGGAAAGAAGTTAGATTGTAGCACCCATGGGACACACAAAGGCCAGCATCCCTGCTAAGTGATGCCAGTTATGCCTAATGCATGGTCCTCCAAGGACACTTTTCCTTATTCTCTTGCACTGGCCATTGGACTAAGAAAGCAAGCTTGCAGTATATTTTCCTCCTAATTCATCTTGCAGTCTTGGTCACCATGCCTCAGAAGCAGACAATGTGGAGACAGTGGCCTCTGATTGAAAAGCCTGTCCTTGAAGCCTTCAGATCTTTCCTTTAACACTTTTTTGTTTTCAGCTCCCAGGCTGGACATTCTTGCTCAGGGGAAAAATTGTAGAAATAACTGGGCACTGCCTGGAGGAGAGAAGGCAGCTGTCACACCTTGCCTCCTTCTGTAAACATCAGCCTGGCTTCTCCAAGCATGAGCTCCTCACCTTTCCCAATGAGTCTGGCATGCCACCGCCACATTAACTTTCCTAGACATCAGCTCTGATCCCAGCTCTGCTGTGCACCACATTGTCAGCCTGGCATTCTAAGGCCTCTGCAAGGCTCCCCTCTTCTCACCTACCCCCATCCCTGACTTTTTTAAAAGTAAGTTTTTATTGATATTTTCTGTTTCTTACACTACCATAGTTATCACAAGTATCCCTCTCCCTCATCCTTCCAAAGAACCATCCCACATAACAAATATTCTTTTTAGAGAGAAGAAAAAGTCAGCACAACTGATCAATGCATTGGAAAAGCCTGAAAACATGTACCATGTGTCTCACCTCTGTGAAGGGGTGGCTTGGGGGATGTCTTCTCATCTCCCCTCATTCAAGTCCTATTTTAGATTCAATTTTGTTACTTTCCCCTTTGATTTTTTTTGGATGTGTCATTCTTTCCATTTGCATTGTTGTAGTTACAATGTATATTGTTTTCTTGGTTCTGCTTACTTCACTCTGCGTCAGTTCATGGAGCTCTTTCCCTGCTTCTCTGTATTTATCACACACATCATTTTGTACAGCACAGTAATGTTCCACTACATTCATATACCACTATTTTTTTTAGCCATTTTCTAATTGATAGGCATCTAAAGTGCCACTATAAATCTTTTGGAATAGATGAGGATTTTTTCCTAATCAATGGCTTCCTTGGGGTCTAAGCTCAGTAATGGAATCCTTGGCTCAAAGGGTATAAATATCTTAGTCACTTTACACAATTCAAAATCATTTCCCAAAATGGTTATACCATTTCACAGCTTCACCAACAATGTATTAGTGTACCAATCTGTCTACAGCTCCTCCAACACTGAGTGTTGCCAATTTTGGTTGTCTTTGCCAATTTGCAGGGTTTGAGATGAAGCCTTTGAGTTGTCTTAATTTGTTTCTTTTTTTTTTTATTAGTGATTTAGGGCATTTTTTTTTCATGTGGTTGTGAATGCTTTGCAGTTCTTTTGAGAACTATTGTTCATATCTTTTGACCATTTATCTATTGGAGAATGGCTATTAGTCATATATGTAATATATATGTGGATAGATAGATGGATAGATACTTTATATATCTTGGATACCCAACCCTCAACAGACAAATTTGATACAAAGATTTTTTTTCTCTATTCAACCCATCCCTGACTTTCTGCTTTTTAAACTCCTGCCCTTCCTATCACCTCATAAATTAAGAGCTGGAAAGGATCTTAAATGCCATCTAGTTTTCCCCCTCCCCATCATTTTACAGAAGAGGAAACTGAGGCCCAGGGAGAGGAAGTATCTTGTCCATGGTCACACAGGAAGTTAGTGGAAGAGCTGAGATTTGAACCCAGGTCCTCTGTCTCAAAGTCTCTCACTCTTTCCACCATCCCATGCTACCTCCTACACATACACACACACACACACACACACACACACACACACACACACACACACACTCACCATGAAAGTTTTCCCAGGCTGGCTTACAGTGCCTGGTATCTTCTCTGACACCATGCCCTGCTTACACTGTATCTCTCTTGTTCTGTATTGAGTACATGGCATGGTCATAGTGATAATCTTCCATGGACATATTCTATTTCCCCCCCCCTTCGTATTCTTCTCTTGTCTTTTCTGTCATCCTTGCTCTCAAATAACAGAATGTGACGTGAAAGGGACCTTAGGGACCATCTTTTTCAAGCCTGGCATTTTCTAGCTGAGGCCCAGAGAAGGGAAGCAGCTCAGAAGACAATCAGATGGCTGAGCCCTCCGGCGCCTAGGAGAACCTTTAGAGACTTTTAGAAACATAGAATGTCAGAGCTGTAAGGCCTCTTCTAGTTCATCTAAACAAACTCCTGTCATTTTATTGAAGGGGACACCGAGGCCCAGAGATGGACAGTGACTTGCCCAAGGTGCTTCAGGGACTGTTCCCTTAATCGTTTCTGGTGGGCCATCCAGGAGGTTGCTGGCTGTTCTCAGGGACTTCAGGGTTGCTGAACTGGGACTTGGGAGTGGCTCAGCCACCAGAGCAAGCTCTGCCAATTAGGGGGCATGAAGCCCACAGGCCCAAGGCACTTCATTGCCGCCAAGGCCCCCTCAGAGGCAGGTCTGCGAGCACCTAGTTGGGTCCCTTTGCCCTCCATGCCCAGGGTCCTTCCTTCCCTTTTACCACCTGGGCCTTATCTGCAGCCCAAGAGCAAACTTGCTGGAAGAATATACCTGCAGGCCCAGCCTCACAACATCAACATGGAAGTGATGTCCCTCTGAGGGCACCATCTCCTGGAATCCTCTCCATCCACTGCAGTCTCTCCCCAAGAAGGGTTCAGCAATGCTATTTTCAGGTCCCTGAGAATATATTTCTTGGCCCTTCTCCAAAGTCTTCCTAGCCACAGAACGTGGGGAAATGGTCCCCAATGCTGCTCAAACCATTTGCTCCTTGGCAGTGAGCCGAGCACCGGACAAGCTCAGGCACAAACATGGCATGGGTGCCCTACCTTTCATGATCTCCTTTACCACCTCTGCTCTAGTGGGTACTTCATAGGACTCGGGTTACCAGTAACAGACTGCCTGCTATCCTGCAGAGACATGCCCTTGGTCACAAAGGCAAGTAGGTAGGAACAAGGGGACATTGCAACGTGAATGCAGCCCCATGGGGAATCCCTTAAGGTGGCCCCCTCAGGCATGCACTCGGCCAGGCAGAACTGTCCCTGTTCTCAGAGCTCCGTGAGGCTTGGGCCCCCCATGGAGCTCCAGCTGTCTGCACTCAGCACCATGTGGGCCAGGATGCCAGCTTCCACCTATCAGGAGCCCAGTAGGGTGGTGCCTGCCTCCTCATCTCTGAGCAGTAGGGACAGGAAGCCGCTCAGTCTTGGCCTTACTCTGAGCTATTAATCACTGGTTGAGGACAGGGCCATCTTGTCACCTATACTCCTGAGAGAGTCCGATCCTATTTCTAACTCCCTCCTGGGCCTGCATGTACTGTCTGGGAATTAGAGGGCCTTAGCAAATACTTGATTTCCTTCTGCTCTCCAGCACGAACGTTCAGAAGAGAGAGCTATCACTGAGCTGGAGTATTTGGGAAAGGCTTCCTGGAGGACATGTAACTTCAACTGGGTCTTGGTGGTACACTGAATGAATGTTGTGGGTACTTAAAAAGAAGCTAAGGGCTGCAGGGGATAAAAGTGTTGGGAGTCAGAAAGACCTGGGTTCAAATGCAGCCTCAGATACTACTAGCTGTGGGACCCTGAGCAAGTCACTTAACTACTGTCTGCCTCAGTTCCCTCAACTGTAAAATGGGGGTAATAATGGCACCTACCTCCCAGGGTTGTTGTGAGGATAAAATGAGATAATATTTATAAAGTACTTCTCAAACCCAAGTGTTATAGAAATGCTATTATTATTATTATTATTATTGTTTTAAATGATAGGATTTAGAGACCCACCCCAGGGGAAGATGGAAGGAATTCCCCTTCAGAAGCGATCAGAATGCTTCCCCCATGGGAAATAAAAAATGGATTATTATTCATAATAATAACTAGCATTTATATTGCAAAATACTTTACAAATTTTATTTCATTTTATCTTCATAACAACTCTGGGAGCTAGGCACTATTATTATCCCCATTTTACAGATGAGGAAGCTGAGGCAGACAGAGTTTCAATCACCCCAAATCACACAGCCAATGTGTCCAAAGGTCAATCTTATGGGTGATTTCCATGTAATTATTTATGCATTAGAACTGCCCAGGGTCACACAGGTAGGAAGTGTCTGAGGCCAGATTTGAACTCAGAAAGATGAGTCTTCCTGACTTCACGCCCAGAGCTCTAGCCACTGCAGCACCACCTACCTGCCCCTAGGTAAAGCAAAATCCAATCTACCCCAGCCTCCAGCAACAAAAAGAGAAAAGATCTGTGTGAAAAGTCCATAAAAATGCCTGACTTCAAAAACCCCCACAATACAGAAGAGAGGATTTTTACCCTGGGCAAAGCTTGGGCACCTTTGTTTTACTGCTCACCTACTGTGTGACCTTGAGTAAATCACTTCCCTGCCATGGGGGAGTGTCCTCCTCTGTTCAATAAGGGAGCTGGACTAGATTGTCACTACAGTCCCTGCCACTTCTGATATTGCCCATTGTAGTAAATGTAGATTTAGAATCGGAAGGAGCCTTAGAAAGAAGGAAAGGAAACAAATATTTATTAAGCACCTACTATGTGTCAGGCACTGTGCTGGGTGCTTTCCAAATATCTCATTTTAAAGCCCAAAGCTTAACAAATTAACCTTCAAATTTATCTCATAAAAAGATAACAAGCCTGGGAAGTAGGTGCTATTATAATCTCCATTTTACATTTGGGGAAACTGAAGCAGACAGAGTTTTAAGTGCCTTGTCCAAGGTCACCTAGCTAAGTGGCAGAACTGGAATTCAAGCCCAAGTCCTCCAACTCCAAATCCAGCTCTATGCCCTGCCTCTTCTCTTTGATACGGTCTTTAGATCAGTAAGCAAACTGATGCCAGGTTCCCTCAGACTCCCCTGGGTCTTCTCTGTCCCACGGTGGGAGCACCAAAGAAGCAATGATGCCATGAGGGCTTTGAGAGGGCAAAGGTCCCTCTGTCTATTCAGTCTCTTGAAGTAAGGGAGTGGAGCAGCCCCTTCTCCCCCTCACAATGTACCCCCTTTCTTCTCTGCCCACTAGGGGACTGGCTCAGTAGGGCTAATTTGTTAAGCTTCTGGCTTTCAAATGTTGCTTTGAAATATTGTAAGGGAGGAGTCACAGGGGCTGTTTTTGAAAATCGCGTCCTAGGGAGGCAGTTTGTGTCTGATGCAATGTCTAAGCTAATGCTATTGCTAAGGAAAATGTTTAATAGGTAGGTTTAAGTACTGCATGCAAATTAGTTTAAACAGAGTTTCAGAGCTGAGATATTAGAAGTGGCTTCATTGCAGAGCAAGAATATGCTGCATTTCTATGCCTGGCTCTTCTTTCTGGTCTGTTTTGTTAGGAAGTGATGAAAACACACTGGCAATGTGACCCTGGCCAAATCATTAACCTCTCAAAGCTCTAGGCAAGTCTCTAAACCACTCAGTTGCCAAGAATGTGCCGTCTGTATTCACTGGAGATGTTCCCTGTATCAGTGAGGTCATAGGTGCAGTCCCTATCTCTAACCTTGTGAAAGCTAAGGATAGTAGGAGAATGAGAAGTAGGGGCCCTAGAGAATGCCCTGGGGTCAATTGGTGTGAATGTGTCATCCCTGAGCTCAGGGCAACATAGAGTCGTCATTTCAACAAGCAGTCCAACCAATAGGTATAAACCACCTACTATGTGTCTGGCCCTATGTAGGCCCTGGAGAGATAAAGATGAGAACGAGGGTCCCTGCCCTCAAGGAGCTTACATTCCCCTGAGTGGGACCAACACTTAGAGAAGTTGATCCAAAGGTAATTATGGTAAATGCCAAAGTCATTTGGAGGCTGGGAGGGAAAGAGCATTATGAATCTGGATGGTCCCTCAGAGACCATCTCTTCAAATGTCCTCATTTTATAATGATGATAATAGGAATAATAACATCTCATATTTCCTGGAGTGTTCTGAGGATTTACAGAGTACTTGGTCACAACCATCCTATGAGGTAGGCACTGTAAGAATTATCATCCCCCTTTCACAAATGAGGAAACTGAGTCTCAGAGAGCTTCAGTTGCCCCAGATCACAAGCTAGTGTGTCCAAAAGTCAATTTGGTGATTGATTTCTATGCAATTATCCATATGTTGGAATTGCCATCACTAGTACGTAGTGCCTAGTGGATATGAGGTTCTGTGTTGAGCACTGTGAACCCGGAGCAGAAAACTGATTTATTTCTTGTCCTCAGAGAGGGCCTGGTGTGCCCTCTAGGAGGGCAATCCATCCAGAATCCCTTGGATGACCTCAGGTGACCACAGAAATGGCCAAAATGACCATTTGTAGGCTGGTTCGGATGTATAAATATAGACAATAAGATCATCTTATTACAGAATCACCAAGTCAGCTGAGAACTTTGAGGTCATCTAGCCTAGCCTGTCCCTGAGCAGGAATTCCTTCTTAGGCATCCTTAGACAGGTAGCGGTCCCCCAGCCCTGCCAAGAGAACTTTGATATACTGGATTTTCTGAGATGTTGAAGTCACTCATAGAATGTCCTGCTTCCTGAGAAGGCACTGCTTCGTTTGGTTTTGTTTGTTGGTTGGTTTGGTTTTTTGGTCTTCACATCCCCAGATCCTACCACAGTGTCTGACATATAGGACATACTTCACATTCACTGATGAGTTGGTTGAAGCAAAAACAAGAGCATGGATGAACATAATAAGGAAATGGACATAATCTGTTCAGGAGATGGTGAAGAGGCCAGCCTGCTTGGGGAGTAGTGAGAATAAAGAAGGGGGAGTCTGAATGCTAGGCCAAGAAGCAGGGAGCAAGGAAAGGTTATGATTTCAGGTTTTTTTTGCTAAAAGTCGTTTTGGGGGGAGATTTTGACAGGGCATGGAACATGCCTTGGCATGGAGGTATCATTTTTTGGGTACAAGTTGGATTAGATGGCTCTTGCGGCCCCTCCCACCTCTGGGATTTGGTGAAGGCCTGACATCCTCAGTGCCATCTTGTTTCCATTTTCCCCTCACCTCAAATTCTGCCCTGGCAGTGGATTTCAGGTTTTGTTGCCCTTCCTCTGGCCTATCCCTTAGAGGAGGTCTTCTTGGGTCTATTCCAATCAAGGCCTCCATTCTCCTCTGGCCTCCTTAATGATCTGTCTCTTGGAGTTGGGTTCTCACCATAGTGCTCTCGGTCCAATGGGCTCCATTAACAAATCCCAAAGCCAAATGGATCTTCACTGCCCATGCTCCTGATTCATCTTGGCACCTCAGCAGCATGCTGTGCTCTCTGGGCCCCATCCATTGCTACAAACCAGAATGATTTGGGAGCCAGGGCCCAGCTGGTGATGTTATTGATGAAGCATCAGGAAAGATGGAACATCTGCTCCTCTCCCAGTTCAGAATGGCCGGGTCATCGTGCCATGAAAAGTACACGTACCGGCTGGACAGCAGGAAGCCTGCTCTGGTGGAGGCTCGCTTGCTGAGCACTCAGCCAAGTTAAGAGTGAGCTCTTGGAGGGGGGTGATTGGCAGAAAGGCACAGTTCCTTATAAACGGCACGGCTACAGATTTTAGACAGTCTTAGAAAGAAACAATGCTTTTCACTAAGTGGGGTGAATTTGGTGGAAAAGCCAGGCAAAAGACCCCAAGGTAGCCACCTGAAAGGAGCAGAGTGGACCGGCTTTGGTGTCTCTCTAGAACACACATGCCCTCTCAGGAGGTCATGACCCTCCCTTTGGGAGTCTGATGAGGTTTCTTGGCTCCTCAGAATCATGCTTCAAATGCATAAAATAAAATACATAGGATTACAAAGAAAGCCAATTCTGTTGAAATATAGTTATTATAGGGAAAAAAAACAAATTTCCAGAGCCTGGGTTAAAAACCCCTGACAATCCTACCCCCCCCCATGCCCATCCCAGTCAGTTGTGCCAACATGGGAAACTAACATTGCTTGTGGTGATCACTGAGACTGTTTGCTCTACTTGAGCCCCTAGATCATATCTGAAGGACCCCAACCCACCACCAGCCCAGGGCTGTGAAATGTGATTACAGCCCTATCACTGCCTCCCTCCCTGGGTTCTCTCCCTCACTCAGCCTGCAGCCTAGCTTGGGTCCTCATCACCTTTCCAATCCATTAAATTAAGAGACTGCTAATCAGCCTCTCTCTTCTCTCCCGTCCACCTTTCACACAGCTTTCAAAATGATATATAAATCTGATCGAGTTGCTTTCTTACTCAAAAACCTTCAATGGCTCTCTATTACCAACAGGATAAAAGGCAAACTTGTCAGCTAAACATTTAAAGTCCTTTACAGTCTGGCTCTAAGCTACCTTTCGAGGTGCTACACGTCATTCATTCTCACAAAATCGATGTTCCATCTAAATTCTGTGCCTTTATGTATAGGCTATGCCACTGGCCTTAAATTCAACTCTCTTCAAACTCAACTCAAGCATTTATCTCCTCCAAGGGGCCTCTCTGATCTCTCCAGCTTCTAGTGCCCCCTCTACCCAAATTTCTCTGAATTAGCCTTGTATTGCCTTATTTGTTGCCTTATTCATCCTTAGACGGTGCCACACCCCCCTCATCAATTTCCTTGAGGGCAGGAAACATACCATTGTTATCTTTGTACCCCCAGTGCCTGGCATGGTGCCTAGTATACAGTACGTGCTTAATAAGTGTTTATCAAATTAAATTGAATCGTCTGGCAAGTGGGCAGTAAGGCTTCATGTGCTCCTGTCACTTGAGCTGCCCTCCTCAGCATCACTTTCTTAAGTGCTGTGATTTTTCATGCTGCCCCAGGCCCTCCTTTTGATTGGATGAAGTGAGCTCCCAAACCAGATCATCTTTCCCATTTGGGAGGGGGTTGTGGGAGCTGCCACAACAGCAGAGCCCCCTGACCCTGGCTCTGAGCCCTGGCTTCCTCTGGCTCCAGGGCAGATGGACAGTGAATGACCTGAGACATTTCTCCAATGCCAGAGTGCTGGGGCCTGTTCCCCAGAAGGGTGAATCACCCCTCTGGAGCTCTTTCCAATGAAGAGCATCACTGGGCATCAGTGCTCTATTAATCGCCTTGTCATTTTCACCTCCACCTTCCTCTTTTGTTCCAGCTCAGGATTATAAATGCACAAAGCAGGGCCGAGGCTAGAGGGGTGGGGTGGGGAAGGAGGTGTGAGGGCAGGCTCATTCCCAAATGCTTGAGCAGCCCTTAAAGTGCTTAATGTGAGGCCTATGGGGTGGCAGGCCAGAAGCATGTGGGAGGTCTACCTTCCAGCCCCATTGCTGCCTTAAATGAGTGACCTTGGACAAATCCTTCTCCTTTTCTGAGCCTGCTTCTCCATCTATCATGTACCTTCCATTCCACTGCCTCTCTCTTGTATGCAGATGGTTATTTGTAGGTTCTCTCTCCCATTAGAATCTGAGCTCCTTGAAGGTTAATACTGTGCTTTGGACTTTTTTTTGCCTTTGTAGTCTCAGTACTGGCACACAGAAAGTGTTTAATAAATGCTCATTGCTGCCACTCATAGCTGTCATCTAGATAGTAATTTAAAGGTTCAACTCAACAAACACTCATTAAGCACCTACTGTATGTCAGGCACTGTGCTAGTGGGAGAGAAATACCAAGGAGAAACAGTCCCTGTCCTTGAAGAGCTTGCTTTCTACTGGTGGGGAGAGGAGACAAAATGTACATAGGTAAGATCATTTCAAGAGAGTGACAACAATAACAACTAGGGAGGCCAGGGGGCTTCATGGAGGAAGGGCATCTGACCTAAGCCTTGCATGATATCATTTGTTCCTCACAACAGCCCTATGTCCCCATTTTACAGATGAGAAAACAAGCTCAGAATGGTGACCCATGTTATACATGTTGGAGACAGGAATGAAATAAGCATTAACAAGCATTTATTAAACACCTATCATATACCTGGCCCTATGCTGGGCACCAGTTCTCCAGAAGCTCACATACTCAGTATATGCCAACAATGTACAAGATGAATACAAGCCAGAAAGGGTCCTTTGAGATCTTCTAGCTGCCAGGAGGCCTTTCTTTATTGCCCTAGCAGGGCCATCCCTCTCCAAGCTCCCTGGCACGTTCATGCTCATTGTTTATATTCTACATCTACTGAGGTTTGTATATGCTGTCTCCCCCATCCTAAACTCCATGATTGCTAACACAGGAGGCCAAAGGAAACCCTTTCTAGGAAACAACTTAGCCTATCAGAAAACAGCAGCCCTACCTCCAGGGAAGGCCATGATTTTCTCCTGAGAGTTCTTGAGCCAAGTATTAACTTCAGATCGTGAGGCTTCTGACATCCCTGAGGCCCAATCTCATCCCCCACACTGAGGCCGAGGCCTCCTTTTGGCCCTTGGTAAGAATGGAGTCTCGAGACACCGGAACTGAGGGCCATTGAGTCTAGAAGGCGTTAGTAGGGAATGAGAGGCTGGGCTCAAATAAAGATTCCCCCACCCCCAAATGCCTTCATGCTCTAGTAGTCTTTTCCCACCATCTGGCTGCCTTCCTTGCCCCATGCCTGGGTTCTGCGCTGCTGCTACTGCCTATATCCTTCCATGAAGAGTTTGGGCAAGGCACACAGAGAAGAGGCTGGTGAGAAACTCAACCAACTTCCCAGTTTAACTGAGGGGCAGTTTAACTGGCCCTGACTTCCCCCAACGTGTTTGCCTGAGGCTTGCTTGTGGATGGGCCAATGGGGATGTGGCAGCATTTCCAGCCGCCTTTGCCATGCTGAGGGTGGCTCTGGCCTAGAGTTTTTATGATTCATTCCATCACCTGCCATTTTGCATCAACTCCCAGGTAGCAGAGAATTATAAGGAGGGGATACTTAGGAAGAAGGTTTTCCCAGGCCAGGGATCTTCAGAATGTTCTTATCAAGCCCCAAACAACCATCTGATAACAACAATTGTCTTCCCTTCCATTCTGCAAACCTAAGCCCCTACTTTAGACCAAGTGCTCACTGTTTTAGATTCTGGAAATGCTAAGATAAAAATGAGCTAGCTCCTGCCCCAAGGAAGTTACCTTCTATTGAGGAGACATGATAAGGTAAGTAGGCACCAGATTATGGAGGCTCTTGAATGACACACTGAAGAATTTTAATTTTATCTGCTAGGAAGTCGGGAGACACTGACATTTTTGGAGCAGGGGAATGACATTGGTCCAACTTGTACCACAGGAAGATTATTTTGGCCACTATGTGGACCCTGGAGTAGACAGGCAAAAAGGCCAACCAGGAGGCTATCACAATAATGTGAGCCAAAATTGCTGAAGTTTTGAACTAAGGTGTTAGCCATGTGGGTGTAGAGAGAAAGGAATGGATGTGGAGGTAGAATGGACAAGATTTGACAACTGAATGAATATGGGGTATGAGGGAGGTGGGCAAGTCCAACACCAATGGCGGTATATGGCATGTGGAGGGAAGCCGGGCAGTAAGTGACAGAGGGACTGCAACTCAGGGCTTATGACTGCATTGCTGACACCCCACCCCACTATTTCCCACTGCTGCTCTTCTCAAAGGGGGTTCTTGGCCATTGTTTGCTTAATTATGGTCTAGCAGTGGTTCAAGTCAAGTTTTTGGTTCTGAATTGAAAGAACCGGATTTGAGAACTGGCCTATGATCTTCATTTCATACTTACATTTACACTTTAGGTGACCCTGGGCAAGTCACTCCACCCCTCTGAGCCTCAGTTTACTCATCTGTAAAATGTGGATAATAACAGCCAGCATTTATATAGTGCTTTAAAGTTGGCGATGTGCTTCACATTTATTACTCTATTTGATCCTCATAAAAACCCTGCAAAATAAATCCTATTATTATTATTCTCATTTTACAGTCTGAAGCAGACTGAGGTTAAGTGACTTGCTCAAGGTCACCCAGCTATTAAGTGTTCGGCAGAATTTGCACTCCAGTCTTCATGGCCCCAAAGCTAATACTGCATCCCCTGTGAGCACTTAGGTAGCAGGATAACACTGCCTATATCTACCTCATAGCACCCCTGTGAGGATTAAATATAGGTGAAGTGCTTTGTAAACCTCCAATTGCTATGACAGCAGCTACCAGCAGCAGCAGCAGCAGCAGCATTCCTTCCAATGATGAGGCATTGCAAGAGCGTGGCTGGTCAGAGCTCCCAGCCCCTCTAGCACCGAGGACACAGTGACCTTCAGCCAAAGAACCATTTTCCCCCTTGTCGGCTAAGCTGACATGGCAATGCAGCTTTCAACACTTATTGTGGCTGGCCTGCTCCCTGGGCAACGTAAGTACAGCTGGGGAGGACTCGGCCCAGCCCGATGGATCTTTGTACACATCCCTTGCCTACCTAACCTTCATACCTGGCCCCCGTGGTCACCATGCCCAGAGGGGAGGGCCATCTGAGGAAGACCTTAATGTAGGGATATACACACAGACAGGTACACACAGGCACACACACTTGTAGACATCCCCTGGAAACAGACACTTGCTGGACCAGGAGTCCTAATAGTCCCAGGTGAAATGCCAAATTTCATTCTTTAGTTACCAGAGAGAGGGGACACGAGCGCTTCTTTGCACACACATCCTCGTAAATACGTGTGCACACATGTATGATACATGGCATTCTGAGGGAGAAAATAAAGGGCCAAGTGTTCTCACAGCTGGCACCCATCTCTTATTTAAAACACTCTGCTGTATAAAAAAAAACCCTATGGTGGTTGATTGGGGTTCTGGGGGTTGGAGCCTCAGAGTTTACATGCATTACGTGCAAGGTCCTGACTCACTTAGAATCCTTCCTCCCTGGGAAGGGCCAGGGGGATGTCTGAAGCCAATGCAGGCAGCTCTAATAATCACTCTTCCAGGATAGGTGGAGAGAAGTGAAGAACTAAGCACCCTGGGAGGTCTCAGAGGATACGAGAAGTGGGGGTATGGAAGAGAGGAGGAAGGTGTCCTTGAGGGGTATCATTTGAGTGAGCTTTAAAGGATGGGCTGGAGTTCACCAGGGGAAGAAAGGGAAGAAGGGTGTTCAAGGCATAGGATGTATATGGGGGCTAAGAATTGTACAGGCTGATTGGGCTATACGGCACGTGGAGGGAAGCTGGGGTAAGAGAAACTAAACTTGGAAAGGATAGCTGGCATTAGGTTTCAAAGAACTGAACAGAGTTCGCTCATCACTCCTGTGCTCAGAAATCAGCAATGTGTCCCTATTGCCAAGCAAGGAAAGTTCATCAAACATTTATTATGAATGCCTAGGAAAGAGTAGTTTGACTATGGCGTGAAAGATGGACTGGGAGGGGGGAGAGTGGAATTATAAAAATCTACAGGGAAGTTATTGCAATAATCTAGGCAGGTATAAATGAAGGCCTTAACTAGAATGGGGACAGAAGGAAGAGAGAAGAGGGAATGGCTACAAGAGATGGGGGCGGGGGGCTGAAATGGATAAGACAGTACTGATTGACTGTTCAAGGGGAGAGAGGAAGAAGGCCAAAGTTCCAAGCACTGGAGGGTGAGCAGTAGGACCACACAGAAAGAGGAAAGGTGGAAGGGATGATCAGGCTGGAGGGGAAAAATAGATAGTGAGCTCAGCTTGGGATGTCTTGAGGGCATCAAGTTTCAGATGTCCTGCAGGAAGTGGTGCCTAGATGCATGCCTAGGCCTCTGATGCCCACCTGAGAATAGAACCACTGGGAAACCTTGGTGGGCCTGTCCCTGTTGTTAGTGGGTTGAATTCCCAGAATCCTCCCTTTAGTTCTCATCATCTGCACTTGTGTTTGCTAGACAAATATCTGCCTCGTTTGCTGCCTGCTTACAAACAGATCTAGGTTCTTTGCCAAGATGTTAACAAGTGTTTAGCACAGTCTTTAGACAAGATAATTATTAGGATAAGGTTAGGGGCTGGACCTGAGATTTCACTGGGATAGGGAACTCCCAGGAGAGAGGAAACTTCCTCTTCCAATGCAATTGGGCCCTTTCTCTGTAGTTTAGTCATACAGAGTTGACTAGAGCACTAAAAGATTAAGTGACTTGCCCAGGGTCTCACACACACACACACACACACACACACACACAGAGCCAGTGTAAACTGCCTGCCCACAGCAGGTCAGAAATAGGAGCTGGGCACAATAATCTCCTATTCTGCAGTGAAACCATTTTTTATGTCTAAGCTTCCAAACTCTGATTAAACTAATTTGCAGGCCAGGTTTAGGGATTTATAATAGAGACAGAAAGGTGATACAGTGGATGGGGCACTGGGCCTAGAGCCAGGAAGACCTGGGTTCAAATCTGGCCTTAGATACTTAATAGCTGTGTGACTCTGGGCAAGTCACCTAACCATGGGGGGGGGGGAGCACGCTATAAATGTGGATAATTACAGCACTTGTCGCTCAGAGATATTGGGAGGATCAAATGAGATATTTATAAATCACTCAGCACAGTGCCTTCCCCTTCCCTTATTCCAAAGGCCACAGGGAGCCATGAAAGATTTGTGAGTGAGGATGGGATTTCATAGTCAGATCAGTATCCCTACACCTGGTCACCTCTTTGCTTAGTGCTTACGATTGCTTTTTTTTTTTTATCAGTGTTAACATTAAATTTTGACATGCATTGGCCAGATGACTGTCACCATCCTTCAGTTTACATTGACCCATAATTCACATTTCTCAGTTCCAGGAAGCACGTCAAAGAGGGTCTTGGGACATAACTACCTCAACACAGGAGCCTTGGTACCGTGGGAAGTAGCGCTTTCTGCTGTGCAGACAGATCTTCCTCATGGGGCCATGAGCAAGGTGCCCCCACCCCTGTGAAACAAGGGTGTTGGATTCAGGAGTAGGGAATTTGTGGCCTTCTAGGTCCTTGGGTCCTGCCTTTTGATGGAGTCCAAGTTTGACAGAACAAATCCTTTTATGAAGAGGATTTGTTCTGGGAAGTTTGGATTCAGTCAAAGGGCCGCACTAGAGGACCTATAGGGCCTCAAGGACACAGGTTCCCCACCCCTGGATTAGATCAAGGATTCCTAAGCTATTGTGTACCCCTTTTTCGCTCTGTCCCTCTGGCAGTTTGCTGAAGCCTATGGACTCCTGCTCAAAATCCTGTTTTTAAATGAGGAAATTAAACGCATGAGATTACTAAGGGAAACAATTATATTGAAATCTAATTACCAAAATACGTATTTTTTAAAAACCCTAGTTTATGAAGCCCAGGTTAAGATCTCCTACCCTAGAGGATTTCACAGGTCTCTTCCAACTCCCAATCTCTGAACCTGTCTGATTTCAGGCGTAGGCGGCTATCAGTGTAGACACACGCTTGATGGCACGCGCACACACACACACACACACACACACACACACACACACACACACACACACAACACACACCCCAAGCCCCATCATGAGTGCAGGGAGAGATGTGAAACATAGTCACGCTAAGGAGGTGAGCCTGGTGTGGGCCCAGATGTTCTCAGCACCCAGTCCGAGCACAGGCACCAAGGCTGGTCCCTCCCAGCCCCCTGTTTCCTTGGGCTCTCTGACCCTGACGCAGCCTAAGGACGGTTCAGTTCACCCTGCAATGCCAAGCAGTATTACTGGGAGCAGGAGGGATGGAGCCCTTCACACGCGTTCAGAAATTTTCCCCGGCTTAGTGTGGACACGTATATCCTCTCGGTGGGAGAATGGGGGGTGGGTGTCGACACATCTCTGTCCATTAGTGGTGACTTTAACCCTTTAGCAAATGCCTCTGAGGGAAAAGGGGGGGACCCCGGGGCTATTTAACTCCTTTATCGTCTCAGAAATGCAAAGACTTCCAAAAAACTACTGGAAAAAAGGAGGGACTTAGGACCCTGGGAAGAAGCCTTGTAGCATCACTTTCTCCCTCTCCCGTGTGAGTGTGTGTGAGTGTATGCGCGCGCGCTCGCGTGCCAGTGTGTGTGTGTGTGTGTGTGTGTGTGTGTGTGTGTGTGTGTGTGTGTGTGTGTTACCCTGCTCCTTTTCTGCCAAGGAGTAGGTTAAGAAATGCCCAACTTTTGTTTTTGTCTCTAGATAGATGTCAAAGGGGGGCTGGCCAGGGCTCGGGAGGGAGGAGGGAGGACTTGCGAGTGTGGGGAGGAGCGCAGGCAGAAACAAGCGCTGAGGGGCAGGCAGAAGGGAGGAGGGACACGCGCCTGGACCGGGCACTGCCTCAGCAACCGGTGGGGCTGCTGGTGGGAGCAGCTCTGTCTGCCCGCACCTGTGTGCGTTGGGGGCCGCAGGGACCCAACTGCTGCTTGCCAGTGCGGAGAGCACACAGAGGGAGGATCAGACACCCGGGCCTCGGGCTGGGGGCTTTCCTGCCAGGAGAAACTTGGCCACTGGTGAGTGCTGCCACCCCGCGCCCCTCCCGACCCCGGCTCCAGCCCCGGCCCGGGGGTGGGGGGTGGGAGCAGCGCCTAGGGAAGAAGAGGGCTGCGGAACGGCGTGGGAGCCCTTGCCCAGCTCAGAGTCTCCCAGTGGCTATGTTCCCTTCTGAAGTTGGAGTCGCCTTTTGGGGGCTGCTGCCCTTTGGGGAAAAGGCCACTTCCTTAGGCTTTCTGCCTCCTCCTTCCCTTAACTCAGTGGGCTCCCTCCCTATCTCCAACCTGACTCCCACTCCCCCCCTCCCCCCAGCCGCAGCTCCCTTGGACGCTAGTGATTTCCATTGGGTGAAGGAGACGGGGGGAGGGAAGGAGGCGGGAAGGAGGAGGAGGAGGAGAGGGGAGGGGAGAGGAGGTGGGGGGAGAGTTGGGATCCTTTCAAAACCCAAACCTCACGCTGAGCCTCTCTCTCTCTGTGGACATTCTGCCTCAGAGACAGGGTCTGCCTCTGGTCTCTAAGATGTCTGGCAAACTTCTCCTGATATACCTGGCCATCTACCCGGCCCTCCAAATCAGGTGAGAGGATTGACTTTCACATTCAGACCCCAGCATCCCATCTCATCCCACCCCATCCTACCCCTTTCATCAAGGAGAGAAATTGATAAAAACTAATCATTCTCTCCTGTCACCCCCTCTACTCCCATCTCCCCTATTCTGACCCTGTTTGTCTGTCCCGAGTCCTTCTCCATTTCTCATAACACCCTAGTCCTGGGAGAGCCCTTAAAAATAATTTTACCTCTCATTTTTACCAGTGGGGAAACTGAGTCCAGCCTCCCAGTTGATGGCTTCCTTGTTTTCCTAATGAAGGGTCTGCCTGATGCCTTGGTGGGGGATTAAGGATGGGGGGCGAAAACGTCCTCTCAAGTCAGGGAGAGCAACGACAGGGAAGCCCTGTGAAGCCCAATCCGGCTGGCCCCAAGTGGCCTGCCCCTCTTGGCCTCCCCAGCTTAAGGCAGGGGATTCGGATAACGGGAGAGCTGGGGAAACAGGGGAGAGTTGTCCTGGGGCCAAGCGGGGGGGACTCCAGAGGTCCAGTCTCCCAGCTACCAAGAAGTCCGAAGCTGAGTTGGGGAGGGAATGAGAAAGGAGGAAGGGGAATAGCTTCCAAACAGTGCGGTAATGTCACTGGGCGACAGCTCCTTCTCTGTGGCCGCGTTGCTTTTTTTCCTGCCTGCGTGGCGGGGGGCCTCACCAGCCCGCCGCCCAGCCCCGTGCCCGGCCGTGCCTGCCCCCATACCCACCAGCGCGCCTATGCCCCAGGTTTCGCTCATCTCTCCCTCCCATCCCATCCCAACCCATCCTCATAGAGACTTTCTCCCAAGCCTCTGGCTGGGAGGGCAGGCGGGGAGGGGGCGGGAATGTGCATCCTTTCTGCTTCCTCCAGCCACAAACGGCGGCGCCTAGAATTCATTTCCACATTCTCCAAGTGGGTGCAGTGGCGGAGCTGCCTTCGGATTGTTAGTCTCCCCTCGGTTCTTCCCCTGGCCCTCTGAGTTTGCAGGGGGAGCACAGATTGACCCTGCCGGCCTTTGCCTTGCTCCCTCCCTTTAAAAAGGGAGGCTTTGGATGCATGTGCCCAGCCAAACTCCCCACCAGACGAGCCTTAGTCTTGTCTCCTCCTGTGTGCCCATTTAGTTGTTCAAAGCACCAATCTCTCTGGCTGGGACCCGCAAACTGCTTAGGTACAACCCGCACACCACCCCCCACACCCACAATGTTGGGTGAAGGACAGGCTGGGGGGATGTGGGTCACCAGGTCTCGGCACCTCCTCTGGTTCACCTGAGTGTCTCTGAGGGAGAGTGGACTAGGAGGTTTTGCCTGCCCTGGGCTCACCTGCCCTCCCACAGGGAGAGGCCTGTAGCTAGCTGGACCCCAAGTTCAGTAGTGGGGGAGTAAGACTTTACTAAGACGTCTATCATGGGACTTTA